>NC_082665.1:76954916-78154916 GCF_025265405.1 Mesoplodon densirostris
TTATTTCTCTTTTCAAGGCAATTTCTGAACAGTGTTCATGTAAGTGACTTGGCCTCAGGTTAGGAATAGCTCTTTCACAGTCCCATAGAAACATGTGGATCATGGTTTTTAACAGACAAGGAATTAAAATACTTAGACCCTGTTCACCAGAAATAGCTGGTGTTTTTTTCTAACCCCAAACAAGGACATGAGCTTCAATGTCTATGTGCCAGGGCCATAGTAAGCAATATGTGTAATGAATAGATAACTATTCAATAGATAGATAGTTAATGGATAAATGGAATACTACTCAAATGAGTGAATGCATGAAAGAATGAATGAATGGACTTCTTAATGGGCTTCATGATCAACATCAAATCCACTGTAGATTTTTTTTTTACATTTTTATTGAAGTATAGTTGATTTACAATGTTGTACTATTAGGTGTACAACAAAGTGTTTGAGCTATATGTATGTATATATATATATATATATATATATATATATATATACACACACACACATATCCTTTTTCATGTTCTTTTCCATTATGGTTTATTACAGGAAATTGAATATGGTCCCCTGTGCTGTACAGTAGGTACTTGTTGTTTATCTATTTTATTTTTTTATTTTATTTTTTTACATATTTATTGGAGTATAATTGCTTTACAATGGTATGTTAGTTTCTGTTTTATAACAAAGGGACTCAGTTATACATATACATATGTTCCCATATCTCTTTCCTCTTGCATCTCCCTCCTTCCCATCCTCTCTATCCCACCCCTCTAGGTGGTCACAAAGCACCGAGCTGATATCCCTGTGCTATGTGGCTGCTTCCCACTAGCTATTTTGCATTTGGTAGTGTATATATGTCCATGCCACTCTCTCACTTTGTCACAGCTTACCCTTCCCCCTCCCCATATCTTCAAGTCCATTCTCTAGTAGGTCTGTGTCTTTATTCCCATCTTACCCCTAGGTTCTTCATGACATTTTTTTCCCTTAGATTCCATATATATGTGTTAGCATACGGTATTTGTCTTTCTCTTTCTGACTTACTTCACTCTGTATGACAGACTCTAGGTCCATCCACCTCACTACAAATAACTCAATTTCATTTCTTTTGATGGCTGAGTAATATTCCATTGTATATATGTGCCACATCTTCTTTATCCATTCATCCGATGATGGACACTTAGGTTGCTTCCATGTCCTGGCTATTGTAAATAGAGCTGCAATGAACATTTTGGTACATGACTCTTTTTCAATTATGGTTTTCTCAGAGTATATGCCCAGTAGTGGTCATATGGTAGTTCTATTTGTAGTTTTTTAAGGAACCTCCATACTGTTCTCCATAGTGGCTGTACCAATTCACATTCCCACCAGCAGTGCAAGAGGGTTCCCTTTTCTCCACACCCTCTCCAGCATTTATTGTTTCTAGAATTTTTGATGATGGCCATTCTGACTGGTGTGAGATGATATCTCATTGTAGTTTTGATTTGCATTTCTCTAATGAGTAAAGATGTTGAGCATTCTTTCATGTGTTTGTTGGCAATCTGTTTATCTTCTTTGGAGAAATGTCTATTTAGGTCTTCTGCCCATTTTTGGATTGGGTTGTTTGTTTTTTTGTTATTGAGCTGCATGAGCTGCTTGTAAATTTTGGAGATTAATCCTTTGTCAGTTGCTTCATTTGCAAATATTTTCTCCCATTCTGAGGGTTGTCTTTTGGTGTTGTTTGTGGTTTCCTTTGCTGTGCAAAAGCTTTTAAGTTTCATTAGGTCCCATTTGTTTATTTTTGTTTTTATTTCCATTTCTCTAGGAGGTGGGTCAAAAAGGATCTTGCTGTGATTTATGTCATAGAGTGTTCTGCCTATGTTTTCCTCTAAGAGTTTGATAGTTTCTGGCCTTACATTTAGGTCTTTAATCCATTTTGAGCTTATTTTTTGTATGGTTTTAGGGGGTGTTCTAATCTCATACTTTTACATGTCCCTCTCCAGTTTTCCCAGCACCACTTATTGAAGAGGCTGTTCTTTCTCCACTGTACATTCCTGCCTCCTTTATCAAAGATAAGGTGACCATATGTGCATGGGTTTATCTCTGGGCTTTCTATCCTGTTCCATTGATCTATGTTTCTGTCTTTGTGCCAGTACCATACTGTCTTGATTACTGTAGCTTTGTAGTATAGTCTGAAGTCAGGGAACCTGATTCCTCCAGCTCCATTTTTCATTCTCAAGATTGCTTTGGCTATTCGGGGTCTTCTGTGTTTCCATACAAATTGTGAAATTTTTTGTTCTAGTTCTGTGAAAAATGCCAGTGGTAGTTTGATAGGGATTGCATTGAATCTGTAGATTGCTTTGGGTAGTAGAGTCATTTTCACAATGTTGATTCTTCCAATCCAAGAACATGGTTATTTTATATATAATAGTGTGTATCTGCTAATCCCAACCTCCTAATTTATCCCTCCATGCCCCCCTTTCCCCTTTGGTGACCAGAAATTTTCTTTCTATGTCTGTGAGTCTATTTGTGTTATGTAAATAAGTTCATTTGTATCATATTTTAGACCCCACATATAAGCGATATCATATGATATTTCTCTTTGTCTGGCTTACTTTACTTAGTATGATAATCTCTAGGTGCATCCATGTTGCTGCAAATGGCATTATTTCATTCCTTTCTATGGCTGAGTAATATTCCATTGTGTATATATGCACCACATCTTCTTTATGCATTCGTCTGTTGATGGACACTTAGGTTGCTTCCATGAGTTGGCTATCGTAAATAGTGCTGCAATGAAATTCGTGTGTATGTATCTTTTAATGGTTTTAATGGTTTTCTCTGGATATATGCCCAGGAGTGGGATTGTTGGATCATATGGTAATTCTGTTTTTAGTTTATTGAGGAACCTCCACACTGTTCTCCATAGTGGCTGCACCAATTTCCATTCCCACCAACAGTGTAGGAGGGTTCGTCTTTTCTCCACACCCTCTCCAGCATTTATTGTTTGTAGACTTTTTGGTGATGGCCATTCTGACCAGAGTGAGGTGATACCTCATTGTAGTTTTGATTTGCATTTCTCTAATGATTAGTGATGTTGTACATTTTTTCATGTGCCTGTTGGCGATCTGCGTGTCTTCCTTGGAGAAATGTCTATTTAGGTCTCCTGCCAAATCGATTGTAGATTTAACAGGTGTGGATTGAATGGCTGTAGCTGTCAATCAAAATGAGACACCATGTCATTCTCAAATATCTGTTGGGATCCACTACATTCATGCCAGGATGCCTGGGGTCTGGATGATAGGGTGCTAAGGACAGAGTCCAGCTCAAAAGAATAATAAAAATAATAACTAACAGTCATTGTACCAGCCACTGTTCTAAATGCTTGTCACAGGCTACCTCATTTAATTCTCCCAACAGCCCCAGAAGTTAGATAGTATTATGAGTCTCATTTTGCAGATAAGGAACTTAAACACACAGAGTTTGGGTGACTAACCCAAGGTCATACAGCTATTAAAAGACATAGCCAGGATTTGAACCAGATACTCTAGCTCTTGAGCACAAACTCGTTTTATTCCCATTTCAGCTACCCTCCTGGCACCTTACCCATCTACTTGCCATATTCAGCAGCAGATTATTAAGATATTTGAGAGAATGAGCCTTAAAATATGGCCTTTGCCTCCGTTTCAGAAGTCTCTGTCACATCTGGTGATCTCATCTTCTTTTCGTGGGCTTTTGGCATCTCGTGATGTATAGTATCCCGCTGGGAGCAGCGGAAGAGTCTCGAGACACACCCAGGTCTTCCCAGCTTCTTGCTACCAAGGAGATCATGTAGATGAGGCATTTCAAACACAGATGCTTCCAGGAGCCGAGACACCATATGAACAACTGAGGAGGAACAGGTTTAAAGGGAGGGATGTAAAGTAAGGGGTGTGGTGAGGATGGAGGAAAACTGGAAGGCAAGTGTGCAGAGGAGGGCTGCTCCGCCCAGCTCCAGGGGTCAGGCAGGACCATGGCCCCAGTGCAGCCAGGCCGTTCAGTTTTTCAAGACCATTGAAAAATATGATATTTCACATAAAACCTGCCAGTTTGTAAATAGAAAAAACTCATTCAAAATTCAACAATCGTTTTAAACACTAAAAGGCCTAAAGTGCCTGCATCAAATGAAAAATACTTCTGGGTTCCCGTTGGTGCTGGAGTGCAAATTCAGAACCACTAAGTTATATGCATGTGTGGCCTGCCCTCCAACAGACCTCAGTAGATAATTCCTGAGGACCCCAAAGAGATATTATTTCTGTGGTTTACATCTATTGATATTTGCTGTATTTTAAATTGAAACTGAAGCTATAATATATTTATTAATTCATTTATGTCAAATTACATATTAACATAAGAATATTTTTAGAAAAACCTATATTTTCAAAACCATAAAACAGTCAGTGAGACAAGCTGCATTGTGCCTTGCTTAACAAAAGCCAGCTGGATTCTTATATCTGCTTCTGCATTCAACCTGTTGTGAAATGGTGTCTTGGTTGAAGTACAATGAAGAAAATCTAGTCTTACGTGGCTATGTAATTGGTAAGGGGAGGAATATTTTTAAGATAATTGTGCTAATTCTTCTTTTTACCACGACAAAATTCAACCAATGGTAGTTTCTTGAAGGTTAGTTGCAATTTGGAATATGGAAGCATATCAATAAATGCTTCCTGGCATTTTCCATAGTTCCTTTACCCATGCATGATTCTGCAACATCATGCATTGGTCATTCAGAAAATGATGACCCACTCAGTTATTCACATGTTCCAAATACTTCCACAGTTTACAGCATAAATAAAATCATATTCTTCTGCTGTATAATATCACAGCTGATCTCATCAGACAGTCTAAGTATTGAGAATCTGTCAAATTCCAGTGGCAGACTCATGTTTTCCAAAATTCTATTCTTTGCTAGAAAGCTCAAATGCTATCATTGGAAACATGTACTGTCAGTTGTTTTTCTTGAAGTGGCAGGCTCACTTCATTCATTTTCAAGAAAATATCTCCCAAATACCCATGTGTGAATAACTCCAATTTCTGTATCAGCCTTTTGTTGAGTAAAAATGGTGTTCCATGAGGGGAAAGGGAACACGGGCTTTTCTTCGAGGTAGAAGGGCTTTCTGGTGCTTTGATTTGATCACCCAGCGTATGAAAAAGACATGGGCTCAAGCGTTGAGATTTAATAAAACTAATAATTTTTCTCTCCTTAAGACCATCTTTAAGTGAAACTGCATGTTCTTTCCTGCAAGGTTGTGCTGGTGAAAATAGAATGACCACTGGTAAAGTGATGCCACCTTGACATGAGCCAAGACACAAACAATTTTCCCCACTGATGTTTTTGCACTATTGGTGCAAATGTCGACAACGTGGAAAAGGCAAATAACATCTTAGTGTTATTGTAAAAAAAAAGTTTTCACCTCACAGTCTTCCTGAAAGGGTCTGAGGGACCTTCGGAAACCACACTTTGAGAACTGCTTGCTCTAGACCTCCTGACAATAGGTCTATTGTTTTGTTATTTCTCCGTAATAAATTACCACAAGCTCCGTGGCTTAAAACAGCACACATTTATTACTGCACAGTTCCCTGAAGTCAGAAGTCTAGGGAGACTCAGCTGGGTCCTCTCAGCCTCATAAGGCTGAAATCAAGATGTCATTGGGACTGCATTCCTTGAGGAATGCCCTGGGAAAGAATCTGCTTCCCAGCTCCTTCAGGCTGAGGTCCTGTTTCCTCATTGGCTGTCAGCTGGGAGGTCGGGAGGGAGTGGTCTTTACTCCTAGAGGCCTCCAGCCTCCCTTCCCTGCTTTCCATATGGCCCCTCCAGCACTGCTGGGTCAAGCACCTCTCAGACATTGACTCTCCCTTACTTCTTCTGCAGCATCTCTCTGACTCCAGCAAGAGAAAGTTCTCTGCCTTCAAGGTTCATGTGACCACATTGAACTACCCAGGTGATCCAGGACTTACTATCCAAAGATCTGTAACCTTAATGACATCTGCAACATCCCTGATGTCATGGAATATAACATGTTTATAGCTTCCAGGGATTAGGGCTTGGACATGTTTGAGTGGCCATTCTGCCTACCCCAGAGGGAATGCAGGATATTGCCAGATGATTCTAAAAGGAAACATGGAGTATTCAAGAAGTGTAAAAAGGTTGCCCATGGAGACAGAAGGAGAATACAGACAAGGCCAAGGAGTGATGGTAAAAATACCTGCTGATTCCAAATCGCTGCCCAGGAGAGCATCCTCTAAATCTGTTTGAATATCTTGTTTCTTCAGTCTTTCCATCACTTGCTAAATACCAACCTGCACTAAGCTTGAGGGTGGGGATGAGGATGTAGGGGGGAGTTAGGAGTGAAGGAAGCAGAGGACACATGGTCTCTGAGTCCAGAGGAGCTCCCAGCCCAGAGCTGCTCTCTGATTCTAGGACTTTGGAATCCTGTTAGACATACCATGCATGCCTTAACATTAAGACACACAAGATTTAAGGACTTTCTCATGAAGATGCTCTTAAATATTGAAAGAAGCGTGGTGCAGGGAAAGAGGTAGGGACACGTGAGAAGAAACAGCAAGCCTGCCAACCATTCTCATCCTCCTCCTCCTCGCTGCCCCCTACATGAGACTGACCTTCAAATCAGTCCTGAAAAAATTCTACTGTCTCAATACATCTAGACACTCTGCCCTCCCACTGAGCACAGTTCAGTGGAAATACCTAGTATTTTTCAGCCAGAACAACCTGGATACAAATCCAATCTTTGCTACTTCAGAGTTGTATGATATCCCTGATCCTCAACTTTCCCATCTGTGGAATGGGGAGAATAATTTCTACTTTGACAGGTTTCCTTGAGGATGTGAGATAATATGCGTAACCCTGTCTAGGGTTGCAGGTTGGGTTTCCCAAGAAGCAAACTCTAAGACTGAGATTATTGTGCAGGTAGATTATTAAGAGAACATTATTAAGGGAATATTCTTGGGATTATGAGCTGTGGAAGGAGAGGGAAGGAGGTACTACTGGGCAGAGGAGATGTTGGGTTGCAGCATAGTCCTTCCAAGTTACCCCGAGTTGGGGCAAGGTGGCCATGCCTTTATACTCCCTCATAGACCAGCCAGTGATGTAAGCTGCCTCAAGAAGAGGGGTGACTACTGGGCATATACCCTGAGAAAACCATAATTGAAAAAGAGTCATGTACCAAAATGTTCATTGCAGCTCTATTTACAATAGCCAGGACATGGAAGCAACCTAAGTGTCCATCATCGGATGAATGGATAAAGAAGATGTGGCACATATATACAATGGAATATTACTCAGCCATCAAAAGAAACGAAATTGAGTTATTTGTAGTGAGGTGGATGGACCTAGAGTCTGTCATACAGAGTGAAGTAAGTCAGAAAGAGAAAGACAAATACCGTATGCTAACACATATATATGGAATCTAAGAAAAAAAAAAAGGTCATGAAGAACCTAGGGGTAAGATGGGAATAAAGACACAGACCTACTAGAGAATGGACTTGAGGATATGGGGAGGGGGAAGGGTAAGCTGTGACAAAGTGAGAGAGTGGCATGGACATATATACACTACCAAATGCAAAATAGCTAGTGGGAAGCAGCCACATAGCACAGGGATATCAGCTCGGTGCTTTGTGACCACCTAAAGGGGTGGGATAGGGAGGATGGGAGGGAGGGAGATGCAAGAGGGAAGAGATATGGGAACATATGTATATGTATAACTCATTTACTTTGTTATAAAGCAGAAACTTAACACACCATTGTAAAGCAATTATACTCCAATAAGGATGTTAAAAAAAAAAAAGAAGAGGGGTGGTTTGGAGTGAATAAGTCCTTCAGTCCTGAAGGGGAGATCTGGATTTCACAGCACAACATGCATGACACCTGGTATATGGCAAGTACTTAACACATTGTGACACTTTCTATTATAATTGTCAGCATCATTTTTATCCTTCTTTTTATAGCCACTGCCCTGACTTAGTTTAAGTCTTCATCATCTCTTGTCTGGGATATAAAAGAGCCTCCTAACTGGTTTTCCTATTTTCCTAATCTACATTGTCTTCCACAGATCTGTTCTCCATACCATTGCCAGAGTGATGGTTAAAATCTAAGCCTCTCACTGCCCTGCTTAAAATCCTCCATTGACTCCCCACAAACTTCAGAATAAAAACAAGTTCACTTTAAAGTGACCTTGAACATAACATATACCTGACTTTCCCATCGGATCCTTGCCCACTTTCACTGCCCCCCACCCCGGCCACGCCACTGCTATTTGACAACCTCTTCACACTGCATTTGTTGACGTTTCCCCCAACCCACCTCTTCACTCTGTTGGTTTCTGCTTATCTTTGAGGTCTCAGCTCAGGTGGTAACTGCTCTCAGAAGCCCCCACCCCCCCAAACCAAGACATGGCCAAGTATTGGTATTCTTCTTATCATTTCCCTTTTCATCTGGGCATACTTATGTCAGAAGTCCTTCCAACTAGGACCTGAGTTTCTCCCAGAGAGCAGAGTCCTCAGTTCCTATTGTACAATCAGCACAGATACAATATCAGAGCATGCAGGGCTAAACCAGTAAGAGGAGGTGCCCTTCTGGTCAGTGACAGACCTCCCCACAGTCTTCTGAGAAATGCAGCTGCCACACACAAATCAGATTCTGGTGCATTAACTTCCATTCCACCACAAGTCACTGTTTAACACAAAGATTTCCAGACCAACAGGATGAAGTATAACAAACTTATAAGAGAATGTGACCAGTATCTCAAGGTTGATGTGATACAATTACATAATCCAGATGTTTCCAAAACTTCTCCTGCCTTTCATTAAAAACACCAACAGAATAGAGGGATGAAAATGTTTGGGAACTAGAAACAGAGGTTCACAACACTGTGAATGTATGAACTGTCATTGAATTGCTCACTTCAAAATGACTAATTTTATCTTATGTATGTTATCTTACATGAATTTCACCTCAATTTTAGAAAAAAAAAATATATACCCCAGCTTATTTGATGAGCAGACAGTCCAGTCATTCACCAGGTTTCCTCCTGGACCCACCCTCACTTCTCACCTTGGATGTGGCTCCAGGTTCTTCTGCTAATCACCCTCCTTCCACATTAGCACATTTCTGGGCTGCTGCATCTTCTCTCAATCATACTCCACCCCACCTCCCCCCACCCATCACCACCACCACCATGGACACAGTCCCCATGCTTAATTCCCCAAAGTACAGCCAAGAACAGACAGTAGAGCTCAACAAAGCTTTCCTGAATGTTTGAACTGAACAAAGAACATTTTTAATGTGATGGAGATGCATGTAAAAGGGGATGCCGTATTTGCTCTAAGAACTTGTGGATTATAAGATGCACCATTCATATCATAACTCCTAAGAGAAAAAGAAACACCATAAAATATTTACAAGAATTTCACATTTGCCAATAAAGCACACATTTATCCCCCAAATCCCATTCTTCTTTCTTCTTTAGAGTCAAAATTCATCTAAGCCTTCTTCATGTTGTGACTTTAAACGTGCTTCTACCATTTACACATAAGCAGAGCATCACATATAAATGTTGGGATTTGTAACTGCTTGGGACCTTGACCTTTTGGGATTTTTAGGGCAGATAATATAATTCTGACATTTACCCAAGAACACTGAGGTTTTGTATGTGTTTCCAATTTGATGAAACTTACAGTGGTTTCTAATTTTAAAAGCCCAGTGTGGATTCACAAAGGAACACCAGTTGGCCATTCCATTCCTGCATGTTTCTGTGGCTCCTGAGAACATAAAAGGATCCGAAAACTGCAGCCTTGCTAATGGAACAAAGAATACTTTTCTCCAGAACATAAACACAGCTTCAAGTTCTGGCATCATGAATCATTTCTCTAGTCTTGCCCAGAAACTTCTGAAAGAAAAATAAAATAGATTCAAACATACATTGGTTTCTTATAGTATATGGAGTGCCCTGTTCTTTTATACATCTATGTACATATATGCACATATATTCATTAGCTTTCACTTTGTAAAATTGAAAGCAGAGCTGAAGGTTGGCAGGGTTCCCTCTAAGGTGAACAGACAGGATTTCCCTCATTATTGCCCCATCCTGATGACCAGGTGTGATTTCTAAGAAAGGAATTTCTTTCACAGGTGATTAAAAGGCATGGTGTATTTCAAAAGAAAGATCTTTTCTTCCCTCTTGCATATTGAATGATTTTTCTAAATGACACAAAATGCTAAGGAGTACCACCTGCCTTCATTAACAATCCACAGGTAAATCGTTGGCAACCAGCTGGGATCCGCTGGGACCACAATCCCTGCATTATGGAAAACGATCAGAGCACCAAATGTCAAACCCAGGTGGACTGGAGTGTGGGATATGAAAAATATGTACACCCACAGGGACTGGATTAGGCTAAGAAAATAATTTCATAATCTAATTCATTTAGAGTTAAATATGAATTGAAAGTGATTAAAAATACCATTAAATATAGCCACAGTCGAGAAATTACCATCATGTTCTGTTTGTGTCTTTTTATTTAATAGCCTCAGGATCAGAATGAACTTAGCTGAGCTGCCATCCTGCACGTCTCAGTTCATTCTAGAATGTGCATTTATCCATTCTAGCGAGAGCAGTTAACAAGCTGGTCCTACGCTCTTGAAGAAGGCTGACTCAACATGGTTATAAGCAAGAGTTTTGGTGTCAGGCACAAATATGTTTCCTAGAGAACATAAATTTAGTTACCTTCTCTGACCCTCAGATTTCTCATCTGCAAAATGGAAATGATACTATCTGCCTCTTAGAGTCCTTGTGAGGACTTCAGGAGATAATATCTTTAAAATGTTGAGCTTAATTGTGTGGCATATAATAAGCAGTCTCTAAGTCTTTATTTGTAGCATAATGGGCAAGGTGTATAGCCTGGAAGAAAAAAAAAGATGGCTAAAAAAATAATAAGTACAATGAAAAATGCACAAAACTGTAGCATTTGATGACCCTTGTCACAGTGGCTGGCTCACAGATAAACATGTGACATCAGCCAGGCCAGAAAATCCAAACTCAGGACTTTGACTGGAGCTCCCGGGAGAGAGTAACTGTGCCCTGACATTGCTGCCCTGTGAGGACATGAACCTGCAGGTGGGGGAAGACTTCGCTGGCGCCTCATGGGAATGAGGCCAGTGCAGAATGAAGAGGTAAAAAGGGAAAAGGGAAGGCAGCATCCTGATGACCTTAGCCAGGCTCTGGATCCAGCCTCACCCCTGGAATTCACCACCACCAAAGCCTGTAGTTATCCTTTCTCTTAATCCAGTTGAAGTTGGACTTCTGTTGCTCACAGCCAGAGATTTTTGACTAATGTAGCTTGACCTTGGGCAGAGAAGAAAGATGGCAGGTCAGGGGTTGAGAGAGGTGGTGCTGCATGGCTGTTCCTTCTCTCACCAGCTATGAAGGGAACCCATTCCCCTCACTTCTTTCTGGTTACTGAACCCTTGTGGGGCTGAGAACTATCTAAATTAATATAAATTACTCATCTATTAATATTTGGTTGTAAGTCTTCCACATTAGGACTTTGGAGAACAGGCTCGTCTTTGATTTCCCTGTAGGATTTAGGGTAGAGATAGCAGGTGGGATTTGGAACGTAGAAAGTCTTTGCATATTCATTGAATGAAACAAACATGTTGCCCATTCACCAATTTTTCCTTGTGTGAGATGGAAAAGAGACAGAGGAGATACAGGCAATTTATTTCTGGAATGGATCAAATCATATGAGTTGCCATTGCAGGTAAAGGGCAAAAGGAAAGTTCTCCTCTCTTCTGCCTGAGGGAAACCCACCCTATTCCTTCTTAATATTCTATATCTACCACTTCTTACTATTTCCCATATGATGACCCATTACATTTTTCATTTCAGGATTTGGAATAATTCAGAAACAAAGGAGAGATTAAAATCAAATCTTTCTCACATTCTTGGAAGCAGGAAGGACATTCTAATTAAGGTGTTCTCTAAACTTGCTAGAAGTTTAAGGGGAAAAACTGAGAGAAGTTTCAGGGAGAATGGCTCCTTGTCCATGGGCTAGTGTCTTTTTCCTCCTTGGACTCTGCTTTAGAGTCCAAGAAAGCATCTATCAGGACCAGCATCTTTCTGCTGCCTGAGACCTCCAATTTCCAGTCCTGGGATGCTTCCCTGTGCTCATGGGAGGAAGAGCCAGATTTCAGTGGCAAAGTCAATTTCCCCAAGAATCAATTTCTGATATATTTTATTTTGTTGTTTGACCAAGTCCCAAACTCCCTTTCACAGAAGGCCTTGCCTCAGAATGACATTTTACATTTAGACAGTTCCAATCTAGCTGATATTTCACTTTAAAGATCATTCCCCACCTTTTCTACTGGTCATAACTTAAGCAAGGAGCTGTTTTATAAATAACTTCTACTTTCAGTCACCCAAAACAGCAAACCCAAGGGCTCAGCATCATGTAAAGTGGAAAAATAGAACGGGAATTAGGAGACCTGGGTTCTAAAGCAGGCTGGACTAGGTACATGGCTTTCCTACGGATGTTTACTAAATATCCATCTTGTAAAATTTATCTAACCTCTCCAGCCACAATACTTTCCTCATAGATTGTTGTGGGGATTAAATAATAATATTTGCAAAACATTTACCATTACACCCAACACTATATAAGTGGCTCAAAAAATTATTATGAGTCTTTTCATTACTACTATTGCTACTGCTATGATATAGCAGCAGTTCTTTTTCCAGAAAACTCATATTCTCTCAGACAAATTACTCTTCCCATAATGACTATTCACTTGAAGGAAACTTTAAGACAAAGTTTGCCTACCCACACCTGGCATTCTCTGCACTGCTCCTGGACTGGAGAGTGTGGATTCCAAGGGTAAAGAAAGAAACAGAAGGAAGAGAGAAGAGTAGGCTTAGCATATTATACCTTGTCCAGAAAGGAGCCCAGTCTCCTTGATGTTAGTGTGATGATGATGATGATAAAGATGATGATGGTGATGATGGTGATGGTGATGATAAAGCTGATGATGAAGGTGGTGGTGATGGTGATAAAGCTGATGATGATGGTGGTGGTGATGGTGATGATAAAATGATGGTGACGATGATGATGATGGTGATGATAATGGTGATGTTTTTAAACAATGAAAACACTATTCTTTCATATTCTGTATTTCTGTAGTATTGGAAGGAGATCAGAAAACATGGAGATAAAGGACACTAGAGGCAAAACAATGACAAACAGATGTCCTAACACCTGTTAGGAAACTTGCATGAGTGCATCAAGATGAACTTGTTCATGTACAAAATACCAGTGAGAAAGTTAGAAAAGGATAAGTCAAGATTTTTCACAATTACTGCAATATCTAACAGAAAGTGAATGTAAATATTATTAATAGTGATAGTAGTCGACACTTTTTTTAGTTCTTACTATGTGCCAACTACTGTGTTAAGCACTTTGTATGCATCATTTCATTTCCTCTGTACTGTTGCCTTAAGAGGGTTTTTTTAAAATGACTTTTATAGATGAGGAAGCTCAGAGAAACTAAGTGATTCCCCCCAGGTGCATGGAAATAGTAGCAGACACAGGATCTGAACCTAGACTTTCCCACTTCTAAAAAAATTCTGCTCCTAGCTATTATATGAGTAGATCAAGTCCTTTGTTCCTGATGTTGGTGGATGAGGCAAAAGGAGCATGTTGGTGAGCAAAACAGAGTCTTTTGCTCTTGTTAGTCATTTGGTAACCCAAGTTCAGGCCCTTTCACCCAAGCTATGGTTCTGGGGTTGCCTCAACTCCTGTTGGTGTGATAATTCTGACTACTCTTGATATTTCACATCAGATTCATATATTTTTTACTGAGGTATAATTCACTTACCTCAAATCCTCCCTTTCAAAATGTACATCTCAGTGGTTTTTAGTATATTCACAAAGTTGTGCCACCATCACCACTAAAATTTTCAAGTGTTTCTGGAGCTCTTATTTTATATATATATATTATATATATTATATAATATATATAATATATATAATATATATATATTATATATATATAATATATATATATAATATATATATTTTTTTCGTGGGGGTGGGTAACACATGGTTTGTAGGATCCTTAGTTCCCTGACCAGGGATTGAACCCACGCCCTTGGCAGTGGAAGTGTGGAGTCCTAACCACTGGACCACCAGGGAATTCCCCTGGAGCTCTTATTATAAATGTAGGATTTCTGGGAGAACTGAAGAAATACATTAATATTACCCTGCCTTGAAAGAGTTTGCAGTCTTGTCAGGAACACATGGCTTATAAACTTAAGGCTCCTCACTACTTATAATAAAAGAGAATAATACCATACAAGAATGTAATATATGCAATAAATGCTAAGAGAGAGGAATTAACAGGCAGGTCTAGTGATGATGAGGGAGTCCTCAGTGGGGAGGTAGGCCTTGGAGATGAGGAAAAATTGGAGAGGTGGTGTGAGTGGGGAGGGCATCAGATGCAAGAAGCTGTCAGGCTAAACGGCCCAAGTGTTAAACTTGCCAAACGTAACTATTTGCCCTACTGAGAGACTTGTTGGGACTTCAATAGGAAATACAAAACAGATCAGATGAAGCCCAGTGATTTCAGCCAGAGATGGCCTGCCCTATTTGAAGGTAATTTATATAATAGTGACCAGTGTCTCCTCTCAGTAACTTGGGTGTGATGCTCATTGGTTTCAGCAGGATGCATGCTTTGCGGAGCAAAGACAGCATTTGGCCCATGGTGGAAATTCCTGCTTTTAAAAGCCATTTTGTTCCATTTTGAAATAAAGTGGAAGTGAAAGTCATGCCTCATGATGTTTCATGGTTAAAACTGCAAAGGCATTTCTGCCTGGGCATAAAAGATTATTTTAAGCATCATCTTCTGGGCTCCTTGGTTACTAAGGGAATCCTGTTTCAGCTCAGCGGTGCAGACAGGTGAGTTGCCATGACAATCCTGCTAGGCCTGGTTGGAGTCTAAATACCACAGAGGGAGGAACCGCTGTCACTACCTGACCCCTGAGCAGCTTGGCAGTGCCCTCCCTGCCCCTGAAGCCGGCCACCCCTCGTGGACCCACCTCAGCTGCCCAGTCCTTGCAACTAGGGGGCATAGGCACCACTTGAAGGGCATTTAGGGTCAGTGGCTCAACCGTTTGATGGTCAATCTCCTCTTCTGTCCCAGAATGTGCTGTTCATGCTGGGTCATATTCAACTCTTCCTGGACACCCACAGTCCTTCAAGCCTGGCCTTTGTCTCTCCGAATAGAGGAAATACTAGATATTTACCAAAAAGTTGTACTAGGAAGCAGAATAAAATCTGGAATAAATCTTATTTTCTTTCCAGCCAGACATAATCTGAAACATTTTCACAAGGGAGACCTGTCACAGTATTGGTCAATCAGCAATTGATCAATCCCTGCAACTGCCTAGATGCAATTCTATCCTTTCACAGGGACACACTCATGGTGTTTGTGGCAGACTATACTTTCTAAAGATGGTGGTAACCATGTCTCCCATCCCATGTGACAATGTGACTCAATGCTCACATTGAGGCATGGGTTTCTATTCCTTGAACCTGGGCCAGCTGTGTCTGAAGCGAAGTAATTACATGTGATTTCTGAGGTTAGGTCATAAAAGGTAACACAGCTTATATCTGGTTCTCTTGGGATGCTTGCTCTTGGGATCCAACCCTCATGTTGTGAGGAACCCCAAGCAGCCACATGGAGGGACCACATATAGGTGTTCCAGAGAACAGCCTAGTTGAGGTCCTGACTGACAGGCAGCATCAAACACCAGACATGAAGTGAAGGCACCTTCAAATGATTTCAGCCCCACAGCTGACATCACACCTGGTCTTTGAGACATCTCATGGAACATGAAGCAGAAACAAGCTGTCCCCACAGTGCCCTTTCTGAATTCTCAACCAACAGGAGGCATACAAAAAATTAAATAGTGGTTGTTCTATGCCAAAAAGTTTGTGGTGATTTATTACCCAGCAACAGTAACTGGAACTACATTTTCTTCCTAGGCTGTCCTTTCTCTATTCTGCTCCTGGGGACTCTTACCCTCCCCTCAAGGAATAATTCAACTGTTACCCTTCAGATGCACATTTTTCTTCTCTTGGGTGAGAGGCAGTGCAACAGAGCAGTAAAGCACTGGACTCTGGAGTCAGCCTGCCTGGGTTCAACTCCTGGCTCCATGACTTACTTGATAAACTTATGGTTTGTGACCTTGGATGAGCTGCTTATCTTCCCTGTGCCTCAATTTCCATATCTGTAAATGAGGATGAGAATAGTAGTACATACTTCATAGGTGAGGAGTGAGTTGAAAAGCACTTAGAGCAGTGCTTTCCACTTAGCACAATTTAAGTGTTGGTTATGTCTCATTCTTATGGGACCCTTTCCAACTATAATCAAAATCCCAAATGAACTCATTCTCTAGAATTTCTCAAGACTCTGTATCTTCTGGGCTCAGACAGGACCACGACCATGGCTCCAGATAACAAGAGTATTCATTGGTCTAGAGCTACATTTCAGCCATCAGAACTACACAGCATCTGGAGAAGACCAGGAGGAAGGAGACGCCCTTGACTGAAAGCATCTGGTCCTTGGGTGTGTGATGCTCCACTGTCTGCCACCAACATTTTTGTTCAGCCATCAGAGAACTGTAAAGAAATGTATATGGGTTTAATTACATTAAGTTTCAGAACCATTCTGAGTATAAGGACAGACTGCTGGGAAACTGTAACCCACATCACCACATGGTCACACTGATGCTGGTGCTGGTTCTTCTTCCCCCTCCTCCTCCTCCTCTTTTTCTTCTTCCTTTTTAGGTTTCAAGACAAATGTGCTTCCATGCTGATCAGCTCTTGGAACCCTAAAATCTGTGGGAGAATTAGGATTTATAAATAAAAAACTATGTTTTTAAAAGCTTTATACTGAAATTGAAAATTGTAATTTAGTCTTACTGGAGGACATTGAGGCAGAATTCGTCTTCTTACTGATTCTGCAATATGGCCATTTAAATTTTCTATTCTAATTAGCAATGGGATTTCAAAGTTCAAAATTTCCTAAAGTTCATTTAATCTATTTCCCACCTAATGCTCAACAGACTTTCATAAAATCTCTACCAATTTTAAAATATGCTAAATTCTCACAACTTTAGAAAAATGGAAGAAAGCCAAGGATAATTTAATTAGAAGTTTAAACTCAAAACAATTTTTAATTTCAAATATAAGGCATGTTATGAGCTAAGAGATAGCATAAAGGAATGTAAAATATAAACTAATCAGCAATGAAAAATGTATCATTCTGCAAGCAGCCAACCAAACAGGACATATCACAAACAGTGTAAGAACTAATTGAAGGGCCTAAAGGCAGGAACACATGAAAAAGATACTTTCCAATAAATCCTTGGTTTGAAACCTACTCCTTCTAAGATGGTTCTCTTTTGTTGGCCGTGGCTTTAGAAGTTCAGAAGTGAACATTTATTACATCAGCTTTGGTCTGAATTAGAGGAGCAAGGATTACAGAATGGTAGCACTAAAGGGAGATAATGGGGGCTATCTTTGCTCCAGTGAGAAACGGAAGTCCCAGAGAGGCTGATATCAGGGTCCCAGGGTCCAGGGTGGTCTCTGAAGGATGACATTAGAAATGCTGGGAAGCTTGAGCTCAGCTCCCTGAAGGAGACCTGGCTGGGTCGCTTGAGAACTGGACTGGTCCTTGTGAATTAGCAGCACTCCGTAGTGACTAAATCAAGTAAGATGATACCTCCCAGACCCAGCTGGCAATCAGGAGATGTGTGCTGTGTGACAGCAGACAAAGCATGTTTTGCTTTGATTCGGTTCAGCAGTAGCGTCTGCTAAGGATTTCATTGACTCAAGGTTGCCATTATGGACCAGGAGAGTTTTGGCACTAGGGGCAAAGTTAGACTGAATGGCTGACTCCTCAGGCCTCACAGACCACAGTGTGTGATAGGATCACTTACCAATTTTCCTCTTAGTGATAGAGGAATTCCAACAGAAGAGTAATAACACATTTGTCTTACAGAATCAAAGAAACAGAATGGCTGAGAGCACAGGCTCTGTGGGCACACTGCTGAGATTTAAATCTTGGCCCTTACTAGTTGAGTGAACTTGTGTTGTGCAAACTCTCTGTGTTTATTTTCTCAATTGTAAAATGGAGATAATTATAGTATTATCACATGGGGTTATCATAAAGATCAAGTGAGGAAATACACTGAAAGAGTGAACATGAATCCCATTAGGAATCATACTGCGGTGTTTAATTTATAATGGAATGTCAACACAATACTTCTAACAGAACACACCCAAGGTCACACCCCAGCTACAAAATGACTAACAGTTCCTTCATCTGAGTGATTTCTGCTCCCTCATCATCATCATCCCTAGTCTCACTTTGTCCTTCGTTCCTCCAGAACAAAATTATTGAGACGCCCAAATGCTCAATTGTCCTTGATAGCATCCATTCCAAAACAAGTCCCTGTTTTCCTGATGCCACCCAGCATAAGTCCAAATCTTATAACTCGTTTGTATAGAGACATCCTCAGGTGTATGCTCTCTCTTGCTGCAGCAAGCTAACTAAACTTAACCTTGTTTGAGTTTGGGCGTGCCCCTGGTGGTCTCTGACTAATGGGCTTCCACAATACTCAGCACATATAAGAGCATACTATATGCACAAGAAATGCTAGCCACTGGCAGTAGTAGGCACGTCTTTTTATTCCCAGCTTCTTGCATACAGCACACCTCAAGACATGCTTGTTAAATAAAGGGCTATTCTCAAATAACTGGAAAGCCAGGCTAAGATGAGAAAACAAAGCAAACATTTAGAGACTGTGCTTTGTTTTCTAATTTTTATTTTTAGAGAACAGCCCAAGTAGTTACCAGGAATTGACCATTGCCTGGACTTTTTAAGCTAGGGTAGCCAGATCTTGAATAAAAGAGGGTCTTGAAATAGCTAAACTTTTAAGTTTTTATTTCTGAATTTCTACAAACACACATTTGACAAAGAAGGAAACAAACTTTTGGAGTAATAGAATGAATGCCCAAGATACATCCATGGTGATTAGGTTTATTTGCACCTAAAGTGTATTAGGTATCTATTTAGTGCCTCAAAATGAGAGTAATCATTTATTCTCTGTGGCAGTTTCTTCTGGTCAGGAACCCATGAGTTCCTTGGCTGGGTGGTTCAGGCTCAAAGTCTTTCATGAATTGCAATCATCTGAAAGGTTGCCTGGGACCAGAGGATCCCCTTCCTAGGTGGTTCACTCCTAGCTGGAAAATTGGTTCCTTTTCACATGGGCCTCTCCACAGGGCTGTTTGAGTGTCTGCAGGACATGACCGCTGGCTTTCCCCATAGGGAGCCGTCCAAGAGCCCAAGACACAGTAGCAATACCTTTTATGATCCACCCCTGGAAGTCACACATCATTAACTTGGCCATATTCTACTAGTACATGCCAACCCTGTTTCAGTGCTGACTCTGCCCATCTGCCGGATGTGCTACTTTGGACCAGCACCAAAACTCTAAGTCTGTGTGCCCTCATTTATAATATAAAAATAACAACCTCCCTTCAGGGCTGTTTTGAACGTAAGTCAATATAAGATTATCAAGCGCTGCTTAGTACAATGAGCTGCCCCACAACAGGCATTACTTAGAAGTGATTTCGTTTCCTTTGGAACCCTGTCCCTAGTTCGCCTCATTCTCCTAAAGTTTAAACTCCGAGCATCCTTTTTTTTTCCACCCCTGGAGAGCCGAGTCAGTCAGACCCCACCCTCCGTAGCCGACTCGATCCCGACGTAGGACTATTCAGGAGGCGGAACTCTAGTTCTCGGGGCTCACCTCGGCACCGGTGCGCTTTGCGAACGGACCGGAAGTGGCTCCTCCAGCTCTTCTTCGTCCGGAAGGGCAGTGGGGGGCGGCCGGCTGGACGGTTCGGGAGGGCTCTGCGGACTGGGTCGCCGCCGCTGGGACGCCCTGATAGCGGAGCGGCGGGGCGCCCGGAGGTGAAGGGGTTGCGCCCTCCCGGCCTAGTCATGCCCGGTTGGAGGCTGCTGGCTTGGACCGGCGCCCGGGTGCTGGACCGCGGCGCGGGCGGCCTGAGCGCTGCCCGGGGCTCGGAGAACAGGTGGGTGCGGAGGAGAGACGAGGGTGCGGGGTGGTCCCTGCACCTGTGGCCTGGCCCGGCGCGGGGTAGGAGGGGGTTCCGTCCAGGCCTGAAGAGTAAGAATCATTGCTCTAAGGACGTGCCCTTTGAAGGATTGGAGGGGTGGGTTTTTTTGCTTTTTAATGATGATGAGCATTAAAACAAGCATTACCAATAGCAATAATATCATCTGCCAATTAGTGAGCGTTTACTCTGTAATAAATGTTCTTTTAGGAACATTAGGCTCCTTAGGTCATGTAGCCTCACGTTAGAGCTGCTATCATCCGTTTTACAGATACCATCATTTTCCCGTCCTATCATTATTCCGTTTTGCAGGTAAAAGGGAAGCTTAGAGAAAAGTGATTTGCCCAAGGTCACTTAACTAATAAGTGAAAAATTGGGACTCTAGCCTGGATGTATCTACCTGCCTACAAAAGAGATAGATCGCAGGAAGATTTACTTCTTTTCTGACCCTCCTGGCAAGAATTACACATCTCTTTCCTGACCTCCGTCCCGTAAGGTCTATCTTGGTGTGTTCAGCTAGTCACAGGTCATGTCTTTTATGGATTTTAGAATTTGCACACCCAGTTTCTTCACCACTCAGAGCCAAGGCCATGTCATTACAGGGGTTTATCAGAGAAAGATCAGTAACACCACATGTTGTCACCTCTACTGGATGTAAACTGTTAACGTACGTGTTCTAGTGGACCTGCGGCTTCTTTTGTCTACATAGGACTACTCTGTTCGAAATCTGTTTATCCCAGAGGAGAAGAGGAAGAACTTTTCCTCCAGGGTAACTATTAACAGTTGAAATATGAGCCCCATTATTATCATGAGGAATGTCAGGGAAAAAACTAGAACAGAATCCAGACCCTTTCCAAAGGCCCTGACTACACTTTCCAACTCATGTGACCTCCCTTCTGTACATTAAGTGGGGAACCTTTTGAATTGTGCTTTGTTTTCTAATTTTTATTTTTACAGAACAGACATCTGGCTTTTGGTTAGAAGTCTCCATGGCAAAAGTGGTACTTGGTGGGATGAGCATCTTTCTGAAGAAAACGTTCCCTTTGTTAAGCAGTTGGTCTCTGATGAAAATAAAGCCCAATTAGCAAGTAAACTCTGTCCTCTGAAAGATGAGCCGTGGCCTATGCATCCTTGGGAACCAGGTGGTTATTTTGTATATGTTGTGTTCTCATCGCCTAATTACTGTCTGGCTGGCACGTTTAAAATCGTAGTGACTTCTGAATCAATTTATCATCTCTTTAATTTATTTTTCATGTCTTAAGTGTGTCTGTTTCGTTGTGGTTTGCTTTGCAAGTATATTTCCAGCATCCTAGTCTACTGTTAGTAAATGTCTGATGATCATCAAGACTTCCTCAAGAAACTGCTTTGTAGGTGAAAAGAGAATTGTTCTGCAAACGTTTTCTTGTTTTCTTCAGATGAAAAATAATATAAAATAAATCAGGGAAGAAAAGCTGGAATAGTGTGATCTAAACTGTAATGTATCACACAGACGTTTGTAGCTGGGGTATTCTGCCACTCCACGCCGCCTGCTAAGCATAACCCCTCTATGTGCCTGGTAGAGTGCTAAATCCATGTGCGGCCAGACCAAAAAGCATAAGGCCTTTCCTGTTCATGGAGTTGTCGTTGGTTGGCGGTTATTGTGGCTGTTGAATTGTTTAATGGCTATCTTAGTGGAGCAACGTTATCAATTTATGCAACCAGTCTAAGTGTCGTGGTGGATGCTGACATATTTTAGCAACATGACCGCTCGTGCCATCTCAGTAACTCCAGCTAACTCCTTAGAATTTGAGTAGTACTTGTTTCCTAATTAATGAGGTTGGATATGAATTGATATTAGGAAAGCAAAGCATAATGATGAACTTATCATGCCCTCTACTAATACCACTATTTTAAATACCAGAATATATCAGTGTAACTATTTTCTTTATTTTGTATGGTTTTCTTATATTTTTTATTTTACAGAGATTCATTGAGTACCAGTATATTATGTCAGGCATGGCTGAAGGCATTTATATCTGTAAGGAACAGTTGTGTTTTACTGTATGAATATATCAGCATGTTTCTTATCTGCTTGCTCCTTATATGAAAGCAAAATTTAGGAAATACCGTTGTATCGTGTTGACAAATGTTGAAAAGTCTGTGTGAATATTGATTTGTTTTTAATTGCCAGGTTCCTCTAGAGTAGGCCTTATTGCACTGAAGTTAGGCATGATGCCCTTATGGACCAAAGGTGGTCAGAAGCATGTGGTCACATTACTTCAGGTAAGAAACAGAAGATGTAACAAATCTATGTGTGTGCTGAGATCTATTTGTGCAAACCTAAATGGGCAATATTTGTATCCTGAAACATTTGACTGTGTGGTGAAGAAGAGATAAAGTCGAGCATAGATACTGTAAAAGAGCTTTACTTCTGATGGTGTCAGTGAATGTTCTCTCTCATGCCTGAGTGGTGGCTTTCTTTATACTGGCATTGGGATAACTGGGGCAATTAATTTAAAAAAAAATTGTAACCTAGCTTCTTACAGATCTACTAGTTAAATTCATAATCAGAAGAAAATCTCAGTCCCATCTTATTTTCATTTATGGAGTTCTTTCAATTCAAAATTGTAATTTTGATCTCTTTACTAACTCAGAATGTAACACTTTTGTCTGGGGAAGCAGCATTTTGTTCTCTGAGATAAGGTTAAGCTCTGAGGGTTAAGAATGTAGGCCCTGGAACCAGAATACCTCAAATGTTGGTTCTGCCATTTTCTAGCTGTGTTCCTTGGAGCACTGTGTCTTATCTGTAAAAGAATAATTTTATTTTGTAGAAGAAATCACTATGATCTCTCTCAAAGGGTTATTGTGAGGCTTGCACAAGATGCTAAATGTCAAGCACTTAAAATTTAAAACAATATTAAATGTCCAATAAATGTTAGCTGTTATTGTCTTTATCATTATTATAAAAAGATCACTGATAAAGTTGAGACCTGCATTCCCCAGATCACTTTGAACAGCTCAGTTCATATTGGAGTCAAGCCTTAGACAAGCGTTTAGGCAGGTGATGGGGAGTAAAATGAGACCTCATGCATGTAAGTGCTTCCAGTGCTGACAGGCACAGGTGGCCTGTAAGCCCTTAGTAAGTTTTTACTGACTCTGAATGATCAAGGAAAGGATTATAGTTTCTGGAACTCTACAGAACTTTAGGAGCTTTTAGGAATGATGGGGGGGATTGTAAATTGGTACAGCTGCTTCAGGAAATAGTTTAGCATTATGGAAAAGTTGAGGTACGTGAACCTGTGGTCTCCCAGTTCCACTCCTGAGTGTTACTAGAAAACGTGAACAGTTGATTTATAGCAGCATTACTCTTAATACTCCAAAAGTAGAAATAACTCCCATGTCCATCATGGTAGAATGGGTAAATAAATCATGGTGTATTTACATGATGGAGTGCTGGGTGACAGTGAAAATGGACAGAATAGAGCCGCACACAACAGTATGGGAGAAGCTTACCAATAGAATCTTGAGTGAAAGCAGGAAAATATGGAGGAGTATATGTGGTCTGACTCCATTTACATAAAGGTTCAACAGGCAGCACTGAACTATAGGATTAAACAATACTTTCAAAGGTAGTAATTATAATGAAAAGTTAAATGATTACCATAAATGTCAAGAGAGGTGGTTATTTCTAGGACAGTTCTTCTCAGGCTTTACCTCAGAATCACCTGGAGGGCTTATAAAACACAGGTTCTGATTGAGTAGGTCCTGGCTGAGGCCTGAGAACCTGCATTTTCACAGAGTTCCCAGGTGACTGATGCTGCTTGCCTGGGGACCACACTTTGAGAGCCACTGCTCTAGGGGTAAAAAGGGTGGGGAGGAGGAATGGGTGTGAGGGGGGAATTGGGAAGAGACACAGAGGTTTGGGGGGTTTTTGACAATGCATACTGGTTACATGCATATTTTCTTTATAAATACTCATCTTGTATATTTGTGTTTTAAGCACTTCTCTGTTTGCGTTGTATTCAGTATTTGACAGTGTTTTTTTAAGAGTGTGGGTGGTATGAGAGGGATGGTGAGATAAGAAACTTTAGGGAATTGCTAACTGTCCGAGGGCCTCAGTGTGGCTGGTATGTAATGTTAACATGGGTCCTGGCACATACTTAGTTTTTTTATGTTTGTTTTTTTAGGTACAAGACTGTCACGTCCTAAAATACACTCCAAAGGAAAATCATAATGGAAAAATGGCAGCCCTGACTGTAGGAGGAAAAACTGTATCACGTTTCCATGTAAGGGTGCACTTTCATTCCTAGAATAGTGCATTTCATTAGTTTTAGACCTGAATTCTTTGAGATTCTGAATTCTTTAAGTTTTGAGGATATTCCATAGCCACAGACTTGCTCAGGAGGTGAACTGTGGATTTGCGGGGAGGCAGTCTGTTAGAGCCACTGACCCCAGGAGTCTGGGAGACTTTGAGTTTGCTCCAGTATCTCCCTTCACTCTCTGGAACAAGTAACTTCACCTTCTAAGCTTCAGTATTTGCCCAGATGTAAAATGTGGATAAAAATACTACTTACCTAAGAGGTTTGGTACCAGGATTACGTGAGACTTTTCACGTGTGCTTGGCATGTAACAGACACTCAAAAGATGGTAGCTATTTGATTATTTTGTGGTTGTTTTATGTTTAATTTCATTTTTTTCCTAAATTGTCTCAACTCCTGACTCCAACAGCATGTGAGGATTAATTTTTCATATATTAGAAGTTTTCAGTATTGGGAAGAAAGCTGTGTATGAAGTCACATCAGATTTTTCTGAATAAAGTGTATTTCCCAAGTAGAATACTAACAGAATACTGAGTTTATAGTTTAAATGTGAAAAAATCTGCACAATTAGTATTTTGGGGGGTTTGGGGATGACTAAAAGCAGAGAATGCCTTTCTAGAAATGGTGATGGTTTTCACTAATGGCTGCTAAAACATCTTTAGGTTTACTAAAACGTTGCTTGTCTCTAGATTAACATTTTTCCATTATAAATTATGAAATGAACATGAATGAAAGTTAGGAGACAACCTGTTCTGTGCAGCTGTCAAAACTAACAAGTGTTTCTCGATTGCCTCCTATTTCCTCGTCATAGTTAACTTTTGAGCACTTATTACATGCTGGGTATGTAGGCATTAAGTCTTTTACATTTATTAACTTACTTTTTCAGACTCTAAAGATAACGAAGTTAAGTAACTCCCTCAGGGACACCCACCAATAAGAGGTAGAGTGACAGTTAGACTCTGAAAGCCTTACTTTGTTAATTGTGTATTGATATCCACCCTTTGGGAATACATAGGGAAGGTGGACTAATAAATTGACTATCTCAACACAGTACTATAACTGCAACAAGCACATTGTCCAGTTCTGCTTGTGGAAATCTTAGGAGGTTTCACAGGGAGGAGACCAGAAAGGAGGGTGGGTGCTGAAGGCATGCCAGGCAGAGTGGGCTCTGCAGAAGCAGATGCATGGAAGAGCATTGGTGCTTGGGAAGAGGAGGGCCCGTATGTCTGGATCTTAGTGTGCAGTCGGGGAGAATGTGATAAAGGTGTGACAGGTGGGGTTGTCAGGATGGAGGGCTAACACGTTTAGACCTCATCATGTAAACTTTGAGGAACTTTCTGAATTCTTTAACCAGGGCAGTGGTCAAATTGTTATCATGGTTAACTAAATTAGAAGATGCCAGGTGCAGGGAGGACATTTAGGAGGTTGTTTTAAGCCCTCAGGGAGAGTTGATAAAAGTCTTTTGCCCCAGAGCAGTTGCATTGGGCTTGGAAGAGGCAGGGATTATAAAAGACCAGGTGAGTGTGAGCGTGTGGGAAGAGAACCCAGCAGGTCAGTGCTCATGCCATGACCTGGGACAGGGACAAGGAAAGGGATGCTTTGGAGGAAAGACGTGTTTAAAGTGTTTCAGAAAATCCAGGTGGAATTGTCCTATAAGTATATACTGATCAGCAAATTGGCGCTGGTTGGAGTCCTATGGTTTAATAGGCCTATCTCGTAAGTATTAGAGGACTTAGCTATTTTTGCATATTATGGTAGTATAGTTAGTTTATTTTTCATTAAGGCTTCATAGTAATATCTGGTATTCCTGACAGTTTATTGCCTAATAATTACAGGGTTCAGATAATACCACGATAATTAAAAGCACAATGTGATATTTTGGGAAACTTTTTTTTTTTTTTTTTTTTTTTTTTTGGTGGTACGCGGGCCTCTCACTGTTGTGGCCTCTCCCGTTGCGGAGCACAGGCTCCGGACGCGCAGGCTCAGCGGCCATGGCTCACGGGCCCAGCCTCTCCGCGCGGCATGTGGGGTCTTCCCAGACCGGGGCGCAAACCCGTGTCCCCTGCATTGGCAGGTGGACTCTCAACCACTGCGCCACCAGGGAAACCCGGGAAACATTTTTTTTTAAATGTCAAACGTTTGAATTTTTAAGTGTGTAAATATTTGCCCAACTTCCTGTGAATCATGTGAACAATTCTTTAGTTTGATAGACACCTCTGTTTTCTAATTCATTGTATTTCTGTGTTTTTGTTAGGACTAGCACTGTCATCTTTATTTCATTACCGATTTTGTAAATTTATGACTCTACAGCCTTGGTATTTGTAAGTCAGGTGTCTTGTTGGGATAATCCATTCTGCTCCAGCGGATTTGTGAACATTACTCCCTTGGGACTGTGCGGTAGTGGGAAATGAGTGGACGTGGGATCGAAGAGCTGAGTTCTTCTGTGGCTGCCAGTAGCTCCTTCACTCCACCTTTTTGAACAGCCATTCTCTTACCCATGAAGACAAGGAATTGGACTTGATCGTCTCTGAATTCTCTCCCAGTTCTAAGTCTCACGTTGGTTCTCAAATATTTTAGTTTTTAAGAAAAAGCAAAAGTTCCCTTCCAAAAATGAACTTGTCAGCTCAATTTATTCTATTTTACTTAGTGATAAAGATACTCTTCTTGATGAAGTCTTATTAACATAATAACTAGGGCTTCCCTGGTGGCACAGTGGTTGAGAGTCCGCCTGCCGATACAGGGGATACGGGTTCGTGCCCCGGTCCGGGAAGATCCCACATGCCGCGGAGCGGCTGGGCCCGTGAGCCATGGCCGCTGAGCCTGCGCGTTCAGAGCCTGTGCTCCGCAACGGGAGAGGCCACAACAGTGAGAGGCCCGCGTACCGCAAATAAATAAATAACATAACATAACATAATAACTAAACTATTACAGAAATGATAGTACTTTTATTTCTACTTTCATGTTTGAGACTCTGGTCTTCATACCTTAAGCTTTATCTCACCAATGAATATATAGCACAGCAGCGTGATTCGGATGCTGTAATTCTTATCCTGTGGTGAATTTTAACCACTTATCTGACATAAACTTTTAAAACTGTTCACTACTCTGGTATAGAAGTGCTACAGAGGCCCTTTTATTCTTCAAGATATTGTTTTTCTAGGACCAGAGGTCATGTATTATAATATTAAGAAAAAAGTTTTGTCTTTGAATGACCTTTCATCAGAATAGGTTGTGAAAATGAAGTCCTAGAATTCTTTATAAGTAAAGCATTTTGGTTCAGAAAGGAAAAAGATTTTTGAAACTAAAAGTATACAAACTTTCATTGTAACCCTCAGGGAAACTGCAGGTAGATTGATTATAGAGGGTTTGAGAGAGAGAAGAGACACCTATGAATAGGTAATATTAAATAGTTAAGCATTCTAAAATGAGTTGATTGAATCAGTTTTATTTTTAATAAGGCTAGAATGTTATTTTTTTTAATCTGTAAAGAATTTATGCCTCCAAGAAACTAGACTGCTTTGCTTTTGCTATTTGTGTACCTTATAATAAATAAAAACTGATGTGGTACATAGTGTTTTTGAATAAGGAAGCTAAGTGGCCTTAAAGTTGGTTAAATCAATTCATCTTAGGAGCAGAGAAACATTTTAATTGTGAGGAGGATAATTGCAGAGAACTCTGAAGAGGGAGGAAAAAAATGCAACCTCATAGATAGGATTATCCAAGTGTGACTCTGCTGTCAGTCTTTTAAATTGCCTTTTGAAATCATTTATTTGGAAGTTAGAGGGATAAAAAGCCCTTTGTTACGCTGCTGTTGACTCAACTCAACTTGAACATCTGGTTTTTCTCAGGACAGATACCCAATTAGTTTTATGATATTTTGATTTTAAAAGAAAAAAATTATTCACTTTTAGTGAAATTGGAAGATAATCAGGAAGTATGTATTACCTTTGTCCTTTTTATGTCTCAGTCTGTAGTTACTTAGTCAAGATGTTTATCTTGTCCATTTTGTATTACTGAAAAAAGTACAGGATTTTTCTCATAAGCCTCCTGGAATACTTAAAAATCAATATTAATAAAATAATGTTTTTAAATTACCAGATGGAATAGGTGAAGGTCAAAAATAAAATTGAAGTCTGTTCTAAAATTTAATAAATCTGAATCCAGTACATCAGGAGAATAATTTTAAGGATCCACATTTTTAAAATTTTTATTGAAGTTTAATTGACCTAAAACACTTAGTTCCAGATACACAACATAGTGATTCAGTATTTATGTACGTTACAAAATGATCCTCACAGTTACTATCTGTCACCATACAAAGTTATTACAATATTATTGACTATATTCCCCATGCTGTACATTTCATCCTCCTGACTCATTTATTTTGTAACTGGAAGTTTACCTCTTAACCTCCCTCACTTGTTTCACTCATCCCCTCCACCCCATCCTCCTCTGATAACCACCTGTTTGTTCGCTGTATCTATGAGTCTGTTTCTGTTTTGTTACCTTTGTTCATTTGTTTTTTAGATTCCACATATAAGTGAAATCACATGGTGTTTGTCTTTCTCCATCTGACTTATTTCACTTTGCATAATATCCTCTAGACCCATCCATGTTGTTGCAGGCAAGATTTCTTTTTTTCATGGCTGAGTAATATTCCATTGTGTGTGTGTGTGTGTGTGTGTGTGTGTGTGTGTGTACATATACACACATCTTTATCCATTCATCTAGCGTTGGATACTTAGGTCACTTTTGTATCTTAGCTATTGTAAATAACACTGTGATGAACATAGATGTGCATGTGTGTGTGTGTGTGTGTGTGTGTGTGTGTGTGTACACATATACACATCTTTATCCATTCATCTAGCGTTGGATACTTAGGTCACTTTTGTATCTTAGCTATTGTAAATAACACTGTGATGAACATAGATGTGCATATATGTTTTCGTATTCGTGTTTTTGTTTTCTTTGGAAGAATACCCAGAAATAGAGTAACTAAATTATATGGTATTTCTATTTTTAATTTTTGAGGAACCTCCATACTGTTTTCCGTAGTGGCTGCACCAATTTACATATCTGCCAACCATGCGCAAGGGTTCCCTTTTCTCCGCATCCTCTCCAAAACTTGTTATTTCTTGTCTTTTTGATAATAGCCATTCTGACAGGTGGGAGGCAATATCTCATTGTGGTTTTATTTGCATTTCCCTGATGATTAGTGATGTTGAGCATGTTTTTTCAAGTGTCTTGATCATTTGTATGTCTTTGGAAAAATGTCTATTCATGTCTTCTGCTTATTTGTTAATTGGGTTATTGGGTTTCTTTTGCTGTCAAATTGTATGAATTCCTTGTATATTTTGGATTTTGACCCCTTATCAGATATATCTTTTGTGGATATCTTCTTCCATTCAGTAGGTAGTCTTTTTGTCTTAATAGTTTCTTTCACTTTTTAGTTTGACGTAGTCTCATTTATTTATTTTTGCTTTTGTTTCCCTTGCGTGAAGAGACAGATCCAAAAACATTTTGCTAAGATCTAGGTCAAAGATTTTACTACCTATGTTTTCTTCTAGGAGTTTTATGGTTTCAGGTCTTACATTTAAGTCTTTAGTCCATTTTGAGTTTATTTTTGTATATGATATGAGAAAGTGGTCTAGTTTGATTCTTCTGCATGTAGCTGTCCAGTTTTCCCAACAACATTTATTGAAGAGGCTGTCTTTTCCCCATTGTATTTTCTTGCCTCTTTTGTCATAGATTAGTTGACCATTTAAGTGTGGATTTATTTCTGGGCTCTCTATTCTGTTCTGTTGATCTATGTGTCTCTTTTTGTGCCAGTACCATACTGCTTTGATTACTGTAGCTTTGTAGTATAGTTTGAAATCAGGGAGCATGATACCTCCAGCTTTGTTCTTCTTTCTCAAAATTGTTTTGTCTATTTTTTCTGTTTCCAGACAAATTTTAGGATTTTTTGTTTTGGTTCTGTGAACAATGCCATTGGTATTTTGATAGGGATTACATTAAATCTTTACATTGCCTTGAGTAGTATGACTATTTTAACAGTATTAATTCTTCCAGTCCATTAGCATGGTATATCTTTCCATTTCTCTGTCATCTTCACTTTCTTTCATCAGTGTCTTTTAGTTGTCCAAGTGTAGGAGGTCTTTTACCTCCTTGGTTAGATTTATTCCTAGGTATTTTTTTTTTTTTGATAATTTGAAATTGCAAGTGGGATTGTTTTCTGAATTTCTCTTTCTGATAGTTCATTGTTAGTGCATAGAAAAGCAACAGGTTTCTATATATTAATTTTGTATCCTTCCACTTTACTGAATTCATTTATTCTAATAGTTTTTTTGATGGCATCTTTTAAGATTTTCCATATATAGTATCATGTCATCTGCAAACAGTGATAGTTTTATTTCTTCCCTTCCAGTCTGGATTTCTTTTATTTCTTTTTCAAGGAGCCACATTTTTTTTTTTGCGGTATGCGGGCCTCTCACTGTAGTGGCCTCTCCCATTGCGGAGCACAGGCTCCGGACGCGCAGGCTCAGCGGCCATGGCTCACGGGCCCAGCCGCTCCGCGGCATGTGGGATCCTCCCAGACCGGGGCACGAACCCATGTCCCCTGCATCGGCAGGTGGACTCTCAACCACTGCGCCACCAGGGAAGCCCGGAGCCACATTTTTAAATGAACTTTTGTGTTTGCTTTTGTGGAAGAAATGAGTATGACTGAGGATGAAAAGCAGGGGCCTTGGTAAAAGCGATGTTGAATATCAGTCTTAGATTTCAGCATATGGGAAGTGAAACCATAAAGAATGACCGGAGTGAATGTATGTTATCACTGTTGGAAGAAAGGATAGCTTCCCGAGGGAACTCTGTGAGGTAGAGAGCAATCTTCTGTGGACATCCAGAGCAGAGCTGTTCAGCATTTGTTGCACAGTCCCACTGGGGGGCTCCAGGGAGATTCTCGGGGGGCTGTGGACTGATCCAGAAACTAAAGTTCTCTGCTTATAGGCCAATGCCACCCAATTTCATGTCAGCTGAGGACAGCCTACTCAGTAAGTTATAAAGGGGCACAGTTCTTATTTCAAACTGAAATTAGCAAGTACCTGAAGTTTGCTGCATATTCAAATACATGTTCTTCAGATAAGTGTGGCTTATCACTGGACCTGGGACTAGACATGTATTTAACAGACTTTCAGTGAGTTTGGGAAGTACATAGTCGGGAGATTATAGGCCAACAGACTGGCATGGGCAGGCACAGGTAAGCATACGTAGAGTACTGTGGCTCATTGGGGTCCTGCAGGTGCTTCGTTTACGATCAGCGGGGAAGCAGAGGGAGAGGGAACAGCAGGAAGATAAATATTATTGCTTATATTCTCATGAAAGAGGCTCTTCACATCAGGAAGTGGTACAGCTTTTTTGGTAAGTCTTACAGTATCTATATCAAGAGTTAAGAATTAAAACAGAAAAGAAAGACAACAGGACATTATGGTAAGGAAATAAGTTGTCCATAAAGTTTTCTATTCAAGGATATTTTCTATTCAAGGATATTTACAATAGCAGAACAAAAAAGCAGGGGTGGAGGGAAGAGCAGACAGTAGGACCTGCCAGGAGCTGGGGATGGAGCAGCCACTACAGTCTCTGCTCTCTAGAAGCTTACATTTTGGTGGGCTTGGGGGTGAGACAGGGAAACTATTGCACAGAAGATAAACAATTTAAAAATGTGTATTGTGACAGATGGAGGGAAGTGCTTTGAAGATTAATAAAGTGTGCTGAGGGCATTACAAGAGACAGAAAGTCGTGCTATCTTAGGTGGAATAATCAGGAAAGGTAAGTTGATATTTGGGTGAAGACCTGAATGAAGTGAGGGAGCATATTATACAGAAATCTGGCAGAGGCGTGAGGAGAGACATAGGTGAGGGAGGTTAAGAGGTACAGACTTCCAGTTGCAAAATAAATGAGTCATGGGTATGACAGCGTGGGGAATATAGTCAGTAACTACGTAATACCTGTGTATGTGACAGGTGGTAACTAGACTTACAATAGTGATCATTGTGTAATATATAGAAATATTGCATCACTTTGTTTTGCACCAGGAACTCACAGTGTTATAGGTCAATTATACTTCAACAAACAAATTCATAGAAAAAGATTTCAGTTTTGTGGTTACCGGAGGCAGGTGATGGGGGAGGGGGAATTGGATGAAGGCAGTCAAAAGGTACAAACTTCCAGTTTATAAGGTAAATATTAGGGATGTATGTACAACATGATAAATATAATTAACACTGCTGTACATTATATGTGAAAGTTGTTAAGAGTAAATCCTAAGAGTTTTCATCACAAAGAAAAAATTTGTTTTCTTTTCCTTTAATTTTTTATCTATATGAGATGATGGATGCTCACTAAACTTATTGAGATGATCTTTCCATGATGTGTGTAAGTCACGTCGTTATTCTGTATACCTATAATAGTGAGGCAGACATTTTCTACAGTTGTAAATAGCATAGGCAGTTTAAGACTATGGAGAGGAAAAGGTAAAGGGAAAAAAATCTGGCAGAATGGCATTTCAGGCAGGGGGACCAGTATGTGCAAAGGACCTGAGGCTGTTGTTTAGTGAGTTCTTAGACTGGTAAGGAGCACATTGTCCCCGAGGCAGGGCGAGCTGGGAGGAGAGTAGGTGGTGTAGAACCTTGGAAACCATGGTGAGGACTTAGGACTCGATTCTTCTGCACAAGATGCAGGCCATTGTGGAGACTAACGTAACTTGAGTTTAGAAGGATCATGCCAGCCTGTGAATGGAGAACATACCAGGGGGTCAGGAGTATAGAAGTTGGAGACCTGATAGGAGGCTACTGAAATAATCCAGACAATATATGGCTGGCTGGGGTCGGGGTGAGAAATGGCTGATGTGGGCTATGTGTTTAAATAGAGGCTACAGGAGTGGCTGATGGATGGACATGGGATGTGAGAAAGAGAAGAGTTGTAGGGGACCATAGAATTTTTGGTCTAAACAGAAGTATGGAGCTGCTGTTTATTGAGATTGGGAAGACGAGGAGAGCAGGCCTGGCGGGGCAGGGGCGTGTTGAGTTCAAGTTTAGATGTGTTAAACTTGAGTTATTGTGTGACATCAAAGTGAAATGTTGACTTGGCAATTGGGCAGAAGAATTTGTAGTTCAGAGTAGAATTGGGGGTGGATGTTAGAAAAGTGGATCATTAGCCTGTGAAAGAACCAGGGAGTAGTAGCTGGAAGTGGAGTGGAGGCCTTCCAAGGAGAGAGCAGCTGCCCATGCCAAGCAGTGCTTGTAGTGACTAGGGCATTTGGTGATTTTGACCAGCACGTTCCGTTGAGTACGAGGGGCTGGAAGCCCCTGATGAAAGCCTTGTCGTGGGCAGGCACAGAAAGATTAGCTGGAGTAGATAATGTGGCCAAGGAAAAGTTTGTGTTTTAATGTGAGTTATTGTGATTCTTTTATGCTCCTAGGAAAGTTCCAGTGGAAAGGGGGAAATTGTTGATTCAGAAGATGGTGGGGACAGTTTCAGGAGTAAAGCCATTGAGTAGGTGAGAGGAGGTAGAAGTCAGTACACAGTGAAGGATTTGGCTTTAATAAGAACATGGACAGTTCATCTGTTATTGTGGTTCCCAGTCCCAGATTCACATCAGAACCATATGGAGTGCTGAAAAAACGCTGACACCTGGATGCCCCCTTAGACCGGTGAAGTTACAGCCTCCAAGCTGAGGCCTTGGCCTTGGTGTTCTCTGAAAGCTGCCCATGTGCCTCTTGTGCACCTGGAGTGGGGTGGGAGTGTGATGATTAATTTGGTGGTAAAAGCTTGGGGAAGGGCTCTCGATTCTTCCGTTTTTTTCAGTGAAATAAGAAGCAACATTATCAGCTCAAAGCAGGGAGAAGGAGGGGAGAGTGCTGGAGGTTTTAAGAGGGTGTGGCGGAGCTGCCTTGGGGAGTGAGAGGTATTTAACAGGGGAATGTGGGTTGGCCAGGCCACTCTGGGACTCACTGTGAAGTCTGGTTGTACATTTGAATGTGACTTGTCATGTTTTCTCCCAGCTGCTTGGACATAGCAGGGAAATTAGACAAGAGTCAAATTTCCGAGGATTCGGGTTCTTGATACAGGCAGTCTCCAGTCAAAATCCAAATATGAGGGCTTCCCTGGTGGCGCAGTGGTTGGGAGTCCGCCTGCCGATGCAGGGGACACGGGTTCGTGCCCCGGTCTAGGAAGATCCCCCATGCCGCAGAGCAGCTGGGCCCATGGGCCATGGGCGCTGAGCCTGCGCATCCGGAGCTGTGCTCCGCAGCGGGAGAGGCCACAGCAGTGAGAGGCCCGTGTACCGCAAAAGAAAAGGAAAAAAAAAAATCTAAATATGAGCACGACTGTATTTCTTTTCCTGTGGAACAAGAGTCTTTCCCCGTATACTTTGAGCTACACTATGCCAGTTCTTTATATGAACTACACTATGCCAATTCTGAGTGTGATGGATGAAAATCTCACCTCCCTTAAATAAGGGCAATAGAGTACTCTTTTGTTCATTGGGGAAGCTCTTTAATTTGTTTTCCTGGAGTGTTAGTAACTTAGTTTAGATCTCTAGGCATTAAATTCTGCTTTTTGTAATTAATGTGTTACTTATATGTGCTGCTTTTCCTCTAGAAATCTACATCTATATTGGAATTTTACCGAGAACTTGGATTGCCACCAAAACAGAAAGTTAAAATCTTTAATGTAACAGATAATGCTGTAATTAAGCCAGGTAATCTGAGGTCGGGGAGAAGAGGGAGGTAAAAATACCCAAATATGTGATTTGTTTAATGTCAGCCCTTTCAATAAAGCTGAATTCACAATATAAACTCCCAAACATTTATTTTTAAATATAGAACTGTATCTGATTTAATCACTAGGGGCAAACAAGTCTTCTTTTTTAAGTGGAAAGAACTGTAGAGAATTCTTTGTTTTCCATGAAAGAGGGAGGAACACTTTTGTTTTTAACGTACAGAGAGTTTCACATTTGGAAAAGCCACTCCAAATAAACGAACTTTTAAATTGTGAAGTTCACTGTTTGTAGGCTGGCATTTTATTAAGTGAAGAATAGACCCTCACTGAGATAGGATAATTTGAAAAAATGTAGCCTGAAACAAGAAAGTGACTGACGATAGCACCTTGATGTAAAGATTCTTACTTAAAAATTTCCAAGTATTTTACCTACTCCATGGAATGTCAAAAAGTAAGACTTGGCAGTATGATTATATTGGTTCATATAGTTAATGGCATTTTGATGTCTTTGAACTTCAGAAAAGCTCCCTGATCTCTTGAACTTGAGTTCTCTAACAAGTAGACTGTAGAAGGGTGTTTTAAGATTTAATATTTTAATACCTGAACTGAATTTCTTGAAGTAGAATACAGTTGCAATAGGCCTTATTAATAGGGGCGGTAGAGTCAGCCTTGATATAAGTTAGAATTGAAGGTATTTTTTGAAGTGCAAGTTTTTCATCTTTGAAGTAAAAGTACATGGAATTAAACTAACAAGTATAAAAATTAAGTCCACGTTAACTTTTGCTGTAGCACAAACCATATGATATTTTTTTGTGTGTGGGTGAAAAATGGTCAAATATCATCAGTTCAGGTCATTCAACCTCATAGAAATTTGGTCACTTTTTAATCTCCCCTATTTTTTCTTAAATGAAGGTTTTTCTCTGCCCATATAAATCCACGTTGGGTCCTACCTTAAGGACACTAAACCTACAGCACTTTACTCCCTGTTTTAAACAAACAAAAATAGCTTTTGATTACATTCTCTACTACATTGGTTTCAGCTTTAAAAAAAAAGTCTTTTACTGGATGATGTTAATGTTGATTCCTATTTTTGGATAACTTATCTCCAATAGGAAAAAAAAAAAAAAGACTTGATCCAGCCCCAGTGTTTTTTGAGTCATTCTCTTATTTTTATTTTTCTTATTTGAAATAGGAAATACATCTTCACATTATTGTTATTCACAGAAACAACCAAGAATCTCATGTATTTACCAGCAGGAACAGTGTTGTCACAGGAGTTGCCTGTTTCAGCCAGTATCACGTTGGCCTCTGTGAAGGCACAAGCGTGCCAGTGACCATGGGCTGTTGGCCACTCCAGCACCATGTGCCCCATACTTCAGCCTACATACAGTCCATTAAAATACATTTGTTGAGCAGTTTTATTATTTTATTGTTGACATTTCTAATAATTAAAATTGCAGAAGAGACTCTCCTGACATTTTGAAATCTGATAGCTAGAAGTCTTCCTGTATATAGTTTATGTTTAATGAAGTTGTTTTTGGGCTGATTTCATACTGATTTTTTGTTTTCTTTTCATAAAGGCACTCCTCTTTATGCTGCTCACTTTCGCCCAGGACAATATGTGGATGTCACGGCCAAAACGTAGGTCCACGTAACAGGTTTTTTCCTTTTGTTTTCCTTGTATATTAAAAAACAGCAGAGTGAGTGAAAGAAGTGCAGCCTTTCAAAGTCAGTGAATAAAGGATAAGTAACCATTATTCTCATTCATGACTCTAATCCTTAATGTTACTGATGGTACTGGTTTTTAAATTGCACCGAATTAGTTGTATGTGAAGAGTTCACTTTGGGTTACAGCTTTTAAACTGAGATGTGTGCTTCTTGAGATGGGATTAAGAGAAAGGTCCATTACTGAGTTCCCACAAGGAACTCAGGTTCCTTGTGGGCTGGGCCCACATCTGTTTGAAGACCAAAGGCGGCATACAGTTTGTTGGTGAAGGATACAGGAAGCAGTTAAATTACAAACATCTTGCACTATTTGCGATAGTTGTGCTTAAGGTTCCCCTAAGATAACTAATTGTATAAAGCATTTGTGGAACTGTGTTAAAATCCTATCATGAGCTGAAAGAAGAAATAGGATTACACCTTAGGCGTCTTCAACAGCGTGGCATCATCTCTTGGCACTAGAAGAGACCTCTTCCATAAAAGCAAAATATTTTGTCATGTGTAAACAAGGGTTCAAATTTGGTAGAAATCAACATTTAATTTTCACTCTAACAGAAATGCTGACTTTGAATCATACTTATGTTGGGTGGTGGTATTTGGGGTACTGTAGTTTTTTTTTTTTTAATATCTTACCATCTGTTAAGATAAGCCCAGTACTGGCTAGATAATCTCCAGGAAACTTTAGATCTTACAGAAGTAGTTTTTCAAAAATCAGTTGAGGTTACCTCACTATGGAATGAAGTCACCAAGCCTTTAAATATGTTTATATAGAAATTGTTTAGGGACCTCCCTGGTGGCTCAGTGGTTAAGAATCCGCCTGCCAATTCAGGGGATACAGGTTCGAGCCGTGGTCCGGGAAGATCCCACATGCTGTGGAGCAACTAAGCCCATGCGCCACAACTACTGAGCCTTTGCTTTAGAGCCCGCGAGCCACAACTACTAAGCCTGTGTGCCACAACTACTGAAGCCCGCGCACCTAGAGCCCATGCTCTGCCACAAGAGAAGGCACTGCAATGAGAAGACCACGCACCACGATGAAGAGTAGCCCCCAGGGGCTTCCCTGGTAGCGCAGTGGTTGAGAATCCGCCTGCCGATGCAGGGGACACGGGTTCATGCCCCGGTCTGGAAAGATCCCACAGGCCGCGGAGCGGCTGGGCCCGTGAGCCATGGCCGCTGAGCCTGCGCGTCCGGAGCCTGTGCTCCACAACGGGAGAGGCCCCAACAGTGAGAGGCCCACATACCGCAAAAAAAAAAAAAAAAAAAAAAAAAAAGAGTAGCCCCCATTAGCTGCAACTAGAGAAAGCCGGCATGCAGCAATGAAGACCCAACTCAGCCAAAAATAAAAAAATTAAAATTAAAAAAATTAGAAATAAATTGTTCAGTATCAGTTGTTAGAATCCACGTGATCTAGGCTAAGCTTAACTCCAGATATCAGCTCTTGTCTATGTAGCTTGCAGGATCTCAGTTCCCTAACCCCGGCCCACAGCAGTGAAAGTGCCCATTCCTAACCACTGGACCACCAGGCAATTTCCCAGCTCTTGTCCATTCTTGTTTCTTGTTCTATCAACATAGACGGTAGTTTCACTGATTTATGTGCCTCAGTTTTCTTTTTGGAATATTCTGACTGAGAACCCTTTGAAAATGAACAGTGGCCCACTGGTGCTCTGGGTTAACCTTAGAATCATAGTGACTGAGACAGAGCAGTTTCTTATATCCGAGGAAACCAGATAAATCCAGCATCAGTTTCTTAAATGCGGTCAGGTATTTCTTCACTTCCACATTATTACTGCCTACTTTTAAATACGGGCCATTGCACACAGGTCCTAGGGGCCTTAACTTTTTAACATTTATTTATTCATTTATTTATTTATTTTTGGCTGTGTTGGGTCTTCGTTTCTGTGCGAGGACTTTCTCTAGTTGCGGCAAGCGGGGGCCACTCTTCATCGCGGTACACGGGCCTCTCACAATCGCTGCCTCTCTTGTTGCGGAGCACAGGCTCCAGATGCGCAGGCTCAGTAGTTGTGGCTCACGAGCCTAGTTGCTCCGTGGCATGTGGGATCTTCCCAGACCAGGGCTCGAACCCGTGTCCCCTGCATTGGCAGGCAGATTCTCAACCACTGCGCCACCAGGGAAGCCCAGGGGCCTTAACTTTTGATTAGCTATTTAGAAGTGGAGTGGGCTAGGTTGGCGGTGGAGTAAAGGAAAGTGGGGCCTCTTTAAAGAGACTGTGAACCTTCCTCTTTTTCTCTCTGCTTCCTGATTGTTGAGAACTCATTCTTACTTGCTGGGGCGTCTGAAATTACTGGTCTTTTGGTAACGTTTGTCCTGCCTGCCCTTGTGAAGAAGTCAAAATATTGGAGCTGTAAAGCTTTGGTTTGAGTAAGTGGGAAGACGTGTGTGTTGTGAATTAGATGGCTTTACTTTTTAAATTCCTGAATTATTATGTATGATAAAATGCCTCACGGTAATTTGTTAATTTACACACAGTTAATAATGTGTGCATTCCATTACATATTTTACAAGGTAAATGAGATATTCAGGAAGCCCTGCAAAGTCAGATTCCTTTGTTAGCAGATGCTCTGTGGCAGTGTTTGTGACTAGCTTGGGTTGGAGCCTAGCCTTTCAGTGCCTGTGTTCACTAGATGCTTTCATTTCATATGCTACTGTTGGGTTTCCTTGGCTTCCTAAAAGCTATTTTTAAAACTTCAGGCTTCTCCTTGTGAGTGTAAAGTGGAAGGAGAGTGTGTTGGTTTTGTTTTGTGTTTTAAGATCACGTACCTAGAAAACAAGAGTGTGTACAGCCATGTGCCAGCCTCAGGACTAGATGGCTGATGAGAGCTGTGAGAGTAACTAACCCTGGGATTTAGAGTAGTTGACATTCAACTCTGGAAAAGGGGCACCTGCATTTGAGAAAACCCTTATTGTTGTGTGGGCTGCAGTACCGTCTTCTGTTTGACTTTGTGTAGCATGTGCACTGTACTCTGGTGTGCGTACCTTTTCGGGGTATTACTTGAGATCAAAATGAAACAGACTTTGACCTTTCACTAAATGTTGCCAATGGCTGCAGCTCTGGGAGCTGGCATGTTATTATGGCCTCAGGATGCTTGTAAGTGCTTGCGAATTTACAGAGCTCTGTCCTCATGTGGAGATGTTTTGGATTCCTCCTGGGTGCAGGCTTATTAGGTCTCAGCTACACCCAGTCCTGGTGGAAGCTGTCTCTTTGCTGTTGACTTTCCTGTGCATGTGTATGTGCACGCACACATGAATTTGCTTGCTTTTCTTTTTCCTTTTTAAATTCTTCTACATCCTTTCCCTGATGCTTCTCATTTTTTCCCCCCGCTTGGCGTTTTATCCCTCGCAGCCAGTGAGAATGTTTTTTTTTCCTTGTTGACTGTAAATGGAACCATTATCTTTTGGACATAGGCTCTGAGTTCTTGCAGTCTCTTGCTATGGCTCACTTACAGCCAGAGATTTTCTACCTTGTCCTCCATTTTCAGCCCCTGTTTTAAAATTTTGAAACTTCTGGGCTCCATTGTCTTTATTATTAATCCTGTTGCAGGTGCAAACGCTAGAGAAAAAATGGTGCAGTGACATGGTTAGGTCAGATGAGGGACATGGGTTCACAGCCTAGAGCATCATTTCCCACACTTGAGTGGGCTTCATAATCTCCCCTACCTCCACTCCCCCACCAATCTTCAGATTCATTAGATCTGGGGTAGTACCTGAGAATTTGCATTTCTAACAAGTTCCCAGGTTGTGTGGTTGCTGCTAGTCCAGGGACCACACTCTGAGAATCACTCTACTGGAGAATAGTCAGAAACTCACCGGTGGACCTTCTTTTCCTGCTGCTCCTTTACCCAGCACAGAGTCCCAGTGCCTGCCTTTTCTCAACTCTACTCAAATTATAACATATGAACATCTGTGTTAAAGCAGGCAAGTCTAATTCAGTTTCAAATAACATTGTCAGTTAAAGCAGGCCTTTGTATTACCCACATTTTAGTTAGCATGAAACTGAAAACTGGTCTCCTTAGTAACTGGCTTCATCATCTCCTTTCCATTAGAGATTAGTTTGAGACTTTTTTCTTAATTGAAATTGTTCATTTTTCTCACGTTGTAATAGTGATATTTAATGGTTAAATCTATACTTATATTTCAAGTTTTTTACCTATACCTTCAATTTTAATTGCTGGATTAAATATACTTTAGAAATAACTAACTAAATAAGAAAAATTAAAATGGAAAAATACTAATTTAAGAAAATACAGTGTTAATAGAATCTTTCTACTTCAAGAATAAAATTGTCTGCAGACATTTTCTTTTTAGTGACCAGTAACCAACAGTAGCAGCCTCTTGAAGGCTTCCTTAAATTTTTAAAATGTTCCTCTTTTAATGATTGCATTGGGAAATCTGCTTACACTGAAAGATACATTGTATTTACCTGTGCTGAATTTGGATATAATTTTCTATATAAATAAGTAAATTTACCATTGTTGTGTTGGAGTGTGAGGTGAATATATATTTACTAGAGTTCTTTTTAATTTTTACTTTTAAACCAGAAATAGTTTTTCATCTAAAAGGTCTGAGTATACAAAGTTAGATTATATGGGAAAGATCTTTACATCTAATATATAAAACCATTCTAGCAGAATAATTTTTCACAGTTTTCATTATGCTATAAATAGGAAATATGGCCCAGTCTTTGAAATATGTCAGTTTTATGTAATTTATTCTAAATAAAATTTAAAGTGTAGCACATATATTGATGTGTTCCCCACACCACCACTACTACGCACTTCCTGTACTCGGACCCTTTTAAAGATTATATTCTTATTCTGTAATTATATTCCACCATAACTTCTAATAGATGATGGGTTTGGGGGCCTAACGTTTTCCCTTTCCTTCTCAGTTTTGAGGAGGAAACCTCTCTAGATAATATATAAAGAGTGGGTGAGATAAAGTATGACTGTTGATTCTAGCCTCAACATAGGATGTTTAGTCCATTGTTTTCTGTTGAATCCTAGCAGTGCTTATTTTAACTTGCAGAGTTTTTCTTTTTTTAAGGAACGAAATCAGAAAAGAATTAAAGTAAGATAAAAATAAAACTCTAAAAATGCATTCTGCAGTGTTTAGGAGAAAATGTTAGGTCCCTGTCTCAAAGGACTTGAAGGACACAGGTGGTGATACATCCATAGTGGTGAGCATGGGGGCACTTTCCTGCCAGCTGTCTTACTGAACTTTGAATTCATGACAGTGAAGCCTGAAGTGATTTCTTGAATCCCAGATTGAAATCAGAAAACAGCTCATTCAGCTACTTCTTTCTGAGTGAAAGAATCTAAAACTCTGTCTACGAGTCTGGGCTAATGAAAACAACACATATATTTTCAGGCACAGTCATATTACTTTAATAGCAATTTCTGGCATAATCTTACTATTTTTGAAGTTAACAGTGCCCTTTAAATTCTCATTACCCTTTGGCCTCAAAATAGAAAAATAGGCGCTTACTTTGATAATGTTATCCATGGTAGTAAAAATGAAAGGAGTTGGGGAGAGTTAATTTGGGTTCTTTCACTGAAATATCAAAATATGTACAGAAATATTGTCCATCAGAGCCTTAAGGTGATTAAAAAGCCAGGTAGGTTCTTAACAAAGCAAAGACTCTTTGGGCTGTGTGAGCAGTCCTGCACACTGTTCAGAGAAGGGTGCCTGCACATGGTCCAAAGCCTTCCCCACTAGCTTGTTATCCTGACTGGTGGGTGTTTGCTGGGAACTCGGAGGGAAAGCAAGGTGGATGCTGCCTTCAGGGAACAATTGCTCTCCAGCTGTGCACATTTGCAATTTTATTTCATTTTTAATAAGTTACTTTATTTACTAGTTATTCAAAGCAGTAAATTTTTAAGTATACTAGTGAAACAGTTTTCAAAATGAGTAAACTATAGAGGGAAGTAGTCTCTGTAAAAAATAATCCCTCTTCAGTCAGTCAAAGTGAGTGTCTCATCAGAGGCGGTCTAGGGAGTGGCTGAAAGCATGGATCTGCTTCTCAGCAGCTCTGTGACCTAAACAGCTTTCTTAACCTCTCAGTCGCCTCACGTTTAACACGAGACTAATTACAGCACCTACCTCATAGCCATGTTGTAAAGACTGAATGAGATAATGCATAGAGGCTCTTAGCTCACGATCTGGGACATAGTGAATGCTCAGGAGTATTGGCTGCTATTGCTATTGGTGATATTACTGTTTTTTCATTTGTTTCAAAATTTTAAAGGAAATATCTTTTTAAATGAATTAACAATATTAAGTCATTAGGAATTAGATTGTGGTATTTTCTAATACATCAAATTATTGCCTCTTACTTTAGACTGTTGTATAGCAAAGTAGTAGCTTTACAAAACACTCTAGGTAATTTTAAGAATACATAATACCTGCTACATCTAGAATTTACAGTGTAATGAGGATGCCCTTGAAATAACTCCATGCTTCTCTGATATGCTACTTTATTTTTGCTTTACTCTATTTCTCAAGAGGCAGTATGACCTGGATTAAAAGCATGACCAGATACTTTCATTTACCAGGCATTTGACCTTGGGCAAGTGGCTTAACCTCTCTGGATGTAGATTTCATTATCTTTAACATAAGGGTTTGGGAGTAAATGGTTTCTAAGGTTCCTTTCTTTTTTTTTTTTTTTAATGTGGGTTTTTGTTTTCTTAAGTATAGTTGATTTACAGTATCGTGTTAGTTTCAGGTGTACAGCAAAGTTATTGAGTTATACATTACATATCCTTTATCATGTTCTTTTCCATTATGGTTTATTACAGGATATTGAATATAGTTCCCTGAGCTATACAGCAGGTCCTTGTTGGTTATTTATTTTATATTTTGTAGTTTGTATCTGCTAATCCCAAACCCCTAATTTATCCCTCCCCACCCTTTTCCTCTCTGGTAACCATAAATTTGTGTTCTAGATCTGTGAGTCTGTTTCTGTTTTGTAAATGTTCACTTGTATCATTTCTTTTTTAGATTCCACATGTTCTAAGTTTCCTTTCAATTCTAAAAATCTGTTTCCAAAAAATAATCCCTCAGTTTTCCAAGTGGCATAACTCACTGTTTTCTATATTAATGAAGAAGTAATACTCAGAAAACTGTTGTGTCTTTTCATGATATTGCAGAATTATTTGAGTTTTTGAGTTTTCTTCTTTGAGAAGAGCAGACTGAACTCAGGACAGCAAACATGGTGTTCTGGGTTTACTTAGAACAGCTGGAAAATGCTCCCTCTGTAAGAGGACTCAAAGGAATCACTGCACATTTGGCTCTTCGTACTATTGAATGAGCTAGATTTGATGTCAGAAAGCTGTAAACGGTGCAATCTTAGCAGTCAGTTGTTGATAACAATGTTCCCAGATATTGATGGGAGCTTTATAGTTTTTAGACATAAACAGAATACCTGCAGTTCAGGTCATGCTGTCACAAATTCATCCTGGAGAGTAACAGCCATACAGATCTTCCATGCCAGCTTTTAACTGTATGTGATGGGACACAGAGCAACTGGAAGATTCCACCATGACTTACCTGTGTGCTCAGGAGCTGTTTTATATCACTGATGGAATAGGTTTAGACAACAACACCGAGTTGAGCAGAAATTGACTCCCAGCATTTACAGGGATCTTCAGTGGCAAGGGCAAAACTCAGTGATGAGAATTTTGGAGGAATTTCCCTGACGACTCAGAATGGATGGACTCGAGAGCACTCCTCACCTCATGGACATTTTGTTTTATGCGTATACACAAGTGTATCCAGAACCACGCAGTCAAAGGCAGTTTCCCACAAAGTGGGGAAATGCATGATGGGTTTGTATTAAAACCTGTGTGTCTGCTGGTAGGTATTTAGGCATTTGTCAATGTGACAGGGAAATGAAATTCATAGTATTCTCTAGAGATTTATAGAATGCAGTTGGAAACAATTATGCATTCTCTTCTGCAAGATTCTTACAGTCAAACCTTTAAGTCCCTCATTGCCTTTTCTTAATATAATCTTCATAAACTTTTATAAAAGACAAACCCATTATACAGCATTTGGAAACTACAGGACAAAATAAAGGAAATAATCATCTCTCTTCCTAAGACACAGTTATAGCCAGTAACAAAATTAGTCTGAGTTCTCTAGGCAGGGCACTAGGGTTAGATGCTGCACAATCCCTGCACTTCATGAACTTAAAGTATAGTAAGGAAATATACCCAGAAACAAGGGCAATAAAGTCTAAATTTAAATTGCATCTCTGAGATTTTTTGATGGAGTTTTGGTTTTAGCAAGTATGAATGCTCTAAATAAAATAAATTTTCTATGTTTTCCTAATTTTCAGATATGTTTCACTAAATTTGGAACTTCTAACATTGTGTTCATAGCTGATTTGAATTTTCCTTTATTTGGTTTTTTCTGCTGTCATTAAAAACTGCAGCAGAAAAGGGGTGGGAGAGATAAAGTATGTTATGTGTTTTATATCCTATTTAGTAAAGTGAAGGTATTATTTTATGTGACCTGTGAAAACCTTATGTTTGAACTCTGCATGGGTTTGCTAAGTGTAGATTCATTCATATCTTGCTTTTGTTTCATTTTTGTTCTCCAGTTGGGTGACAACTGAGAGAAACAACAGAATAGACACCTGTGCCCCCTCTGTGGAGCAACAGGTGCGCTCTGTTCTCCGTAGTCTCAATTCAGCCAGTGATTTGTCACATCGTGTGTCTTAACCCTTTTGTTTAAAGGTTATTTATTGAAGAGGCTCCTGTTGTACACAGTATAACAACATGATGTGTTCTAGAGCTAGATTGAAAAACAGTCTGTAATTGGCTGACAGTAATTAGCACTTTCAGGATACCACTTTGATTTTGTAATCGTTTGCTAGTAAAATGAGCTAAATTATCTCCTGTAATTTACCTGGAGTGTTTTTTACTGATGCACACATGCATGCTCTCTCTTTAAGCAGGAGATGAATCAGTTTGAGAACTCAGAAGTTACCAACAAACTTTCTACCAAGAATGACCAGTGTTAGAATGCCGTATTTTGAAAACATGCTCATTTTAGATTTGGCATTGCCAGTCCGTTCCCTTGTTTTCTTTAAAGTGTTACTTGCCAGGGCTTCCCTGGTGGTGCAGAGGTTAAGAATCCACCTGCCAATGAAGGGGGCATGGGTGCGAGCCCTGATCTGGGAAGATCCCACATGCTGCGGAGCAACTAAGCCCATGCACCACAACTGCTGAGCCTGTGCTGTAGAACAGCTGAAGCCTGCGCACCTAGAGACTCTCTGCAACAAGAGAAGCCACCACAATGAGAAGCCTATGCACCACTACGAAGAGTAGCCCCCGCTCACCACAACTGGAGAAAGCCCACTTGCAGCAACGAAGACCCAGTGCAGCCAAAAATCAAATAAATTAAATAAATAAATTTATTAAAAAAATTTTTAATGTTATTTGCCAAACAATATCATAAGTTCAAATGACTCTTTAGGTACTTTTTTATTTTTAAATTGCAAAGCATTTGTTTTTCAAATATCAATATATTCTAAAATACAGCATTAAGTAGAAATATTTGTTAAGTTTCTGAAGCAAAATTTCAGTAAAATATTTGATTATCATAGTTTCCCTTCTTAGATGTTAACCTTGCAAAGTTTATAGTGACTTTTCAATGAATATATGTTAAATTTCTGTTTTAGCTCTTTGATCAAGCATAAGCATTATTTTGAGTTTTGGAAGCAAAAAAAACAATTATGTACAGGCACGCCTCGGAGATACTGCAGTTTGGTTCCAGACAGCAGCAGTAAAGCGAGTCAAGCTTTTGGTTACCTAGTGCGTATAGAAGTTATGTTTACACTGTACTGTACCCTGTACAATAGCATTATATCTAAAAAAACAATGTATGTGCCTTAATTTAAAAATACTTCATGGCTTAAAAATGAACGAAATATAATGCCATTTTCAGCAACATGGATGGACCTAGAGATTGTCATACAGAGTGAAGTAAGTCAGAAAGAGAAAGACATATCGTATAATATCACTTATATGTGGAATCTAGAAAAATGGTACAGATGAACTTGTTTGCAAAGTAGAAATAGAGTCACAGATGTAGAAAACAAACTTGCGGTTACCAAGGGGGTAAGGGTAGGGTGGGATGAATTTGGAGATTAGGACTGACATACATACACTACTATATATAAAATAGATAACTAATAAGAACCTACTGTATAGCACAGGGAACTCTACTCAATGCTCTGTGGTGACCTAAATGGGAAGGAAATTTTAAAAAGAGTGGATATATGTATATCTGATTTACTTTGCTATACAGCAGAAACTAACAGAACATTGTAAAGCAACTATACTCCAATTAAAAAAAAAAAAAAAAACAAAACTTCCTGGCCGAAAAGTGCTAATCATTATCTGATCACACAAGGTTGCCACAAACCTTTCAAACTATAAAAACCACAGTATCTGCAGAGCATAATAAAACAAGGTGTGCTGGTCAGTGTACTCCGTAAGTGATGTGTTCAGTTGATTAATGTGAAAAAAGCTACATTTAAATTATTCATATACAAATAACTTGACATGTGATATGATATTATTCGACTGTTATATTCTATACATATTCATATTATTTTTATGCTGGTTTCTTGATTTATCTAAAACAAACCATCTTAGTCATGTGGGCTTACTTCAATCCATTACTCTCTGATAATTCTTTGTTAAATGCATAGCAAAGTCCTGTGGAAGTAACATAGTTTTCAAAATCTTTTGTGATTGGTCCTTTTTGTAAATGTCCTGAACTGGGCACTATTTATTTAATAATAGCTAGCTTTATTAGATTAAGGGAACACAACGTGAAAAATATGTTGACATATTATCTAATGAAAGGTGGAAGAAGTGTTCATCTTAAGAGTCTATAAAAATAAGCCTGGTAGAGTCTTACAATTCATTCTAGCCCTTTCCTTGTATCATTTGTCCTGATATATTTGACAGAGATAAACTCTAATACTGCTTGAACCTTAGTGTTGTTTCTACCTACACTGCATAATGTTTCTCTAGTTAGCAGAATTTGAAAATAGAATGGTTTTGTTTAAAAATTGAAATATTAGATTTTTTTCTCTGATTTTATTTCTCCATTGGCTTCTGATTCAAACCTTGAAACCAAGATCCATCTTCTAAACTTGTTCAGCATTTAGAGCATTATTACTGTTTTATTTTGTGTTCTATTCTATATTGCTGCCTAGCACATTACCCTAAAATACAACAGCCTAAAACAACAAACATTTATTACCTCACAGTTTCTGTGGTGATAACTCCCAGTACAGCTTAACTGGGTGCCTCTGGCTCAGGGTCTCTCACGAAGCTGCAGCTGAGGCAACAGTCAAGGCTGTGGTCATCATAGGGTTCAACTTGGGAAGAAGTGCCTGCAAGCTCATTAACATGACCACTGGCGAGCGTCAGGTCCACAGTTGTTGGCTAGAGAGGTCCTTGCTGCATAACAGAACCGAGAGTGCAGAGATGGAAGCCAGTGTCTTTGTAACCAAGAGTCAGAGGTGACATCTCATCTCTTCTGCCGTAGTTTATTCCTTAAGAGATGAGTTGCTAGGTCCACACAGACTCAAGGGGAGGTGCTTGATCACACAGTGGCATGTGTACCAGGAGGTGGGTTTCTTCAGGTTTTTGTTCTTGTTTTTAATTTTTATTGGAGTATAGTTGCTTTACAGGAGGTGGGGGTCTTAATGGTGGCCTGCTGCATCGCTTACAAGTACTTTGAACTTATAAAATGTCCCACTTTTACTGTGTTGTTTCACAGGATTAGGATGATAGAACTGCTTAGCTTGCTGTTGTCTCACAATCTTGAACTAATCATTTTATGTAGAATGAGACTCCAGGAAGGGGTGCAAACCAGGACAGAGATAAAGGCATGTTCATTTGTAGTTTTGCTTGTATGGCCTTTTCTAGTTATTTGGATAAGGAACTTAGCTATAAACTCTAAGGTACTATCAAAGTATACATTTGGGGGGATTTTATCCTCTGTTCATTATGTAAATTCTAATGTTTATCTTGTTCAGTATTGGTAAAGGTTTCCAAGGTGTCATGAAAAGATGGGGATTTAAAGGCCAGCCAGCTACTCACGGTCAAACAAAAACCCACAGAAGGCCTGGAGCTATTTCAACTGGTGTAAGTGTAACTTAGTGATGCTCTTTTTAGTACTAAAGATTCAGCTTTTGTGTATATGGTGCTTTAGTCTGTCCTTGGGATCAAGTCACATTATTTGAATCTTACTCCAGGTGGGTCCTAATAAAAGTCACAGATTTATGAGTCCTGGCCTTACTTTCCAGAGCCAGACTCGAATCATTTGGTTGTATCCTACGTACTTATGGCCAGTGTACATTGGCCAGTGTACGGCCAGTGTCTCAGTACTTGTCTGCCTACTTTCTGTCCCATCTCTGTCTCCCATCCTACACTCTGAAGTCAGCTGTAAGTGATCAGGGATCAGAATGCCCTGCCATCTGCCCTCACTGGTTTCTTCACAGATTTGTTTTTGCCTTAGAAGACACCGTTGGGAAAAGTTGTCAAGGACAATATAATGATGAAGGGGAAAGTAATAGAGAAAAAATGGAGAAATAGACAATAAGAGCATAGGAAGGAGAGAAGGAGATTTGTACTGCTAATTTAGTCCTACTGAATATCTCTCCCAGAGGTGTACCATAAAGAGCCTGGGGGATTCTTACTCTTGGGTGGGAAGAGTATGGAAGGGCTCAGGAGTGGCAGGAGTGGCACTTAACTAGATATACTTTTTTGTTAATACTCTTTACTTTGGAACCATGTTAATGTTTTACAAATTCAAAGTAAAATAAAAATGGGGGGGATCCATAATGGAATATAATTAGGAAATGAACATAACTATTTCAAATGAGTAACAGAACCTCACTAAATTGGGGGACTAGAGTGGACTAATAACTCAAGTAACTTGTGAACACATGGTTGTTGGCTGTATACCCAGAGTCTAAATTTAAAATGTACTGTGTGCAAGTGTTGAGTTCTAATTATGTTTTTTAGTAGTATTAGTTAGCCATTCTGAGATAATTTTCTGTGAATTATAGGATTGACCAGATAAGTGAATATATTGATAATGGAAGCCAAGTTTCTCACTATCGGTGGTAACTAACTCTCTCCTTTAGTCACTCTGCAGAAGGATAGTAACATCAAAAGCCAGGGTGGGAGAGTAGGACCATTCCAGCAGCTGCGGACTGGATGGAGTCCAAGTCAGTTAATACAGAAGATTTGTAAAAACAGGCCAGGCAGTCCATTTTTTCTTTGAATGGTGGTGTGACATGTTTTTATGTCCTTCTCAGCCATTATTGGCTCAGTTGCTGCTCTCTTGTTACTCTCCTAAATACGTTCTTAGTCTATATTTTTTTGTTCTAATCTAATTTAGAAAGGGAATTCTCTAGGGGTAAATGTGACTAAATCCATGTTTAGTTCTTTACTGGGGGCTAGCAAAATGGAGGAAAAAATAAAACATTTTAATGACATATCTTATTTGCATTTTGGTTTGATTGGTAGTGTTTGAAATTGAGAGTACTGCTTAAAAGTGCTACTTTTGTTTCTCTCCTTTAGGATATTGCCAGAGTCTGGCCTGGAACTAAAATGCCTGGACAATTGGGGAACATAGAGAGGACAGCATTTGGACTGAAAGTAAGTTTCTGGAGTGGCTTTTTATAGGAGTGGTTAAATTAGTGCCTAAAGGCAAACACAGCAGCATACATATTTAACATGTGTCTGCGTATGGTGGTTCTAATAGGTTTTACAATTATTGAGGGGTGGGGGGTACGTGAACTCTGTGTGTGTGTGTGTGTGTGTGTGTGTGTGTGTTGGAGTTGTCATATATGTTCATTTAACATGCAAGCCATGAAAAATGCACTCATTAAAAAGAAAAAGTTAATTGTCTACTATTTGACCTGGAAGATTTCCACAAAGTGTTGTTGCATGAAAAAATAGAGATTCAGAGCATTATGTATAATACTCTTATATAAGAGTAAACAGAAACTCCCTACATATATATGTCACCATGCCATGTAAGCACAGAGAAGAGTAGATGGTTATCATATTGCTTTCGATTAAATGTCAAATGTGTGGATGGATGTGAGTGAGGAAGAGGAGGGAGGAAGACAAAATAGGAGACAATCAAAATAGGAAAATAGAGTACCAAAAAAGCATTGTGGTATACATCCATTTTTGTAAAATAATTATATATTTAAAAGGGGCAGGGAGTTACATTCACTCTCTACTAACTTGAGGAACATATGTAATATCTAAGTGAAAATGAGTTGTTCATAATAGGTGCCATGTAATTATATTTTTATTAAAACAACTAATCTGTCTATATGTGTGAAAAGTATAGAAAGTACAAAAAAGAAAATAGGCCATTCAAAAGAACAACCCCCAAAGACAACCACTGGTAACATTTTGGTACATATTCTTTCATTCTCTATTCTAGGTATATTTTATTTATAAATTTTAACCAGCAGAAGTTTTTAAAATTTTATGTAATTTAAGATTTTTTTTCCTTCTTCTGTTACATTTATATTTGCCATAGACAACTATTTGTATCTGTTTTTGTGCATTTTCTTTTCATGTATGCATATGTGTGACAGGAGAGAGATTTCAGCTTCCCTAGTATTTAACATTTAGCCATGAGGTATGGGTCAAACTTGATTTTACCCCCAAATACTTTCTCAGTACCATTTCTTGACTGTTCTGTCATTTGTGTAAATGTTTTTCCCACGTGAAGATCTGTTTGAAGGCCATCTGCTCAGCACACTTTTTAAAAAAATTAGACCCAGAGAGGTTGCAGCTTCCCAGTTTCTAGTTGCAGCAAGCTCATGTTAACTAAGAATAAAATAAAATTGAATTTTCACGTGTTATTCTTAATGGTGCCAGAAGAATATTGAAATATCTAAGTAGTCTTGATCGTTCAGTCACATTTATACTTAAAATGAGAGTTTTCTACCACTTACATGAGACATATCTGTTGTAGGATTACAGTACAAGTCATCCATAGGATTTGAAATTCTTATTCTCATTCAGTATTTTGAGGTGCTAACATGATTATTTCTTTACAGGCTACTTATAGCCTCAGCTTTTGTTTGTATTGATATAAGTATATTCTCATATTTTTAACTCTTAAGGTTTGATTTTATTTCCACTTTAGGTGTGGAGAATAAACACAAAGCACAATATAATCTATGTAAATGGCTCTGTACCTGGACACAAAAATTGCTTAGTAAAGGTATGTATAACTGTCTTTATTTTCCCTTGTTCAGAGATGTGGATGTGTGCCATAAGTTCTCCTCTCACCCATAAATGTGTCTTGAAAATAAGTAGCTGTTTCTCCACATGTTCTTTGCTATTTTTTCTGCTTTTTAGTAGCACCTGAGTGAGAAAATTGCACAAAATAGCCTATAGCCTATGTCTCTAAAACCATGAACCTGCACAAAGGGTAGGTCCAGTAAGAGGTTCTTTAGAAATACAAAAAGGATATTAGCAAAACTACTTGCAAAAATATCAATATATCTCTATCCTTCCAAAAAATAACTTTTTCATTTTTTAAGAGTACTTTGACATGGGAACCAGAAGTATGTGTGGTGGAAATAAAATGAGAATCAACAAGAAAGGTGGTTTGAGGTGGACATTTTAAGGAAAGATTTATTATTATTACTAGCATTGCTCTGTGTTTTCCTTAAAAATACATTTTTATGTTCAAAACATGAAGAGAAGAAAACATGTTATACAAGACAGACTTGAAAAAAACGTTCTTAAGCTCTCAGAGATTTATTTCCATCAAATAAAATACAAAATAAATGTTCAGCGTGGGATTGAAGTCAACATAATACAAAATGAGACATCACTTTTGAATTTTGAATCTTCCATTCTGAAAATAAATTTGTAGTTGAAGTGATATCAGCAGTTCCCCAAAATAGATTCTTCATTACTCTTCCAACAATAACAACAAAAATAGGCTGAAACTTAACCCTCAGATTTTTCAAGAAACCTGTCTTTTTCTGTGTATTCTTTTCATTTCTTAAAGTAGGTTCCGTTACTAGCATAGGTACAATATTTGTTTCAGTCTTACCGTAATTAAAATTCCCTTTCTGGAACTCTTCACTTTTTTGACTAGGGTATTCTCATTGTTTTTTTTTAAAGAAAAAATGCATTTGATTAATTCTTGCAAGATTTTTTGGTCTTCTTTTTTTTAAGTTTGCAGTTTTTTAGGTTTAAGTAAGTTTTCAGTCCCCCAGTGACCCAAGTCATGTACATAGTGACAGGTACTGGAAGCCAGCAGGTTGTCATTGTGCTTTTCCTAACATTTTGGCCTCATAATTCAGTGTATTCCTACCTCCAGATTTATTACATTGTTATAAATATAACAACCTAATAAAAAAGAAAAAAGGAAAATGATCATTTTTCATAATAAATTATACTGGATAGCAGATGAAGTTTTAAACATTGTCAAATCCTCCTTTTCTCCCCATTTACTGTATACAGTTCTAGGCTGGCTTCCAGCTGAGCCTCACTGTTGCCGTGACTCCTCAGGTTCACCTCAGCATCCTCCTTGACTCCAGCAAGGATGAACAGGTGAACTGCCTTGAAAAACCATATGTGCAGGGTTCTGATCTGGTTGTTATAAACAGTTTATAATCAACAACACTTATTACTCAGATTTTTCCACCCACTTCAATAAAGATTGCCTCCAAAAACTCAATCCATTTAATGGATGGTGGCCTGCTATCACTGAAGATCTTCAGAAGGTACAATGAAGGCAATTCCAAAAGAGGAGTCCAAATACATTTTGAGAAACTATACCATCAGAGAAATGTCTAGACACTTTGAACTGTTAACACACTAGGTGGATATATTTCCAACAAACAGATTTTGATAAAAGAACTCATCTTGAAAAAAAATCTTTGACATACAGTGCCTTTTAACTGTCTTTTATAACCTTAAATGTCTGTCCCAAACATTAAGGTGTGGGTTTGGGGGAGTTTTTTGTTGGCTTATGTTTTAAATGTCAAAAGTTTGGTAAATCTTCTGAAAACAGTCACCCCACTTTGTCCATTCTTCCCAGTGATCCCATAGCAGGTGAATAAGCCCCTTGCCATTGGAGGTTGAGGCTCGTCCTGCTGGACAGGCAGCCTCATTGGCATCCACTCACTGCACAGGAGCTTTTGGTTCCATCAGAGTACAGAGTACAGGGCTGCCTGTCATTCATTCTAAAGTTAGTAAGATAGTCTTAGGGATAACCAACCTGTTTAATTAATGTAAGCTTTTTGTTCTTCTTTGGATTCACTAAATGTATTAAGAGAGCCTAAAGAACTTTTATTTATAGCATAGTGTACTGTAATATTTGTGTGTGCTCGTCCCTATATCCTAATTTATAATTTAAGTTTATTTTCAGATTTGCCTGTTTTTTGTGTGTGTATCCTACCTCCAGCTTTCCTAAAAAGTGTTTGAACTGGTTTGCCAATATACATAAATATATAAAGAATGAGAGGGAGTCCTGAAAGCAGGGAAATAATAAAGCCAGGGATAAGATTCTGTGCACAAAAACATGTACCAGCAAATTCGGGACAAGATGGTGGAGTAGAGGGACCTTGAGCCCACCTTCTTTTATGAGCCCACCAAAATCACAACTAACGGCTGAACAATCATCAATTAAAGAAAAAGCTGGAACCTACCAAAAAAGATATTCCACATGATATAAAGAAGAAACCACAATGAGATGATAGGAGGGGTGCACTCGTGATGTAATCAAATCCTTTACTACCTGGCGACACAAAAACTGGAGAATGATTATATCACAGAACTTCTCCCACAGGAGTGAGAGTTCTGAGCCTGACGTCAGGCTCCCCAGCCGGGGGCCTGGCATCAGGAAAAGGAGCTCCCAGAGCATTTGGCTTTGAAGGCCAGTGGGGCTTGATAGCAGGAGCTCCACAGGACTGGGGGAAGCAGAGACCTCACTCTTAAAGGGCACATGCAGAATCTCATGCACCTGGAACCCGGGCAAAAGCAGTAATTTCATAGGACCCTGTGCCAGACCTACCTGCTGGTCTTGGAGGGTCTCCTGGAAGGTAGGGGGCAGCTGTGGCTCACCCTGAGGACATAAAAACCAGTGGCAGATACATTAGGGAGTATTCATCTTCATGAACTCTTGCTGGAGGCTGACATCTTGCTTGGGTCATTAGCACCAAAACCTGGCCCTACCCAACAGCCTGTAGGCTCCAGTGCTGGGACACCTCAAGCAAACAACCAAGTGGGCAGGGACACAGCTGCATCTGTCAGCAGACAAGCTGCCTAAAGACTTCCTGAGCCCACAGCCGTCTTTGGACACACCCTTTGACACGGCCCTGCCCACCAGAGGGCAAGGAACCAGCTCCACCAACCAGTGGGCTGGCACCAGCCCCTCCTGCCAGGAAGCCTGCATAAGCCTCTAGAGCAGCCCCATCCAGCCAGGGGCAGACACCAGAAGCAAGAAAACTATGATCACACAGCCTGTGGAACTGGGTCTGCAAACAGACTGGTCCCTGATCCTTCAGGGATGAGAGGGAAGTGTACTGCTGGGACATACAGGACATCCCGCTTCTCCAAGGTTGAGAAATGTAATTAACCTACCACACACATAAAAATACAAGTAGAAATTTAGACAGACTGAGGCAGCAGAGGAATATGTTTCAGATGAAGGAACAAGATAAAAATCCCTGAAGAACAGCTAAGTGAAGTGGAAGTAGGCAGTGTACTCGAGAAAGGAGTTCAGAGTAATGATCGTAAAGATGATCCAGGAATTTGGGGAAAGAATGGATGCACAGAGCAAGAAGTTAGAAGTTTTTAACAAAGAGTCAAAATATAAAGAGCAACCAAACATTAATATAATAACTGAAATGAGAAATACACTAGAAAGAACCAGTAGCAGAATAAATGAGGCAGAAGAATAGAGCAGTGAACTGGAAGACATAGTACTAGAAATCACTGCCGTGTAACAGAATAAAAAAGAATGAGAAGAAATTAGGACAGTTTAAGAGAACTTTGGGACAACATCAAGCACACAAACATTCCCATTATAGGGATTCTAGGAAAAGGAGAGAGAAATGGCCTGAGAAAATACTTGAAGAGATAATAGCTGAAAACTTCCCTAACCTGGGAAAGGAAACAATCACCCAAGTCCAGGAAGCACAGAGTCCCATAGAGGATTAACCCAAAGAGAAACGCACCAAGACACATAGTAATCAAATTGACAGTACTTAGAAAAAATATGAAAAGCAACAAGGGAAAAGCTATAAATAATGTACAAGGGAACTCCCATAAGATGGTCAGCTGATTTTTGAGCAGAAACTCTGTAGGCCAGAAGGGAATGGCATGATGTATTTAAAGTGATGAAAAAATCTACAATCAAGAATACCCATGGGCTTCCCTGGTGGCTCAGTGGTTGAGAGTCCGCCTGCCGATGCAGGGGACACGGGTTTGTGCCCTGGTCCAGGAGGATCCCACGTGCCACGGAGCGGCTGGGCCCGTGAGCCATGGCCGCTGAGGCTGTGCGTCCGGAGCCTGTGCTCCGCGAGGGGAGAGGCCACAGCAGTGAGAGGCCCGCGTACCGCAAAAAAAGAAAAAAAAAAAAAAAATATCCAGCAAGGTCCTCATTCAGATTTGATGGAGAAATCAAAACAGACAAGCAAAAGATAAAAGAATTCAACATCACCAAACCAGTTTTACAACAAATGCTAAAGGAACTTTTCTAAGGGGAAAAGAAAAGGCTGCAACTAGAAACAAGAAGATTATGAAATGGAAAAGCTCACTGGTAAAGGCAAACATATGACAAAGGGAAATTGTCCATACACAAACTAGTAGGGAGGTTACAAAACAAAAGTAGTAAAATCATCTGTATCCACAATACGCAGTTAAGGGATACACAAAACAATTAGATGTGAAATATGATATCAGGGACCTCCCTGGTGGTGCAGTCGTTAAGAATCTGCCTGTCAGTACAAGGGACACAGGTTCAAGCCCTGGTCCGGGAAGATCCCACATGCCATGGAGCAACTAAGTCTTTGCACCACAACTACTGAGCCTGCGCTCTAGAGCCCACATGCCACAACTACTGAAGCCTACATGCCTAGAACCCGTGCTCCACAACAAGAGAAGCCACCACAATGAGAAGCCCACGCACTGCAATGAAGAGTAGCCCTCACTCGCTGCAACTAGAGAAAGCCTGTGCACAGCAACAAAGACCCAATGCAGCCCACCAAAATAATTAATTAATTAAAGGAAAAAAAGAAATAGATCAAAAACAGTAATTGTGAAGGGAGGAGAGTACAAATGTGGGGTATTTAAAATGCAGTTCAAATGAGATCAGCAACTTAAAACAATCATATATATTTATATTTATGTGTATACACACACACACTGCTATACTAAAACCTCATAGTAACCACAAACCAAAAATCTATAATACATATACATACAATAAAGAAAAAGGAATCCAAACATAACACAAAGATAGTCATCAAATCACAAGAGCAGAGAACTAAGAAGAAAGGGACAAAAGACCTACAGAAATCCAATAACAGAATGGCAATAAGAACATATATATTGATAATTACCTTAAATGTAAGTGGATCAAATACTCCAATCAGAAGGCATAGACTGACTAAATGGATACAAAAACTAGACCCATATACGTGCTGTCTACAGGAGACCCACTTCAGATCTAGAGACATACAAAGTAAGGGGATGGAAAAAGGTATCCCATTGCAAATGCAAATCAAAAGAAAGCTGAAGTAGGAATACTCATATCAGACAAAAAAGACTTTAAAATAAAGATGGTTACAAGAGAGAAGGACACCACATAATGATCAAGGGATCAATCCAAGAAGAGATACAACAATTGTAAATATATATGCACCCAACATAGGAACACCTCAACATATAAGGCAGATGTTAATAGACATAAAAGTAGAAATTGACAGTAATAATAATGGGGGACTTTAACACCCCACTTAAATCAATGGACAGATCGTCCAGACAGAAAATCACTAAGGAAAACACAAGCCTTAAATGACACATTAGACCAGATGGGCTCAATTGATATGTATAGAACCTTCCATCTGAAAGCAGAATACACATTTCAAGTGCACATGGAACATTCTCCAGGATTGATCATATGTTGGGCCACAAAGCAAGCTGTAGTAAATTTAAGAAAATTGAAATTGTATCAAGCATCTTTTCAGACCACAACTATGAGTTTAGAAGACAACCAGGGAATTCCCTGGCAGTCCAGTGGTTAGGACTCCATGCTTTCACTGCCAAGGGTGCATGTTTAATCCCTTGTCAGGGAACTAATATCCTAACAAGCCACCTGATGCAGCCCAAGAAAAAGAAAGAAAGAAAAGAAAACAGCCACAAGAAAAAAACTGCAAAAAACACAAACACGTGCAAGCTAAACAATATGCTACTAAACAACCAATGGATCACTGAAATAATCAAAGAGGAAATCAAAAAATACTTAGAAAATCATGAAAACAAAAACACAATGGTCCAAAACCTATTGGACATAGCAAAAGCAGTTCTAAGAGGGAAGTCTATAGCAGCACAATGTTACCTCAGGAAACAAGAAAAATATCAAATAAACAACATAACCTTACACCTAAAGCAACTAGAGAAAGAACAGTCGAAACCTAAAGTTAGCAGAAAAAAAGAAAGAAATGAAGATCAGAGCAGAAATAAATGAAATAGACACTTTAAAAAAATCAATAGAAAAGATCAATGAAATAAAAGCTGATTCTTTGAAAAGATAAACAAAATTGGTAAACCTTTAGCCAGACTCATTATGGAAAAAAAGGAGAGGGCCCAAATCAGTAAAATAAAAAACGGAAAAGCAGAAGTTACAGCCAATACCACAGAAATACAAAGGATCATAAGAGGCTGCTACAAGCAACTATACAGCCATAAAATGGACAACCTTGAAGAAATGGACAAATTCTTAAAAAGGTGCGATCTCTCAAGACTGAACCGGGAAGAAATAGAAAATATGAACAGATGAGTTACCAGTACTGAAATTGAATCAGTAATTTAAAAACTCCCAACAAACAAAAGTCCAGGACCAGATGGCTTCAGGCAAATTCTACCAAACATTTAGAGAAGAGTTAACACCTACCCTTCTGAAATGATTTCAAAAAAATTGCAGAGGAAGGAACACTTCTGAACTCATTCTATGAGGCCACCATCACCTTGATACCAAAACCAAAGATACCACAAAAAAAGAAAAGTACAGGCCAATATCACTGATGATCTTAGATGCAAAAATCCTCAACAAAATCAAACCAAATAAAAAAGAAAATCTAGCCAACTGAATCCAACAATACATTAAAAGGATCATACACCATGATCAAGTGGGATTTATCGCAGGGGTGTAATGAATTTTCAGTATCTGCAAATCAATTAGTGTGATACACCACATTAACAAGTTGAAGAATAAAATTATATGGTCATCTCAATAGATGCAGAAAAAACTTTTGATAAAATTCAACATCCATTTATGATAAAGAGAAAAAAAAAAACTCCAGAAAGTGGGCATAGAGGGAACCTACTCAGTATAATAAAGGTCATATGTGATGAGCCCACAGCTAACATCATAATCAACAGCAAAAAGTTGAAAGCATTTCCTCTAAGGTCAGGCACAAGACAAATGCCCACTTTTGCCTCTTTTATTCAACATAGTTTTGTAACTCCTAGCCACAGCAATCAGAGAAGATAAAGAAATAAAAGGAATCCAGATTGGAAAAGAAGTAATTAAATTGTCACTTTTGCAGATGACGTGATACTATACATAGAAAATTCTGAAGATGCTATCAGAAAACTACTAGAGCTCATCAATGAATTCTGTAAAGTTGCAGGGTACAAATTAATACATAGAAGTCTGTTGCACTTCTATACAGTAACAACAAAAATCAGAAAGTAAAATTAAGGAAACAATGCCATTTACAATCACATCAAAAACAATAAAATACTTAGGAACAAACCTACCTAAGGAGGCAAAAAACCTGTACTCTGAACATTATGAGACGCTGATGAAGGAAATTAAAGAAGACACAAACAGGGCCTCCCTGGTGGCGCAGTGGTTGAGAGTCCGCCTGCCGATGCAGGGGATACGGGTTCGTGCCCCGGTCTGGGAGGATCCCATATGCCGCGGAGCGGCTGGGCCCGTGAGCCATGGCCGCTGGGCCTGCGCATCCGGAGCCTGTGCTCCGCAACGGGAGAGGCCACAACAGTGAGAGGCCCGCATACCGCAAAAAGAAAAAAAAAAAAAAAAAAAAAAAAGAAGACACAAACAGATGGAAAGATATATGATGTTCTTGGATTGGAAGAATCAATATTGTTAAAATGACCATACTATCCAAGGCAATCTATAGATTCAATGCATTTCCTATCAAATTTCCAATGGCATTTTTCACAGAAGTAGAACAAGAAATTTTAAAATTTGTATGGAAACACAAAAGACCCCAAACAGCCAAAGCAATCGTAAGAAGGAAGAATGGAGCTGGAGGAATCAGGCTTCTTGACTACAGAGCTACAGTAAGCAAAACAGTATGGTACTGGCACAAAAACAAACATATAGATCAATGGAACTAGATAGAAATCCCAAAAATAAAGCCATGCACATATGGTCAGTCTACATCAAAGGAGGCAAGAATATACAATAGAGAAAAGGCAGTCTTTTCAATAAGTAGTGCTGGTAAAACTGGACAACTCTGTGTACAAGATTAGAACATTCTCTAGCACCAAATACAAAAATAAATTCAAACTGGATTAAAGACCTAAATATAAGACCAGATACTATAAAACTCCTAGAGGAAAAAACAAGCAGAACACTCTTTGACATAAATTGCAGCAATATCTTTTTTGATCCATCTCCTAGAGTAATGGAAATAAAAACAAAAATAAACAAATGGGATCTAATTAAACTTAAATGCGTTTGCACAGAAAAGGAAACCATAAAATGGAAAGACAACCTGCAGGATGGGAGAAAATATTTGCAAAATGATGCTACCAACAAGAGATTAATTTCCAAAAGTACAAACAGCTCATACAGCTCAATATAAAAAAAAAAAAACCCAACCCAATCAAAAAATGGGCAAAAGACACTGAATGTCTAAGTAGACATTTCTCCGAAGACATACAGGTGGCCAAAAGGCATATGAAAAATAATGCCCAACATCGCTAATTAGTAGGGAAATGCAAATCAAAAAAAAACTATAATGAGGTATCACCTCACACCAGTCAGAATAGCCATCATCAAAATGTCTACCAATACTAAATACTGGAGTAGGTGTGGAGAAAAGGGAACCCTCCTACACTGTTGGTGGGAATGTGAATTGGTGCAGCTACTATGGAAAACAGTATGGAGACTTTTTTAAACTAAAAGCAGAGTTACCATATGGTGCAGCGATCCCACTCCTGGGTATATATCTAGAGGAAACGATAATTTAAAAAGATAAATGCACCCCAATGTTCATCGCAGCCCTATTTACAGTAGCCAAGAGATGGAAACAACCTAAATGTCCGTCGACAGAGGAATGAATAAAGAAGCCATGGTACATGTATACAATGAAATACTACTCAGCCATAAAAAAAGGAAATAATGCCATTTGCAGCAACATGGATGGACCTAGAGATATATTAAGTGAAGAAAGCCAGATAAAAGACAAATATTATACGATATCGCTTATATGTGGAATCTAAAAAATGATACAAATGAACTTATTTACAAAACAGAAATAGACTCACAAACATAGAAAACAAACTTATGGTTACCAAAGGGGAAAGGGGTGACAGAGGGATAAATTAGGAGTTTGGGATTAGCAGATACAACGTACTATATATAAAACAGATAACCAACAAGGACCTACTGTATAGCAAAGGGAACTATACTCAATATCTTGTGATAACCTATAATGGGAAAGAATATGAAAAAGAATATGTTTATATGTGTAACTGAATTACCTTGCTGTTTCTTGGGTATAATCTATAAAAATTTGAAAGTACCTGAGAATTCACCATTTAGGCAATTTATAACTAAATTTTCACAGTTATCAAATTTGCACAGAAAGTTTTGTTGTTCGTTTTGTTGTTTATCTGCTTGGGTTTTATTTTCAGTTACAAATTCTGAGACAATTGAATTGGTAAGAATTTGACGTTTTTTTCCCAAGTTAAAGTTCAGCTCAAGATTAGTGGATTGGAAAAAAAAGGTTAAACAAATGTATTTTCTTCTGGGCAACTTACTGATAATTTCTTGGAACGATTTTAATGAGAAAAATTAATATAGGTGTTTTTCTGTGCTTAGCTATTTCTAGCGGCTGTGTACTTACTTCAACCATATTATTAATTTCTTATTGCCAAAATGAGTATGCCTTATTTTAATCTTTTTGTGTAATTATGTGTAATTGTTTTTTTTACTTCTCTCTGAATGAAGGCTGTAGAATGAGTCAGAAGCTTTAAAGAACCCAGTGTTTTCCAAAAATTTAACCCAACATTTTAGATCATATCAATATCTGTACTATTCCTCAGTTAATGAATGTACAAATGTAATTAGAATATTTTTAGAATATAAGGAGCTAATACAGCTGTTTTCAAGACTTCTGGGTTTATTATTGTTTCTGCTAAATACTATTCTGTCCTTAGCTTCTCAAAGAGAACACTACTTGTTAAATATAAGCTAATTTCCTTAACAAAACTTGATATTTTGGGTTATGTGCTCTTAGAATTAAGACTAACAAAAGTACTAGGTAAATTTTATATTTTTTAACCCAAGCTCAAAAAATTTATGGTAGAATATAGAATAATTAAAATATATGATGTGAGTAGATAATAAAATTAATAATTGAGAAGTAGACAGTAATACCTTTTAGGTATATAGTTTATATCAGTTCTTTATATTTGAAAAATCAATTTGGGTATAATTGATATATAGTAATTGTAGAATATGATTTATTCTGTTGGGCAGTTCTGTTTATGGATAAAATATAATCAGAGTAATTTTATTCCCATGAGATAGCTTATTAACTTGAGGAAGGTTATATTTCTGTCATTGAATTAGTTAAGTTTATTGGAATAAAAATACATGTATAAAGTAAAAGGAACTCAGTGTATAACAGCTGTGTTATTCACATTAGAAAATGAAAGAACAAAAAACAAAGAAAAAGGAAATGTAGGAAGAGCTGTTCTCTGATTATGAATAAGTAAACCAGACTATCTTTAAATAACTTAATTGGTATCACTTATTAATAAGATCTTTGCTTCCTCCCCCCAGATCAAAGATTCTAAATTGCCTGCATATAAAGATTTCTGTAAAAATCTACCATTCCCAACATATTTCCCTGACGGAGATGAAGAGGAGCTACCAGAAGATTTGTTCGATGAAGACCTGTGTCATCCTGGGGCGCCTTCTATTACGTTTGCCTGACCTCATTGGACATGACAGACTCCCATATGTCCTGTGAATTCTGATGAACCAGAACAATAATATAACCAGGAATTATGTTTTCTTTTCTTGGTAACAACATACCACACTGGTTATCTTTGTCAAGGGCATAAATTTATCATTCATCCTCCAACTGAATTTCATTTAAAAAATTACCACATTAAGCAAATCAGTTAAGTAGATTGAATATGCCGAATTTAGATGGACCGGCAGTTTGCATATTAGTAAAATCTTTGTAATTTGTGGGCTTTGTTCTTTTTTTACTATGTATTTCTCAAGTTATCTTAAATGTTTATAAATTTAGCTTCTTTTACTAAAGATTTGTCTTTGTGAAAGGGTGGTTGTGGAACAATGTCAAATCATATGGGGACTATGGTGTTACCTATTTAGGTAAAAGAAACTATTTCCTGAGTCCGAAAAAGAAAAAGGAATTGAGATTTTTATCTAGATTATAGAAATGTTTATGTCATAGTTAAAGGCCTGACACAATAAGATCATAAATTATGGGTCTTATTTACACTTCTGTTGGGAGGTATAGTTATTTTTTAGTTAGATCACTCAACTGTTAGACAGGTGTAATTATTTTTCCTTTTTTTTCAGCCATGCCCTGCAGCATGCGGGATCTTAGTTCCCTGACCAGGGATCCAGTCTGCCCCCTGCAGTGGAAGCTCAGAGTCTTAACCACTGGACCACTGGGGAAGTCCTGTAATTATTTTTTCTTGATGCCTTCCAAAAGGGATTTGAAATGGCATGGATGTACATTCAACAAACTTTTTTTTTTTTTTTTTGTCTTAGTTGAGTTTCCATTGTGGCACGTGGGCTTTCTCTGGTTGCAGCAAGTGGGGGCTACTCTTTGTTGTGGTGAGCGGGCTTCTCATTGCTGTGGCTTCTCTTATGGAGAACGGGCTCTAGGCATGCAGGCTTCAGTAGTTTGGCATGCGGGCTCTAGAGTGCAGGCTCAGTAATTGCGATACACGGGCTTAGTTGCTCCGTGGCATGTGGGATCTTCCCAGACCAGGGCTCGAACCCATGTCTCCTGCATTGGCAGGCAGATTCTTAACCACTGTGCCACCAGGGAAGTCCCTCAACAAACTTATTAATCACTTATTACTCAAAATGTTAATAGCTCCTGGGTTTCTCTTCATTGTATGGAATGAAAATGTTTACTAATGGCTACTTATAACAGATAATTAAGCTTAAAAATGTTAAGTATAAGCAGGCCTCATTTAACTACTGGATTTCCTCTGGACCAGATTCCTGAGGATCCACAGAGTCTAACTTTTTAAAGTCCAGGTATCTTCTGAGACTTGATTCACATGGCCACCCAAGAGACTTAATAACCACAGTGTTAGACCTTTTAATAACAAGTCCATTAGTTATCAGGAAATCACACGAAAACCTAACAGTATTTTCCTGCCCACATTGCATTTCTCATTCTTAGTTTTAAATCCAACTGTAGCCACATCTCTTTTAAAGTTTTCATTTATACTTCATCTCTTTTCATTTAAGACTTGTGACTTTGATGGTTCTGGTGACTGAATACAGCATCAATATACAAACATATAATAGCAATATTTAATTGGGAAATTCTGTGGGAGGAAAGTGGATACCATCCACAACAGCAATTTTTTAAAAGGTTACTGAGAAAAAAAAGCCTGACAAATATTCTAAGGTCTTATTGGAGAAGATAAGATGTTATTGAAGGACATAAAAGATAACCAAGATAGTCCTCTCCATTTTGTAAGTTATGAATGAAAAGACTTAATATTGTAAAGAATTCAGCTCAATCATATTTTTAAAATCTCAACAGGACTTACCATAGAACTGCTGAAACTGATTCTAAAATTGATATGAATGTGTAAATTCAAGAATAACCAAAACTTAAAATGGTACCCATTAGTTAGGTTTGCCCCATACTATGATTAGGGACTATTTATATGTATTTAACTTTGAAATTCTGAATACTGTATGCATCAATTCTACTCCTTTAATTAGCTGCATTTGACCAAAAGATTTTAGTGAACTTATAGATACGTCAAGGTTACTGAAGTTACGGGAAGCAGCTGTTATCTTGCAAAACAAATGAACAGTTATTGCTGGGAGAACATAAACTCTTGTTTCTGAATAAGGTATTTGCAGGTTTGTATCAGGAGTCCCTAACCTCTTCTGAATGAAACACTGTGTTTAATTGCCCAGAAGCCATTGATGGGGGGAATCATTACTCAGGAAGGATGCTTTACACAGTGCAGGAAAGGAATCATATCTGAAAGTAGCCAGATGACAGAAGGAGAGCCAGGACATATGGCATTTTGAAGAAGGCAGGGAGTCCTCTCCACTAGAGAGCTTGACCCAGACCCATCACCATCTTCCTCTAGAGTTTGTGTTACCAAGTCCAAGCTTGTGCTGCTCACCCCATGACAGGCCAGTAAATCAAGACACAAGCTGTTGGGGCAAGGAAAGCCAGCAGACCAAGAAGATGGTGGACTCCTATCCCAAAGAACCATCTTGTCTGAGTTAGAATTTAAGTTTCTTATATAATAAAAGCAGAGGGAGTAAAGTCAAACATTTCCTGGTTCCAGCCAGCCTCCGGAGGGGATGTGTTAATTCACAGGTGGGCCTGGTCCAGATGTTTCCTGTGAGCTAAACAAATCTGGGAGGCAGGGTTCCCAGAGATGGGAATTGCATATACTTTAAGCTTGTAGGCAACATCCCTTTAGTGATTAACTTGTAATGGAATACAAAGGTTCTTCCCTATTACAATTCCCCACTGCCAATGTCCATTCCACAGTCTTGTGGGGAAAGGGTCAAAGACTGCTCTGGCTACTTCCTGCTGAACAGGGGCAATGAATATTCTTTAGAATCTTTAGCAGTAAAATCCTCTTTCCTTTTTTATCTACAACCATTTGAACCTGATGAAACTCCTTAGCACTTTGTTGTCTAATTTGTAATTGAACTTGGGGTTGGGGTTCAGTTCCAGTTCCCAATACATATACTAAGTTCCTGTGCTGTTTATTTGGAAAAAATTAAATAGGTTGACCCCTCTCTGGCCATAATGAAATTACCATTTACTTCAGTTCAATAGGCAGACCTGTTGGAGTCAAACTCATGAACAGGGTTTAATATAATGCCCAAAGTTTTAGCATAACTGGCAACTGCTAGGTCTTTCAGAGCATTTATAGATTCTCCGGTAGGTATGGGCAGACACCTAGAATGAACTACAACACAGTATTTCAAAGGGGCTTAATTTAAGCCTGGTTCTGGGAGCCACTAATCCATAGTAGGGCAACTGGCAAGGCCTTATCCCAAGTTAAGTTAGTATTCATTTTCTCAGTTTTTCCTGTTGATTGTGGTCTCTGGGATTAATGTAGTTCCAATGCCTTAAACCAAATTGGGATAATTTCCTTAAGGAGGGCTTTAACTGATTAAAAAGTACTGATTTTAATGAACTTATTTACAAAACAGAAACACAGACTTAAGAAACCAAAGGGGAAAGGTTGGGGGGGAGGGATAATTAGGAGTTTGGGATTATCATATACACACTACTATATATAAAATAGATAATCAACAAGGACCTACTGTATAGCACAGGGAACTCAGTATTCTATAATAACCTATATGGGAAAAGAATCTGAAAAAAAATATATGTAACTGAATCACTTTGCTGTACACCTGAAACTAACACAACATTGTAAATCAACTACAATACAAAATAAAATAATTTTTAAAGTACTGATTTTAAAAACTGGTAATTTTAAACTGCCACACACAAAACCAGTGGTGCACAAGTCTCTGTTCCTTCTGAAGTTTATACAATTCATTGTTATCATTAATCAGTCTTTTTACAAAGAGTTCTGAGACCATTTTTCCACCACTGATTAAGACTGGGGTGGCAGGTATTGGAGATAATATTCATTTAGCCTCTTGAGTTTTCTGGACAGACTTGGTGACCTTGCCAGCTCCAGCTGCCTTCTTTTCCACCACTTTAATGACACAGCAACTGTCTGTCTCATGTCATGAACAGTAAAGCAACACAGAGGAGGATATGAAACTCAACACATGCGGGCTTGCTAGGAACCGTAATCAACAGAAGCAACATCACCAGATCAAAAATTTGTTGCCAGGACTTCCCTAGTGGCACAGTGGTTAAGAATCCACCTGCCAGTGCAGGGGACATGGGTTCGATCCTTGGTCTGGGAAGATCCCACATGCCACAGAGCAACTAAGCCTGTGCGCCACAACGTGAGCCCATACACTGCAACTACTGAAACCTGCACACCTAGAGCCCATGCTCTGCAACAAGAGAAGCCACCACAATGAGAAGCCTGTGCACTGCAATGAAGAGTAGCCCCCCACTGGCTGCAACTAGAGAAAGCCTGCAAGAAGCAATGAAGCCCCAATGCAGCCAAAAATTTAAAAAATAACAATAAATATAAAATAAAAACGAACTTGGGCCCATCTTCCAGCTTTTTCCCAGAATAATGATCAGTCTCCAGCTCAGCAAACTTGCAAGCAATGTGAGCTGTGTGACATTCCAGCACAGGTTCATATCTAGCACTGATTTGGCCTGGATGGTTCAAGATAATCACTTGAGGCATGAAGCCAGGTGCTTCCATCGGTGGGTCATTTTTTTCTGTCACCAGCCACATGGTCACAACGAACATCTTTGACAGACAAGTTCTTGACATTGAAGCCCACACTGTCCCCAGAAAGGGCTTCACAAAAGCTTCATGGTACATTTCAACAGACTTTACTTCAGTTGTAACATTGGAGCAAAGGTGACCACCACGATAGGTTTGAAAACAGTCTCCACTCAACCCACAGGGACAGTACCAATACCAACAATTCTGTAGATGTCCTGGAGGGGCAGACTCAAAGACTAGTCAGTTGGATGAGTTGGTGGCAGGATGCAATCCAGAGCAGCATGGTTCCACTGGCATTGCCATCTTTTGGGTGACTTTCCATCCCTTGAACCCAAGGCATGTTAGCACTTGGCTCCAGCATGTTGTCACCATTCCAGCCAGAAATTGGCACCAATGCTCCTGTGTTGGGGTTGTAGCCAATTTTCTTAATGTAAGTGCTGACTTCCTTAACAATTTACTCATACCTCTTCTGGCTGTAGCGTGGCTCAGTGGAATCCATTTAACAGCAACATTTGGTTGTTTCACACCAAGAGTGTAAGCCAGAAGGGCATGCTCATGGGCCTGCCCATTCTTGGAGATACCTGCTTCAAATCCACCAGCATCAGCAGCAACAATGAGAACATCACGGTCAGACTGGGATGTGCCTGGAATCATGTTTTTGATAAAGTCTCTGTGTCCTGAGGCATCAGTAATAGTCACATAGTACTTATGGTCTCAAATTCCCACAGGGAGATATTGATGGTGGTACCACACTCATGTTCAGCTTTCAGTTTGTCCAAGACCCAGGCAATCCTCTTCAGAGACTTTTTCCGTCCAGGTGAGATTGCTTCCACCCATCTTGAAAAAAAGTGACCACAAACACTAGCAGGTATCTGAAATTTCCTGTAGCTCAAGGCATTTGTGTCCAGTCGTTGGTGGCACAGATTCCTTTGTGTTGGGCCCCTATCTGGGAAGGTCCAACAGCAGTCTTTGGGTTGTTTTTAGCACGAATCATGCAATTCTGAGTGACTCGCTGTATGGTCTTCTATAGGTTAGGCCCCATTATATATATTTGAATCCATTGTAAGGTGGCATCTCCTGTAATGGGTACTAATATGAATGTGCTGCAGCACAGGGTCCAAGATCACCTCAGGAATCAAAACAATTGTGCACTACATTTCCAGCCAGGCAAGGTGCAATCCAAGTGAAACCCCACTCCTTGACCCTCTCTTTGTCCTTTTCTGAATAAACTGGATGGTATTTTGACAAGTCAGTCTGTGGGAGAAGTGATCCTCTTGCCTCAGAGGATATTGCTTTAGGTGTCCCAGGGTCCCTTTTTAAGGGGATGTCTATTGGCCATGTGTTTTTGGCCTTCCCTGGAGTGCTGTTAGCACACACTCTGGTCTTACCTTTTCATAGACCTGGGGTGGGGGGAGAGGGGGAGGAGAGCTCTGTCTCCTGGGGTTTTCATGAGAACCATCTGTAGACTTAAAGAGTGTTCTCATGGAACACTGATGTCAAGCTGTTCTGAAGAAAAACTTAAGGGTGAAAGCTCATTGTTTCTCCCCCAGTAGGGGCTTACCTCTCTTCCAGTTACTCCCCTTTTGGGAATCCAGTGCCAAAAAAGTGGCATTTTGTTTTACATCTTCCTTCTTCTGTTGCTGTTCCCTGTTGAACACTTTAAAAACAACATCTACCCATTAAGAAGGGTTCATTCCAAATGCACCGTCTAATCTTCACAGCTTTCTCCCAATGTCTGAGACACTTTGCCCAAAATAGATCAAATTTATCATTCTAATATTTTCAGGGGCCTCAGGATCTGCATTAGTATAATGTCTGTAGGCTTGATAAATCTTTTCCAAAAATTCAGAGGGATTTGTTTTTTGCTGAATTTCTTGAATTTTGTTTGAACTATTTTGCTTTGGTTCCCCTTTTCAAAGCCCTGCCCAGATGCACTAATAAGTAGCGTTATAAATAAGGGCATTCCTCCCTCATTGGGGTCCCATTTTAGTTCAGCTGTGGGTGATGCCAACTGGGCTCCAGTTGTAGAGGACCCTCCTTATGAAGGAGGGTTGCAATCTTTCCAGTTAAAGAAGTCTGAGAAACACATCTGACTGATGATTTGCATTTAGTCCCCATATGAGATAAAGGTGTAAGGGAAATTGCCCTGCCCTGGGAGGGGCCCAAACTGGGTGCCCTGTCAGGTCTTAGATAGCGATACTAGACCAAATCCCTGTGCCCCAGGAACTAACACAGGATTTTCTAATTGATCCCTATAAGGAGGGGCAGTTCTGAGCTCCAGTGTCAGGAATTGGGGTTGGATAGGAACGGAAAGTGGCGGAAGGGGTGGATATATTGGCATAACAGCTGGAGGAGTTAAGGTATTTTATCTTCCCCCCAGAATTAGACTTTTTAAATTGAAGTATAATAGATTTTTTTAATTGTATTTATTTATTTATTTGGCTGCTTTGGGTCTTTGTTGCTGTGCACAGGCTTTTCTCTAGTTGTGGAGAGCAGGGGCAACTCTTCATTGTGGTGTGTGGGCTTCTCATTGCAGTGGCTTCTCTTGTTGCAGAGCGTGGGGTCTAGTCGCACAGGCTTCAGTAGTTGTGGCACTTGGGCTCAGTAGTTGTGGCTCGCGGGCTCTAGAGTGCAGGCTCCGTAGTTGTGGCGCACAGGTTTAGTTGCTCTGTGGCATGTGGGATCTTCCCCAACCAGGGCTTGAACCCATGTCCCCTGCATTGGCAGGCGGATTCTTAACCACTGCCCCACCAGGGAAGTCCGAAATATAGTTGATTTACAGTGTTTTGTTACTTTCAGGAGTACAGCAAAAGTGATTCAGTTATACTGTATATACATATATATATTCTTTTTCAGATTCTTTTTTCTTATAGGTTATTAGAAAATATTGAGTATACTTCCCTGTGCTATACAGTAGGACCTTGTTGTTTATCTATTTTGTATATAGTAGTGTGTATATGTTAATCCCAAACTCCTAATTTATCCCTCCCCCTCCTTTCCCTTTTGGTGACCATAAGTTTGTTTTCTATGTCTTTGGGTCTATTTCTGTTTTGAATACAAGTTCATTTGTATCATTTCTTCTTGGATTCCACATATAAGTGATATCATATGATATTTGTCTTTCCCTGACTTCACTTAGTATGATAATCTCTAGATCCATCCATGGTGCTGCAAATGGTGCTGCAATCCCACTCCTCAGCATATATCTGGACAAAACTCTAATTCGAAAAGACACATGCACCCCAGTGTTCACTGCAGCACTATTTACAATAGCCAAGACATGGAAGCAACCTAAGTGTCCATTGACAGGTGAATGGATAAAGATGTGTTATATATATACAAACACACACACACACACACATACACAGTAGAATATTACTCAGCAATAAAAAAGAATGGAGGAGTTAATATTTGAAGCAACATATTCTCACTCTCATTCTCTTCCTTTTCTTATTTTCCTTGATGTAATAGCACAAATGCTTGCTCATAAAGGATTTCATCATTCTTCCCTGCTTCTTCGCAGAATAGCCATAAATAGTAATTGATCATCTCTAACCTTTAAAGGATGACATTTTGCCTTGGCATCAACCAAACAGGGAGAATTCTGGGCTGAGGGTTTTGGTGATTTTAGGAACCAAGTGTAATCTTTTTCTCTTCTCCCTAGGAATGACCCACAGACACACCTTTCCCCTCCCCCCATTCCTTTTCTCCATTTGACATCAGTAAAAAATTTTAAATATCACAAAATTGATTTGACTGTAAATGAAGAAACAATACCAAACAAAATGAAGTGAAAAACTCAGAGGACAAAGAGTAAATCCTAAATAAACCCTCAAGTTTGGTCTTGGAGTTTTACATATACAACGACACAGGAGACCATAAATGATGTAATTAACACAGCAAGGGTAGCAGTGCATGGTGCACAGGGTCCCAAGATAACCATGCCTAAACCCCCTGTGGAGATCCGGACAGGTACAGTGGCCACACATTTTTACAGTAAAATATCATCTTCTTCTCACTCATGGGTTCATGGCTGTAATCAGATCACTTATCCAAAACCTACCTCAGAGGACTTTCTTTAAGGGATATTTAAAACATTCCCCATTTTTAAAGACAAAAATTAAAGACAAAACACAAATGGCACATATAAATGCTAGCATCCAAAGAAGCAAACAAACCAGTTCACAAATCTAGTAAAAGTCAAACAACTCTCTCCTCTCTCCAACAGGGTAACCTAAACAAAGGTATTTTAGCTTAATGCTCATTACCTGGGAGGCAGGGTTCCCAAAGACGGGCCATTATGTATAATTTAAGCTTATAGGCAACATCCCTTTAGTGATTAACTTATAATACAATACAAAGGTTCTTTCCCATTACATCTGCAGATGGACTGTGTGTCTGCATTTGAGTTTGAAGGAGAAATTTTCTGATCACCTTTTAGGATCACAAGTGTGAGCCCTGTCACTTAGAGCCAGACAGGGAGCAGAGGATCCACTTCACCCCCGCTCCCCACCACCTGCACCTTGTACAGCTCCTTATTTTTGAAGAGGCTCAGGACCCCGTTCCCGCAAACTTTTCCAGTGGCCCAGAAGAAGTGACCTGAGTTCTACTGAGCCAGGTGGGAAAGGAGGATGCTTTCTCTACGCTTACAGGGTACAAAAGCCAAAGTCTGCCTGGTCCAACAGACACTAAGCAAAACACCTGTGATTTGATAAGAATCTTAGGTCACTTTCTGGCTCCAGCTCTTGTCATCAAATATTCAACTCGAGGAAAATGGAACTCTGCCTACTATGGATAAGCAGTACATGGTCTGGACATGGGTCACTCACCTTTCTGTTTGGAGCCCATGCAATACTAGTGGCTGACTCCTGAGCTGTGTTGGCAGATGGAAAGGCATGGAGTTCAAATGGGCTTGAACTTGATCCACTGTTTTAGATTTTCTCTTGAAATGAGGAAATTTTTGTAACCAAAAATAGTTGGTTACAAAAATACTTAGTTGGTATTAGCTATTAGTTATAAAATAGGTAAATACTGGGCCTCATATAAATTCTGTAGGCCTCAGTAAGGCCAACTGGTCAAGACATACCTGCTTTAGCGCTATTCACAATAGCCAAGATATGGAAACAACCTAAATATCCATCAACAGATGAATGGATAAAGAAGATGTTTTATACACACACACACACACACACACACACACACACACAATGGAATATTACTCGGCCATAAAAAAGAATGAAATAATGCCATTTGCAGCAACATGGATGGACCTAGAGATTATCATACTAAGTGAAGTAAGTCAGGCAGAAAAACAAATATCACATGATATCACTTATATGTGGAATCTAAAATGTAACACAAATGAACTTATCTACGAAACAGAAACAGACTCACAGACATAGAGAACAGACTGTGGTTGCCAAGGGGGTGGAGCAGCACGGGAGGGCTGGATTGGGAGTTTGGGATTAGCAGATGCAAACTAGTATATACAGAATGGTTAAACAACAAGGTCCTACAGTATAGCACAAGGAACTACATTCATTATCCTGTGATAAACCATAATGGAGAAGAGTATATATATATCTGAATCACATTTCTGTACAGCAGAAATTAACACAACATTGTAGATCAACTATACAATAAAATACACTTTAAAAAAAGGCCCATTAGTGCCCGCATTGGCTGAAGGTCACTGCTTTGGAAGTTCCCCCTACTCTTGCAGGAAGTATGGCAGGAGAATGGGCTGGTGGTGCTTATCTTTCTTCTATAAATTGTTTCATAATGGAGTGTTCTTGTGATGATGTGGGGCACATTGCTGATACCAGTGTTGCTGAAATGTTGTCCCCAGAGCATGTAAATACGGACAGACAAAAGTAGGTCTCGTGCTATGAGGCCCCCTTGGGCAAACGTCTTTAGGAGCTTCCTTATCACACGTCACTTGGTGGCTACCTGTCTTCTGTACAGTAACTGGTTCTTCACAGAAGAGTTTACTTGACTAATGATGGAAGAACTTTCCCCTGCTTTCAGAAATTTTCTATCAAGTTGACTTCATTGTAACCAGAGACATTTCTCCTTCAGTTTCCAGTGTTATTGCTGTATCTGCTATAAAGTCCCATCTGCCAGCTTCCAGCTGTAATTCCTGAGGACTAGTGGGAACTGGGCCCCAGAAACAACAAAGCATGCAGTACAAGACAGCTGCCATCAACATCCTGCCTCTAGCGACTGCCCAGGATTCCCTGAAGTGAGAGGACCTAATTAAAATATCATCGTCCCCTCCGGAAAACAGCCAGAGTCCTGCGTGTGCATGGTTGCCAGCTTCCATCCCATTATTGACTTTTCTGCTTTTAAATGTTGTTTCCAAAGAACTTACAGCAGTCCCTGCCATGCATTGTTTTTCATTCTTTTTAGATTAATGAGGTGGCCTGCTCAAGTTAGATGAGCCAAATTAATCTCAATGAATGCAACCCATAACACCGTAAAAGCAAATAAGTGACTTTAACTCTGCTTGCCAAAGAATCTTTTTGGCATGGGAGGCGCCTAATTTTTCCTTCCTGACATTCGACAGGAAGAGTGAAAGTGACAGTCATGATCTTGATTCTCTTAAAGCAGATTTTTAATGAGCATTGAGTATGTGTCAGGGCATTTAGAAAATGTGTTGTTTTTTTCAAAGAAAAAGGATAAGATATCCATCAAGTTCGGCACTGCGTTGAATTTGCTTTATTTGAGAAGGAAGTAACTGCATCACAAAAGTTCTGACAAAGATATTAATGGGACTCTGTCAGAATGAATAATAATAAATGGTTTTCTTGGGCATCCAACATAAATGTCCTTATCTAAAATGGTATGTTGAGATGATGAAGCAAAGATGACAATAGAACTGTTGGCTGACTGTCCACTTTTTTCTGCTAACTGTAGAAACAATGAACGTGATGTTTTACCTCACAAAGGAGTACTGGTGATTGTAAGGAGGGGGCTCCTTCCCTCCTCCAACAGAGAGTTTTACCAGCTGCCAATAACAGCCAGCCTGCTGCTGAAATGTCACCATAAGGGACACAGCTGAGGTTACAGTATCTACAAAGGACATGGATATTTAGGAAAACATGAGTCAAAGCAGAGGAAGTAGGCAAAGAAAAAAGAACTGATGAAAAGAAAGTAGATAAGGAAAAGATCTATTCTATAAAAACTCTAGACTTTTTTCAACCTGTAAAATTAGAACCGGCAGCATCTCTTCCCTGCTTACATGGTTCCTTTCTCTAGCCAATAACCATGAGGACGCCTTTGCCATGGGAAGAATATTGTGATTTAATGACCCAAAGCGCTTTGTTAAATGCCATTTCCCATAAAGAGAGAGGCTCAAGATTCTGTGGCCCAGGAGCCATTGAGATGTGTGTTTATGAGGAGGCCCATCCAAACCACGTCAAACACAGGAAATTCTCACCATGGTTTACAAAGGCAAGTCTTACCCTCACCTGACACAGTACTTGTTAACCTTGGCTACAACTTAGAACCTCGCAGGTTGCTTTTAAAACCCAAGTCCAGTATCCTCAGAATCTCTGGAGCTGGTTCCCAGATGTCAGTGTTTCTTAAAGCTCAGATAATACAAAGCACAGTGAAGGTTCAGAACCACTGGCCTGAAACAGCATGACGTACAGATGGGCAAGTCATGTAGGGCACCTGGGTCAGTTATTTGGGAACCTCCCTAGAGCAATTCACATGGGAGAAAATTTTATTAAAATGTAATAATAATAATGTGTATACGTGCATAGTACAATTTTATATTATAAAGTGTTTTTATGTGCTTGTGAGAGTGCCCCCTGGGAAAATGCTTTGCATGTTGTAAAACTACACAAATGTTAGATGTAATCAGCCTGGGACTTCCCTGGCAGCCCAGTGCGTAAGACTCTGTGATTCCACTGCAGGGGGCAAGGGTTTGATCCCTGATTGGAAAATTAAGATCCCTCATGCCGCATGGCCAAAAAAAAAAAAAAAAAAAAAAAAAAAAGAAGTAATCAGCCTGTGTGATCACTGAGGAAATGAGCAGAATGAGAGACCTGGGACTCGGTCAGTTCTCACCAAACAAGTGGCTGGCAGACCTTTTACCAAAATTGGGTCCCTGACTTTCCTGTGTCCTCTCCACAACACTTGGGAGTCAGAATTATCTTTGAAGATCTCCCTAAAAGATTGACATATTTGGTTTCCTCTATTATGAACTGTGATTTAGCCTCATGTACAAACATGTGTTAAAAATTGCTCTAAGTTGCCTTAGAAATATGTTGCTTTAGTATTTCCATGATAAGATCACAAGTGAAACAAACTCAATTTTAGCTCCTCTGAAGTTTTCAAAGTTTGTTATTGTTGTTGTAATATTTGCAATTGTATTTTTTTCACTTGTCCTGCACCTGCAGCAAGTATCAGAAGTTTAGGAAAAACTACTGAGAGGAAAAATGGAAAGTGGAGAAAACTTTATCTATTAACTTAGTTTCTTTGGATGCAAATTGGGATAGATGAAGACTGTTCTCCTGGCTGAATGCCTTAGAAGAACCTAGAGAAGCCGCTGTGGAGCTGGAGGGTCTCTAGTGGGGGTGAAGCTGACTGACTGATTCAATGAGTCCCCCTCTCAGGACTCATCAGGGCCCCTCTCCCTCAGGAATTGAAGGTAATAACCGCATGACAGTTATTGAAACCCCCCAAGTCTCTCATTTAATCTCATTTAATCTCATTTAACCCATAGTCTCTCATTTAATCCTCAACCACCCTGTGAGTCAGTTGTTATCATCTCTACTTTACAGATGAGGAAATTGCAACTCAGAGATTATGTGACATCTCCAAGTCAAATATCCAGTGAATGGCCAAGCTGGGTGAGAACTGAAAGTCGTGCCCCTCTGGACTCCTGGTCACACATTCTGGGCAGGGCCCCAGCTTCCTAACTGTTCTGGTGGAAAGCCCTCTCTTCAGCTGTGGGGAAACAGGAGCCCCCTTCCCCAGGGCACACCTGTCGATGTGGTTTAGACAACTTTTCTGGGAGTCAGTTTCTCCCAAGTCTGCAGGAAAAAAGGTGGGTGTCATGTCCCTTAAATTCACAACTTCTCACCTCTTCTCCCATCACCTGAGATGGGAAAGGAGTGGAAAGAAGACTGGTTTGCCAGAGCCAGGCCTGATGAGAACTGGATGGGAGTGAGTGTGAGAGGAAGGGCTGGCCTTGGGTGGGGGATCACCTACCACCAGACTGGGGAGCTCTGGTTGATGCCACTTGTATTTACAACCAAGTGAAATGCTCTATTGGCAGGGCTAACTTAGCTTCCCATCCTCGAAGAGCAAGAGGACCAAGTATGTATTGAGGGGTCAGGTGCTAATAGTGGTGAATAGAAAGTAAGGATGAAAACATCTGCTCTTCACTCCACGTTACAAATCTAAATAGTTATATTACCTTCTTGGTCAACTCCATAGTTATTGTTTTGACCTGAGCAAGGGTCTTAAGCCTGACTAGTAGATATTGATTAGACTTGCAAATAGATTTAAGCAGTAAAACAGTAGGAGACTTAAAAAAATCCTGAGTTTCCGGAATATCAAAGAAGTCATACCAGCTAAAACTGCTGAACCAACTTCTTTAAAAATAAGCATTGATTCAAAATGTAATAGAATAGTGAACTCTTGCATCTTTTTAAGGACGTTGTCTCAACTTTCTCTCCATCTAATGAGGTGGGAAGGAGCATTGCACAAGGCAGGTAGTCACTCTTGGACTCTGTGCCTCTTCATGGATGGGAGACCTATGAAGAATGTCTGTGGATTAGTCATTTCTTCTATTTATGTGGTAAGTTAGGTTGACCTAATTATCAAACACAGAAGGTCAACAATCATGCCAACTTTGAGACATTGTCTAGTGACCCTTCTATTTCACCATCAGTCAGAAAAGTGCCTGAGCTTTTTAGGACCTTGGTGCTCCCAGGCACCATTTCTTATTTGCTCATCTCTGTGTTGAATTATTGGTCTGGCCACAGTGAGGGGGCATGATTCCTCTTTGTTACGTCCTGAACTGTTTGTTTGTTGATTCTACATTGAGCCAGGGGTGCTTCCTAGTCTCACTGAAATTAGAGAGACATTCAGAGAACCCACTGACTGAATAAATAAAAATTAGGGAAAAATCATTATGGGTCAATAATCCAGTTGGATTTTAAGAGGACATGAAAGAAAAGGAGTAACTGATTTTTAAAACTTAAAAATAAACTGTATTATAAAAGTAATATTTGTTTACTATATAAGTTTAGAAAAAAAAGAGAAAAATACTTCATGATCCCACCTTGTAGAGTTACTAAGACTGTTAACATCTTCTAGAACTTCTGTGCCTATGCATGTGTATGTCTGTATAGGATTCTACTGTGCATGTTGTTTCATAGTCTTTTTTTCCATTGGTAATATATCCTTCAGTGTCTTAAAGTTTGGGGGGTTTTGGTTTTTCAGTTGGAAACAGGCCTATGATGGGCATCTTTATGGTTAAACCTTTGTGGACATCATTAATTATTCTTAAGTAAATTACTGAAAGGGAAATGACTGGATCAAAGGATATGGAGTACCTAATTGCCCCTCAGAAAGACTGTACCAAGTTACATGTGTTCAAAATCTCCTCTATTTAAGACAAGAGTAGCTGGGCTCTCCCTGAGAGGTGTGCACAGGCTTCCTCCTCCACTTACCAGTAATTCCTCCCCTGCTTCCAACTGAGGCTATCGCTGTTTTTCTTTCCTTTAACAAGTTCCTGAGGGGGCAATGCTCACCCTTCCCTTATTTCCCTTTTCTCTCTCCACTCCTAGGACTGGATTATCACCCCCAGTGAGTCAAGCAAGGACCCTTAATACCATCTTGGAATTCCCAGGATCTCAGAGAGGAGCTAATGCCCTGGGTGAAATTATTAGGCCATTATGTGGAAAGCAGGAAGGAATGCAAAAGCACATATGACTCTAGCTTGTGAGTATGGGATGGGTCCAAGTATCTTCATCAGGACCAGTCCACAGCCCTGGGAAGAGTGGGCTTTTACATGGCAAGGGAGGAAGGAGGCTGACTCCACATGGTCTGCCTGGTAGGAGGTGGTGATTCGGCTGGCAGGATGGGAGTGGTATTAACACTGACACCATAGTTGTGTCTGTCTCCAGTAAACCATTTCTGTGAGGGCAAGAGAGGGCTGGTGTTGTCACAGCCCTGCTGCTGAGGACACTGTCCATGTTCTTTATACCAGGGGCTGCACAGCTCAAACCTCTCAGGGAGTAATGTCAGGAAGAGCTGTCTTTCCTGTGAAAAAGAGTATGACTCCTTGACTCAGGTAAAGAAAGGTATTTAATCCTACCTGCCTCCTTGAAAGCAAAGTAAAAGTGAACCAACTATTCTTAGCCTCATTTCTGGTGTAATCATCTCTCCTCACTCCATCTTTCCTATCTGTGTTGCCTGCAAAGAATATTTAGGTTTGTATTTCCAGGTATATATAGTCCTACGGTGTATGTGCTTTTATGGTAAGTCACACCACCTCTCACAGGGAAGGAAAGAAAGCGGGGAGGTAGGAAGGGAAGGAGGTCACCTGGAGGATTTTCTGAGTGGCAGATTTGAAACTTAACTGTGAGTCTTGAGTTCCACTTTAATTTACTTAAATACAGGAAGGAATTTATTCCCTTCCATTTATCCAGAACAAGAGGGACATAATAAATAATTGTTAAATTCTTGTTTACTAAAGACTTAAATTCAGGAGTGTTTCCCAGGTACCTGTGGAGGGGATGGAGGGAAGGGGATGGAAGGAAAAACAAAGGGAGAAGAGAAGGAGGGAGAAATGAGCTATGGCCTGGGAACATCTCCTAAACCACAGGGAGGGCCCAAGCCTGGAATCACTGCAGGGTGGTGACACTGGCTGCTCTCCCAGCAGGGGCACGATGCTTGCTCTGGGGGCTCAGGTGTGGCCTGACAGCATGGCAAGTGATTTGGGCCACATCCCAGGAGCTGACAGTCTCCTAAACGGTGCTGAGAAGCTGATAAAAGCTGAAGAGACTTGATGAGCACTTCTTAGACCCATTCACAGTCATTGCCAGTGGAGTCCATGATCTTAATTGTGGAGCCCAGAAAACTGGGATCTAAATGCTGCCAAGTGACGCCACTGGAAGTACCTGCCATTCTAGGCAGCTCTGTCCCCTAGTGCAGGAGGTAAAGAGTGAAGCTTTCAGGAAAAGTTTCCAGATTTTAAGTTATAATTTTCTCAATAAAATGTAAAAAAACAAAGGTCAGATATACATATAAACTCTCCTTTCTTCTTTCTGCCTCATGTGTGTGCAGTCCCCTAGGCTGTAAGTTAACACATGATGAATTAATCATATTACATTTACTCAAAACTCATTATCAAACTACTAGTAATTGTCCAGCCTGCACTTTATTACCTGCTGTGTTAAGCAGGACTTCCTATTATCTATCCTAAAAACCCCTTTCTTCAAGCTCTAAGAGGCTGCATGGTGGTCAAAATTTTTGAAATTTGATAGGAAGATTCTCGATCATTCCTTGCCCACTTCATTAGACATCAGCTTTAGTCTTCTGTGCACTCCCAGGGGCAGGTTTCACAGGTGACATGGGAAGGCTTCCAAGAGGCACACATGAGAAGGGAATGGAATGAGCATATTGAAGATTTTATTTTTCCTTCTATTCATTTGACCTTATTCTTTCCTCTGGTCTGGCTTCCCCTCTGCATGCTGTTGACCAGCATAGTGCTCGGCAGGTGACAGGCAGAACCTCCAGAAGGCTTATTTGGTAAGTGAATGAAATGAACATACTGAACATACTGGAGCATCTTCTTCTTTTTTTTTTCTTTCAATTTCCTTGGTTATTCTATTTGCCTTTCTCTTGGTTGACTCCAAGCACCATAGTGACATTCTTGTAAAGGTCTGAAACCATTTCAGAGGCCCACAGGGAAAATCACACATTTATGTACCCTACACTTCTAGATGTTAATGGTCACATTAAAACTTGAATAAGTGGAGGGCAGACTTGTTCCTGGTGAAAAGACAACATTCCATAAAATTGCCTGTTATTTCTAAATTGTACCTAAAGGTCCAGGGCCGTTCCATCATAATCCCACCAGAGTTGAGGGAAGGCAGTGAACAGAAAAGGCATGAGGGTATAATTCTGTAAAAATGGTTCTCAAATTCATCCAGAATAATAAGATAGAGGAAATCTCAAAAGAAATTCTAAAGATAATAAGTAAATGGGAAAAGATTTATCTTTCCAAACTCTAAACCATAAACACTGTTTTAAGAATGAACAAAGCCCATGTGCTACTGGCACACAAATAAGTAGATCTAAAAAAAAAACAATAGAACAAATACAGAAAGATGCTTTTACATGTAGTCAGTTTTTTTAATTTTAAGATATTTGAAACACAGGAATCCATAACTCCATACAATAATACCTATAAATAAGTGGGAGAGAAGGGAGGACTATGGCTTTCAATGGAATGTTGACTGCCCAGCTGACAAATGTGGAAGGGGTGCTAGAGTTGGAAAATCATTGTTCTGCAGCCATCATGGTACAGACAAGAATCATCAGTGGATACTAAGTCAAGGGGGAGGGAGGGAAAGATTTTGATGGTAAGCAAGATATTTGCATGGTATTAAAGTGTCTCCCCACACATGTAAGCAACCTAAATGTCCATCAACAGATGATTGGATACAGATGTGGTATACACACACACACACACACACACACACACCACTGGAATATTAGCCATAAAAAGAATGAAATAATCCCATTTGCAGCAACATGGAATGGACCTGGAGATTATCATACTAAGCGAAGTGAGTCAGAGAAAGATAAACATCATATGATATCACTTATATGTGGAATCTAAAGTATGACACAAATGAACTTACCTATGAAACAGAAACACACTCATAGACATAAAGAACAGACTTGTGGTTGCTGGGAGGGCAGGGAGATGAATTGGGAGTTAGGGGTTAGCAGGTGCAAACTATTATATATAGAATGGATAACAACAAAGTCCTACTGTGTAGCACAGGGAACTATATTCCATATCCTGTGACAAATCATAATGGAAAAAAAAATAAAGTGTCTTCCCATGGATTTCTTACTAGTTAAAAGGGGAAAACACTAACTATACAGTAATTACCAGGTGATCAAAACTAATAGCACCAATATGGGACAGATGAATATCATGAAACCAGATATAATACTTTGAGACAAAATGTCACTTCTATCATATCCCAGCTGAAATGTATAATCTGAATTTAGTCATTAAGGAATGTCAGGCAATTCCTCCCAAAGAAAAAGGGAATGAATGCTTTCAAAAAATGTCAAATGCATAAAATAAAAAAAAAAGACTGGGTATAGATACCAGATTAAAAGAGATTAAAGAGACATGACAACCAAATGTAATACCTGATCCTAAACTACATCCTGTATTGGAGGTGGGGAGGGATGCTAAGAAGGACATTATTGCGAAAATTGGAACATGGACTTTATTTTTTTTTTATTAAAGTATTGTTGATTTACAATGTTGTTAGTTTCAGGTGTACAGCAAAGTGATTCAATTATACATATCTATATATCTATATATATGTATATTCTTTTCCAGATTCTTTTCCCCTATAGCTTATTACAAAATACTGAGTACAGTTTCCTATGTTATACAGTAGGTCCTTGTTGGTTGTCTATTTTATATTCAGTAGTATATAAATGTTAATCCCAAACTCCTAATTTATCCCTCCCCTGGACCATGAACTTTAGATTAAGGTATTGTATCAATGTTAAATTTACTTAAATTGACAACCCTACTGTGGTTATGTAAGAGAAATTCTTATTTCTAGAAAATGCACACTGAAGTATCCAGAGGAAAAGAGTCATAGGGAGTGCAACTTACTCTCAAAAGTTCAGGAAAAGACTCAGGAGAAAATATTTATATAAAATAGGTAGATAGATAATAAGGCAAATGGGTACGAAATGTTAGCAATAGGTGAATCTAGGTAAAAGGTACATGGATGTTCTTTGTACTATTATTGCAACTTCTCTGTAACTTTGAAATTATTTCCAAATAAAAAGTGTTCTTTTGTTGTTTTTGTTTTAAGAATACACACAGTTGGGACTTCCCTGGTGGCGCAGTGGTTAAGAATCTGCTTGCCAATGCAGGGGACATTGTTTCGATCGCTGGTCCAGGAAGATCCCACATGCCACGGAGCAACTAAGCCTGTGCGCCACAACTGCTGAGTCTGTGCTCTAGAGCCCACGAGCCACAACTACTGAGCCTGCATGCCACAATTACTGAAGCCCGTGTGCCTAGAGCCCACGCTCCACAACCAGAGAAGCCACCACAGTGAGAAGCCTGTGCACTGCAATGAAGAGTAGCCCCCGCTTGGCGCAACTAGAGAAAGCCCACATGAAGCAACGAAGACCCAATGCAGCGAAAAATAAAAATAAAATAAAATAAATTTATAAAATATATATATATGTCCACAATTTTAAAATACTAAAAAAAAAAGAAAGAAAGAAAGTAAAACGAATACACACAGTTATGGTCCCATCTATATAAAGTTCAAGAATAGGCAAAACTGGGACTTCCCTGGTGGTCCAGTGGTTAATAATCCACCTTACAATGCAGGGGATGTGGGTTTGATCCCTGGTCAGGGAATTAAGATCCCACATTCTGTGGGGCAACTAAGCCTGTGTGCCGCAACTACTGAGCCTGCAAGCTCTAGAGCCTGCATGCCACAACTAGAGAGCCCATGTGATGCAACTACTGAGCCTGTGCACTCTGGCATGGAATGAAAGATCCTGCATGCCACAATAAAGATCCTGTATGCCACAACCAAGACCTGACACAGCCAAATAAATAATTTAAAGAATAAAATTTATAAAAAGGATAGACAAAACTACTATAGAGGTACTGAGTGGGTGGGGCTCACAGGAGTCAGGTGTGGTGTTGGAGACATTTTATACCTGGGTCTCAGTAATGGCTACGTGACTGTATGTTTATATGTAAACATTTATTGAGTTGTTTGCTTAGAATTTGTGTACATATACGTACTATACCTCAATTATAAATTTAATTAAAAAATTTTTTTATTAATTGTGGTTGAGAGCAAGTCATGTATGAAAGTGTAGGAATAGAAAATGAGGAATGCAATGAAATTGCATTTGTAATGAAATGGGACCAAGAAAAACTACTTCAAAATTGGCCTCAGAACTTTCACAAATGAAACAAACTATTCTAAATAACCATAGGACTACACACAACAGAATGATACAATCGCTGTGCAAGAAATGCTAAGTTGGAGAAGGATTGGTAGAGACGTTGATTAGGAAAGATCTCCAGGAAACTTGACGTGAGGCTTGAAAGGAAATATAGGATTTGGAGAGGAAGAGGATTACACAGCATACTTACTAATTTCCCTTCTTCAACCATTTATGTAAGATTTTAGGTTGGTGAGGCTTTCATCTGAGACTGGCTTGGTCTTTTTTTTTTTTTTAATGCACAAGTATAGAACTGAAGAAAGTCGTATCTGTAAGGTAAAGAAATAAAAGAGCATATATTATTTCTCTGAGGAGAAGTATTAAAAAAAAAAGATGATGATGGATTCTCGAGACATGGGGCTGCAAGAGAAGTTTGGCACTTAGCAAGTCTACATACTTAAACCCACATTTAGAGAGGAGCCTCTCCCATGTCCTGGACAAAAGTGCTATTCTTGGGAGACCAAGATGTGTCCCTCAAAGCCCCAAAGAGCTTACACACTCATAGGAATACATAACAAAGAGTCATATTAAAAATGGCAAGTTGGGACCTCTCATCCGCAAAGTGAAATGAGATCACACTTTTTTGCACCCCCTCTGCTCCAAAACACAACAGTGATGCACAAGATATGTAAATAGACATAGCCAGACTCCACAACAAATAAACCAGAAAAGGAAAAATATGTAAAGCAGAGAACAAACTGAAGCACACGCCTCTTAAGACATGGGTGAGAAAAAAAATTGTTGCTGTGGAGTTAAAGGGGCCAAAATGCTTGATTAAAGAGGGGAGACCAAAGCCAGAGGAAGGGCTACACCATCCCAATATCCTCACCAAATAAAGACAAGGGAAAAAAAATTTGTCTATGTCATTTACTGGCCTAAGCATACACACACACACACACACACACACATACACACACACACACACAATGGAATATTACTCAGCCATAAAAAATTAAATTTTGCTATTTTCAGCAATGTGGTTGGACATAGAAAATATTATGCTTAATGAAATAAGTAGAAAATATTATGCTTAGTGAAATAAGTCAGAGAAAGACAAATACTGTATGATATTTATATGGTCGAATCTAAAAAATAATACAAATGAATGTATATGCAAAAGAGAAACAGACTCACAGTTATAGAAAACAAACTAGTGGTTACCAGAGGGGAGGGGCAATTTAGGGGTATGGGATTAAGAGATAAAAACTACTAGGTATAAAATAGATAAGCTATTTTATTTATTTTAATATATAAATAGATATAGCCATTATCTTATAATAATTTTAATGGATTATAATCTGTAAAAATACTGAAACACTAGGCTATACACCTGAAATTATTATGACATTATAAATCAACTATATTTCTATTTTAAAATATACATATATATTGCCCTTCCTGTTTATAACCCTGCAATGATTTCTGTTGTTTTTAGATTAAAATCCAAACTGAGTCAATCAATCAATTAATAAATGTTATTACCCAGAGATAAACCAAGTTCCTGCTGACTCAGTAACTGGATTTGCAAAGTCTTCATTATTACCAGAGATCAGGATCTTCTGAAATCCTTCTGGACTAAGGGTTCAGGAGCCAGGTAGAAGCAACTAAAAAAACATCAGATGAAGACAGATGAGCAATGAGGCAAAAAGAGAAAAAGAAAATACACTTTATGGGTAAATAAACAAAATATCTCCCATTCAAAAACAAAATTCTTTTTTAAGCTGTTATGTTTTTACCATAAAAAGAAATCAAACTCTAAGAAAGAGCCAAAACAACCACCAATCAGAATGAATTCTCTCCACATGAAAGTTTTAAACAGTTCAACAAAGATCTTAAAATTAATGTCTTTAGGATGCTCAAAGAGATGACTAAAATTATAAATTTCATTCAACATGGTAGGAAATGACAAAATAAAAACAGGCCAAAAGGAAATAAGAATGGATTGCTATATCATGAAATGGTATGCTCCTAACAATTTAACTTCAAAATATATAAAGCATATAAAAATAAAATTTCATGGGAAAAAATCACAAATCAATGATTAGAGTAGAAAATGTTAACGTATCTTTATTGGGTATGTTAAAATAAACTGATAAAAGAAGCAGACCAAAATCAACAAGGACATAGAAGATTTGAGCAACACAGTTAACAAGTTTAATCTAATGGGTATTTACGGAACTATTACACCCTGGCAGCACAAAGGTCTCTCCGGACTCTTCTAGGCATTAATTAATACTTTGCTGTTTCTGGAAGATTCATTCCAGCCTTATCCTAGATAAGGTGCCTATCATTTCTGCCATTATTGCATCAGTGACGATAATAATTGCTGAGATTTATTGAGCCAGACCAAGGGCTAATTACTCTGTTACCTAATTTAATCTTAAAAACAGTTCTCTAAGGTTGTACTTTCCAAAGTACTGGCTACATGTGACTCTTGAAAACTTGAAATGTGTCTCAATTGAGATATAATGTAAACATAAAATACACACTAGGATTTTAAGACACAGTACCAAAAAAAAAGAATAAAAGAATAACACATTTCATTAATAATTTTTATAGGGGCTTCCTTGGTGGCCCAGTGGTTAAGAATCTGCCTGCCAGTGCAAGGAACACAGGTTCGCACCCTGTGTTCGCACCCTGGGAAGATCTCACATGCCACAGAGCAACTAAGCCCATGCACCACAACTACTGAGCCTGAGCTCTAGAGCCCACAAGCCACAACTACTGAAGCCTGCACACCTAAAGCCCGTGGTCCACAACAAGAGAAGCCACGACAATGAGAAGCCCATGCACCCCATTCACCACAGCTAGAGAAAGCCGTGCACAGCAATGAAGACCCAACACAGCCAAAAATTTTTGAATAAATAAATAATTTTTATATTTATTACATGTTGGACACAGACAATCTCATACATGCCAACAGCCAACAAATCTACTCTGTGACCGTGACGGAGCAGGACAAAAACATGATCACTGAAATTGTGTCTGAGCACAAACAGAGCAAGAACACAGTCCAGACCATAAAAATGACCAAACGCCCCAACTCCCAGCTAATACAAGTGACTTCTTCACCAGTTACAGCTTTTATTCTGTTTTGTTTCTCTCACCTCTGAGGGATAAAAATTATTAAGGTTTAGCAGAATTGTTCCTGCTCACAGCACCCAGTCAGAGCAAAACCACCTGCCTTTGAATTCTCTCCCAAATCACCTAACACAGGTTCAAATCCAGCAACAGCCCCCTCCTAACAGCCCCTTTCTGAAAAGCCTCGAGGTTCCATGTGGATGGCTATTTCCAGCATTGCCGCAGGTCATTAAATCCACTTTGTTCAACTACAATGTACTCCTTATGGTCTTTGGCTGGAGGGCATTGACAAAGCCATTTACCAGATAAGAAACTTGTGCCTGGAAAAGCTAAGTAACTGACTTGAGGTCACACAGGATACTGGGCTACCGTCAGTGATCTTCAACCCTGACCACCCATCAGATTCTCTGGAGATGGGACCGAAATATCCATATGTATTAAAAGCTCCCCCCAGCAGTAGCCAGCCAGCTGAGGTTGAGAAATGCTGGCCGGGTGATGTCTAGGGCGGCACATCTCAAACTTCAACATGCCTGTCAGTCATCCAGGGATCTTGTTAAAAAATGCAGATTCTGATTCAGTGGGTCTGGGTGGAGTCGGAGATTCTGCATTTCTAAGAAGATCCCAGGTGACACTAACAGTGCTGGCCCACAGACCATATTCTGAATAACAGAACCTGGTGTCCCTACACCTCCATAGCACTGACTTTCCAGAAATGTGTTTTATGTCTCTGTTTATCCAAAAAAGTAACTTAGTCATTGATTGAGCACCTACGATTCATTAAGCACTATGCTGGACCCTGGGGAATCCAGCAGGAAACCAGATAGAAAATGGCTCTGACCACCCAGAGCTGACTTTCTCAGGACTGAGGGGGAAAGTGTCTCATTGTCCGGTTGACCCAGGGTCAGCAATCGTGCTTCCCCTCTAGCTGGGGCCCTTGTGTTGTTTGGGGCCCTGGTAGCTTCCTTCCAGCATCAACATTTTATTATTTGATTTTCTCCTGAATAGTATGAATTTGGGAACCATACATTTATTCCAGAGACGTTTGTTTACTAAAACAACTATAACATGGGGAAGAGAAGACACAATATATTCAAGGTAATGAAAATAGAAACAGTGTTGTCATTTTTAAAAAAATCACAGCACACAGCACAGGGAGATCAGCTCGGTGCTTTGTGACCGACTGGAAGGGTGGGATAGGGAGGGTGGGAGGGAGGGAGACGCAAGAGGGAAGGGATATGGGAACAGGTGTATATGTATAACTGATTCACTTTGTGATAAAGCAGAAACTAATACACCATTGTGAAGCAATTATACTCCGATAAAGTTGTAAACAAAATAAATTAATTAAAAAAATAATAATAATAAATAAAAAATTTAAAAAACCACAGCAAATGTAATGGAATTTCATGGTAAATTATTTAGCATCCACGAAAGAATCCCCCCAAAAGATTATCGCATGCTTCAAGTAGGTCAGATTCTGGGATTATGTGTCTTTAGACTGTACCTAACCGAAGCTCAAATGTTTTCATTGCTCTTGCATTTAAATGGTTTTGACATGAAATTTTAATGAGTCTTCAAAAGGCATTGTATGTCTGCTGCTGGGATATGGGGAATTTGGTAACCCTGCCTTTTTTGTTTCTCCTGGATGTTATACCTACATGGCCAATTTATTGAAAGCTGGAGTTTTCTTGCTCTTCATGCCTGGTCAGTTGTGTAGGGTGAAAAAGAGAAAAGTTGTCCTTGACACCTGGGAGCTGGCTTGGTGCTCTCTGCTGGGCTGTGGTCCTCTTGCGGAATATAACATTTGCACAGACCATCAGCATCAGAGGAGCCCATTCTGTGATGCTGATGGATGCAGACCAAAAAAGACCACCCTACAATCATATATGAACACAGACAAATTGTGATCATTGTCTAAACCACAAACTGACCAAGTCCCCTATCCTGGCTGAGTGACCGCTGCTGCTTTCCCAGCACCAGCCTTGGTCTATTCCTCCCTCCTTCTAGGTGAGATTACTCGGGTAATTACTTGGGTAATCACAGAATTCTCCTGACACACAGTGGCCACTCCAGATATAATTGTGGAATGGATCTCCTAATTTCTGATTCCGTACACCCTCTTCTCGGACCACCATTTCCTATTCTTCTAGCTCACAAGCCTTACCTCAGACGCATGGATCTCACGGATGCAAAGCCAAGCTATTCACCTCCCCCGGGCCTGGCCTCAGCCGCTGGACGAGGCCGAAGAGACTCACAGCATCAGCTGGGCTGCCTCACGTTAGGCTCAGGAGCAGGGCCACTGCAGATGCTCACACATGCTCTCAGGCTGCGGAACAGACGGGGCAGGCGATTCCCCCAGGGGCGATTTGAGCGGGGCAATGCATAGGGAAGGGAAGAGGGATTTGAGATAGAACTGAGAGGCCCTGGGGGAGAAAACATGAAGGAAAGGGGATCAGAAGTGAGGGGTCATCTTCAGAAGCACTGGCTTCCAGTGGAAGAAAGTGGCATTTCACGTCTCTGGGGTAGAAAGAAACAAATTCCTTTTGGGAGCATGACCTCTTACTCCTCATCCCCCAAGTTCTGGACCATCGCATTCACAAGCCCTTTTACAATATTTTAGAAAGAGGTTCACTTAATTAAAAAGCACTACCAAGTAGCCTAGTGCTGCCGTTGCGTGCAGGGCAGAGAGCCCTGTAGCGGTCTGGTCTCTGGATATCCCCCCCCCCACCCTCCCCACTGTTGTCACACCCACAGCGCTAGACAGGCGTGGACTCGCCCCACCTCCTGACACACAAGCCCTCTGCCTCGTCTCTCCTGTGATGTGGAACAGCTCTTCTCTTATTTTGAGCCATTCTTCTCCTTTCGAGCTCCACAATCACCTGCCTCTTTCCCAAAACACATCTCCAGTATTAATAAAGGAAACATTTCTGCACAAGCCACAGTCTCAGAGCATCTAGTGTCAATGCCCCCACATGGCAGTAGGAAAGCATTCTTTCTTGGGGAGTGTGGTAGACTGAAAATGGCCCCCCAAAAGATACGCATGTTCTAATCCCTGGAACCTGAGAAAGATACCTTATGTGGCAAAACAGAACTCTGCAGAAGTGATGAAGTTCAGGATTTTGAGATGGGGAGATTGTCCTGGATTAGGGGAGGGAACCCTAAATGCAAGCTCATGCATCCTCCCTGGAGGGAGGCAAAGAGAAGACAGGCAAAGAGGAGAAGCAGAGTGATGGAAGATGCAGCCACATGGCCAGGAACACCGACAGCCACAGGAGCTTGGAAGAGACCAGGAATGGATTCTCTCCTGGAGCCTCCAGAGGAAGTCCAGCCTGCCAGCACCTTGATTCAGACCTCTGCCCGCCCCCCAGAACTGGAGGACTACATTTATCTCTAAGCCACTGAGATTTTGATAGTTTGTCACAGCCTCCCCAGGGAACTAGTATAAGGAGGTCCCACCTCTCCCTCTCCTGCCAGTGAGCTGGTGAGCAGCCTGCCGGGAGCACAGAGTGGGCACCAGACTCAGAAAGACAAAGAAATTGTGTGGAGCAGCAAGGGGATTCCAGCCAAGTGTCTGTCCATGTTTCTGCTCTTGACCTGTCCACTTGGGCAATGAGGGTCACTACCCAAAAAGAGGCAGAAAGTTCATGACTTCAGATGAACCCAGAAGCCCTCAGCTAAAAACCAGCATTTCTTGGCGGGGGGGGGGGGGGGGGAAACCATTTTGGGAATAGAAAAATTTACAGGGAAAGCCTTCAGGGAGGTGACCTTTCTTGAAATGTCATGGCCTGTGCAAACTTCCAGTGTTCAGTTTGGCAAACAGAGGAGCCTGGGGTTGGCAGGAGAGGAAGGCCCAGGATAAGCTGATGCTACTGAAGGCTGTTGGTTTAGAGGGGCTGGAAGCACCAGGGGCTGAAACCATTTGCAGAAAGCCCCTTCCTTTCTTGAGTTCACCCAACCCCAGTGTTGTCCAACAGACGCTGAAGAACCAAAACGTTCAATGAATAAAAATGTCTCTAGCCTCTCAGACCTACCCTTTCCCCAGGCTAGTGTGAATGGCAAAAAAAAAAAAAAAAATCCCTTTTGGTGGGTGTGAGTTATGCTGTGCCCAAGGGGAGTCTGGGATCTCTTAAACAAATACTTCTTTCTCTTAATATTTACTTTTCATAATTAAAATATATAAGCATTTTACAGAAAATTTGTAAAACAGAATAGAAGGGGAAAAAAATCATACACCCACCTCTCTAAATGCACCCACCCACTGTTGGGATTTCAGAGTATTTCCTTCTTCCACATTGTTTTTCTTTGGTTTTAGAAAACTACAATCAGAGGACTAGATTCTCAAGTTCTGAGAGCTTGCACCTGACCACCCACTTTGAGAAGGTTACCTATCACCTCTTCCTGTTTTTTGTTTGTTTGTTTTTTGTTTGCGGTACGTGGGCCTCTCACTGCTGTGGCCTCCCCCGTTGCGGAGCACAGGCTCCAGACACGCAGGCTCAGCGGCCATGGCTCACGGGCCCAGCTGCTCTGTGGCACATGGGATCTTCCCGGACCGGGGCATGAACCCGTGTCCCCTGCATCGGCAGGCGGACTCTCAATCACTGTGCCACCAGGGAAGCCCTCTCCCTGTTTTTATGTTCCTCATAACCCTCATCATCTGCAATACTCACCTGCAGTCAAGGCCCAGACATTGTAGGGAAAAGGGATGAGGAGGAGGGGAATGAAAATTGGTAGCAACCACCGAAGCAAAATTAAGCTCATTTGGATAAATAGTGTTCATTAGTGATGTTAAGTCCAAGTGGCAAAAGTGAAAACTCTGACTTTATACAGTTGATTCTCATTATTCATGGATTTGTGAATTCGCCTACATACTAAACTTCCTCTGTAAATGGAAAATCAATACTTGTGGGCCTGGGGTCATTTGCAGACACAGAGGAGGGAAAACCTTGAGACCCTGCCACCATGTTCCAAGCCGAGGTCTGGGAGGCTGAAGCCTCCTTGCTTCAGCTCTTCCTGTAAACAAGGGTCCTTTTTGACTTTTATTTAGTGCTAGTTTATACATTTTTTGTGCTTTGTGTTGGTGATTTTGCTCTTTTCCGAGCCTAGTACAGAAGTGCTGTCTAGGGTCCTAAGTGCAGAAGGCTGTGATGAGTCTTATGGAGAAAATACACGTGTTAAATAAGCTTCATTCAGGCGTAAGTTCTAGTGCTATTGGCCATGAATTCAATGCCAATGAATCAATCAAATATATTAAAAGGTGTCTTTAAAAAGAAACACACATTAAACAAGGTATGTATCCATTGGTTGACAAAAACACCATGACCAGAAGACCAGGACCCTAACCCTTTATTTCCCCTGAGAGCAGTGGTTCCATGTTCACAAATCTAGTGTCCATGGCAGCTTTATAGAATATCATGACTGCAAATAACAAGATTCGATTAGACACATTTTAAAAAATATTTTCCTTAAAAAACCAAAAATAGAGTTACTGTATGATCCTGCAAGCCCACTCCTGGGCATATATCCAGATAAAACTCTAATTTGAAAAGATACATACACCCCAATGTTCATTGCATCACTATTTACAGTAGCCAAAACATGGAAAAACCTAAATGTCCATTGACAGATGAATGGATAAAGAAGATATGATACATATATACAATGACATACTACTCAGCCATAAAAAAAGAATGAAATAATGCCATTTGCAGCAACATGAATGGACCTAGAGATGATTATCACACTAAGTGAAGTAGGTCAGACCAAGACAAATACCATATCGCTTATATGTGGAATCTAAAATATAACACAGATGAACTTATCTGTGAAACAGAAACAGAATCACAGACATAGAGAACAGACATGTGGTTGACCAGAGGGTGGGGGAAGGAAGAACTGGGAGTTTGGGGTTAGCAGATGCAACCTACTATATATAGGATGGATAAATAGCAAGGTACTGCTGTATAGCACAGGGAACTATATTCAATATCCTGTGATAAACCATAATGGAAAAAATATGAAGAAGAATGTATGTATATGTATAACTGAGACACTTTGCTGTACACCAGAAACTAACAAAGCATTGTAAATCAACAATACTCAGTAAAATAAATTTTTTAAAAAATTATACCTGTAGAGGATTTTGACGCATGTATAATGAAAACAGATAGACCAAGTTCATGGGCACATCTGTGTACAAGTCAGTGAGGACAGCAAAGGTGCTTCTAACTTTTGTTCTATGTGTCAGAGACCACTGGAACCCTCCCCAACACCCCTTTTTTCTCACAGCACCCTAATTTTATTTGGGGTACAAAATCATACAACCCAAAAGTCTACATTTCCCAGCTTCACTTGCAACTGACAGTGATCACAAGAGTGTAAGCAGCAGTCATTGATGGTGAGGTGCTTTTTAAAATTGCAATAAAGGATACATGAACATAAAAGTTACCATTTTTGCCATTTTTAAGCGTACAATTCAGTGGCATTAAGTATATTCACATTGTAGTGTTGCCATCACCACTATTCATCTCCAGAACTTTTTCATCACCTCAAACTGAAACTCTGTCCCCATTAAACACCTTCCCCACCCTCCCCTGCCCCCAGTAACCACTATTCTACTCTGTCTCCAGTCACATGACATACCTGTCATATCATATGACATACCATTCCAGTCATACCATATGACATACCAGTCATGTGGTAAATGTATGTCTAACTTTTTAAGAAATGGCCAGATTGATTTCCAAAGCGTTTGTGTATTCCCACCAGCTAGTCTGAGGTTCAAGTTCCTCCATGCCCTCACCAGTACTTGGTGTGGCCAGTCTTTCTCTGTTGAACCATTCTAATAAGTGTGTAGTGGTATCTCATTGTGGGTTTTTGGATTTTTTTATTTGTCTCAAAAATCTTTTCTTAATACAGTGAAATTAACATGACAAAATTAAACATTTTAAAGTGAACACATCAATGGCATTAAGTACATTCACGATACTGTGCAACCATCACCTCTATCTAGTTCCAAAACCTGTGCATCCCTTCCAAATAAGACCCAATTAAGCAGTCACTCCTGGTCCCCTCTCTCCACAGACACTGGCCACCATCAACCTACTCTCTGAATTTGATGACTCTAGGGACCTCATATAACTGGAATTACATAGGATTTGTCCTTTTGTGTCTGGCTTATTTTACTGAGCGTGTTTTCAAGTTTTATCTATGTTGTAGCATGTATCAGAATTCCATTCCTTTAAAGCTGAACAGTATTCCACCTTACTTTGTCTTAGTCCATTCGGGTGGCTATAACAAAATACCGTAAACCATGGGGCTTATAAACCGAAATTTGTTTCTCACAATTCTGGAGGCCAGGCACAGCAGATTGTGTCTGGTGAGGACCCTTTTTCTGGTTCATAGACAGTGTCTTTGTGCTGTGTCCTCACGTGGTGGGAAAGGAGCAATCTAGCTCTCTGGGGTCTCTTTTTTTTTTTTTGCAGTACGCGGGCCTCTCACTGTTGGGGCCTCTCCCGTTGCGGAGCACAGGCTCCTGACGCGCAGGCTCAGCAGCCATGGCTCACAGGCATAGCCGCTCCACGGTATGTGGGATCTTCCCAGACCAGGGCACAAACCCGTGTCCCCTGCATCGGCAGGCGGACTCTCAACCACTGCGCCACCAGGGAAGCCCTGGGGTCTCTTTTATAAGGGCACTAAACACCTCCCAAAGTCCCAACCTCTTAATACTATTAGGTTGGGCATTAGGTTCTACATATGAATTTGGGTTGGGTGGGGGGAGGTTTCAGTGAGGGACACACAGTTTTTTACTCCTCCCTGGTTCCTTTACTTCCTCTCTGAATGTGGATGTAATAGCTGGAATTTCAGCAACCATCTTAGAACTTGAGGGCACTTTGAAGATGGGGCACTAAGAAAGATGAAAGTCTCCCTGATCGTATCATGAAGTGTAGTATAGAGATGGTGATGGCCAGGTTTCCTTCCTGTGAGAGAAAAATCCAGTCCCTCATTTGTCTTGTGGGGTCAGAGTGGGGTCTGATACTTAGCAAATACAGGCCCTAACTGACACATCCCCCTTAGTACTGACCTCCATCCTGGGGCAACACTGGTTGGATCAGAAATAATTCTGCTAGGAATAAACCTACCTAAGGAGGTAAAAGACCTCTACTCAGAAAACTATAAGGCACTGATGAAAGAAAACAAAGATGACAGAAACAGATGGAGAGATAAACCATGTTCTTGGATTGGAAGAATGAATATTGTGAAAATGACTATACTACCCAAAGCAATCTACAGATTCAATGCAATCCCTATCAAATTACCAGTGGCATTTTTTACAGAACTAGAACAAGAAATCTTAAAATTTGTATGGAGACACAAAAGACCCCAAATAGCCAAAGCAGTCTTGAGGGAAAAAAAGAGAGCAGGAGGAATCAGACTCCCAGACTTCAGACTATACTATAAAACTACAGTAATCAAAATAATATGGTACTGGCACAAAAACAGAACAGGATAGAAAGCCAGAGGTAAACCAACGCACCTATGGTCTACTAATCTATGACAAAGGAGGCAAGGCTATACAATGGAGAAAAGACAGTCTCTTCAATAAGTGGTGCTGGGAAAACTGGACAGCTACATGTACAAGAATGAAATTAGAACATTCCCTAACACCATACACAAAAATAAACTCAAAATGGATTAAAGACCTAAATGTAAGACCAGACACTATAAAACTCTTAGAGGAAAACATAGGAAGAACACTCTTTGACATAAATCACAGCAAGATTTTTTTTGATCCACCTCCTAGAGTAATGGAAATAAAAACAAAAGTAAACAAATAGAACCTAATGAAACTTAAAAGCTTTTGCAAAGCAAAGAAAACTACAAACAAGACGAGAAGACAACCCTCAGAATGGGAGAAAATGTTTGCAAACGAATTAACAGACAAAGGATTAATCTCCAAAATATATAAACAGCTCATGCAGCTCAGTATTAAAACAAACAAACAAACCAATCCAAAAATGGGCAGAAGACCTAAATAGACATTTCTCCAAAGAAGACATATAGACTGCCAACAAACACATGAAAGGATGCTCAACATCACTAATTATTAGAGAAATGCAAATCAAAACTACAATGAGGTATCACCTCACACCAGTGAGAATGGGCATCATCAGAATATCTACAAACAACAAATGCTGGAGAGGGTGTGGAGAAAAGGGAACCCTCTTGCACTGTTGGTGGGAATGTGAATTGGTACAGCCACTATGGAGAACAGTATGGAGGTTCCTTAAAAAACTAAAAATAGATTTAGCATATGACCCAGCAACCCCACTACTGGGCATATACCCAGAGAAAAACATAATTCAGAAAGACACATGCACCACAATGTTCATTGCAGCACTATTTACAATAGCCAGGTCATGGAAGCAACCTAAATGCCCATCGACAGACCAATGGATAAAGAAGATGTGGTACATATATATAATGGAATATTACTCAGCCATAGAAAGGAACGAAATTGGGTCATTTGTAGAGATGTGGATGGATCTAGAGACTGTCATACAGAGTGAAGTCAGAAAGAGAAAAACAAATATCATATATTGACACATATATGTGGAACCTAGAAAAATGGTACAGATGAACCAGTTTGCAGGGCAGAAATAGAGACACAGATGTAGAGAACAGACATATAGACACCAAGGAGGGAAAGTGGTGGGGGTGGTGGTGGTGGGATGAATTGGGAGATTTTGATTGACATGTATACACTAATATATATAAAATAGATAGCTAATAAGAACCTGCTGTATAAAACATAAAATTAAATTAAAAAAAAAAAGAAATGCCAAATATTTCATGCAACTTTGGCCAGTGAACTCATACTTTTTACTTCCTAGAAGATGAGTTGATTTTAATTCAATAAAGTGAATGGAAACACACACACGCAAAAGAAACACTCTGATGTACTGATGTCAGAATGCCCCAGGGGTTCCAGGGGCCAGGCTGGCCATGACTCTGTCAGACATGCATCCCAACTCACCTGCCTCCTCCTCCACCTTCTACGGGTGTTGATTTCTAGTAAACATCCTGTGCCCCAAACTCTATCTCAGTCTCTGCTTCTGGAGAACCCAATCTGCAATACACTCCATAGTCTCTCAAAGTCCTTCCTGGCTCTATGCATCTATGTGGAAAGACCAGTGGAGAAAATACAGTAGAGTAAGGCTTCAGAGTCAACCCCGTTTGAATCTTCATGCTTCCCAGCTATGTGGCCTTCAGTAAAGGACTTAAATTTTCACATCTATGAAAGACAGACAACAGTTTCTCCTTTGTGTAATAGGGAAGAACAAACCTGACTCCATATTAGATCTGTTCATCTTTTTTCTTTAATTTTATTGAAATACAGTTGACTTACAATGTTTTGTTTAATTTCTGCTATACAGCAAAGTGCTTCAGTTATATCAATATATAACTGAATATATTCTTTTTCATATTCTTTTCCATTACAGTTTGTCACAGGATATTGAATATAGTTCCCTGTGCTGTACAGTAGGACCTTGCTGTTTATCCATCTTATATATGCTAGTTTGCATCTACTAACCCCAAACTCCCAGTCCATCCCTCCCCCACCACCCCTCCCCCTTGGCAACCACAGGTCTGTTCTCTATATTTGTGACTGTTTTTTGTTTCATAGATACGTTCATTTGTGTCATATTTTAGATTTCACATATAAGTGATATCATATGGTATTTGTCTTTCTCTTTCTGACCTACTTCACTTAGCACGATCATCTCTAGCTTCATCCGTGTTGCTGCAAATGGCATTATTTCATTCTTTTTTATGGCTGAGCAGTATTCCACTGTATACATCTATACCACATCTTCTTTATCCATTCACTTGGTGATGGACATTTAGGTTGTTTTCATTGCCTTGGCTATTGTGAATAGTGTTGCTATGAACATATAGGTGCATGTATCTTTTTGAATTATAGTTTTCTCTGGGTATATGCCCAGGAGTGGGATTTAGATCTGTTCCTTTTACTTTAAACTTTGTGCTCTGTTTCCTGTGCTTAATCATGCTGGCTCTTTACCTTTTGTAAAAGAATATTGCCTAGAGCCTGAAATATATAGGATAGCACATTCTCAAGGCTCTGACATTTAAGAGTCCATTCAAATAGAGGTAAAAAGTTGCAGAACAGAGAATAACATTTGTCCTGTTGGAGGTTTACAGGAACATTATGACTTGACCTATGTGGTGCAAGAACGAAGGATTCCAATGCCAAGAAGTTTGTAACAACCAACCACGTTTCTCCCTTTCCTTGCCTTTAAAAATGTTTGTTGAGGGCTTCCCTGGTGGTGCAGTGGTTGAGAATCTGCCTGCTAATGCGGGGGACACGGGTTCAAGCCCTGGTCTGGGAGGATCCCACGTGCCACGGAGCGACTAGGTCCGTGAGCCACAACTACTGAGCCTGCGCGTCTGGAGCCTGTGCTCCACAACAAGAGAGGCCGCGATAGTGAGAGGTCCGCGCACCACGATGAAGAGTGGCCCCCTCTTGCCACAACTAGAGAAAGCCCTCGCACAGAAACGAAGACCAAACACAGAAAAAATTAATAAATAAATTAATAAACTCCTACCCCCAACATCTTCTTTAAAAAAAAAAAATGTTTGTTGAAACGCTTCAGGGAGTTTGGGGTTTGGGGGGCACGAGCCACCCATCTCCTTGCGTGGCCCTGTACTAAACTTTCTCTGCTCCAAACTCTGACACTTGGCCTCACTGTGTGTTAGTGTGCACACAAACTTTTGTTTGGTAGCATTTAGACAGTTATTGTGTGGATTAATTGAGCTAATGCATGTAGAGGGCCTGGCAGAGGGAATGGAATATGCTAATAACATTATTATATTTCTTCCTTTGGCAAAAACCTCCTTGTCCATTCAACTTCACACAGTGATTCACATAAAAGAATTCCCTAATGAGGGTGCATGAAGCAGCAAACACTAAGATTTATATGTATTTTCCCATTTAATCTTCCTGCGAACCCTACAAAGTGGTTGTCATTAATATCTCCATTTTACAGATGAGAAAGTTGAGGTTCAGAGAGATTGAATAACTTGCCCAAGGTTACAAAACCAGTAAGTCGTGGAGCTAAGATTCAAATCTGGGTCTCTCTGTGTCCAGAGTGTGAGATAATAAGAAATACATGTATTGGTCTCTGCCCCAAGATTCTAACACAGAGCTCCTAAAATCCTTATAAAAAGGGATGCTGGGAGAATCTTTAGTTCTAATGTTTAGTCTTTGATCCTGGTTCCTAATACTAGTTCCTAAATCCCTTGGAATTTCCTGGGGGACAAGAACATCTTCTGTTCAAATGAGATGACTCTGGGTGTGCTCTTTGATGAAGGCTGGTCACAGGAAAGACCAAGCCATGATTAGAAGCTTGGAACTTTCAGCCCCTCCCCTCATTCTACAAAGAGAGGAGGGGGCTGGAAACAGAGTTCCTAATCGATCATGGCTATGTGACAAGGTTCCATAAAAATCCCAATAGGGGATTTCTGGGTTAGCAAACACATCCAGGTACCAGGGGGTTGGTACACCTGTGGTGGAGGGGGGAATTTTCCCTCTACCTCTCGTGGGTTCTTGTGGCTGGACTAATAATGAAATTAACACAAGACAGATTAACAGGTGGAAAAGAAACAGTTTAAATAGTGAGCACAGAGGTCACATAGAAATGGCACCTATGAAGTGGCCAAAGCAGGCAGCTTTTATACTTTTTAGACAAAGAAACAGTAAATTTGAAAGGACAAAGAAACTTAGGTTTGGGTGCTTAATTAGTAAAGAAGTAACAAGGTTTGTTTATATGAGCTTCTCGGCCCTGGGTTCCCTGCCTCTGGATGTCTCTCTACCTCCTGGAATGGGGAGGATGCCTTTCATGTGGGAGATTTGTTTCCTGCTCTCAGCAGACAGAGAGGAGGGTAAAAGTCTCTCTCGTATCAGCTGTTTCTTAAATAACTTTAATTCAAAACAATCAATACGGTATTGAGACATATTTGGGGGCAGCCTGTCCTGGGCCCCAACACACCTCAGCTCCACAGGGACTGAATTTCCTGCACTTGGGGCTCTTCCAGACCTTGTCTTATGTATCTCTCCACCTGGCCATTCCGCTGCATCCTTTATCATCTCCTTCATTATATAAGAAACTAGTAAACATGAGCATTTTCCCTGAGTTCTGTGAGCTGTTCTAGCAAATGATGGAATCCAGGGAAGGGGTTGTGGGAACCTCTGATTTGTAGGCAGTTTGGACAGAAGTTGTGGGTCACCTGGGAACCTACTGCTTGTGACCTGCATCTAACATTCAGGGGACAGTCTTGTGGAACTGAGCCCCTAACCTGCGGGGTCTGTGCTAACTCCAAGTCAGACTTGAACTGAATTGTGGGATACCCAGCTGGTCACAGAGAATCTCTTGGTGAAGGGAAATGCCCAGACGTTTGGGGACCAGAAGCGTCAGAGCAAAGTGCTCTGTGTGATGAGTAACAGGAGACACAGGCATGTGTCATCCTGGGTGAGACGCAGAGGCTGAGCGCTTTGCTGCACAGCCATCATGCCCATGGCTCTCTCCCCACCATGCAGTCCTTCCCAAAGTAGCAGGGGCTGAAGAGATGATCGCTAGTTCAATATTAGGCAGGGGAAGCCTCAGGGAGAATACAGATACAGATCAGTATTTGCTTCCATACATTTATGTTTGTTGATTTTAGTTAGGGAAAGATAATCCTCAATACACTCCCTGGATCAAACTAGGGCACAATTGAAGAATGCAATAGCTGTGCATGTAAAGCCCTTCTGGGAGCCCCAGAGGGAGGGAGTGGAGGGGCTGGAACCATGGAGAAGTGGGAGGAGGAGACAAGTGGAGGTCAAGCTGGACAGTAGGACAGTGAGGGGCAAAGCACAGGCGGCAGCTGTGGCTGGGGGACTTCTAAGAACAGGGATCCCTGATGTCTGGTGTTTACAGACCAGCCGGACTGGCCCAGACACCCCAACCCCCCGGTGTTCTGCAAATCATCGGTAGCGGAGACTTCACAGGAGTGTGAGTGGCTTGGGAGCAGCAGGGAAAGGAGGCAGGGGCTGGTGTTTGCAGGGGGGGTGGTTCACATCCAAAAGAAGGGAATGGCCACAAGAGACAGAATGTGATACAGAAATCAGCAGAAACAGGAAATCAGAGCAACGATAACTAGGAGAAACATGTGCCTTCAAGAGTCTCCCCAAATACTAAGGAGGCCAGGATTTTGGAGGACTTGACACGTCCAGGTGGTGCTGGGTCAGATTGATTGGAAAATGGCCAGGTACCTCCAGCTTGGTGTCCACTGCTTCTGCAATGGCCGAGCCTGGATGTCCTCTGACCAGGTCACTTAAAGAATGCTAATCAGATACAGAGACACTGCCCCACCCCAAGTCACCTGGGAAAGAGAGTGCGTGTGTGTGTATATACCTGTGTGCACGTGTGTGTGCATGTGTGTGTAGGGGCATGGAGCATTCTCTGGGCCTGGAGCTGCCTTTCCCTGCCTTCCCCTCCCCTTGGGCTCAGCCTTTGAGAGCTGAGGAGGGGAACGCAGAGAGAGGGCTGCTGAGGGCTGAAGGGAATCGTGCCTATGAATGGGCCCTGCCGGGACCTAACTTTTTCCCTCTTCCAACCACAGTACACATAAATGCTCCTGCATTAACGGACTAGGTCTTACCTGTCCGCAGAGGAGCCCACCTGTGGGGAGAAAAGCACGGAGACTTATCAGCTGTCCACCCGCGAGACCATTTCCCCTAAGGGCCTTGCCGGCAGCCCTCACACCCACCTGGAAGAGAACCTGTTTAGTTCTTCTGGGTGGCAGGAGGCAGGCAGGTAAGGGGACAGAGGCCTGACCCTCTTGGCCACCCCCCCATCAAAATAGACGCCCCTTCCTCACCTGCCTCTTTCCCACCCACCATGACAGGGAGCAGGCAGGGAGGAAAAACAGCTGTAAGGGGGCCCTTTCCACTTCTCACAGCAAACAGGAAGCTCATCCTACCCTGGAATGCTGTCTTCCCCGGATTAGAAGGCAGCAGCCTGGAGCGGGAAGACTAGGCAAACTGGGGTTCAAACTTACCCCCAGCACCTACAAGATGAGAGTACTTGCAAAAGTAGCAACCTCTTGACGCCTGTTTCCTTGCCAGGAGAATTGAGATAGTAGTTGTGGGGATTCAGAATATGTCACCCCAAAACATGCCATTCGGGCATATTGATTATTTTGAATGAAAGGTACTTGAGAAGCTGCCATTACAAGACACTCTGAATCTTCTGAAAGCAGGAGGTGAATCTTCCATGTGAAAAGTACCCCCCAGTGCTAGGAGGGTAGAAGGCACCCTCATCACCAGAAATAGGGAATTCAGGGCCCAGAAGTCTGTTTAAACACACCTGTTACTTCTTCACCAGTTCACTACCCCAAGCCCAAACCCCTTTTCTTGTCAATTCTTCACAAATGTATTATTTCTTTGTCTAAAATGTACAAAAGCTTCCTGCTTTCGTTACTTCTTTGAGTCTCATATTTTTATGGGACTCCCGTACATAGGAAATTAAATTTGCTTTCCCCCCCCTTAATCTGTTTTATGTCAATTTAACTGTTAGACCAGCCAAAGGATCTAGAAAAGAAGAAGGGAAGTTTTCCTCCCCACTCAGTCTTGTGCTCGCAGCGGGGGTCTAAGGAGGAGGTGGCGAACACAACACACTTGGAGCTGAGCTAGTGCTCGGCAGATGGCAGTTTACTTTCGCTCTAGAAAACCCAAAGCCCTCCCCACCATTTACTCTTTCCCCCAAGTCAACTTGAACAAGCAGCAGGGGGCTCATCATGTGACCTGAAGGAAAGTCAGTATCCGCAAGCATCTGCTGTCAATCAGGCACAGGCTGTGGGCCTTTTTAAAACAAAACACATGTGTGCGGATGAGACCAAGGAGCCCATCCTCCCAACCCCAACTTGTGGCCCCTGATTTTCTCAGAGGAGAGCTGAAAATGACAAAGGGTTTGATCAGGTGGTGTATGGAGCCTGGAACAGAGCCCATCTCCACCCCCCGTCTTGTGAACGCTGTTGCCTCTGGCTCTGATGAGCCTGGAGGGAAATTGGGAGAGAATGGAATGGGGTGCAAACCTCCGTGAGCTGGTCTTATTGTGTTACTGAGTCCAGGCTCACTCTGCTTGCCACACGACAGGCCAATAAATCAGAGACAAGGTGTTGTGGCAGAGAATAACAACTTTATTCAGAAAGCTGGGCGTCTGAGAATATGGCAGACTAATGTCCTAGAGTCCCATCTTATTGGGGTCTGGGTGCCAGTTTCTTTCATAAAACGGGGGGGGGGGGAGGGTGGGTGAGGAAGTAAAATTAAAAGGCCATAAGTCTTCCAAAGTATCTCCTGGCTTGGCCAGCCTGAGGGAGGGGATGTGTTAATTTCTTCTTTTCTGCAGCCGTTCACAGGTGGGCAGGGTCAGGGTGTTTCCCTGTGAGCTGAACAAAGGCACTTCAGTTTAACATGCAGGTGGAGGGGCAGGGTTCCCCGAGGCAGGCCATTATGTATGCTTACAGCTATAGAGAGCATCGTTTTAGTGATTATAGTAACAAAAGCAACAAAAAGCAAAGATAAAGTAAAAGAAACAGATCTAACATGGAGTCAGATCCTGTTCTTCCCTGCTACAATTGTCTACAATAATTGGGAGTGGGGGCAAGGCACAAGGCCCTTCTCTCTTTCTTGAACCAGAGTCTCCTACAAAACAAAAGCCTTACACAGCTGCGGAAGCGGCAGTAAAGCTTGCTGTCTCCAGGGCACAAAGGCCCATGTATCTGGAGGAAGGATGGAAGAAAAACTCTACCCCAGGTTAGGGCAGAAACCTGTCTGTGGGAAGGGAGCTGCTGTACTGTGAAAACACTCAAGCAGCCCTGTGGAGAGGCTCCCATGAAGAAAAACTCTCCACCTTCCTCCCCCCAACTCCCTCCCTGTCCCAAGAACCAGAATTACCTTTCCAGATGCATGAGTAATCCACCTTAGAAGTGCCGCCCCAGTCAAGTCTTCAGCTGACAACTGACTTCAACCTCATTGTAAACATCAAGCTAGAACCATTCCGCCAGTTTGCTCCCAAATTCTTCACACACACAAACTGTTAAAGCCAAGCAGGACCCTGTAAGGCCCTCTCTGGTACAAGTCCTTTCTGTGTCCCCCATTTCTCGTTTGCAGGAAATAGGCTTCATTTAGCCTCCTTGACCTTCCCTGACTTCCAAAGGACAGATTTAAACAGTTGTTAATCAGGGAAGGGAGGGAGAGAGACAAGGGAGGAGCAGTCAAGAAACAATAGTACAGCCTTGGGGCAGGTCCTGGTTCCTCCTCAAGTAATATACATAAGGATACCTTTGAGTTCTTTTGCAGGAACTAAAGCCTCCACCCAGGTGGAGGATGTTAACTTCAGGCTGAGCACAAGATTTCTGGAGCACCATCCTGTTACCTCACCATTGACCAATCAGGCTGAGCACAAGATTTCTAGAGCACCATCCTGTTACCTCACCATTGACCAATCAGAGGAAAGCCACACACCCTGTGGCCCTCACCCCAAATTTTGCCTATAAAATTTTTTCCCCAAAACCATCAGGGAGTTCAGGATTTTTGAGCAGAAGCTACCCATCCCCATGGCCCTGTAATAAACCTTACACAGCTCCAAACTCTGATGTTTCAGTTTGTGTGGCTTCACAGTGCGTCAGGCACATGAACCTGTGTTAGGTAACACTGTGAGACATAATAAATTATTACTTGTTTAAGCCACTAAGTTTTGGGGAGATTTGTTTAACAGTAATAGGAAACCAATACATGATTTTATACATCAGAATTCCAAGTAAAATTTCATTTGAAGAACTCTGTTGTGTAAAAGAAAACAACAGCAAACAAAAAATTTTAGTATCCATGTAATCTAACCTTCTTAATTCATTAATTAGAAATAGAGCCAAGAAAGATCAAGATATGGCGACATAACTGAGTCAAGGCAAAACCAAACCAGCACACAACTTTGATGGCTACTTCATTCCATAGCATTCAACAAGATCAGATATTGAGAGAACAAGATATTCAGAATTTGGTTTAGAGAAAAGACTGGCTTATCCAACCTGGTTGTTAAGGCAAGTACCAAGATGTGCTTGAGGGAAGCTTAGATGCCTGGTCTTCAGGTTTAATCTGATAACAAGGTGAGACAGGAAGGGGCCAGGGAACAACCTTTTAAAGAACGATATGGCCCAAGGACATGACATAAACTGGTTAGAACCAACTAGGTCCAAGATGGCAGATGAGTCAACTTCCACTAGACCTTGAGCCTCAGTATACCCTCATTTTAACATATCAGCATGCTAAATGACACACCCACAGGTGCCATGACAGTTCAAAGGTCAACTATAAAAGGTCAAAAAGTGGATGGTGGTCCAATTCCTGGAAATCCCCACCCCTTCCCCAAAATAGCTGGAATACTCCTCCCACTAATTAGCCTATGAAATTACCCACCCCTATAAAAATTGACAACCCCATACCCTGGGTTCTCTCTCACCTTCTGAAATGACCCACACCCTGTCTATGGAGTGTGTATCTCCCTGAATAAATCTTTTTTCACTTTACTTTGGCTCGCTCTTGAATTCTTTCCCATGTGAAGCCAAGAACCCACATTTGGTGGCTGTCCCAAGGATTCACCTGAGACCTGGGACATGACAATCCTCTCGTGCCCCACTCTTTTTCATGCAACAAAGGGTTGAGGTAAATGGCAAGATGTCACTGTTTATCGCTATCCTGAACATAAGGCATGATGAGTTGGAACTTTAAGTCTTTATTTAAAAAGAAAAAAAAAATTTTTATAAGCAACTTTAAAACTCATCAATCCATTAACGAAAAACTTTGCTGCCCCAAACATGGCAATTTCCAAACACCAAATCAGTGATTTGCAACATAAATAAAGCAATCAGAATGATGAAAATAGAAGCCTTCCAGCAAAATCCACTTCTGAGAGCTGCTGCCAAAGGGAGAAGAAAAAACATTTTCAAGTTAAAATTTGGACTGAAAATGAGCTGAGAATAAGCTGAAAATTATCACCTCTCTCTGAAACCCAGTGGTTAATTACACTGTTTCACAGCAAGGTGCAAACAGATGTAGCTGGGATAAAAGAAATAAATGTACGTTTAGAGAGAATTCAAACCACAATTCCCTTGATGGGAATTATTATTATTGCTATTAGTCACTTCTTTTTCCTGAGCACAGGCCAGGCTGCAAATGTTATGCTGACTTCCTTCCGTAGAGGTTGTAAAATTGCTAGAAAATGGCTGAGGACCTTTGCCCTGTCTCTTCAAATGACAGGTTCCCAGATCTCTCCTTTCAACACTCCCTGGTCACTGCTATTTATGTTCCCACCTGGAAGCATATGCAGTGTGTGGGACCAGTCCCAAAACTTGCTGGGGTTCTTGCTGTTTCCTTAGTCTGTGTGAGTAGCAAAGATGTGGAAGGTCTCACATGTGCAGGGGCTGGGGCTGCTGCACAGCTCCACATGGAAGTGCTCTCCTCTCTACTCAAAATATGATTTATATTATGATTTAATTTTTATGTAAATGCATCTACTCACAGTCAAAGGCAGGTAGAATAGGGCTATTTAAATAATGAGAATGCACAGAGTAGCTCATGTTGAAACGAAGCAGGATCCTGTGGGGGCTCTCCCAGGTACAAATCCTTTCCATGTCCCCCACTTCTTGTTCATAGGAAACAGGTTTCATTCAGCCTCCTTGACCTTCCCTGGGGAAGGGAGGGGATGCAGAAGCAAAGGAGGAGCAGTCAAAACAAACAAAACAAAACAAAAAACAGTGCAGAGTAAAGCAGGGTCCTTGTTCCTCCTCAAGGGATATACATAACAATGTGTTTGAGTTCTGCTACAAGAACTAAAACCCCCACCCAGGTGGAGGATGGTAACACCAGACTGAGCACAAGATTCCTGGACCACCACCCTCTTACCTCACCACCAACCAGTCAGAAGGAAGTCACACACCCTATAGCCCTCACGCCAAATGTTGCCTTTAAAAACTCTTCCTGGGGCTTCCCTGGTGGCGCAGTGGTTGAGAGGCCGCCTGCCGATGCAGGGGACATGGGTTCGTGCCCCGGTCCGGGAAGATCCCACATGCCATGGAGCAGCTGGGCCCGTGAGCCATGGCTGCTGAGCCTGCGCGTCCGGAGCCTGTGCTCCGCAACGGGAGAGGCCACAACAGTGAGAGGCCCTCGTACCGCAAAAACTCTTTCCCTACAAACCATCAAGGAGTTTGGGGGTTTTTTGAGGACTAGCTGCCCACTGTCCTTGCTTGGCCCTGAAATAAACCTTTCTCTGCTCCAAACTCCAGTTTTTCAGTTGGTTTGGCCTCACTGTATGTCAGGCACATGAACTGAGCTTGGGTTCGACAGCAATATACAATGTGCCAAGGTGACGTATTTTGCAGTAGTGTGTCCTGACCCCACCCTTAGTTTATTCTCTTCTTTATCATGGTTGATTGAAATGTATTATTATTAGTATCATTGTTATTAATAGTTTTTAAAAGTTTCTTTTATCTTTACTGCTCATTGTTAGTAAAGTTATGTAAAATTTTAGAACTATTGTCAAAATAGAAAAGTATCCAGTTTCTTTCACAGATGTAGAAACTGGAAGATTTCAAGGCATGTCAGGTTTTCCTGTGCACTGAGCAATATTAAAGAATTATCACATCAGTATACTAAAAGCCATTCCTAGACCCAGCCACATACAATAAACATTCTATTAAGGGTTTGACTTTGTATGTGAGCCAAGGCCCACAAAGCTCTCCTAGGAAAACTGGCCTGCTGCCTGGCTGACACGTCCCAGCCTCACAGACGGAAGGGAAGGTCACTTCCTGGGAGGCCACAAAGCTGATAAAGTTGAAAATTGAGAGGACACCCACAAAGCTGAAAAAGTTGAAAATTGAGAGGACCTCAAGAAGAGAGGAATTTACCAAATTGATAGGTTCTCTAGGTTAAATCTGGTGGACATAGTTTCTTGGGTTTCGTTCCTCAAGCCTAGGAAAGAAAATAATAGAGACTTTATAAAGTCCAATTTGAGATTCCTAATCCATATAGTTACCCAATACTATATGGCTCTAGATTTGAAAAGCAAACTTGAGGAAGCCTTTAGGGTTACTTAACACTCTCCCTGCACCTCTTAAACTTTGCAGATTACTTACGATCCCAGTAGAGGAGACTGTCAAGAAAAATTATCCTAAACTTGAAAATAGGCCAAGGAGATTATTGGGCATTCTTTCAGAGTAATGTTGGGAGTGTTCCTCTGACTGGCTTTCTATGGACCAGGCTATTTTATAGCTCTGTAGGGGTAGAGGCAAACTTACAGAAAACTGACGGCAGTGCAAATCATTTTTGCCTGAAAGCAATACAGTGGCTGCCTGACAAGTGCTGATTTTGTCTGGTAGTAAGACAATTGATTTCCATCTGTAAAAATGATAACCTTCAAAGTTACTCTTTATTGTCTGTAGGATATTAACCAATTCTGCATCTCTGAACAAACTCATTTCAACATTTTCTTTGGTCTGACTCTTGTAAATCTCTGTTCTTCAAATTCTCATTTGAATTAGTTTTAACATTTTACTGGTTCCCTAATGAGTGGAATAAAATCTTTGACGTGTTCATTTTATATTTTTATGAAGTCATGTATGCAACTTTTTGAGAAGTATTTTTCAGCACACGAAACTGAGCAGGACCCTGTGGGGCTCCTGGGCACAAAAGTCTTTCCATGTCCCCCATTTCTTATTTGTAGGAAATAGGCTTCATTCAGCTTCCTTGACCTTCCCTGAGTTCCAGAGGATAGATTCAAACAGTTGCTAATCAGGGAAGGGAGGGGATGCAGAGACAAGAGAGGAGCAGCCAAGAAACAATAGTTCAACCTTGTGGCAGGGTCCTGGTCCCCCCTCAAGTGATACACATCACACTCTCTTTGAGCAGAACTAAAACCCCCACCAAATGGAAGATGATAAGTACTCGATGGAGCATTCTTTATTCCAGAGAGAAGGTCACAGTTCAATAGCCTTGAGAACCACAGAAGCCCATCATGAGACCACCTGACACCAGATGATCTCTAGATTGAAGGAATGCAGGCCCTGCACGCACCCTGATCCCTATCAGCAACTCTGCCCATTGACTATAAGACTCCTCACAACCCCCACCCCCACCCCAGGTTGGGACACAGAGTTTTGAGGGCCTTAGCCTGCTGTGGCCCACTTTGCCTGTCAAAGCAATTCTTTTCTGCTTTACCCAGAACTTTGTCTCCGAGATTCAGTTCAGTGCTGGTGCATAGAGGCCAGGTTTCCTCATCACACATGCACTAAAAATATTCCAGCAGTTTTGTAATGTGCTTCCTTAGCCCAGTCTTAAACTCCAGTTCACACTATGGAGCCAGATTAAGCTTCCCATTGTCCAGCTCTGACTCTATCACCCCCTTGTTCAAAACTCTTCAATAGCTCCCTCCTCTTGATACAAGAAGGTTCAAATACATTAGTTTGGTATCCCAGGCCTCTTACAATCATGCCCCAACCTCTCTAGATCTACCCTTGGCTTCAGGTAGACAGTAGGTACCTAATTAATGTGTGGTAACAAATGGATGACTGAACTCATTAATACCATTTACCTGAATGTAACGGCTCGCTTTCTGCTGTTAAGAATTAAAGCTGTCCCTTTCCCTTATTGGGCATCCCCCCTAAAGTATTTTTCATCTGGCCTCCCCCAGGAGCAGAGCCCAAGACAAGGTTTTAAGGATCAGTCGTTTGAGAGCTGATTTGAGAAAACTCCAGCAAAGATGTAAAAAAGGTGGCCTGGGAAGAGAACAATGTGACAGAGGGTGTGTGATGAAGCCAGCTCCCATGGTATGTAACTGTGAAACCGAGCAGAACCCGTGCCCACACCCGCAAGTGAAAAGGCCCCTCCATGTTTATAGAAGAGCTGAAGTCTCCCAGGCCACTCTGAGTCACAAAGAGCAGGCTCAAGCAGCTAATGATTAGGACAATGGAGTCACAGACTCAGTGACTGATGAATATTCCTGAGTTGTCTTACAGATACTGTAACTGCCACCAGAGGGAAAAAGCTAACTGCATGATGAACAGACTGCAGCCATGACATAAGCTGCTCCATCTTGAGCAGTATTGAATGTATGGCTAGTACAATTCCAAGAACTGGCCTTAGGAGAGTGGGATTAACACTATTGCTCATAATAATCCTTATCTTTGTGGGCATCCAACTAATTGCAGTTTGTTCTGCCCATGTATGAAAATGGGCAACTACAACTGTCAGCAAAAAGATGCTACAGACCCATGTCGACATCTTCCACTCTAAGAACATGGTACCTTGTGTCATCATGAAGAAGTTATAGAAGATGGACCTTAACCCATGATCCCATGGAAATGAATTGATGTTCTGAGAAGTGGGGATTTGTAAGCAGCTTTTGGCAGGAAAGACCACTTTGCAGGAAAAGGTTCTCTGCAGGAGGCCCCTTTTCTCTTGACGCTAACCTTAAGCCAGGCACCCCCATGATCTACTCATCTCTGGCTGAAGCACACCTTTCAAATCTTTTGACCACACAGTACTTTGCCTAACTTGTTGGTTCTTTCTGTAGAACAAAGAAGTCGAAATGAAGAATAAGTAACTAACAGATGACCTGATCTCTTCCCCAGCTTCCCCTTCAGTAAACTCATGAACAAACTGTGTGAAGAAGATAGTATCTGAAGAAAGACCACAAGCCTGCACACAGTGGGGATTAGTGATGACTCTGACCCTCTATCTCAATGAGTAACTGAGATTACATCCCTGTTTACCTTTAGAAGCTTTCATGGCTGAGCAGAATCTTCAGAGGTGGTTTTGGGGGACCCTGTGTCCACCATCTCCCCAGAGTACTGGCTTTCTGATTAAAGGCAACTTTCCTCTCTACCATCATCTGTGAGTATTGATTTTGTAAGGTGCAAGCAGTGGGACCCGATTCCATAACAAATGGAGCTCACTTCGACTGAGGTGTCCTGGGGGGTAGAGCAGGACCCTCCTCAGAGCTGTCCCAACCAAGCAGTGAGGACAAGATGTGTATTTATCTACTGATTCCCCATCTGTCATTGGTTGAGTGTTACTTCTGGGGACATTGTCTCCTGACACTTGCAGCTGCTCTGCACACGGGCCAAGCTGGCTCCCTCCTCCAGACAGAAATGCTCAAGGAGAGTCAAAGTTCTTCCCAGTAAGCAGCCTTCAGAGCACCAACAGCCCAAGATGTGATTCTGCAGAGATTCCCAGCCAAGTAATTCAACTTCTTTCCTACAGATTAAGACAGGCTCCTCTCTCCTAACAGCTCTCTATGTCAGAAGCTGATTTTTTTTCTGATTATATTCTACCACTACTGAGTTATATTGCAGTCCTAGATTTAGGCATTATGGCTTTGGAATATATTGAAGGGTCTCAGGGGTCTGGACTCATCGTGTTTGGCCATAAAGGCAATTAGATGTCTGCAATTTTTTATTAAGATTGTATAATGTGTCAATTACATGCAAGATGAGATTGGTTGGGACTCCTGCTTGCCTTTATGGCATCACTTTCCCATGCTTTTAATGTGTTCCCTTTGGGCTCTGTTTAGCATGCAGGTTACAGTGTGGGGAAGCAGAGGTGAGGGGAGGAGGCCAAATGCTGGGAATCTGAATCATCCTTTTTAAAAGATAATCTGCATGCACATGAGGAAGGAAAAAGAGGAGGCTCATATCTCTCTGTAGGAGGTTCTTGAAAACCAATCACAGACAGCTATCTGTTCACCTCTGGAAAGGAGGAGGGCCAGATGGAACACGGGTAGCTTTGGGAACCAACTGAGTCATGAGAAATTTCAAACTGTGATAACATTTAAGCATAAATGTGCTCCAGTACAGGTGGAACAAGGTTTGTAACCAAGCAGGACACTGTGGGGCTTTCCTTGGACAGACCCCTCCCCGCATATCCTCTGTTGTAGCTCTTCTCTGAAGTACCCAGATAATAGTATTTGTTATATTTCCTGAGTTTTTCAGATCCTAAAAACCGCCACCAAGAGGAAGAAATTAATTTCTTGATGATCATGAGCACAGAGCCCCCCGACCTACTGGCACCTAAGGATTGATAATGTTAACCCCTGTGACACCGCCCTGTTACCTCAAAATCAGCCAATCAGAGAATTATGCAGGAGTTGATCACACACCCTATGATCCCCCCTCCCTCACCTGGTCCTCAAAATTCTTTGCTGAAACCCTTCAGGGAGTTCAGGGTTTGGGGGGGCGTGAGCCACACATTCTCTTCACATGGCCCTGCAATAAACCTTTTTCTGCTCCAAACTCTGACATTTTGGTTTGTTTGGCCTCACTGTGCATTGGGCACATGGACTTGTATTTGGTAACAGGCTGACTCCCAGTTCAGACTGGATAATTATACTTGGAGAAATGCTATAATCTGTAGATTTATTACCCAAAAACTGGGTTTGCCTCTTGGTGGGTGTTGAGCCAAAAGACACAACCAAGCCAAAGATCAGGAGAAGGAAGGATTTACTAACTGCAGCAAATAAGGAGAACACCTGGGATTTTTCCCAAAGCAGTTTCTCCCCCAAACAACAAACATGGGGAAGTTTTAAGGTAAGGGTACAGGCATATTCATGAGGGGCTTGGGTGGTGTATGCATATCCATGAAGGCAGAGGAGAATTCAGCATAGAACTGGGGCAGAGGTCAACACAGTCTAAGCTTTAGCTGATTGAAGTCACGAGGGTCAGAAAATGTCATCATCATCCCTTAGGTTCCAGTAGATCTGGTGGTTGAGCTTCAGACAAATCTTTACCATTGAAGTAGAACTGGGATCCTTTATACCTGATTTCTTATCTTTGCTATTGTTACTCTCTTGCCTGATAACAGTCCTTCGTTTCTTTGTTCTTTTGTTCCCTTAAGATCATTAATTATTGAGACCTGTTCAAGGGCAAGCACTGTGGCCAGGCTTAGATCCCAAAATGGCTTCTTTTATATCAAGAAAGTCATGCCTGCTTCTCCTTTCCTGGGGACTCCCACAGTACCTACTTACAGATTTACACACCAAGCTGCCAGTCCTTCACCTCTTCCCTCTGCCTCCCACCCCGTTTCCAGCACACTCCTTACCGCCCTGGGTTCCAGTGTTCTTAGAGGCTTGTTCAGATTTGCAGTTATTTATACTCAAGAACAGTAGTTCTCAAACTTGAGCTGCATCAAAATCACCTGGAAGTTTTGTTAAAACGCAGATTGCTGGGTCTGAACTCCAGAGTTGCTGATTAAATAGTTCTGGGGTAAATTTGCATCTCAGGAAGTTCCCAGGTGATGCTGATACTGATGGTCCAAAGGCCATACTTTGAGAACCACTGCTCTAGAAATAGTAGATAATTGGACATGGGTCTTCAGCCCCACCAGAATTCTACCCAGTCTTTACAGAATGATTGAAATCATCACATCCTTCAAAAGGCCCACAAATACCTCTCAGATCAGCTCTGTGTTGAAACAAGCAGATCATCCCATTTTGGGGCTTCAGAATTTTAGGATTTGCATCAGAAAGTCCTCAACAATGATCCCACAATCATCTACGTTCTTGCTTCTCCACAAAGTTTGTGGATTGTTCCTAAAACCCCATATGCAATCTTTTCATTAAAGCTTTCACTCCTAAAAGGCCAAATATCTACTCAGTGTGAATATGACCGTTCTACAGATGGGAAAAGAGGAAAGATCCCAGGGACCAGATCATGAACACAGGAATCTGCTGAATGTAATGGAATTTGGGTCATCCATCTCCTGGCTGAATGCAAGTTTCACTCTGGTTCCCTCAGCGTTTGGTGACTTCAAGGACAGCCTTTGGCCCACAATCCAAAGAAAGTAGGACCTGTGAGAACTAGAGCCCTACCTCCCAATTTTGGCATTTGGTATGAAAATCAGTATCTTTTGGCTTTTTTATTTTTATTTTTTTTGGTATGAAAATCAACAGCTACCTGTGGATTCTTGTCCCTAAAGGTGGGGACTAGAGCTCTTTAATCCAGCATCACAGCACAGACAGAGAGCCCACCAGCAAGTCCCCTGAAGCTGCTATTGACAAGGACTTGGGGACAGGTCCTGGAATCCCAGTGCCCAAACTGAGCTACGGACAGTGAGCTGGGATCCACAGGGACAGGGCTGCTGTGAGAAGGGGTAAGCCCATCCTCTGAGCCAAGGATTTCCCATCTATTCACTAGATGACTTAGAATAAGCCACCGATTTCTCTGAATTAGTGTCCTCATCTGTAGTGATAACACAGCCTGTGTTTACTGAGAGCTGGACTATGGGCCAGGTGCTATGCTAGTCCTTGTCGACCAAAAAAAAAAAAAAAAAAAAACCCACAGAAGGCTGCAAACAAGAGTTTTTTTAGGGTCGTAAGAATTGCAGTTTGGGGGCCTCCCTGGTGGCACAGTGGTTAAGAATCCGCCTGCCCATGCAGGGGACGCAGGTTCATGCCCCGGTCTGGGAGGTTCCCACATGCCGCGGAGCGGCTGGGCCCGTGAGCCATGGCCGCTGGGCCTGCGCGTCCAGAGCCTGTGCTCCGCGGCAGGGAGAGGCCACAGCGGTGAGAGGCCCCGTACCTCAAAAAAAAAAAAAAAAAAAAAAAAAAAAAAAAAAAAGTGGTGATGGAGAGAAACAGACTGAATACGAAATAGTTTGGAGGCAAAAGCAACACAATTCTACCATTAGTCCCTGGCCAAGAGTGCAAAAAAGTTCTTACATAATTACTGGGATTTTTCGCTGTCAGGGAGTGGTAGGATTAGGACAGTCTTTCCCTTAAATCCCATTAGAATGCAAATCTCCCAGACAAAGATAGCGTCACCTCAATCAGTATCAAGCCTTATCACCTTTATGTGACTAATTTGACCTGACCTGAGGCATGTGCAGAGGAATAGTAAATGCCCAGGGCAGGACTCCCCAGCCCAAGGGCCCACCTGGCCTGGCAGGTGAAGTGAGTGAGTGAGGCCTCCCCGCTTTCAGAGGATAACCTGCAGCCCGTGCTGTTGCCTTGTTAACAAAGGCATGCTGCTTCTCCAGTCCAGCCCCTCCCTAGCACGGGACAGTATTGCTGGAGCTTCCAGTTTTCTGAGATGGAGCATGGGCTGCAGGTTATTAAAGTGTGAGAATGCTCAATTTTTAAACATTGGAACTAATTTATACCGGGGGGGGGGGGCTCTGAGGGGGAAAAAATAAAAATAAGGTCAACCCTTGCAGTAATTTTGGAATTTCTAGACTAGTATGTTTAGACATTAACTCATTCGATTCTTACATTAATCCTGTGAGGTTAAGTGGGAGTGTTCCCATTCTGCAGATGAGAAAACTGAGCCTCACAGGGCATGGAACTTGCTGCAAATTAGTCTGAGGTCGTGGGCCTGAATTTCTATATCTGTAAAATGAGGAAGAGGAGGTTTCTGAGCGCCCTGAAGTTGGGTGCGGAGGTCTGCACAAGTTAACACGTGTGTATTTTTCTCAGAAAAGGATGCGTAAGAAGCTTCATCATATTCTCAAAGGGGTCCCAGACGCAAACAGCTTGAGTCTCACCATCCCAGAGAGGATACAGATGAGGAATTTATAGAAGAAGGTTGTCAGTTGTCCAATAAACATGAAAAACTGCTCAGCTTCTCTGCAGTCAGAGAAATACATGTGAAAGAAAGGGGCTTATTTCAAAGATAAGCCATGAGGATCCAAGGACCTGAGGTGGTGCAGTGAAGCTGCAAATGGCTCATTCAATCAGTTATGGCTCCTTTTGTGGTCGTGCCTCTCCTGAATGATGTCTGTTGTCATTCTTGCGCTAATCACGCCAAGTGCCCAATGGCTTCACAATTTCTGTGCACCAAACTTCAAGGAACTCAGTGTATCAGGATATTATTCAAGGCCGATTCTAGCTGTTTGAAAATATTTTGTATCTTTTGAATCATTTTATAACAGCCTACCCTCCTCTCTACTGCGAAAGGATTTTCAGTAATAACTATGAAATGAAACTGATGATAACAATGATCAGAAGGGAAATGAAGACAGTAAATGTTTCTATTATTGAATTGCATGTGCATAATTATGTCAGTAAATAAATTTTTAAATAAGTATTACAACAGATAAAAGATGATTAACATTTTTAAATTATATAAATGCAATTTTTGAAAAAGAAAAACTTACCTATGCCATATCAGTGATGAAATAGCATTATAGTTCTTGTGTATGAGCCTTAACTTTTGCAAATGTCAATGATTTGGTCCAAATTTGCATATTCATGTTCAACAGCATAGCCAGATTTGCCTACCTATCTCTTCACTAACAGTTCATGGAAGACAGGTTTTTTGTTTGTTTGTTTGTTTGTTTGTTTGTTTAAGAAGATGTTGGGGGTAGGAGTTTATTAATTAATTTATTTATTTTTGCTGTGTTGGGTCTTCGTTTCTGTGCAAGGGCTTTCTCTAGTTGTGGCAAGTGGGGGCCACCGCGGTGTGTGGGCCTCTCACTATCGCGGCCTCTTGTTGCGGAGCACAGGCTCTAGATGCACAGGCTCAGTAGTTGTGGCTCACGGGCCTAGTTGCTCCGTGGCATGTGGGATCCTCCCAGACCAGGGCACGAACCCGTGTCCCCTGCATTAGCAGGCAGATTCTCAACCACTGCGCCACCAGGGAAGCCCGAAGACAGTTTTTATTCATTTTAATTCTGAAAGTTTTCTTTCACTCGAAGTAAGTTATTCAAATCATTAAGAAAAGTCTTAAACGGACTTTTACCCACTTCCCTGGTGGCGCAGTGGGTAAGACTCCATGCTCCCAATGCAGGGGGCCCAGGTTCGATCCCTGCTCACAGAAGTAGATCCCACATGCCACAACTAAGGAGCCCACCTCCAGCACCTAAGGAGCCTGCCTGCCTCAACTAAGAGACCCAGCGTGACCAAATAAATAAATAAATAAAAAGAGAGGCACCTAGTTCTCAAAAAAAGGTCTTAAACATAAAGATAAATTTGACCGATTCATAAAAACCTCAATTTATAATGAATGTCAGAAATGCAGCATTTTCCACATCTTTGTTTCTTCAGGATTGTTCTCAGCAGTCTTCATATGTCTCTGTAGCTCAAACAGTTCCACTGGAATGTTTTCACCAGAAGATTCATCATAAATTTCTGTTGCATTTAGTAAAATCCCTGAAGATTTTCCTCTTACACTGAATTTAGAGAAAATGACTAAATAGTGAACATTGAAATTATTTGATCCATTGCTTTAGAATGAATGTCTTGTTCCTGGTGAAAACTATCCAGGTGTTCAAAGACTGTCCTTTTGATTTCTTCTGGCAATAGAAGACCAGCACCTTTTGTCATGTTTCCTGGAGTTCTTCTTCAAAATTTGACTCTGTTTTCCATGGAATTGCCTATTTCCTTACTTTTTTGCAGTTGTTGTATTATTCCTGGTTTTCTCCACAGTTTCTGTGCACTGACCTTCAAGGAACAATGTTAAAGCTTGACGCTTCAGAATACGTGATTCAAGGCTGATTCTATTTGAAAAAGTTGTTGTGTACTTTAATCTCCAAACAGAAAAATTACATCCAACTCTCCTGGTTTATTATGAATCTCCAGTGTAAACACGAGTGTGTGGTACCATAGGGACTGGAGACACAAGCCACACCTGAAATGAGCTAGAATTATTGAAAAACATTATAATTCACTTTTAAACAAATATGTGTGGCTGAATTTGCGTGCGTTTGAGGCCAGTTGTATAGCTGGGACTCGAAGCTTACACATATTTTTAAAACTCAACAGTACCCACAGCAATAGCTTAGAATGTAAGCCAAAAAAAGATTTTTTAAAAATTTATTTTACTGACGTATAGTTGATTTACAATGTTGTGTTAATTTCTGCTGTACAGCAAAGTGACTCAGTTATACATATATATATTCTTTTTCATATTCTTTCCCATTATGGTTTATCATAGGATATTGAATATAGTTTCCTGTACTATACAGTAGGACCTTGTTATTTATCCATTCCATATATAATAGTTTGCATCTGCTAATCCCAAGCTCCCAATCCACCCTCCCTCACCCCCTCCCCTTTGGCAACCACAAGTCTCTTCTCTATGTCTGTGAGTCTGTTTCTGTTTCTGTTTCATAGATATGGTCATTTGTGTCATATTTTACATTCCACAAATAAGTGATATCATATGGCATTTGTCTTTCTCCTTCTGACTTACTTCACTTAGTATGATAATCTCTAGTTCCATTCATGCTGCTGCAAATGGCATTATTTCATTCTTTTTTTATGGCTGAGTAGTATCCCATTGTATATATGTACCACATCTTTATCCATTCATCTGTCAATAGACATTCAGGCTGCTTCCAGGTGTTGGCTATTGTAAATAGTGCTGCTATGAACATAGGGTTGCATGTATATTTTCTAATTAGAGTTTTCTCCAGATATATGCCCAGGAGTGGGATTGCTGGATCATATGGCAACTCTATTTTTAGTTTTTTGAGAAACCTCCATACTGTTCTCCATAGTGACTGTATCAATTTACATTCCCACAAACAGCAACAAAAGATTTTTGAGGGGTGGAGTATGTTATCACTGACATTGTTAGAATGGCCTACATGTGGTGATGGATAAAAGCAAACTAACATTGTTTGCAATCTTTTATTTCTTTTACCTTGGGCACCTGCTCTCACCAGGGTCGCTTTGCCACTGTAGAGAGACACCACTTTTCAATCATAATTCTGGAAAAATCTAGATGTGTGACAGCACCTAATGCTGGACGAAGATGTGGAGTGTCTGGGGGCAGTGAGATAGAAGGGGAAGGGAGAAGGCAGAATATACTCACTCATTGCAGGAGAACATGGGGATCAGTCTCACCTTTGGGCTAGAATCTGGTAATATCTATGAAAATTAAACATAAACATGCCTTTCAATCTAATCAACCTACTCCTGGGAAAGAGGCTGAATGTACCCAAAATATCGTAATATCTGAACCGTGGAATTCTTTTTTTTTTTTTTGAACCGTGGAATTCTAACAAGAATAAGTAAGAACTGGATTGGCTAACTCAGAAGTATTTCCACGATGTTTTATTAATGAAAAAAAAGCAAATGTTTACCAACTACAAGCCCTTCTACGTGTGATATGAAATTTTCCATGAGGGTAAGAGCCCAGGGGAAGGCCCGGAAGGGCTCCTACCCACCTGGCTTATCCTGACAAGAGAAGGGAAGGGTCAAAGCAAGAGAAAATAAGCCGTAGGTAAGAGAGAATAACTAAAGAGTCCCACAATAAAAACAGCATGGAAAATACTCCATTTATCTAAAATTACATGTATTTGTTCACTATCCCAGAGAACTATGAAAAAAGGCCATATTACTCAGGGCTGCCGATCAGAACGTTCTATGATGATGGAAACGTGTTCTATTCATGCTGTGCTATCCAAACCAGTAGCCAAGAGATGCATGTGGCTACTGAGCACGTGAAATGTGGTTAGTGTGACCAAGGAACCAAATCTTTCATTTATTTAATTTTAATTAAACTTAAATAGCTAGTGCAGCTATAGACAATGGTTTACTATAAGCAGTACTGTTGCTTTATTTTCTTTTTTCTACTCTTTATAGTGTTTGAGTGGTTCTATGATGAGCAGTTATTATGTAATCAGTAAAATAAATAAATAAATAAAATTTAAAACCTGTAAAGAAGCAGTATGTGTGGTGATTAAGAGCTCAGATTTAGATCCAGACAGCTTGGTTCAAATCCTAGCCTTGCTACTTCATTGCTTATAATTTGGAGCAAATGCCAAATAAATAAATAACTTTTTTTTTTTTAAGGGACTTCCTTGGTGGTCCAGTGGTTAAGACTCCACGCTCCCAATGCGGGGGGTCTGGCTTTGATCCCTGGTCAGGGAACTAGATCCCACATGCTGCAACAAAGATCCCATATGCCCCAAATAAGACCTGGCACAGACAAATAAATACATACACACATATATACATAAATATTTTAAAAAGTAATAATTTGGGGCAAATTACTTAGCCTCAAATTGCTTTCTTTACTATGCCTCAGTCTCCTCACCAGTAAAAGGGGCATAATCATAGTGCCCGTGTGATGGGGTTACTGTGAGGATTAAGTGAGTCTATACATGAGAAACTCTTAGACCAGTTCCTGGCATGTGATGTTTGATAAGTATTTGCAAATACAAATATTACCAAGGGTTTAGTTGCAAGTGATAGGAGACTCTGGCTAAAGAATTTACTCATTGGATACCTGTGGGCTCACAGAAATGTTGAGATGTCTGGAGGACCAGGTTTCAAGCCCAGAGGGAAGACCCCCAAGTGATGTCTCACTGCTGTTCCAATGCCAACATATGTTGTCAGGGACCACTGCTTCCCTTCGGTTCCCGAGTGCAAGTCTTGTCAAGTGTATCAGGTTGGCACAGCCTAGATCACCAGTCCAGGCCAGAGCCCTGGCTGGAGGGAGTTTGGGCAAGCGAGTACTCTACCTGCTAGCTCAGCCCCTGTCGGGGGAAGGGGAGGCTCTACGATGGGAGGGCTCCCCTCAGATTCAAAACACTTCCTGTGCTGGGAAGACCAAAATAAAGATAAAAAAATACTACAAATGTTAGTTAAATTAGGGAAAGGCTGGGGAGAAGGGAGAACGAAAGAAAAAAATTTTTTTCCTCAATGTTCTGATAATTTTATTCAAAGAATTATTTTTATTAAAACAGTTCATTAATAGAGAAACATTGAAGGTTTAGAATGGGGGAGGAATAAATTAGGAGTTTGGGATTAACATATGCACAACACTATATATAAAATAGATAACCGACAAGGACCTACTGTATAGCACAGGGAACAGTACTCAATATTTTGTAATAACCTATAAGGGAAAGGAATCTGAAAAAGCATATATATATATATATATATATATATATATATATATATATATATATATATATATATATATATAAAACTGAATATATATATAACTGAATCACTTTGCTGTACACCTGAAACTAACACAACACTGTAAATCAACTATACTTCAATTTTAAAGAAAGGATAGGAAAATTAAAAAAAAATATTTCATGAATTTTTAAGCTAGAATTTGAGTCTTTTTTTTTCTTTATTTTTGAATTTTATTTTATTTATTTTTTATACAGCACGTTCTTATTAGTTATCTATTTTATACATATTAGTGTATATATGTCAATCCCAATCTCCCGGTTCATCCCACCACCACCACCACCATCCCCCAGCATAGAGTTTGAGTCTTGAAAGATGTTTTCTTGCTTGAGGCAGAAGATCCAAGCAAAACACTTGGAGCCCCAGGCTAGCTCAGCTACTTTGCTTTGCCCCGGGGTTAGAAATTTGGGTAACCTTGATAATCAGGTTAATCATTAAGATCTGTCCCAGCTCTTGGATTCTAAAAGTACCTCCTCCTTTCTCTCCTGGGGCCCTTATTCTTTTCAGAGGTGAGACAAAGATATGCCAGTAGGTGAAAACTACTTCTCCTCATGTTCGTGCTGTACCATCTATACAAAAAGCCGCCCTGATGGGACATTCTGAGAATTGTGGGTTTGAGGATACATAAAGCCCCGGGTGGTGAATGCCCAAGGTCACTGGAACCAGGGGTTCTGCTGTCCACGATCATCTGATACCACTTCACTAGGAGCCATCACTTCTAGCTGTGTGACCTTTGGGCTCATCCCTTCACCTTGGTCCTGTCTCAGTTTCCTGGTCTATAGAATGAGGGCCATAATAGAATGTACTTCATGAGGTTGTTAACAGATTGCATGACTATGTGTGAAGTGCTTAGAGCAGTGCCTGGCATATATCATGTGCTATAAAAGTGTTTTGGTGGGTAAATAAAATTTATTTTGGACCTGCTCCTTTCCCAAGATATTTTAAAATTTTTGGTTCCAATAAAAAAGACTGACCTTCAATAAAGGGGAAATGTTGAGTTTGGGCTTGGATATGACATTTTAAATGCCTACAAGATAGCCTCTTGAGGATGTCTGCCTACACACATTGTAAACTGAATCTGGAATTCTGTTGATATCTCTGAATCTCAAGTTTGGACATTTATGCAACTAGAAGTGGAAGCTCTCTGAATAATAGAGAGAGTGAGAGTTTTTATGCATTAAGATGTGTAGATATTGGGACTTCCCTGGCGGTCCAGTGGTTAAGACTGTGCTTCCACTGCAGGGGGTATGGCTTCGATCCCTGGCCAGGGAACTAAGATGCCATGTGGCACAGCCAAAAAAAAAGACTAGTAGCTAAGGAGTTTATTATTAGTATTTGTGAAAAAACAAAGAAATGAGATTGCTCCTAGGCTGATCTCATTCTTTTTTGGTTTATACTGGTTATTGTTATGGTCCTAAAATTTCCTTAGAAGAAGACCAATAAAAGTCTCATTTTCTGCCATCAGCTTCCAGGTAAAGTGATTATCTCTTCAGAAATTGCAGATCCCTTAAGCCATCTGTAAAAGGAAACAGCGTCAATTCCACCAGTCCCCAAAGGACAACCTTTGAGCAGAAATACTGCCCACGGGGTCTGGTTTATTGAAAGGGAACGTCTCCTGCCTCCACAGCACCCACTTGCTGCTGAGCATCTGCTTCTCAACTTTTTGAGAATTCAGTGGAAGGGATGGGAAGGAAACAAAGAGATGGTTGACTATTTAGGAACCAAGACCTCTCCATTACTTGAATTTATCTGAAAGCCAAGTGTTCTCTATGGCAGGGGATGAACAACACTTTGTCTCCAAAATTAAAGTATGTCGGTGGTGGAGCTTTCCTTATTTTGTCTTTTTCCAGGCTCTTACTAGAGAAACAGAAGCCCTTGTTCGAATTCATGTGTTCTATTCCAGGTATGTAATAAAGGTTCATGAATGTGTCTAAGGTATTCAGTTTGCATTCCAAAGTGTTTTTCCAGAGGTGCTTGGAATTCTGCTCACAGCACCCTAATTTTTCCCATGGCTAGTGTCTTTAGGATTTGTTATTCTGGCTAAAGAAAGTGCACACAGGTTTCTTTCTTTTTATTTTTTTCCCTGTCTTACTTTGGATCTTCCTTCTCTTAAGTAGTATCGTAAAATGGTAGTCTAGGTGAAAAAGCTGTTTAAATTGGTGACATTCGTGGATGTGGAATAAGCCTTTTTTTTCCCTTCATCTTCTCTTGTTTCTTCCTTCTGCAGTTGCACCGATCATGTTTACAAGGGAAAAAAAAAAGTAGTGAAAAGTGGAAAAGTAGGAGAGCATATTCCGCAGGACTGAAGGAAGGTATGGGTATAAAATATCTTGGAGATGAGAAAAAAGATAAAATCCTCATGGAGGTGCCGGGGATTGAACCCGGGGCCTCATACATGCAAAGCATGGGCTCTACCACTGAGCTACACCCCCAAGTGACAGTTGCCTCTTTTTTCCATATGTTAGGAAATATACCTATTTTCTGTATTCTTTGGCAAAGCTATTTCCTTTTGTCAGAAAATTTATTCTGTTAACTCCACTATTTCTACAATTTTTAAATTAGACTATTTTTGGTGGATGGCTATGCTCAAGAATAGTAAATTCTAGACCCAAATTGTTACCATTCCTGCTCTTAGTTTCTTCTCCACTGGGTCAGTTTTCTCCAAGACCTTCTCACTGGGGCCAAAAGACTATGACAGAGCAGATGGAAGCGTATAAAACAAAGAAACCAGCTCACTTGAAATTATCACCAGGAAACAGAAAACTGATTCCACATTAACAAAAATTAATCCATTTCTCAGAATCTTTGAATATTATTCAAGAACGAATGAAAAGAAGAGAAAAAATAAGGGACTCTAAGAAATTTAAAAAAAAATTTTTCTGTCATTTTCTGAGTTGTGTCAGAGGAGCTGAGAGGCTTTCCAATGAATCTCCATCATTTCTCTTCTGTCTCTCTCCTCCTACCATCCCACACCACGAGGAATTGGATGCAAGCACCATACATGGAAGACATTCCAAACTTTTTGGGTGGATAAATATATTGGACAATGAGACAGCAACCCTTTCGAAGTCTGAAATGTTCTAAAAATGGATTGAAAACAATCTCAGTTTTGAAAAATGAGTGTCAGGGCAGCTCACCCCTAAGGAGCTGAAATAGCTCAGTTGGGAGAGCATTAGACTGAAGATCTAAAGGTCCCTGGTTCAATCCCGGGTTTCAGCAGGTTAAGTGTTTTAGTCAGCATCCATGAGGAGGAACAATTCTGGTAACCCCTACCAGAAAGGTCTACATTTGCATCCTTGAAACTTCAATCTTTTGTTTTGTTTTGTTTTGTTTGGCCGTGCCACACGGCAGTGGAAGCTGTCAGTGTAATCTTAACCACTGGACCACCAGGGAAGTCCTGAAACTCCCATCTTTGAATTTGGGTCTTGTGATTGATGTCCGATGAGTTTGGCACATGAACAAAGGAAATGTCTGGCATTCATTGCTTCTCCCATGTGTGTGCAGCGATTGCAATGCCTGATGAATTTTGATGTGCAAGATAAAAATGAATAGTAAAATTCATTCTTATAATTAAAAAAAAAAAAGACTGCCCTTACTGATCTCACCAGAATTCCCACCGCAATTATTATATGGATGAAGTAGGACAGGGTTCTTACTTCCCCTCACCATTGGCATTTTTTCCTCTCCTTACACATGGTGGGGTGAAGAATTTGCATAATAGATCCTGCAAGTTATTCTAAACAAGGTCGCCCATTTTAGCGAAGGAAGGATGTGTTTGGCTTGGAGATGCTTGTGATAGGCTTGAATAATGGCATCCAAAAGATGTCTACACATTTATCCCCAAAACTGTGAATATGTTACCTTATATGGCAGGTGTGATTAAGTTAAGGACATTGAGATGTGGAGATTATCCTGGATTATCCTGGTGGGCCCTGTATAATCACCAAAATATTTATAAGAGGCTGTGGGAGGTCAGAGAGGAAAGATGCTACATATGGCTGGCTTTGAAGATGAAGGGGGGGACCATGAGTCAAAGAACGGAGGCAGGCTTTAGAAGCTGGTAAATGCAAGGAAACAGATTCTTCTCTGAAGCCTCCAAAAGAAATGCAGCTTTGATTTTAGACTTCTGATTTCCAGAACTATAAAATAGTAATTTTGTTTTGCTTAAAGCCACTAACTTTGCACTAATTTGCTACAGTAGCAAAAGGAAAAGAATACAATGCTCTATGCCAAAGACTTTCTCCAGGTGGAACATGGAAAGTTCAGAGGACTTGACCTTGCAGAAGATGCCTAAGAGTGAACTATAGCATAAGTAGACAGCACTTTTTTTAAAGAAAGATTTGGCATCATCCTCTGGACTCTGTTTCGTGATCAACTAAGAATGAGATCATTTGCCATCTGGTCATGAGTTGTACCTGCAGATGTTTCCAAATATAGCAGCGAATTTTTTCCTTAGAACATACTTGCAAAGTTCCCATTTTTCTCTTGTGCCATTCCTTCCTTTGTTTTTGTTGTCTGTTCCCTAAATCTTTTATTTACATTTTTACGTATTTATATAATAGTACTTAAAACTACCATGTTTTACAAGCCTTCTGTGATCAGGCATGGCCAAAGCATTCACATGCATTCATTCAGTTAATCTCCACAATAATCTTTGGAAGTATTTACTGCAATTATACCCATTTTACAGATGAGGAAACTGAGGCATGGAGAGAAAAAGAAACTTTCCCAAAGTGACACAGCTTTACAGTGAGCCATGATTCAAAACCAGGTCATGAGCCTAACTGCTCATAACAATGAAATTCCTCAGGGGCAAAACCCAGTGTTATTCTTGTTTTTACCTCCCCGACTCCCACCCTGCCATGCCTAGCCCATTTATTGAGCTCCTGTTATTGCTAGCACTGTGGTAAACACTTCCACATATATGACTTCACATCATCTCTACTAGAACCTCAAGTGTCTTGTCCAAGGCCCTACAAATACTAAAGTGGAAGAACTTTCCAAACGACTATGCTGAGTTACAGACCTGAGAGCACTGGAGTTGGGGCCAAAAGCCTGACTGGAGCCTTAGCTCTTCCAATTACTTCCAGCGGTGCAACTTATGCCAGTCTCTTCATCATTTGGGTACCTGTTACTTCACCTCTAAAATGGGGGTGATGAAACCTACCCTGTAGGCATTTCAAACTCCTCCTGGGTGGGGCTGATGGCACATCACAGCTGGGAGACACAGCTGACTCCACAAAAGGCAGCAGCAGGTGCATCAGGCTGGCTGATGGAGCAGAGTGCTGGAGGGCACTCTACCCTTTCCCCAGTGGAGCTCAGCTCTGGTTCTCCTTCCTTGCCTACTCCAAAAGGAGCCACCATCCAGCTGGAGATGTTAGAGATTACTTCCTCCCTGGGAGCAGTGCCACATCACCTGCCCCAACTCCCATACCATTCATTCACAATGTGCAAATGCTGTTTCTCTCCCCCACCACACCTTACTCAGGGTCTTGTTGCCACAGGCATTGGCAGCTGCTTACAGAGCCTCACTGTCATGTAGGGATGGGAGCAAGAGGCTAATGCCCTACCTGACCCTTTCCTTCACCATGGTTCCAAACACCTTTCCAGGCACAGAAGGAAATTTGAGGACAAAAGGGCTATGGGACCTTTATGCTTGAGATGAGGGAGAGGGTCCCAGTGTCTGCAAAATAGACATACCACCAGTTTCTACTACTTCTGCAACCCAAGGATAAGGAAGAAATGAAGCAGCCCAGAGCAAATACCAACCTCAACTCCAAGAACCAGGAAAGATTCTCAGCCACTTCCCAAATTATTTAAAACATAATTCAGGAGAGACTAGCCAAGATGGCAGAGTGGAAACAACTTGAGCTCACTTCCTCTCATGGGCACACCAAAATCACAATTATCTGCAGAGCAACCATGAAACAATGAAAAAGACCAGAACTTACCAGAAAAGATCTTCTACAGCAAAACACAAGGAAGGAACCACAAGGACGTGGGTAGGAGGCACAGACTCACAATACAGTCAAGTCCCATACCCCCAGGCACCAAATTAGCACCAGCACCTGGCTCCACCCAGCAGCCTGTGGACACAGGTGCTGGGACCCCTCAGACTGAGCAACCGACGATCACCAGCAGACAGCCTGCCTACAGATTTCCTGAGCCTACAGCCACCTCTAAACACGGCCCTGCCCACCCTGGGAAATCTCCGAGTACAACTGGATTTAGACTCATGAGCTCAAAGTAGCTCTGCAGTTTTCAGAGGGAACTGTAGCTCTCTGGACCCTGGTTTTCATATCTGTGAAATAAAAGTGTTGGATGAGGTGATCTGTCTGGACTTTGGCAGCTGTGAAATGCCACGTTCCCTGATGATCTCTGTGACTGGTATGCTCTCACAGCAAAGGACATCAAGAAGATCCCATTATTATGCTGAAAAAAAAAAGATTATTTTGTCTGAAGTTCTCTCTAAATTCCGTTTTGGAAATAGGCAGGGTGTGCATTTTTATAGGAATTTGTACTCGTTTTCTTAAAGCACTTGCCAAAGTCACACTCTTGGTTATTGGAAGAATTGAGGGGAGGCCCTCAGTCTCCAGACCCCAAAGCCAGAATGTGGGCCATTTCTCCAAGGACGGAAAGAGGTGCCGGAAGGGGACCGAAAAGGCACCGAAAGGGCAGGCTCTGCTTCTGTAGAAGTCCTTTGGAGCTTGCTGACTGTTTCAGTTTCAGCCACACTCAGAGGTGCGCTCTTGCTGCTGCTCCCATTTTCCGCATGAAAGTTGCTAGGGCTCTTTCAGACTTTCCTTCTGAATTACTACAACACAGTTTTAGGATTATTCCTATTTCACCTGGAGGGTTTCCTTTGAATGTACAGTGTGTGTGCACACATCTGTTTACAGTTCGCTGAAATCTCAAGTGTGATTCCATAACATCTCAGTTTCTTTTTGCATGGGGGATGGATGTCTCCCTCATTTTAAGCCTAAGTCAGGGCTGTCCAAGTCTTTTCACATCAGAGCACTCATAAAAATTGTATTTGCACAGTGGATGGGGCTACTTCAGATCCTGAGGTGCCTGTCTGGAGACTCCAGCCTTTACGTATGCTGTCCCAGCCCATCATCACTGAGGACTGAGGTCATGACAAGGCCCACATGTTTTCTCTAACATTTGGTTATAAAAAGTTTCAGACATAAGCTGATGTCTCAGCAGAAACTCTGCAAGCCACAAGGGACTGGCAGGACACATTTAAAGTGATGAAGGAGAAAAACCTGCAACTAAGATTACTCTACCCATCAAGGATCTCATTCAGCTTTGATGGAGAAACTAAAACCTTTACAGACAAGCAAAAGCTGAGAGAGTTCAGCACCACCAAACCAGCTTTACAACAAATGCTAAAGGAACTTCTCTAGGCAAGAAACACAACAGAAGGAAAAGACCTACATTAACGAACCCATAACAATTAAGAAAATGGGAATAGGAACATACATATCGATAATTACCTTAAACGTAAATGAACTAAATGCTCCCACCAAAAGACACAGATTGGCTGAATGAATACAAAACCAAGACCCATATATATGCTGTCTACAAGAGACCCACATCAGACCTAGGGTCACATAAAGATTGAAAGTAAGAGGATGGAAAAAGATATTGCAGGGCCTCCCTGGTGGCGCAAGTGGTTGAGAGTCCGCCTGCCGATGCAGGGGATACGGGTTCGTGCCCCGGTCTGGGAGGATCCCATATGCCGCGGAGCGGCTGGGCCCGTGAGCCATGGCCGCTGAGCCTGCGCGTCCGGAGCCTGCGCGTCCGGAGCCTGTGCTCCGCAACGGGGGAGGCCACAACAGTGAGAGGCCCGCATACCGAAAAAAAAAAAAAAAAGATATTGCATGCAAATGGAAAGCAAAAGAAAGCTGGAGTAGCAATTCTATGTCAGACAAAATAGACTTTAAAATAAAGACTATTAGAAGAGACAAGAAAGGACACTACATAATGATCAAGGGATCAATCCAAGAAGAAGATATAACAATTGTAAATATTTATGCACCCAACATAGGAGCACCTCAATACATAAGGCAAATACTAACAGCCATAAAAGGGGAAATCGACAGTAACACATTCATAGTAGGGGACTTTAACACTCCACTTTCACCAATGGACAGATCATCCAAAATGAAAATAAATAAGGAAACACAAGCTTTAAATGATACATTAAACAAGATGCACTTAATTGATATTTATAGGACATTCCATCGAAAAACAGCAGAATACACATTTTGCTCAAGTGCTCATGGAACATTCTCCAGGATAGATCATATCATACTTATCATTTGATAGTTCACAAATTAAGCCTTGGTATATTTAAGAAAATTGAAATTGTATCAAGTATCTTTTCTGACGACAATGCTATGAGACTAGATATCAATTACGGGAAAAGATATGTAAAAAATATAAACACATGGAGGCTAAACAATACAGTACTTAATAATGAAGTGATCACTGAAGAAATCAAAGAAGAAATCAAAAAATACCTAGAAACAAATGATAATGGAGACACGATGACCCAAAACCCATGGGATGCAGCAAAAGCAATTCTAAGAGGGAAGATTATAGCAATACAATCCTACCTTAAGAAACAGGAAACATCTAAAATAAACAAACTAACCTTGCACCTAAAGCAATTAGAGAAAGAAGAACAAAAACATCCCAAAGTTAGCAGAAGGAAAGAAATCATAAAAATCAGATCAGAAATAAATGAAAAAGAAATGAAGGAAACAATAGCAAAGATCAATAAAACTAAAAGCTGGTTCTTTGGGAAGATAAACAAAATTGATAAACCATTAGCCAGACTCATCAAGAAAAAAAGGGAGAAGACTCAAATCAATAGAATTAGAAATGAAAAAGGAGAAGTAACAACTGACACTGCAGAAATACAAAAGATCATGAGAGATTACTACAAACAATTCTATGCCAATAAAATGGACAACCTGGAAGAAATGGACAAATTCATAGAAATGCACAACCTGCCAAGACTGAATCAGGAAGAAATAGAAAATATGAATAGACCAATCACAAGCACTGAAATTGAAACTGTGATTAAAAATCTTCCAACAAACAAAAGTCCAGGACCACATGGCTTCACAGGTGAATTCTATCAAACAGATAGAGAAGAGCTAACACCTATCCTTCTCAAACTCTTCCAAAATATAGCAGAGGGAGGAACACTCCCAAACTCATTCTACGAGGCCACCATCACCTTGATACCAAAACCAGACAAGGATGTCACAAAGAAAGAAAACTACAGGCCAATATCACTGATGAACATAGATGCAAAAACCCTCAACAAAATACTAGCAAACAGAATCCAACAGCACATTAAAAAGATCATACACCACGATCAAGTGGGGTGTATTCCAGGAATGCAAGGATTCTTCAATATATGCAAATCAATCAACGTGATACACCATATTAACAAACTGAACGATAAAAACCATATGATCATCTCAATAGATGCAGAGAAAACTTTTGAGAAAATTCAACACCCATTTATGAAAAAAACCCTCCAGAAAGTAGGCATAGAGGGAATTTACCTCAACATAATAAAGGCCATATATGACAAACCCACAGCCAACATCATGCCCAATGGTGAAAAACTGAAACCATTTCCTCTAAGATCAGGAACAAGACAAGGTTGCCCACTCTCACCACTCTGATTCAACATAGTTTTGGAAGTTTTAGCCACAGCAATCAGAGAAGAAAAGGAAATAAAAGGAATCCAAATCGGTAAAGAAGAAATTAAGCTGTCACTGTTTGCAGATGACACGATACTATACATAGAGAATCCTACAGACGCTACCAGAAAACTACTGGAGCTAATCAATGAATTTGGTAAAGTAGCAGGATACAAAATTAATGCACAGAAATCTCTGGCATTCCTATACACTAATGATGAAAAATCTGAAAGTGAAATCAAGAAAACACTCCCATTTACCATTGCAACAAAAAGAATAAAATATCTAGGAATAAACCTCCCTAAGGAGACAAAAGACCTGTATGCAGAAAATTATGACACTTATGAAAGAAATTAAAGATGATACAAAAAGATGGAGAGGTATACCATGTTCCTGGATTAGAAGAATCAACATTGTGAAAATGACTCTACTACCCAAAGCAATCTACAGATTCAATGTAATTCCTATGAAACTACCACTGGCATTTTTCACGAACTAGAACAAAAAATTTCACAATTTGTACAGAAACACAAAAGACCCCAAATAGCCAAAGCAATCTTGAGAACGAAAAACGGAGCTGGAGGAATCAGGCTCCCTGACTTCAGACTATACTACAAAGCTACAATAAACAAGACAGTATGGTACTGGCACAAAACATAGACAGAACACTGTATGACATAAATCATGGCAAGATCCTTTTTGACCCACTCCTAGAGAAATGGAAATAAAGACAAAAATAAACACATGGGACCTAATGAAACTTCAACGCTTTTGCACAGCAAAGGAAACCATAAACAACACCAAAAGACAACCCTCAGAATGGGAGAAAATATTTGCAAATGAAGCAACTGACAAGGGATTAATCTCCAAAATTTATAAGCAGCTCATGCAGCTCAATAGCAAAAAAACAAACAACCCAATCCAAAAATGGGCAGAAGACCTAAATAGACATTTCTCCAAAGAAGATATAGACTGCCAACAAACACATGAAAGAATGCTCAACATCATTAATCATTAGAGAAATGCAAATCAAAACTACAATGAGATATCATCTCACACCAGTCAGAATGGCCATATAATCAAAATATCTACAAACAATAAATGCTGGAGAGGGTGTGGAGGAATGGGACCACTCTTGCACTGCTGGTGGGAATGTGAATTGATACAGCCACTATGGAGAATAGTATGGAGGTTCCTTAAAAAACTACAAGTAGTAGGGCTTCCCTGGTGGCGCAGTGGTTGAGAGTCCGCCTGCCGATGCAGGGGACACGGGTTCGTGCCCCGATCCCGGAAGATCCCACATGCCGCGGAGCGGCTGGGCCCGCGAGCCATGGCCGCGGAGCCTGTGTGTCCGGAGCCTGTGCTCCACAACGGGAGAGGCCACAGCAGTGAGAGGCCCGCGTACAGCAAAAAAAAAAAAAAAAAAAAAAAAAACTACAAGTAGAACTACCATATGACCCAGCAATCCCACTTACTGGGCATATACCCTGAGAAAACCATAATTCAAAAAGAGTCATGTACCAAAATGTTCATTGCAGCTCTATTTACAATAGCCCGGAGATGGAAACAACCTTAGTGTCCATCATCGGATGAATGGATAAAGAAGATGTGGCACATATATATAATGGAATATTACTCAGCAATAAAAAGAAACGAAATTGAGCTATTTGTCATGAGGTGGATGGACTTAGAGTCTGTCATACAGAGTGAATTAAGTCAGAAAGAGAAAGACAAATACCGTATGCTATCACATATATATGGAATTTAAGAAAAAAAATTTGTCATGAAGAACCTAGGGGGAGATACACCAGAAATACAGCTACACGTGGAACAACTCCTACAGAACACCTACTGAACGCTGGCAGAAGACCCCAGACCTCCCAAAAGGCAAGAAACTCCCCCACATACCTGGGTAGGGCAAAGCAGAGAGATTCCCGCACAGAAGAGCGGTGCCGAGCGGCACTCACCAGCCCGAGAGGCTTGTCTGCTCCCCCGCCGGGGAGGGCGGCGCTGGAGCTGAGGCTCGGGCTTCGGTCAGAGCGCAGGGAGAGGACTGGGGCTGGCGGCGAGAACTCAGCCTGAAGGGGGCTAATGTGCCACAGCTAGCCGGGAGGGAGTCCGGGAAAACTCTGGAGCTGCCGAAGAGGCAGGAGACTTTTTCTTCCCTCTTGGTTTCCTGGTGCGCGAGGAGAGGGGATTAAGAGCGCCGCGTAAAGGAGCTCCAGAGACGGGCACGAGTCGCGGCTGAAAGCGCGGAGCCCAGAGACGGACGTGGGACACTGGGGCTGCTGCTGCCGCCGCCAAGAAGCCTGCGTGCGAGCGCAGGTCACTGTCCACACCGCCCTTCCGGGAGCCTGTGCAGCCTGCCACTGCCGGGGTCCCGGGATCCAGGGGCGGCTTCCCTGGGAGAACGCACGGCGCGCCTCAGGCTGGTGCAACGTCACGCCGACCTCTGCCGCTGCAGGCTCGCCCCGCACTCCGTGCCCCTCCCTCCTGCCCGGCCTGAGTGAGCCAGAGTCCCCGAAGAGGCTGCTCCTTTAACCCTGTCCTGTCTGAGCAAAGAACAGACGCCCTCCGGCGACCTACATGCAGAGGCGGGGCCAAATCCAAAGCTGAGACCCAGGAGCTGTGAGAACAAAGAGAAAGGGAAACCTCTCCCAGCAGCCTCAGAAGCAGCGGATTAAAGCTCCACAATCAACTTCATGTACCCTGCATCTGTGGAATACATGAACAGACAACAAATCATCCCAAATTGAGGAGCCAGGAGTCAGTGCTGGGCCTCTGAGGTGGGAGAGCCAACTTCAGGACACTGGTCCACAAGAGACCTCCCAGCTCCACATAATATCAAACGGCGAAAATCTTCCAGAGCTCTCCATCTCAACACCAGCACCCAGCTTCACTCAACGACCAGCAAGCTACAGTGCTGGACACCCTATGCCAAACAACTAGCAAGACAGGAACACAACGCCACCCATTAGCAGAGAGGCTGCCTCAAATCATAAAAAGTCCGCAAACACCCCAAAACACACCACCAGACGTGGACCTGCCCACCAGAAAGACAAGATCCAGCCTCATCCACCAGAACACAGGCAGTAGTCCCCTCCACCAAGAAGCCTACACAACCCACTAAACCAACCTTAGCCACTGGGGACAGACACCAAAAACAACGGGAACTACGAACCTGCAGCCTGCAAAAAGGAGACCCCAAGCACAGTAACATAAGCAAAATGAGAAGACAGAAAAACACACAGCAGGAGAAGGAGCAAGATAAAAACCCACCAGACCTAACAAATGAAGAGGTAATAGGCAGTCTATCTGAAAAAGAATTCAGAATAATGATGGTAAAGATGATCCAAAATCTTGGAAATAGAATAGACAAAATGCAAGAAACAGTTAACAAGGACCTAGAAGAACTAAAGACGAATCAAGCATCGATTAAAAGCACAATAAATGAAATAAAAATTACTCTAGATGGGATCAATAGCAGAATAACTGAGGCAGAAGAACGGATAAGTGAGGTGGAAGATAAAATAGTGGAAATAACTGCTGCACAGGAAAATAAAGAACAAAGAATGAAAAGAACAGAGGACAGTCTCAGAGACCTCTGGGACAACATTAAACGCACCAACATTCGAATTATAGGGGTTCCAGAAGAAGAAGAGAAAAAGAAAGGGACTGAGAAAATATTTGAAGAGATTATAGTTGAAAACTTCCCTAATATGGGAAAGGAAATAGTTCATCAAGTCCAGGTGGCACAGAGAGTCCCATACAGAATAAATCCAAGGAGAAATACACCAAGACACATATTAATCAAACTGTCAAAAATTAAACACAAAGAAATCATATTAAAAGCAGCAAGGCAAAAACAACAAATAACACACAAGGGAATCCCCATCAGGATAACAGCTGATCTCTCAGCAGAAACTCTACAAGCCAGAAGGGAGTGGCAGGACATACTTAAAGTGATGAAGGAGAAAAACCTGCAACCAAGATTACTCTACCCAGCAAGGATCTCATTCAGATTTGATGGAGAAATTAAAACGTTTACAGACAAGCAAAAGCTGAGAGAGTTCAGCACCACCAAACCAGCTTTACAACAAATGCTAAAGGAACTTCTCTAGGCAAGAAACACAACAGAAGGAAAAGACCTACATTAACGAACCCATAACAATTAAGAAAATGGGAATAGGAACATACATATCGATAATTACCTTAAACGTAAATGAACTAAATGCTCCCACCAAAAGACACAGATTGGCTGAATGAATACAAAACCAAGACCCATATATATGCTGTCTACAAGAGACCCACATCAGACCTAGGGTCACATAAAGATTGAAAGTAAGAGGATGGAAAAAGATATTGCAGGGCCTCCCTGGTGGCGCAAGTGGTTGAGAGTCCGCCTGCCGATGCAGGGGATACGGGTTCGTGCCCCGGTCTGGGAGGATCCCATATGCCGCGGAGCGGCTGGGCCCGTGAGCCATGGCCGCTGAGCCTGCGCGTCCGGAGCCTGCGCGTCCGGAGCCTGTGCTCCGCAACGGGGGAGGCCACAACAGTGAGAGGCCCGCATACCGAAAAAAAAAAAAAAAAGATATTGCATGCAAATGGAAAGCAAAAGAAAGCTGGAGTAGCAATTCTATGTCAGACAAAATAGACTTTAAAATAAAGACTATTAGAAGAGACAAGAAAGGACACTACATAATGATCAAGGGATCAATCCAAGAAGAAGATATAACAATTGTAAATATTTATGCACCCAACATAGGAGCACCTCAATACATAAGGCAAATACTAACAGCCATAAAAGGGGAAATCGACAGTAACACATTCATAGTAGGGGACTTTAACACTCCACTTTCACCAATGGACAGATCATCCAAAATGAAAATAAATAAGGAAACACAAGCTTTAAATGATACATTAAACAAGATGCACTTAATTGATATTTATAGGACATTCCATCGAAAAACAGCAGAATACACATTTTGCTCAAGTGCTCATGGAACATTCTCCAGGATAGATCATATCATACTTATCATTTGATAGTTCACAAATTAAGCCTTGGTATATTTAAGAAAATTGAAATTGTATCAAGTATCTTTTCTGACGACAATGCTATGAGACTAGATATCAATTACGGGAAAAGATATGTAAAAAATATAAACACATGGAGGCTAAACAATACAGTACTTAATAATGAAGTGATCACTGAAGAAATCAAAGAAGAAATCAAAAAATACCTAGAAACAAATGATAATGGAGACACGATGACCCAAAACCCATGGGATGCAGCAAAAGCAATTCTAAGAGGGAAGATTATAGCAATACAATCCTACCTTAAGAAACAGGAAACATCTAAAATAAACAAACTAACCTTGCACCTAAAGCAATTAGAGAAAGAAGAACAAAAACATCCCAAAGTTAGCAGAAGGAAAGAAATCATAAAAATCAGATCAGAAATAAATGAAAAAGAAATGAAGGAAACAATAGCAAAGATCAATAAAACTAAAAGCTGGTTCTTTGGGAAGATAAACAAAATTGATAAACCATTAGCCAGACTCATCAAGAAAAAAAGGGAGAAGACTCAAATCAATAGAATTAGAAATGAAAAAGGAGAAGTAACAACTGACACTGCAGAAATACAAAAGATCATGAGAGATTACTACAAACAATTCTATGCCAATAAAATGGACAACCTGGAAGAAATGGACAAATTCATAGAAATGCACAACCTGCCAAGACTGAATCAGGAAGAAATAGAAAATATGAATAGACCAATCACAAGCACTGAAATTGAAACTGTGATTAAAAATCTTCCAACAAACAAAAGTCCAGGACCACATGGCTTCACAGGTGAATTCTATCAAACAGATAGAGAAGAGCTAACACCTATCCTTCTCAAACTCTTCCAAAATATAGCAGAGGGAGGAACACTCCCAAACTCATTCTACGAGGCCACCATCACCTTGATACCAAAACCAGACAAGGATGTCACAAAGAAAGAAAACTACAGGCCAATATCACTGATGAACATAGATGCAAAAACCCTCAACAAAATACTAGCAAACAGAATCCAACAGCACATTAAAAAGATCATACACCACGATCAAGTGGGGTGTATTCCAGGAATGCAAGGATTCTTCAATATATGCAAATCAATCAACGTGATACACCATATTAACAAACTGAACGATAAAAACCATATGATCATCTCAATAGATGCAGAGAAAACTTTTGAGAAAATTCAACACCCATTTATGAAAAAAACCCTCCAGAAAGTAGGCATAGAGGGAATTTACCTCAACATAATAAAGGCCATATATGACAAACCCACAGCCAACATCATGCCCAATGGTGAAAAACTGAAACCATTTCCTCTAAGATCAGGAACAAGACAAGGTTGCCCACTCTCACCACTCTGATTCAACATAGTTTTGGAAGTTTTAGCCACAGCAATCAGAGAAGAAAAGGAAATAAAAGGAATCCAAATCGGTAAAGAAGAAATTAAGCTGTCACTGTTTGCAGATGACACGATACTATACATAGAGAATCCTACAGACGCTACCAGAAAACTACTGGAGCTAATCAATGAATTTGGTAAAGTAGCAGGATACAAAATTAATGCACAGAAATCTCTGGCATTCCTATACACTAATGATGAAAAATCTGAAAGTGAAATCAAGAAAACACTCCCATTTACCATTGCAACAAAAAGAATAAAATATCTAGGAATAAACCTCCCTAAGGAGACAAAAGACCTGTATGCAGAAAATTATGACACTTATGAAAGAAATTAAAGATGATACAAAAAGATGGAGAGGTATACCATGTTCCTGGATTAGAAGAATCAACATTGTGAAAATGACTCTACTACCCAAAGCAATCTACAGATTCAATGTAATTCCTATGAAACTACCACTGGCATTTTTCACGAACTAGAACAAAAAATTTCACAATTTGTACAGAAACACAAAAGACCCCAAATAGCCAAAGCAATCTTGAGAACGAAAAACGGAGCTGGAGGAATCAGGCTCCCTGACTTCAGACTATACTACAAAGCTACAATAAACAAGACAGTATGGTACTGGCACAAAACATAGACAGAACACTGTATGACATAAATCATGGCAAGATCCTTTTTGACCCACTCCTAGAGAAATGGAAATAAAGACAAAAATAAACACATGGGACCTAATGAAACTTCAACGCTTTTGCACAGCAAAGGAAACCATAAACAACACCAAAAGACAACCCTCAGAATGGGAGAAAATATTTGCAAATGAAGCAACTGACAAGGGATTAATCTCCAAAATTTATAAGCAGCTCATGCAGCTCAATAGCAAAAAAACAAACAACCCAATCCAAAAATGGGCAGAAGACCTAAATAGACATTTCTCCAAAGAAGATATAGACTGCCAACAAACACATGAAAGAATGCTCAACATCATTAATCATTAGAGAAATGCAAATCAAAACTACAATGAGATATCATCTCACACCAGTCAGAATGGCCATATAATCAAAATATCTACAAACAATAAATGCTGGAGAGGGTGTGGAGGAATGGGACCACTCTTGCACTGCTGGTGGGAATGTGACTTGATACAGCCACTATGGAGAATAGTATGGAGGTTCCTTAAAAAACTACAAGTAGTAGGGCTTCCCTGGTGGCGCAGTGGTTGAGAGTCCGCCTGCCGATGCAGGGGACACGGGTTCGTGCCCCGATCCCGGAAGATCCCACATGCCGCGGAGCGGCTGGGCCCGCGAGCCATGGCCGCGGAGCCTGTGTGTCCGGAGCCTGTGCTCCACAACGGGAGAGGCCACAGCAGTGAGAGGCCCGCGTACAGCAAAAAAAAAAAAAAAAAAAAAAAAAACTACAAGTAGAACTACCATATGACCCAGCAATCCCACTTACTGGGCATATACCCTGAGAAAACCATAATTCAAAAAGAGTCATGTACCAAAATGTTCATTGCAGCTCTATTTACAATAGCCCGGAGATGGAAACAACCTTAGTGTCCATCATCGGATGAATGGATAAAGAAGATGTGGCACATATATATAATGGAATATTACTCAGCAATAAAAAGAAACGAAATTGAGCTATTTGTCATGAGGTGGATGGACTTAGAGTCTGTCATACAGAGTGAATTAAGTCAGAAAGAGAAAGACAAATACCGTATGCTATCACATATATATGGAATTTAAGAAAAAAAATTTGTCATGAAGAACCTAGGGGGAGATACACCAGAAATACAGCTACACGTGGAACAACTCCTACAGAACACCTACTGAACGCTGGCAGAAGACCCCAGACCTCCCAAAAGGCAAGAAACTCCCCCACATACCTGGGTAGGGCAAAGCAGAGAGATTCCCGCACAGAAGAGCGGTGCCGAGCGGCACTCACCAGCCCGAGAGGCTTGTCTGCTCCCCCGCCGGGGAGGGCGGCGCTGGAGCTGAGGCTCGGGCTTCGGTCAGAGCGCAGGGAGAGGACTGGGGCTGGCGGCGAGAACTCAGCCTGAAGGGGGCTAATGTGCCACAGCTAGCCGGGAGGGAGTCCGGGAAAACTCTGGAGCTGCCGAAGAGGCAGGAGACTTTTTCTTCCCTCTTGGTTTCCTGGTGCGCGAGGAGAGGGGATTAAGAGCGCCGCGTAAAGGAGCTCCAGAGACGGGCACGAGTCGCGGCTGAAAGCGCGGAGCCCAGAGACGGACGTGGGACACTGGGGCTGCTGCTGCCGCCGCCAAGAAGCCTGCGTGCGAGCGCAGGTCACTGTCCACACCGCCCTTCCGGGAGCCTGTGCAGCCTGCCACTGCCGGGGTCCCGGGATCCAGGGGCGGCTTCCCTGGGAGAACGCACGGCGCGCCTCAGGCTGGTGCAACGTCACGCCGACCTCTGCCGCTGCAGGCTCGCCCCGCACTCCGTGCCCCTCCCTCCTGCCCGGCCTGAGTGAGCCAGAGTCCCCGAAGAGGCTGCTCCTTTAACCCTGTCCTGTCTGAGCAAAGAACAGACGCCCTCCGGCGACCTACATGCAGAGGCGGGGCCAAATCCAAAGCTGAGACCCAGGAGCTGTGAGAACAAAGAGAAAGGGAAACCTCTCCCAGCAGCCTCAGAAGCAGCGGATTAAAGCTCCACAATCAACTTCATGTACCCTGCATCTGTGGAATACATGAACAGACAACAAATCATCCCAAATTGAGGAGCCAGGAGTCAGTGCTGGGCCTCTGAGGTGGGAGAGCCAACTTCAGGACACTGGTCCACAAGAGACCTCCCAGCTCCACATAATATCAAACGGCGAAAATCTTCCAGAGCTCTCCATCTCAACACCAGCACCCAGCTTCACTCAACGACCAGCAAGCTACAGTGCTGGACACCCTATGCCAAACAACTAGCAAGACAGGAACACAACGCCACCCATTAGCAGAGAGGCTGCCTCAAATCATAAAAAGTCCGCAAACACCCCAAAACACACCACCAGACGTGGACCTGCCCACCAGAAAGACAAGATCCAGCCTCATCCACCAGAACACAGGCAGTAGTCCCCTCCACCAAGAAGCCTACACAACCCACTAAACCAACCTTAGCCACTGGGGACAGACACCAAAAACAACGGGAACTACGAACCTGCAGCCTGCAAAAAGGAGACCCCAAGCACAGTAACATAAGCAAAATGAGAAGACAGAAAAACACACAGCAGGAGAAGGAGCAAGATAAAAACCCACCAGACCTAACAAATGAAGAGGTAATAGGCAGTCTATCTGAAAAAGAATTCAGAATAATGATGGTAAAGATGATCCAAAATCTTGGAAATAGAATAGACAAAATGCAAGAAACAGTTAACAAGGACCTAGAAGAACTAAAGACGAATCAAGCATCGATTAAAAGCACAATAAATGAAATAAAAATTACTCTAGATGGGATCAATAGCAGAATAACTGAGGCAGAAGAACGGATAAGTGAGGTGGAAGATAAAATAGTGGAAATAACTGCTGCACAGGAAAATAAAGAACAAAGAATGAAAAGAACAGAGGACAGTCTCAGAGACCTCTGGGACAACATTAAACGCACCAACATTCGAATTATAGGGGTTCCAGAAGAAGAAGAGAAAAAGAAAGGGACTGAGAAAATATTTGAAGAGATTATAGTTGAAAACTTCCCTAATATGGGAAAGGAAATAGTTCATCAAGTCCAGGTGGCACAGAGAGTCCCATACAGAATAAATCCAAGGAGAAATACACCAAGACACATATTAATCAAACTGTCAAAAATTAAACACAAAGAAATCATATTAAAAGCAGCAAGGCAAAAACAACAAATAACACACAAGGGAATCCCCATCAGGATAACAGCTGATCTCTCAGCAGAAACTCTACAAGCCAGAAGGGAGTGGCAGGACATACTTAAAGTGATGAAGGAGAAAAACCTGCAACCAAGATTACTCTACCCAGCAAGGATCTCATTCAGATTTGATGGAGAAATTAAAACGTTTACAGACAAGCAAAAGCTGAGAGAGTTCAGCACCACCAAACCAGCTTTACAACAAATGCTAAAGGAACTTCTCTAGGCAAGAAACACAACAGAAGGAAAAGAACTACAATAACGAACCCAAAACAATTAAGAAAATGGGAATAGGAACATACATATCGATAATTACCTTAAATGTAAATGGACTAAATGCTCCCACCAAAAGACACAGACTGGCTGAATGGATACAAAAACAAGACCCATATATATGCTGTCTACAAGAGACCCACTTCAGACCTAGAGACACATACAGACTGAAAGTAAGGGGATGGAAAAAGATATTCCATGCAAATGGAAACCAAAAGAAAGCTGGAGTAGCAATTCTCATATCAGACAAAATAGACTTTAAAATAAAGACTACTAGAAGAGACAAAGAAGGACACTACATAATGATCAAGGGATCAATCCAAGAAGAAGATATAACAATTGTAAATATTTATGCACCAAACATAGGAGCACCTCAATACATAAGGGAAATATTAACAGCCATAAAAGGAGAAATCGACAGTAACACAATCATAGTAGGGGACTTTAACACCCCACTTTCACCAATGGACAGGTCATCCAAAATGAAAATAAATAAGGAAACACAAGCTTTAAATGATACATTAAACAAGATGGACTTAATTGATATTTATAGGACATTCCATCCAAAAACATCAGAATACACATTTTTCTCAAGTGCTCATGGAACATTCTCCAGGATAGATCATATCTTGGGTCACAAATCAAGCCTTGGTAAATTTAAGAAAATTGAAATTGTATCAAGTATCTTTTCCGACCACAATGCTATGAGACTAGATATCAATTACAGGAAAAGAGCTGTAAAACATACAAACACATGGAGGCTAAACAATACACTACTTAATAACGAAGTGATCACTGAAGAAATCAAAGAGGAAATTAAAAAATACCTAGAAACAAATGACAATGGAGACACGACGACCCAAAACCTATGGGATGCAGCAAAAGCAGTTCTAAGAGGGAAGTTTATAGCAATACAATCCCACCTTAAGAAACAGGAAACATCTCGAATAAACAACCTAACCTTGCACCTAAAGCAATTAGAGAAAGAAGAACAAAAACATCCCAAAGTTAGCAGAAGGAAAGAAATCATAAAAATCAGATCAGAAATAAATGAAAAAGAAATGAAGGAAACGATAGCAAAGATCAATAAAACTAAAAGCTGGTTCTTTGAGAAGATAAACAAAATTGATAAACCATTAGCCAGACTCATCAAGAAAAAAAGGGAGAAGACTCAAATCAATAGAATTAGAAATGAAAAAGGAGAAGTAACAACTGACACTGCAGAAATACAAAAGGTCATGAGAGATTACTATAAGCAACTCTATGCCAATAAAATGGACAACCTGGAAGAAATGGACAAATTCTTAGAAATGCACAACCTGCCAAGACTGAATCAGGAAGAAATAGAAAATATGAACAGACCAATCACAAGCACTGAAATTGAGACTGTGATTAAAAATCTTCCAACAAACAAAAGCCCAGGACCAGATGGCTTCACAGGGGAATTCTATCAAGCATTTAGAGAAGAGCTAACACCTATCCTTCTCAAACTCTTCCAAAATATAGCAGAGGGAGGAACACTCCCAAACTCATTCTACGAGGCCACCATCACCTTGATACCAAAACCAGACAAGGATGTCACAAAGAAAGAAAACTACAGGCCAATATCACTGATGAACATAGATGCAAAAATCCTCAACAAAATACTAGCAAACAGAATCCAACAGCACATTAAAAGGATCATACACCATGATCAAGTGGGGTTTATTCCAGGAATGCAAGGATTCTTCAATATACGCAAATCAATCAACGTGATACACCATATTAACAAACTGAAGGAGAAAAACCATATGATCATCTCAATAGATGCAGAGAAAGCTTTTGACAAAATTCAACACCCATTTATGATAAAAACCCTGCAGAAAGTAGGCATAGAGGGAACTTTCCTCAACATAATAAAGGCCATATATGACAAACCCACAGCCAGCATCGTCCTCAATGGTGAAAAACTGAAACCATTTCCACTAAGATCAGGAACAAGACAAGGTTGCCCACTCTCACCACTCTTATTCAACATAATTTTGGAAGTTTTAGCCACAGCAATCAGAGAAGAAAAGGAAATAAAAGGAATCCAAATGGGAAAAGTAGAAGTAAAGCTGTCACTGTTTGCAGATGACATGATACTATACATAGAGAATCCTAAAGATGCTACCAGAAAACTACTAGAGCTAATCAATGAATTTGGTAAAGTTGCAGGATACAAAATTAATGCACAGAAATCTCTGGCATTCCTATATACTAATGATGAAAAATCTGAAAGTGAAATCAAGGAAACACTCCCATTTACCATTGCAACAAAAAGAATAAAATATCTAGGAATAAACCTACCTAAGGAGACAAAAGACCTGTATGCAGAAAATTATAAGACACTGATGAAAGAAATTAAAGATGATACAAATAGATGGAGAGATGTACCATGTTCTTGGATTGGAAGAATCAACATTGTGAAAATGACTCTACTACCCAAAGCAATCTACAGATTCAATGCAATACCTATCAAACTACCAATGGCATTTTTCACAGAACTAGAACAAAAAATTTCACAATTTGTATGGAAACACAAAAGACCCCGAATAGCCAAAGCAATCTTGAGAACGAAAAACGGAGCTGGAGGAATCAGGCTCCCTGACTTCAGACTATACTACAAAGCTACAGTAATCAAGACAGTATGGTACTGGCACAAAAACAGAAAGATAGATCAATGGAACAGGATAGAAAGCCCAGAGATAAACCCACGGACATATGGTCACCTTACCTTTGATAAAGGAGGCAGGAATGTACAGTGGAGAAAGGACAGTCTCTTCAATAAGTGGTGCTGGGAAAACTGGACAGGGACATGTAAAAGTATGAGATTAGATCACTCCCTAACACCATACACAAAAATTAGCTCAAAATGGATTAAAGACCTAAATGTAAGGCCAGACACTATCAAACTCCTAGAGGAAAACATAGGCAGAACACTCTATGACATAAATCACAGCAAGATCCTTTTTGACCCACCTCCTAGAGAAATGGAAATAAAGACAAAAATAAACACATGGGACCTAATGAAACTTCAAAGCTTTTGCACAGCAAAGGAAACCATAAACAAGACGAAAAGACAACCCTCAGAATGGGAGAAAATATTTGCAAATGAAGCAACTGACAAAGGATTAATCTCCAAAATTTATAAGCAGCTCATGCAGCTCAATAGCAAAAAAACAAACAACCCAATCCAAAAATGGGCAGAAGACCTAAATAGACATTTCTCCACAGAAGATATACAGACTGCCAACAAACACATGAAACGATGCTCAACATCTTTACTCATTAGAGAAATGCAAATCAAAACTACAATGAGATATCATCTCACACCAGTCAGAATGGCCATCATCAAAAAATCTAGAAACAATAAATGCTGGAGAGGGTGTGGAAAAAAGGGAACCCTCTTGCACTGCTGGTGGGAATGTGAATTGGTACAGCCACTATGGAGAACAGTATGGAGGTTCCTTAAAAAACTACAAATAGAACTACCATATGACCCAGCAATCCCACTACTGGGCATATACCCTGAGAAAACCATAATTCAAAAAGAGTCATGTACCAAAATGTTCATTGCAGCTCTATTTACAATAGCCAGGACATGGAAGCAACCTAAGTGTCCATCAACAGATGAATGGATAAAGAAGATGTGGCACATATATACAATGGAATATTACTCAGCCATAACAAGAAATGAAATTGAGCTATTTGTAATGAGGTGGATGGACCTAGAGTCTGTCATACAGAGTGAAGTAAGTCAGAAAGAGAAAGACAAATACTGTATGCTGACACATATATATGGAATTTAAGAAAAAAATGTCATCAAGAACATAGGGGTAAGACAGGAATAAAGACACAGACCTACTAGAGCATGGACTTGAGGATATGGGGAGGGGGAAGGGTAAGCTGTGACAAAGTGAAAGAGCGGCATGGACATATATACACTACCAAACGTAAGGTAGATAGCTAGTGGGAAGCAGCCGCATAGCACCGGGAGATCAGCTCGGTTCTTTGTGACCGCCTGGAGGGGTGGGATAGGGAGGGTGGGAGGGAGACGCAAAAGGGAGGGGATATGGGAACATATGTATATGTATAACTGATTTAATTTGTAAAATAAAATTTAAAAAAAGAACCTAGGGGTAAGACAGGAATAAAGACACAGACCTACTAGAGAATGGACTTGGGGATATGGGGAGGGGGAATGGTAATCTGTGACAAAGCTAGAGAGTGGCATGGACATATATACACTACCAAACGTCAAATAGATAGCTAGTGGGAAGCAGCCGCATAGCACAAGGAGATGAGCTCGGTGCTTTGTGACCAACTAGAGGGGTGGGATAGGGAGGCTGGGAGGGAGCGAGACGCAAGAGGGAAGAGATATGGGAACATATGTATATGTATAACTGATTCACTTTGTTATAAAGCAGAAACTAACACATCATTTTAAAGCAATTATACTCCAATAAAGATGTAAAAAAAAAAAGTTTCAGACATAAATAAAAGTTAAGAGAATTATATAGAGGATACCCATGTAGCCACCACCTAAATTCTACCAGTAAGGTTTTACTTTACTTGCCCTATTACATTTGTATTCATCTATCCACCCTTTATCCAGCCATCATATTTTGTGGTGTAATGCAATGTAAGTTGTAGATGCCAGCATCCTTCACCCTAAACTTTTCAGCACACATAGTACTAGTAACTAGAGCTTCAATATTTTTTTAAGATGAAGCTTATGTACTGTGAAATGCACTAATCTTTATTTTAACCATTTTTTAAAAATTGAATTGTACTTAATTTACAATGTTGTGTTAGTTCCAGGTATACAGAAAAGAGATACAGTTATACATATATGTGTGTATACATATTCTTTTTCAGATTCTTTTCCATTATTACAAGGTTATTACAGGATATTGAGTATATTCCCTGTGCTATGTAGTAGGTCCTTGTTGTTTATCTATTTTATATATAGTAGTGTGTATATGCAAATCCCAAACTTCTAATTTATCCCTCCCCCTGGTCCCCATTTTCCCCTGGGTAACCATAAATTTGTTTTCCATGTCTGTGATGAAATGCACTAATCTTAAGTGGCAAACCCATACACTCGTGTAACCCAGACCTCTATCAAGATAAAGAGCATTGCATCACCCAGGAAGCTCCCTACTGCACTTTCCACTCCATCCCCACGCCCACCACCCCACCTCACCCCTACAGGTCAGGTTTGGATGTTCTACAGCTTCATGTAAATGGAACAATACAATATGTTCTCTCAGCCCAGCTTTCACTCAGTGTGTTTTTGACATTCATACATGTGCTTGCATGGGATCTGTACTTTTACTAACTAATCTGTAGCTTTTAATAACAAATAAACGGCACTGCATAAATGCACCATGGTTTAACTGTTCCTCTGTTGATGGACGCTGGGCTGCTCCAATTTTCCATTCTCTCTCATGATACCTACCTCTCTGATACATTTCATGCTCCAGCACATCCATTCCTGGAAGACTGTGTGACAAGAGTGCTCTGGTGTATCAAGCCCAGTTTGCCCACTGGCTTGGGCTGGGGTTTGGTTTCTCCAGGGGCAGTTTGCACACCAGTGAGCCGTGGATGGTGGCCTTGTCATGCCCTCAGTCCTCAGAGATGCTGGGCTGGGACGGGGTACGTAAAGGCTGGAGTCTCCAGACAGGCACCTCAGGATCTGAAGTAGCCCCATCCACTGTGCAAATACAATTTTTATGAGTGCCCTGATGTGAAAAGACTTGGACAGCCCTGACTTAGGCTTAAAATGAGGGAGACATCCATCCCCCATGCAAAAAGAAACAGATGTTATGGAATCACACTTGAGATTTCAGCGAACTGTAAACAGGTGTGTGCACACACACTATACATTCAAAGGAAACCCTCCAGGTGAAATAGGAATAATCCTAAAACCGTGTTGTAGTAATTCAGAAGGAAAGTCTGAAAGAGCCCTAGCAACTTTCATGCGGAAAATGGGAGCAGCAGCAAGAGCGCACCTCTGAGTGTGGCTGAAACTGAAACAGTCAGCAAGCTCCAAAGGACTTCTACAGAAGCAGAGCCTGCCCTTTCGGTGCCTTTTCGGTCCCCTTCCGGCACCTCTTTCCGTCCTTGGAGAAATGGCCCACATTCTGGCTTTGGGGTCTGGAGACTGAGGGCCTCCCCTCAATTCTTCCAATAACCAAGAGTGTGACTTTGGCAAGTGCTTTAAGAAAACGAGTACAAATTCCTATAAAAATGCACACCCTGCCTATTTCCAAAACGGAATTTAGAGAGAACTTCAGACAAAATAATCTTTTTTTTTTCAGCATAATAATGGGATCTTCTTGATGTCCTTTGCTGTGAGAGCATACCAGTCACAGAGATCATCAGGGAACGTGGCATTTCACAGCTGCCAAAGTCCAGACAGATCACCTCATCCAACACTTTTATTTCACAGATATGAAAACCAGGGTCCAGAGAGCTACAGTTCCCTCTGAAAACTGCAGAGCTACTTTGAGCTCATGAGTCTAAATCCAGTTGTACTCGGAGATTTCCCAGGGTGGGCAGGGCCGTGTTTAGAGGTGGCTGTAGGCTCAGGAAATCTGTAGGCAGGCTGTCTGCTGGTGATCGTCGGTTGCTCAGTCTGAGGGGTCCCAGCACCTGTGCCCACAGGCTGCTGGGTGGAGCCAGGTGCTGGTGCTAATTTGGTGCCTGGGGGTATGGGACTTGACTGTATTGTGAGACTGTGCCTCCTACCCACGTCCTTGTGGTTCCTTCCTTGTGTTTTGCTGTAGAAGATCTTTTCTGGTAAGTTCTGGTCTTTTTCATCGTTTCATGGTTGCTCTGCAGATAACTGTGATTTTGGTGTGCCCATGAGAGGAAGTGAGCTCAAGTTGTTTCCACTCTGCCATCTTGGCTAGTCTCTCCTGAATTATGTTTTAAATAATTTGGGAAGTGGCTGAGAATCTTTCCTGGTTCCTGGAGTTGAGGTTGGAATTTGCTCTGGGCTGCTTCCTTTCTTCCTTATCCTTGGGTTGCAGAAGTAGTAGAAACTGGTGGTATGTCTATTTTGCAGACACTGGGACCCTCTCCCTCTTCTCAAGCATAAAGGTCCCATAGCCCTTTCATCTAAGAGATTATTCCAGTGACCTCATTTAACAGAAGAGGAAACTGAGGCCCAGTGAGTAAGAGACTTGCCCTGGGTCACATAGCTAGCTAGTAGCAGGTGAGGCCTAAAACTGTCAGACTGAGAACCCTCTTGGTTCTATCATTAGGAAAGGGTTTGCTTCAACTCGAATCAATGCTATCGAATGCATTTTAGAATCTTGGACTTTAAGTTCTAATAATGTATTTCTGCAAATGGTAATCTTTGGTATCTCCTGAAGCAATTAGTTCAAACATTATTTTTTAAAGTTTGTAGACGCTTTAAAAAAAAAGAATGAAACGGTAATTTAATTACCACTTAATTAATTTAATTAAGCAGCTTAATTAAAGTTTTTAGCTACTTATCTATTTATAGCTTTATAATGAAGTGTTTCTGCAATGCCCAACTGCTTTGGCAGAGCATAGAGAAATACAATTATTAATTGCTACTATCATAACCACTTCACAAAGCAGTGAGTACTTAGATCTTCACCCATATTTCCTGGGAGCAAAAGTTGCATACCAACATTCCTCAAAGACAACCAACTTCAGAGTAAAATATTCATATGAATCATCAACAGCTATTATTAAACCCTTTACAGAGTTTCTGAGTCATTGCCTAAAAGAATATCTAACGGGTTTAATTTGAGAAGAAAATACAGGGCTCAAATTTGACAGTTTTCTTCTGCCTTAAAAAGTACTGGTCCTTGGGGCTTCCCTGGTGGTGCAGTGGTTGAGAGTCCGCCTGCCAATGCAGGGGACACGGGTTCGTGCCCTGGTCTGGGAAGATCCCACATGTCACGGAGCGGCTGGGCCCGTGAGCCGTGGCTGCTGAGCCTGCGCATCCGGAGCCTGTGCTCCGCAATGGGAGAGGCCACAATGAGAGGCCCGCGTACTGCAAAAAAAAAAAAAAAAAAGAAAGTACTGGTCCTTGACCCTGTTTCCTGGTCCTGCCCTCCCCATCATTCCTTCTAGGAGAGGAGTGGTACTCACAGGCACACTGACTGCTCTGTAAAATGAGATGTGTGCGCAGGCCTTTCCCTAACTCGGACAAAGTAGCGTGCTGACCACCTTGCCAACTCCCTCCACCCAGAGCCTCCCTAGAAAAGCTGTAGAAGCAGGTGCAGTCATGCATCTGAAAAACTATCAACAACACCTCCAAAGTGTGAGATGCCCCTGGGGAGAAGGCAGGCTGTCTAGGCAGGTGTGATGGGGGAGATAGCGGGAGGGCAGAGCAGACGGAGGGTATGGGCAGAGAAAGGACTCTAAATTCTCTTCCCTCTCCACGGCCTGGCCTTGGATGGATCAGAGCAGCCTCTTGGCCACAGAAACCTGCAGCATCAGCGCAGGTGGCCAGTGCTCTCAGGGTACGTAAAAGTACCACAGAAGCCCTGCTGGTGCGAGGAGCTGATGGAAACAGGACCAGCAGCTGATACTTAGCATCCGCTCACTCACCTCTTCCCCCTCAAGCTCCCCAGGATGACGGATTCTAACCTAGGAAACCCCTGCTCACAGGAGGTGCCTGGCAGCGCAGTACTGAAGGCTGTAGTCTTCGGGGTTCTGTGGGGTCCAAAGTGGTCTGCCCAGGGGCTCGTCCCTTCCCTTCTCCTTAAACTCCCGTGGAGGGATCTGGCTCTTCCTGAAAACCAGAGAGGATAGCTTAAAACAGGAACATGAGTTCCCAGGGTGAAATGACCTTGCACCTAAAGACAACAAACAGAACAGCAGACATTGATTGGAACTCACTGGGCAAGAGCTTAAATAAACACAATAAATATTCTCTAAAGGGCTGGAGGGTGGGGAAGAGGCGAGATGGTGGCCAAAGGGCACGAACTTCCAGTTACAAGATGAATAAGTTCCAGGGAGCTAGTGTGCAGACTATAGTTAACAACACTGGGGGTTGTATACAATGAAAGTTGCTCTGAGATCTTAAATGTCCTCACAACAACAGCAACAGAAACGGTGGTTACAGGAGGTGAAAGAGGTGAGAACTAAGTGATCAAGAAAAACTAAGTCCTATCAAGTCGTTTGAGCAGAAATGCCTAAAGGCAACCACTGTTGGGCTTTTCCACAGCTGAGCCAATAAAATCCTGTGTACGTGTGCGTGCGCACACACTCCAGACAGCTTGAATTAGGTTTCTGACTCCCGGAAACAAGGACCTAAGAGGGGACGGGAGAGGGGGTAGCTTTGCCACTTTGTGATGCAATGAAGAGTGACTTCAAAAAGAGCCCCTTTCTGAATGCGTTAGTTACTTTAGATAATAATTCACTGGCTAAAGCCCCTAGTCTTCTTATCCATTCTTGACCTGGCAGTCCCCATAATCTTGCTGACATAATACAAAAATGTGTACTCTTTAGAATACATATAAATTTTGATTCCATCTATACAAAGCTCTGGAAAATAAAAACTAATCTCTACTGACAGAACGCAGATCAGCAGTCGTCTGGGGCTAGGAGTGAGGCGGGGAGGGAGGATTTAAAAAGGGGCAGGAGAAAATGCTTGGGGTGGTGGCCATGTTCGCTCTCCTGATGGTGTTTATGGTTTCAGCAGGATATATGTGTGTGGAAACTCACCCAAATGTATACTTAATTTTTTTGTATTAGGTTCTTCTTGTCTCAAAGTATATATATATTAACATCTTTATTGGAGTATAATTGCTTTACAATGGTGTGTTAGTTTCTGCTTTATAACAAGGTGAATCAGTTATACATATACCAAACGTATACTTTAAATACGTGTAGTTTATTGTATGGCAATTATATCGCAATAAAGCTTTAAAAAAGAAAACAAAATAAAAACATATTGACAAAACAAAAAGCAAATTGGATAATGTCGCCCTATTTAACACACTGCAGTGGCTTCCCAGTTCTCTCGGGGCAAAACCCAGTCTGTAACGGGGTTTGGAAGGCTTTCCTGGTCTGCCCCTGCCCGGTAGCAGCTCTTACCATGTCCAACCTCTCAAGTGGGGCCCCAGACATCCTGGATTTCTCTCAATTTCTGGGTCCACTCCAAGCAACCTTCTGCTTCTTAGAACATCTCCCCATGCCCACTCCTGCATGCGCACACACACGTTTACCTGGATACTTGCTTTAGGTTCCTGCTCATACATCCCCTTCTTGACACTTTCACGGAGCATCTCCCCACCCCCATGACGGTTAAGAGCCTTCCTATGTACTCCATTGTACACAAGGCTTTCCACAGCTTAGCACGTATTACTTTGTCTCCTAAGTGCTTTTTTACTTCTCTGAAGCCCCTCACCCTCCTGTGAGATATTCTGAGGGTCTGTCTTATAAATCATAGCTCTGGTTCCCTGAACACTGTCCAGAATATGGTATGCTTGTTGAATGATTTGATAAATAAATCAATAGGTCATAGACAGTCCAAGAGTATATCTTAACTACTAAACTTAGAGGAGACTGAGGCCAACCTTGAGAAAGGGGGAGAGTCAGGGTAGCACAGTGGTAAAAGCTCGGGCCCCAGTGTTAGGAAGTCTTGGGTTCAGATATCAGCTCTGCCACATAGTAGTGTAACCACATGGATGTTCCCAAACCTCTCTGTGCCTCAGTCTCCTCCTCTGTTAAATGGGGGTGGTGATATCTATTTCATTGGGGTGTTTTGAGGATTAAAGGAGATAATCTGTATAACTTGAGGTCCAAATGTAACTACAACTAAAGAAAATAATATCATAGTCCTTAAGAGAAAAAGGAGCTAAATAATAATAGAAGCCAGTCAAATACATGTTCCTGGTATGACCAAAATGAGGAAGCCAGTTTAAGGTCAAGTAGCTGCACAGCAGTTCATTTCCCTCTGATCAAGTTTGTGCCTGAGAGCCCGTCCCAACAAACTTCTTGCCTGAAAATCTCTATCTCAGGACCTGCTCCGCTGGAAACTGGGCCTGCGGCACTAAGTCCAAACACCCATCCCTCGACGCACTGGTCACCTCCGTGCGCATATGCCCATGCACCACTGGGCAAGCAGTCAATTTAGGGCTCCGATGCCTCCCCTGAAGCCAAAACAATGGGGCAGCTGAGTATCTTGGATCAGAAGAATAAAAGCAAATTCCCATTGCCCTTATGAATCTGAAATGTTGAATCATATTTCAGGGCAAGGAACCTTTGGGAAATAGGCTCTGAGTTTATTGAAGGACTGGAAGGAAAAGGATATTTAGGGGGAAAATCTGGGAAAGCAGGACACAGACAACTGAGCTTATTCTTGATAAAATGTAGGCTCCTGAAGGGAGGGATTTCTGTCTGCTTTGTTCTCTGCTGTGTCTCCTGAAACATGGCATATGGGAGGTGCTCAATCAGTAGCAAGTCAATGAATATAGAGTTTGACTGGGCAGGGAAGGAGGCAAAGCTAACAGCAAAATGAAAACTTTAATGCAACTCCCAGACAAAGAGTGAGGCGGTGAAGCTTGGTGGGTCAGATCCTGAGTTGTGATCACAGGCAGACCTGAGTTCAAGTCAGGATTTGCAACTTACAGCTCTAGGACAGCTGGCAAATCATTAGCCTCTGCAAACCTGTTTCCTTATCTGTGAAACTGGACTCATATTTAATACGATGACTCTGAAGATTAAATAAAATGATTTAGATTAAGTGCTTGTACAGAGTAGACACACAGTTCTCTGTTCATAAGTGAGCACATTTGGTACACATGTACACACACGTACACACTCACACAACCTCCAGGGACTTGAGGGGTGACAGTGTTTTACTTCTGGATCCTCCAGAGGAAGGAGTGTGGTGCTTTGTCTGCTTTAAGGATGACAAGAATCAATGCAAAATGTTCTGGCCAAGTAGAGCCTGTGAAATAAACCTGAAAGGCTATACCAGCCCATTAATTTGAGTCTTAACCATATTACTGATTTTATAGTCACTTAAGCAAATCAATGTTTCTAAACACGCTTTGGAGAACAGCCTAATTTGTGAGTAATTTTTTTAAATCGGCCATTTGAGATAATGCCGCTGAGGCCTGACTATTCCACTTTGATTCAGAGCAGAACGCTTGTGCCAGACAGAGGACAGGCCATTTGACTCTTTCTGCCCACGCATTCTAAACAACAAAAGCTAGGACACAAGATTAGCTATGGCCTCCCCGTTACCATGGTGTATAAGCTACAAAATCCATTTCTGACTCCAGTCTCTAATTGAATGTGGGACGGAACTGGGAAAGCTGCCAAGGAGAGCCAATGGTTTCACATAAATTCTTCAACTATAGGGAACAATACAATACAATACAGGCAGAACAATACAAGTTTCCTTTGTGCTCCCTTTACACTTTGATTGACAAAAGTAATTATGTACTTATTCAGAGGTAATGTTCTGTCTTCCATGGTACCATTATGGGTGGTTTGGACATTGTGGTTTTCTTACCTCCCTCATTGAATAGCAGCCATGAGATCTGAATAGAACAGACCCTCATTTAATCCTGTTCCCCTGGGCACAGTCACAGCTTTAGGCCTCCCAGGCCAAACTTCACAGTTGCCCTTTGACCATAGGGGTTGGTCAGGGCTGGTCAATCATGGCAAAGCTAAGGACTCTTGCTTTGGATACAAATAAGGGGAACCAGCCTTGAGATGGACCCCTCACTATAGTAGTATAGTGTAGAGAGAGAATAAAACTAAGTCATTGAGACTTTGGGTCAACTATTCCTGAAATCTACATACTTCTCAGATTTCCAGGTATATGAGATAAAAAGGTTTAAATTGGATCTTCTGTTACTTACAACCCAAAACTTCATAAATAATATATGCCCATCAGAAAATGAAAAGGTATATACCTTTCCAAAATTATATTTGACTTCCTGCATTTCATCCCAGACCCAAATTCCTTGCAGTGGCGTGCATAATCAAGGTGGACAGTCTTACATACGCAGAATGATTTTCTTTCACATCAGAAAAATCTATCATTCATCCAATGGACTTGGTTTATCTGTTAAAATGTATGAAAATAACACTTGCTATAAATAATTTATATCTTAGTGTAATTACAATTAGCTATAATGAATGCACTTGGAGGCCTATCTTGCGGTCTGATAAACTGCCATCAGCTGTCATGCTAGCAGACCTGAAACAATGATTTGTGAGTTTAACTCCTTTAAAATAATATCATGAAACTGAAGCAACATGACCTCTCAACTCACCAGTGTTATCTTTAAAATTTCCATGCAGCCAATACACAAAGATATTTGTTCTGATATTGGACATTGTTTGAAAAAAGTGGATGTTCTATGTTTTTTGAAGGACATAAAGCCCTTCACACTGAGATGAACCATAGAATTTCAGTTATCAGCCAATAGGTGGAAGAGAATTTGAGGAGTGTCCATTCCATAGGGACCACAAAAACCTTATTACATCACAGTCAGCCGGGTTGGTCTTGAGTTCCAAATCTCAATGTAAATACTAGGTCAGCTCATCTCGACTGTACCCATATTTGAAGACTAGGAAGTGTGATGTTGCCATGGTAATAAGTTAGTAGGATACCTCCAAGCAGCCAGTGTAAGCTGACTTTGTTAAACGGTATCACAAGGATTAAGAACTAATATTTGTTTTGATTGGATAGAGTGACGAGAAGTGTTTCTTTGCATTATTTAGGAAGTCAAATAGGGACCTTTGAGATAATTTATCCTAACCTTTTGTTCATTTCACGGATTAATTTATTCAACTATTGATTGAGCACATATTATGTACCAGGCAGTGTGATAAATAATGGAAGACACAGGGCACCCTTGAGATGTGCACAGGAGATGCGGAGACCAAGACCCAGAGAGATTAGGAAGTTGCCTAATGGACACAAGGCCCCTGGACTTGTACAAGAGTCTTGAATCCCAGTCCAGTGATATTTGCCACAATGTGAAAAAACTTGTTGGAGGGACTTCCCTGGTAGTCCAGTGGTTAAGAATCTGCCTTCCAAGGTAGGGGACGCAGGTTCAATCCCTGATCAGGGAACCAAGATCCCACATGCCACAGGGCAACTAAGCCCATGTGCCACAACTACTGAGCCTGCACACCACAACTAGAGAGAAGGTCAGGTGCTGCAATGAAGAGCCCGTGTGCTGCAGCTAAGACCTGACACAGCCAAATAAATAGATTAAAAAAAAGATTTTTTCAAAAAAAAAAGAAAACACTTGGACAAAAATTAATATGAATTAATATTCAAAATGAGCTTCTATTGGCTTGCTCAGTTTTCATAAGAGAACAGACTTTTCAAGAAGCATGTATTCAATAAGCATTTTACTGAGTGCTTACTGGGCCTACTCTATTGTAACATGCCAGATGCTGGGGAAACACAGTCATGTTCTAGTAGGGCCAAAAGAAATTTAAAGGAAGAATTCTGGCCAGTGGGATGGTTCTCTTGTGGAGGCATGCTCAAGTTGCCATGGCAGCCCAAATGAGGGGAATGAAAGCTGCCCTAAAGGGGTGATGAGCTTTGAAGGACAAGTAGGCATTAAGAAGGCTTGGGGCAAGCAGGTCTTTCCAGAAACGGACTCCATGTGATGTAATTAATATGTTACTACAGCGAGGACTGGCATTTTCTCAGCAGTGCCTGAGGGCAGGTGCCTGATACCTATGGGGACCATGTGTTCAGTTTAAACAGTCAACAACTTTGTCCCCCAAAGTTGGAGCCATTTCAACCAACCATATTCTAGTTTGGGAAATGGGGTATTGAAGCCAATATTTGAACAGATCTTAAAGTACATGGTGCTGGAGTCACTTTGAATGGTTCAAGTGGCTGAGTTATTCTGCCTGAAACGTTTGTGCCAATCACAGACCCAGCACAGTTTTAACTCCTTCCTTAACACCAGATCCATAAAGGCTTTGCTCCCGCCTCCTCCAGGCTGCCTGTCCTACACCGTTAGCCCTTGTCTTTGGAGACAGTTTTGTGTCCACTGTTATCTCCTCCCTGCTTGGCTGGGCCCTCTCTTTCACAGGAGACTTGGGGCTGGTCTGGTCATCGATGGCACCAACAGGCAGAGGCACTCACCCTCCCAAGCCTTGCACCCTGAACCTCCATTCTGTTCCACGCTGGGGAGGCCTCCACCAGCATCCTGCCCCACCCGCCCCAGAACCACTTCCGGCCACATTGTCTGGTCTCCAGCACCTCACCTCTTGCTTCCACGCTCAGCGCTGCTCATCCTGGTCTCTGCCTGGTGCTTTGGGCAGTGGTGGATGAGCCACACCAGCCAGTCGTTGGCCTTTCTGACCCCTGTCTCTCAGCCCCAACTGCATGCTGTGCCCTATTTCCTAGAAGTCACTTAGGACTCCAGATGCCTCCAGGGTGAGAAATGAGCTTCTCCCCTCCTGCATTTCACCCACTGTAAGACATCATTGACTGCTACATGCATTATTATTTTATGTACTTCTAAGAAAGAAAAATTCTGCCATTAAGCCATAACACGAGGTTTTCTTATCACTTCATTTTCTAAAAATTTCTATATATTGAAGATTTTTTTACTTCATTAGACATGGTTTTTATCATAGATCACTCTTGTGCATACATGGAAAATATACCCAAAGTAAAGTGATTTAAATATTCCTAAAACTTCTGCAGAGTGTTCAACTCTTTTGAATCATTTTTCAACCTGAGGCGTTAGGTGTTCGTGTTTTTCTACAAAACATCGACCTCTGTGCCATCAAGAGCAACATTTCTTAAGAGCTCTCCACCTGAGTCTCTGGGATTTCCTCCCAAGCTGCTGACATTCATCCCACAGGTTTTCAGGCCCTGTGCAGCAGGTGACGACCATGTCAGGACCACCACCCGGCATGAGTTGTAAGACCTATCCTGACTTCAGAGAGTTTAATGTCTGTCTTAGAATAATGGAAACAAGGGGACGTCAGACCTGCTGTTCCCCACACACGACCACCACTGCAAAACTCACCAGGGAAAAGCCCAGGACCTGAACTTGTCTACCTCAGCCTTTTGACATGGCACCACCCTGCGTGCATCTCCAGAGATGTCTAAGCTGGGACTGGCTCTTCCCGGCGGCCTCGTTTCTGGCAGCCCCACCCCAGTGGGAGAAGGATGAGCTTCAAAGCCAGCACCACAGCAGGACCTGCGTTCAAGGACTCTGAATTCAAACCTGTCAAATTCATGCCTGGATCCCTCTGAAGAGTTCCTGGAGTGGTGTGCTGAGGTAGGGTAGGCCTGCAAGGAGAGTTCTCACACCCAATACACTCTTTTATAATCAACACTTCTAGACACCAAAGATGGCTGCAAAGATATCTGTCCCACCTGATCTTCTAGAACTTGGTCACTCCTTTATCCAGAGATGGAGCCTAGCCTCCCCACCCCTCGAATCTATGTGAGTTTTGTTGTTTGTGACCAATGGAACATGGCAGAAATGAAGTTGACTTCTGAGGCTGATTCAGACAAGGCCGTGCAACTTCCATCTTGCTTTCTGGAGCCCTTACGGCCAGGTAAGCAGTCTGACCACCGTGAGGTGACCACTCTGAGGCACCCAAACCAGTCACCATGAAAAAGCCTGAGACTGCGTGGCAGGAGACAGGCCTGACCAGCCTGCAGCTGTTCAAGTCCAGCCTGGATCTGACCCCAGCCATGAAGGATAAATGAACTGCTGTTACTCTAAGCCACTACATTTGGGGATGATTTGTTACATGATCATAGCAGATGGAACCCACCCTTTGTGGATGGGGTGTCATTCCCATGGGGAATGATCAGCCTAGAGTCATTAAATCCTCCACATGACCACCAAGAACAGCGTCACCAGGGAAAGGCTTGGAGCTCCGAGACCACTGTTTTGACCACTTCCTGCTCACAGAGCTTCAATTACCTTCTCCATGCCCTCTTCTCCTCTTCATCACCCTGAAGTCTTAGGATGGAAAATTTAGATAACTTACCGTCTATCGCATAAACAAGGAACAACTTGAGCTAGCTCTAGAAGTTGGAAAAATGTCAAACGGATGACAGATAATTCCCTATTTAGTTACACCCTGGCCTTGGCTTTGGGGCTCCATCCTGGCATTGGGGGCTTCAGGGGGTGTGAGGTGGTGACAGGCCTTGCCTGCCTTGCTCCACGCCGATAGCGAGGGCATCGAGGCCTCCACACTCAGCCGGACTAGTCTTCGTGAGACATGAATCTCATACAACTTGGAGAATGTTCTTTAGGAAAAAAAGAAACCAAGTTTAGAAAAAGGAAACCAAAGGGAATATCGATATAGGCTGTAGAAACACAACCAATTACAACTTTTAAAAGCTGAAAAATACCACAAACATGACAAAATCCAGGGGAAAAAAACCTATAAAATTATGATGAGTTAATTACCTGACATGATTTTATGGTATCCTTCCCTACTTTGGGGGGTTGCATACTCTTTTATTCCATTTTATACTATCATTTTCTATATAGTATGAGGTAGATTAACCTAGTCCAGAAGGTCAGGACCAGAGACTGCTTCCCTTAGGAAGTGACATTAAAAATAAGAAAGAATGGGAGTTAGTGAGGCAAAAGGTGCATGTGGGAGGGGGAGCTGGGGCAGGGGTGGAGGGTCAGTGGCCTGGGGAAGGGGATGAGGATTGCCCTGCAATGAGCCTGAGGTCAAAGTGGCTTTCTCAGCTCTGGTGGGTTGGAGGGCGAGAAACTAAAGGGGAGGTGATCAAAATGCAGGGGAAATGCCTGCGTGGAACATTATTCAGCCATTAAAAGGGATCCTGTGGGGGCTACGTAGCAGCAGGGAGCAACACTTTGGCTGCAAATTGCAAGCATGAGTTTCTACACTTTGTGAAGTACAGCCACGTGAAGAATTATGGAATCTCATGAACAAGATGTCTATTGGAACAAAGAGGAAGTTTGAGTCTCTAGCCTTTTTTTCCACCTGTGGTAGGCATGGGTTGTTTGTGCTACACAGCATCCCTGCCCCCTCCCTCGGGGGTCTGCTACATCCCTAGATCTCCTCTCTGCTCCCCCAGCCACTACGAGGGTGGAGGAGCCTGACCTGGTCAATCGACTGCATAGTTCTAGTGTCGGCAGGGAGGGCCCAGGTGAGCACGTGACCACACCTGGCCGCTCAAGCTCTACCGTGACTTTCTCATTTGGGGCTGAAGAACTTCAGTCCTCCTTCAACTCAACAAACTACCCAACATTCTTCCTGAGACGGGTCTCATGTCCGTCCTGAATCCTTTCCTTGTTTCTTTAGATTCATTTGGGTTGGGTTTCTGTAAACTCACAAGAAAAAAACAATTTCCTTTTTATTTTTTTAACTGGTCATTTTAAAAACAAAATACATACATATTGTAGAAGGTTCAGGCAATATGAAAGAGCATAAAGAAGAAAGTTTATGAGTGTCTCTCCCTGTCATTTATTTCCAGTTTTATCACGTTGTGCTCAGAGAGTGTGATGTGTACTCTGTCATTTCAGAGGTGGTACAAGACTGGAGAGTGTTTACTGAGGTTTTCTAAGGCCCAATAGATGAGTAATTTGGTAAATGTTTCCTGGGTCCTTAAAGGTAGATTCTCTGCTTCAATCAACAGAGTTCAGGATTTATCTTTCATTTTGCTGACGTTTGTGCCTAAGTTTTTTGTTTGGAGTCTGGAGATAATATAATAGTATCTCTATCTGATATAGTTGGCTTGTTACATACGTTAACACATGAAAAGAGCTTACTTAGAATAGTGCCCACAGCACAGTAAGCACTGCCAGAATATTTGTTGCCATCATCATCTTTATTATATATCCTAGGTTCTGTACTTAAACATTGACATTTTATCTGCCAAGGACTGAGTTTGTGGTCTCCCAATACCGTTGTGTTGACTTCTCCTTGCATTTTCCATAGATATCCTGTATATAATCTGAAATTCATGTGGTCATTGTGGATAAACTCTTGATCAATTAAAGAAAGGTAATAGAGATCTAGCCCCTTAAACCCTTTCCTCGGGGCTGCCAGCTGTTTGTGTCTTATCCCATCTTTCCTCTTATTCCCCAGTCCATGTGTTCCTTAAATTCCCTGAGCAAAGCCTGCTTCTGTTGGGGAATCAGTCTTCTAGAGAATGCTCTTTATCATTTACAGCCAGCCGGAGTTCACGTCCCTTTCATGAACAGACCCCATGTTGTTATTTCCTGTTTACTTCAGTGAATTGGAGGCGATCCTTCTACTCCTTTGCCCTCAACAAGCACATGGCTCACTCATCTGCTCGCCCCTCCCTGTTACCTGGCCTCTGCCTACATCCCCACCTGGAACCAGTCCTGGACCGCAGGAAGGTGGGAATGGATCAGTCTGTTCTTCAGCGGCCAGGAGAGGCTGGGGGACCGGGGCTGTGGGTAACAGCCGCCCTCCCAGGGCTTTTCCAAGGGCTGTTTATAATTACTGAAAACCCCACCAGGGTCATCTGAGTGGAAGGAGAGAGGTCCTAGCAACTGGGTCCCCTGGGAATGCCTGTGGCGTGTAACAGGCACGGGGGTGGGGGTGGGGTGGTAGGAGAGGGCTGCGCTCGTACACGCATCAGGGTGAGCAGAGCGCTTGGCAGGGGTGGGGCGGGGATGGGGGAGGAGGCCCTGGAAGGCAGCTTCATCTCTCTGCCTCTGGCCTCTACCAGGCTGCCTTTACCTGGAGGGAACGTGAACTTCCACGTTCCTGCCTCTTGTGGTGTTAGGGGGCGAGGCCATGTGGTTTCTTTTCCTGGGAGTTTTCTGTAGCCTTAAGTCCACGGTGGGTGTTTCTCTTTCCTCTGCCCTGCCCATGCCCTGTCCTTCCTCCTCAGAAGTGAACCTGTTTTAAATATAACCCCCACCTCCTGCTCACTGCCTGTCCCTGAGGAGGGCCAAGGTACAGCGTTTCTTAGCTGGGCTCAGCTTCTGTCGCCATTCACTAATTTCATCAGATAAAATTTCTCTATTTTTTTCTCACGTTCATTTGTCTGTGTGGAGGGGAGGGTTTAGAGAAAAAAAGTTTTCTGTGAAATAAACCAAAGTCATAGGACCCCCGCCTTCCCTCATCTGCACGTCTGCCCTGGTCTGGTTTACTCAGCAGCCTTTGGCCTGAGTAACTGTGAAGGTGGCAGCCACTCTCCTGAAATGTTTCTGCTCAAAGCAGCAGCTTTGCCAGAAATTCGATAACCAAGGAGACCCTGGCTCCGGACAGCATGGGGCCCAGAAGTGTGAATTCAGCAACACCCGCCGCAGCTGCAAGGAAAAACCAGAGAAATGAGAAGTGTGAGCAACTTGCTGACTCTGCTGAGAAAGGCAGAAATATGTGTTTGGGGGGATGCAGCCAGGGCCACTCACCTCCCATGAAACAAAATGCGAGAGGGGCCAGCATGAGGTGGAGACCGTGCTGGGTAAGTGCAGCCTGCTTTACCCTCCCCACAGGAACCACAAACCCAGTGGCTCAGATGAGGAAGAGGTCAGGTGCTGGATGAGTCACCACCACAGTTAATGGGGTCAAGGATTCCACGGAGCTGCCCGGCTTCTCTCTCCCCTTGATGACTGGTTTCTCCAGGCCAGGGGGTTTCCTCACGCTGCCGCAGGAAGGTGCTGGATAAGAGGGGAGAGACCACAGGCGGGTGTACCATCACCTCCCTGCCTGCCTGCAGACGGGAAGATGAGGCAGGCAAAACGAACTCAAGCCACAGAAAGATGACCACTCTAGGGGGGCTGGCTGAGTCAGCAACCTCTCACTGGGAGAGTGTGTGTGGGGATGATACAGGGAAGCCACGGGCTGTCCCCCGTCAACAATCCCCAGAGCCAAAAAATAAAAAGATTTAGTAAAAACAAAAAGACAAGCTGACGACTGCACTGCCAGGAGGCTCTGACGTGCCGGGACAGCCCAGCAGTAAGATGCCGTCTGTAAGGGCTGTGAAGCAGTGTGGCAGCTGGGCCCCGGGCCAGGTCTGCGCAGGCCCAGCTCCAGGCAAGGTAAGCGGTGCCAGCACTCCGATCCCGCTCGGCCGCAGGGACCTTGCCTCCTCACAGGGATGAGCGAGGGCTGCGGACACACAGCACAGATGGAGCGGGTGCAGGCTGTGCCCTGGGAGGCTCTCAGGCATCCCTTCCCCTGGCCTGCCTACCTGGGGAGCTGACGGGGGGTCAGGGCCAGGTTAGGAGACAAAGGACAGAGTCGTCCACCTCTCCAAGCACCTACCTGATCTCCAATGCTGCTCCCACCCCCACCCCTTCAAAGGCCAAGAGCTGCTACCCGTCCCCACCCACCCCTTTTTCACAGCCCTCTCGCCCAAGGCTCCTGCCCTGTCAATGCCCTCCTTCCCCTCCTGGAGCCTCGCGGAGGACTTGGCTAGTAGCTCACACCACCTTCTCCAGCAGCCGTCAGTTTCTGGCTTCATCCCATGGACCTTGACTTTCCCATGATGGCTCCACCTCAGCTTCAGAAACACCCTCCCTGGCTGAAGTACCCCTCCCCACCCACCGCAGCCCATGCTGGAGTCCTACCTCACCAAGACCTCCAGTTCACTAACCCCTCCGGAGTCACCTCCTGCCTTCAACTCCTGTCTTATTCAGATTAAACCTTACACCCCGCAGTCCAGCATTACGTCTCCTGTAATCACAGCCGCCTTGCCCCTCCTCCCTTGCGCTCCTCTGGGAAAGGCCCAGCTCTGCCTCAGTGACCTCGTCCCACCTGAACACAACTGCGGGGGAAACGCGTGCATGTGTGTGTACACCTCCCCCCCCCCCCAAGTGGTACATCTAAGCGCCTAGATTCTCATCTCAGAGCTCAGCCCCGCCTCCCTTCTGCGTTTCTGTAATCGACCTGCTTTCCCAGGTGCAGATGAAGGGCTGCCTCACGCCCTCTGAGAACATCCTCCACCCACGCCCAGCTGACGGTCTCACTTCATTTCACCAGGAAGAGATTACAGCTCCTTCAGCTCACCATTAATTGAGCCCCTCCTCCTCTATACTTTCCCCTCCTCTTCTTGAGCCCATTGTGTTGCAGGACTGGCTGTCCTCCTCTCAGAGGGCTCAGCCCGCCTCCTTCTCCACGGACTGTGCCCCTTCAGGAACCCTCTCTCCACTCTCCACCTTGACTGTTCCCACCGACACCCAGGCTCTCCCACTGCAAACCCTCCCTGACCTGACAGCCCTCTCCAGTTCTCACCGCATTTCTCACACCCTCTGGACCTGCTTCTCACTGTCCACCCCACCACCACCTACTCACTCAAGCAACTCCCACCCCTTCCTGAAACGGCTCCCCTCCAGGTCATCCAAGACTCCACGCTAAGATCCAAGAGACAGTTCTGCCCTCCTTTCACCGAAACGCTCCTGAGAGCCTGGCATGTCCACCCTCTTCAAGCAGCTTCCTCCCACCTCCTTGTCCTCCTGAACATGTCCTGCTCCGCCCCCTCGACTTTCAGGGCTGGGCTCCCTTAGGGCCCCATCCTGAGTCGTCTCCTCTTTTCTCCTTGGATGACCCCATCCAGTCTGAAGTATTGCCACACCATTTTTATGTGGATGACTCACAAATTTAGGTCACAACACATCCAAAATGACCTTGATTCCATCCCCTGCAAAAGCCTGTGGTCCCCCTTCCAGCTTCGCCAGGCTTTCCCTTCATCCATAAGTTGAACACCTTAAGGCACCAGCTGAAAAGTCACCCTTGAGTCCTCTCTCCCCTCACCCCACGCATCAGAGGGCCTGTCAATGCCGCCACCACCATCTCTCAAGGGTCCCCACTTCTCTCCACCTCCTCTGCCATCCAGGCCCAGATCAGCACCAGCTCCCACTTCCCCTCCTACCCACTTCCAGTCCGTGCTCCACACACCTCGCCCCGACCATGGCCTGTAAGGCTCTGTACCATCTGGCTCCTGCTTCACGCACCCCCCCCTTGCTTACTTTAGTCTAATTACACTGGCCTTTTGCTGCAAATTCTCTGCTTCCCCCCCCCCCACTGCCACCCCCAACTGAGAAATGGAGTCTTACTCCCTACCTCTGTTCTGGGATAATTTGCCAAGATTCATTCCCAGAGCCTTAACACGTGCTCCTCCCTGGAACACCCAGAATCCTCTCCCCACACTCCTCCCTGGCTCTGTCCTTTCCATCCTTCAGCCTAAATGCTCTTCACAGAGGCCCTTCTGGACCACCTCAACTAAAAGTGAAAGATACCAAGGTGGGACCTGTAGCAATCCTTTATTTCCTTCTTAACACGGACATAAATAAAACAAGAAAATAAGCATCATAATTTAATTAATCTTATCTTCATTTCTAGAGCAGTGGTTGGCAAACTGTGGCCCACAGGCTGGCCACATCCCTTTTTAAATGGTTTTATTGGAACACAGCCACACCCACTGATTTATGTATTGTCCACTGCTACTTCTGACTTGGCAGAGTTATGCAGTTGCTACAAACACCATGTGCCCCACCAAGCCTAAAATATTTACCATTTGGCCCTTTAAGAAAAAGTTTCCTGGCCACACGGAGAGCAATCTATGGCTCTCTCATCCCTAGATCACCAATACCTCATACAGCTAATTTGTTGAAGGAACTGAAGGGCTTTGAGGCCCGGCTACAAGCCCTTCTTTACTGGGAGGCTCTTTTTTGTTGGGGCAGGTCTAGATCAGGTCTGGGCCAGCTCCCTTCACTGTCCCCAGAGTCTAAGGGATCCCAAATGAAAGCCCTGGAGGAAATGCACCAGAACGCAGGGGTCTCAAGTCCAAGGTCAGTCCAAGGAGGCCAAACCTTTTCCTCACCCCTTCTGCTCAGTTCCAGAAGAGGGCAGGGGGTTAGGTTAGGGCCCTCTACCACCCTTTTGGGGGGATACTGCTCTGGCCAACCCCCAGGCAAGGATGCAACTACTTTCAGGGGGAAAACGGGTCCTCTGCTTCTCTGTTCTCCCCAACAAGCATGGGCTGGGCTAGACCCTGGGAACAGCCATGTAGGAGTGTGGGGAGAAACCCTCCCTGGTTCAGAAGCTCCTCCCCAGCAAGGAGATGGGTATGGCAACAAGCTACACCCCACACGTGCCACTTCCTGCTTAAACTGGACATGGCGAGGGATGGGGGAGGCATCAGCTTGTGTGTGAGTGCGTGTCTGGGGGCCACTAGGTTGTATGTGCGCACATGTACAGGGAAGATGCAGGCTCTGTGAATCTGCCAGGGCACCCAGGATGAGCTGCGGACTTTTGCCACTGGCGCCATGAGTCGCCACGGGGCCCTCTGCTCAGAACACACTACACACCTTTTCCTTTTAATCTGTTATCATCTATGAGGCCCAGGCCCAGAAGAGAAAACATTCCCTTTTTCCTCCCTCCCTCCCCAGTACAAAGGCCCTGATCTCAGGCAGGTTCCATGGGTTCGCGGAGGGCAGCCTCTAGGGACGAGCTGAGAACTTAAAGCGTGCGAAAGAGCCAGGTTCCAGCAGTCCGAGGTTCTGGAGGGCTTCCAGCAGCTGTTCCCGTGCATTTCCAATAAACGTATTCTCCAGGAAGGCAGGCAGGCCTCCCACACCATCCCGCAGGGTGTACAGGGGCACCCGTACCAGGCCCAGCACCTGGGAAAGGAAGGAGACATGAGACTCTGGGAACGCAGGGAGCTCGTCCCAGCCAGATCTTTCTAGATCAGAGGTCTCACCCCTTTATCAGTCCAGCAGAACCAGGCCTGAGGACGCACACCTCTGTGGCCCTAAAGGGCCCAGGTCTTTGCAGACAAATGAGCCAGGTCATGCTCTCCAGCTCCGCAAAAGCTAACCCTTCCCACATCACAGTAGTGGCTCCTGCCTCCGGGATGCACCCTGGGCCCTACGCCAGTAGTCCTCAAAATGTGGTCCCCAGAGCAGCCGCGTAAGCACCATTTAGTAACTTTTGAAACCTGCGATTCTCAGGTCCTTCTACCCCTCCCCCACTGAGCCGTCAATTCTGGGAGTGCGGCAGTAATCAGTTTTCATAAGCCTCCCAGATGATTCTGATACCCGCCAAAGTTTGAGAACCACCACCATACACAATGTCCCCCTCTCCCCTCGCCTAAGTGCCAGGGTTTTCCCTCAAAACATCAGGCCACTTCTCCTACGCAAGAAAAACAGGGGCCTAAGGTGCAACGCCTGCCACCATCAAGGGGGACTAGAAGAGTGACTTGGATGGGTATGTTCTACAAAGACACCTGTAGAGGCTTGTGAAGTGGAGAGGGGGTTTGATCTTTGCAGGGAGACCAGGCTGGCTGCAACTAGTCACCCAGATCTCAACTACACGAGGAAACTGTGGGACAGGCCTTCGGGAGCTGGAAGACGTGGGGTGGGGTCCTGGGCTGGCCCCACCTCCAGCCCGTGGTCCCGGGCGCGCGGCGCGCCCATCTCCACCGCAGTCAGCTGCTCCAGGGTGAGGCACTTGGCGTAGAAGTGCGCCACGACGCGCGGCCGGGACCCGGCGTGGGAGCTGCGGTAATCGGCACGCTCCACGCGGAAGGCGGCCGCGGCCTCGCCCAGTTCCTCGCCCAGCTCGCGGTTCAGCCCGTCCTCCAGGCTGCAGTCCCTTAAGTCCACGAAGCCGCCGGGGAAGCCCAGGCGCCCGTCAAAGCGCATCTGCATCTGCGGGAGAGGGAAGCGGAGATGGCCGGGGGCGCCCAAGGCGGCGTGGCCGCGGGGCGGGGGCGGGCGGGGGCCGGGCGTGCCCCTTCCTCACCAGCACGGCGTAGCGCAGCGGGATGCGGCCGAAAAGCAGCCCCGGGTCCGGCGCGTAGAGCAGCGCGTGGCATGCGTGCCGCCAGCCCGGCCCCAGCTGCAAGGCCTCCGCCAGCTCCAGCCTGCGTATCCCGGCCATGACCGGACTTCCCCGCTCGGCTGTCCAGGGGGCCGACGTGGGTAGCGGGCGGGACAGCCAGGATCAATCCCTGCAGTGCCCGGCGGCCAGGACCAATCCCTGCAGGGCCTGGGGCGGGGCGCGGCCGTGGGCCCGGGCGGCAGCCAATCAGAACGGGGCGCGGCGGCGGGTATCCGGCCCCGGGAAGCCTATGGCCAAGTGGGACCCGGGGGAAGTGGTTCTTGGCACGGGCAAGGGTGCAGGCGTGGCTAGGTCCTGGACGCGGCGGGAAGCCATTAATAGTGCTGACGTCACAGTCTTCCAGGGGACTTCCCCAGCCGGTTGGGCGAGCTGGGTCTTGCGAAGAGGTTCGCAGGCTGAGCAGAGTTTAATTATCTAATTAGGGACGCATCCTGGGAGCCACAGCTAGTTGGTCTGGATGGTACACGAAGTCCGGGGCCTGGGGTGGGGTAAGGGTTAGCAGAGTTGGCTTCCGAGCCGCGGCCTTCCCTGGGTGGTGGGGACAGAGGAGCGATGGGTGTTAGAGTCATCCTGAGGGTGACACTGCGGGGACTCAGTAGCTGATTGAGTGTCGGGGGGGACTTTGCCAGCATGACGTCAGGGTGGATGGCGCTGTCACTTTCTGGGATGGGGATTATAGGAGGGGGGTGAGCAACGATAGTGTAGTTCTGAAATTGGGGGTGGCAGTAGGTGGTGGATAGGATGGACAGACCCACGAGATTTTCCGGGAAAGGGTAAGGGAGGAAAGGGCTGTGGGTGAAACCCTGTAGGCACAGGAAGGAGAGAGGGCAAGGGTCAGAGGTAGAAGAAGTGCCCAAGGATTTCTAGACTTTACTCTCACATACGCTCAGACCACTGAGCTGTGAAGGAAGGTGGGGAACCCCCAGGGCAGGGGCCTCCTCAGGACCTGATGCTGAGTGAGGAACAGGGGTTCAGAATCCCTCGCCCCAGGCCTCCCCACCTTTTCTCAGGCCCTGCACTCTGTGCAGGTTGTCTCTCCTCAAGAGTCAATATTTATTACACAAAGGAAAGGAGGAGGCAGCTTCTCGAGAGGGGCTGGGCTTGGAGTCACAGCCTGTTAGTAACAGCACGTGATGCGAAAGAGCCCAAGAACCCACCCAGACACAGGCTGGCGACCTTAGCAAGGCAGTCAGTTCTCTCAGATCCCAGTCTCTAATCTGTTAAGTTCAGAGTATTCCAACCTATTAGGGATGTTAGAGATTTAAAGCACTTAGAACAGTGCCAGGCACAGCGAATGTAGCCATCTGTGGAGTCAAGGGTGGGGTAGAGTCTTATGTTAAAGGCCCGCTGTCTGGAACTGAGCCACACTCACCAGGCCTCAGCATGGGGGGGTGAGGGAGGGGATGTGGGTGGAGTGAGACGTTCCTGGCATCATTTTTCCTAGCTTAGTCTTCTGAGTAACATGGCAGAGATGGTATCTACTGACATCAGGCAACTGGATCGAGGTGATGAGACTGTAGGTGTGACACACTCATTCCCCTCTTAGAGTTCTAGGGGGCCTGAAAATGGCCCTGGTTAAACGATTAAGCCTTGCAAAAAGCTCATAAAAACTGCCAATTCCAGAATGTAAATTGGTGCAGCCACTGTGGAAAGCAGTATGGAGGTTTCTCAAAAAACTAAAAATAGAGCTGCCATATGACCCAGCAACTCCACTTCTGGGTATATATCCAAAAAAAACAAAAGATAAAACAACAACAAAAAACAGAAATACTAATTCAAAAAGGTACATGCACCCTGTTGTTTGTGGCAACATTACAATTGCCAAGACATGGAAGCAACCTGAATGCCCGTTGACAGACAAATGGATGTGGTATACAATGCGATACTATTCAGCCATAAAAAAGAATGAGATTTAGCCATTTGCAGCAACCTGGATGGACTTGGAGGATACTGTGTTAAGTGTAATAAGTTAGACAGCAAAAGACAAATGCTGTATTATATCACTTACATGTGGAATCTAAAAGATACAACAAACTAGTGAATATAACAAAAAAAGAAGCAGGTATAGAGAACAAACTAGTGGTTACCAGTGGGGAGAGGGAAGGAGGGAGGGGCAGTATAGGGGCAGGGGATTAAGAGGTACAAAATACCTACAAGGATAACATTGAACAACATGGGGAATATAGCAAATATTTTATAATAACTATAAATGGAGTACAACCTTTAAAAATTACTAATCACTACATTATACACCTGTAATTTATATAATATTATACATCAACTATACCTCAATAAAAAAAATAATAAAAGAAAAAAGACCTGCCGCTTCCAGGGTTCCACCCCAGACCAATCGAATCAGAATCTGGCAGTGGTGCTTAAGTGTAAGTGGTTTTTATATGTGTTTCAGGTGACTCTAATAAGGAACCAGGGCTGAGAACAGTGCCCTAACCCTTACCCCTAACACTCCAAAGGGTTTCTTGGTTTCTCTCCTAGAAGGGTTTCCTTGAGGATTTAGGGTCAAACATGCACTTTCCAGAGCTTCTGGCTGTTGTATTTTTCTTTTATGGTTGCTTGAGGAGACTTTTAAAGATGGATTCAGCTATTTCTAAGGCAATGTGAAAAACTATGAAAGCAAGGCAACAGCTCTACAAGAAAATGACTGGAGACCAGAGCTTTTTCAGGATGAATGAATATGGAAGCCCTCAAGACCCTCCAATCTTGCCTCCCCTTCCAAACTGCTCTCTGCCTCTGCCGGAGGAGCCCAGCCTCTTACCCTCTGCTATTCCACCTCCTGAGGCAGACTGCCTAGCAGTCGGGGCTGAAGGTAGAGAGCTGAGCCATGTGCCTCCAGAGATGCTGCAAGTTCAAAACCAAAAATAGCTCAGTGTTCAGCCTCAGAGGATGCTAGGGAACATATTCATTATTTATAAGATAATGAGGCAAGGAATTAAGCATTTATTCTTTTTATATGGGCTCTACCTTAGGGTAACCAAAAAGTTGATGAGGGGAGGTTTTTCTTTCTATAGAGAATTCCAGTTATTCAGAGAAGAAAGATGGAGCCAATCAAAACTTTGCTTTTTTTTTAGACTTTAAAGAATTAAGAGATCCTAGGAAATGATCATCAATGGCTGCTAACATCACTAAATGGATGGAAGAATGCACCACCTATGAAATATTCTTGAATTTGAATCTATCTACCATATTATAAGAAATACAAAAGAACATCTTTTTCAAATATCAGGAAGAAGCTAGAATGATCCAGGTGGTAGTGGATTAGAGTTGGAGACATCAGTAAGAATTTGTTTAGATACAGATGGTTACATACAGAAACATTTTTGGATAAGTGTATATTCAAGGGTTATTTCGTACACATATAAATTTCATTGCTCTGTCAGCTGGGAGGGCCTAGAAGCAGCGATTCCCCAGGAGCAACAAGCACACCCAGTGCCCAGATCTTGGTTTCTGTTACCATTTCCCAATAAAAGCAACCAAGACTCCTTGGAGAAGTGCTGATTCAGGCACTGGGGCAGGAAATATACACAATGGATACATGATGAGCCTGGAGCATCTTTTGATGCCAGAAAATAAGGAAGTGCACCAAAAATCCAAAAATCAATAATGAAAAAACAAACAAAGAAAAACACCCATATCGATGGGAGTTTGTCAAAGGGATAAGGACACAGGAGCCAACTCGAGCTAAAGAGCTCCCTACAGCTAAAGCTGAAACAGTCTGAGCAAGAAAATAAAGCAGTATTGGATTATAACCCAAAGGATGAAATAAATCTCTATGGGTCTATACTGATCTAAATCATGAATAAGTACATAAATGGGGGAAAAGAAGATCTCCTATGCGGAAGTAGTTGAAATAATTTATATAGGAGCTGTGCCCTGAAGATGGTGAAGTGTAATTGCCAACTCCTTCAGCGTGGGCTGCTGGGAACAGCCACTTCTTTCCAAAGGGGGCATAATGGAAGGGGGTAGGGGTGGGGCCTCTGCCGGGTGATCCAGGGCAGCATCAACAGTGGTAAGTCCTGTGGCTGGTATGCACTCGTGCTATGATGGTTAATTATAGGGGCAACTGCGTGAACCGTCTGGGGTCTCTGTACTGTCTTCACAATTTTTCTGTAAATCTAATGCTTCTAAAAAATAAAGGGTTTTTTTGTTTTTGTTTTTGTTTTTTGTTTTTTGTTTTGTACGCGGGCCTCTCACTGCTGTGGCCTCTCCCGCTGCGGAGCACAGGCTCCGGACGCACAGGCCCAGCCGCTCCGCGGCACATGGGGTCTTCCCGGACCGGGGCACGAACCCGTGTCCCCTGTATCGGCAAGCGGACTCTCAACCACTGCGCCACCAGGGAAGCCCCTAAAGTTTATTTTTTTTAAAAATCAGGATTATGCCATCTAGACTGAAGGAAACTTTACGAAAGAAATGAGCTGGTTTCTTCAATAAATGAATTGCATGGGGAAAGGAGATGGGGGTAGAATCTATACACTAAAAGAGATTGAGAGACATATCTAGTGAAGGGATTACTTGTATCCTAATCTGAAGAAACAAAGAAAGTAGGGGAGATGTGAATACTGAGCGGATATTTGATATATAGGAATTATTGATCATGCTTAAAATGTGATAGTAGTATTGTGGCTTTTTACAAAAAAGAGTCTTTATGTTTTATAGATACATGCTGAAATATTTATGAATGATAAAAATTTAGCCAGTGAGGGGGTAATGGGTGAGACTGTAAGTAAGATTGGCTACGAATTGATCATTTCTGAAGCTGAGTGACAGTTCCCTAACAAGGGCTTATTATATTATTCTCTTTAATATAATTTGATGTTTTTCATAGTAAAAAGTTAAAAATAAAAAGCACTTTGACTTCTCATGAAGTTAAAGGTAAAGGTTATAATTTACAGTTGAATAAAGCTTTGCATTTCACAAAACCGTTTCATAGATAGGATTCCTTTTGGTCCAGGAGAGGGAGAGAGAGGTGAGGATCTGGTCTCACTTTTTAGGCAAAAGAGGACTGCAACCAGCATCTCCCATCTGTCAGGAAATTTTACATCATCCCACTTAATTCTCATAAAATTTCCCAGGTGTTTCAAATGCAGACCCAAAATTAAGAACCACTGATTTTGAAGAGTATAGGAATGGGGGGGAGGGGGGAGGGAGGGAGGGAGAGGAGGTGCTACCCTCAGAGAGCTGCCAGCTAGAGCCTGTTGGTGTTTATCCAAAAGGACCTACTGAAAGTGTTAGATGCTGCTGTTATTATTAATTTTCAGGCATTCACATACCTGCAATCACATCCAGCAGCCTTCAAGGAGGTGGCATTCTACAGAAGCCAGCCCTCTTCTTGGTTATTTGCAGGTGCAGCATCAAAAATATCCACGGCTGTGTTGTCTGGAGCTCATCAGGTGGATCCATTTCACTAGGAGGACAGAACTTTTCAGACACCTCCAGTTCATACCTGGACCTCTCCCCCTGAATACCCCACAAATGCCTCAAGTCCAGCACACCCAGGAATGAGCTCAGTATTTCTCCCCCACCTGCGTCTCCTGTAACCCCACCTCTGTGTATGCCCACCGCCTGCCCAGCGGCCCCTGGCTGGAAACCTAGGAGCCTCACCAACACCCTCCTCCTTTACCCACCCCAGGCAGCCCTCACCCCTCAGCTCCCTCTCATTGTCTCCACACTCCATGCCCTGACTCATCAGATGAAGGTCAGGCTTCATCTTTGCTCACCTGGACTAACCTCCTAACTGCCTTGCTGTCCTGCCTGTCTCACCCTTTTCAAACCTACCCTTCACAAGGTCTCAAGTTACAGCTTAAAGTCACTCCCTCTTCAGGTGCTTCGCATTTCTAAGGGATTCTTGCAGAGCAAAATCAACAGCTCACGTGTGAACTTCACCTTCCGTATTAGTGATCTGTTGCTGAAACATACTGTAAAATGTAGTGACAATAAACACTTCATATCTCACAGTGGCTGAGGGTCAGGGACAGTGATCAGCAAGGGCTGCAGTCAAATGAAGGCCTCACTAGGGCTGGAGAATTTGCTTCCCGGATGGCTCACTGTCATGACTGGAAGTTAGTGCTGGTGGCAGAAGCCTCAGTTTCGTGCCATATAGATCTCTCCATGGGGCTGCTTGAGTGTCCTCATGACACAGTGGCCGGCTTCTTTCAGAGTGAGGGACCCAAGGGAAAGCAAGATGGGATCCATGTCTTTTATGACCTAGTTTTCAGAAGTCATACATGACTGCTACAGGAATCTCCTGGCCATAAGGCCACCCCTGATGCCACGTGAGAGGGAGTTGCACAGAGCAGGATACCTTCCAGAGGTGAGGACCACTGGGGCCAACTCAGAAGCCGGCCACACACCTTCCTCTCAAACCTGCCGTGGTCACCCTTACACTTGAACCACCAGCACAAAAAGATGGCACATTCCTGGAGCCCACAAGGCTTTGTGTTCTTCATGTCTGTAAGATCTTTGTCTCCTTCTTTCTTGCCTGAAATATTTTCCCCAGCTTTATTGAAGTATAATTAACAAATAAAAACTGTATATATTTAATTGATATACATATACATTGTGAATTACCACAATCAAGCTAATTAACATATCTATCACCACACATATTTTATGTGTGTGGTGAGAACACTTAAGCTTTACTTTCTTAGCAAATTTCAAGTATACAATAATACAGTATTATTAACTATAGTCACTATGTAAAATCTCCAGAACTTATTCATTCCATATAACGGAAACACTGTACCTTTTAACCAACTGTCCCTGTAAGTTTCCTGCTCCTGAGTGATCACTCAGCCAGAACAAGTTCAGTGGCCAAACTCAGAGTCTGAGGGTAAGGAAATACTCTCTTCCCATGATAGTGGGAAGAACTATGAAGTTAAAAGGGAGCAGTCAGCGTCCAGGGAGGGGTGAATTGGAACCAAAAATTCAATCTTTCAGAGAAGGAAAAAGCATAATATTTTGGAAAAAAAATGTTCTAGCTGTTGGAAGTTTGTCTCCCAACTAAACTTACAAATCTACTTTGCAAATACTCTGTTGGAGTCAAGCTCTCCGTTCTGCATAAATGTTAACAACTCTGATACTCTTAATGAGTATTTATGAATATATTATTTCATAATGTATATTTGTTGGACTAAATTTCTGAATTTCCTTCTGGAGTTAGGGGAGAACTGAGCGTCCTGAGGGCACTGGGGATGCTGCTTACTCTGGGGTCCCACAGGTGGGTTCATGAATGTGAAGTGGGTTGAGGCCTGGTTGGGGGACGCAGCTGGTCCTCAGCACAACTCGGTTGCCTTTTCAGAGCTGCTTTCTTCATGGCCTCTCAGCCGACTGTGAGCAAATTTTTAATCAGATGCTGGCTGAAAATGGCTAAAAGTGTTTACTTTTGGGGTGTGTTTGCGTGTTAGTACTAGAATCTTAGCTGCCTAAGGAAGTCTTCAGGGATGAATCTCCACTGATGGGAGATCAGGCAGCCTAACAATAAATAATTCCTCCTCCAAAGTTGAGAGCATCTTAACAGCGTTTAAAGCATACCCACACATTACCCCCAACCCCATGAGCAATTTCCTGCGATTCAACATATGAAATAATCTTGCTTATTTTTTATGGCTACCTTCAGACAAAGGCAGGAAACTGAGACTCAGAGGAAATGACTTGCCCTGGATCACACAGTAAATGACAACAGTGGGGCCAGAATCCAAGTCATCTGGGAGCAAGTTCAGTTTGTTTTCCTTACACGAAGGAAGATCATTTTAAAACACTCTTTGCTGTGTGTCCACCCCGCCCCTCCCCCGGCCCCCTCTCTCTGTCTCTGTCTCACCCCTTCTCCTTCTCTTCCTCATTTTTCATTCTTTCTCCTTTATCATCTTGGTGGCCTGGTCCCCTTCCCTTCTGACACAGTAGTTAACACACATGAGTTACCCATCATCTTGAAAGAGGAGCGGGGTGTTTCCATCCCCCTCCCTTTGAGTTACTGTCTGATTTGTCTGCCCCCTTTATCCTGATCCCATATAATGGACCTAGAGCTTTCACTCCGGCCTCAGCCCCAAATACATTAAATAATTAACTCCATCACTCTCCTTTGTGTGCCTTATCTCTGCATCACCCAAAATAGCTCGTGGCATTTCCTCTGCATAAATAGAAAGCAGAAAGGTCAGCTGGCATTTGTGAAATATATATATTTTTTACAAAGCCGAGAGCTAGCAGGGCTTCTTTATTCCCTCATTCCTGTGCCTGATCCATAACAAGCAACTTCCTAGCTCTCCAATTCCTCAGTCAGTTTCCACTCACCATCTTGCAATTTGGTCAGTGATTAATACCCACACTGAGTATGGCTGCGGGACAAAGCATTTTCCCAATGGTAAAATGAAAAAGGAATTTTCTAGTCATCTTAAATCCTGTTCTGCCACCCCCAGTGAACCAACTAGAAGGTAAACACAGTGAGTTTCTTTTATAAGACATGGAGCTCTGATCCAAGATGGTGTTTCTTCCTAGCTTTCCTTTCTTCGATGCCTGATACAGTGCACAGCACAAATCCTGGAGGATAAGGTGTTCTCCTTCTGCACCTGTCTTCCTAGCCATTGTAGGGGACCAGAATAGGCCACTTCCAAATATGCCACTTTGGCATGAGGATTATTTTGAGCTGAAAGTAAACAGTAGATGCAGGAAGAGCCCTCTGCCTTCCCACGTTCTGCCTAAATCATACATTTCCCATGAGAAAAGTGCTCTCCCTGGACCAGGGAGAGGAGAACGTTCTTATCGCTGGAGATGGGGCACCAACGCTGAGATGAATCTGTACAAACAGACCTACTAACCCAACCCTTATCTTCCATCAGCTTCCCCGTGTGTCTCCTAGTCACTGCCCCACAATTTACCCCTCCTCAGAGCTCAAATCTCTTTTCCTTTGTTTTGTCACATCTCCACAAATTGATTACTGCTCTTTCATCAAAACAGTACATAAGCTGTCTGGCTTGTTTCTCTGGTGTTTTCACTTCTTTCTAGAAAGCACCCCCCTCACCTCCCCAACCCCGTCACATGCCATGTAAAAACATTAAGATCAAATAAAACGTGTATCCTTTTTCTCCTGCTGTCTGTTGTCAGTTTATTTTGTAGGCCCCAGCTACAGCACCTAGGAGGGTAGAGGAAGTCTTTTCTTCCCTCCAACATGTTCTTAAACCAAGGATGTTGTTCCCTGGACATGTTTATTTGTTTGTGAAATATTTGAGAATCTAGCTATTTCCTCTTTTGACCCAGCAACTCACCCAAGTGTCAGGGAGGAAGAAATTTCCCCTCTGCCCCTCTTGAGTTCTTGTGGCTGGACTAGTAATAAAATTAACACCAGACAGATTAACAGGAGAAAAAGAAACACATTTTAATTCATGTGCCTGAAGGTCCCATAGAAATGGGACTTAAGGAGTGGGGCAGCTTTTATACTTTTTAGACAAAGAAACAATACATTTGTTTGTTTGTTTGTTTTTTGCGGTACAGGGCCTCTCACTGTTGTGGCCTCTCCCGTTGCGGAGCACAGGCTCCGGACGTGCAGGCTCAGCGGCCATGGCTCATGGGCCCAGCCGCTCCACGGCATGTGGGATCTTCCCGGACCGGGGCACGAACCCATGTCCCCCGCATCAGCAGGCGGACTCTCAACCACTGCGCCACCAGGGAAGCCCAAGAAACAATACATTTGTGAGGAACTGACAGGACAAAGAAACTTCGTTTGGGGTGCCCAATTAGTGAAGAATCTAAACAGAGCTTGCGCTTGGGTAGTAAACTAAAAGAAGTGGTAAGGTTTGTTTATACAGGCTTCTCTACCATGTTCCCTACCTCTGGTGATAAAGGTATCCTTCTTCCAGACGCAGGGAGGGTACCTTTCATATGAGATTTATTTCCTGCTTTTCAGGGAGACGCAGGAGGGTCAGAGTTTCTTTCTTGCATCAGCTGCTTCTCAAGCAACTTTAATTCAAAATCAACAATCTGTCGTGGTGGCATAATTTAGGGCTGCCCACCCTGAGCCCCAACACAAATATTCCATTCTAACATGAAAACCATCAGCAAGGAGATTCAGAAACTTTTATTAACTTGGTTGCTACCCCTCTTTCAGATGTAGTTGAATCTGTTTGGTCATAAAAGAGCATGGGAGCTACAGGGAGCTCCTCCTGGCGGTGAGGGCTCTTCCTTGTTCGCACGAGGGGCATGTCCGCATCTGTTACCCTCAGCAGAGTGGTCACGTGCTCCATCCATCCCAGGCTTCCCAGGGCAGACGTGGCTTTCAGTGTTCCCCCCTGGAAACAGCCACAGTTTCTGGATTTTGATGTGAGCAATGTGCTCAAGTTCAGAATTCTGCTAAGTCTCAGATCCCACCTGCAGGGAAAGAGGGCAGAACGGGCATCTTTGGCTTTGGGAAGAGGCAGGATGAAGATCTATGGTGGCCCTCGTACTGGGGTACAGAGGCTGAATCTCAGAGATGGAGTTTTGGGTGGAATAGAAAAAAATACCTTTATTGCTTTGCCAGGCAAAGGGGACCACAGCAGGCTAATGCCCTCAAAATTCTGTCCCCCGACCTGGAGCGGGTAGTGAGGAGTTTTACAGTAATAGTTCAAAGAGGGCATGATCATCTCATGGACATTTTTCTGATTGGTTGGTGGGGAGGTAAGTGGGAGTCAGCATCATCAGCCTTCTGGTTCCAACCAGTCTGGGGTCTGCATGCTTATGGGCAGCATACAGTTAACTTCTCCCACCTGGTGGGGGCTTCAGTATCTGCAAAACAGCTCAAAGATATTGTTATGTGTATCTCTTGAGGGGGAACCAGGACCCTGCCGCAAGGCTGCACTGTTGTTTCTTGGCTGCTCCTCCCTTGTCTCTGCACTCCCTCCCTTCCCTGATTAGCAACTGTTTGAACCTGCCCGTTGGAACCCAGGGAAGGTCAAGGAGACTGAATGAAGCCTATTTCCTGTAACCAAGAAACAGGGACACAGAAAGACTTTCGTGCCCAGGAGCCCCACAGGGTCCTGCTCGGTTCCAGCCCCAACACCTCTTCATAGGGCACTGGAGTTGGAGGGAACACAGAACAGTGATGTTCACAAGCCCTTGATTATTGAAGTCATGGCTCACTTGGGTCCCCATGATTCCTTGGGTTACTGGGCAGAGGTGGGAATGAGGCTTAGAGCACAGCCACTAAGCACCCTTGTCCTTAAACTGACCGCACCAAGTTCCCTCAAGTTAGTCACACTCACCTTTTTCGTCTCCATCAGTACATTTTGAGAGTATTCACAGTGAGACATCTGGAGTCTTTGGGCTCTTCCTCCCAATCCTCAAACCACCTTCAGAGATGTAAGCAGATGAATTATGCCCCAACTAACAGGAGAAAAAGTTACTGCTCCAGTGAAGGGAGGTGGGGAAGAGGGCAGCAGAAGGAAGGGTCTGGAACAATGGTTCTGATTGTGGTCCTCAAGCAGGCAGCATCAACATCACCAGGCACTCGTTAGAATCTCAAATTCTCAGGCTTTGACCAGATCTTTTGAATCAGAATTGCTGGGTAATCTTTTTTAACAAGCCCTCCAGGTGATTCTGATGCTCAGATTTGAGAAACACTTGCCTAAAAGACCATGCATTGAACTGGGGACACAGCCCCATCCATAACGGGCTAATAAGGCAACCATCCCTTCTGTCTTAGTGTCCTCAATCTGAGGCAGGAGCAGAATAGTGAATCTCAGTGCTTCCTTGCACCAGATTCACCCAGGCAGCTTGGTAACAAAAGACAGGCTTTGGTCCCTTATCTTCCCAGAGAAAGGGAGGAGATTGGGACTGGGTATTGATAAAGATTCTCTCCTTGACCAATCCTGGAAGCCCTATTTTTTTTTTAATATTTATTTATTTGGTTGTGCTGGGTCTTAGCTGCGGTGTGTAGGCTCAGTTGCAACACATGGTTGCGGCAGGCGGGCTCCTTAGTTATGGCATGTGAACTCTTAGTTGCAGCATGCATGTGGGATCTTGTTCCCTGACCAGGGATCGAACCCGGGCCCCTTGAATTGGGAGCGCAGAGTCTTACCCCCTGGACCACCAGGGAGGTCCCTGGGAGCCCTCTTTTGACTCCTCAACCTTGGACCCTGTCTTCAGCCTCGTAAGTCAGTTTAGGGAGAACCCCCCACCCCTGATGTCTGATCACCTAGTCTGCCTCCAGCAGGAACACCGTTAGGTCAGTTTAGCAACAATCCCCCCTGCCTTGGATGTCTTCTCTTAGTAACCTTCTACCCTGGATCCCCACCAGTGCCCCCACCCCTCCTTAGCTGTAAATGCCCTGCTGTCTTTGCCGCATGAGGAGGTGAGTCTCACCTGTCTCCCTACTGCAACAGTCTTGGCACCTGGTCCTGAATAAAGTCTTCCCTATGGGTGTAACAAGTGTCAGAGTAACTTTTCCTTTAACACATTTTCTTAAACGTGTGCATGTGTAAGAAGCTGCTCAAGCAGGTCTGATATAGCTCCCTGGTCAGAAACCCACATGCACTGTGGTTACGAGCTTGGACACTGGAGTCAGACAGATCTGGGTGAAACCTAAGCTCAGCTTCTCTGGACTGCACGACCTGACTGGTTACCTAACCCGAGCATCGTCAGCTGCAGAGTGGGGAATTTCTCTCTCCCTCCCTCCCTCCCTCCCTCTCTCTCTCTCTCTCTCTCTCTCTCTCTCTCTCTCTCTCTCTATCTCTCTGGTGAAAAGATTGAATGAAGTAAGGTCCTTACAGTAGTGAGCACAGCACTGGTCCATAATAGGCAACAAACAAACCAAATCTTAGCTGCTTTAAGTAATAAATATCCTTAGATGGATGTGCTACATTCAATAGGATACTTCTGGATAAGGACAGGGTAAAATAGGTGATTTATTTTGTAACCACGGAAAATGTATTTATTATGAATAAAAGTCTTCAATACTCCATGGATGAGTCTGGGGAATAAATCACAGAAAGGAATCACTTTATCCTTACACATATGCCCTTCTTGCTTTTTAAGCATTCAAGGGCAAAAGCGGGTCAAAAGCAGGTCACCTGAGACAGGTACATCTGACCCACGGGCAGCAGCCCAGTGTGGCTGAGGCTGGGGTCCAACATCCTTCAGGGGCAGGTGCCCACAGACTGTGGAGACCCAGAGCAGTCGGGTGCTGAGCCTGTCCTCCAAGTGGAAACAGTGAAGAGCAGGTACTTCTCCCAGGCCAAGGTCAGGGTGGTCCAACCCCGCTGGAAACCCCAAGGGCACACAAGCGGGAATGCTTTTCAGGAAGCCAAACTTGACCCATCTCACAGTATAGACCCAACAACACTAATTAGCCCAGGTTTACTACTCCCTAAAGGAGTCATTCCATTTGACAAGGGATTGAGAGTAGAGACAACAGCTCCAGCTCTGTACCCAGTTCCCAGAACAGAGTCCAGCATATGTGCTGACGGATGCTCACAGGCATTTGTCCACTTGAAGCTGCTTGTTTCTGACATTTGCTTTGCGATGGTTCTGGAGAAGAGTGGCCCTTTCTCTGCTTGTGATCAGCAACTGCTCCTCAAAGTAGAGCCACTGGTCAACCTCAGAACAATCACTGGCTCGAGGCACGACTGTTTCCAGAGCTGCCCAGACCTCTGCCTTGCTGGCTTTCTGCTGCCTTGCTCTCTTGAAGTAATTGTAGACCTCCTCAAACACCTCCATCCCCAGCTTCTGCACAGCTGATCTGCCAAGCAAGTTAGGAAAGAGTAAGAAGTGTTACATATTGAGATCATTTTAGAGAAAATGTACTGTCAGCCCTCCATGTTGCGGGTGGTTGAATCTGGGGGTGCGGAACCCGAGGACACAGATGGCCGACTGTGCTGCCATTTTATACAAGGGAATTGAGCATCCGTGGATTTTGTTATATGTGAGGAGAGTTTCCTGAAACCAATCCTCTGTGGATACCGAGGAACAACTGCATTTTAAAAGCATTTAATACACAAATAACATTGTAACCCTGGGATTTAGAGAAAAACAAGACCTTGAACACTCAACAATATTCAACAAATACTTCTTGAATGTTTATTACATGGCAATTACCCTTCTAGGAACTATGAATACAGCATTCAACAAGTGAGGCAAATTCCGGCCTTCATGGAGCTTACCTTCTAGGGCAGTGGCCCCCAATCTTTTCGGCACCAGGGACCGGTTTCTTGGAAGACAATTTTTCCATGGACGGGGGTGGGTGGGGATGGTCCAGGCAGTAATGCGAGCGATGGGGAGCGGCAGATGAAGCTTTGCTTGCTCGCCTGCCCGCCGCTCACCTGCTGTGTGGCCCGGTTCCTAACAGGCTGCAGCCCGGGGGTTGGGGACCCCTGTTCTAGGGTAGAGAATAAACAGGTAACTAATAAGATGCATACATAATATAATATGTGGTGCTAAGTGCAATGAAGAATAAAGCAGGGTGAGAAATGGAGAAGGTGGGTGGACACGGCAGCCCTCTCTGAGGAGGGGTCGTTGACAGAGACCCACAGGAAGTGAGCCAGTATTGGTGGGAAGAGATGAGGGGATCTTGAGGCTGAACCGTGCAGAAGAAATGTCCAGAAGGCGAGTGTGTCCAGAGTCAAGCAAACAAAGGGAAGAGGATGGTTGGGATATGAAATCAGAAATAATGATAATGAGAACAATCAAATGATAATGAGGAGAGAGAGGCAGAGGAGGGGAGAAGAATAGTCCTATTACCCACCCGCTAGGCACTTTTCTACCCACTTACCCTTTACAACAGCTCTGTAAGGGAGACATTTTTTAAAATCCCTATTTTACAGATGAAGAGACTGAGGCTTAAAGGCTTAAAGGTAATTTGACCAAGTTCCCATGGAGGCCAGCGCTCACTTCCATACTTGCCCCAGTCCTGGTCCATGTGGAGCCACAATCTGTGTTATAATCATATTGCCACACCTGGAATGTTTATTTTGCCTCTGTTTCCCCTCATCTCTAGCCAGGGTCGTAAACTAAAGGCTTATGGGCTAAGCTTGGCATGGGACGTGTTTTTTTCCATCAGCACCATGTTCTATTTTCTCCTGTTTTATTCATATTTTTTACACTTGAATGTGAAAATCTTCAGGCTGGGCCTGCCCTCCACACTCTCTATTTTCTGCCTCTTCTTCACTCACCTCCCTCACTCCTGACCATTTTATCCTAGGCTGCGTCCACCTGCCTGACTCAAGGGCACTCGAGTGTCGAGAATTTTGTTTTACAGTTCACAATTGTTAATGGTTCCATACTGCTCCACTGAATCTGTGTGCCGACACTTTCCTAATCACTCCTCCACCATTCATTTAGTTTCTTTTCACAATAACACTGTATGGACACCCTTAGGAACATAGCTTTTTCATTTAGGGGAATCTTTTCTGGCATCAAACTTCTAGAAGTGGAGCTAATTACATAAGTGTGTCCACCCCTGTGAAAATTCATATATACACTTATGATTCATGCCCTTTTCTGTATATGTATTGAGTTTGATTAAAAAATAAAATATTTTGTGAGAACAGATTAGGTTGATGTATATAGAGTCATCCCTCAGTATTGGCAGGGGATTGGTCCCATGACTCCCTGCAGATAACAAAACCCATGGATGCTCAAGTCCCTTATATAAAATGGCATAGTATTTGCATATAACCTACCCACACATCATCTCTAGATTACTTAAAATACCTAATACAATGTAAATGCTATGTAAATAGCTGTAAATACAATGTAAATGCTATGTAAATTGTTGCTGGTTTGCAGCAAATTCAAGTTTTGCTCTTTGGAACTTTCTGGATTTTTTTTTTCAAATATTTTTGATCCCCAGTTGAAGTCACGGTTGCAGAACCCATGCATACTAAGGGCCAAGTATAAATATTTTTATAACTTTAACTGTGAATAAATGTTTCTTTATTCTTCATTTCAATGGATTTGGTGAAAAGAAAAATCAGAGGTTGTTTTTTGTTTTCCAAAATTTTTAAAGCATTACTGCTAGACAGTAATGATGGTAATGTTGACAATAACATTGAAGGCATTAATCACAGACGCTTTCATTCATTTTTTATGCCCTTGTTGTACAGTAATATTCAACCTTGTAATCCCTAGAACACAAGGATCTGGGTTAGGTATTGTGGCAGATAAAAAGAAGTAATTGATCCTGCTCTAGTTTAGAGACTTGTAATTACAATGCAAGATATATGCATCTTAAATTTTTTTTTTTTTTTTAACTGGTTTTTTTTTTTTTTTTTGCGGTATGCGGGCCTCTCACTGTTGTGGCCTCCCCCGTTGCGGAGCACAGGCTCCGGACGCGCAGGCTCCGGACGCGCAGGCTCAGCGGCCATGGCTCACGGGCCCAGCCGCTCCGCGGCATATGGGATCCTCCCAGACCGGGGCACGAACCCGTATCCCCTGCATCGGCAGGCGGACTCTCAACCACTTGCGCCACCAGGGAGGCCCGCATCTTAAATTTTAACTAACATTTTTATAGCACTTCAGAACTTGCAAAATGCTTTTACATTTATTATCACAAATGACCCTTGTGAACTAGACAATACATTGATCATTTATCTCCATTTTACAGATGAGAATAAGTAGGCTGACTTTCACAAATTAACACAACCACTAGGTTGATGGAACTTGAACTCAAACACAAGTCTTGGAACTTCAAGTGCTAGAGAGATAAGCAGCCCTAGGGCCCCACATCCTCCAGCTTGTGTAGGTTTCCCAACTCTGCCAAGAGATTATCAGAACCAATCCCAGGATGCCTCACATCCCTAGTCACCTCAGCCACTCGCAGAAATCCAAGCTTTCCTTGCTGACATGCACCAAACCATGGTCAGATCCTACCACTTCCCTGCCTCACAGACTCATATAACATTAGGGTCTGATCTCTTCTCTACTCTCATTTATCAGGTTGTGTATAATCTGTCTCCTGCTTTCTTCCACCAACCTGCTCTGTCTTGTCCACAGTCTGTCTTAGCCACTAGGCTCCAATCACACCTATCTCCTTTCTGTTCCTTAAATACAACCCAAGCCTTGTTCCCACCTCCAGGCCTTTGCACTAGCTGTACCCTCTTCCCTGAAATGCCTTTCCCTTTGATCTTCACATAACTGCCTCCTTCTTGCCATTCAGATCTCAGCTTACATATCTCCTTCTTGGAGAAACCATCCTTGACCACTGAGTCTAATGGATCCATCCAGTTATTCTACAGGATCACATTGCCTGAACCATTTGCACAGCACCTGTTACTCTCTGGTATTTTTCTTCTATCTTTTTGTGTATATTTGTTTACTGTTACTCCCCTAATTATCCTACTCCCCTAATTAGCATACAGATTCCATAAAGGAGGGACTCAGTACCTAGAACAGGACCAGGCATGCAGTAGGTGTTCAGGCAATACTTGGGGAATGAAGGAACAACCCAGACAGCCACTAATTATCATCAAATAGTGTCTCATGAAAGTTTACTGTTGGGAAAATCAGGGAACACCCAGTGGAGGAGAAGGGGGCACTGTAACAACTGGAGAACTGTGGGTGGGAGCCAACCGTGGGAGCAGTGGGAGAACAGTGAGGCGGCCTGGCATGTACGGAGGATGCGCGAAGAAGAGGGTGAGAACCACATGAACACAGCATTAAAGAAACCTTAGCATGTAATTATTAATATTAACCATTGATGATAAAGAAGCCCCAAAATGTTCCCTGAAAACATAAAAAAATAACTAACAGTTCTTGAGTTTTCTCTGTGTGCCAGGTTCCATTCTGAGCATTGTCTCAGATCATCCTTTTAAATCCTCATAACAACACTATGGATAGACATGATCGTTATTGCCATTTTACAGGTGAGATAGAGGAGGGTATTAAATAACTTGCCCACTGCCACCTAGCTTTGAAGTGGTGGAGCTGGAATGTGAGTCCTAGTAGTTTCACTCCAGAACTCATTCTTTTCATCACTATGATATGGACTTTGGATTCAGAGAGACCAGAGTTGGATCCTGGCTCTCCCTTTCACTGGCTGTGTGATCTTGGGCCAGTTACTTGACCTCTCTGAGCCTTGGGTTTTTCATATTTAAGTGGAGGTTACACACACACAGACACACAGACACACAGACACACACACACACACACACACAGATTTTAGCAGAGTACCTGTCACCTACCAGGAACCCGATAGCCATTGTTTTTACTATCATGTACATTATTGTTGCTTTCCCAATGGTGAATTGCACAGTAATCCTATTTCAGTTTAACTGGAAGTTTCAAGTAATTTTGTAGTTCTACTGCCAGTTAAGACACTATTTTAGGGGACTTCCCTGGTGGTGCAGTGGTTAAGGCTCTGCACTCCCAATGCATGGGGTGGGGGTTCGACCCCTGGTCAGGGAAATAGATCCCACATGCATGCCACAACTAAGGAGCCCACCTGCCACAACTAAGGAGCCCACCTACTGCAACTAAGGCCTTGTGCAACCAAATAGATTAAAACAAAAAAAGATACTATCTTAAATATTTTTTATCTTTTCTAACTGAATTTGAAAAAAAATGACATAAAAAGTCTGGTAGCAGTGGGAGTTTAAAAAAGAAGTAATTTTGTAGAAGTAATCATGAAAATCGAGTTTAGGAGAAAGCATTAAGAAACACAGATTATTCTTCAGACAGTTTAAGGAAACTTGAAAATGACTTTACAGAATATAAAAATTCCTGCACATCACATATGTATGAGGTACTGCAGGAATAGAATGGCGCCATGAGCTTTCCCTTTAACACCTCTATCTTAATGATCACTGGTGCTAACAAGTACCAGGAACCTTTATGAAAGATAGATTTTGTACCCCTTCTCTCCATGTCTAGTATTTCAAATGGCTGTCTATGAATCTGGTGGGCAGAGACAGGACAGATCTCTGCACAGAGACAGATGACGGCATTTTCCATGCCTGGGCGACATGTGGCACCCCCAGATGGGACGTGTGACTTTCAGGCCCTTTGTGAAAATGGTATTGCCTTCTGCTCTGTGCCCTGGGCACAGATTCTTGTTTGTTGGGTACCCTGCTATAGCTAATCATTCCTGGAAGGGTTATTTTATTTGTGATCTAAACATCTTCTAGTAAATGTAGATGAATAAACTGTCTAAAAAGCAAAATCCATCTAGGTATAATTTATGAGACACACATAATATATAGGGCATTGAAAGGTTGAGAGTAAACAAATCTAAAAAAAAGGACATGCCAGGCAAATAATAACCAAAAGAAATCTGGGGTAGCTATATTAATATGAGACAAAATAGATTTTAAGGGGAAAAAAGCATTATTAGAATAAAGAATGCCACTAGACAATGAAAACCATTCAACTTACCAGGAAGAAATACGAATTCTAAACTCACACGTATCTAATAAAGTAGAATCAAAACACATCAAGCACTACAGGGAGAAACTGTCAGTTACATCCTCATAATGTAGGATTTCAATACACCTTGCTCAGTTATTGATGGAAAGCATTTGAAAAATTAGTAATAGAAAATCTGGATATACTTAATAAGCTAAATTTAATAGATATACATAGGGCCCTCTCCCTCCTGATGATTAGAGAACCTACACTCTTCCCAGACTCTCATGTAACATTTACAAAAACTGACCATATACTAGACAATTCAAGTCTCCACACATTTCAAATAATTGATTTTATACAAGATCTAGTTATCTGACCACAATACAATTGTTAGAAACCTGTAACAAAAATATGGAGTAAACAGTTCTGTTTGTAAATTTATTTATTCTAAATAAATTGTGGGTCAATCAAGAAATTAGGCATGCCATTAAACAAACTTATTTTAAGCCAAAAGAAAAGTGACAGGTGTGTTAGCATTGTAAGATTGCAGCATAAATTTACTTTGACACTCGGAAAATAGGCTGTAATATTTCTGCAATGATGTGTTCCAGTATTTTAGGAATCATAAAATAGAAAATTCTATTTAAGGGGACTCTCTTGCTGTTATCTAAGATTTGGAAAGAGAGGGGAGTGTTCCTTGTGTTGTTTAAGGGGAAAAGGGAGTTCTAGGTTTGTTTTTTCAAAGGGAGGGGGGCAGGAACCATCCCTTTAGTTAGGTGGCTATCTCAAATAAAAAGAACTTACATTTTCAAATGAAAAAAAGTATATTTTAATCCTTTTTCATCTATTTGTCCTACGCTTCATATCCTTGATCAATGTTATCCTCTTGTTCAAAGTATTTTAAGTGTTTAAGAGATCCTAAATATCATCTTAGTCCAGATGGTTCATTTACAGGCTGGTGCTCTTTGGGCTGGATCACCACCCTGCACAGGCCAGTGGCAGACACAGGGGAGCTGAAGGAAGCCTCCTACGGTTCTAAAGAAGCTCCAGCAGCCTGGGGAAATCCACAGTATATATATTTGGCTGATTCTCCAGCTGAAAAACCATTAAACTGCAGGGGAGCACTTCGGCCCTCCCCTGCCTAGCTCCTCCAAACTCAATCTCTCATCCCCCAAACTCCTTTACTGACCTCTTCTCATGTTTACTTGTTCTTTGTAAGCAATATATTTATCATATCTATTTATTTTCCCACCAGCTATTGATTGCTCTGTGTGCTCTCTATCTCTCTCTCAGGGGCTCTAAAGAAGAGGTCTGTGTCTGTGTAGTTCTATAAGGATGGCAAACAAAATGTCCTCACATTTTAAATATTATTTTAGTTTGGAAGCCGTCTCACACTTAGAGAAGAGTTACAGGTATAGTTCAAAGAACACTTTTTTGACTTAAGCCTTTTGAGAATAAGTTGCTGACCTGATGCCCCTTTCTCCCATACTTCGTGTGTATTCTTTACAAATAAAGATACTCTCTTACATAATCACAGACCAGCCATCAAAATCACGAAATTACCACTGATATATTACTGTCATCTAATTCTCTAATCCATTCAGGTTTCCCCAGTTGTCCGGTAATGCCCCTTATAATAAAAGGATCTGGGTCAAAATAATTATGTTGCATTTATTCGTCAAGTCTCTTTAATCTCCTTTAATGACCTTGACACTTTCAAAGGTTTGAAGCAAGTTGTTTTGTAGACTGTCCATCAATTTGCATTGTCCTTGCCCGTGGGACTTACCAAGTCTAGCTATCCCTCCTTTTACATATTGGCCTGAAAGACAGGAGTAGAGCCTTCTATTACCTCAGGGCATTCTTTGAGAGCTCCACCTGCACCCCTTCAAGAAGGTTCTCTCTTCTCTAGAGTCCAAAAAATGCCCTGGTGGTAATAGTATCTTGGTGCTTAGTTCATGATTCCTCCCTACAGCTTTGTTCCCAGTGTCCTGTGAGAAATAAGGGATCTCCTAAGGGAAAGGAAGCAGCTTGTGAAGTAAGTTTCCAGACATTCAGGAAAGAATTCCCTGAACATTCTACCCACTTGATATCTCCACTTGAGTGTCTGGTAGGCATCTTACAGTTATCACGCCCAGTTGAATTGCTGATCTTCCCTCCATATCATCCTAGTGCTGCAGCCTTGCCCATGTCTGTTCATGTCAGTTCCTGCCTTCCAATTTCTCAGGCCACAAACCTTTAGGTCACCCTTGATTTGTCTCTCCCTGCCACACTCCAATGGTCCACTGTCTCTCATAATCAGACCAGTTATTAAATCCTATTGGCTCTCACCATTTCCATCACTACCACCCTGGTCCAAGCTGCCATGCTCTCTCACCTGACTGCTTCAATAGTCCCTCAACTGGTCTCCTGATTCTACCTTCACTCCCCTAGAGTCTGTTGTCAACTCAGCAGCCAGAGTGACCCAGATCCCTTCCTCCTCTGCTCAAAACCCTCTTTTGGGCTCCCCATCTCACCCAGAGTAAAGTCAAGGCCCTTCTGGTGGTCTAGAATATCCTGAACGATCTTCCCGCCATACCTCTGCAAACACATCTCTTCCCTCCCTCTCCTCACTCACTCCATTCCAGCTACACTGACCCCCTTGACCTTCCCTGAACACACTGGGCACATCCCATGCCAGGGTCTTTGCACTTGCTGGTCCCTCTGACTGGAATGCTCTTTCTCCAGATATCCCTATCTCTTTTCTTCATCATCTCCAAGTCTTTGCCCTGGTGTCATCTTTTCAGAGACCTACCCTGACCACCTTCTTTAAAACTGTAAACTTTACCCCCATTCTGCACTGCCAGTCCACCCTGCCTGCTTCGTATTTTCTTCTTAACATTGTTACTTTCTACTGTACTCTGCTTCCCCTTCATGATTTGTCAATCACCCCATTTGAAAATAAGGTCCACAGGGCAGGGATTATTTTCACCTTTTTTGTTCACTGATCCCACTGCTTGGAATAGCCCTGGCACAGAACAAGTACACAATAAATACTTGTCCGATGAATGAATATATACCTTAAAAGCCAAGTAAGGAAGGAATAAGGTGATGTTATACAATTTTATTTTAAAATATTTGCATCTGAGGTGGGGGTCAAGGTGGTGAAGTAGGAAGACCCTGAGCTCCCCTCCTCACGTGGACACACCAAAGTTACAGCTACTCACAGAGCAACTACTGCTGAGAACAACCTGAAGATTAGCAGGACAAATTTTCCACAATTAAAGACATAAAGAAGGAACCACAATGAGCTGGTAAGAGTGGCAAAAACGGGTCCAGCCATATCCCCTGGTCGGTGACCCACTGGCAGCCACAAGCCACTGGGCTGCACAGCCAGCAAGGGGTCAGCCTGCTTATGAGCATGATCACAGTGGTAGGTCCCACCACATCAGAAGTGCACACGTGGCTGACGCAAGGAGCACCCCTAGGGCACATAGGTCCGAGGGGAGTGTGCTGCTGGGCTTCACAGGACGTCTCCTGTAAGGACGTCTCCACTTCTCCAAGATCAGAAGACATAATGGACCTGCCTGATACATAGAAATAAACACAGAGAAGTAGGGGAAATGAGGAGGCAGAGGAATATGTGCCATATATATATATATACACACACACACACACACACACACACACACATACACACAATGGAATAGCCACTGAAAAGAATGAAATCTTGCCATTTTCGATAACTTGGATAAATCTAGAGGGTATTATGCTACATGAAACAAGTCAGACAGAGAAAGACAAATGCCATATGATTTCACTTACGTGTGGAATCTAAAAACAAAACAAATGAACAAACAAAAAGAAAACAGACTCATAGATACAGAGAACAAACAGGTGGTTCCCAGAGGGGTGGGGTGGGGTGAAATAGGTGAGGGGAATTAAGAGATACAAACTTCCAGTTATAAAATTAAAAAGTCTCAGGGAGGTGTTGTACAGCACAGTGAATGTCATCAAAGGTGCTCTAATAGCTTTGTTTGGGGACAGATGGTTACTAGACTTCTTGGGGCCATCATTTTGTAATGTATTTAAATGTCGAATCACTATGTTTTACACTTGAGACTAACATAATATTGTACATCAACTACATTAAAAGATAAAAATAAAAATATATGCATCCCTAGTATTTGTTCTAAGAATTAGCACATAGTGAAATTACAACCTAATTCTGCAAAGTGTAAGATTACTTCTGTGATTCTTTTTTACTTCTGTGATTTTTACTTGTTTTCCAAATTGTTTTTTAAGATAAAACTCTGATCAAGTGTAGTTTTCAGTATTTCTTATGTTATTTTCATCCTATTTCAAGTGGATTGGCTTTATGGGGCCTGTACGATCATCTGTGGATAAAAATGACCTCATATTTCTCTGAGTGGAAAGGAACAAGCTTTGTTTTTTGTTTTTTTTAATTTATTTTTTTAATTAATTATTTTTAACATCTTTATTGGAGTATAATTGCTTTACAATGGTGTGTTAGTTTCTGCTTTATAATAAACTGAATCAGCTATATGTATACATATATCCCCATATCCCCTCCCTCTTGCGTCTCCCTCCCTCCCTCCCAATCCCACCCCTCCAGGTGGTCACAAAGCACCGAGCTGATCTCCCTGTGCTATGCGGCTGCTTCCCACTACCTTTCTATTTTACATGTGGTAGTGTATATATGTCCATTGTTTTCTTAAAATAATTCTGTGTGGAAGGGGCTGTGTCCCTGCCGTCCTCTTTCACACTTTCACACCGCGGCATCTGGAGAGCTGCTTAGCCGGCTGCCCCGCCGCACGTGCGAGGCCTCGGAGAAGGATGGAGGGAGTGAGCAGCCGAGGCGATGCCCTTCTACCGCCGTCACCCTCTGCCGTGAGAGTTAAATACGGCAGAGAGCAGCAGCTGAGGGCATTATAGCCTCCTGTTCTAAACGATATTTTAGCTTAGCAGCAGAAAATGTTTGACACTATCCCCCCTCCTAGAAAAATCACAAGCAGTTTCTGTTCAGGGAGAAGGAATGAGTTTCCACCCGTTCCGCAGCATCATCAAAGCTCCCTTAGCTCTGTCCCTTAGTAAGGACTAACAGGAAAGTCTCTCTCTTACCTTGGGGTTGATTTGCTTTGCAAACCTTTCCTCTGCCCAGTAGAAGTTCCCCAATAATGGCTACATTTACATTTTTGTTTCCAGATTAATTAACCACGTGAGGAGTGTAAAACTGAAAACAGTTTTCTGATCTGCTCCCTCACTGGGCTTGGGGCCCCCTGTGGACAGAGGGCCTTTCTTAGTCATCCTTGTACCCAGCATGGTCCTGGCACAAACCTGCCCCTATGTTATTTATTCATTCAGCAGATTTTTTTTTTTTTTTTTTGCAGTACGCGGGCCTCTCACTGTTGTGGCCTCTCCCATTGCGGAGCACAGGCTCTGGACGCACAGGCTCAGCGGCCACGGCTCACGGGCCCAGCCGCTCGGCGGCATGTGGGATCTTCCCAGACCGGGGCACGAACCCGTGTCCCCTGCATCGGCAGGCGGACTCTCAACCATTGCGCCACCAGGGAAGCCCTCAGCAGATTTTTAATGAGTGCCTAGCACATGCCAAGTTCTAAGAAGCAGCCATAAGCCTGTGACCTCACAGAACTCATAGTTTAGTGGCAAGATGACAGATATTAAACAAATAAACAAACAAATAAGGTAATTTCAGATTTTTGTCATTGCTGCAAAGAAAATAAAACAGGGAAATGGAAGAGTGAGAGCAGTGTGCCTAGAATAGGGTTTGAGCCCCGCAGCAAGGTGGCGGCAGACAAGGCGCTTCTAGGGGGCCTGGTACAGGCCGCTTGGTGACTGCCAGGCCCTGTCATTTTGAACCAGCTCCCCCATCTTCTTGACTGACCCTCATGCAGAGGAGGCAAGGCCCACCACGAACATTTGTGGGGATACAGCAAGAGGACCAGTGGAGGCCCACACATCTAAATATTTATAAGTTATGAACCAAGCTAACAAACTGTTAAATAAAATATGACCTACCTTCTTACCCTGACAAATTAACTTCATAGAGACCTAGAAGGCCAGCTTCAGTATTCTCGGACTCCTCCAAGTTCTGCAATGGAATATGACAGAGCTGGGTGTGCCAGCCCCCCCGACCCTCATCCCTAGATGTACATCCCGACCCTGCCCCCATCTCTCCCCAGCCTGGCTCTATCTCCCACTGTGAGGGGTCTCTGCACACACATTTGACACCTCAGCCCCTACGTCCAAGAGCCATTGATGCCTTCTGCAGATAGCCAGCCACCTCAGACGTCGGGGTGTGCAAACCGGCAGCACAGACCACCCCGGGGGGGAGGGCCCTGAGTCAGAGGCCCGCAGACTCTGGAAATGAACTGAGGTCATTTGGGCCTAAGAGAATTGCAGGGTTCCAGGTGACTAGGGCATGGTCTAGAAGAGGAGACACAGGCCCTGAGTATGCAGGTCCCCTTGGCCCCATGGGCTCCTTGCTCCATGGGGAGGGATAAGGCTGGAGGATGACCACAGTGGCGGCCTCGACAGCCAGGCCCAGGGCCTAGGGATGGTACTAGAAGGGAGGTTACCTTTGCCAATGTAATTAAGGAAGGCCCCTCTGGGGGGCAGGCATAGGAACGACATTTGAATGGAGACTTGAAAGGTAGGATGAGTCATCCAGGCCAGTATCTGGGAGCAGGGCATTCCCAACTGAGGGAAAAAGAAGTGGCCAGGCAGGTGAAGCTCTGTACGGAAGAAGACTGGGGTGGCTGAGGCCTAACTCAGGGGAGAAGAGTGACAGGAGATGAGGGCAGATGGTGGGGCAGGGGCAGCGACCTTGGAGGCTGAGGTAAGGAGTCCTGCCTTGACCTGGGTGCACGGGAGCCTCTGAAGAGCTGACACGATCTGAGCCCTGTTATAACCAGATCACTCTGGTGCTGTGTGAAGTGGATGAATCACAAGGAGCCACTGTCAAGGGCAAATCAACAGATTTGAGCACAACGCAAAATGCTTCAGTGCCTTTGATGTAAGGATCCTTGGGGTTAATTCTTCCCCAAATTTTCGAACCAAGAAAACTCTCCTACTAAGCTGGCTGCTGTTGACTCAGAGGGTTTCTCCTCTTGTGTAGGCTGCCTGCCAGCTCAGAGCTGAGTTGGTGCTTATTTGCAGGGTAAACTGTTCATTTATCAATCTGGCATCCAGTCTCAATTTTATATCTCCTACCCATATACATGTTTTCACAAACTTGTCTCAGAATAGCAAAAATTATAAGTAAAAAACAATAGTAGTTAGAAACATAGGGAGATTTGAGAAGATGGCAGAAGAGTAAGACGTGGAGATCACCTTCCTCCCCAAAGATACATCAGAAATACATTTACACGTGGAACTGTTCCTATAGAACACCTACTGAACGCTGGCAGAAGACCTCAGACCTCCCAAAAGGAAAGAAAGTCCCCACGTACCTGGATAGGGCAAAAGAAAAAAGGATAAACAGAGACAAAAGGATAGGGACGGGACCTGCACCAGTGGGAGGGAGCTGTGAAGGAGGAAAGGTTTCCACACACTAGAAGCCCCTTCGCGGGCGGAGACTGCGGGTGGAAGAGGGGGGAAGCTTCGGAGCCACTGAGGAAAGCACAGCAACAGGGGTGTGGAGGGCAAAGCAGAGAGTCTCCCACACAGAGGATCAGTGCCGACCGGCACTCACGAGCCTGAGAATCGGTGCCGACCGGCACTCACCAGCCTGAGAGGCTTGTCTGCTCACCCGCCAGGGCAGGCGGGGGTTGGAAGCTGAGGCTCGGGCTTCGGTCGGATCCCAGGGAGAGGACTGGGGTTGGCGGCATGAACACAGCCTGAAGGGGTTAGTGCACCACGGCTACCCGGGTGGGAGTCTGGGAAAAAGTCTGGAGCTGCCAAAGAGGCAAGAGACTTTTTCTTCCCTCTTTGTTTCCTGATGCGCGCGGAGAGGGGATTAAGAGCGCTGCTTAAAGGAGCTCCAGAGACGGGCGCGAGCCGCGGCTAAAAGCGCGGACCCCAGAGACGGGCATGAGACGCTAAGGCTGCTGCTGCCGCCACCAAGAAGCCTGTGTGCGAGCACAGGTCACTATCCACACCTCCCCTCCCGGAGCCTGTGCAGCCCGCCACTGCCAGAGTCCTGGGATCCAGGGACAACTTCCCCGGGAGAGCGCACGGCACGCCTCAGGCTGGTGCAACGTCACGCCGGCCGCTGCCGCCGCAGGCTCGCCTCTCATCCGGACCCCTCACTGGCCCCGGCCTGAGTGAGCCAGAGCCCCCGAATCAGCGGCTCCTTTAACCCCGTCCTGTCTGAGGGAAGAACACACGCCCTCAGGCAACCTACACGCAGAGGCGGGACCAAATCCAAAGCTGAACCCTGGGAGCTGTGCGAACAAAGAAGAGAAAGGGAAATCTCTCCCAGCAGCCTCAGGAGCAGCGGATGAAAGCTCCACAATCGGGGCTTCCCTGGTGGCGCAGTGGTTGAGAGTCCGCCTGCCGATGCAGGGGACACGGGTTCGTGCCCTGGTCTGGGAAGATCCCACATGCTGTGGAGCGGCTGGGCCCGTGAGCCATGGCCGCTAAGCCTGAGCGTCCGGAGCCTGTGCTCCACAATGGGAGAGCCCACAACAGTGAGAGGCCCGTTCACCAAAGAAAAAAAAAAAAAAGCTCCACAATCAACTTGATGTACCCTGCATCTGTGGAATACCTGAATAGACAACGAATCATCCCAAATTGAGGAGGTGAACTTTGGGAGCAACATATATTATTTTTCCCCCTTTTCCTCTTTTTGTGAGTGTGTATGTGTATGCTTCTGTGTGAGATTTTGTCTGTATAGCTTTGCTTTCACCATTTGTCCTAGGGTTCTGTCTGTACGTTTTTTTTTTCTTTTAATAAATATTTTTTATTTTAATAACTTTATTTTATTTTACCTTACTTTATTTTATTTTATCCTCTTTCTTTCTTTCTTTCTTTCTATTTTTTCTCCCTTTTATTCTAAGCTGTGTGGAGGACAGGCTCTTGGTGCTCCAGCCAGGAGTCAGTGCTCTGCCTCTGAGGTGGGACAGCCAACATCAGGACACTGGTCCAAAAGAGACCTCCCAGCTCCACATAATATCAAATCGTGAAAACCTCCCTGAGATCTCCAACTCAACACCAAGACCCAGCTTCACTCAACGACCAGCAAGCTACAGTGCAGGACACTCTATGCCAAACAACTAGCAAGACAGGAACACAGCCCCGTCTATTAGCAGAGAGGCTGCGTAAAATCAAAATAAGGCCACAGACACCCCAAAACACACCACAAGATGTGGACCTGCCCACCAGAAAGACAAGATCCAGCCTCATCCACCAGAACACAGGCACTAGTCCCCTCCACCAGGAAGCAAACACAACCCACTGAACCAAACTTAGCCACTGGGGACAGACACAAAAAACAATGGAAACTCCAAACCTGCAGCCTACAAAAAGGAGACCCCAAACACAGTAAGTTAAGCAAAATGAGAAGACAGAGAAACACACAGCAGAAGAAGGAGCAAGGCAAAAACCCAGCACCTAACAAATGAGGAGGAAATAGGCAGTATACCTAAAAAATAATTCAGAATAATGATAGTAAAGATGATACAAAATTGTGGAAATAGAAAGGAGAAAATACAAGAAATGTTTAACAAGGACCTAGAAGAACTAAAGAGCAAATAAACAGAGATGAAAAACACAATAAATGAACTTAAAAATTCTCTAGAAGGGATCAATAGCAGAATAATTGAGGCAGAAGAACGGATAAGTGACCTGGAAGATAAAATAGTGGAAAAAACTACTGCAGAGCAGAATAAAGAAAAAAGAATGAAAAGAATTGAAGACAGTCACAGAGACCTCTGGGACAACATTAAATGCACCAACATACGAATTATAGGGGTCCCAGAAAAAGAAGAGAAAAAGAAAGGGACTGAGAAAATATTTGAAAAGATTATAGTTGAAAACTTCCCTAATATGGGAAAGGAAATAGTTAACCAAGTCCAGGAAGCACAGAGAGCCCCATACAGGATAAATCCAAGGAGAAACATGCCAAGACACATATTAATCAAACTATCAAAAATTAAATACAAAGAAAATATATTAAAAGCAGCAAGGGAGAAACAAAAAATAACACATAAGCGAATCCCCATAAGGTTAACAGCTGATCTTTTAGCAGAAACTCTGCAAGCCAGAAGGGAGTGGCAGGACATATTTAAAGTGATGAAGGAGAAAAACCTACAACCAAGATTACTCTACCCAGCAAGGATCTCATTCACATTTGATGGATAAATTAAAACCTTTAAAGACAAGCAAAAGCTGAGAGAGATCAGCACCACCAAACAAGCTCTACAACAAATGCTAAATGAACTTTTCTAGGCAGGAAACACAAGAGAAGGAAAAGACCTACAATAACAAACCCAAAACAATTAAGAAAATGGGAATAGGAACATACATATTTATAATTACCTTAAATGTAAATGGATTAAATGTTCCCACCAAAAGACACAGACTGGCTGAATGGATACAAAAATGGATATATGCTGTCTACAAGAGACCCACATCAGACCTAGGGACACATACAGACTGAAAGTGAGGGGATGGAAAAAGATATTCCATGCAAATGGAAATCAGAAGAAAGCTGGAGTAGCAATTCTCATATCAGAAAAAATAGACTTTAAAATAAAGACTATTAGAAGAGACAAAGAAGGACACTACATAATGATCAAAGGATTGATCCAAGAAGAAGATATAACAATTGTAAATATTTATGCACCCAATATAGGAGCAACCCAATACATAAGGCAAATACTAACAACCATAAAAGTGGAAATCCACAGTAACACATTCATAGTAGGGGACTTTAACACCCCACTTTCACCAATGGACAGATCACCCAAAATGAAAATAAATAAGGAAACACAAGCTTTATTCCATCCAAAAACAACAGAATACACATTTTTCTCATGTGCTCATGGAACATTCTCCAGGATAGACCATATCTTGGGTCACATATCCAGCCTTGGTAAATTTAGGAAAATTGAAATCGTATCAAGTACCTTTTCTGACAACAAGGCTATGAGACTAGATATCAATTATAGGAAAAGAACTGTAAAAGATACAAACACATGGAGGCTAAACAATACACTACTGAATAACGAAGTGATCATTGAAGAAATCAAAGAGGAAATCAAAAAACACCTAGAAACAAATGACAATGGAGACACAATGACTCAAAACCTATAGGATGCAGCAAAAGCAGTTCTAAGAGGGAAGTTTATAGCAATACAATCCTACCTTAAGAAACAGGAAACATCTAAAATAAACAAACTAACCTTGCACCTAAAGCAATTAGAGAAAGAAGAACAAAAACACCCCAAATTTAGCAGAAGGAAATAAATCATAAAGATCAGATCAGAAATAAATGAAAAAGAAATGAAGGAAACAATAGCAAAGATCAATAAAACTAAAAGCATTTTCTTTGAGAAGATAAACAAAATTGATAAACCATTAGCCAGACTCATCATGAAAAAAAGGGAGAAGACTCAAATCAATAGAATTAGAAATGAAAAAGGAGAAGAAACAACAGACACTGAAGAAATACAAAAATTCATGAGAGATTACTACAAGCAACTCTATGCCAAAAACTGGACAACCTGGAAGAAATGGACAAATTCTTGCAAATGCACAACCTGCCAAGACTGAATCAGAAAGAAATAGAAAATATGAACAGACCAATCACAAGCACTGAAATTGAAACTGTGATTAAAAATCTTCCCACAAACAAAATCCCAGGAACAGAGGGCTTCACAGGCGAATTCTATCAAACATTTAGAGAAAAGCTAACACCTATCCTTCTCAAACTCTTCCAAAATATAGCAGAGGGAGGAACACTCCCAAACTCATTCTACGAGGCCACCATCACCCTGATACCAAAACCAGACAAGGATGTCACAAAGAAAGAAAACTACAGGCCAATATCACTGATGAACATAGATGCAAAAATCCTGAACAAAATACTAGCAAACAGAATCCAACAGCACATTAAAAGGATCATACACCATGATCACATGGGGTTTATTCTAGGAATGCAAGGATTCTTCAAAATATGCAAATCAATCAATGTGATACACCATATTAAAAAATTGAAGGAGAACAACCATATGATCATCTCAATAGATGCAGAGAAAGCTTTTGAGAAAATTCAACACCCATTTATGATAAAAACCCTCCAGAAAGTAGGCATGGAGGGAATTTACCTCAACATAATAAAGGCCATATGTGACAAACCCACAGCCAACATCATCCTCAATGGTGAAAAACTGAAAGCATTTCCACTAAGATCAGGAACAAGACAAGGCTGCCCACTCTCACCACTCTTATTCAACATAATTTTGGAAGTTTTAGCCACAGCAATCAGAGAAGAAAAGGAAATAAAAGGAATTCAAATCAGAAAAGAAGAAGTTAAGCTGTCACTGTTTTTCAGATGACATGATACTATACATAGAGAATCCTAAAGATGCTACCAGAAAACTACTAGAGCTAATCAATGAATTTGGTAAAGTAGCAGGATACAAAATTAATGCACAGAAATCTCTGGCATTCTTATACACTAATGATGAAAAATCAGAAAGTGAAATTAAGAAAACACTCCCATTTACCATTGCAACAAAAAGAATAATATATCTAGGAATAAACCTCCCTAAGGAGACAAAAGACCTGTATGCAGAAAATTGTAAGACACTGATGAAAGAAATTAAAGATGATACAAATAGATGGAGAGATATACCATGTTCTTGGATTGGAAGAATCAACATTGTGAAAATGACTCTACTACCCAAAGCAATCTACAGAGTCAATGCAATTCCTATCAAACTACCTCTGGCATTTTTCACAGAACTAGAACATAAATTTCACAATTTGTATGGAAACACAAAAGACCTGAATAGCCAAAGCAGTCTTGAGAACGAAAAATGGAGCTGGAGGAATCAGGCTCCCTGATTTCAGACTATACTACAAAGCTACAGTAATCAAGACAGTATGGTACTGGCACAAAAACAGAAATATAGATCAACGGTACAGGATAGAAAGCCCAGAGATAAACCCATGCACATATGGTCAACTTATCTTTGATAAATGAGGCAAGAATATACAGTGGAGAAAAGACAGTCTCTTCAATAAGTGGCGCTGGGAAAACTGGACATGTTAAAACATGTTAAAGTATGAAATTAGAACACTCCCTAACACCATACACAAAATAAGCTCAAAATGGATTAAAGACCTAAATGTAAGGCCAGAAACTATCAAACTCTTAGAGGATAACATAGGCAGAACACTCTATGACATAAATCACAGCAAGATCCTTTTCACCCACCTCCTAGAGAAATGGAAATATAGACAAAAATAAACAAATGGGACCTAATGAAACTTCAAAGCTTTTGCACAGCAAAGGAAACCATAAACAAGACCGAAAGACAACCCTCAGAACGGGAGAAAATATTTGCAAATGAAGCAACTGACAAAGGATTAATCTCCAAAATTCACAAGCAGCCTATGCAGCTCAATAGCAAAAAGAAACAAACAACCCAATCCAAAAATGGGCAGAAGACCTAAACAGACATTTCTCCAAAGAAGATATACAGATTGCCAACAAACACATGAAAGAATGCTCAACATCATTAATCATTACAGAAATGCAAATCAAAACTACAATGAGATATCACCTCACACCAGTCAGAATGACCATCATCAAAAAATCTAGAAACAATAAATGCTGGAGAGGGTGTGGAGAAAATGGAACCCTCATACACTGTTGGTGGCAATGTAAATTGATACAGTCACTAAGGAGAACAGTATGGAGGTTCCTTAAAAAACTACAAATAGAACTACCATATGACCCAGCAATCCCACTACTGGGCATATATCCTGAGAAAAACATAATTCAAAAAGAGTCATGTACCACATGTTCATTGCAGCTCTATTTACAATAGCCAGGACATGGAAGCAACCTAAGCGTCCATGAACAGATGAATGGATAAAGAAGATGTGGCACATATATACAATGGAATATTACTCAGCCATCCAAAGAAACAAATTTGAGTTATTTGTAGTGAGGTCAATGGACCTAGAGTCTGTCATACAGAGTGAACTAAGTCAGAAAGAGAAAAACAAATACCGTATGCTAACACATATATATGGAATCTAAAAAAGAAAAGAAAAGAAAAGAAAAGGTTATGAAGAACCTAGGGGTAAGATGGGAATAAAGACACAGACCTACTAGAGCATGGACTTGAGGTTATGGGGAACGGTAAGGGTAAGCTCTGACCAAGTGAGAGAGTGGTGTGGACATATATACACTGCCAAACATAAACTAGATAGCTAGTGGGAAGCAGCCACATGACACAGGGAGATCAACTAGGTGGTTTGTGACCACCTAGAGGGGTGGGATAGGGAGGGCGGGAGAGAGGGAGAAGCAAGAGGGAAGAGATATGGGAACATATGTATAACTGATTCACTTTGTTATATAGCAGAAACTAACACATCATTGTAAAGCAATTATACTCCAATAAAGATGTTAAAAAGAAAGAAAAGAAAGAAAGAAATATAAGAAGTTGCAACTCAAAACACTGGTACCTGACCAGTAATTCTTTTGGCAATGTGTACACTGGAAGTTGTTTGTTTCTTTTGTTTTGATTGTTTGGTATATTGTAATTGAGGGACAGGTAGCATGGAGCTTTTAAATGCACGTTAACCTTTGCTACTAAAAAATTATAGCGACTTGTTGAGACTCAGTTTCTAATCTTTACAAGCAAATGAATGCCATGGCTTTTCATAACTCTCCCAACTTTATTACAAGAATGTCATAAAATATTTTAAGATATACAAAAATGTGTAAAGTATAATACAATGAACACTTACATATCCAACTCCCAGTTTAAGAATTCAAGCATTAGCAAAGGCAGCTGAAGCTCTGAATTCCCTCCCTAATTATAACCCCTTCCCAATCCGCACTATTCTGAATCTTGTGCTTTATCACCACCAAACATTTAAAAAATGCTTTTATTATATATGTAAGTATGTAACCTTAAAACAAGTAGCACCGTTCAGTGTGTTTTTACACTTTAAGTGGTATCATACTTGGGTTTTTTCTTGCCTTTTTTGCTCAAAATTTGTGATATTTATCCCCTTTGATGCTGGAGCTCACTGATTATCTGTATGCCATTCCATCACTATTCTGCATTTGTTCTCCTGATGAAGTACCTTTCACGTTGTTTCTACCCCTCCCCCACCTCCCTATCACTTTTACTTACAAAGCTGCTGGGAACATTCTTTTTTTTTTTTTTTTTTAAACATCCTTATTGGAGTATAATTGCTTTACAATGGTGTGTTAGTTTCTGCTTTTAACAAAGCGAATCAACCATACATATACATATGTTCCCCTATCTCCTCCCTCTTGTGTCTCCCTCCCACCTTCCCTATTCCACCCCTCTAGGTGGTCACAAAGCACCGAAGTGATCTCTGTGCTGTGCAGCTGCTTCCCACTAGCTTTCTATTTTACATTTGCTGGGAACATTCTTGCATACCCTCCTTGGATTCATTATACCTTAAACTACAAAATATACACATGCATGGAAAACTGAGCCTTTCAAATACAGTTCCTACATAAAGTCATTATTTTCAGAGTGATTTACCATCACTCATATTTGATCCTTTATAATGGCTCCAAAGTGGATATTTTATAAGAAGATGCAATCCACAGAGGGATAGAATGATTTAAAAGTCAGAATTATGGAACTTTTGAAAAGCCCTGCAAAGTACCAAGGAGTCTATCTAATCGAACACCTTCATTTTATAGACGAGGAAAGTGATTGCAGGATGGGGAAGGGGCCTCCCCAGTGGTGAGCACTGGGCTTCAGAGTGGATCCTATACTGGTCTCCACCATGATGGACATACATGTGAAATAAATATAATATAAGTAAATCCCTTGCTTTTTCTTCTGTTCTCTAAGACCCACTAAACAATGCATCATGAGACGTGGACCACTCGTAAGTCCTTCCCGGCTGAATTATGACTGTGCTTCCCTTGGTCAATTCAAACCACATTCTTAAATTTTCAAAAGTCAATTCCACCCTAGCTTTGCTGGAGTCGAAGCAAACATCAAAGATAAAATAGATTTTCTAATCAAACACAAGAATAATTGGATTTGCAAAGGGAAATAAAATCATAAAGGAAAAGAAATTAGAACATAAATATGTTTGGAAGAATTTCTCAGAACAAGAGTTATTACAGTTGGGAAACTATGGGTTTCCTTGGAGAAGAATGAATTTTAAAAGCTGCCTGTCATTTGATGAGATTCCGTAAGAATTCCCTCTTTGACTAAACTTTAGTCAGGCTCCTCTGAGTCCATCCTTTCCTCAACAAGGCCTCATCCTCGGCTGCAGTCTCTGTCCCACTGGGCCCAGCTCAGCAAGTATTCCCATGCCCTTCATACCTAACCAATTCCCCTTAGTAATCTTCCATCCACTGACCCCTCCCTGCCCACTGGCTACACATCCACAGCTGCCCCTGTTGTATTCAGCATGGAGGTCAATCTCTCTCCCTTATTGCAACAGTCTTGAGTAAACTCTTCCTTGCCTGTTTGATTTCTGTCTGGTGCAATTTTTCTTGGACAGATTCATGTCTCAATGCCAGAATGTCACTGGGTCCCAGAATACAAACTGCCTATAATTAGGAGGACCGTGTCTTGGTTAACCTGAAAAGGTTTTAATTTCTCCATCAAATCTGAATGAGATCCTTGCTGGGTACAGTAATCTTGGTTGAGGGTTTTTCCCTTTCTTCCCTTTAAATATGTCCTGCCACTCCCTTCTGGCTTGCAGAATTGCTGCTGAAAGATCAGCTCTTAACCTTATAGGGATCGCCTTGTATGTTATTTGTTGTTTTCCCTTGCTGCTTTTAATATTTTTTCTTTGTATTTAATTTTTGATAGTTTAATATGTGTCTTGGCATGTTTCTCCTTGGATTTATCCCGTATGGGACTCTCTGTGCTTCCTGGACTTGATTGACTACTTCCTTTCCCATGTTAGGGAAGTTTTCAACTATAATCTCTTCAAATATTTTCTCTGACCCCTTCTTTTTCTCTTCTTCTTCTGGGACCACTACAATTTGAATGTTGGTGTGTTTGATGTTGTCCCAGCGGTCTCCGAGACTGTCCTCCATTGTTTTCATTCTTTTTTCTTTATTCTGCTCTGCAGTAGTTATTTCCACTATTTTATCTTCCAGGTCACTTATCCGTTCTTCTGCCTCAGTTATTCTGCTATTGATCCCTTCTAGAGAATTTTTAATTTCATTTATTGTGTTGTTCATTGTTGCTTGTTTCATCTTTAGTTCTTCTAGGTCCTTGCTAAATGTGTCTTGTATTTTCTCCATTCTGTTTCCAAGATTTTGGATCATCTTTACTATCATTACTCTGAATTCTTTTTCAGGTAGACTGCCTATTTCCTCTTCATTTGCTTGGTCTGGTGGGTTTTTATCTTGCTCCTTCATCTGCTGCATATTTCTCTGTCTTCTCATTTTGCTTACCTTACTGTGTTTGGGGCCTCCTTTTTGTAGGCTGCAGGTTCCTAGTTCCCGTTGTCTTTGGTGTCTGCCCCCAGTGGGTAAAGTTGGTTCAGTGGCTTGTGTAGGCTTCCTGGTGGAAGGGACTGGTGCCTGTGTTCTGATGGGTGGGGCAGGATCTTGTCTTTCTGGTGGGCAGGGCTGCGTCCAGTGGTGTGTTTTGGGGTGTCTGTGAACTTAGTATGATTTTAGGCAGCCTCTCTAAATGGGTGGGTTGTGTTCCTGTCTTGCTAGTTGTTTGGTTTAGGGTGTCCAGCACTGTAGATTGCTGGTTGTTGAGTGGAGCTCAGTGTTAGTGTTGAGATGGAGATCTCTGGGAGAGCTCTTACTAATTGACATTACGTGGGGCCGGGAGGTCTCTGGTGGATGAATGTCCTGAACTCGGCTCTCCCACCTCAGAGGCTCAAGCCTGACACCCAGCCAGAGCACCAAGACCCTGTCAGCCACACGGCAGATGAGTGGTTTATTACCGAGGATATTAAAACACAGGAACCAACAGCCAGATGAAGAGATTCATAGGTGAGATCGAGAATAAAGAAACTTCAGTCCTCTTGGAGTTTGGAGCCCAACACTGTGGCACATGGAGGCATGCTGCTTCACCAACCTGGAAGTTCTCTGAAACCCCTCCTTTTGGATTTTAATGGTGGCTTCACTACACAACATGGTTGATTAAATCCCTAGGCACTGGTGATTAATTCAAACTCCAGAACCACTTGGTTAACCTGAGATGGTCTCAGTGCGTGCCTGACACAGAAGCACTATCACCAATGTTGCCCGTTCCATTGTCAAAAGGATCCTGGTTTAGACAATAAATTATATGGCCACCCACATGTGATGTGAAATTTACTGGCTAAACTGTCACTGAGAACCTTAATGACAAGAGGACCTGTTGGACTTAAAAACGGTGTTACAGCAACTACAAAGGACACAAGAAAGCAGACTCTTTAAATGAGAACATTCGTTTTTAGTCCTGACTCCCTAGGCATAGTTACATCTGACTTTATGTCCCAAATTAAAATGTTTCTCCATAAATAAAAAATGATTTTCCTCACTTCGTATTTCAAACATGTTCACCCATTGCCTTTATTATACCTCTCCCTTGATGACTGCAGATGGGTTTATCACAGTACATTTTACGAGACATGCATTCCCGAGTGAGAGGGAGGGAGGGAGGAGATAGAGCCTGGGAAAGCCCATGAGGCACAGGTCTTAGGAAAAACAGTGGCGATAAGGGAAGCACTACCTCATTCTCCACTATCATTAAAGGACTGAAATGAATTTGCAAAACAATAACTGAAGCTGACACCTGCTCTTGACAGGTGGGAGCAGATCAAGATTGAGCTGTGCTTTTACTGCTGTGGAAAGAGGGCCAGGCAGGAAGGAATCCCCTACTGCCTCCCACCTGGAAACGCTGCGTTTCTTGTCTTCTTTCCTAACACCAAAGGAGGAGACCCCTCATTAAGGTGAGGTTTGTGAGAAATTTTGAGCAATGTTTTTTTTAGTTACTTCCACTTATTTGAAAATATCTGCAAGAGACCCTTATCCTGCAGAGCTCTCCCACATCCGATGGGATGGGGTGAGAGCTGCACACCCTGTAGGCAAGACCTCAGGCTCTGGCTTTAGGGTACAGATGGGCTGGGGGGTGGAGGGGAAAGGGTTGGATTAGGATAATCTCCAAATTTCCTCCTACCAGGAAAGTCTAAGATTCTCCCCTCTGCTAGGTTTGTTCGCCCCATTTTACAGGCAGGAAGATTTGAATGAGGAGAGCGCAAGGTCACTGAGGGGGACCTCTTGACTTCAGTGTTCAGTAAGTGACCTGCAGGACAAGATTGCCAGTTTAGAAAGAGGAACAAAAGCCGTCAGAAGGGTGTTTTACCCATGCTACTCAAAGCACGATCCTGCCCACAGCGTCACCCCTCACAGGAGCTGGTTGGAAATGCAGGCTCTCAGGCCCCACCCAGACCCGCTGGATGAGAATCTCCGTTTAACAAGACTCCAAGTGATTCGTATGCACTTTAGAGTCTGAGAAACACTGGCTGGAGCTGTGGATTACACTTTGAATAGCAGGACTCCAAAAAGCATTTCAAGCTATGAAATAGCTTTTGAAGAAAATTCTGATGCTTTTATGGGATCAGGCCAGCTTTCCAAGCTCCAAGGCATCACTTCCCATACCAGCACCCTCTACAGAATTACTAAACTTAATTTTTTACAATATGAATTTAAATCTGATAAGAGCAATAGAAAGGGGGCCTTCATGAATTTGGGGCTAAGCGTGTGCTCTCTCTCTCTCTCTTTCCCCCTCTCTCTTCTCTTTCCTTCTCCCTAAATCTCTGATGTACAGCTTTGCATTAGTAATAATCTTGGATTCATAGCACACTCTTAGCATCGTGTTTGTCTTAAGAGGAGGACGCCAGCCTTGTTTGGGTTGGAGATTATGAATTATAGTTTGTTTGGCAGTTTGCTGGGTTTGCTTGCCCATGTTTGCCCCTGACTCCTAATTCTGCATCAGCTAGAAGTCTCTTTGCTTAAATAAGCAGGAAACCTCTTTCCCTTCAATTTAGGAAATACTGTATTCTAATTTTATCTTACTGATCATCTGACTAAGGAGTGAAAACCAAGCATAAACCTGTGTTAATAATTTTCCCACCTTTTCTTTATATCTGGGGGCAGATACTGCAGAAATCATTTGGTGTGAAATGAAGTTTCAACTAGTTCTAATATATGGGTAGTCTTGGGAAGAAACAGGAAGAATTATTTGCAGGTTTTAGTTGAACTACATGAAATTGCTACTTTTACAAGTTAAAAAAGTCAAATATTGGCAATTTCCTTTAGTCAACCTAGTTAAAATGTTTCAGTTAAGAATTTCTTGACCTAAGAAATATTAAGAGAGTTGACAGTGCTATTTGTGGACCCTGGGTTGTCTCTTTTATTTGGAGATATTTTTTGGAAGTTGGGGCAAATGTTTTGAAGACTAGACAACCATCTTTCTATTCTAAGTAGGCAGGGAGACGTGGGCTGTGGGAAGGTCAAATTTGGTTATGGATTCAGGATGAATGTATGTGTCCTAGAAGGAGGCTTATAACCCTCTGCATCTGTGAAATATGTAAGTGGTGACACAGAAATATAGATAGTTGACACACAAACTAAGGTAAGTTTATTTTCTACTTCCTTTTTATGTCAGGTGTAGTTAATACTTGAACTCTGACAGGGGTATGAAAAGAAAACTCCCTCCTCACTACGTTAGCATCAGTCTTTAGCTGAACGTGAGAGAAGAAGCATCAAAGTGAAGTGTAAGAATCTCATCCCTTTCTGGGTTAATTGTCACAGTTACACTATAGGCCTGCTGTGTTCCATGGCACGCTGGGCATAATTCTGTGATCGGCCAAATTGCATCACATTCTAATTATGTGTCCTGTCCTGGGATCACACTTTGAGTTGAAGGTGGAGACCATGTCTTATTCATGATGATGTGCCCAGTGGCTTCAAGGCAGCTTGGCACACAGTAGTTATCAATAACTGTTTTATGCCAAATTTTAAAATTTGTGGAACAAATGATAACTTTTAATATCTCATCACATTAACAAAAATTGAAAATATTACATTAAAAATCTTTGTGGATTACAGAAACCAAGTTGGCAATAAATATCAAGGGTCACATCCTATGAACAAATAATTATAATAAAATCACATACCCTATGAACCAGTAATTACAAGACATTTATCTTAGGAGAGAGCCTGAAATTCAAAAAAATACATTAGGTAAAAAAAAGTTTGTCAACATTATATATGAGTTCGAAAACCTGAAAACAAGTTAAAAACCCAAGAGTAGGATATAATATTATAGATAAATGATATTTTGGGGAATATTTAATAACATTGGAAAATGCTCAAGTAAGGAGGGGAAGAAAAACCATGACAGTAATGTCCTTTTTTTTTTTTAAACTTAGCATCACATCACAAAGATGTCCCAAGTATTCAAAATTCTGGCAAAGTAGTGTTTGTAATGGTTTTAGAATTCCATTGGATACAAATACAGTAAGTTAGTAACTATGTTTTATAAACGTACACATGTACACACACACTAAAAATAACATTCATGGGGTAATATGCATATTGTCTGGCACCTTCTTTTTTTCAGGTAACAACATAATCTAGACAGCTCACCACAGAAGCACACGCAAACCTTCCTCAGTTCATTTTCGCGCCGGGATACTATTCCATTGCAGAGACATGCATTGATTTTTCAAAACAACTTGTATTGATACTTTCAGCTCTTTATAGCTTTTTGCTATTAAACAATCCTGTGGTAGATACTTTTGACAAACATTTCTGTGCATTTATGCAAGAACATTTGTGGGCTAAATTCTGAAATTGCTGGATCAAAGAGAATGTTCACTTTAAGAACTTGAATAAACTTTGGCAAAGTGCCCTCCAAATTGTTACACCAATGAACACTGTCTTGAACACTGTATGAAGGCACTGCTTCATTTTAAAATGGAAATAGGGGATGGGATATATTTGTGTGGGTGTATTTGAAACAGAGCTCATGAGCTCCTGCAACACATGGAGCCATGACAACTGGGTCTCCCTCCCTCCTTCCCTACGCCCTTGTCACTCTGTCTTCCCTCCCTCCTTCCTGCCTTTTTTCTTTTCTTCCATCCTTCCTTCTCCTCCCCTTCCTTCCCTCCACGTTCCTCCCTTCCCTCCCTCTCTCCCTCCTTCCCTCCCTTCCTTTCTTTCTTCCTTCCCTCCACATTCCTCCCTTCCCTCCCTCCCTCCCTCTCTCCCTCCCTCCTTCCCTCTCTCCCTCCCTCCTTCCCTCCCTTCCTTCCTTTCTTCCTTCCCACCTTATTATTTGATCTAATGGGAGGAGAGATGGGGGAACATTAGAGTGAAGACCAGTGAAGAATTCGTGTGGCAGTTAGAGAATTAGAAGAGAACAGGAAATGGGCTTAGCTGGAGGTAGGGTGCTCCCTCTGGGAGGACATATGCTGAAACTGGACCCACACAGAGGAGGGCAGCATGGCCCCTGCCTAAGGATGACGTGCAATTCTGTGACGTGTTCCGTATTTTACAGTAACTGTGAGGTGAGTGTGCGCTCACTAACCTTATTGTGGTAAGTGTATCAAATCATGACGTACATGTATCAAATCATCACCTTGTACATGGTAAAAGATAAACTGAGGCATATTGAACACTTTAAGAGTTTATTGAGCAAAAATAGATTTGAATGGAGTGGCGTTAAATCAGAAGTGGTGAGGAGCCTCCACTGACAGGAGCTCAGGGAGATACTTTACAGCGAAAAGGTGGAAGCACAGTGAGGAAATCATTGACTGGCTACAGCTTCAAGCCTGATTGGCAGTTTGTGCTCGGTTGTCCTTAGGTTTCAATTCCGTAACCTTGAGGCATTTACAGGATTAGATTTTGGTTTGCTGATGTTGGCTGCATCAGCATCAGAGCCACCACAGACTAATGACCTATTAGTTTAATTCTCTTAGTGTACACCTTAACCTTACACAATGTTACATGTCAAATATATCTTGAGAAAGCAGGAACAAAAGTCGGAAGCAGACTGTTGGGGGGAATACAGTGCACAGAAATCTGCAGTGTGGACAAGTCGGACATGGGTGAGGACAATTTGGATGTGTCTCTAATTTTCATGGGCATAGAAAGGATTCGCGGAGGATCCTTGTTTACGATGCAGATTCTGATTCCGTAGTACTAGAGTGGGGCCTGAGATTCTGCATTTCTAATGGGCTTCCAGGTGACACTGATGCTACTGGTCTGGGCCCACACTTTGAGGAACAGGACTTAGTTGACAAAGCTCCCTGCCAGAAACAACAAGCAGAAGCATCAGCAATCAGTGGGGAGCAGGTGAGCATTACTGTTTAGAGCTGGGAACGCCCCCTGCAAATGTTACAAGGTGATAAAATAATGAGCTGGCTCAGCCTGTCACTGCTGCTTCATCCACCAGATCCAGCCTGGCCCACAGCAGCACAAGGACCAAACAATATTTCATTAAACCTATGCTTACTTTCCCCACTCTTACAGGAACCCTTACTTTTAAATCAGATCGTATTTTATTTGCTTCATCTCCAAAAGTCAATAATAACTTCTGTCACACAGAGTCCTTCAATATTTCCTTGATTCGTGTAATACCTGGTATTGCTGACACTGCCCCAGGTTTAAGTGACAATTACCTGCCTTTGGTTCAGTCGAGGGTGCCCATAGCCTGCAGCTGGAGGGATAGAGGCCCCGCCCATTACTTTCTTTATCGGATGAGAAGAACAAAACGGAGCTACTGCCCAAAGACCCAGCATTAATGTGTGTAGTTTCAGTTGGGCTTTACAGCACTGCAACTTCCCTTGGGATTAAACCACTTGAAAGCTCCTCCACAACCTCCCCGGGTTCCACCGAGATATTTTCTGAAGCGTTACATCCGGCAAAGCTAAGGTTGTTAATGTATGTTTAGGAACCAACCAGGATGCGTTTATATTTAATTCTTCCTGTGTGATCATTTCTCTACCATCAGTCCTTGCAAAGCAAGAGAAGTTTAAACGCTACAAAAATTCACAAGCTGCAGTTGACAGGAACATTTTTCACCTCTCTGATCCAAGCCAGACAAGTACATGATGCTGGCAGGCTAGCTGTTCCCTCTCTCAGCTCCTGCCCAAGGATAGGGAGCCCAGATGATACCCAAGAATACACACACACACACACACACAATCACTATACAAACAAGAGCTCCGGGTTGAAGCCTTAGGAAAACTAGTTGATGCTTGTTCTCCTTTTCAAAACATAATCAAGATGACAAGACTCAGACAAGCACAGGTCTTAAGAACTCTGTCATCTGATGAAGCTCTTCAATGTATCCTCTGTGCTTATACCTAGAAAGGTGTTTGCATTTAAGAAATAGGTTTGATGTGAGTGAATGTTGTATTCCTCTAAAGCCTTGGGGATATGCAGGGTCAGCTTTCTGAGTGATAGATACAAATTAAGGATCCATGAGAAAAAGTTTCTAATGTGCTTGTATTCACTTTAAATTTTGCTCTAATTAGGGATCATTAAAATATATGATGGTTAGCAGTTAGGTTGTTTTATGCTTGATTCATGCTTTCATTTGCATTAAAAAGTTCTATTTAAGTAGAAAATCAGAGAGGCACAATGTTTCTTTCCTTTTTCAAGAAATTAGGATGTTTGAACTCTATGTTTATAATAACCACACAACGATTGTCTACCTGGTGTAAGAAAGAAAACAAACAGCTTGTGTGTGTGTGTGTGTGTGACACTTAGGATTTCATTAGTTTAATTTAGCTCCTCACTCACAGAGCAGACCACAGTATCAAAAGTATTAGTCCACGGGAGATAGCATTTAGAAGAAAATATCTCTCTAAATTCCTGTTATCGTTTCAAATTCCCAAAGGTAAATTTTCCAGCCTTCTGAGAGAAGTAGCATATCTGATGTTGCCAAAACCCAGATGCAAATAAATATATCAATATAGGCGCATTTTACACATAATTGAAACTCTTATTTTTCAATAATTTCATGACACCGAATACAACATTTAAAATGTTGATATGTGTTCAACATTCACTATGATCTTCCTTTTTTTTTTTAATGTGGACCACTTTACTTTTAAGTCTTTATTGGATTTGTTGCAATATTGCTTCTGTTTTATGTTTTGGTTTTTTGGCCATGAGGCATGTGGGATCTTAGCTCCCCAACTGGGGATCCCCTGCACCAGCACCCCCTGCATTGGAAGGCAAAGTCTTAACCACTGGACCACCAGGGAAGACCCTACTATGATTTTCTTAATGAGGGTTTTATAGTGCTCAACACCCTTTTCTACCCTCAAAATAATAAGACAAAAATGAAAGAAATGGTGATAAATATATGTGTGTGTAGTAGACTAGTAAGTCATTTCTTGACCAAAAAATTAAAAGTTTTACCATTATTATTGCAAAATATTTCTATAAGGAACATGAGCAATACCAGAGAAACTGGCAACCTCTTACCCTCAGTGTGAAAAACAAACAGCTTTTTTAGAGTTATCTTTACATATACACACATAGAAAGCCATATAGGTCTTTATGCCTTTATATGGATGACTTAAAAGAAATATGAAGGGGGAGCGTAGAGAAAGGCCTGTCCCAGGACCACTGAATGTCAAGGCTCTTTTCCACTAGGATGCTGAAGGAACTGCTCAGGTTTCATGGAGCAGCAAGAAGCACATAACCCAGGTCCGCTCCAAGGACGCCTCTGCCTCGGTGGCTGGAAAACTGTCCAGTTACAAAACTACTGCCTCAGCTCCAAACCCACTCCTCCCTCCTCTGCATTAGGATGCTAAGCCCGACTCTGCTGACCATATTTTCGCTTTGCCAGCTGCTCCCTACTAGGCTCCGCCTGCAGGGGGTGCCAGAGGGAGACAAGTGAGTGGCAGAACTTACCTCCCATCCCTGTGAATGTCAGGCCTACGCCGCTCCCCGCCAGCAGCCAGTGAATCCATTTCTGGTTTCTCGGACAGTTTGGAAGATACACACTGCTTGAGATGCGTCATTATGTTGTTACACAGCTCCTGTATTTTCTGTATTTGTCATTTTTTTCTGCACAGATACAGACTGTACTTCCTTCTACTGATGTTCAGAAGCAGCCAAGAAACATCCCGCTGCAGCTGACACTCAAAACGTGCAAATGCCAGAGCCTCTGACATTGCTTTTCACTCTTAAGTTTGAAAGGGTAGTTGTCATGTACAAAGTAAAAGTTAAAAATTAAAAAAAAAAAAACCACTGAGATGCAAGAGATTAAAGACAATACAATCTTTAGAAGGTAATAGCTAAGTTGTTCATCAGTGAATTCGTCTATGAAATCTCTCCCCATCTAGTCCTGAGAATTCATCTTTGAGGCCCCACTGTCTCCTATGAACACCCCACGTCAAGCCTCACATGAAAGCCCTGCTCCTTACTGCAGCCCTAAGTATTATCCAGAGAAAACAAACCTCTGGTTGTCTGAAAACTGCCCTTAAAGCCCATTTTCCTTACGTGTAATCACAGTCCATCTAGGGGATTATTAGAGATGAGTGAGCAATCTTTTGGAGACTTGGGGATGCCATAAGGAAGAAATCCATTTGTTTGATGCCTCCCTATTTCATTCATTCATCCACTCATCCTTTAGTTACTTATTGAGTACCTAATCTTTGTGCCAAGGGACCAAAGAATCCTGTCTAAATCATCTCTGTATCTTTTTTCCATGGACAAAATGTAATAAGGAAGTCATATAATCATATCTGCCTTTCAAAATATACTGTTTCACCCTCACATTTCTGAACATGAGGGGAGTTTTCTTTACAATGCTCTTTAGGCTGTCTGGCAAAAGACTCACCTCCTAAGTTAATTTACTCACCACCTATCCTTCCACTTAGGCAGATAATCATGTCACACACACACACACACACACACACACACACACACACAAATTACACAGCACTTGCCTTGTACCCAAATAACCTAGTCTAAAAGAATCTTGGTATGATTTGGGGGGTAATGAAACCTCATTGTCTGGGAGATGTGTTTAATGAGAACACTTTCCTGGTCTTCCTCCCTTGTTTAATGGGGTCTCACAGCCAGCATCATGGTGTCCATGATTGTGGGAGATCAATGTTAGCCTGCATCTGAACTAGGAAATGACTCATTTATGACTTTTTAAAGTAATCCAAGTAACAGCTTCAGAAACCAACTTCGTGTTGCTTTGGTTTTCCCAAAGACTCAGTTGGGAAAGAATGTATACCAGTGAATTTTCATATGTTTTTCCCAGTACCATGGCAGGCAAAATATTCACACAGAGACCAAGAGTCCTGATATTCTGGAGAGATACAGGTCAAGCAAATAGCAGAAAGCATTCTGGGGGAATTAAGTAGCACCTAACATTTTACAGAGTGCATTAGAGAGGGCAGAGTTATAAAAACTAGCCAATAGTGACTGCACTTAAATTGAATTGGTAAATCCTTAGGTGCAAATATATACTTTTACAAATTATATAAAGGGCCCTGATACAAAGAATAGATCATCTCAGTCCAGAATAGAGTGGGACATGCAGAAGACATGTAGCATACAAGGAGGAGAAAAATCTGTACTAGACTGGACAAGTCATGCTGTAAAAGGGTAATTGCCAAGTCCTAGGGAAGGAGGTGGAAATGTACTGTGCTCACTCCATCTTGTCCTCTGCACCCTTTCATTTAGCCATCAGATTTCTGCATTCATAAATTGTTCACATGCCAAAGGTAAAGGTAAAGTTGATCACATTCCGCAAATACGTGAGATGCCTTTAGACAGTTCTGAGTTAAGAAACCCCTCCATGCTTTAATATATCAAGACTTTCTTGGCTATTATGGATAACATATATATATATGTATATACACATATATATACATATATACGTATATATATATATATATATATATATATATATATATATATATATATATACGTGTATATGTATATGTATGATAAGTCTTACATGGATAAGGCCTGAACATTGGCCAACCAGCACAGCAGAAGCCCTTCCTGAAGACTGATGAGGCTCCACATTGAGTTACTGATGGATGTTATTCTGTGTCCTGCTTATCTTAGAACATCTATAATAGTGATTGTACTTTAGCACTCCTTGATTAGGAATTGACCATAAAAATAGAAAGTCAAAACACAGTTAGTTAATTAATGCATGGCAGTAGGGAAACATACTCATCAAATCAGCCAAGGGCATCCCTGTCATTTATTCCTCAGAGACTTCAAATCAAAATCTGCCTTCAGTTTTGCTCTTAACCCTTCTTCAAGGGTCACATATTTTTAATAAAAAAAGTAGAAGGAAACATTTAATTCTAATTAAAATTGACAGATTGTAAAGTCTCTAGGTACTCCTAGTCTTACTTTTGAACACAGTTAGATCTCCTAGAAGACTATGTGGTCTAGTTCATCATATGACAGCTTTTTATCACCAAAGAAGCCACATTTATGGACTTCATATCTGCATTTCCTGCAGGATTGTTGAGGATGTGACTTCACTCAGTATGCTCTATATGGAGACAAAAGCTCTGTCTTCCCTGAGGAACCAGTAACAGTCACATTATTGATAATGAGAACTAGTAACTCTGTCATGTTTCTCTGTTTTCACTTGGCTTCCTGGAAGCTCAGAGCCATACCGTACACTAGCCACAGCAACTATGGTCATACATTGACTACCCCTCACTTCTCTCTGATCTTCATTTTCTATACATATTATTTTATTAGATGCTTATTGTATATTGCATTTGATGTAATCATGAATTAAATAAACTTCTCTCGGGTGTAAGAGGTAAGCTCTGATCAGCAAAACATGCTATTCACATGTATCAACTGGTAACTCGATTTTCAGATCCTTTGACAAAGAGTTAGAGAATAAATAAAGTTTTAAGTAAAATTTCAGTCTCTCATCAGCAAAGCCTGTGTCTCCTATTTCTGTCTTCACTCCATCATTCTCTGCAAAGAGCAGGGGCTCAGTAAATGCTACTGAAGGCAGTAAGGATTAACATTGCTTATTGAGGGTTGGGTTCATACTTCTTGGAATTTTATGTGAACTGGGACTGGAACTTGATTCCAAAATAAGAGGTATAGGATTAGAAGATAAGTGGAGAAGATTTTAATTTCCCCTCTGAGGAGTCCTCTGATCTTATAGAGTTGTGAAGACTTGTGGAAATCTGGGTGCATGATTACAAGCTGTCCTGAGGCTTCTGCATCAAGGGCCTGGTGGAGTTCCAGAGAGTTTGGCAGCATTACAGCAGCAGGGGACAACCCTTGGCCCAGGACTCTAATGGACAATAGTCCAGGACCAATGACTAGAGCAAGAGACAAGAGAGACAGAGCCCTATGCCTGAGCAACAGCCTACACCTCTGCAAGCTGCATTCTCTCACCTGCCCTGCTCCCCTCAAATCTCAGCCAGTTCTCTGCTTTTCTCCATGACGTACATTGGAACACTGCTGTTGAAAAAATACACTAGAAAATAATCCTTTCTTCTTTCCTCTTGTGAGATAATGCAAAGGCGGAGGTGCCCTGCCTTGTCTGAAATTCCTTTTGTCAGTCTCATTTCTGCCCTGACGTTGTTGAAGCTACACAGTTTGACAAGAGTAAGACAGGACCACATGAGCTCAGCTTCCTGCCCATGTTGCTGTCCAGGCTGGCTCTGTAATCGAGCAATAGAGCAGGGCTCCAAAGCCATGGCATAATCAGCACTGCAAAACAGAGAGGCTGAGACACCTCTGACATGCTTGAGAAAAATCTATTCCTGTGTCTAACATGATTAGTCTGTGGAGAGACCTGGTTGATGAGTTGAAAAGATAACTGTGCCCATGGATTAATTACTATTGTTAAAATAACCACACTACCTAAGGCAATTTACAGATTCAATGCAATCCCTATTATAATACCAATGGTATTTTTCAAAGAACTAGAACAAATAATTTAAAACTTTGTATAGAAACACAAAAGATCCCAAATAGCCAAAAAAATGTTGAGAAAAAAGAACAAAGCTGGAGGCATCATGCTCTGTGATTTCAAACTATACTACAAAGCTGCAATAATCAAAACAGCATGGTACTGGCATGAAAACAGACACATTGAGCAATGAAATAGAATGGAGAGCATAGAAATGAACCTACACTTATGTGGTCAACTAATCTACAACAAAGGAGGCAAGAATACACATGGAGAAAAGACATCATCTTCAGTAGATGATTCTGGGAAAACTGAACAGCTACATGCAAAAGAGTCAAATTGGACTGCTTTCTCATACTATATACAAAAATAAACTCAAAATGGATTAAAGACTTAAACATGAGACCTGAAACCATAAAACTTTTAGAAGAAACATAGGCAGTTTTTCTTTGACATTGATCTTAGCAATATTTTTTTTTAGATCTTCTCTCAGGCAAGGGAAACAAAAGCACAAATAGACAAATGGGATTACATCAAACTAAAATGCTTTTGCACAGTGAAGGAAGGAAACCGTTGACAAAACCAAAAGACCATCTAATGAATGGGAGAAGATATGTGTAAATCACATATCCAGTAAGAGGTTAATATCCAAAATATACAAAGAACTCATACACCTCAATATCAAAAAGCAAACAACCTAATTAAGAAATAAGCAGAGAACCTGAATACACATTTTTCTAAAGAAGACATACAGATGGCCAAAAGACACATGAAAAGATGCTCAACATCACTAATCATCAGGGAAATGCAATTCAAAACCACAATGAGATATCACCTCACACCTGTCAGAGTGGCTATTATCAAAAAGAAAAGAAGAAAGGAGCTTCAAGATGGCAGAAGAGTAAGACATGGAGATCACCTTCCTCCCCACAAATACATCAGAAATACATCTACATGTGGAACAACCCCTACAGAACACCTACTGAATGCTGACAGAAGACCTCAGACCTCCCAAAAGGCAAGAAACTCCCCACGTACCTGGGTAGGGCAAAAGAAAAAAAGAAACAACAGAGACAAAAGAATAGGGATGGGACCTGCACCAGTGGGAGGGAGCTGTGAAGCAGAAAAGATTTCCACACACTAGGAAGCCCCTTCATGGGCGGAGACTGCAGGTAGTGGAGAGGGGGAGGCTTCAGAGCCACGGAGAAGAGAGCAGCAACAGGGGTGCAGAGGGCAAAGCAGAGAGATTCCCGCACAGAGGATGGGTGCCGACCAGCACTCACCAGCCCAAGAGGCTTGTCTGCTCACCAGCCAGGACCGGTGGGAGTTGGGAGTTGAGGCTCAGGCTTCAGAGGTCAGATCCCAGAGAGAGGACTGGGGTTGGCTGTGTGAACGCAGCCTGCAGGGGCTACTGTGCCACAGCTAGCCGGGAGAGAGTCTGGGAAAAAGTCTGGAGCTGCCAAAGAGGCAAGAGACTTTTTCTTGGCTCTTTGTTTTGAGGTGCATAAGGAGCTCCTCCACTTAAAGGAGCTCCAGAGATGGGCACGAGCTGTGGCTATCAGCACAGATGCCAGAGATGGGCATGAGACACTAAGGCTGCTGCTGCTGCTGCAGCCACCAAGAAGCCTGTGTGCAAGCACAGGTCACTATCCATACCTCCCCTCCTGGGAACATGTGCAGCCCGCCACTGCCAGGGTCCCGAGATACAGGGACTACTTCCCCAGGAGAACACACGGCATGCCTCAGGCTGCTGCAAAGTCACACTGGCCTCTGCCACCGCAGGCTGGCCCCGCATTCTGTACCCCTCCTTCCCCACAGCCTGAGTGAGCCAGAGCCCCTGAATCAGGTGCTCCTTTAACCCCATCCTGTCTGAGAGAAGAACAGACGCCCTCAGGCGACCTACACGCAGCAGTAGGGCCAAATCCAAATCTGAACCCCAGGAGCTGTGCGAACAAAGAAGAGAAAGGGAAATCTCTCCCAGCAGCCACAGCAGCAGTGGATTAAATCTCCACAATCAACTTGATGTATTCTGCATCTGTGGAATACCTGAATAGACAACGAATCATCCCAAATTGAGGTGGTGGACTTTGGGAGCAACAAAATATATTTTTGTTCCCTATTTCTCTTCTTCTGAGTGTGTATGTGTATGCTGCTGTGTCTGATTATTTCTGTATAGCTTTGCTTTTACCATTTGTCTTAGGGTTCTGTCTGTCCTTTTTTTGTTTGTTTTTTGTTTTGTTTTCTTTATTTTTGGAGAGTTTTTAGCGCTTATTATCATTGGTGGATTTGTTTTTTGGTGTGGTTGCTCTCTTCTTACTTCCTTTCTTTCTTTAATTACTTTAAAATTATTTTAATAATTATTTATTATTTTAATTATTTTATTTTATTTCATTTTATATTTTTACTTTTCCTTTCTTTCTTTCTTTTTCTCTCCCTTTTATTCTGAGCCGTGTGGATGTCAGGCTTTTGGTGCTCTGGCCAGGCATCAGGGCTGTGCCTCTGAGGTGGGAGACCCAAGTTCAGGACATTGGTCCACCAGAGACATCCAGCTCCACATAATATCAAACGGTGAAAATCTCCCAGAGATCTCCAACTCAATGCCAAGGCCAAGTTCCACTCAACAACCAGCAAGCTACAGTGCTGGACACCCTATGCCAAACAACTAGCAAGACAGGAACACAAGCCCACACATTAGCAGAGAGGCTGCCTAAAATCATAAAAAAGTCACAGACACCCCCAAAACACACCACCAGATGTGGACCTGCCCACAAGAAAGACAAGATCCAGCCTCATCCACCAGAACACAGGCACTAGTCCCCTCCACCAGGAAGCCTACACAACCCACTGAACCAACCTTAGACACTGGGGGCAGACAGCAAAAACAACGGGAACTATGAACGTGCAGCCTGCAAAAAGGAGACCCCAAACACACTAAGGTAAGCAAAATGAGAAGACAGAGAAACACACAGCAGAAGAAGGAGCAAGGTAAAAATCCACCAGACCTAACGAATGAAGAGGAAATAGGCAGTCTACTTGAAAAAAAATTCAGAATAATGATAGTAAACATGATCCAAAATCTTGGAAATAGAATGGAGAAAATACAAGAAACATTTAACAAGGACATAAAAGAACTAAAGAGCAAACAAACAATTATGAACAACACAATAAATGAAATTAAAAATCCTCTAGAAGGAATCAATAGCAGAATAACTGAGGCAGAAGAACAGATAAGTGACCTGGAAGATAAAATAGAGGAAATAGCTACTGCAGAGCAGAAAAAAGAAAAAGAAAAAAAAAAATGAAAAGAATTGAGAACAGTCTCAGAGACCACTGGGACAACATTAAATGCACCAACATTCGAATTAGAAGAGTCCCAGAAGAAGAACCGAAAAAGAAAGGGACTGAGGAAATATTTGAAGAGATTATAGTTGAAAACTTCCCTAATATGGGAAAGGAAATAGTTAATCAAGTCCAGGAAACACAGAGAGTCCCATACAGGATATATCCAAGGAGAAACATGCCAAGATACATATTAATCAAACTATCAAAAATTAAATACAAAGAAAAAATATTAAAAGCAGCAAAGGAAAAACAACAAATAACATACAAGGGAATCCCCATAAGGTTAACAGCTGATCTTTCAGCAGAAACTCTGCAAGCCAGAAGGGAGTGGCAGGACATATTTAAAGTGATGAAAGGGAAAAACCTACAACCAAGATTACTGTACCCAGCAAGGATCTCATTTAGATTTCATGGAGAAATTAAAACCTTTACAGACAAGCAAAGCTAAGAGAATTCAGCACCAGCAAACCAGCTTTACAACAAATGCTAAAGGAACTTCTCTAGGTAGGAAACACAAGAGAAGGAAAGACCTACAATAACAAACCCAAAACAACTAAGAAAATGGTAATAGGAACATGCATATCGATAATTACCTTAAATGTAAATGGATTAAATGCTCCAACCAAAAGACATAGACTGGCTGAATGGGTACAAAAACAAAACCCATATATATGCTGTCTACAAGAGACCCACTTCAGACCTAGGGACCCATAAAGACTGAAAATGAGGGGATGGAAAAAGTATTCCATGCAAATGGAAATCAAAAGAAAGCTGTAGTAGCAAGTGTCATATCAGCCAAAATGGACTTTAAAACAAAGACTATTACAAGAGACACAGAAGGACACTACATAATGATCAAGGGATCAATCCAAGAAGAAGATATAATAATTGTAAATATTTATGCACCCAACATAGGAGCACTTCAATACATAAGGCAAATACTAACAGCCATAAAAGGGGAAATCGACAGTAACACAATCATAGTAGGGGATTTTAAAACATCACTTTCACCAATGGACAGATCATTCAAAATGAAAATAAATAAGGAAACACAAGCTTTAAATGATATATTAAACAAGATGCACTTAATTGATATTTATAGGACATTCCATCCAAAAACAACAGAATACACATTTTTCTCAAGTGCTCGTGGAACATTCTCCAGGATAGATCATATGTTGGGTCACAAATCTAGCCTTGGTAAATTTAAGAAAATTGAAATCATATCAAGGATCTTTTCTGACCACAAGGCTATGAGACCAGGTATCAATTATAGGAAAATTTCTGTAAAAATTACAAACACATGGAAGGTAAGCAATACACTACTTAATAACCAAGAGATCACTGAAGATATCAAAGAGGAAATCAAAAAATACCTAGAAACAAATGACAATGAAAATACAATGACCCCAAACCTATGGGATGCAGCAAAAGCAGTTCTAAGAGGGAAGTTTATAGCAACACAATACTACCTTAAGAAACAAGAAACATCTCAAATAAACAAGCTAACCTTAGACCTAAAGCAATTAGAGAAAGAAGAACAAAAAAGTTCTGAAGTTAGCAGAAGAAAAGAAATAATAAATATCAGATCAGACATAAATGAAAAAGAAATGAAGGAAATGATAGCAAAGATCAATAAAACTAAAAGCTGGTTCTTTGAGAAGATAAACAAAATTGATAAACCATTAGCCAGACTCAACAAGAAAAAGAGGGAGAAGACTCAAATCAATAGAATTAGAAACGAAAAAGAAGTACCAGCTGACACTGCAGAAATACAAAAGATCATGAGAGATTACTACAAGCAACTCTATGCCAATAAAATGGAAAACCTGAAAGAAATGGACAAATTCTTAGAAATGCACAACCTTCCGAGATTGAACCAGGAAGAAATAGAAAATATGAACAGACCAATCACAAGCACCGAAATTGAATCTGTGATTTAAAATCTTCCAACAAACAAAAGCCCAGGACCAGATGGCTTCACAGGCGAATTCTATCACACATTTAGAGAAGAGCTAACACCTATCCTTCTCAAACTCTTCCAAAATATAGCAGAGGGAGGAACAAAACTCATTCTGCGAGGCCACCATCACCCTGATACCAAAATCAGACAAAGATGTCACAAAGAAAACTACAGGCCAATATCACTGATGAACATAGATGCAAAAATCCTCAACAACATACTAGCAAACAGAATCCAACAGCACATTAAAAGGATCATACACCATGATCAAGTGGGGTTTATCCCAGGAATGCAAGGATTCTTCAATATATGCAAATCAATGTGATACACCTTATTAACAAATTGAAGGAGAAAAACCATATGGTCATCTCAATAGATGCAGAGAAAGCTTTAGACAAAATTTAACACCCATTTATGATAAGAACCCTTCGAGGAAAACATAGGCAGAACACTCTATGACATAAATCACAGCAAGATCTTTTTTGACCCACCTCCTAGAGAAATGGAAATAAAGACAAAAATAAACAAATGGGACCTAATGAAACTTAACAGCTTTTGCACAGCAAAGGAAACCATAAATAAGACGAAAAGACAACCCTCAGAATGGGAGAAAATATTTGCAAATGAAGCAACTGACAAAGGATTAATCTCCAAAATTTACAAGCAGCTCAATATCAAAAAAACAAACAACCCAATCCAAAAATGGGCAGAAGATCTAAACAGACATTTCGCCAAAGAATATATACAGATTGCCAACAAACACATGAAAGGATGCTCAATATCACTAATCATTAGAGAAATGCAAATCAAAACTACAATGAGTATCAACTCACACCAGTCAGAATGGCCATCATCAAAAAGTCTACAAACAGTAAATGCTGTAGAGGGTGTGGAGAAAAGGGAACCCTCTTGCACTGTTGGTGGGAATGTAAATTGATACAGCCACTATGGAGAACAGTATGGAGGTTACTTAAAAACCTAAAAGTAGAACTACCATAGGACCTCGTACTAGCACTACTGGGCATATACCATGAGAAAACCATAATTCAAAAAGAGTCGTGTACCACAATGTTCCTTGCAGCTCTATTTACAATAGCCAGGACATGGAAGCAACCTAAGTGTCCATAGGTAGATAAATGGATAAAGAGGATTTGGCACATATATACAATGGAATATTACTCAGCCATAAAAAGAAACGAAATTGAGTTATTTGTAGTGAGGTGGATGGACCTAGAATTTGTCATACAGAGTGAAGTAAGTCAGAAAGAGAAAAACAAATACCATATGCTAACACATATATATGGAATCTAAAAAAAAAAAATGGTCATGAAGAACCTAGGGGCAAGATGGGAATAAAGACACAGACCTACTAGAGAATGGACTTTAGGACACAGAGAGAGGGAAAGGTAAGCTGAGATGAAGTGAGAGAGTGGTATGGACATATATACACTACCAAATGTAAAATAAATAGCTAGTGGGAGCAGCTGCATAGCACAGGGAGATCAGCTCCGTGCTTTGTGACCACCTAGAGGGGTGGGATAGGGAGGGTGGGAGGGAGACACAAGAGGGAAGAGGTATGCGGATATATGTATATGTATTGCTGATTCACTTTGTTATAAAGCAGAAACTAACACACCATTGTAAAGCAATTATATTCAATAAAGGTATTTTTAAAAAAAGACAAGAAATGACAAGTGTTGGTGAGGATGTGGAGGAAAGGGATCCCTCGTATACTGTTTGTGGGAGTGTAAATTTGTGCAGCCACTATGGATAACAGTATGAAGTTTCCTCAAAAAATTGAAAATAGAACTACAATATGATCCAGCAATTTCACTACTGGGTGTTTACCTGAAGAAAACAAAACACTAATTTGAAAAGATATATGCACCTATGTTTACTGCAGCTTTGTTTACAACAGCCAAGATATGGAAGCAACCTAAGTGTCCATTGATAGATGAATGGATAAAGAAGATGTTTATATATATATATTATATATATATATTTATAAATATACACACACACATATATATATACACACACACATATATATACACACACACTATATATATATAAACATTATATATATACACTGTATATATACATTTTATACACATATACATATACAATGGAATATTACTCAGCCATAGAAAAGAATGAAATCTTGCCATTTGCGACAACATGGATGGACCTTCCTTGAGGGTGTCATGCTACGTGAAATAAATCAGATGAAGAAAGACAAATACCATGTGATTTCACTTATATGTGGAATCTAAAAAACAAAACAAATGAACAAATATAACGAAACAGAAACAGACTCATAGATACAGAGCACACACAAGTGGTTGCCAGATGGGAGGGGGTGGGAGGGATGAGTGAAATAGGCGAGGGAGATTAAGAGGTATGAACTGCCAGTTACAAAATAGACGAGTCACAGGGATGAAATGTACAGCACTGGGAATGTAGTCAATAGCTATGTAATATCTTTGTATGGCTACAAACGGTAACTAGACTTATCATGGTGATTATTCTGTAACATAGAGAAATATCGAATCACTATGTTGTGCACCTGGAACTAACAGAGTGTTGTGGGTCATTTATACTTCAACAAACTCATAGAAAAAGAGTTCAGATTTGTGATTATCCGAGGTGGGGGGAGGGGGAACTGGATGAAGGCAGTCAAAAGGTACAAACTTTCAGTTATAAGATAAATAAGTACTGGGATGTAATGTAGAACATGATGAATGTGATTAACACTACTGTATGTTGTTTATGAAAGTTGTTAAGAGTTATCACAGGAAAGAAAAAATTTTCTTTTTCTTTTATTTTGTATCTGTAAGAGGTGATGGATGTTCACGAAACACTGTGGTCAAATTGTATGTAATTCAAATTGTTATGCTATACACCTTAAACTTATATAGTGCTGTATGTCAATTACAGCTCAATAAAAATGGAAGAAAAACAAATTTTAAAAGAATTTGATTATATAAATGTGCAGTGTTTGGAAGGCATTCAAGAGTGTAATTAGTAATACACTGTCTACTCAAATGTTTTAAATTGATATCTAGCCAACTGAAATAAACTGGGTCTTTCGAATGAAAAAAAAATGATGAGAGTCAAAACTCAACAAATATAGCAATAAACATGAGACTTTCTCCTTAATCTGTGGTTCCTGGTGGTGTTTAGGGTTTTCAGCACTGAACAGACTGTAGATATTTCAAAATAATATAGAAACAGCTGTGTTAATTCATTCTAATTTTATCACAAACATGCTTACTTGTTTCAAAATAATGCCTATTGCCTCCAGCTAGGAGAAGTACAAGTTAACTATAATTCAGGCATGGTCTTAATGGGAATCAAAGACATGGAACATATTTGATTTATGGACCTAAGAAGAAGAAAACTTGAACAAGGGAGAGTAACCAGGAGACACCGGGAAGACTGAAGAAGCCTTGGTCCATGAACACCAACATGGCCTCAGAAGTCCTTGAACTTGTGCCCCCCCTGCACCCCAACCCTGGACATCTGTTCTGAGGTTGCCAACAGCTACAGGGCCTCTTCAGGATCATTTGCTTGGAAGCAGGATTTCAAATCTGTGAAAAATATTTTGTGAAAAAATCTAACAGAACAAGCATTTTCACTGTCAATTAAACACAACCTCATAAGTCAGGGCTGTAGAGTGGCAACTGGAAGGTCAGGAAAGAGGTTTGAGCAGGGAGGCAGGGTGTCCACTGAGTACTCAGTAGAGCGCTATTTGATACCCATGCTAATGATGCTTCCATTTCACAGGTGAAGAAACTGGGGCTTGGAGGCAACCTCTGATACCTCCCCCTGTTACTGAAATAGGACAGATGGAATTAAGGTACAAGTGTGTTAAACTTCAACTGGTACACACACACACACATACACACACACACATCTAGAAAAAACAGATACAGAAGACTTCTTGGGGGAAAATGAGATCCTGAGGACACAGGAATGAGCAAAAGCCCAAAAGCAGAAGGAAAGGCTGAGGTGCTGGCCCGAGAACATTTCATTTTGCTCCCAAGAAAGGGAGGAAAGCAACAGATGCCAAAAAATGGGGATTGGAGACCCCTGGGGGGCACAGTGGACACTGGTCTGTACCTCAAGATCCCTCATCAGGAGAAAAGTCTGGTTTCCCAGCAGCCGGGAGCACCCTGGCAGTCAGCCCTCTTGGGGAATTGCCCTCAGCTGAGCCCAAGAGCTGCCTCGTCAGGGCTCACACCCTCCCTGTGTTCCTGCAGCTGGTGACTGGTGGGTACAGGGCTCCTGAGCTGAGTCCCCTCAAGCCAATGTGGGACAATTTTGCAGGCAGGGCCATCCCAGCTTCAGTGCACCCCATACACCGGACGTGGCCTTGCTGACCCCAGCTCAGCTTATACCTCTGTCCAATCTTGCTTCCTCCCCTCCCCATCACGTGTGGATCCAGGGAGCCGGCCCCCGTAGGAAAACTTTCTGCAGGAAGATCATCTCAGAGCCTGCTTTGCAGTGAGTCTACCTGTAACAGGAGGCGAAAGAACATTTTTAAGAACAGGGATGCCTAATGATTATTTGAAGTTGCTTAAGTCCTTGTGACATGAAGCCTTTACCACTAGCTTCCAAATCATCAAAAAAGGTCCAGTGCCTTTGTGGATGACTTGGGTGAGTAAGAATGTTAAGGTAAATGAATAAAGAGGCTAGATTTTCAGTCTAAGCCAATATGGAACAGAATGGAGGCAACAGAGAGAAGATACTCATGATACCCAAGGACTTGCAGATGTCTCAGGAAGGGCTGTGAACTACAACAAGACACGGACTTAGGACTTGAGCCTAAGCTGCCCAGACCCTGGATGAGCAGGACAAGCTGGCTGACACCTGGGTTACAGCTATGGGGCTGAACCTTGCCTTCATAGAAAGGGGAAAGCCATTCCTAGGGCAGGCAACAGGCACAACAGGTCCACTTGAGGGAGAAGGCATCAGTTGAGCAGTGCGAGGGCCTGTCCATCCCTTTGGAGGAGATGAGCCCCGCCTCTGAACTTCCTGGGTGTTGGCTCCACTTGGGCAGCACTTGGCATTCACCCTAGTCTTGTGCATCACACTCAGGGTGTCCAATCTCCCTAGGCAGGGTGTAAGGTTTCTCCCTTATGAACCTCACGACACTTAGAACCTTGCATCTCACAGACCCTCAAGAAAAGCACAATTAGTTGATTGCAGACCTTGGGACAGCTGAGTAGGAGGAAGCTTGGCTGGCTCTTTATAGGATCTCTTAAACCTTACATGTATATTTGGAAAGGCTGCTCTTTGGGGAAGGAGCCCTTGTTTGCCTGTCACCAAGCCTGCCTTACACACAAGCTTTTGTTTGTTGTTTTGAAATTGAAATGTTGGTTTCAATCAGCAGTTCCTTCAGAAGTGCTGCCTGACACCGACCTTTTATTAAAGAAATGGAATGTTGGAGGCATAACTAACACCTCTTCGATGAGATTTGAAAAGTGGAGGAGAAAAGAACTATTGCTTCATCTATTTCTCCACTGAAGGGTTATTTCAATCAGTCAGACAGAATGAGCTTTATTCATAAAGCACTTGGAAAGCCTCAAATAGTAAGTTCTTTGTGTTAAATACCTACATTTATTTGACATGGAGAAACCTGAGCTCAGGAAATAAGATGCTGCCGAAATACAAACATCCACCATTCCTTCAGCTCTATCATCTCCCACCTCCTCTCCCTCCTCCAGCCAGTAACTCTTCTTGCCTGTTCACTCGGTGCCAGCCCCTGTATGCCAGTACTGTACTACTGTACTTTTCAAGGTACTATACTGCAAGATTAAAAATGTTTTCTTTACTTTTTGTGTTTGTTGTTTTTTATGTATTATTTGTGTGAAAAGTATTATAAACCTATTACAGTACAGTACTATATGGCCGATTGTGTTAGTTGGGTACCTAGGTTAATGTTGTTGGACTTAGGAACAAATTGGACTTACGAACATGTCTTGGAAGGGAACTTGTTCGTATGTAGGGGGCTTACTGTAAAGCTTCCTAAATTCCAAAAAATTTACCAAAAGCAAGTAACATAGACCCCACAGTGAAAGACTACATTTACAAAAAAGATAGACAGACAGACATAGAAAGATAATATAAAATATAAAATACAAAGGTTTGATGTACTCTGTGGGGAAATTGAAGAGAAGGCATTCTCATACATTACTGGTAGGAATGCAAAATGACATTTGGAAATGTCTACCAAAATAATACTATGCATTTTTCTTTTGACCAAGCAATCCCACTGACAGAAATCTCTCTCAAAGAGAAACTGGCAACAAAACAAAAAAGCTGAATGCACAAGATTATTCACTATAGAACCATTTGTAACAGCGAAGGACTGGGAAACCCATATGTCCATCTAGGGGACAGGGTGAATAGACAGCAGTCCATCTGCACAAAGGAAACGTTGAAAGCTATGAAAAGGAATGAAGTATACTGCTATATACTACTACGAAGTAACCTCCAGGATACACTCCTAAGGGAAGCCGACAAAAGTGTGTATAATGTGCTACCAATTTCTTCAGAATAAAAATATTTGAATATATTTTATAAATGAAAGAATGAGCCATAAAAGTTTTTTTTTAATTATTCCTTTTTGGGAAAGGGAGCCATTAGGGTATGGACAGAGACTAGTCTTCATTAAATATGCCTTTTTATGAATTTGACTTTGGACTCATGGAAACACTTTACATAATCAAGAAACAAAAGTAATAAAATAAAAGCAGTTTCTAAAACTTTAAAACAAATAAGTCTTTGTATACCCACACAGAAACTAATGATACGGCTCAGTAGAGATCAGTATGTGTGCGTGAGGGAATCACTGAGGGGAAGGAAATAACAGTGTGAGTTAGAGAGAATAGTGCTTGGAGCTCACACAGGGCCAGGCCAGTGCCTCTTCATACCCACCAAGCCAACCTGATAATTCACTGGCCACTGGGTGGAATACACAGAAGTTTCTTTCCTCGGTCATGGGCAATAATCAGGGATAGTTTAATCGCTGCTCTGGTCCCACATAACAAAGCTGAATCAAACTGGTTCTAAGTAACTTAACTGAAACCTAAAACAAAGGTCAAGACTCTTTACTGGAATACAAAAATATCCAGGACCCAACAAGGAAAAATTCCTGACATTCAATAAAAATTACCAGGCAGGGCTTCCCTGGTGGCGCAGTTGTTGAGAGTCCGCCTGCCAATGCAGGGGACACGGGTTCGTGCCCCAGTCCGGGAAGATCCCACATGCCGCGGAGCAGCTGGGCCCGTGAGCCATGGCCGCTGAGCCTGCGCATCTGGAGCCTGTGCTCCGCAACGGGAGAGGCCACAACAGTGAGAGGTCCGTGTACTGCAAAAAAAAAAAAAAAAAAATTACCAGGCATACTGAGAAGTAGAAAAATATGATCTATAATAAGGAGAGAAATAAACTAAGCAAAACCAACCCAGATATGACACCAATGTTAAAATTAGCAGACAAGGACATAAAATAGTTATTATAACTGTATTCTCGTTGTTCAAATAGAGGAAATATTAAACATGTTAATCAGAGACATGGAACATATTTTTTAAAAAGACCCAAATCAAACTTCCTGAGATGAAAACTACAATGTCTGAGATAAAAAATACACTGGATGGGATTAATAGCAGTTTAGACGTTGCAGAAGAAAACATTAAATTGAAGACATAGCAATAGAAACTGTGCAAAATGAAACAGTTGGGGGGAAAAGCCTAAAAAAAATTGACCAGAGCATCAGTGAGCTGTGGGACAACGTCAAGAAGCCTGATATCTGTGTCATTGTAGTTCCCAGATTGGGGATACACAATGCGTGCAGACAATAGTTTGTTTTTCTTGTGCTCTCTGTATGAACTGGCAATGCAGAGGTGATTCAGTGTTATGGTCCCCACAAAAGGATCCTACCTCTCCAGGGCCCAGATATTTTTCAGGGCATCAGCGTCCAACAGGAGAAATGGGCTCAGAAGACCCCCTGAGACCTTCAGGCCTTCTCCATGGCTTTTCCTTCTTAGGCTGGTTTTAGTGAGGTGGATCCTAGCCCTAGAACTTGGTCCCACTGAGCAAGATGGTGGAGGTCACTCTTACCCCCAGTGTCCCCAGGCACTAAAGCAAGAGCCTGACAGGCCCCTCACAGCAAAGTTCAGCCTCAGAATTTCCTGGGTAGTGAGTCTCTAACATTTGGCTTCTTGGGTCCAGAAACCTTAGGGATAACTGTTCTGAGGGGCCTGAGACTTAACCCCAAAACTGTCTTTTTGTGACAATTCTGTGGAGAATAAAGGGATTCAGAACAACAAGGGTCTAACACATGACTATTCATAGATCTGCATCCATGTCCACAACTACTATCAGTTACATTTGGAGCCTATGATGTAAGTGATGAGCCCACTTATGTGATTTTCTGCAACAGGCAACACTACAAGGACAGAAAACAGATACATGGTTACCAGGGGCAGGGATGACAGGAGAGATGGACTGCAAAGGGGGAGCACAAGGGAAGTTTCGGCAGTGAGAAAACCATCTTTCAGTCTCGATGGTGCTGATGTTTATAAAACTATAGGTACTTATCAAAATTGATAGAACTGTATAATTTAAAAAGTGAATTTTATTGTATGCAAATAAAAGAGTGATGAATTTGTCAAACCTCATAGAACCATACTCTAAAAAGGGTGAGTTTTACTAGATATAAATGATCTCTTCCTTAATAAAATAAATGGAAAACAAGTAAACAAAAAGTCTAAAAAATTGAGGCCTTAACAACATACATATATAAATATATTTTTATATAATACTTGGCTTTTGTTAAGATTGAGCCCAACTCACATTCTGGTAATAAACTCTCCCAGGGTGAAATCCTCTTGAATCAGTGCTTCTCAAACTTTAACATGTACGTGAATCTCCAGAGAGTTTATTAAAATGCAGATTCTGATTCTGCATTTTTCACAAGCTTCCCAGTGATGTCAATGCTGCTGGTCTGTAGGCCACACTTTAAGTGGCAAGGATGAGGACACCAGCAAGGTCACCTGATATATAAAGGCCAAGAGAATCATTCACTCAGATTGAACAAGCCCTTCATGCATGACTCACTGCCTTGGCCTGTGTGAGTTACAGGATTTGTCCCTTGGCAACAGTGTGTCACTTACACACTCAGTGCTGAAAGCTGACCAGCTGTCATTCCATAGGTCCTCCTCTTTAGCCTCCAGTGGAAGCCTGGGGCCAGGCCTGGAACTGAATGCAGTTGACAGTGGTGAAGAAAGCTCTTCTTAAGAGAAATCCAGAAACTCCTGCCCTGAAGGTAGAGGCTTCAGGAGGTCCATGAAGGGGAGGCCCAGATTGTAGTACAGAGGCCCAGCCAGCCAGCCACCCATCCTTCCAGCCACCCATCCATCTATCCATCTACGTATGAATAGCAACATCTCTTCAAACGTCCATGGAAATTACTCAGCCAGAAAGGAAGTCCACATTTATTTCTTGTGATTCTGCAGATATTCAAATGACTTTGATTGGCCCCCCACCTAACAGCTGCTCAAAGTGAGTGCTGCCTGGGCCCCAGCAGGGGCGTTCCATTTGTGGACAGTCTCCCAGCAGGAGTAAGAAGTGGCCCTGACAGGAAGCCAAGTGTTGGAGGATGGTAAATGGCTGGCTTTTATATTCAACAACTTCATGACATTTTCCCAGCAAATTGGCACTTCTTTTTGCATGCTAAAAATAATGCTCTATAAATGGCTTCACAGACAGCTTTTTTGCTCACAGATGCTCTCAGGTATGAAACATCACTTAGCAGGCTAACACATTACAACACCTTCAGATATTTGCTTAAGGCTTTTCAAAAGGAAGCAACCACATGTATATCCAGAGTCTATTTTAAGTCATTAACATTTATTGAGTACTTACTATGTGCCGTGAAGTATCCTAAGTGCATTTCATACAGTCATAATCCCAACGAATACTCAGAACAACCTCACGAGGTAGGAGCCATCACATTTTATAGATGAGAATTCTCAGGCACAAGGAGGTTGGGTACCTTGTCCAAGGACACACGTTAGTAATGAGAAACAGGGGCATAAATCCCAGCAGCTACTGTCCCCTGCCCTGGTCTTCCCTCCTGACCACTATGCTAGGGTCACCCTTTGCCTGACACTGCATGTATTTATGCTCACTAAGCCCCAGGGCTCCCAGCTGAGGGATCATGAAGGAACACTGCACTACAATCATCACCTGTTCCTCCCCACTTCCTTACAGAGCCTCACTCTCACACAAGGGAGGATGAAGCCATTTGTCTAGTACCCTGAAGCCACACACACTGGAAGGTTTGTTCTTACCTAGGTCCTACCTTTCTTATGTAAAGATGGGGAAAGCTGTAGAGGAAGTAAACTTGGTTCAGGAAATCAGGAGTTCAGTTTTGAACATGCTGAGTTTGAAATGTTTCATTAACATCCAAGGGAAGTAAGAGCAGGTTAAAATTCACATATTACTGAAAGAATAATGGATGAAAAGATGTGCTGTCATACAGAGTGAAGTAAGTCAGAAAGAGAAAAAATAATACCGTATTCTAACACATATATATGGAATCTAAAAAAAAAAAATGTCATGAAGAACCTAGGGGCAAGATGGGAATAAAGATGCAGACCTACTAGAGAATGGACTTGAGGATATGGGGAGGGGGAAGGGTAAGCTGGGACAAAGTGAGAGAGTGGCATGGACATATATACGCTACCAAATGTAAAATAGATAGCTAGTGGGAAGCAGCCGCATAGCACAAGGAGATAAGCTTGGTGCTCTGTGACCACCTAGAAGGGTGGGATAGGGAGGGTGGGAGGGAGATGCAAGAGGGAAGAGATATGGGGACATATGTATATGTATAACTGAGTCACTTTGTTATAAAGCAGAAACTAACACACCATTGTAAAGCAATTATACTCCAATAAAGATGTTAAAAAAAAAAAAGTTGTGATGGATGGTACGTTCTTAAAAGCAACATGGGAGAATAGATGGGAGTGGAGACAAAACAAGGTTTGCCATGAGTTGATTGTTGAACTGGCTGATGGGTCCGTTGGGATTAATTTGACTACTCGGACTACTCCTGTATATGTCTGCAACTTCCAAAAATGAAGTTGTTAAAAATTCAGAAGGACACAGCATCACATACAGGATACCATAAAAAATGTGTAACTTGGATCTGATCATGAGGAAATGCCAGACAAATCCAAATTGAGGGACATTCTACACAACTGGCCTGTACTCTTCAAAAATGTCAGTATCATGAAAGATGGCAAGTAACTGAAGATCTGTTCCAGAATAAACGACACCAAAGAGGCGTAACAATGAAATGAAACGTGTGATCCTGGTTTGTATCCTGGATCAGAAAAAACAATTGCTATAAAGGCCATTATTGGGGCAATTGGTAAAATTTGGATATGGATTGGTATAGCAAATAGTATATCAATGTGAAATTTCTTAAATTTAATAATTTACTCTGATTATATAAATGAATGTCTTTGTTCTTAGGAGCTGCACATTTAAATATTTAGAAGTAAAGAATTATGGTGAATGCAATTTATTCTCAAATTACACTGTAAAAATAATTACAATAATTTATATATATAATATAGATATAGAGAGATTGTGCAAATGTGGCAAAATAATAATCGGTGAATCTAGATGAAGCAGACATAGGTGTTCATCATGCTATTCTTACAACTTTTCTTAGGCTTGACATTTTTCAAAAAAATTTAATTTGATTTACCTGATGAAATTAGTATCCCTATAATACACCCCTTGCGTTCCCTTCCTTACAGCCTTTTGAATAAAAAGCTATCTTCTTTACTCTTTAGAGATGGGTACCAAATACTTGATTCTTCTTTAAGAATGCCTCTCTTATGTATCAGTTTTACATGCATTAAGTCACTGACTCATCTCAGCAGGCCCTGCACATACTCCCCAGCTGCTGGGGGGTGCCCCTGGGGGTCGGCCCTCTGCCGTCAGCCCCTGTGGGGATTGAGTTGGCTGAGTAATTCCTTGTCACAGTCCCTTTCTGGGGTAGCCCACATCCAGTGCTTGGTTGACCTGGGATCATATAGGCCTGACCCTCTCACCCCCAACTCAGGGGAGCCTTGCAGGGCTAGCCCAGCTTTACAGCTCTCTGCAGAATCAACAGAGGCCTCCACTGAGACCACATCACAACTTGGTGTGTCCCTGTGCCCAGTCTGCATACTTTGCCCTCCTTTCTGAAGATGTTGGACTCAAGGACATCCCCTCACAGACCTCCTGCACAGAAATCCCCAACCTTAAGTCCACTTCCCAGGTACTCAGCTGTGGCAATAATATGATGACCATTTTGCTATGAGAAAACTGAACCTCAGTAAAAACCACTTGTCTAAGCTCAGAAAGCCATCTACTGGTGAAACTAAGACTCGGACTCCAAATGTGCTGGCCTCCAGTTCCCCCCTTCTCTTTACCCTTCAAATCCTACATCTCTGTTAAGGCCGAGGCCAAGTTCCCTCTTCCCCCAGAGATATCCTCAACTTCCTTTCCTCACCTTGACGCTCTCACCACCTGCTCTGTTTGGCACATGGCTATGGTCCCACTTGGGTACTTTTTTTAACCATCACCTCAGATTACATAACCACTGTGTTGTTATTTAGTTTTTCAGTTTGAAGTTTGGTGCTTTCCCTGCATTATAATCTCCTTGGGGACAAATGTCATTTATTGTTCTTTGCATCCCGACAGTTGCTGTCCACATGCTGAGGCTGTGGCCAGTACATTACCGTGTAGGGAAAGAGCGCAAGATTCCACCTCTTCTGACTGTCCTCTAAGTCTTAGAACCTGAGGAAACACAACATTCTCAGAAGATCCTCAGCCCTGCAGCCTCAACTTCCTCTTCGCCTTTTCTGGAATGGTGTGGGGCTTCATGACATGGAATATAAGGGGATGGCACGTTATTCTGCCAGAGGAGCAGTACCATCCATGAGGGAGTAGCCCAAGCTGAATCCGTGAGCCAGAAAACATTTGGTCAAATTCAGTCAAACAGTAAGGAAGAAAACAGCAAAAGGGGAAAAAATTCATTGGAATGAATCTTGGTCACTTATTTTGGCAAAACTGCTTTCATTTTAATTATGTAAAGCATTTTGTAATGTGCTAGGAAGTGAGATGTTGTATACTTTGCAAAAGCAATGAAGTCTTAGATAAAAAATCTGACAACACCACATTATTAAATTTTAAGGGCGAAATAAGCGAGTTGCTTTTCTTGTCTTTGAAAATTATCGACAGGGAGCTTAGCAAAAGCCTTCAACATAATCTCCTCCCAGCAAGGACGAGTGGAATGAGGAAGGGGTGGGAAAGTTTAGTTCAAACTCCCTCACTTCCAGATCCTGGGAATCTCTTGTTGCCATGGTAACTGTGTTACTAGGTTACCACTCAGGTACAGGCAAGACTTGAAAACAATCGGCATCTAAACACATTATCAGCTTGAGGTTTGGAAATAATTTTCAACACTTTTTTTCTCCTTTGTTTCCAAACATCAGCCTATATGATGATGTGTTGCATTGCAAGAAAAATATCGACTGAAAAATAATTTTTGCCAAACTTCTTAACTATTCAACCAGCACCAACAGAGGAAGTAGATTTTAGAGAGAAGCTTCTGAGTTGGAACATCTACAGGAGGGGTCCACAAACCATATAGCCCACAGGCCAAATCTGACCTGCTATTTGTTTCTGTACATCTTGTGAGTTAAAAATTGCTTGAACGTTTTTAAATGATTGAAAAAAAATCAAAGTAAGAATAATATTTTGTGCCACCTGAAAATTATATGAAATTCATTTGCAGTTTGAAAACTATGTTTTACTAAATCACAGCCATACTCATTAAGTCACATGGCTGCTTCTGTGTTATAGGAGCAGAGTTGTAATGGTAACAGAAATCATATGGCCCATGGAACTTAAAATATTCACCATCTAGCCCTTCACAGAGAGTTTCCCACCCCTCATCTGGAGACATGGAGAAGTTAGACTAGGAGGTTGGGGTCCCTTCCCTGCCAAGAAGTTTATAACAGGTGCTTAGTCTGTTTGGGTTGCTAGAGCAAAGCAGCACAGGCTGGGTGGCTTATAAACAACAGACATTTTTTTGCTCACAGTTCTGGAGGCTGGGAAGCCCTAGGTCAAGGCACCAGTGTGGCCACCTTCTGGTGAGGCCCTCTTCCTGGGTCATAGCTAGGGCCTTGTCATATGGCAGAAGGGGTGGGGATCAATCTGGAGCCTCTTTTATAAGGCACTAATCCCACTCCTGAGGGCTCCACCCTCATGATTTAAGTACCTCCCAAAGGCCCCACCTACTAATACCATCTTCTTTGGGGGTTAGGATTTCAACATGTGAGTTTGGGGGTAACACGTTCAGACCACAGCCAGCACCTTGCATGCAGATTCAGGCCTCTTCAACTGAGCTGTGCACACCCCATTCACTGCTGCTTCTAGAAAAGCACAGCTGTGATTTTTGTGGTGAACGAACAGAATGGCGCCACATGACTGACCACATTCTGTCCATACGTTCTACCACTGCACTCTCCATGGGGTCAGGTCACAGGCTAATTACTCCCACAGGCATTTCACCGTGGCCCTGGCCGCTGCACTGTTGAAAACTGGTGGTCCTGCTAGTGTGTCTGGAGCTGAGCTGGTGACACTCCTTGTGCCTGAAAATCAATGCACAGCCCTTACTGAATTCATCAGCACATCAGCAACTTCAAGGCAACAGTCAAGGGCAATAAGAAGACAGAAGGTATCACAGGTGAATTCTATCAAATATTTATAGAAGAGCTAACACCTATCCCTCTCAACCTCTTCCAAAAAATAGCAGAAGGAGGAACACTCCCAAACTCATTTTACGAGGCCACCATCACCCTGACACCAAAACCAGACAAAGATGTCACAAAGAAAGAAAACTACAGACCAATATCACTGATGAGCATAGATGCAAAAATCCTCAGCAAAATACTAGCAAACAGAATCCAACAGCACATTAAAAGGATCATACACCATGATCAAGTGGGGTTTATTCCAGGAATGCAAGGATTCTTCAATATATGCAAATCAATCAATGTGATAAACCATATTAACAAACTGAAGGAGAAAAAACATGATCATCTCAATAGATGCAGAGAAAGCTTTTGACAAATTCAACACCCATTTATGATAAAAACCCTCCAGAAAGTAGGCATAGAGGGAACTTTCCTCAACAAAATAAAGGGCATGTTGGACAAACCCACAGCCAACATCATCCTCAATGGTGAAAAACTGAAACCATTTCCACTAAGATCAGGAACAAGACAAGGCTGCCCACTCTCACCACTATTATTCAACATAGTTTTGGAAGTTTTAGCTATAGCAATCAGAGAAGAAAAAGAAATAAAAGGAATCCAAATCAGAAAAGAAGTAAAGCTGTCACTGTTTGCAGATGACATGATACTATACATAGAGAATCCTAAAGATGCTACCAGAAAACTAATAGAGCTAATCAATGAATTTGGTAAAGTTGCAGGATACAAAATTAATGCACAGAAATCTCTGGCATTCCTATATACTAATGATGAAAAATCTGAAAGTGAAATCAAGAAAACACTCCCATTCACCATTGCAAAAAAAAGAATAAAATATCTAGGGATAAACCTACCTAAGGAGACAAAAGACCTGTATGCAGAAAATTATAAGACACTGATGAAAGAAATTAAGGATGATACAAATAGATGGAGAGATATACCATGTTCTTGGATTGGAAGAATCAACATTGTGAAAATGACTCTACTACCCAAAGCAATCTACAGATTCAATGCAATCCCTACCAATTTACCACTGGCATTTTTCACATAACTAGAAGAAAAAATTTCACAATTTGTATGGAAACACAAAAGACTCTGAATAGCCAACGCAATCTTGAGAAAGAAAAGCGGAGCTGGAAGAATCAGGCTCCCTGACTTCATACTATTCTACAAAGCTATAGTAATCAAGACAATATGGTACTGGCACAAAAACAGAAATATAAATCAATGGAAGAGGATAGAAAGCCCAGAGATAAACCCACACACATATGGTCACCTTATCTTTGATAAATGAGGCAAGAATGTACAGTGGAGAAAGGACAGCCTCTTCAATAAGTGGTGCTGGGAGAACTGGACAACTACATACAAAAGAATGCAATTAGAACACTCCCTAAGAGCATACACAAAAATAAGCTCAAAATGGATTAAAGACCTAAATGTAAGGCCAGACACTATCAAACTCTTAGAGGAAAACATAGGCAGAACACTCTATGACATAAATCACAGCAAAATCCTTTTCGACCCACCTCCTAGAGAAATGGAATTAAAAACAAAAATAAACAAATGGGACCTAATGAAACTTCAAAGCTTTTGCACAGCAAAGGAAACCATAAACAAGACAAAAAGACAACCCTCAGAATGGGAGAAAATATTTGCAAATGAAGCAACTGACAAAGGATTAATCTCTAAAATTTACATGCAGCTCATGCAGCTCAATATCAAAGAAAAACAAACAACAAGAAGATACACAGATTGCCAACAAATACAGGAAAGAATTCTCAACATCTTTAATCATTAGAGAAATGCAAGTCAAAGCTACAATGAGGTATCACGTCACACCAGTCAGAATGGCCAACATCGAAAAATCTACAAACAGTAAATGCTGGAGAGGGTGTAGAGAAAAGGAAACCCTCTTGCCCTGTTGGTGGAATGTAAATTGATACAGCCACTATGGAGAACAGTATGGCAGTTCCTTAAAAAACTAAAAATAGAACTACCATAGGACCCAGCAATCCCACTACTGGGCATATACCCTGAGAAAACCATAATTCAGAAAGAGTCATGTACCACAATGTTCATTGCAGCTCTATTTACAATAGCCAGGACATGGAAGCAACCTAACTGTCCATAAACAGATGAATGGATAAAGAAGACATGCCACATATATACAATGGAATATTACTCAGCCATAAAAAGAAACGAAATTGAGTTATTTGTAGTGAGGTGGATGGACCTAGAGTCTGTCATACAGAGTGAACTAAGTCAGAAAGAGAAAAACAAATACCGTATGCTAACCCATATATATGGAATCTAAAAAAAAAAAAAAAAAAAAAGTTCATGAAGAACCTAGTGGCAAGACGGGAATAGAGACACAGACTCATTGGAGAATGGACTTGAGGATACGGGGAGGGGGAAGGGTAAGCTGGGACAAAGTGAGAGAGTGGCATGGACATATATATACTACCAAACCTAAAATAGATAGCTAGTGGGAAGCAGCCGCATAGCACAAGGAGATCAGCTTGGTGCTCTGTGACCACCTAGAGGGGTGGGATAGGGAGGGTGGGAGGGAGGGATATGCAAGAGGGAAGAGATATGGGGACATATGTATATGTATAACTGATTCACTTTGTTATACAGCAGAAACTAACACACCATTGTAAAGCAATTATACTCCAATAAAGACGTTTGAAAAAAAAAAAGAAGACAGAAGCTAATCCACCTTGGCCACAGGGTAATTCCTCATTAATTAGAGATAAATTCAATTATGACATGCATAATAAAGAGTTGTATTCCTAATGACAAGATGATTTACAGTTTTAATATGTACAAGGAATTCCAGGACAAAGCCTCTCTCAAAAAGTACTATTTAAACAAACACAATTATTTAAAAGATGAGCTTTTTGTACACAGGGGAAAATGCATCTATAGAAAAGAAAACATTCTTGGGGAGCCCTTGGCCAGTATCTTTCAGCAGGTTTGCTCTGATGACTGAGGAATTTTTTCTGATAAGCTTTGTTTTCCCTTTATCTTAACCTCACACCTGAGCAGTAGCTTTTTTGCAGTGGAAGGCAAGGTGCTGACCAGAGGGTCATCTGCAGCCTTGAACTTCAGCAGAATGGAGCAGAAGGCCAAAGCTGGGTTCAGAAGGTAAAGAGTTGTTAATGAAAGCTGCAGAGTTAGGAAATCTGCTGAGAGAGCCACAATTTTTACCAAGATACCCTGGAAGTTCTTACAGAACATGTTGGAACTGATGGGAAAGAAATAATCCACCAACTGAAACAACATTCCTTTCCCACTAAGAAGCTAAGGCTGCCCCCAAGTGAGGGGCTGGGTCATCAGAGCTGGATCTTCATGTGGGCTGAGGGAGGGGGGCAGTGTCCTGTTTCTCCATCTCTTAGACCTCAGCCCATCAGGAGAAAACTTTGAGCCCTAAGATTCATTTATAAACTACTGTATATCCACATAGTTGCTTTGTCTGAGAAGATACCCACGATGTGAAACTCCAGCTTTTCCCTCATATAACACATGACTGTCTGCTTTGGGGACCAAATGAGGAAGTGAGGGCCAACTCTCATTTTGTGTATTAGTAAAGCCTTTTCCCTATATTTTTAAATTAAAAAGATTAAATGCAAATTCTATTATTTCTTACACTGCCCTTCTTTGTACACCCGCTTGGGGGCATGCACCCCACTTTGAACTTCTTGTTCTTACAGACACCATCAAGATGAATACTGTCTTACTTCACTTTGTCAGAATCTCTGGTCTTTCCTCAGGCTCCATCTCTAGATGCCAAATCACTGGTGTGAACTTTGTAAAGGGCACGTTACAATTAGCTAAGTAAACAACACGTCCTTCCTGGTATATCACAGGTAGGTCCTGGCACCTGACAGCTCCCCTTGCTCTCAATCGGGAGACCCCCCCCCCGCCCCCGCCCCCGACTCCGAGAGAAACCTGCTTCAGCCTCTGTCACCAGAAATGGCTCCATGGCAGCGTCCTCTCCCAATGGCTGTGGCCCGATGTTTGCTTCTCTCCAGGGAAGGCTCTTGTGAAGGGGGTGACTGGGAGGCACAAAGGTTCATTTCATATTCATGTTGGTTGCTTTTTATAACCGTCTTTCCTAGAACCTGAAATGTTACTAAAACAACAAGCATACCATGCCAAATAACATGCAAGCTCAAAAATCAGTTCTGCCAAGATGGAAAGAAAGGCGATGTTTCCCCACCTCTCCTAGAGAGAGCTGGCAATCCTTAGGACTTATGCAAATAAAGGTCAGAGCAATTTCCCCAGAGCTGCAGTTTATTTTAATATGGCTACTGTTCCCCTCAGTAAGGCTCTCAGCATCACGGGGAAAGATGCTGAGCCTTGAGCCCAAGCAAGGGTAGAGGACGGGGCAAAGAGAATTTCAAGCAACAGGCCTGGCAAAGCTTGGTGCTCAGAGCAAATCCTTTTTCAGTGTTTCTTACTGACCAGCCTTTCTCCTTCCGTCCCACCTTCCAACATGAATAGCACTTGCTTTATTGTCAAAGAAAAGGACAGCACATTCAACATGAATTAGATGAAGTCACAGGCTTCATCTAATAGGAGGTCACTGAGTCCCAGAGTACATTCTAGGCCACTGCTAGAGATCCTGCTAAAATGTGATATGAATCAGCTAGGGATTCTGTTAAAATGCAGATTCTGACTTAGTAGGTGTGGGTCAGGACTGGGATTCTGAATTTGTAAATGCTCCCAGGTGATACAAGTGCTGCTGGACCTGGGACCACATTTTGAGTAACAATGTGACAGGCTAGCTAGTAATCCGTGGGATCCAGTGCTAAATGACAATGCAGGGTCCATTGTTCAAAAAGCAAGGGAAAAGCTGGTTTCTTTTTCTGCATCTATCTTGGGACCTGCCATGGTGTTTCTTACAGGATATTTACTTCATGTCATCTTCGCTCGGGAACTGGGCTAGATGCTCTCAAGGAGTGAAGACCCTCACAAGGACCCAGGGGCCTCCCTGATCCCATCCTTCCAGAAGTCATGCCTAGCCGCCCCCTGCCCAGGGAGTAGAGGGCAGCAGTGGGGGGAGGGAGGGGGGAGGGGAGGGTAGTATCAGGGAGTAGGTGCTGGTCGGAGGACTCTCTCCAGGGAGCCAGCTCCTGAGCAAGGCTCCAAGGCCCTGCTATGTATTCCACTGTCCCATCAGACTTCATTTATAAAATACAAATTCAAAATTTAAATTATTAGGAATTGCATTAAACCCCAAGTGCAGGCCCCCCTCCTGAGCCTGGGGCCCTACGCTTGTTGCACGCACGTGAAGCTCTGATTCCAGAGCTCTGCTGTCTTAGATGTTTTTTAAAAATCAATGAATCCTCAATCTCTATGTTGATTTTTTTACAATTAATTTTCTCTTTGTTAATTTCAAGAGCATTTTCATGCCCTTGGAAACAGCATGTACATGTGAGATGCCCACACAATGTCAGGGGCACTGATGGTGTCACAGATCGGGAACTCTGTACTGTCACCTCTCGCAGGGCTCTCTGAGCCACAGGCTGGGGACCCAGCCTTTCTACTGAGTCTGTCCCTTTCTGACTACCTTTGATTGATCCTCACCTTTGCTTCACCTCCAGCTCTTTCTAAAGAATGTGAATCCTGACAAGAAGCATTGTTTAGACAGCACTCTCCTCCTTTCAGGGTTTCTAAGACTGAAGAATGTCCACCAGCCAGTCATCAAACAGAGGTTATACCAGTGGTGATTTTTAAAGGTGGATGTGTGCACAGCGGGGGGTAGATTTTAGAGAAAACTGACCACTCTATCCTGCCTGTGGGAAGTTCTGAAGATACTTGTCTCTGTGCACCTCTGAGAAAAGCCCTGCAGTGCGTGCTGTGTGGTTGGGACCCAGTGGGTCTTCCCTGGCTGTGACTCCAGCCAGAGGGCAGCAGGGGATCAGTCTGCAGCCAAGTCCTACCACGTCCTGCCTCTTCCACCCACTCCTTGCCTGGGCTATCTGCTTCTTAAGAGGAACTACGAGCCCATTAAAATACAGGGAGTGACCAATCACGCTGCCTGAGCAGAGGAGGGCACCGCGCTCACAGCTTACCATAGGTCAGCATCAAAACAGAGGGCCAGATGTTCGGAAAAGAAGGCGGTGACAGGAAGTGTCACATGGACAATTTGAGCATTTGCTCCCTTTTCCCTCCCCATCGTACTTCACTGGAGCAAGAGGACCTTCCGCTCTAGGAAAACGTACCTGCAGGCAGATGTCAGGACTTGGTGGTTCGTGATGAGTTTTCTCGAAAACCAACTCCCCTCTCCTCTCCTGTGTCCCTCAGCCTGGGGCCTGTCCCCTGCACGTTCTACTCCAATCTGTTCACCATCATGGTCGGCTCCCTCTGTTCTGCCCTTTCCTTGGTCCCATGTGTCAACTGTCGCCCCCACCTTTCCATCCTGGGTTCCTCCACCCTCCTGTCCCGGGGGTGTGACTCGTATTTCTATTGCCTTTTTGAAGGGTCATTTCTATACAAATTCATTCCAATTCATCATGAACAACAGCACAACAGCAATAACGGCTAAACATTTTTCGGTGAATAAGTGCCAGGCCCTGGGCTAAGCATCTTACCTGCTCTCATGGAAGGTTCCTAGGAAGTAGGTTCATTTTTCAATGAGGAAAGAGGTTTGAGATGTTCATTTCACACAATTGATAGCCTACCCAGCTGGAACTTGACACCAGGCCTAGATGCTGGCCACCCATGTTTAATCGTCCTAGAGGGAATACCCACTCCATGGCGACCACTGCGCTGGGTGTCAGCCAAGGTGCTCCTCACCAGGTTCTGTTTCCCAATACTCTTCACTCCCTCTCCACTCCCCTACCCTTTTCAACTAGCTAGTAACTCCTTGACCACAGAGATTATGTCCTGTTCATCTTTTTTTTGAACTTCTTAATCCATTTTTAAGGGTACAACTCAATGGCTTTAGTACATTCATGATGTGTCTATCTCCAAAACTTTTTCATCACTCCAAACAGAAACTCTGTAACCATTAAACAATAACTCACCATTCTCCCCTCCCCAACCCCCTGGTGATGTCTAATAGGCTTCTGTGTCTGTGAGTTTTACTGTTCTAGATATCGCATGTAAGTGGGATCATACAATATGTGTCCTTTTGTGTCTGGCTTATTTCACTGAGCATGATGTTTTCAAGTTCACCCACATTGTAGCCTGTGTCAGGACCTCCTTTTTATGGATGAATAATATTCCATTGTATGTATATATCACTATTTGTTTATCCATTCATCTGTTGATGGACATGGGCTGTTTCTACAACAACAGATGAATGGACAGACAAAATGAGTGTTATGAGTAATGCTGCTGTAGGTATTTTCACAGAGGTTCTTTGTCAGGTTTAGGAAGCTCCTTTGTATTCCTAGTTTGTTGAGTGTTTTTATCAAGAAATGGTGTTGGATTTTGTCAAATGCTTTTCTGCATCTACTGAGATGGTCATATAGTTTTTGTCCTTTAGTCTATGAACATGGTGTATCATGTTCAATCAATATTATTGATTTTCTGATGTAAAACTATCCTCACATTCTTCAGATAAATCTCACTTGGTCTTTCTATGTAATCCTTATAATCATTTTTCTATTGCTGTGTTTACTTTACTAGTATTTTGTTTATGATATTTGCATATATATCTACAATGAATATTGTTCCATAGTTTGTTGTTTTTATTTTTTCTTGTGATATCTTTGGTCTTAGTATCAAAGAACGGCCTCACAGAATGAGTTGGGAAATGTTCTATCATATTCTATTTTTTGGAAGAGTTTGTGAAACTGGTATTAATTCCTCTTTGAGTGTTTAGTGGAATTCACCAGTGAAGCAATCTGGGCCTGGTCTTTTCTTTGTTGGAACTTTTAAAATTACTAATTTGACCTATTTGTTACAGGCCTATTCAGGTATTTTTTTCTTCTTAAGTCAGTTTCAGTAATTTGCATCTTTCTAGAAATTTGTTCTTTCATCTAAATTATCTAATTTTTTGGCCCTTATAATCATTTTAATTTCTTTAAAGGTGGTAGCAATGTCTCCCCTTTCATTCCTGATTTCTTAATTTGAGTCTTCTTTCTTATTTTCTTGGTCAGTATAGCTAGATATTGATCAATTTTTAATATCTTTTCAAAGAAACAATTTGTGGTCTCATTGATATTCTCTATTGTTTATTTCATTTATTTCCACTCCAGCCTTTATTATTTTCTCCCTTCTGCTTGCTTTAGGTTTAATTCGATCAAGTTTTCAAGTTTCTTAAGGTAAACCATATATTTTAGATGCTCAGTAGGTGGGAATTAAAATCAAAGGTAATGTAAATAGTAGCTGTGGTCCTTAACCTGTAAAGGGCTTGCAATCAATTGGGGAAGGCAGGATATCTATCTAGATAATCAGCAGAATTAGAACTGAGGAGATGTACCCTGGTACAGGGACTACAAAGAGGTATAATGAGGATCTATGGAAAAAGCACCAGCCTTCAGATTAGGGGACCACAATTATCATTCTATTTCTAACATCACCAGCTGCATGGACCTCCAGTCACCTCTCTGGGCCTCAGTTTCCTCACTGTATATCTAAGCATTTCACTAGACTAAGGGTCTTCTTTCATTTCAAACATTCTATGATCTGGTATAAGACATATCCCTGGACCTCCAGGGTTACAGACTTTACTTGGGAAGGTAACATTTACACTAACAAAGATAAAGAGCTATCAAAGGGACCAAATGTTAAGAGGCAAATGGCTGGGACCAACAAGAAATGTTACGGGCATTATAGAACATCAGGCACCACCATCCTGAAATTGTTCCTGTGGAAATAGGAACAACTGTGGAATATTGGCTAGTGAGGCTTATAACACTTGATACCACCCATGGGAGTGTTTTGACAATGAGATGAAAACAAAATGATATAAAGAGACATTAAGCAACTAGAAGCTGTGTTTCTTTTTTTTTTTTTTTTTTTTGGTGATATGCGGGCCTCTCACTGTTGTGGCCTCTCCCGTTGTGGAGCACAGGCTCCGGATGCGCAGGCCCAGCGGCCATGGCTCACGGGCCCAGCCGCTCCGCGGCATATGGGATCCTCCCAGATTGGGGCACGAACCCGTATCCCCTGCATCGGCAGGCGGACTCTCAACCACTGCGCCACCAGGGAGGCCCGAAGCTGTGTTTCTTAAGAATGTAAAGCACAGCTCATGATAGTAATATTGTCAGGATCCCTCCTACTTCTGTGGTCTCTTACAGCAGAGCTATTTTCCCTGAAGATGTGACAGCTTGATGATCCTGACATTTCACCAGCAGAGAGAAATTCTTCTCTCATTTCTTCCAAAATCTCCCTTTACTCATTCCAGCTGCTGGACAAATGACCTTGATTGTAAAACAAAAACCTGTGTTTACCCTCCCTGCTAAACAACCTACCATGTGGGTAATGAAGAGCTGATGCAGGCAGTGCAGGGGTGGATATTTTGGCAAACGAGCTCTCCCTTAATCTCCCAGCACATTGCTTAGTCAGGAATCCTTGCAGACACTGCCCTTGGTGCACAGCACATTCAGAATGCTTCTCACCTAATCTCCTTCAACCATCCTCTTTCTCTCAATTGCCTACAGAATACTCAGCGAATAGCAATTCCTTGACAGACAACCCTCTTTGCCCAGATTATTGCAACGGCACGTCTTCATAGCCCTCATTCATTCTCCTCCTACTCGTTAGAATGGCGTGTGACCAAAGATTTGCTTAAGGGTTGGCAAACTTTTTCTGTAAAGGGTCAAGTAGTAAATATTTTAGAATTTGCAGGCCAAAGAATCTCTCTTGCAATGACTCAACTGAAGACAGCCACTGGCAACAGGTAAATGAATGAGCATGACTGTGTTCTAGTAAAATTGTATTTATGGAAACTGGTAGTGAATGAGATGTGGCCTGTGAACCATAATTTACCAACCCCTGGTCTAGATAATGGAGAATCATCATGATTCTAAGCTGGAGGTGACCACAGGCCTCTTCAAGCCAAATTCCCTCATCTAACGGATGAGGAAACCGAGGCCCAGAGAGGTCAATGTCACAGAGCTGTAAGGGGAGGGGCAAAGTCAGGACTAGAGCCGTGATTTCCTGACTCCCAGGTGAGTGCTCTTTCTAATCCCCCACAGAAGCGCCACATCCAGATAAGGATTTTCATGTGCTGATTTTGAAAAGTCAGGAGATCAGCAGACAAAACCCCTCCTCCAAAGGCTCAGATTTGGAGAGAACATTATATCTGTCACATCATGTCTCCTCCTCTCCGATGATGGCCCCGTGGCTTATTATAGGAGAGGCTGTGAACAAGCAGGATGCTATGAGAGCAGTTCTACTTATTGAGAGGCTTAGCTGACCCATGTCTTTGTGAAGACTTTCCTCAAGCATCTCCTATGATGATAATGGACCTCAGGATGTCAATACAATTGGCTAAGAATCTTTGAAGCAGGCTGGTCTCCATCTTCACTGTGTTACCCCAAAACCCAGAGATGGAGTTGTACCACCCAGATCTCCTTTCAAGGAAGGACATGTTGCCCAGCTTCCAGGAGTGGGGGACACAGGCAGCCTGCAGCTGTGGTCCCTGCAGAAGCTGCCTCAGCTGCAGAGCTGCCTTGCCCAAGATCACACCTTTCCCACGTGGCCCACACTTAACAACTGGTCATGGTCGAGGTAGAAGCCCTGGTCATTTTGTCCTGTGCAAACAATCCTGAGTCCTGAGCTCCCCATGATTTCGGGTAAGGCTTGTCAAGCCCCACTGCTCTGCGACTTCTCCTCTGCCTCATCCTGCTTTCCTCCTCTCCTGTCCACAGGGGCCAATCCTGCATAAATGTCCTGCCCACTCAGCTCCATGTCAGAGGCTGCTTCCTGAAGAACGCAAGCCATGACACATGGGGACTGGGGCTTGGTGGGGGGGCATGGAGGTGGTTGTCTTGGAGCCTTTAACAAGCTGAGTACTTGATAAGAGTGATAACAAAAATGACAATGTAACCATCCTTACCCTCCCCTCACCCCCCCGCCAGCCCCAGCCTTTCAGAGAATTGTTTCTGTAGGAACAGGGCAGAAGTCACAACCTAAGGAAGTTGTTGCTGACCCTGCAGCAGCAGCTGAGTCCCAGCCAAACCCCAGGAGGAGGCTGGAGAAGAAAGCAAACAAGAGGAAAGGGAAGAAGACGGCCTAGGAGAGAACAACCTCCAGATGCTTCCAGTAGGAAGGGAGCCAGGGCACATAAGGATGAGTGCTTGAGCTGCCTTAGGGGACTGGGGTCTGAATCCTGACTCCGTGATGTTTGGTCAGTTACAAAACTTCTATGACTTAGTTTCCTCACCTGTACAGAAACAAAATCTGATTTTTAGGGCTCTAGCAAAGCTTAAAAGCAATGATCTCTGTGAAGGTATGTTGCTGTCGGTAAAGACTGAGGTGTACGAGGACACTGTCTCTCTTGTCCCCAGGGCACCCACCCCACTGCTCTGCACAGGGTAGCTTTTCAATGAGTGAACAGCACTCACTGCCTCTACCAGAATTAATCAGTTGGAAAAAAGGTGGGCCAGCTCGGAAAAGGAAACCTGCTGCTCATGGGGAGATGATAAATACCAGAAGATAGGAAATAAATAAACTTTCTATTTTTACTCCATGGTTATTTCACACAACAAATATTCAACTGAATTGCATGGAAAATTAAAAACAACAGGAGTTCAGGGGTTTGCAAATGTTCATTTCCTTTTGAATACACAAGAAGACACCTCTAAGAATAGTACCTATCAATTAAAAAAAAAGGGGGCTGTCTATTTTAGGATTGAGGCACAGCAATTAAATGTGCATTCAGGGTAAGAGGTGTGTGGAGGCCAGACCCTAACTATTTCAATTGTGCTTACCCTGTAGCCAGTGTTTGGGAGTTTCATTATTCTGGGCTGCCAATGGTGGAGAATCTTGGCTTTAGAAACAAAACCCGCTTTTCTGTAACAGCAGATTGGGCTGGCTTCACACTGACTCAAATACTTAAGGTAAGTACATCGGCACTCCCCTCTTCTTTCAGTAGAAGAGAATCACAGAAGTCATCCATGGTCATTGCAGATAAATTAGAAAACATGGAAGGAGAAAGCTCCTCTGAGAACCATTATTATCACTTTGGTATTTCCAGTGTGTGTGTGTCTATCAACTATAGTTTATTTATAACACCTTTCATGCTAATGAATATGTAACTACATCATCATTTTTAATAAACTGAGAAGAACTTCTTTGTTCTAGAAGATATACCAGCCCCCATTGCTAGGCATTTATTTTGATTCTCAATTTTTACTATTGTAAACCACACTGCCATGAGAATCCTTGTATATATTTCTCCTTACACACAACTCTGGTTATTTCTTTAAGATAAATTCCTAGACATAGACTTGCTGAGTCAAAAAATATTTTATTCTTTCAGGTTAGTTTAACCTAAATGTTGAAAGCAAACCTTTTTCTAGGTTGTAAGTAACATTCTCTTCAATGGGGTCATAAATATATTAAAGAGGGAATGTGAGACATCCTTATTAAAAACTTGATTCAATTTATGAAAATGTCCAATATAAGCATTGTCTTTATAAAGCCTTGGCTGGATGTGAAAGACCAGTGGTTCTCAAAGTCCCTGGACCAGCAGCATCAGCATCATGTGGGAAATTGTTAGAGATGCAGATGTCTGTGCCCCACCCAAATCTATTGAATCAGAATCTCTAGGGGTGGTGCCCAGCAATCTGGTGATTCTCATGCTGCCCCACCACCTGGAGTTCATCATTTCCTGCCTGGAGTTCTAGTCATTTGGTCTAGAGATGGTGATACCCCTAATAACCTGAAAGTTCCCCAAAAACATGAACTATGTCTGATACTGCTCTGTGAGTCCTATGATGGTTTTATGCCAGGAAACTCTAGATAAATGTATCATCGTTTGCGATGCAGCCTTACATTTCCAACTTTTCGCATAAATAACCTAATAGAACTTTTAAATGAACTGCATAAGAAACCCTCTGCCCTAACAAATGAGTAGACAGTCTCCAGCCAGTGACACACTTTTACTGACCCAACCAGAAGTGGCCTCAAAAAGCAATTGGTCTGGTGTATAATCACTGCGGATAGAATAGCTTGATGTTGCTCCTTGGAGAATGAGTTGTCTAAAGTTCAAATGACTAGGTTGACTTGTCATTTACTAGGGCCACTAACAGCCACCTCACCCAGGAAGGCACGCCGATGGCCGTCTGTGCTGCATGCAATCAGACACACCGAGGAGCATTACTGAGCCTCTTCTGGGGTTGAGATGGATGACAGGGGACCTTGTCCCTTCCTCCTCTTCTAAGCTGATGGTGTGGAATTTGAGTCTCAGCTGAGGACTCAGCTAAGCAGATTCAGGACCAGGCTTTTTGCTTCTGCAGGCAGGCATTCCATAGTGCCCATTGCCAGTTGGCACTGCTGTGGTCCTCTGTTCAGGTGAGAGCACAGGACAGCTTCTCACTTTTCCTTAGAGTGTCAATCCTGACAACTGCTGCTGAAACAAATGGCTCCCCCTGCAGTCAGCAGCACAGAAGATAAACTGAAGAACAACCACCTGGATCATCTACTCCTGTGAAAACCGAAAGAGGAATTGTTTCCATAGGACAATGCCAGGGCCATCTCTCCACATCGCTAGGCATTTTTAAGACCTATCCTTATCACAAGAAAGTTCATTACCATAGTAGATAGTCATTATTATTTTGGGCTTCGCATTCCTCTTTCCTGTTTAGGAGAACCTTCTCCTTCGTGAGGCAGAGGCCAGCTCCCACTAAAGCAGCTATAGATGCCTGACTATAGATCCCCAGCCTCCGTGTTGTCAGGGTGCAGGCATGCAGCCAGCCTCTGATGTCCTCCCCAGACTTACTATCAGAAGCTTGTATTGAGGAAGAGTGGAGCTCGAGGAGGCCGTCCAGGCAGGGATGGGGCCCCAGCCATGGGCAGCCTAGTAGCCACACCCCACATCCATCGCTAGTGGCCTTGAGGATGCTCAAGCCACCCTGTGAGGAGCTCCATGTGGAGGGGAGCTGAGGCCCCAGCCAACTCGCTGTGTGAGTGAGTGAGTTGCCCGGGAAAGGCATCCTCTGGCTCCTATCAAGTCTTCCCATGATTGCGGTCCTGACAACATCTGACTACAACCTTGCAGGAGAACCTGAGCCAGCACCCCACAGCCAAGCCGCCCCTGGATTCATGACCCGCAGAAACCACGAGAGGTAATAGAGGACTACTGTTGTTTTCAGCTAGTGTGTTTCTGAGTAGTTATTAATGCAGCCATAGTTTAGGCACCAAGCTTTTACAGAGGGTCAGGATAAGAGACTAACATATGAAAAATGTTTCTGCATTTACCTTAAAACAAGTTTTTTGTTTGGTTTTTTAAAATTAATTAATGTATTTATTTTTATTTTTGGCTGCATTGGGTCTTTGTTGCTGTGTGTGGGCTTCCTCTAGTTGTGGCAAGTGGGGGCCACTCTTTGCTGTGGTGTGGCGGCCGTCTCATTGCGGTGGCCTCTCCTGCTGTAGAGCACAGGCTCTAGGTGCGTGGGCTTCAGCAGCTGTGGCACGAGGGCTCAGCAGTTGTGGCTCGTGGGCCCTAGAGCGCAGGCTCAGTAGTTGTGGCGCACAGGCTTAGCCACTCAGCAGCATGTGGGATCCTCAGGGACCAGGGCTCAAACCCATATCCCCTGCATTGGCAGGCAGACTCTTAACCACTACACCACCAGGGAAGTCCCTTAAAACCAGTTTTGAAATCACTGTTTGTTGTGTTGCTTCATGGTCACCGTAGAAGAGTATGGTGTTGCTAAGTGTTAGTAAAGACCTTAATAGGAAAAAGTAGGTGTCCTTTGGAGCTGGATAAAGAATCTTAAAATTCACGTGGGAAAATGAATGTCAGAGGATAAGAATATTTGAAAACATAAGAAAATTAGAAGATAACTGTCTTATCAGACATTAAAACATTCCATAGAGACAGTGTAATGAGAACACTGTGGTATTGACAGAGGATTAAGAAGCTAGATCAGTAGGCCAAAAATAGAGTCAGAAACAAATAATATCTGGGAGTTAGAATATAACAAAAAAGAATTTAAATTAAATGGAAAAAAAGTAGATTTTACTCGTTTAAAAACATCAAGTGTGAAAAATAAGACAATAAAAATTCTAGAAGAAAATTTAGGAGGCTATATATAAAACACTCTTTAGGGATGAGGGGGAAGATGGCGGAAGAGTAAGACGTGGAGATCACCTCCCTCCCCACAGATACATCAGAAATACATCTACACGTGGAACAACTCCTACAGAACACCTACTGAACGCTGACAGAAGACCTCAAACCTCCCAAAAGGAAAGAAACTCCCCACGTACCTGGGTAGGGCAAAAGAAAAAAAGAAACAACAGAGACAAAAGAATAGGGACAGGACCTGCACCAGTGGGAGGGAGCCGTGAAGGAGGAAAGGTTTCCACACACTAGGAAGCCCCTTCATGGGCGGAGAATGCGGATGGCGGAGGGGGGAGCTTCGGAGCCGCGGAGGAGAGCGCAGCAACAGGGGTGCGGAGGGCAAAGCGGAGAGATTCCCACACAGAGGATCGGTGCCAACCGGCACTCACCAGCCTGAGAGGCTTGTCTGCTCACCCGCCGGGGTGGGAGGGTCTGGGAGCTGAGGCTCAAGCTTCGGTCGGATCACAGGGAGAGGACTGGGATTGGTGGCGTGAACACAGCCTGCAGGGGGTTTGTGCACCACAGCTAGCCGGGAGGGAGTCCGGGAAAAAGTCTGGACCTGCCAAAGAGGCAAGAGGCTTTTCCTTCCCTCTTTGTTTCCCTGTGCACGAGGAGAGGGGATTAAGAGTGCCGCTTAAAGGAGCTCCAGAGATGGGCGCGAGCCGAGGCTATTAGTGCAGACCACAGAGACGGGCATGAGACGCTAAGGCTGCTGCTGCCGCCACGGAGAAGCCTGTGTGGGAGCACAGGTCACTGTCCACACCTCCCCTCCCAGAGCCTGTGCAGCCCGCCACTGCCAGGGTCCTGGGATCCAGGGACAACTTCCCCGAGAGAACGCATGGCGCGCCTCAGGCTGGTGCAACGTCACGCCGGCCTCTGCCGCTGCAGGCTCATCCCGCACTCCGTGCCCCTCCCTGCCCCTGGCCTGAGTGAGCCAGAGCCCCTGAATCAGGGGCTCCTTTAACCCCGTCCTGTCTGAGTGAAGAACACACGCCCTCAGGAGACTTACACGCAGAGGTGGGGCCAAATCCAAAGCTGAATCCCGGGAGCTGTGCGAAAAAAAAGAAAAGAAAGGGAAATTTCTCCCACCAGCCCCAGAAGCAGCAGGTTAAATCTCCACAATCAACTTGATATACCCTGCACCTGTGGAATACCTAAACAGACAATGAATCATCCCAAATTGAGGAGGTGGACTTTGAGAATAAGATATATTATTTTCCCCCTTTTCCTCTTTTTGGGTGTGTGTATGTGTATGCTTCTGTGTGAGATTTTGTCTGTATAGCTTTGCTTTCACCATTTGTCCTAGGGTTCTGTCTGACCGTTTTTCTTTTGTTTTTTTTTTTTTTTACTTAAATTTTTTTTCTTAATAATTGTTTCTTATTTTTTACTTTAATAACTTTATTTTTTATCTTACTTTATTTTATCCTCTCTCTTTCTTTCTACTTTTCCTCCCTTTTATTCTGAGCCATGTGGATGAAAGGCTCTTGGTGCTGCAGCCAGGAATCAGTGCTGTGCCTCTGAGGTGGGAGAGCCAACTTCAGGACACTGGTCCACAAGAGACCTTACAGCTCTACGTAATATCAAACAGCGAACATCTCCCAGAGATCTCCATCTCAACACCAACACCCAGCTTCACTCAACGACCAGCAAGCTACAGTGATGGACACCCTATGCCAAACAACTAGCAAGACAGGAACACAACCCCACCCATTAGCAGAGAGGCTGCCTAGAACCATAATAAGGCCACAGACACCACAACTCATACCACCAGATGTGGACCTGCCCACCTGAAAGACAAGATCCAGCATCATCCACCAGAACACAGGCACTAGTCTCTTCCACAAGGAAGCCTACACAACACACTGAAACAAACTTAGTCACTGGGGGCAGACACCAAAAACAATGGGAACTAATAACCTGCAGCCTGCAAAAAGGACACCCCAAACACACTAAGATAAGTGAAATGAGAAGACAGAAAAACACACAGCAGATGAAGGAGCAAGGTAAAAACCCACCAGATCTAACAAATGAAGAGGAAATAGGCAGTCTACCTGAAAAATAATTCAGAATAATGATAGTAAAGATGATCCAAAATCTTGGAAATAGAATAGAGAAAATGCAAGAAACATTTAACAAGGACCTAGAACAACTAAGGATGAAACAAGCAATGATGAACAACAAAATAAATGAAATTAAAAATACTCTAGAAGTGATCAGTAGCAGAATAATTGAGGCAGAAGAACGGATAAGTGACATGGAAGATAAAATAGTAGAAAAAACTACTGCAGAGCAGAATAAACAAAAAAGAATGAAAAAAACTGAGGACAGTCTCAGAGACCTCTAGCACAACATTAAACGTACCAACATTCGAATTATAGGGATCCCAGAAGAAGAAGAGAAAAAGAAAGGGACTGAAAAAATATTTCAACAGATTATAGTTGAAAACTTCCCTAATATGAGAAAGGAAATAGTTAATCAAGTCCAGGAAGGACAGAGAGTCCCATACAGGATAAATCCAAGGAGAAATACGCCAAGACACATATTAATCAAACTATCAAAAATAAAATACAAAGAAAATATATTAAAAGCAGCAAGGGAAAACAACAAATAACACACAAGGGAATCCCCATAAGGTTAACAGCTGGTCTTTCAGCAGAAACTCTGCAAGCCAGAAGGGACTGGCAGGACATATTTAAAGTGATGAAGGAGAAAAACCTACAACCAAGATTACTCTACCCAGCAAGGATCTCATTCAGATTTAATGGAGAAATTAAAACCTTTACAGACAAGCAAAAGCTGAGAGAGTTCAGCACCAACAAACCAGCTTTACAACAAATGCTAAAGGAAATTCTCTAGGCAAGAAACACAAGAGAAGGAAAAGGCCTACAATGACAAACCCAAAACAATTAAGATAATGGTAATAGGAACATACATATCGGTAATTACCTTAAATGTAAATGGACTAAATGCTCCCACCAAAAGACACAGACTGGCTGAATGGATACAAAAATAAGACCCATATATATGCTACCTACAAGAGACCCACTTCAGACCTAGGGACACATACAGACTAAAAGTGAGGGGATGGAAAAAGATATTCCAGGCAAACGGAAATCAAAAGAAAGCTGGTGTAGCAATTCTCATATCAGACAAAATAGACTTTAAAATAAAGACTATTACAAGAAACAAAGAAGGATACTACATAATGATCAAGGGATCAATCCAAGAAGAAGATATAACAATTGTAAATATTTATGCACCCAACATAGAAGCACCTCAATACATAAGGCAAATACTAACAGCCATAAAAGGGGAAATCGACAGTAACACATTCATAGTAGGGGACTTTAACACCCCACTTTCACCAATGGACAGATCATCCAAAATGAAAATAAATAAGGAAACACAAGCTTTAAATGATACATTAAACAAGATGCACTTAATTGATATTTATAGGACATTCCATCCGAAAACAACAGAATACACATTTTTCTCAAGTGCTCATGGCACATTCTCCAGGATAGATCATATCTTGGGTCACAAATCAAGCCTTGGTAAATTTAAGAAAATTGAAATTGTATCAAGTATCTTTCCTGACCACAACACTATGAGACTAGATATCAATTACAGGAAAAAATCTTTTAAAAACACAAACACATAGAGGGTAAACAGTACACTATTTAATAACGAAGTGGTCACTGAAGAAATCAAAGAGGAAATCAAAAAATACCTAGAAACAAGTGACAATGGAGACACGATGACCCAAAACATATGAGATGCAACAAAAGCAGTTCTAGGAAGGAAGTTTATAGCAATAAAATCCTACCTTAAGAAACAGGAAACATCTCGAATAAACAACATAACCTTGCTCCTAAAGCAATTAGAGAAAGAATAATAAAAAACACTCAAAGTTAGCAGAAGGAAAGAAATCATAAAGATCAGATCAGAAATAAATGAAGAAGAAAAGAAGGAAACGATAGCCAAGATCAATAAAACTAAAAGCTGGTTCTTTGAGAAGATAAACAAAATTGATAAACCATTAGCCAGACTCATCAAGAAAAAAAGGGAGAAGACTCAAATCAATAGAATTAGAAATGAAAAAGGAGAAGTAACAACAGACACTGCAGAAATACAAAAGATCATGAGAGATTACTACAAGCAATTCTATGCCAATAAAATGGACAACCTGGAAGGAATGGACAAATTCCTAGAAATGCACAATCTGCCAAGACTGAATCAGGAAGAAATAGAAAATGTGAACAGACCAATCACAAGCACTGAAATTGAAACTGTGATTAAAAATCTTCCAACAATCAAAATCCCAGGACCAGATGGCTTCACAGGCAAATTCTATTAAACATTTAGAGAAGAGCTAACACCTATCCTTCTCAAACTCTTCCAAAATATAGCAGAGGGAGGAACACTCCCAAACTAATTCTACGAGGCCACCATCACACTGATACCAGAACCAGACAAGGATGTCACAAAGAAAGAAATGTACAGGCCAGTATCACTGATGAATATAGATGCAAAAATCCTCAACAAAATACTGGCAAACAGGATCCAACAGCACATTAAAAGGATCATACACCATGATCAAGTGGGGTTTATTCCAGGAATGCAAGGATTCTTCAATATACGCAAATCAATCAACGTGATACACCATATTAACAAATTGAAGGAGAAAAACCATATGATCATCTCAATAGATGCAGAGAAAGCTTTCGACAAAATTCAACACCCATTTATGATAAAAACCCTGCAGAAAGTAGGCATAGAGGGAAATTTCCTCAACATATTAAAGGCCATATATGACAAACCCACAGCCAACATCATCCTCAATGGTGAAGAACTGAAACCATTTCCACTAAGATCAGGAACAAGACAAGGTTGCCCACTCTCACCACTCTTATTCAACATAGATTTGTAAGTATTAGCCACATCAATCAAGGAGAAAAGGAAATAAAAGGAATCCAAATCGGAAAAGAAGAGGAAAAGCTGTCACTCTTTGCAGATGACATGATACTATACATAGAGAATCCTAAAGATGCTACCAGAAAACTACTAGAGCTAATCAATGATTTTGGTAAAGTAGTAGGATATAAAATTAATGCACAGAAATCTCTGGCATTCCTATACACTAATGATGAAAAATCTGAAAGTGAAATTAAGAAAACACTGCCATTTACCATTGCAACAAAAAGAATAAAAAACTTAGGAATAAACCTCCCTAAGGAGACAAATGACCTGTATGCAGATAATTATAAGACACTGATGAAAGAAATTAAGGATGATACAAATAGATGGAGAGATATACCATGTTCTTGGATTGGAAGAATCAACATTGTTAAAATGACTCTACTACCCAAGGCAATCCACAGATTCAATGCAATACCTACCAAACTACCACTGGCATTTTTCACAGAACTAGAACAAAAAATCTCACAATTTCTATGGAAATACAAATACCCCGAATAGCCAAAGCTATCTTGAGAACGAAAAATGGAGCTGGAGGAATCAGGCTTCCTGACTTCAGACTATACTACAAAACTACAGTAACCAAGACAGTATGATACTGGCACAAAAACACAAATATAGATCAATGGAACAAGGTAGAAAGCCCAGAGATAAACCCACACACATATGGTCTCCTTATCTTCGATAACGGAGGCAGGAATGTACAGTGGAGAAAGGACAGCCTCTTCAATAAGTGGTGCTGGGAAAACTGGACAGGTACATGTAAAAGTATGAGATTAGAACACTTCCTAACACCATACACAAAAATAAGCTCAAAATGGATTAAAGACCTAAATGTAAGGCCAGAAACTATCAAATTCTTAGAGGATAACATAGGCAGAACACTCTATGACATAAATCACAGCAAGATCCTTTTTGACCCACCTCCTAGAGAAATGGAAATAAAAACAAAAATAAACAAATTGGACCTAATGAAACTTCAAAGCTTTTGCACAGCAAAGGAAACCATAAAGAAGACCAAAAGACAACCCTCAGAATGGGAGAAAATATTTGCAAATGAAGCAACTGACAAAGGATTAATCTCCAAAATTTACAAGCAGCCCATGCAGCTCAATATCAAAAACACAAGCAACCCAATCCAAAAATGGACAGAAGACCTAAATAGACATTTCTCCAAAGAAGATATACAGATTGCCAACAAACACATGAAAGAATGCTCAACATCATTAATCATTAGAGAAATGCAAATCAAAACTACAATGAGATATCATCTCACACCGGTCAGAATGGCCATCATCAAAAAATCTAGAAACAATAAATGCTGGAGAGGGTGTGGAGAAAAGGGAACACTCTTGTACTGCTGGTGGGAATGTGAATTGGTACAGCCTCTATGGAGAACAGTATGGAGGTTCCTTAAAAAACTACTAATAGAACTACCATATGACCCAGCAATCCCACTACTGGGCATATATCCTGAGAAAACCATAATTCAAAAAGAGTCATGTACCACAATGTTCATTGCAGCTCTATTTACAATAACCAGGAGATGGAAGCAACCTAAGTGTCCATCATCAGATGAATGGATAAAGAAGATGTGGCACATATATACAATGGAATATTACTCAGCCATAAAAAGAAACGAAATTGAGTTATTTGTAGTGAGGTGGATGGACCTAGAGTCTGTCATACAGAGTGATGTAAGTCAGAAAGAGAAAGACAAATACCATATGCTAGCACATATATATGGAATCTGAGGAAAAAAATGTCATGAAGAACATAGGGGTAAGACGGGAATAAAGACACAGACCTACTTGAGAATGGACTTGAGGATATGGGGAGGGGGAAGGGTAAGCTGTGACAAGGCGAGAGAGAGGCATGGACACATATACACTACCAAACGTAAAATAGATAGCTAGTGGGAAGCAGCCGCATAGCACAGGGAGATCAACTTGGTGCTTTGTGACCACCTAGAGGGGTGGGTTAGGGACGGTGGGAGGGAGGGAGATGCAAGAGGGAAGAGATATGGGAACATATGTATATGTATAACTGATTCACTTTGTTATAAAGCAGAAACTAAGACACCACTGTAAAGCAATTATACTCCAATAAAGATGTTAAAAATAAAATAAAATACTTGGTGTCAAAAAAAAAACACTCTTTAAAAAAATTGGGACCGATAAATTAGGAATTTGCGGTTAACATATACACACTACTATATATATAATAGATAACCAACAAGGACCTACTGTATAGCACAAGGAACTATACTCAATATCTTATAATAACCTATAATGGAAAAGAATCTGAAAAAGAAACAAAATACACAAACACACACACACCCTCACACACACATTTAACTGAATCACTGTGCTTTGCACCTGAAACTAACACAAGATTGTAAATCAACTATACTTCAATAAAAAAGGGGAAAATATATCGAATTACTATGTTGTATGCTTGAAAAAAATTGTACTTTTATTTTGATAACATTTAGATTATACTTACATCATTTTGGTCAGTTGTACACCAATAATATTTGAAAAAACAAATCTGAAAAAACTGTTTAAAAAAAACAAACGGAAAAGCTAGAATTTATAAAAGTTGAGTCACATTTGCCTACTTAAAAAATAAAAAATTTCCCCCACCAAAAATCCCAAAGAAACCATAAACGAAATTAATAGACATAAAACAGACTGGAAAAATTTTGCTGCACATATGATAGAAAAGGGAGTAGTAATGTCTTTATGATAATTTACCTTAATACATTGAGCATTAAATCAAGTGCAATGGCAGTGACTATTTCTCTCCACACAAATGGGTATGGGATATTAAAGATCCTAGTAAACACCTTTTACAAGGAAAACACTTTGTTTAGGAAAAATAATAAAAATTAGCTACCAAGATAGTTCATTCACAGTGTGATTTGAACTGCTCACCATTCCCGGTCAGCCTGTTGCTGCTGCCTGTTCCTGTCTCTGTGTTTCTCCCTGTCCTGTCCCTTCCAACTTCAGGGCCTTCCTCCCCACCTTCCCATCGGCACACCTATTCTCATATCAGGAACGATCTCGGACGCTGCCTTCTCCTTGAAACGTTCTTGATGACTTCCATCCCCCAACTAAAGACAATCTCCCAACTTTCTGAATCCTTACTCTCTTGTTGTATGGCTATTTAGGCCCTTGTCTTGGTTCTATTCTGAAATCATAAAACTTTAGCAGGAGGATCCAGGCCTAACACATCATTGCCACCTAATACCATTCCTCTACAAAGTATATTAACTTTGATGAAATCCTAACGTGTGAGTAAGGAAGGAATGCACGATTGCTGAGTTTCTCTCTTAGCTAGGTAAACTTGATTCCTGAAGCTTTTTTCTAGGTAATAGGAATATACAGAACGTTCTTTGCTAAGAGTGTGCTACTAAGAATGATTAATAATATTGTTTTAGGAATTTATTTAAATTACAAAGCCTTTCTCTACCTCCTTCCCATCACTACACATCTGCCAAATGAATGTGTCTGGCATGTGTCTGTAAATTGCCACTAATCCTGAATCTATTGCAGCCTTTCAAGTTTTAAGAACTTCTAGAAACTATTAAATTTCTGTAAGACATAAACAGAAGAGATAGTGGCAAATTTTGTGCATTCACATCAAAATGATCCAAGTGGTTTTTGATCCAAAATATCCCCTCTCTCCCCCAAATGCAGTGGTTTTAATGTGTCAGTAACCAAAGATAAGACACTATGTTGAAATCACTCTAATTATTATAAGAAATTCTTTTCTGTCAAGGTGAAAAACACAATAGTGCAAGGTTAAATGGCTGTCAGTTATCCCTACACTTAACAGCTTAGAGTTTGAAGAGCTTAAGCAAAGGAAGTTTCAAAGGGATTCAGAAACTCTGATGTCTTCTCTGGTCTGTATCAGTCACATTGTTTAGTAGAGATTAAACAGTAATTACCAAGGTTCAATGGACGATTTGAAGGGTAACAATTTTCAAAAAGCCAAACTGATCAGACGTGTCAGCACACTAAAGAAATCATAATGGGCAGAGAGGTTTGGAAGAATCTCTTGTATTCTAATAACTTCTGTGACAACATCCTGCTTGGATGTACAAAACAAGCCTTTTTACAAATAGCTCACCCAACTTGTATCATTCTGCTGATGACTTCTCTCTAGAAGTACAGCTAATTTCCCAATCATTAAAAAGTGCTAAACTTCATATGTTGCCTTGGTTCATAATCTGATTACTAAGAAACACAGAGACAGAATTTTCCTTTTTAAGGGAAAACAAAGGTCATCTTCTGCTCCTACTGGCTAGTGATGGGCCTGAACAGTTACTATAGCAACACCATCTGTTGTCTGTAGAACGAAAGCCCATTACCAGTTCCCCAACTCAAGTCACTTCTTTCAAAGCATCCTCCTTATTGTTTGTTAAAGCTAATCTTTTCTGACCATGCTTAAGAAAAAGTGGTATCCTAGTCCACTGGATAAAGTTCAATCTCATTAATCTGGCACCAAGGTTCCACATGGCCCTGGCCCTGTGTATTCAGATTTGCTGATCCCTTCCTCACACCTTACATTCCAGGAGCACCGGCCTTCTTGATAATTCCATGAATACATCCAGTTGTTTCATACTTCTGAACCCTCCACTGCTCGATCCTTTCTAAAGGACACTTCCTCTTCCTGACCACTTGGCCGCTCTACTCACCTTTCCATTTATTCATCTAATGATTATTGAAAATTACTGTGTGCCAGGCTATGTGTTAGACTCTGAGAACACTGTCATGAATAAGACCTTGTCCTGCCCTCATGGACCCAGGCAATCACAAGCCTCCTCCTCCTCTGTGGAGCCTTGCCCCAGCTGCATGCCCACAGTGGACCCCTCCCCTCCACTTCCCTTGTTCCCAGTATGCATTGTCCTCATCACAGTGCCCTGTAATTACCTGCCTCCTTGGCTAGACTGGAAGTTCATCAAGGCAGGGACCTTGTTTTCTCCATCACTCTGTGATACCTGGCTTATGATATGTGCTTTATAAACATTTGTAGGGAAGAAAGGAGGTGGGGAAGAGAGACTGCACATTTCAACCATGGAAATTTCATGTTTTGAAGTATCTGCCCTCAGTGAAATGGCTACTGCCTGCATTCTTGGCTGTACGCAGAGACCCCATTTCTGGCCTTTCCTGTTCTGTTAAAAAAAAATGTTTTGCTCTCCTTTCCTCTCCTAATTCTACCTGGGATCCCTCAGCATCCTGTTCATGACTGACCTTTCTTCTTACACCCCATGGGAAATGTTGAGGGGAATTTAGGGCTTCAGAAATGAGGTGCCTCCATTTGGGAGGATATGTCCTCCATGTGTTAAAGAAGCACCTAGTGGGTGATATTGTTACAAAACTTTGCACTGATTTGTCCAGGACCCCACTTGGTGGCTGGGACCATGTTTCAAATAAGCTTCAGCATCTGAGTCTTCATACAGTGTCTTGAACCCACCTAAATGTCTGACACAGATGCTGAGGATGAAGAAAAAATACAATATTGGTTCCAAGGAAGCTCAGTAACTCTTGTATATAGTGCCAGATAGCCCAGCTCACACTGACATCACCACAAAAAGAGAGAAAAAAATTCTAGAAGCTGTTTTCATTTTGGCTTATAAGCAAGTGCTCTGTAATTTTAAGAAATAAATTTTTTATTTTATACTTTAGTAACATTTTGTTTGAGTTATAAATGAGGGTGGGTGTGCACGATAAGAATCTCAGGGCTTAAGGGCATTAAAGCCATGGCTCTCAAAGTGTGGTCTGGACCCAGAACACAAGCATCACCTGGGAACTTGTTAGAAACAAATTCTGGGGCACACAGAACACCTGCGTCTTCCCAAGTGCTCTAAGTGATCCAGATGCCTGCTCAAGTGTGAGAACCATGGGTGTAAAGGCTTTAACCTGACCTTGATGTACAGAGGAGACTCAGATACTGAACCTGTAATTCAAAAAGCCATCTTCTAATTCGGAATCTCTTGAAACTCCACAAATGCTACCTCATTAACCCTCTCTACTCCCCAGTGACCCAGGAAGGGGAGGCATCACTGCCCCTGTTTCACATGAAAATAAAACTGAGTCTGGGGTAAACTGGCCACCAGCAGCATTTTCAGGGCTACAAAGTTACGACTTTCTTGGTCCAAAGAACCAGAAGGACATTTGCATCTGTAGTTCTCTCCTCTCTTGTTGAGGGTTGGAAGAAGCTCTTGAAAATGTTTGTGGAAGATAATTACAAACCTGTCATGCTCAATGGGCCACTGGATATTTCCAAGATGCATAGGCTGATGCTGCCTGTAAGTGAAGCATGGCTCAGTCGTGGAGGGTTCCTGCTTAAGTGACAAGGCTTATACTCTGACATATTGAAGTTTCAATTGTCCCTTGGATCCTGTTAACATTTGGATGTATATCAACAGCCATGATGGTTAATAAGCTCTAACTATTATTGCAGCTGGTGAATCTCCCAAAATGTAGTTAGAGCAAAGCAGCTACTGTCTACTTGAGCAATCTCATGTCCAATGACACTACGTGAGGGGATTTCTTCACGGCTCCTATGCAAAGACAGAGAAGCACCTGGAATCCAGAAAGCCATCATACTCTCATCTGTAATGAGTACCTCCCCAGACAGGTGTTTCAAAAGCTTGCTGCCCGTCATGTCAGTGTCCGCCAGTCCACCCCTCCCTGTCCTCCTTCCCACACACACTTAGGAGTTTAGCTGTCACCTTTCTCTGTCGCTGAATCACTCACCACTCACCCATCAGGTTTCTGCCTTCCCAAACTCACTAACAGCACTCACCTGGCTCCCAACTTCTCTCCTGTTCCCTTTGTTTCTGCAGATGTATATCAGCTTTATTCGTTTGCTGTCACTTTAGTGGCGCTCCAGGCAGAGATGAATGTGTATTTTTATTCCATGTTCCTAAAGCTCATTTTTATAAAATCATACAGTCTAGAAGGGAATTTAGATATCATCTATCCAACCCAGTACTTTTTTTTTTGCAGTGAAATCTTTTTTAACACAATCTTATGTAGAAGTCTAATTTATAAAACAAGTAAGAGTGAAACTGTTTTGATTGAAGATGGGAAAGGAGCACAGTCTGCATCTAATTTCTCTTAAAATATTTAAAAATATTTGTTAAGGGGCTCTTCTGCACCAGGCACCATGTTAGACAGGGCTTCTGTCCCTGTGCTGCTCAGGGTCCCCCTTCCCACTTGCTAGCTCCTGGAGGTCCCTAAGGAGCCCAGTTTGAAAATTACTGAGCTAGTCTAACTGAGGTCCAGAGAGAGAGTGAGTGCTTGGCCAAAGGACAGCCCTCCTGGTCTGCAAATTCTAACTTGGGATAATTGTACCTCATAAGTGTTACTGATGTACAATTAAACAAGGCACAGGGTGATGGCCAGGAGAAAAAATTGGGGAGCTGTGTTATAAGTGAGGCTTCTCACACAGAGATGTGGAATATGCTAGAAAAACGTTATAAATTGTGCATAAACTCCTAACAAAACAGTGGTGAATGCTGGCACTCCTGAAAACTTCATCTTTATTCCTGCCATTCCCTTTTTTTTTAACTTTTTATTTTATTTTATTTATTTTTTTTAACTGATATATTCTTTTATTTTATTTTATTATTTTTTTAAATTTTTTTATTAGTTTCTGCTTTGTAACAAAGTGAATCAGTCATACATATACATCCGTTCCCACATCCCTTCCCTCATGCATCTCCCTCCCTCCCACCCTCCCCATCCCACCCCTCCAGGCAGTCACAAAGCACCGAGCTGATCTCCCCGTGCTCTGCGGCTGCTTCCCACTATCTACCTCACGTTTGGTAGTGTATACATGTCCATGCCTCTCTTTCACTTTGTCACAGCTTACACTTCCCCCTCCCCATATCCTCAAGTCCATTCTCAAGTAGGTCTGTGTCTTTATTCCCGTTTTACCCCTAGGTTCTTAATGACATTTTTTAAAAATTCCATATATATGTGTTAGCATACGGTATTTGTCTTTCTCTTTCTGACTTACTTCACTCTGTATGACAGACTCTAGGTCTATGCACATCATTACGAATAGCTCAGTTTCGTTTCTTTTTATGGCTGAGTAATATTCCATTGTATATATGTGCCACATCTTCTTTATCCATTCAGCGGATGATGGACATTTAGGTTGTTTCCAGCTCCGGGCTATTGTGAATAGAGCTGCAATGAACATTTTGGTACATGTCTCTTTTTGAATTATGGTTTTCTCAGGGTATATGCCTAGTAGTGGGATTGCTGGGTCATATGGTAGTTCTATTTTTAGTTTTTTAAGGAACCTCCATACTGTTCTCCATAGAGGCTGTACCAATTCACATTCCCACCAGCAGTGCAAGAATGTTCCCTTTTCTCCACACCCGCTCCAGCATTTATTGTTTCTAGATTTCTTTTTTTTTTATTTTACAAATTTAATCAGTTATACATATACATATGTTCCCATATCCCCTCCGTTTTGCATCTCCCTCCCACCCTCCCTATCCCACCCCTCCAGGCAGTCACAAAGAACCGAGCTGATCTTCCTGTACTATGCGGCTGCTTCCCACTAGCTATCTACCTTATGTTTGGTAGTGTATATATGTCCATGCCACTCTTTCACTTTGTCACAGCTTACCCTTCCACCTCCCCATATCCTCAAGTCCATGCTCTAGTAGGTCTGTGTCTTTATTCCTTACTCCTATGTTCTTGATGACATTTTTTTCCTTAAATTCCATATATATGTGTCAGCATACAGTATTTGTCTTTCTCTTTCTGACTTACTTCACTCTGTATGACAGACTCTAGGTCCATCCACCTCATTACAAATAGCTCAATTTCATTTCTTTTTATGGCTGAGTAATATTCCATTGTATATATGTGCCACATCTTCTTTACCCATTCATCCGATGATGGACACTTAGGTTGTTTCCATCTCCGGGCTATTGTAAATAGGGCTGCTATGAACATTTTGGTACATGTCTCTTTTTGATTTATGGTTTTCTCAGGGTATATGCCCAGTAGTGGGATTGCTGGGTCATATGGTATTTCTATTTGTAGTTTTTTAAGGAACCTCCATACCGTTCTCCATAGTGGCTGTACCAATTCACATTCCCACCAGCAGTGCAAGAGTGTTCCCTTTTTTCCACACCCTCTCCAGCATTTATTGTTTCTAGATTTCTTGATGATGGCCATTCTGACTGGTGTGAGATGATATCTCATTGTAGTTTTGATTTGCATTTCTCTAATGATTAATGATGTTGAGCATTCTTTCATGTGTTTGTTGGCAGTCTGTATATCTTCTTTGGAGAAATGCCTATTTAAGTCTTCTGCCCATTTTTGGATTGGGTTGTTTGTTTTTTTGCTATTGAGCTGCATAAGCTGTTTATAAATTTTGGAGATTAATCCTTTGTCAGTTGCTTCATTTGCAAATATTTTCTCCCATTGTGAGGGTTGTCTTTTTGTCTTGTTTATGGTTTCCTTTGCTGTGCAAAAGCTTTGAAGTTTCATTAGGTCCCATTTGTTTATCTTTGTTTTTATTTCCATTTCTCTAGGAGGTGGGTGAAAAAGGATCTTGCTGTGATTTATGTCATAGAGTGTTCTGCCTATGTTTTCCTCTAAGAGTTTGATAGTGTCTGGCCTTACATTTAGGTCTTTAATCCATTTTGAGCTTATTTTTGTGTATGGTGTTAGGGAATGATCTAATCTCATACTTTTACATGTCCCTGTCCAGTTTTCCCAGCACCACTTATTGAAGAGGCTGTCCTTTCTCCACTGTACATTCCTGTCTCCTTTATCAAAGATAAGTTGACCATATGTGTGTGGGTTTATCTCTGGGCCTTCTATCCTGTTCCATTGATCTATCTTTCTGTTTTTATGCCAGTACCACACTGTCTTGATTACTGTTGCTTTGTAGTATAGTCTGAAGTCAGGGAGCCTGATTCCTCCAGCTCCGTTTTTCGTTCTCAAGATTGCTTTGGCTATTCGGGGTCTTTTGTTTTTCCAAACAAATTTTGAAATTTTTTGTTCTAGTTCTGTGAAAAATGCCAGTGGTAGTTTGATAGGGATTGCATTGAATCTGTAGATTGCTTTGGGTAGTAGAGTCATTTTCACAATATTGATTCTTCCAATCCAGGAGCATGGTATATCTCTCCATCTATTTGTATCATCTTTAATTTCTTTCATCAGTGTCTTATAATTTTCTGCATACAGGCCTTTTGTCTCCTTAGGTAGGTTTATTCCTAGATACTTTATTCTTTTTGTTGTAATGGTAAATGGGAGTGTTTTCTTGATTTCATTTTCAGATTTTTCATCATTAGTGTAGAGGAATGCCAGAGATTTCTGTGCATTAATTTTGTATCCTGCAACTTTACCAAATTCATTGATTAGCTCTAGTAGTTTTCTGCTAGCATCTTTAGGATTCTCTATGTATAGTATCATGTCATCTGCAAACAGTGACAGCTTTACTTCTTCTTTTCCAATTTGGATTCCTTTTATTTCCTTTTCTTCTCTGATTGCTGTGGCTAGAACTTCCAAAACTAGGTTGAATAAGAGTGGTGAGAGTGGGCAGCCTTGTCTTTAAAACTTTTTATTTTATATTGGAGTATGGCTGATTAACAATGTTTTGACAGTTTCAAGTACATGGTAAAGAGACTCAGCCATACATACACATGTATCCATTCTCCCAGAAACACCCCTCCTATCCAGGCTTCCATATAACATTGAGCAGAGTTCCCTTTGCTATACAGTAGGTCCTTGTTGGTTATCCATTTAAAATGTACCTGCCATTCCCTTTGAAGGGACTACTTTTGGTCAAACAACTGTGGGACATATATACAATGGAATGTTACTCAGGAATAAAAGGAACGAAATTGAGTCACTTGTAGAGACATGGATGGACCTAGAGACTGTCATACAGACTGAAGTAAGTCAGAAAGAGAAAAACAAATATTGTATATTAACGCATATGTGTGGAATCTAGAAATATGGTGCAGATGAACCAGTTTGCAAGGCAGAAGTAGAGACACGGACATAGAGAACAAACGTATGGACACCAATGGGGGAAGGGGAGGTGGGATGAATTTGGAGCTTGGGTTTGACATATATATGCTAATACGTATAAAATAGACAACTAATGAGAACCTGCTATACAGCACAGGGAACTCCACTTTGCTGTACAGTAGAAACTAACACAACATTGTAAAACAACTATACACCAATAATTTAAAAAATTAAAATAAAAATTCACTGTCAGATTTCAAAGAAAAAAAAATCTCACCCCTTTTCACCCAGGACCTATAAGAATAGAGTCATCCATCCTTTGGTATCCCTGAGGCATTGAGCCCCTGTGAATACTAAAACCTGTGGCCTCTCAAGTCCCCTGTACACAGAGGCCTAGTACAGTGAATACAGATGGCCCTCAGAGCTGAAGGAGCTTCTGTCCAGGGCTGGTTGAATCTGGGGGAGTGAAACCCACAGATAACAGACTGTATCCTCTGCTATTCCATCTGTGTCAGGTGACAATTTATCATCCAATGCTAGAAGTTATCACAGTTGGGTTTGTTGGGTTAAAAAAAGAAGAAAATAAAAAATAGCATTTTATCCTTGAAGCACAGCAATCCCATTTATAGAGACCAAGAATGCTAAAGAAATTTTGGCTTTGTTTTTCAGACCAAATCTCTTCTAGTAACTGGCTGACCTTCAGAGTGATGGTCCTTTCAGCTTGAATGAATATAGTGTTTCTATAGGACGAATGAGGTAGAAAGATTCCTCTCCCAGGAGACCTATAAAACCTATTATTGTGCCCTGCCAGGCCACCATTGGATCACAGTGGACCACTGAATTTAATGATTTCATCCTTGGAGATCCAGGGTCACTGAACAACAAGGATAAACAATTCTTCTTTGCATTTCCTGGCCCATGGGCCAGACATAAAACCTCTGTTGGCCTCAGTCTCCTCATCTATCAAATGAGGTTGGATTGAAATATGTATGAGATTCTTCCCAAGCTTTCTACTTGTTGAATATTCCATTAGAATCAGTAGGTATCAGTATATTTTGGAATCTAAAGAGATTTACTCACCTAGAGTGGTGCAGCCCAGCACATACTCCAAACATCTGGCCAGTGCTTCAATATCACTGTCCTGTCAGAACAAGAGAGAATTACTTCTGTGGGTGGTAGACATGGAAAAATGTTCTCGCCACACATAGGCAAGACAAAACACAAAAAAATCTAGTTGCAAACTCATTGTACAATATGACCCTATTTTTTAAAAGAAAACTCTGTATCTATAGTATATCTACTGATACATCTCTTCCCTCATATAGATATTGCTCTATCTCTCTGATGGGAAGATTATACACTAAAAATGTTAACCGCGGTTTGACTGCAAGGTGGGATTAAGGGGGTATCTTTATTTTCTTCTTTGTGTGTTTATGTCTTTTGTAAATTTTTATAATAAACAAATATTACTTATTTAAACTATAAAAACAGTAAATAATATTAGAATGAAGAGAAAAATTTCTATTCAATCTATAATCAGTACAACAGGAATCAAGTAAACATATTTTCTTGGAGAGCATCTCTACTGCTCTTCTTTGGATATTTATGGTCTTCAAGGAGACATAAATCTAAGAATCGTACTTCTTATTTACTTTAACCCTCAATAAAAGTCAGGCACCCACATGAGGATTTGAAGGGGCGGGGATCCCAGAACTGTATTTGATAACAAATATTATCTTTAGTGCAAAATAAGTATCTGTCCAGGAGGCTGGAAATATCCAAAAAAGCATCATAATGATCGGGGGAAATGTAAGCTCTTAATTATTTTCAGGTTTGTGGTTATAATGAGAGAAATTAATAATTTATGGCTCACCTGCTCTATATCAAAACAAGCAACACATTTCATATTGTAGTAATTGTGGATTTTAGAAAAATGCACTGTAGTAAATAGACTACCCTAAAACGTTACAAAAATGTGTTGGGTTTCATTTTATAACATCAGGTAGGGTTTGGGCAGCCACTTTTTATGCATGTGGTAAAACCTAGCATCACTTCATTTTCCAACGTATAGAAGAGGAGTGATGCTGAAGGCATCCCTGGTCAATACTGGTCAATGAGGCCAAAGCAGTAATGGGAGACTCCAGCGCCCAGCCCAGGAATAGAGGGCAGGCACCAAGCATAGAAACAGAAGAAGGAAAAACAGGTCCCTCCCTTCTTCTGTACACTTGTGGTCTCCAAACTTAACAGGGGCAGCCTTGAGTCAGACAGGAACTTGGCAGGAAGAAAAGCTAAGCACACATCTGCAAATGCAGGTGATGATGCCAACCAGACAAGCTGGACCTAAACCTGGCTTCTCCACTGACTGTGCTGGTCAAGGCCAAGTGGCTTGACTTCCCAGGTCTTAGTTTCTGCATCTGTGAAACTAGTGGTTAAGTCAGATGATGGTTAAGGAGGCTTCCAGTGCTCAAACCCTATTTTTCTGGCTAAAGAGCCAGATGCACAGAGAGTGTGGTAAATTGCTTTCAAAGCCCATCCTCGTGCTCCTATGCCATTCCTCACATCAAGAGGTGGCGATCTTCTGCCATCCCTGGAGCTGGCCCTGTAGCTTGCTTTGGGCCACAGCACAATGCAGAAGTAATGCTGTGACTTCTATAACTAGGCCTTAAGAGGCATGTAGCTTCCATTTTTTACTCTCTTAGAAACCAACAACCACATAAAGAAGTCCAGGCTGTCCTCCTAGAGAGATCATGTGGGGAGAGTCCCTGGAGCATGAGAGGCCATAGGAGGAAAAGAGAGGCCCCCAGCCAACAACCAGCACTACCGTAGGACACACGAGTGAGGCCACTGTGGACACCCAAGCCAACCTCTCAGCCAAATGCAGCCTCAGGAGAGACTCTACACAGTATCACGTGGCTCAGAACAGCTGTCTTGTGAGCCCTGGCAATGCGCAGAGTCAGGAAAAACAAGAAGTCATCATTTTAAGCCACTAAGTTTTGGGATGTTTTGTTGTACAGTAAAAGATAACTGAGGCATGACTTTGAGTTCACTCAAATCAAATACTCATGTATTTTCTGCTCTTATGTCCCAGCACCAGCACAGACCCTGCCATGCAACAAACGCTAATTCTCATCTGTTCGGGTCTCCTCCAGCTTCTGTGATTTGCAAGGAAGGAAAACAGAAAAATGGCAGGAAATCTGGGTTCTCCCCTACTCAAAGTATTGTACTTCATTCCTGGGAGAGTGGAGGAAAAACACACTGCTTCTTAATTCTGCATCCTGGTCAAGTCAGTTAACCTCTCTAAGCCTCAGTTTCTTTAATTATAAAGTGATGAGAATAACAGTCTCCATCTCACACAGGGCTCTATGAGACGCAAATGAAATAATACAAAGCCTTTACTAGAGTGTATGGCTCACTGGAAATATCCAGTCAATGGAAAAAGAGAGTTCAGTAGAAGAGAATGGGATGGGGAAGGGACAGAGACATGAATGATAAAGAGGTTCCACTCACTGTGCGGGCCACACAGCATGAAAAGTCTCAGGAAGCAATTGAGTGGAACCAATGCAACAGAAACAAAAGAACCAGAGACAGGGCTGCAGGAAGCACCCAGATGGCTGTGATACATCACTCACATCTTCCCAACACAGAGGTTAGGAACACTGTCCATGGGTGTGGGAAGGGCAGAAATATTTCTAATATTATAGAATGAATGAATGAATACTAACTTTTATTAAGGTCTTAATATGTGCTATTGTTGTACCAGCTTACATCTATTAATTCATTTAAACTCTATCAGGTTTGCTATTTTTCTTCCCATTTAACAGTTGAGAAAACTGAGGCACAAACAGTTTCCATAATAGACCAAGTACACGCAACTAGTTAGAGGTGCAACCGGCAATGTCTCCAGGGCCTGACCTCTTAGCTACTCCACTACACGTACACAGAGTAGAAATCAGGGCTCCAAACCCAGAGCAGCCCACGATATTGTTGGAGGAACTAGGGTATAGACTCAAGAGAAGACCTAAGAACAATTCCTTGGGAGATATATATAAAATAGAGTGCAGCCTGGAAACAAGATGCAGCTAAAGGAGGGGAGGTGGGAAGGGTGGGTTCTTCATCAACAGATTCCAACTTCATATTAAAAGAGCAGTTTAAGCAGAACAGCGATTCTCTAAATATGGCCTCGACCCAAGGGGTGTGCCTTCTCACGGTGGAGCAAGCAATTCCAGCCGTGATCCAGGTGGGCATTTGGGACCTTTGCTGACCTCCCTTCCTGCCCCTGAAGACAGTAACCCCAGAGGTCATGGGCAATGACTGAGCTGAACCTTCATTCCCAACAAGGGACAAGTCATTTTCTATCTCTAGGCTGCAGAACAGGGTAGTACAATTTAAACTGCCAACTACACCCATTGAAGACTTTGTAAAATTTTGAAATAATTTCAGACTTACAGAAAATTTGCAAAAATAATGTGAAAACTCCCACTTACCTTCCTCCCTGATGTCATTGCTATGCCATATTTATGTTATCATCCCCCATCTATGCAGACACACCAAAGTTTCTCAACCTGGCACTACTGATGTTTGGGCCGGATAATTCTGGCTGGTGTGCTGGAAGATGTTTAGCAGCATCCCTCCCCTCAACCACCAGATGCCAGACACTCCCATCAGCCCTTCCTTTGACCCTGAAACTAAAAAACCAAAAATGTCCCCAGACACTGCCAAATGTCCCACCAGGAAAAAAATCTCCCCTTGTGGAGACCCACTGACATACATACATCTCTATCTCCACATACATATTTTCTCTACTGGTTAAATCTGGAACAGCTTGAGGATCAAAATAAGTGATTTTAATGGGTTATAAGCCATAGGATTAAAATAAGAAGCCAATTGTACCTTTTAACATTTGAATGAAATTTTGTCTATTTTGACAAAGAGACAATTTATAACATAGATCAGGTTCTACACTTTTCACATTAAATAACATTTAGGAAAGGAGTTAAGGAGCTTGTTTTACTGTGTTACGACTTAATGTGGCAACCAGCTCATTCCTAGTGTTCCAGAAATTATCATTTAATGAATACGAATGACCTCAATAGAAATACACTCATCCCCATGAGTAAAGGGGGAAAATGGAAATGAACTGCATGCCTTTCTAAAGATGTTTCCTGGGTCTGCACTATGTTTGCGCTTAGCAAGAAGTTCAGTCATGGAAAAGACCTTTCGGGAGTGTATCATGGCAGGTGCAATGTGGGGATTATGCTGCTGATTGGAATTTTTGCATTTTCTCCTTGTTTCACAGTTTAAGTTGATCTCTGCCTGAGCTCAGTGGCCTGTGGAACACCCGTGTCTCCCTGGGGGCCACATTACAGTGTCACCAGCCTTCAGTCATTCCAGCCAAATGCCAGGAAGCTCATTTTCAAATGTTTTGAAAATAACCTAATGGTTCCTTGGCTGATGAACTTAGATGTTCTTCAAGTTTCCTTCCCTCCTAACCATCAACCTCTCTAACAGGAATGTGCCTTAGAGGCTCGAGAAATATCTTTTTAAGATTCAGCTCTGAAAAACTGTCCCACAGATTCAAGTTCAGTCAAACACCCAGATTTGTTTCAGAAACAGATGCAGTAATTTGGCTAATTAATTAGAAATTGCCTCTAAGGGGGAAAGGGTAGCTGTTATAATATGTTCTCTAATAACTCATATTTATTTTTTAATCTGGAAAATATAGAAAATTATCAAAAGAAAATAAATATCACCCCAAATTCCATTACTATTAACATATACACCAACAAAAATACACACACAGTCTTTTCTAGGTAGATCTATCTTTTATATATTTGAGATTATACTATATATGTATGGTATACATAGAATACACAGACATATACACTTTTGTTTGGATTTCTATCCTATGCTATTAAAAATTCTTTAGATACATAATTTTAATAGTTACACAACATTGTACTATAAAGCTATATGAATTTATTTATCTATGTCCCTGTCATTGGACATCTAGATTGCTTCACTTTTTTTGTAAACAACATTGCAGTGACTACCTTTGCACCTAAATCTTTGCCCCATGTTTACAGTTATTTCTTTAGGTTAGCCATTCAGAAATGAAATTATTGAGTCAAAGAGTGTGAACATTTAGAAACCACCCTCTTTCTCTGCTCTGGCCCTTTTCTTCACGTTTCCACCCACCCCAAGTAGCTTATTTTCTCCACAATGAGCTTCGATGCCTTCATACTTTTTTCAACCTTTATAAAATGTGCTTTCCTTCAAGAAAATATATGATAGATTCATTATTGCAAAGATGATTGATAAGGCTTATATGTTATCTCGGGATACTTGTGTTTCAGTAAGGGATATAGCCTCACATCAGAGGAATTAATTTCTAATAGCAGGAGTGTAGGCAGCAGCAAGCAGGCATGTCAGAGGAGGAAGTCAGGTGGTGTGTTCACAGAGTTGGAAAAATCACATTTTTCCATTTAGTTATCAGCCAGTTCTGTCTGACTAAATAATCCAGATTATCTCCTCACTTCAGAGCTTTCACCCTAGTCGTGGTGAAAGATTTAGTTTATACACATGTGCGTACCATGTACACACACACAAAGCCACTTTATTACTCAGTTTTGTTCAATTCAGGTAAATTGTATTAAATACCAATTATGTTCCAAATGTATACAAAGTTGAGGGAGACAATATGGCCACAGCCCACCATTTTGGGACAGATAATCCATTCCATATCCCTGGGGTACTCCTGCCAGTACCCTAGTGACTCATTGCTCTTTCGGCAGTAAATTCCCCCATCAAATCCTCCTTTGATGCATGTCCTCCATGCTGGTAGGATTACACAAGCCGGGTTGAGAAACCCATTAAAATCAAACAAATATAAACCCAACAGCTACCCTAACTCAAGGCCATTTCTTGCCTGGACCACACATCAGCCTCCTTACTTCTCTTTCTGCCTCCTCTGTGGCCTCACTTTAGTCCATTTCCTTCACAATAGCCACAACTTCGTCACTATGTACAGAATAAAACCCAGACCCTGGGCTTCCCTGGTGGCACAGTGGTTGAGAGTCCACCTGCCGATGCAGGGGACATGGGTTCGTGCCCCGGTCCGGGAAGATCCCACATGCCGTGGAGTGGCTGGGCCCGTGAGCCATGGCTGCTGAGCCTGCGCGTCCGGAGCCTGTGCTCCGCAATGGGAGAGGCCACAACAATGAGAGGCCCGCGTACCACAAAAAAAAAAAAAAAAAACCCAGACCCTGCCTCCCTTACAGATTAAAGTACTATCACAGCTGGCCACACCTTGCATGACCTACCTCCTGATGATCTTTCCAACATCATCTATTTCCACTTCTCCAACCAACTGTGCTCCAGCCATGTTGATCTCTTTCCTTCAAACACAGTAAGATCTTTCCCGTCTTGGGGTCTTCTCACTGGTTGACAGTGCTCTTGCCTCACATGTTACATGACTGTCTTTCTCATCCTTCAGATCTCAACTTTAGGTCACCTGCTCAGAGAGTCCCCCTATTTGAATTAGGTTTGTTTCTACCATCACTCTGGTCGACATATCATAGTGTTTGTTTCTTTCTTTTGAGGAACTTAGCCAAAGATATACTTAAAAGTTTTGTTTGCTAGTATTTGCTCCATGAGGGCAGGGACCATGCCTGTTGAGTCATTATTAACTCAGAGCTGACAACCAATAAACCCTTTCTGAATATGTTGATGAAAGAAAAGCAAACATTGGGGTAACGAAGTCAAACAAAATATTCCTCTGTTTCTACCTCACCAGCAGATTCTACCTAAATTCATAGCTTCTCAATCCTGCGAAAACTTCTTTTTTAATGTCTTTATTGGAGTATAATTGCTTTACAATATTGTGTTAGTGTCTGCTGTACAACAAACTGAATCAAATATATGTATATGTATACATATATCCCCATAGACCCTCCCTCTTGAGCCTCCCTCCCACCTCCCTATCCCACCGCTCTTGGTGTCACAAAGTACTGAGCTGATCTCCCTGTGCTATGCAGCAGATTCCCCCTAGCCATCCATTTTACATTTGGTAGTGTATATATGTCAGTGCTACTCTCTCACTTCGTCCCAGCTTCCCCTTCCCCACCATGTCCTCAAGTCCATTCTCTACGTCTGCGTCTTTATTCCTACTCTGCCACTAGGTTCATCAGTACCATTTTCTTAGACTCCATATATGTGAGTTAGGAATATATATGTATTTGTTTATATTTATACATATATATCTATCTGTTTTTCTCTTTCTGACTTACTTCACTCTGTATGACAGACTCTAGGTCCATCCACCTCATTATAAATAACTCAGTTTCATTCCTTTTTATAGCTGAGTAATATTCCATTGTATATATGTGCCACATCTTCTTTATCCACTCATCTGCCAATGGACATTTAGGTTGCTTCCATGGCCTGGCTATTGTAAACAGTGCTGCAGTGAACACTGGGGTACATGTCTCTTCTTTTTTTGTTTGTTTGTTTTTTCTTTTTGCGGTATGCGGGCCTCTCACTGTTGTGGCCTCTCCCGTTGCGGAGCACAGGCTCCGGATGCGCAGGCCCAGCGGCCATGGCTCACGGGCCCAGCCGCTCCGCGGCATATGGGATCCTCCCAGACCGGGGCACGAACCCGTATCCCCTGCATCGGCAGGCGGACTCTTAACCACTGCGCCACCAGGGAGGCCCCATGTCTCTTCTTGAATTATGGTCTTCTCAGGGTATATGCCCAGTAGTGGGATTGCTGGGTCATATAGTATTTCTATTTTTAGTTTTTTAAGGAACCTCCATAATGTTCTCCATAGTGGCTGTATCATTTACATTCCCACCAACAATGCAAGAGGGTTCCCTTTTCTCCACACACTCTCCAGCATTTACTGTTTGCAGATTTTTTTGATGATGGCCATACTGACTGGTGCGAGGTGATACCTCACTGTGGTTTTGATTTGCATTTCTCTAATGATTAGTGATGTTGAGCATCTTTTCATGTGTTTGTTGGCAACCTGTATGTCTTCTTTGGAGACATGTCTATTTAGGTCTTTTGTCCATTTCTGGATTGGGTTACTTGTTTTTTTAATATTGAGCTGCATGTCCTGCTTGTATATTTTGGAGATTAATCCTTTATCAGGTGCTTCATTTGCAAATATTTCCCCCCATTCTGAGGGTTGTCTTTTTGTATTGTTTATGGTTTCCTTTGCTGTGCAAAAGCTTTTAAGTTTCATTAGGTCCCACTTGTTTATTTTTGATTTTATCTCCATTACTCTAGGAGGTGGGTCAAAAAATATCTTGCTGTGATTTATGTCATAGAGTGTTCTGCCTATGTTTTCCTCTAAGAGTTTTATAGTATCTGGCATTACATTTAGGTCTTTAATCCATTTTGAGTTTATTTCTGTATATGGTGTTAGGAAGTGTTCTTTTTTTTAATTTTTGAATTTTATTATATTTATTTTTTTATACAGCAGGCTCTTATCAGTCATCAATTTTATACACATTAGTGTATACATGTCAATCCCAATCGCCCAAATCATCACACCCCCACCCTGCCGCAGCTTTCCTCCCTTGGTGTCCATGTTTGTTCTCTACATCTGTGTCTCAATTTCTGCCCTGCAAACCAGTTCATCTGTACCATTTTTCTAGGTTCCACATATGCATTAATATACAATATTTGTTTTTCTCTTTCTGACTTACTTCACTCTGTATGACAGACTCTAGGTCCATCCACCTCACTACAAATAACTCAATTTCATTTCTTTTTATGGCTGAGTAATATTCCATTGTATATATGTGCCACATCTTCTTTATCCACTCATCTGTTGATAGACACCTAGGTTGCTTCCATGTCATAGCTATTGTAAGTAGAGCTACAATGAACATTTTGGTACATGACACTTTTTGAATTATGGTTTTCTCTGGGTATATGCCCAGTGGTGGGATTGCTGGGTTGTATGATAGCTCTATTTTTAGTTTTTTAAGGAACCTCCATACTGTTCTCCACAGTGGCTGTATCAATTTACATTCCCACCAACACTGCAAGAGGGTTCCCTTTTCTCCACACCCTCTCTAGTATTTACTGTTTTTAGATTTTTTAATGATGACCATTCTGAATGGTGTTAGATGATATCTCATTGTAGTTTTGATTTGCATTTCTCTAATGATTAGTGATGTTGAGCATCCTTTCATGTGTTTGTTGGCAATCTGTATATCTTCTTTGGAGAAATGTCTATTTAGGTCTTCTGCCCATTTTTGGATTGGGTTGTTTGTTTTTTTGAAATTGAGCTGCATGAGCTGCTTGTAAATTTTGGAGATTAATCGTTTGTCAGTTGCTTCATTTGCAAATATTTTCTCCCATTCTGAGGTTTGTCTTTTTTTATTGATTATGGTTTCCTTTGCTGTGCAAGAGCTTTGAAGCTTCATTAGGTCCCACTTGTTTATTTTTGTTTTTATCTCCATTACTCTAGGAGGTGGGTCAAAAAGGATCTTGCTGTGATTTATGTCATAGAGTGTTCTGCCTATGTTTTCCTCTAAGAGTTTTATAGTGTCCAGTCTTATATTTAGGTCTCTAATCTATTTTGAGTTTATTTTTGTGTATGCTGTTACAGAGTGTCCTAATTTCATTCTTTTACATGTAGCTGTCCAGTTTTCCCAGCACCACTTATTGAAGAGACTGTCTTTTCTCCATTGTATATCCTTGCCTCCTTTGTCATAGATTAGTTGACCATAGGTGCATGGATTTATCTCTGGGCTTTCTATCTTGTTCCATTGATCTATGTTTTTGTTTTTGTGCCAGTACCATATTGCCTTGATTACTGTAGCTTTGTAGTATAGTCTGAAATCAGGGAGTCTGATTCCTCCAGCTCCATTTTTTCCCTCAAGACTGCTTTGGCTATTCAGGGTCTTTTGTGTCTCCATACAAATTTTAAGATTTTTTTGTTCTAGTTCTGTAAAAAATGCCATTGGTAATTTGATAGGGATTGCATTGAATCTGTAGATTGCTTTGGGTAGTATAGTCATTTTCACAATATTGATTCTTCCATTCCAAGAACATGATATATCTCTCCATCTTTTGGTATCATCTTTAATTTCTTTCATCTCTGTTTTATAATTTTCTGCATACAGGTCTTTTGTCTTCTTAGGTAGGTTTATTCCTAGGTATTTTATTTGTTTTGTTGCAATGGTAAATGGGAGTGTTTCCTTAATTTCCCTTTCATATTTTTCATCATTAGTGTATAGAAATGCAAGAGATTTCTGTGCATTAATTTTGTATCCTGCAACTTTACCAAATTCATTGATTAGCTCTAGTAGTTTTCTGGTGGCATCTTTAGGATTCTCTATGTACAGTATCACGTCATCTGCAAACAGTGACAGTTTTACTTCTTTTTTTCCAATTTGTATTCCTTTTATTTCTTTTTCTTCTCTGATTGCCATGGCTAGGACTTCCAAAACTATGTTGAATAATAGTGGGGAGAGTGGACATCCTTGTCATGTTCCTGATCTTAGAGGAAATGCTTTCAGTATTTTTGTTTGTTTGTTTGTTTGTTTTTGCGGTACATAGGCCTCTCACTGTTGTGGCCTCTCCCATTGTGGTGCACAGGCTCCGGACACGCAGGCTCTGTAGCCATGGCTCACAGTCCCAGCCACTCCATGACATGTGGGATCCTCCCGGACATGGGCACGAACCCGTGTCCCCTGCTTCAGCAGGCAGACTCTCAACCACTGCGCCACCAGGGAAGCCCATGCTTTCAGTTTTTCACCAATGAGAATGATGTTTGCTGTGGGTTTGTCATATATGGCCTTTATTATGTTGAGGTAGGTTCCCTCTATGCCCACTTTCTGGAGAGTTTTTATCATAAATGGGTGTTGAATTTTGTCAAAAGCTTTTTCTGCATCTATTGAGATGATCATATGGTTTTTATTCTTCAATTTGTTAATATGGTGTATCACATTGATTGATTTGCATATATTGAAGAATCCTTGCATCCCTGGGATAAATCCCACTTGATCATGGTGTATGATCCTTTTAATGGGTTGTTGGATTCTGTTTGCTAGTATTTTGTTGAGGATTTTTGCATCTATATTCATCAGTGATATTGGTCTGTAATTTTCTTTTTTTGTAGTATCTTTGTCTGGTTTTGTTATCAGGGTGATGGTGGCCTCATAGAATGAGTTCGAGAATGTTCCTTCCTCCACAATTTTTTGGAAGAGTTTGAGAAGGATGGGTGTTAACTCTTCTCTAAATGTTTGATATAATTCACCTGTGAAGACATCTGGTCCTGGACTTTTGTTTGTTGGAAGATTTTAATCACAGTTTCAATTTCATTACTTGTGATCGGTCTGTTCATATTTTCTATTTCTTCCTGATTCAGTATTGGAAGGTTATACCTTTCTAAGAATTTGTCCATTTCTTCCAGGTTGTCCATTTTATTGGCATAGTGTTGCTTGTAGTAGTCTCTTAGGATGCTTTGTATTTCTCCGGTGTCTGTTGTAACTTCTCCTTTTTCATTTCTAATTTTATTGATTTGAGTCCTCTCCCTGTTTTTCTTGATGAGTCTGTTAATGGTTTATCAATTTTGTTTATCTTCTCAAAAACCAGCTTTGAGTTTTATTGATCTTTGCTATTGTTTTGTTTCTATTTCATTTGTTTCTGCTCTGATCTTTATGATTTCTTTCCTTCTGCTAACTTTGTGGGGGGGTTTTGTTGTTCTTCTTTCTCTAATTGATTTAGGTGTAAGGTTAGCTTGTTTATTTGAGATTTTTCTTGTTTCTTGAGGTAGGTTTATATTGCTATAAACTTCCCTCTTAGAACTGCTTTTGCTGCATCTCATAAGTTTTGGGTCATCATGTTTTCATTGTCATGTGTTTCTAGGTATTTTTTTATTTCCTCTTTGATTTCTTCAGTGATCTCTTGGTTGTTTCATAGCATATTATTTAGCCTCCATGTGTTTGTATTTTTTCCTGAAATTGATATCTAGTGTCATAGGATTGTGGTCAGAAAAGATGTTTGATATGATTTCAACTTCCTTAAATTTACTGAGGCTTGGTTTTTGACTCAAGATGTGATCTATCCTGGAGAATGTTCCATGATTACTTGAGAAGAAAGTGTATTCTGTTGTTTTGGGATGGAATGTCCTATAAATATCTATTAAGTCCATCTGGTCTAATGTGTCATTTAAAGCTTGTATTTCCTTATTTATTTTCTGTTTGGTGATCTGTCCATTGGTGTAAGTGGGGTGTTAAAATCACCTACTATTATTATGTTACTGTTGATTTCCCCTTTTATGGTTGTTAGCACTTGCCTTATGTATTGAGGTGCTCCTATGTTGGATGCATAGATATTTACCATTGTTATAGCTTCTTCTTGGATTGATTCCTTGATCATAATACAGTGTCCTTCCTTGTCTCTTGTAATAGTCTTTAATTAGGGAAAATAACACAGAACAACAGAAAAGCAAAGCTAAAGTAGAACTGCATAAAAAAATAAAAGTAAAAAACAAAAATTATGTTATAAAACACGGAGATCCCAAAAGACTAAAAAAAATAAAAGAACTAAAACAACAACAAGCAAAAAAAGATAGAAAAAGAAACCAAAAAAAATAAAAAGCCAGACCCAACTACAGAATGAATCAAAACATAATAAAATTTATAGTAATAATTATGTTTCCCTGGGGTCTCAGCTGTAAGTGTCCTTGCACACGCCATGAGGCACAGCCCACCTCTGTCTCCCCAAGAGGCTTTCCTGCCTCTGGGCTGGTCTCTGGACCTGCTGTGGTACCTCTGGCGACCCCTCAGACTCTGATCAGGCCCAGTTCCTGCATGTGCTGCCCCCAGAGTCCACAGCTGCCAGAGCTAGACCGTTTGCTTTCATGGGAACACTCATTGTCTACTCAGATATTCGATAGACACAGGGGCTACCTAGCTGACCCCGGGGATTTAACCTGCACATTGTACAGCTGCTGATGAAAAGATTTTCAATCTTCTTCCTCAGTCACCCCATCCCTGGGGTTCAGCTTTGGTTTATCCCCACCTCTGTGTGTGGTCGACCCACAGGAGTCTGGTCCAGAGGCTGCCTTGGATCTCTTGGGTCTGCCCCAGTGAGGACAGGGCACAGAGGTAGTATGAGTGCTTGGATCGTGGGAGCCCGGGCAGTGCCAAATGCACAGGGAAGCCTGTGGCCATGGGCGCAAGAGATGTGGCCCAAGTGAGGCCTTTTCTAGTGCCCAGCATAAGGCCCATGAGGGCCAGTCCTGGCCGGGGTTTTACTTGCACCCAGCAGCAGGCGTGCAAGGGTCATCCTTGAGTGGGCTTATTCTTTTAATTGCCCTGCAGCTGGCACTTGAGGGCCAGCTCTGAGGGAGCTCTTTTTTTATTGTTCAGCAGCCAGCATGCAAGAGCCAGCCCTGAACGGGCTTCTTTTATTGTCATTGGCAGGTGCCTGCGTGTGGGGAGAAAGAGGCTACAATAGTGGCTCCTCCCACTGCATGTGACTCAGCAGTAACACCCTGCTTCCATGGCAGTCCTGTCTTCCTCCATAGGCATTCCCTGTTGTGGCTTTCCTCCCTCCCGTCCCCTCAGTCTGTCTCCCCACAGCCAACAGCAGTTCTCACTCTGGGCCTGTTCTCCAGTCCCCATGCACCAGCTCCCAGCCTGCTTGCACACCTGTGAACACACGTCCCAGTCGGGACACGTAGGGCCCGGGTACAGACTGTGTATTTCTCACTCTGTCCCGTCTGCCACAGATCGGCCGCTTCAGCAGCTTCTGACAGCCTCAAATGCTTCCCTTCTGTCCGCATCGATTTCCCCATCGGGGGTTTCCCCAGTGGAGAGGGGGTTTCCCCGAATTCAGGAATCTCTCCTCTGCGTCAGCTCCCCCACCCTGGGGTGCAGGTCCCATCCCACTTCCTCTCCTCCTCCTTCTCCCTTCTTATTTTCCATCCTACCCACTTATGCAGGAATCTTTATAGTCCTTTCTGGTGTCCAAGGTCTTCTGGTAGTCTTCAGCTGGTGTTCTCTGAGAACTGTTGCATCTATAGATGTATTCCTGACGCATCCGTGGCGAGAGATGAACTCCACATCCACCTACTCCTCCACCATCTTGAATCTTCCACCCCCTGAGAAAACTTTGGATACATTTCTCCCACTGAATTTTTTCAGAGGCGTTTATTTGCAAAGCTTCATTCCAAGCCAGCTGACTGTGTATCTTCTGCTTCCATCTGCCCTTTCTTCTTGGTTCCCAGTTGTTCTATTATAAGGCTATTTTCTGCCTGCTTCTGAGGTGACCCCAGAGGCAGATATGACCTCACAGTCTCCCCACAAACTACAGCTTCCTCTGGTGGAATCCTTGTCATGAGCCTTCTGGGAAACTTTCTGTTGCAACCTCCCAAATGGTCCCCAATGAGGAACTTTGCCTTTCAGAAGATGGCCACTCTGTGGGTTGCAGTCATTGCTACAAACTTTCCTCCCCTGTGGCCACCACAGGGCATACACCCTCAGGCACTGTGGGACGCACAGCTTTTTGGGGGATAAGAGCCACCTGTGGGGTGCCTGAGCAGCAGGCTCAAGAGTTCTCAGCCCAATTCAGCTTTGTACTCACTGGTCTCCCAGGCTTTCCTGGCTTCATGGCTCATCCTCCCTGGAGCAGGTTCACTAATCTTCCCACTTCCACAATCTAGTAGACCCTATGTTATTTTTCTATAGATCCTGTGATCCTACAGATCCCTACAGACCCAGGAACTGGACCCCTTATTGTCTGGGTCACAGATTTATCCACCTTGGCCTCAACCATATATGTATGCATACATATAATTAGAGGATTCTGATTCCTGGAAAACATAAAAATCTCATAAAGAATTCAGTGGTGTAAATAAGCAATCCAGGAAGATTTTCTATGAGCAGTATTTTGTTGTAATATGACACCTGTATAGACACAATGGACCAAATTCTCAAAAAAATTCTCATCTGGATGATCTGTAACAGAACATGAGAGTAAACATATAAATAGTTAAAAGGTTAATACCAAATCAGAGCTACACAGCATCTTACATTTTTATCTTTAGTTCTTAGAGGCAAGCCCCAAATACTGTCATTTGTACATATCACAAGCATTGTTTTGCTCCTTGAAGTTTCAACCTTCGATCTGAAAGTTGCTAAGATGCTGTTTTGAAAATATATAATTAAACTATTATTCAACCATAGTTCTATATCAATATTCTTGCTAGAAAAAAAACCCCACCTTATTTAGCATCTAAATTACCTAAAACAGTTTCAGCTACAAGTAACTGAAAACCTACATAAAATAACTGAAACAAAGAGTCCTAGTATGTTACTTTTCAAGTATTCTCAGAGCCCTCTCTTTCCCAGGAAAATATATCCTCATACTTTATGGCCAGAATCAATTGCATGTTCATCTTAAACCAATTGCTGACAAATGGAGCCTGATGGCCAGACTTCTAGAATGGAACAGGATTTACCTAAATCATGAGGGAAGGGTGGCCACTGGCACAGAGCTGAGACTCTGACTGAATGGACCAGAGGAGAGGGGGCACAGCCTAGTGGTTCAGAGCCTGGATTTTGGAACAAGACTGCCTGAGTTTAAATCCAGCCTTGCCACTTGCCAGCATGTGTCTTGAATAAATTATTTAACCTATAGGTGCCCCTATTTCCCCATCTGTGTGATGGGTTGTTGGGAGAATTAAATATGTTAGCATTTTTAAAGTGTATAGATATGTGCCTGGTACATATTAATATGTGTTTGTGAAACAAAATGCTCAAGAATGTGTGCTGGGTGCACAACAAATATGCACAGCATCTTGGCATGAACCTGGTTTAATTTTCTGCTCAAGCTGTTGGAATGGATCACGGCAGTTGAAGACATTTCTTTCTGAAGAATTTTGTCTCTCAAGCTGTTGCTGATGGTCATGTATCCAAGAGACTCCGGTCATGGTGTGCAGGTCAAGCTGAAACCCGGTTTCAGAGGAGAAAGGTGAAACAAGGGCGGAAAAGAGGCTCTGCCATCCCCTTAGGGAACAAAGCAATGAGAACCCACACAGAGAAGCCTAGTCCCATGAGGCATGTCTGTCCTGACTGTCAAGACAGTTGGCCTTCGTGTGGATGAAGAGGAGATGACCGAGGGACGAGCCAAAGAGAGGCCAGGCTGGGGACGTCAGATGCTGCATCCCTCACTCCTCCACTTGCCCTAATGAATGCCTTCCTCTTGTTAAATGAGAGAAAAAGAACTGTAAGTTGGCTAAAAACAAAGCATCTGTTTAAGAGAAATTTTGAGCAACTCTGAAACTTAACGAGTTGGAAATAAACCAATGGGAGAGGCTTTAGTTATAAAGTTGGGTGAATGAAAACAATTTACACAGCTCTCTTTGAGGCTGAATATATGGATAAAGAAATAAAGCATTGTTATCAGTAAAATGGTAACTAGTATACCTGTCCCTCAAGGAGTGAGCAGTGAATAAATGAGTGACAGGCAACCAGCTGCCATATGACCTTAGTTTGGGAGCAGTTTGGGCACCAATAGCCCCTGAGTGATTGTACATCTATTTTCGGACATTCTCAAGAGCCTCTTGAGGCTTCTGCTTCCTGCTTCCACACCTTGAGGCTTCTGTCTCCATCCAGTGCCTTCCATGCTCTCTGGGCAGGCAGCCAAGCTGACTCCCAAAGATGTGTCTAAGGAGGTGCACTCTAACCAACACAGACACAGACAGTTTCACAGCTACAAAGTGTCCTGTTTCCAGAGGCTGAAAGCTGCTCCAAGCTAGTGGAAACAGACACCTTCACGTGCTGCCAGGCCTGAGACCACAGTCTCCGTCTGCTGAACAATCCCAAGCAGCAGAGATGTATAAACATAGGTACAAGATGGATGTAACCTTCCATTTCAGGTCCAGCCATTGAGAAAAGCACAGCCAAGTCCATCTCACTCAGACCCCCAGGCATGTCCTCCTGTTTAAAGGTCCCTATGTCCGCAGGGGTGAGGGGCAAAGGGGCTGATCTCCTTCACCTCCTGGTCACCTCCCTTCTGAGAGCCATCCCACAAGGTGACACGAAACCATACAGAACCCTCTTCCCTACTCACCCTCAGTCATTCTGGACCTGCTTTCTTCCTGAGATATCTCATTTGAGGGCACACAGGAACTCCTCCAAGCTGAAAAGTCACGCTTGGGCCACAAGCAGCCAAAGAAGTGACCATGATGCAGGCTAAGGACTCACACATCTCATTATGTGTATATGAATATCATAAATCTAGTGTAGTTCTTTTATACTTTTTCTTCTACAAAAGAAAATGTAGAAGAAACGTGTTATTTTTACTGAAGTAAAATCTGCATTCAGTAAAATGCCCAGATCTTAAGAGTACAATTTCAAAAATGTATATACCCATGTAGCCACAGCCCAAAACAAGATAAAGCACACCTCTCTCATCCTGAAAGTTCCTTCCTGCCCCCTTCCAGCTAATCCCTACCCTCTGTAACCACAGTTGTTCTGGTTTCTATCACCATAGATTCACTTTAAGACTTTATTTCAGTTGCCCGTCACTGGCTTGGCCTTTCACTCTCCTTATCGGGCCTTCACGATGTAACTACAGCTGGCCTGACATCTCCAATCTCAGCCACCTTCTTGCTCACCCTGCGGTTTCTCCAACTTGCTGAGCCCTTTCACGCCCAGGGCCCTCCCACGTCCTCCTCCCCTCTCTGGGGTGCTCCTCTCCCAACCCCCTTTCCATACATGGAGGGCTGCCTTTTCCCATCCTTCAGGTCATGGCTGAAAAGTCCTCTTCTAGAAACTTTTCTGACCCCTTTCTAGGTCTCCCCATGCCCCCAGTGCCCAGTTCCTCTATTACTTCAATTTCTTCCTTTCCTAGTCACGCTCATCTGTTTGTGGATGGGCTTATGCGCTACCTGTACCAATAGGCACTCATTCATTCATTTATTCCACAGTATCTACAGAGTATTTGCTCTGGGCTTTCTAAGCACTAAACTAAACACTGTTCACGATGCTGGGAATATAGCAGTGAAAAAAAACCCAACCAGAATCTCTGCCCTACTGGCTTGCATTCTAGTGGGGGGGGAGACAGACCATAAATGAATAAGCAAACAAACAGTGGTAACTCAGATGTGGATAAGGATTTGAGAGAAAAACAAAGCAGGGAAGGGAAAAGGGCATTCTCAGGCCAGCAAGTGCTATTTTACATAAATTAGTCAGAGTCCTCCCCAGTAAGATGGCATAAGAGGACTTGGAGGCATAGAAGCAGCAAATCATTTGTGTATCTGGAGGGGAGGGTATTCCAGGCTTCCAAAGGCAGGAACATGCCTGGTGTGTTCCAGAAACAGGAAGACGGTTAGAATGGCTGGAGTGGGGTGAGCAAGGGCAATTTTCATAGCGATGGGAGGATGGGGAGCTAGAAGGCCTCCGACCACACTCTGCCTCTTATTCTGAGTGAGGTGGGGAAAGCTCTGGGATACCAGTTAGAAATTACCTCAGTGATCCACTGGGGAGGTGACAGTGGCTCTGGCAGTGGCGTAGAGGTGCTAAGTGGTGATAATATTCTAAACACACCTTAAAGGTCCAGCCAAGAGGTTCTGCCTGTGGACTGGATGTGGAATGTGAATGAAAGGGTGTGAGTCATGGCTGGTTCAAGAGGCGCTGATTGGGACTGAGGCTGGGTTTTATTAGTCGACTTTGGGATACTCTTAGTTCAGGACGTCCACTAGAAGTCCACATGACTTCTAACCCCACTCCAGGGCAAACTGGAGATGTGAGTCTAGGGTTCCAGGGAGACAGAACTGAAGAAGACACAAAAGGGGGAGGTGACAGTCTGTGGATAGGACTTAACTACATGAGGGGGCGTGAGATGCCCATGAAGGTGGAGCTGTGTCTGTTTGGTTCACCACCATACATCCAGTGCCCAGAACACTCAAATAGGTGATGTATAAAGGAATGATCCGAGCAAAACCCCACCCACTTTCTTTTCTGCAAGTTGCTTTATTAAGCTATTGTCCATCTCCTTCAAACCAGATCCACAAACAGCCCTGAAAAATGTCGCTAAGTTACAGAAACCAAAACACCAAGGTGACCTTATCCATTTTCTGCACACTCAGATGAACCTTTGCATCTGAGTTTGATCTCATTAGAAGCCGAGCCCTTCCTCATCTGCATTCGTAATACATAGGAAGACAGTAGATGCCGTTCAGCACAAAGCCATAGGCCAGAGCTGATGGCACCTTTGTGGAGGCTGCCCAGAAATCAGGACGCTGATGTCCTAACTCATATCTCACTGCCAATGACCACCTTCTGCCCAGGAGAAAGGCCTTAAGGAGTGTGTATTGATGGGAACAGAGCCACATCTGCAAAGCTCAAACTGCAAACAAGCCCCGCCCCCCAACCCAGCTCCTGTAACACCGAACGTGCCTCTGTCACTGCATTGGGGACCGCTGGATGTGACTGTCAGCGTGTCCATATTTCACCACTAAGGCCTGTTCCCTCTGCATTATCAAAGCCTCCTAACTGCAGTGTTGCTCGTCATTGCCAGGTTCGCGGCAAGTCGGCATCGGCGGGTTGCTTTAGGGTTTCACAGACACTCATGGGCATCCACTACAGAATTCTCAAGACATTCTGGGTTACAGTCGGGAATGTAAAGAATGGAGAGAAGAAACAAGAAAGCGGGGCTGATGGAGTGGCGCCACGACGCCTACCCGAGACCGTGGGCAGCGGGGTTTTCAGGAGCTGGTGAGGAGGGTCCTCCCCTTGCTGCCCCTCCCCCGTTTCTAGAGTTCCAGCAGCTGGAGGGGAGCCTGCCTCCGTCACTCCCCTCCCTCCCAATAGCTCACAAGCTCTTAATGAACTGCTTCTCTCACCACAGCCCAACAGTCCCAAGGAGAAAGTCCTGCAGTTGAAGGAGGGTTGACTGGAACAGAGAGAGAAAGAAGGTCATGTTCCGAAAGGCAGCCCTCGCGACACACACTCCCTTACTGCAGATTCCTATTTCTGACTCCAGTTCTAGCTTTCTTCCCATATAAATCCCAGAGAGTAAGCAGGAACTTGGCCCTGTGTTTTGAACATAATTTTAAATCAACAGATGTTCCATTTTCACACATCCTGGGACCGTCCCTTAGGTCCCAAGCATCTCCTTATCATCTCCTTTACCAAATTCCCCAGTAAGTGCTATACTCACCCAGAACTCATACCAGTGGACACAGGAGTGTTTACTGATTCGAATTCCAGCTCTGGCAATGCACTGAGTGGCCTAGGAAATTGGTTATTTTTTCTGCTTCAAGTTTCCTCATTTGGAAAATGGGATGAAAGATGTTACTCCCAGAAACTGCTGGTGAACACACCATGGGGCAAGGCACATAAAGGACTTATCACAGCACCAAGCGCGCTGCAAGGTGGCTGTTTATTCACCACAGCAGTCGCTTTCTCTGGTACAATGTGGACCCATGTGCTCCCAGATCAGCAGGTTAATGGAAGGATAGCACCTCCAACAATATCCCAGGTGTGTCACGCCCCTTTCCTCCCAGACTGAACACCAAAATTCTCTCTCCAGATGTAGAAACTATTCAGAAAATAAAATTAAATTTCTCTGTGTAACTGAATCACAAAACAGTGGGCTGGGCCTTTTGTTTGCAAGGGCTGTTTAGGAGGATTTTCCTATCCTTTGCAGGCTCTCTTACACCCGTGTGGTCAGGGCACTCCAGCTCTGACAACAGAGAGGGACAGGAATTGGTGTGTGTACGTGGAGAGGGGGAGGTTGGAGAGAAAAGCCCCGAAGGTGCCACTGCAAGTCAGTCAGTTTTGCGAAAACCTGCGCAAACCTCTGCACCTCTGACCCCAGCTCCAGGAGCAGCGCGGCCGAGCACCGTGCAGGTCGTTGTCCCTCGCTCCCCATCTGCCTGTGCGCCTCAGTCACCCACCGACAAGGAGGTGGCAGAGGGGGTGAGCTCTGGCCCGTACCCTGGAAGGATCGCACAGACCCTGCCCTCCTGCCCAGTGTGCTTTGTCTTTATCCACCTATCGCCTCCCTTGCCTCTGTGCTTTGGCGTCAGGGTGAAAAGTGTAGGTGTGATCCTAAGCACAACAGTGGATCTAATTTCAAAGATGCTGGGACTACACTCTTCTACATGCCCCCTGTGCTGTGCCCCAGACAAAAGCAAGGTTTTGCTGGCCGCTGTCTGACAAGCAATGAGCTATTCTTCAACCTGGACCAGAAATGGTAGAGTGAGAAGGGGGAATGACCATGATGGATATGAGGGCTGGAATAGGGGCAGGGACAGAAACTGTCACATCAGGGTCACTCCTTCAGCAACACACATTGGGTCTACAGACGCCTGTTACCTGGAAGGTATGACACCTAAACTGTGAGTTCACTAACGCTTCAGCAGGGCTGGCTGCTGTATCGCCTGGGCCACAGGCCAGGGGATATTGATGGGGAAATGATTCAGCAGTAGGGCTGGCTGCTTCTTAGAAGTGATGACGACTGAGGTAATTCAAGACAAGAAGTGTTTCCTCCCATGCATAAAGCTAAATTAATTAGGTCTGATTATGCAAAATAAGAGGTAAATCGGTCCTACTATTTGGACTCAAGAGTTCTGGCACCTTCTATAAAAATTTTAAAAAATAAATAAAAAGAGTAGGAGGAATGAAATCTGTATCCCATAACAGACATGGGAGGCAGGCTCATTTTATTTCTAATTTTCATAACTCAGCACTTTTCCTAGAACTGGCACCAACTTTGCCTTGTACACAGGTCAGTAATTCTCTTCAGTAAAACAGGTCTCAGCTGAGGACCAGATAATGCAATAGCCCCTTAGCTAGTCCTTCAGACGATTGAGTACAGTGCATTTTCTCAGTCATCATGCAGGAGCAGGGATTGTTATTGCTGTGCAGGAGAAGACTGTGTAAAGGAGAGGCTGCAACTAGGGGCAGAGAGTCCGGCTCTGCTACTTACTGGCTGTGCCACCTTAGAGAAGCTCCTGGACCTCACCAAGCCTCAGTTTCCTCTTATGCAAAGTTAGGATAACACAACGGTTTCATCTTTCAAGGGACCTGAGTTTTAAAGTCAGTGCTTCATACAATAATCAATTATAGACAAAATACTCTGTTTCTTTTTGAGCACCAAATGAAATAGCTAGCTTGCGCTTGGGGAGTGTGTTGTATGAAAAACATGTGTCCTTAAATATTATAAGTCTTGGGTAATAATTCAAAGCACCAAGAGGTTCACAATTGGAGAGACACACAGGATCTGAGGGGCACTGGGGACTCTGAATTTATAGCTCTCAATCCGGGACATTCCCTTTATGACGGAATTGTCAGGCAGAATTGCCTGGAGTCCCTAACTTCTTCCTACTTCAGCTTCTTCATCACCCTCACGTTCTCCCCTATTTGAATTCCAGCCAGTGAAATTCTAGTTTGATTGACTTCAACCAGAAGACACATCATCACATACACTTGCATTGAAGGGTTGTTGCAAGAACTGAATGAAACAATGGGTCTGTGGCAGCCACGGAAGGGCCCCTGACCTGTCTCTTTGAGGGCAAGCCTACAACCGGTTGTGCGGAGAGTTGACAGCCCCCAGCTGCTGCCGCTTCAGAGTCATTGCACGTTCATGCCAAGGCCACGCTCTTCCTGGGCAGCTCCCAGCCACTGCGAGCATGGCCGACACACCAGAGCCAGGCCATGTCTGCCCATTTTGAGCTCCTCTAACGGGCAGTCTCTGCCCTGGGGCACCCTCTCGGTGCAGCCAAGGGTTTTTTCACAACTGCATGGCAGGCCAAGGCTCTCACCCCATCCTTTGTTCTCCCCTCCCACCCTTGTCCTCAAAGATACAGACCAGCATCACAGCTTGAGGCTCTTCCTGCCCATCTCACAGGCTTTTCTCTCATTTCTAGTTCCATCTTGTCACCTGCTTCCCATAGGACCTAAACTGACATAGCACATAAAGTACTGAGCATAGAATGAAGGTTCTGGAAACGTTCGCTCTTATTGTTATAATAATTATGGCTTGATTAAACGAATGACTCCACTAACAGAAGATGCCCTTAGAGGTACCTACTCCCATGACAATCTGCTCCAAGAGTCCTCAGTGGAATCTTACGCTTTGCTTAGCCTGTACCCATATCTCTGCCCCTGTGGTGCCATTCCAAGGTCATTCTTGCTTTTTCTAATGCTTCACTGTGCAGAGAGAATTTCAGAGTCACTGGAGGATTTGGTGAAAATGTATTAAAAATTTAAGAATTAGCTGGGAAATGGGCCTCTACAGCTCTTCATCTTACCAAGAACAAACACCATGGTCCTAAGAGCCTTCTCCAAACGAGTGTCAATGAAAGCCACATTCACTAAACAGCAGAGCCTTTCCCAAGGGAGTTCTGAGTCACATCATTATGGCCCACCTCATATGTGCCTCACCGGTGCATGCGGGACATTGGTTAGTCATGGAGAGGGAAATGACGGTCAAGGGAGGAAGGGAAAGACGTAAAGTTCTACAGAAACACCCAGCAGTCCACAGCCCTAAAACATGTCCATTACGGCACATGAAACACTTTTCAGTGACAGGTCCCACAAATACTGTTGAGAACCCTGTTATGATGACAGCTATAAATTCCATTCTCTTGAGATCTGAGTGGCTGGTTCCAATTCAGTGACCACAGACTTCACAGAGGAGCCATCAACAGCATGATAAGGGCTGGTGATAAAGGGGCTACTGTTGCTGTGCTTATTGAAGCAGAGAAACAACTGACAAATAGGTGTTTCACAAAAGTGCTCTGGAGAAACCGCTGCTGAAAGATTGTCTTGGGTGGCACAAGGGACCCAGCAATCCAATGAAACCCATGGCTGTCTTTCTTTTTGAAAGTACTTCTTCCATTAAAATGGAAACCATGTGGGGCTTCCCTGGTGGCACAGTGGTTGAGAATGTGCCTGCCAATGCAGGGGACACGAGTTCGAGCCCTGGTGTGGGAAGATCTCACATGCCACGGAGCAACTGGGGCCGTGAGCCACAACTACTGAGCCCGTGCTTCTGGAGCCTGTGCTCCACAACAAGAGAGGCCACGATAGTGAGAGGACCGCACACCGCGATGAAGAGTGACCCCCACTCGCCGCAACTAGAGAAAGCCCTTGCACAGAAACGAAGACCCAACACACCCAAAAATAAATAAATAAATAAATAAATTAATTAATTAAAAAAAACATTTCTAAAACACTAATCTTAAAAAAAAATAGAAACCATGTGACTTCTGTTCCATTTGAAGGAAGAGGATATCAACTCTGACCTGATTACTCACATAAAAGCCACAGGTATGATGACCACCTAAGCAGACCTTGGGTGCTTGGGTCAAGGGAAAGACTAGGGAAAGGGGAGAAGAGGCAAATCCCAGAGAGGGCTGCAGGTATCACCTAGTTTACAGAGCCAGCAGTGACTGGGTCTTAGCACACGGTTCTATAACTGTAATTTGTTGTTGCTAATAAAATAACCTAAAAAGAGAAGGGTAAATACCCATCACAACCTCACACTCTCCACCTTTGGGGAAGGGGAAATTATATTGAAAAACAAATGGGGCTGTAATTACCTGTCTCTAATACAAATTACTCACTCGACATGTCCCCCCCTGCTTCTGTTATGCCAAGTTCATTCTAGGGTGATATATTTTATGTACTAGAAAAACCACTGGCTTGGAAATGTGACGGACCTGGGCCTGAAACATGGTTCTGACCCTTTTCCAGCTGCGTGGCCATAGGCAAGTTACTCCCTCAGAAATTCAGTTTCCTCATCTGGAAAATAGGAATAAGAGTAACTACCCAAAAGGGTTTTGTGAAATAAAACAGCAACATATATGTGAGAGGCCTTAGCATCTTGTCCCAATAGATTATTTAAAATCAGTCACAATCTATCAAACCACATGTTACAGAGGCAGAGCCCAGAGAGCAAAATTGCTGCCCGATATTTATCATTGGCCCTAATAAATAAGAAGGGATATTTTTTATACTGCAGTTGTAAACTCTCACTTTAGTATTAAAGAGTTTTGGAAGTATCATAAAAAAGCCACAAGATGGCTACATAGCTTTATCATAATAACAGCTAATATCTCATGATTAATTACTTCATTAAATTCTGGGCACTGTACTAAGTACTTTTTTGAAAATATTTTATTTATTTATTTATTTGGTTGTGCTGGGTCTTAGTTGTGGCCGGCAACCTCCTTGGTTTTGGCTCGTGGGCACCTTTGTTGCAGCTCACCAGCTCCTTAGTTGTGGCACATGAACTCTTAGTTGCAGCAGGCATGTGGGATATAGTTGCCTGACCAGGGATCGAACCTGGGCCCATGCATTAGGAGCACAGAGTCTTAACCACTGTGCCACCAAGGAAGTCCATATTCTAAGTACTTTACATTGATTACTTCATTTAATCCCCAAAACTATTCTGTGAGGTAGGAACCATTATTCTCTCTTTTTACAGATTAGAAAACTGAGGCACAGTGGAGTTTAGTAACTTGCACAAGGTCACATGACCCACAAGCAACAAAGGCTAGACTCGTACAGGCAGTTCGATTTCCAGCCCTGTGTTTTAACAAGTTCTCTAAAGATGGGACTTCTGGAGGGGCTGGCAAAGTTCTACTTCTTGACCTGGGTGGTGTTTGCCATATATTTAATTTCTTTGTTTTCTGAAGTCAGTTTTATTTTATTTAAAACATTTTAAAGTAATAATATTAGTAGCTAAAATTTCACCACTTGACTCTTTGGACAGAAATAGAGGATGTGTTTTGCACATCATGTGCCTTGCAAGCACAGGCACAGAATGAAGTTTCTGTAATACTGTAATGACGTTTGTCTCTGTTGTTTAGGACAGTGGCACAAAAGCTAATGAAAATTGTAATTTCAATTCGTGGTAGGAGGTGTTTCTGTTCACAAGTCCATTGGAAAAAATGGGGAAATGGTATAAAGAAAGTGTTTTCATTTTGGTATGCTGAATCCCCACTGCCTGGACTCTTTTTCTCAATATTTATTTGTTTCTCTCTTCATGTATTTGTCTCTCAGTTTCTCTCTCTCATCCTTTCTCTGCTCAGCCCCATATCCATACCCTTCTATTCCCTTCTCCCTGCCTCTCTCTCCTTTTCTTAAGGAGAATTTGAGAACACTTCTTACTGGCTTTATTTATTAAGTATTATGATGAATTGCTTAGTCTTCATTAGAAAGGACTGAATGGATTGTGTACCACCTTCAGTTAATCCTCCTGAATTAAGTCTTCGCTGACATAGGTGCCCTTTGATTGACTTTTATCTTACTAGCTTAATGGTTCCCAGTTAGTTAAAAGCTTCTGTACCTTATGGAAGTTTAGGACTGGGAAGATTATCAAGTTATGGCCTAAAAAGAAAATCAAGTATATGAACATAAATTGCCCAACGTCATCTGCTTTTTATTCATGTAACTCTTGCTTTGCCCCTCTCCTGCAGCCACCCAACAGTGAAATCACATGCAGGGCTGTTTCTTGGCCTATGACTCAGATGGGTCTAAGTCTTGTCATTGTTACAGAATCTATGGCAAGGACACAGACTCAGATATTCCAGCACTGTATGTACCGGGGGACCTCAGAGGCTGGAGTGGCCAGGAAGACCATCTCCTAAGCCCAGGATCTCTGGGCCTCATCCCCAGAACTGATTAGTGCACTGAGACATGATTCATAAATCTGATTACCAGACAGAAAAGTATTCAGTATAATTTCAAATATCCTCTTCCCTCTTCTAAAGACACATGTGCAATGTTCATTCGACAGCTGTATGTGGGGTGCTCCTCAGTGTGCAAACAGTGTAGTGTGTATCATCACCTGAATCAGTACTGGGTGCTCCAGCCCTTCCCTCATCAACATATCCAGACCAGATGCGTAGAATTCCACAGGGCCCTGCCTACCCCTCAGCCTTGGAAATCCAGGCACATCACGTGGAGCCTGTATAACAAACACTAGTTCCCCATCCCCTGCTTGGGTTCTAAGACTTTCTTGACTGTTTCTGGGAAGTCACAGCCTGCTCAGCACCTTGGACAGCCCCACCACCTCTACTGGGAGCAGCGTGTACCTGTTGGTTTGTCCTGTAAGCAGGCTGGGGTCCCTCATCCTCGAGCTCTTGAAAACACTGTTTTTTCTTCCTCCCCCTCCTTACTTTCTTCAGAACAGGAGTCAAATGTATCATCATAATACTCTTCAGCCACAAGTGGGTCTTCTAGGATCTCTGAAATAAAGAATAAACAAAAATCAGGTCCCACCAGTCATTAAAATTATGATGAGTCTAGGACCTCCCTCATGTTTTCCCAGAGACGTATATTTTGTTTGCACTGACAAAGCTTTCATGGAGTGTAGAGCTGAATCTTAGCTTCCTGAACGTACCTAGTGGAATGTAATAAAAACTCAGCACAGTTAACCAGTGGAGGAAAGGAGGGATGACTCTATTTGCAACCACTCTTTGAAAGTGGAAGAATAAAACCATGAAAAGAGAAGAAATGATCTCTTCTAAAGTCTTTACCTTCAGAGGCATGAATCATTATTACAAACGAGGGGATTTAGGAGCAAAAGCAGGGTAAGATGCCTTAGCTGCAGGACCCTATTACACACTCACATAAAGTTTTTGCAGAAACAGTTGGAGGGGATAAACGTCAGCACTCTTCCTGGGAATTTCTTTTTTTAAAGAGAATACTAGTAGGGAGACCAGGCAAGAGGGATAGGATATATAGCAATGGCATTTTGGTAAGCTGAGGAAAACGTTAAAATTCTTTTCTAGCAGGCTATGAAGGCTTTTGAGATGGAGTTCACTCTGGGGTATTACTTACTCATATTGATATGCAGCATTTATTAAAAAAATAAGTAAAGGCCACCCAGTTAAGCTGATACCAAGAAGTGGCTACCTAAGTAACTGATGCAATATTATTACTAACTAAAAATATAGTTGGTGCTTATAATGGTCTTCAACCAAGAAAGGCCAAGAATGGATCACAAAAAAAGCATAGTGACATCAATTTCAGTTTGCTAATGGGGACCTAGAAATAGAGAAATATCCTTGGGGAGGGGAGAACACTAAATAATGGTAGTCTCTCTACCTCCTTAAAACCATGGGCATTTTAGGCTTTGCACCATACTCTGACTTATAAACAAAATTATTCTAAATTGTAACACAGAGCACTGTTTTTCATCCCATTGTTGCTATTTTGGGGGGTCAGAGAATCAAGGTTTGAATTTAGCTCTACAGCCTCTTAGATGAGAAACTTGGGTAAGGGATATGAACTAGCTGAGCTCTAATTTTTCCAGTAAAGCTGACATAAGGGTAATCTAACAGGGTAGCTATGAAGATTCAATATGATTCTTATGGAAGCATCTGTGTGTAGGGAAACTTTATACAAATGTTCCCTTAATTTCCACATCTGTAAAAATGAACTTTTCATTAACTGATTCCAGAATCCCTTGAAAGTAAAATACTTAGTGTATGTAGAAATCCCTGACAAAAGGATACTTTAAAATCTTTGCTATCTATAGTTTCCCATAGAACACAAGAGGCAGTACCAAGGCATCACAACTGGTCAGCTCAAAAAACAAAAATTACATATATTCAAAACTGCCTTTGCCAGTTCTTTAGGAAGGATCTTACTGGGAATCTCACACTTTCTCTTAGTAACGCCAACACAGCCTGTTCTCCCCTCAGATCACCTATTATCACTTGAGCAACAGATGAAACAGACTATTTGTATATAGGGGCCATGTTTAATACAAATCATTATTTGACTCACACTCAGAATGACAAGAGGATCACCACAAGAGAAGTATATAAAAACCAAAATCTACCAAGAGGACAATTCAGGTCTCCAGTGTTGCCCTCAAGCAGCGGCACATGCTCACTGAGTGGAACGGTGGACAGAACCATGTGACTTCCTGCATTTTTCTCCCCCTTGGCCTCTCCCTGAGCCTCTGTGTCTCTTTCACAGAGATGTCCATTCTCTCTGTCTCCCCACTTCGTCTCAGTTCCTCTCCCATTCCCTGAGTCTCTGTCTCTCTGACAGTTGTGCATTTGCTGACTCATTCATATTTTCTCCCTCTTTTTCTCTATCCCCCCAGCCCCACTTTCAGGCAAGAATATTTGCTTTCAAGTTGACTATGAAAGAGTAAGAAATATCATTTACATTGTTGCCCAGTATACAGAAATTTGCTTGGATTTGTGTATATATAAAAACATCTTTATAGTTAAAACAAAATCTTCATGCATCAAAATTTACCCATACTACAAATGATATACTCTGACATTTCACATTCTATTTAATGTGTTTTTGGGGTTTGTTTTGTTTTGTTTTTTTAGAGTCACTATTTTTCTTTAATTTTTAAAAATTGAAGTATAGTTGATTTACAATGTTGTATTAATTTCTGCTCTACAGCAAAGTAATACAGTTATACATATATATACATTCTTTTTAAATATTCTTTTCCATTATGGTTTATCATAGGATTTTTTGTGTGTGTGGATGATTTCTGTGTATATATATATATATATATATTTTTTTTTTTTTTTTTAACATCTTTATTGGAGTATAATTGTTTTACAATGGTGTGTTAGTCTCTGCTTTATAACAAAGTGAATCTGTTATACAAATACATATATCCCCATATCTCTTCCTTCTTGTGTCCCTCTCCCTCCCATCCTCTCTACCCCACCCCTCTAGGTGGTCACAAAGCACCAAGCTGATCTCCCTTTGCTATGCAGCTGCTTCCCACTAGTTATCTATTTTACATTTGGTAGTGTATATATGTCCATGCCACTCTCTCACTTTGTCCCAGCTTACCCTTCCCCCTCCCCATATCCTCAAGTCCATTCTCTAGTAGGTCTGTGTCTTTATTCCCGTCTTGCCCCTAGGTTCTTCATGACCTTTTTTTTTTCTTAGATTCCGTATATATGTGTTAGCATATGGTATTTGTTTTTCTCTTTCTGACTTACTTCACTCTGTATGACAGACTCTAGGTCCATCCACCTCACTACAAATAACTCAATTTCGTTTCTTTTTTATGGCTGAGTAATATTCCATTGTATATATGTGCCACATCTTCTTTATCCACTCATCTGTTGATGGACACTTAGGTTGCTTCCATGTCCTGGCTATTGTAAATAGAGCTGCAATGAACATTTTGGTACGTGACTTTTTTCGAATTATGGTTTTCTCAGGGTATATGCCTGAGATATTGGGATTGCTGGGTCATTTTTAATGCTAGTTGCAACTTGCTAAACTGATCTCTCAACGACAATTTGAAAAACACTGGTTTAGAATGCTGACTTTGGCATCAAAAAGACCCTCATTTAAATTGAGACTTTGACATCAGCTTCATAACATTAGGCGTTATTTAAACTTTCTGCCCTTTGGTTTTCTCATGGGGATGGTGGCACCCGTCTCATAGAATCGTTGTGAACATTACATTGTATGATGGATGCAGTGTGCAGTGCACATGATATGTGCCCAATAAATGTGGGTTACTGATATTTAACATAAAACTCTGTAGTTTTGTCTGTAATGCTCAACACCAGGAAGAAAATAAATATAAGGCAATCACAAATAGATATCAAGTTAAAAATTTTAACAATATTTTAAGTAGAATCGCGTCTCAAAATCCATATGGTACCCAACTCAAATGGCTTCTCCTGCTGCCCTCCCTGCTGCTGGGCCCCAGAGGGGCCCTGGGCATTTCACACCCTCCTGTCCTCCCATTGTCCTTCCTGTCCATTAATTGGTTCCATCCCGGCTCCCTCCAGGCCACTCACAGGGAAACTCTACAACAGGGGTGAATGAACTTGTTCTGTAAAGGGCTGGATAGAAAAAGTGTTAGGTTTTGCAGGGTATACAGTCCCTGTCACAACTACCCAACTATTTGTAGTCTGAAAGCAGACACGGACAATACATAAACAAATGAGAGTGGCTGAATTCCAATAGAACCCTATTTACAAAAGCAGGTGGTGGCCAAATCATACCACAACTCTACCCCACAGACAGATGTTTCTCTTGTTAAATATTGAGCCCCACCTCCCATAACATGGCTCCCTCCATAACAGTCAGTCCCCTTCCCTCTCCTACCAAGGATCCCCTCCCAGGGAGGGGAGGAGGGAAGAAATGGACAGGGAGAAAGTGACTAAGTCATGAAACAGACCTGGATGAACCCATCTCCAGTGTTTCTTAAGCACGTACCACTAACGTGGTGCAGCTCAGAAAAGGGTGCATTTTCAAAGGGAAAAGTCCAAAGAAATAAGTCAGCTCAAACTGTGTGTGTCGAACCCTGTGTTTTTCTGGCCCTGGCCCAATGTGAAGCCTTGTTAGGCTAAGGCTCATTTCTGCTGTCATGAGGGGAAAGTGGTCTGTGATAAATAGCTTTCATTTTTTCGCACCCTGAAGTCAGCCTCGTGACAGATGCTCAGGAGTGGCATCTGGATCTCTACTTCACTGGGCGGCAGTGACGGAGCATGTTTATGAAGGAATCCAACAACGGCTGCCTGATCTTGAACGCAGCTGTTGCAAATCCATGCTGGAGAAAAAGAGAAGCAATTACCCTGTTCCAGGAAAAGGATGCTCTTTGTCAGACCCTTCAATTGAGAACCTAATAAAGCCCTTCCTCTAAAACTAAAGCAAGTAGCAGGATCACCTGCAGGGCTTGTTAAAACACAGAGCTGCTGATCCAGCAGGTTGGGAGTGAGGCCTGAAAATGTGCATTTCTAACAAGTTCCCAGGGGATGCCGGTGCCTCTGGTCTGGGGGCCACACTTTGAAAGCTACTGCTCTAGGATGTGACTATTTCAAATAAAAGTACTATCATATACTATTACAGAAGCACCATAATAAGATGTATAAGACTCTATAATATCTCTACATCTTCTAACATTTATATGTTAGACAAAAAAATGAAGAAATACGCTTTACTTTAGAAGAGCTCAAATTGTTGTGCCATTAGTTGTCTCCACGACTCACAATCTCTGTGGAGTTATAGGGGACTATTCCCATTTCATTGATGAGGAAGAACAAAACTGAGTCAGCATTCCAAAGTCACAGCACTTTACAGATTGTAAAAGCACATTCTTATCCGTTATTCCACTTGATCATTGTAACAGTGATTCAAGTTAGACCAGGACAACATTTTTATCTCAATTTTTAGATAACTAAAGTGAGACTCAGGCTAATAATAAACCACAGGTCACACAGCTGCATGCATGGCAGACTGGAATGTAAATTACCTGAATCCTATCTTTATTCCACTGCATTAGTGCTATTTGATGGTTAGCTAGGAGTTTTCATCTTTATTGGTAAAACCATGTCATATATAAAAATTGTGATTATCTTCCTCATAACTCTGAAAGATGTTAGACAACAAGGGATATACTTTTGACTTAATGAGATAGAAAAATTGAAGCTTAGTCATCCTGGTAAATTATCTGAAGGCAGCTGGCAATAGTGAAGGCCAGGGGCCCTCGCTCAGACTCAGTCCAACTGTCACTCAGCCCAACTCTCTCTCAGATGTGCTCAAACTGGACCGTGGGTCAGGATCACCTGGAGGCCTTTGTAAAACAGATTCTTGGCCCCAAAGTCCAGTGTTTCAGATTCAGCTAATCTGAGGTGGGGCCTGAAATTCTACTCAATGATGCTGCAACATATTCTGAGAACTACTGCTCTATCTTTCGGAACTTCAAGGAGAAAATGACATACAAGTGCAATTGTTTAACGATAAATTCCCCAATACTTCGTCTGTTATTGCACCTGCTCTTTAAACTTCTAAAATGATCAGGAAATGCAATAAAGAAATTTTTTAAGAGCCAATAAGATAAGAACTTTGCCTAAAGGCAAAACCAAATTTCCTTTAAAGGAACTTAGTTATGTGGGAGGGATTTCTCAGCCTGTGAGCCCACCATCACCCTAAATGATTCTAGCCATCCATATGCCTTGAGCAAATGCGGGTAACAATCTTAGCAGAATGGTTCTCAAAGGGTGGTCCCCAGAAGAGCAGTAACAGCATCACCTGGATCTTATTAAAAATGCAAATTCTTGGGCCTCCCAGACCTACTGAATCAGAAACTGCACTGAGGGTCCAGCAATCCACATTTTAACAAGTCCTCCAGGGGATCCTGATGCACACTTAAATTTGAGAACCACTAGTTTAGCACAACGTAAATAGTATGCTCCTGGAGGGCAGGAGTCCACATCTCGTTCATCATGGTATCTCCAACCCACGGCTCAAAGCAGACACTCAAACTTCTTGTTGAGTAAATGAATGTCAACATCTCTAAGAGAGAGAACTTTCAAACTACCACATAGTATCTCATGCAAAGAATTTCCTAATGTTTATTTTTGGGAGGTGCAGGAGAGGGGAGGAGAAGATCGGGAGGAGATATGGATTTTTTTCCCAAGAGCCCTACTCTCTCCCTCTCTCTCACATCCTCTGATCTTATATCTCAGATGGAGTCATAACTCCAAACAGTAAAATATGTCTTCCTCATACTACCATCTCCAGCTATATCCCACAGACCTGCCAAGTTTGAGGCCTCAGTTTAAGATTGCCCAGCCTGTGACAGCACTCGCGTTGGACAGTGGCTTTCTCCAGGTGCCCCAGACTCTCCTCCAGCTGCAAGAACACCCTGCCTCTCTCTGTATATCTAACAATACTGTCAGAATTGATTAACGTTTCATGACCAAATGACTTGTGATTTGGGAAATCCAACAGACTCACTTGCACGTTTCTGCCTCTTCTCCGAGGAAGTCAACAATATCCACAAAATACTTTTTAAAATGGTTCTCGCTATATCCTCTACACAGGGAGGGTGGGGGTGAGAATTGCTTCATAAAGAGAGGATGCTCTGTATTTGAGCTATGGTGAGGCAAGCTGGGGATGAGTATGGGACCTTGGTAGCAGGCAGCTGCCCAGAGATGCCCTTCTTTATTTTTTCTTTCTTTCAGAGTTTTCTGAGGAGGCAATGGCTTTATTACACTGAACCAGAAAATACTGAGCAAAGTTATAATAAAAATAAACTGATTTATCGTAGATCTTGATGTGGCCACTCCAAAGACCATGTTCAGTGACAGTTCTCAGAATGACAACAGTCATTATTACACTGACAAGGCAGATCTCATAATTTCTTATTATCCCAAAAATGGCATTTGTGGATGTGAAAAAGATTGCCCTAGTTCATTTTTTAATAAAAACATTTTAAATAAAGACATCGTCTCACACGCAGGGAAAACCTGTGATTAATATGCTACAACATTCTCAAACAACAGGGTAAAAGACAATGCCTTGAGAAGGCACTTAGATGCAGACATTGTCTTTGCTGAGCTGGCTTGGTTTCCCCAAGGAGCTCCATCTTGGGGAAGGTGCAGACAAATTAGGGTAAAAAGACAGAAATGGAGCCCAAGTTAACTGGTGATGTCTGCTGCTTCTGAGAAAGACTGCAGAATACTGACTAGGAGGGTCAGCTATAGAGTTAGACAGAGGTTCAAATCTGTTGCTCATTGACTGTGTGACCTTGGGCAAGGCACTACACCTTTCTGGTCACAGTTTTCTGATTTATAAGTGGGTGTAGTGAATGCTATTGTTGTCCCACCCAAAGCTCCTTATCAAACACCCTCCATCCACTAGTGTTACCCGGCTCATCCTCCAGCTGCTATGAGCACCGACTGCTGTGCTAGTCTTCTAGGTTTGCCACGACAGAATGCCACACACTGGATGGCTTAAACAACCGAAGTTTATTATCTCATAGTTCTGGAGGCTGGAAGTCCAAGATCAAGATGCTGGCAAGTTTGGTTTCTCCTTGGCTTGCAAGTAGTTGGCCCTCTGTGCACTGGTGTCTCTCTTGTGTCCTAATCTCCCCCTCTTATAAGGACACTAGTCAGAATGGATTTGGGCCCTGTCCTAACAGCCTCCTTACAATCAACTTAATCGCCTCTTTAAAGGTCCTATCACCAAATACTGTCACATTCTGAGGTCCTGAGGGTTAGGGCTTCAACATATAAATTTTAGGGGAACACAGCTCGGTCCATACCAACTGCTAATGGAGTACAGATGCCCCCTTCTCCACACAACTGCTCTCAGATCAAAAAATTTCCTTACCAAAGAGGTTAGGTCTCACCTCCACCCCAGGTGCAGTTCTGGCCAATGACTGACTGATTCAAGGTGGAACCAACTCTGTGGTGTCATTCATGCCATGAGCTACTATGCAGCTGGACCACATCCTTGCTCAGCAACTTCCACTGCCCTGTGCAGACATACCCCCCACCCATCCCACCCCACCCAAAAGACACATACGCCAGAGTGACCATCTCAGCCTCTGCTTCTAAGCAGCCCAACCAAAGACTTGGGGTATTATAATAATAATACCTTAACTCATAGCTACAACATACAATTTTATAAAAGCTACGCGAGGCTATACAGTAATGTAAACACCCCTTAAAGGAAAGTAGCCAGATGCCAGCAAGATTATATTCTATTACATATTTAATCCTCAGACTTTCTAGAAAACAATAGAGCCCATTCCCATGGATACTTCTAAAGGGAATCCTTTGTCGGCTATCAATTATATCTCTGACAGCTAAATTTTTTAATCTCTTGAGGTCTAGTCTACCTGCCCTGCTTAAGGTCTACTTTTTTTTTTTTTTTTTTTTTTTGCGGTACATGGGCCTCTCACTGCTGTGGTCTCTCCCGTTGCGGAGCACAGGCTCCGGATGCGCAGGCTCAGCAGCCATGGCTCACAGGCCCAGCCGCTCTGTGGCATGTGGGATTTTCCTGGATCGGGGCATGAACCCGTGTCCCCTGCATCGGCAGGTGGGCTCTCAACCACTGCGCCACCAGGGACGCCCCCAACTTCTGTACTTTTAAGAGCGCTCTCTCCTCCTAGAATTGCCTTGTCCAATATGGTACCCATTAGACACATGTGGCTATTTAAATTACAATTAAATAAAAGGAAACAAAATGACAAATTCATTTCCTTATTCACACTGGCCACATCTCAAGTGCTTGAACGTCTCCTGTGACAAGATTATAAAGCATTTCCATCCTCGTAAGACATCTGCAGAACAGCGCTGTTCTAGAGGCTCCTCCCCTGCTGGGTGGCAGCCTCCAGTTGGAATTTGGCCAGATTGCTTTGAAGCCCTAGGATGTGGGTCCCTTCACCTATCAGACCCTCCATCCCTCCCCTGACCAGCACGCCCTCCACCACCACCAACCCCACCCTGCAAAAGGGAAGGTGGAAACACAGGCCCCCTAGGGCCTCCAGCTCTCACAGTCCTGGGCTCAGCAGGGCCAGGCAGTGGCTCCATCCCATCTAGTCTCAGCCTCCTTCGCCTGCCCTTGGAACCATGTCAGACCGAGCCTTCTCATCTGTGCCAAGCTTCTTTTACACAGTGTCTACAAGCGGGGCTTTAATAGATGTCCAGCCCCCACTCTTCACCCCAGAGAAAGGCAGCTCATGGACCTCCCAGCTCCCCACAGCAGACACTGTCTTTCACGGCACAGCAGGGATTAAGTCCACTTTACTAATTATATCACTAACTCTAAGTGGAACTAAATCTCAAATACAAACAATACATTTATATTCCTGGAGGCAGATGTGCAGCAGTTGCTTGGTTTTATATCTTTTTGATGCTTTCTTCTCTCACACAATAAGCTATAGGTTAGTACTAGTACCGTGCCCTTTTCTAAAATAAACCCTCAAAACTAAGGCTAAAATTAGCCATGCTCATTAGTTTAGCCTGCAGCATCACACATGAGGCTGTGAAAAGAAATAATTTTCTTAGGCAAAATACATATTCATGACCCTTTCTGCATGGAGGGCTAAATTAAGTACAGTACAGTGCCACGTATAAATATATGCAACAGCAGGTTCTGCTGTAAGTTTTTCTTCAAGAGACACCCCTCTATATGATCAAGTGCACCAAAGGGGCTACACACACACACACACACACACACACACACACACGACAGAAAGAAGCTCCATGATACATTTGGAAGCAGGTCTCCCTCAAGCTCTCAAGTCTATGCTTTTTTTTTTATAATAGATCTTTATTGGAGTATAATTGCTTCACAATACTGTGTTAGTTTCTGTTGCACAACAAAGCAAATCAGCCATATGCATACACATGTCCTCATATCCCCTCCCTCTTGAGCCTCCCTTCCACCCTCCCTCTCTCACCCCTCTAGGTCATCACAAAGCACCAAGCTAATCACCCTGTGCTACGCTGTTGCTTCCCACCAGCCAACTATTTTACATTCGGTAGTGTATATATGTCGATGCTACTCTCACTCCGCCCCATCTTCCCCCTTCCAGCCCATGTCCTCAAGTCCATTCTCTATATATCTACCTCTTTATTCTTAACATGCAATTAGGTTCATCAGTACCATTTTTTTCTGTTTTTAAGATTCCATAGATATGCGTTAGCATACAGTATCTGTTTTTCTCTTTCTGACTTCACTCGGTATGACAGAACACCTCACTACAAATAACTCAATTTCATTGTTTATGGCTGAGTAATATTCCACTGTATATATGTGCCACATCTTCTTTATCGATTCATCTGTTGATGGACATTTAGGTTGATTCCATGTCCCCGCTACTGTAAACAGTGCTGCAATGGACATTGGGGTACATGTCTCTTTTTGAATTATAGTTTTCTCAGGGTATATGCCCAGTAGTGGAATTGCTGGGTCATATGGTAGTTCTATTTTTAGTCTTTTAAGGAACATCCATACTGTTTTCCATAGTGGTTGTATCAATTTACATTCCCACCAAGAGTGCAGTAGGGTTCCCTTTTCATCACACCCTTTCCAGCATTTACTGTTTCTAGATTTTTTTATGATGGCCATTCTGACTGGCTTGAGGTGATACCTCATTACAGTTTTTATTTGCATTTCTCTAATAACTAGTGATGTTGAGCATCCTTTCATGTGCCTCTTAGCCATCTGTATGCCTTCCTTGGTAAAGTGTCTATTTAGGTCTTCCACCCATTTTTTAACTGGATTGTTTGTTTTTTTGATATTGAGCTCCATGAGCTGTTTGTATATTTTGGAGATTAATCCTTTGTCTGTTGCTTCATTTGCAAATATTTTCTCCCATTCTGAGGGTTTTCTTTTTTTCTTGTTTATGGTTTCCTTTGCTATGCAAAAGCTTTTAAGTAAGTCCCATTTGTTTATTTTTGTTTTTATTTCCATTACTCTAGGAGGTGGGTCAAAAAAGATCTTGCTGTGGTTTATGTCAAAAGATGTTTTTCCTATGTTTTCCTCTAAGAGTTTTATAGTGTCTGGTCTTACATTTAAGTCTTTAATCCATTTGGAGCTTATTTTTGTGTATGGTGTTAGGTAATGTTCTAATTTCTATGTGCCAAAATGATTCTCCCTTAGGCAAAACTATAACATTTCTCTGAAACATCTTTCCTGGTTTGGAGAGCAAAAGCCAAAATAAGTAGATAAAGTCTGTCTTTTCTCCAGAAATGAATATAGACCAGGAAATCCACTCTCTCAAAGGGAAATATAGGGAGATTGAGCAGACCCTGAAAAAGCTGGTATGTATGGCTTGATACTGTGTTTTTGGCAGAAGACATCAAGTTCTGTGACTTTAGGCAACTGGCTTAAGCTCCCTGAGTCTTAGGTGTCTCATCTGTAATATGCAGATAGTAATAACTCACCAGTCTAAGAGCAGGAGTCCGAACTAGATGATTCCAGCTTATTTTCCTGCTCTAAGTGTTGCAAAATATGACATGGAGTAACAGACCAGACCAGTGTGTGTATGAATCGCATGGGGAACTTGATGAAACGTGGATTCTGATTGGCAGGTCTGTGTGGGGCCTGAGAGTCAACATTGCTGACATGGTCCTCAAACCACACTTTGAGGAGCCACCAAATGTTTGTCAAGAAGTGAGATGACAACTAAGACTTTCACGAAGCTGAAGAATTTAAAGTGCTGTCAAAATGAAGCCTCTGCCTTTTCTCTGATTTTCCTTTGGCAGTGTTTCCTCATTAACAAGAGGCTTGGGTACCTCAGAATGCATTTAGTGATTGGTTTATTGGCGGAGAGAACACCTTGTGAGTCTGATGAAATCCTGGAGTTATAATTTCTCTTTTCCACCTCATTTCTCCTGGAAAATATTTGTTTCCCCCTGGCAGTGTCCCTCTGTTATCTGTCCAGCTGTAAGTAGTCAGGAAACTGCCAGAAGATGTCTGCTTGTGCTAAGATGCTCTGGGCTTGCCAACGTGAACAGGCAAACTGAATACGGCAACATGGGCCAATGATCACAAAACACAAGGGAAATCTACTGCATTGATACGGTGGACGTGTCTTCATTTAAATGTTTTTAATTAAAGGAAATGCATATCATACACATCGGTTTAGAAAAATCTTCGTGGTCCTACTCAGGAAAAGCTTCTATCACAACTTTGGATTTTCCTGTGTGACTGGGTACTTCCTGTTGAATGTGATATGGTCTTGGAGAGCAAGGTAAACTCAAGTTTAAAATGAACTCTTTCCTGGTCTGTAAAATCTAGAAAAGCTTCCATTTACATGTCCCCAAGTATTATAATTAATAATAATATTGACTTCCCTTCGTATGACCCTCCATGATTCACAAACTGATTTCAAATATATTCTGTCACCTCAGGCTCCCTTACTACATGGTGTGAGATGGGTGGTGTTATCCCCTCGTGTCCACACAAGGAACATAAAATTTAGGGTTCCTTGACCTCTTCAACTTAGTTTGAAAGTGGCAGACCCCAAACCATGTCTTCACATTCTAGATCTAGTGCTCACTTGTATCAAATCATATTGATTACATAATTCTGCTTGGCTACTCTCTGAAGGTGAACACTCAATTTGGTCACATACTTACAAATGCAACCACATCTGCATAATGTGACATTAAAAGTTCATTGCAACTTCTACCTCTTTTCCACATGCCAGCTTTCCCTTCTTTTCAACCACTATCCATGCCACACACACGCCACTAACTACTACAGAGCACCTTCAAATAATATCTAGAACCCTGGCCAGAGGTTAAAATGTGACTTTTTAAAATGTGAAGTCACTAGAAAGAGCCTTCGATAAAAACTACTTGCATTAGTTATCTATTGTTGTGTAACAAATTACCCCCAAACCATGGCTTAAAACAATAAAAAATGTTTATTTTCTCCACATTTTCTGTGAGTCAGGAATCCAAGAGTGGCTTGGTCAGGAGGTCCTGGCTCAGGGATTGTCATGAGGTTTTGGTTAAGAAGTCATCTGGGGCGATAGTCATCTGCAGGCTTAATGAGGACAGGAAGATCCAACCCTAAGTTCACCCACGTGGCTCCTTGCAGGAAACCAGTTCCCAGCACGCGGACCCCCCCCCCTCCAAGGGAAGCTTGAGTGTCCTTGCAACATGGCAGCTGACTTCCCCCAGAAGGAGTGACCCTAAAGAGCAAGGCAGAAGCTGCGCTATCTTTGCCACCTAGCCTTGGAAGACACACTCTGCAATTTCTACACCATCCTATTGGTGTCATGGGTCAGCCAATTTAATGTGTGTGGGGGGAACCATACAGGGGCGTGAATCACTGAGAGCCATCTTAGAGGCTGGCCACAAAAAATAACCTAAAACTTTAGCTTTTCTTTCTTTTTTTTTTTTTTTTTGAGAAAAATATTCATTTTATCTTCATGTATAAAAAGTTGGGTTGTTATACTGAGGTTACATAATGAATCAGTGACAGACTTTACACTAGAACTTTCTCCCAATATCCAAGTTGGTGAAACTTCTACCTTTAAAAGACAGTAAATAGAAAAACATATATGTAACAAGATTGGGTTCATAATTAGGACAAATATGGACTTGAACAGACAGATCCTATTGAAATTTCACATGGTTCCCCAAGTGGTCAAAATCATATTTAGGGGAGTAAGTATATAATTATTTTCAGCATCACATCATATTGCTAGAACACTAAGTATTCACATAATTATGGGGAGAAAATAACACAAAACTAAGATGTACTGCAACCTACATGAAAGTGAACATGGACTAATTAAACAGAGAAATGTCCAGAACAAGGGATGCTGATCAGGGACATTTAATGTGATCTGTATTAGTCACAGTATTCCAGGGAAACAGAACCAATAGGATGTGTGTGTGTGTGTGTGTGTGTGTGTGTGTGTGTGTGTGTGTGTATAGAGAGAGAGAGAGAGAGGAGGGGATTGAGAGACACAGAGAGAAGCAGAGAGATGGAGAGACACAGAGACAGAGACAGAGAGACAGATTTATTTTAAGTAAGTGGCTCTTGCAATTCTAGGGGCTGGCAAATCCAAAATCTGCAGGGCAGGTCAGCAGGCTGGAGACCCAAGCAAGAGTTAATATTGCAGTCTTGAATCTAAAGGCTGTCTGGAGATAGAATTCCTTCCTCCTCGGGAGGCCTCAGTCTTTTCTCTTAAGTCCTTAGACTGGCTGGATGAGGCTTGCCCATACTATTGAAGGTGATCTGCTTTTACTCAAAGTCTACTGATGATTTAACATTGATCGCATATGAAAAATACTGTCGCAGCCAACATCTAGACAGGTGTTATACCAAACATCTGTGCACCACAGCTTAGCCAAGCTGATACATAGAATTAACCATCACAGGATCTAATACGAGTATTCTTTTCCAATTTGGATCTGACAGAGAGGGTGAATGAAGTTGGCAAAGAGAACTCAGATCTCCCACTCAGGCTGCAAATGTCCCAGAGAGTAGGATTCCAGGCTACTTCCAATACTGAGGGACATCTGAACACCTAAATGCTGACTTGGGGACCAGTCAATCCAATTCTTAGGTTGGATTCCCAAAAAACAGATGCTGGTTTTCATCAACGTTTTTTGTTAGAAAGGTTCCCAGGAGAAACTGGCAGGGGTGGGAAGGGGGACAGGGAGGAGCAGGAGGCCACACAAAGAGGCAGGACGGAGCAGAGTCCCACGAAAGGTGACCTTGGCTCAATCCCATAGAGCTCAAGAGACAACTGAGACAACCGGCGGGAGGCACTGGAGTGTTTATATGCTTGCACACAGTAGCCGCTTTAAAAATTCTGCCTCCAGGGGACTGGAGGGTGGGAGCAGGATGTGGATTCCCAGACACTCTGGCTCTTACTGAGCAGCTTGGGGAAATGCAAGAGAGTTTTGCAGGGCTTTGGGGGCAACAAGTAGACTTATGAGAATCTAAATTCACACTCCTCATGTGCTGTAGGATTTCCTAAGACATTAACACTAAATTGGTGTGGAGCAAATATACAAGATGCCTGCCAGAAAAAAAAGAAACAACTCTGAAGGGACATTTCTACAATCTGACGTTTAACGTTTTCTTGGAGAAAAATCCCCTCTGAAGATAAGCCCGCAATACAAAATTACTTGCATGTTCAAAACAATGTTGCAATGAACATATAATTTTGCAAACTTGTAGGGGTATTTCTAGAGGATAAACTATTACACGTGAAAATGCTGGGTCAAGAGCATTCCAGTTAGAGAAAATCCTCCCAGACTTGTGCATGGTTTGCTCTCTCATTTCATTCAAGTCTCTATAAAATGCTACCTCCCAAACAAAACAATAAAAAAGCAATATAAGGAATAAACATAAAGCAAATACTTATAAAACTACTATCTAGGCGGAGGCGTGACTGCTGGGCTTGGCGCTGCCACAGCACAGCCAGCTAGACCTTTAGCATACAGTTCTGCATTTCCAGCTGCTGCACGGCGGAGAGGTTGTTGAGGCCCTGCAGTTGCTCCTTCTAGTTAGTGTGGAAGAACCTGTACTCTTACATGTGCACCACCACCTGACTCAGGTCCAGCACATCAAATGCTGGGCATGGGCGGTAGGCCAGGCCCAGGCAGAGCTAGGAGACTGAGAAGCAGGCTGCTGAGGAGGCCACATTGCAGCAGGACTGTGACTGCGAGTGGAAGCTACTCATGCCACAGACCCCAGAGAGACCCAAGGACAGGCACAAGCTGTCTCTGAACACCTTGTGATAGAAGGAGGCAGTGCACAGGTAGTCCTCAGAGCTGAAGCTCATGATGCCTGGACCAGGGTCGGGAGAGCGCTGTGGCTGGAAGAGGAGAGCTAACTCAAGAATGGTGTCCACGGGTTCGTGCCCCGGTCTGGGAAGATCCCACATGCCGCGGAGCGGCTGGGCCCGTGAGCCATGGCCGCTGAGCCTGCACGTCCGGAGCCTGTGCTCCGCAATGGGAGAGGCCCGCGTACGGCAAAAAAAAACAAAAAAAAAAACAAAAAACAAACAAAAAAAAAGGGCCTCCCTGGTGGCACAGTGGTTGAGAGTCCGCCTGCCGATGCAGGGGATACGGGTTCATGCCCCGGTCTGGGAGAATCCCATATGCCGCGGAGCGGCTGGGCCTGTGAGCCATGGCTGCTGAGCCTGCGCGTCCGGAGCCTGTGCTCTGCAACGGGAGAGGCCACAACAGTGAGAGGCCCGCGTACCGCAAAAAAAAAAAAAAAAAAAAAAAAAAAAAAGAATGGTGTCTACATCAATCTACAAGATCTCTCCCAGATATCTCCATATCAGTGCTAAGACCCAGCTCCACTCAATGGCCAGCAAGCTCCAGTGCTGGATACCCCATGAAAAACAACTAGCAAGACAGGAACACAACCCCACCGATTAGCAGAGAGGCCGCCTAAAATCATAATAAGGTCACAGACACCTGAAAACACACCACCAGATGCAATCCAGCCCACCAGAAAGAGAAGATCCAGCCTCATCCACCAGAACACAGGCACCAGTCCCCTCTATCAGGAAGCCTACACAACCCACTGAACCAACTTTAACCATTGGGGGCAGACACCAAAATCAACGGGAACTACAAATTGGTAGCCTGAGAAAATGAGACCACAAACACAGTCAGTTAAGCAAAATGAAAAGACAGAGAAACACAGCAGATGAAGGACCAAAGTAAAAACGCACCAGACCAAACAACTGAAGAGGAAATAGGCACTCTACCTGAAAAAGAATTCAGAGTGATGATAGTAAAGATATCATGTCTTGGGTCACAAATCAAGCCTTGGTAAATTTAAGAAAATTGAAATTGTATCAAGTATCTTTTCCAACCACAATACCATGAGACTAGACATCAATTACAGGAAAAGATCTGTAAAAAATACAAACACATGGAGGCTAAACAATACACTACTTAATAACAAAGTGATCACTGAAGAATTCAAAGAGGAAATTAAAAAATACCTAGAAAAAAATGACAATGGAGACACAACAACACAAAACCTATGGGACGCAGCAAAAGCAGTTCTAAGGGGGAAGTTTATAGCAATACAATCCCACCTTAAGAAACAGGAAACATCTCGAACAAACAACCTTACCCTGCACCTAAAGCAATTAGAGAGAGAAGAACAAAAAAAACCCAAAGCTAGCAGAAGGAAAGAAATCATAAAGATCAGATCAGAAATAAATGAAAAAGAAATGAAGGAAATGATAGCAAAGATCAATAAAACTAAAAGCTGGTTCTTTGAGAAGATAAACAAAATAGACAAACCATTAGCCAGGCTCATCAAGAAAAAAAGGGAGAAGACTCAAATCAATAGAATTAGAAATGAAAAAGGAGAAGTAACAACTGACACTGCAGAAATACAAAAGATCATGAGAGATTACTATAAGCAACTCTATGCCAATAAAATGGACAACCTGGAAGAAATGGACAAATTCTTAGAAATGCACAACCTGCCAAGACTGAATCAGGAAGAAATAGAAAATATGAATAGACCAATCATAAGCACTGAAATTGAAACTGTGATAAAAAATCTTGCAACAAACAAAAGCCCAGGACCAGATGGCTTCACAGACGAATTCTATCAAACATTTAGAGAAGAGCTAACACCCATCCTTCTCAAACTCTTCCAAACAATTTCAGAGGAAGGAACACTCCCAAACTCATTCTATGAGGCCACTATCACCTTGATACCAAAACCAGGCAAGGATGTCACAAAGAAAGAAAACTACAGGCCAAAATCACTGATGAACATAGATGCAAAAATCCTCAACAAACTACTAGCAAACAGAATCCAACAGCACATTAAAAGGATCATACACCATGATCAAGTGGGGTGTATTCCAGGAATGCAAGGATTCTTCAATATATGCAAATCAATCAACGTGATACACCATATTAACAAGTTGAAGGAGAAAAACCATATGATCATCTCAATAGATGCAGAGAAAGCTTTCGACAAACTTCAACACCCATTTATGATAAAAACCCTGCAGAAAGTACACATAGAGGGAACTTTTCTCAACATAATAAAGGCCATATATGACAAACCCACAGCCAACATTCTCCTCAGTGGTGAAAAACTGAAACCATTTCCACTAAGATCATGAACAAGACAAGGCTGCCCACTCTCACCACTCTTATTCAACTTAGTTTTGGAAGTTTTAGCCACAGCAATCAGAGAAGAAAAGGAAATAAAAGGAATCCAAATTGGAAAAGAAGAAGTAAAGCTGTCACTGTTTGCAGATGACATGATACTATACATAGAGAATCCTAAAGATGCTACCAGAAAACTACTAGAGGTAATCAATGAATTTGGTAAAGTAGCAGGATACAAAATTAATGCACAGAAATCTCTGGCATTCCTCTAAACTAATGATGAAAAATCTGAAAATGAAATAAAGAAAACACTCCCATTTACCATTGCAACCAAAAGAATAAAATATCTAGGGATACACCTACCTAAGGAGACAAAAGACCTGTATGCAGAAAATTATAAGACACTGATGAAAGAAATTAAAGATGATACAAATAGATGGAGAGATATACCATGCTCCTGGATTGGAAGAATCAATATTGTGAAAATGACTCTACTACCCAAAGCAATCTACAGATTCAATGCAATCCCTACCAAACTACCACTGGCATTTTTCACAGAACTAGAACAAAAAATTTCAAAATTTGTTTGGAAAAACAAAAGACCCCGAATAGCCAAAGCAATCTTGAGAACGAAAAACGGAGCTGGAGGAATCAGGCTCCCTGACTTCAGACTATACTACAAAGCTACAGTAATCAAGACAGTGTGGTACTGGCACAAAAACAGAAAGATAGATCAATGGAACAGGATAGAAAGCCCAGAGATAAACCCACGCACATATGGTCAACTTATCTTTGATAAAGGAGACAGGAATGTACAGTGGAGAAAGGACAGCCTCTTCAATAAATGGTGCTGGGAAAACTGGACAGGGACATGTAAAAGTATGAGATTAGATCATTCCCTAACACCATACACAAAAATAAGCTCAAAATGGATTAAAGATCTAAATGTAAGGCCAGACACTATCAAACTCTTAGAGGAAAACATAGGCAGAACATTCTATGACATAAATCACAGCAAGATCCTTTTTGACCCACCTCCTAGAGAAATGGAAATAAAGACAAAAATAAACACATGGGACCTAATGAAACTTAAAAGCTTTTGCACAGCAAAGGAAACCATAAACAAGACCAAAAGACAACCCTCACAATGGGAGAAAACATTTGCAAATGAAGCAACTGACAAAGGATTAATCTCCAAAATTTATAAACAGCTCATGCAGCTCAATAGCAAAAAAACAAACAACCCAATCCAAAAATGGGCAGAAGAATTAAATAGGCATTTCTCCAAAGAAGATATACAGACTGCCAACAAACACATGAAAGAATGCTCCTCTTGGTTTCCTGGTGCGCGAGGAGAGGGGATTAAGAGCGCCGCGTAAAGGAGCTCCAGAGACGGGCGCGAGTCGCGACTGAAAGCGCGGAGCCCAGAGACGGGCGTGGGACGCTGGGGCTGCTGCTGCCGCCGCCAAGAAGCCTGTGTGCGAGCGCAGGTCACTGTCCACACCGCCCTTCCGGGAGCCTGTGCAGCCTGCCACTTCCGGGGTCCCGGGATCCAGGGGCGGCTTCCCTGGGAGAACGCACGGCGCGCCTCGGGCTGGTGCAACGTCACGCCGACCTCTGCCGCTGCAGGCTTGCCCCGCACTCCGTGCCCCTCCCTCCCGCCCGGCCTGAGTGAGCCAGAGTCCCCGAAGAGGCTGCTCCTTTAACCCTGTCCTGTCTGAGCGAAGAACAGACGCCCTCCGGCGACCTACACGCAGAGGCGGGGCCAAAATCCAAAGCTGAGACCCAGGAGCTGTGAGAACAAAGAAGAGAAAGGGAAACCTCTCCCAGCAGCCTCAGAAGCAGCGGATTAAAGCTCCACAATCAACTTCATGTACCCTGCATCTGTGGAATACATGAATAGACAACAAATCATCCCAAATTGAGTAGCCAGGAGTCAGTGCTGTGTCTCTGAGGTGGGAGAGCGAACTTCAGAACACTGGTCCACAAGAGACCTCCCAGCTCCACATAATATCAAACGGCGAAAATCTTCCAGAGATCTCCATCTCAACACCAGCACCCAGCTTCACTCAACGACCAGCAAGCTACAGTGCTGGACACCCTTTGCCAAACAACTAGCAAGACAGGAACACAACGCCACCCATTAGCAGAGAGGCTGCCTCAAATCATAAAAAGTCCGCAAACACCACAAAACACACCACCAGACGTGGAGCTGCCCACCAGAAAGACAAGATCCAGCCTCATCCACCAGAACACAGGCAGTAGTCCCCTCCACCAAGAAGCCTACACAACCCACTAAACCAACCTTAGCCACTGGGGACAGACACCAAAAACAACGGGAACTACGAATCTGCAGCCTTCAAAAAGGAGACCCCAAACACAGTAACATAAGCAAAATGAGAAGACAGAAAAACACACAGCAGGTGAAGGAGCAAGATAAAAACCTACCAGACCTAACAAATGAAGAGGTAATAGGCAGTCTACCTGAAAAGAATTCAGAATAATAATAGTAAAGCTGATCCAAAATTCTATTTCCAAGATCCAAAATCTTGGAAATAGAATAGAAAAAATGCAAGAAACAGTTAACAAGGACCTAGAAGAACTAAAGATGAATCAAGCATCAATTAAAAACACAAAAAATGGAATGAAAAATACTCTAGATGGGATCAATAGCAGAATAACTGAGGCAGAAGAATGGATAAGTGAGGTGGAAGATAAAATAGTGGAAATAACTGCTGCAGAGCAAAATAAAGAAAAAAGAATGAAAAGAACAGAGGACAGTCTCAGAGACCTCTGGGACAACATTAAACGCACCAACATTCGAATTATAGGGGTTCCAGAAGAAGAAGAGAAAAAGAAAGGGACTGAGAAAATATTTGAAGAGATTATAGTTATAAACTTCCCTAATATGGGAAAGGAAATAGTTCATCAAGTCCAGGAGGCACAGAGAGTCCCATACAGAATAAATCCAAGGAGAAATACACCAAGACACATATTAATCAAACTGTCAAAAATTAAATACAAAGAAATCATATTAAAAGCAGCAAGGCAAAAACAACAAATAACACACAAGGGAATCCCCATCAGGATAACAGCTGATCTCTCAGCAGAAACTCTACAAGCCAGAAGGGAGTGGCAGGACATAATTAAAGTGATGAAGGAGAAAAACCTGCAACCAAGATTACTCTACCCAGCAAGGATCTCATTCAGATTTGATGGAGAAATTAAAACGTTTACAGACAAGCAAAAGCTGAGAGAGTTCAGCACCACCAAACCAGCTTTACAACAAATGCTAAAGGAACTTCTCTAGGCAAGAAACACAACAGAAGGAAAAGAACTACAATAACGAACCCAAAACAATTAAGAAAATGGGAATAGGAACATACATATCAATAATTACCTTAAATGTAAATGGGCTAAATGCTCCCACCAAAAGACACAGACTGGCTGAATGGATACAAAAACAAGACCCATATATATGCTGTCTACAAGAGACCCACTTCAGACCTAGAGACACATACAGACTGAAAGTAAGGGGATGGAAAAAGATATTCCATGCAAATGGAAACCAAAAGAAAGCTGGAGTAGCAAGTCTCATATCAGACAAAATAGACTTTAAAATAAAGACTACTAGAAGAGACAAAGAAGGACACTACATAATGATCAAGGGATCAATCCAAGAAGAAGATATAACAATTGTAAATATTTATGCACCAAACATAGGAGCACCTCAATACATAAGGGAAATATTAACAGCCATAAAAGGAGAAATCGACAGTAACACAATCATAGTAGGGGACTTTAACACCCCACTTTCACCAATGGACAGGTCATCCAAAATGAAAATAAATAAGGAAACACAAGCTTTAAATGATACATTAAACAAGATGGACTTAATTGATATTTATAGGACATTCCATCCAAAAACAACAGAATACACATTTTTCTCAAGTGCTCATGGAACATTCTCCAGGATAGATCATATCTTGGGTCACAAATCAAGCCTTGGTAAATTTAAGAAAATTGAAATTGTATCAAGTATCTTTTCCGACCACAATGCTATGAGACTAGATATCAATTACAGGAAAAGAGCTGTAAAACATACAAACACATGGAGGCTAAACAATACACTACTTAATAACGAAGTGATCACTGAAGAAATCAAAGAGGAAATTAAAAAATACCTAGAAACAAATGACAATGGAGACACGACGACCCAAAACCTATGGGATGCAGCAAAAGCAGTTCTAAGAGGGAAGTTTATGGCAATACAATCCCACCTTAAGAAACAGGAAATATCTCGAATAAACAACCTAACTTTGCACCTAAAGCAATTAGAGAAAGAAGAACAAAAACATCCCAAAGTTAGCAGAAGGAAAGAAATCATAAAAATCAGATCAGAAATAAATGAAAAAGAAATGAAGGAAACGATAGCAAAGATCAATAAAACTAAAAGCTGCTTCTTTGAGAAGATAAACAAAATTGATAAACCATTAGCCAGACTCATCAAGAAAAAAAGGGAGAAGACTCAAATCAATAGAATTAGAAATGAAAAAGGAGAAGTAACAACTGACACTGCAGAAATACAAAAGATCATGAGAGATTACTATAAGCAACTCTATGCCAATAAAATGGACAACCTGGAAGAAATGGACAAATTCTTAGAAATGCACAACCTGCCAAGACGGAATCAGGAAGAAATAGAAAATATGAACAGACCAATCACAAGCACTGAAATTGAAAGTGTGATTAAAAATCTTCCAACAAACAAAAGCCCAGGAAAAGATGGCTTCACAGGCGAATTCTATCAAGCATCTAGAGAAGAGCTAACACCTATCCTTCTCAAACTCTTCCAAAATATAGCAGAGGGAGGAACACTCCCAAACTCATTCTACGAGGCCACCATCACCCTGATACCAAAACCAGACAAGGATGTCACAAAGAAAGAAAACTACAGGCCAATATCACTGATGAACATAGATGCAAAAATCCTCAACAAAATACTAGCAAACAGAATCCAACAGCACATTAAAAGGATCATACACCATGATCAAGTGGGGTTTATTCCAGGAATGCAAGGATTCTTCAATATACGCAAATCAATCAATGTGATACACCATATTAACAAACTGAAGGAGAAAAACCATATGATCATCTCAATAGATGCAGAGAAAGCTTTTGACAAAATTCAACACCAATTTATGATAAAAACCCTGCAGAAAGTAGGCATAGAGGGAACTTTCCTCAACATAATAAAGGCCATATATGACAAACCCACAGCCAGCATCGTCCTCAATGGTGAAAAACTGAAACCATTTCCACTAAGATCAGGAACAAGACAAGATTGCCCACTCTCACCACTCTTATTCAACATAGTTTTGGAAGTTTTAGCCACAGCAATCAGAGAAGAAAAGGAAATAAAAGGAACCCAAATGGGAAAAGAAGAAGTAAAGCTGTCACTGTTTGCAGATGACATGATACTATACATAGAGAATCCTAAAGATGCTACCAGAAAACTACTAGAGGTAATCAATGAATCTGGTAAAGTAGCAGGATACAAAATTAATGCACAGAAATCTCTGGCATTCCTATATACTAATGATGAAAAATCTGAAAGTGAAATCAAGGAAATACTCCCATTTACCATTGCAACAAAAAGAATAAAATATCTAGGAATAAACCTACCTAAGGAGACAAAAGACCTGTATGCAGAAAATTATAAGACACTGATGAAAGAAATTAAAGATGATACAAATAGATGGAGAGATGTACCATGTTCTTGGATTGGAAGAATCAACATTGTGAAAATGACTCTACTACCCAAAGCAATCTACAGATTCAATGCAATTCCTATCAAACTACCAATGGCATTTTTCACAGAACTAGAACAAAAAATTTCACAATTTGTATGGAAACACAAAAGACCCCGAATAGCCAAAGCAATCTTGAGAACGAAAAACGGAGCTGTACAGTACAGTGGAGAAAGGACAGTCTCTTCAATAAGTGGTGCTGGGAAAACTGGACAGGGACATGTAAAAGTATGAGATTAGATCACTCCCTAACACCATACACAAAAATTAGCTCAAAATGGATTAAAGACCTAAATGTAAGGCCAGACACTATCAAACTCCTAGAGGAAAACATAGGCAGAACACTCTATGACATAAATCACAGCAAGATCCTTTTTGACCCACCTCCTAGACAAATGGAAATAAAGACAAAAATAAACACATGGGACCTAATGAAACTTAAAAGCTTTTGCACAGCAAAGGAAACCATAAACAAGACCAAAAGACAACCCTCAGAATGGGAGAAAATATTTGCAAATGAAGCAACTGACAAAGGATTAATCTCCAAAATTTATAAGCAGCTCATGCAGCTCAATAGCAAAAAAACAAACAACCCAATCCAAAAATGGGCAGAAGACCTAAATAGACATTTCTCCACAGAAGATATACAGACAGCCAACAAACACATGAAAGGATGCTCAACATCTTTACTCATTAGAGAAATGCAAATCAAAACTACAATTAGATATCATCTCACAGCAGTCAGAATGGCCATCATCAAAAAATCTAGAAACAATAAATGCTGGAGAGGGTGTGGAAAAAAGGGAACACTCTTGCACTGCTGGTGGGAATGTGAATTGGTACAGCCGCTATGGAGAATGGTATGGAGGTTCCTTAAAAAACTACAAATAGAACTACCATATGACCCAGCAATCCCACTACTGGGCATATACCCTGAGAAAACCATAATTCAAAAAGAGACATGTACCAAAATGTTCATAGCAGCCCTATTTACAATAGCCCGGAGATGGAAACAACCTAAGTGTCCATCATCGGATGAATGGATAAAGAAGATGTGGCACATATATACAATGGAATATTATTCAGCCATAAAAAGAAATGAAACTGAGCTATTTGTAATGAGGTGGATGGACCTAGAGTCTGTCATACAGAGTGAAGTAAGTCAGAAAGAGAAAGACAAATACTGTATGCTGACACATATATATGGAATTTAAGAAAAAAATGTCATGAAGAACATAGGGGTAAGACAGGAATAAAGACACAGACCTACTAGAGCATGGACTTGAGGATATGGGGAGGGGGAAGGGTAAGCTGTGACAAAGTGAAAGAGCGGCATGGACATATATACACTACCAAATGTAAGGTAGATAGCTAGTGGGAAGCAGCCGCATAGCACAGCGAGATCAGCTCGGTTCTCTGTGACCGCCTGGAGGGGTGGGATAGGGAGGGTGGGAGGGAGACGCAAAAGGGAGGGGATATGGGAACATATGTATATGTATAACTGATTAAATTTGTAAAATAAAATAAAAAAAAAGAAAGAATGCTCAACATCATTAATCATTAGAGAAATGCAAATCAAAACTACAATGAGATATCATCTCACACCAGTCAGAATGGCCATCAACAAGAAATCTAGAAACAATAAATGCTGGAGAGGGTGTGGAGAAAAGGGAACACTCTTGCACTGCTGGTGGGAATGTGAATTGGTACAGCCTCTATGGAGAACAGTATGAAGGTTCCTTAAAAAACTAAAAATAGAACTACCATATGATCCATCAATCCCACTACTGGGCATATACCCTGAGAAAACCATAATTCAAAAAGAGACATGTACCAAAATGTTCATTGCAGCTCTATTCACAATATCCCGGAGCTGGAAACAACCTAAGTGTCCATCATCGGATGAATGGATAAAGAAGATGTGGCACATATATACAATGGAATATTACTCAGCCATAAAAAAACGAAACTGAGCTATTTGTAATGAGGTGGATAGACCTAGAGTCTGTCATACAGAGTGAAGTAAGTCAGAAAGAGAAAGACAAATACCGTATGCTAACACATATATATGGAATTTTAAAAAAATGTCATGAAGAACCTAGGGGTAAAACGGGAATAAAGACACAGACCTACTTGAGAATGGACTTGAGGATATGGGTAGGGGGAAGGGTAAGCTGTGACAAAGCGAAAGAGAGGCATGGACATATATACACTACCAAATGTAAGGTAGATAGATAGTGGGAAGCAGCCGCAGAGCACAGGGAGATCAGCTCGGTGCTTTGTGACTGCCTGGAGGGGTGGGATGGGTAGGGTGGGAGGGAGGGAGATGCATGAGGGAAGGGATGTGGGAACAGATGTATATGTATGACTGATTCACTTTGTTATAAAGCACAAACTAATTTAAAAAATTTTTTAAATGCAAAAAAAAAAGAAACTAATAAAAAAAATAAAATAAAATAAATTTTAAAAAATAAATAAAATAAATAAATAAATATTTTTTAAAAAGAAACAAGAAACAACTCAAATAAACTACCTAAACTTACATCTAAAGCAATTAGAGAAGGAAGAACAAAAAAATCCCAAAGTTAGCGGAAGGAAAGAAATCATAAAGATCAGATCAGAAATAAATGAAAAAGAAATGAAGGAAACAATAGCAAAGATCAATAAAACTAAAAGCTGATTCTTTGAGAAGAGAAACAAAGTTGATAAACCATTAGCGAGACTCATCAAGATAAAAAGGGAGAAGACTCAGATCAATAGAATTAGAAATGAAAAAGGAGAAGTAACAACTGACACTGCAGAAATACAAAGGATCATTAGAGATTACTACAAGCAACTGTATGCCAATAAAATGGACAACTTGGAAGAAATGGACAAATTCTTAGAAAAGCACAACCTTCGGAGACTCAACAAGGAGGAAATAGAAAATATAAACAGACCTATCACAACCACTGAAAATGAAACTGTGATTAAAAATCTTCCAACAAACAAAAGCCCAGGACCACATGGCTTCACAAGCGATTTCTATCAAACATATAAAGAAGAACTAACATCTATCCTTCTCAAAATCTTCCAAAACAGAGCAGAGGGAAGAACACTTCCAAACTCATTCTACAAGGCTACCATCACCCTGACACCAAAAACAGACAAAGACGTCACAAAGAAAGAAAACTACAGGACAGTATCACTGATGAACATAGAAGCAAAACTCCTCAACAAAATACTAGCAAACAGAATCCAACAGCACATTAAAAGGATCATGCACCATGATCATGTGGCATTTATCCCAGGAATTCAAGGATTCTTCAGTATACACAAATCAATCAATCTGATACACCATATTAACAATTTGAATAATAAATACCATATGATCATCGCAATAGACGCAGAAAAAGCTTTCAACACCCATTTATGACAAAAGCCCTGCAGAAAGTAGGCATAGAGGGACCTTAGCTCAACACATTAAAGGACACAAATGACAAACTCACAGCCAACATCATCCTCAATGGTGAAAAATTGAAAACGTTTCCACTAAGATCAGGAAGAAAACGAGGCTGCCCACTGTCAACACTAATATTCAACATTGTTTTGGAAGTTTTAGCCAAAGCAATCAGAGAAGAAAAATAAATAAATGGAATCCAAATTAGAAAAGAAGAAGTAAAGCTGTCACTCTTTGCAGATGACATGGTACTATACATAGAGTATCCTAATACACTACCAGAAAACTACAGAGCTAATCAAAGAATTTGGTAAAGTAGCAGTATACAAAATTAATGCACCGAAATCTCTGGCATTCCTATACACTAATGATGAAAAATCTGAAAGTGAAATTAAGGAAGCACTCCCATTTACCACTGCAACAAAAAAAATAAAATACCTAGGTATAAACCTACCTGAGGAGACAAAAGACCTGTATGCAGAAAATTATAAGACACTGATGAAAGAAATTAGAGATGATACATATACTTGGAGAGGTATACCATGTTCTTGGATTGGAAGAATCAACATTGTGAAAATGACTCTACTACCCAAAGCAATCTACAGATTCAATGCAATCCCTATCAAACTACTTCTGACATTTTTCACAGAACTAGAAAAAAAATTTTACAGAACTAGAACAAAAAATTTCACAATTTGTATGGAAACACAAAAGACCCCAAATAGCCAATGCAATTTTGAGAATGAAAAACGGAGCTGGAGGAATCAGGCTCCCTGACTTCAGACTATATTACACAGCTACAGTAATCAAGACAGTATGGTACTGGCACAAAAACAGAAATATAGATCAATGGAACAGGTTAGACAGCCCAGAGATCAACCCATGCACATATGGTCACCTTATCTTAGATAAAGGAGGCAAAAATATACAATGGAGAGAAGATAGCCTCTTCAACAAGTGATGCTGGGAAAACTGGACAGCTACCTGTAAAAGAGTGAAATTAGAACTGTCTAACGCCATACACAAAAATAAACTCAAAATGGATTAAAGACCTAAATGTGACGACAGACACTATAAAACTCTTAGAGGAAAACATAGGCAGAACACTCTATGACATAAATCACAGCAAGATCCTTTTTGACCCACCTACTAGAGAAATGGAAATAAAAACAAAAATAATCAAATGGGACCTAATGATACTTAAAAGCCTTTGCACAGCAAAGGAAAACATAAACAGGACGAAAGGACAACACTCAGAATGGGAGATAATATTGCAAACGAAGCAACTGACAAAGGATTAATCTCCAAAATTTACAAGCAGCTCATGCAGCTTAACATCAAAAAAACAAACAACCCATTCCAAAAATAGGCAGAAGACCTAAATAGACATTTCTCCAAAGAAGATATACAGATTGCCAACAAACTCATGAAAGAATGCTTAACAACATTAATCATTAGAGAAATGCAAATCAAAACTACAATGAGATATCATCTCACACCAGTCAGAATGGCCATCATCAAAAAAATCTAGAAACAATAAATGCTACAGAGGGTGTGGAGAAAAGGGAACACTCATGCACTGCTGGTGGGAATGTGAATTGGTACAGCCACTATGGAGAACAGTATGGAGTTTCCTTAAAAAACTAAAAATAGAACTACCATATGACCCAGCAATCCCACTACTGGGCATATACCCTGAGAAAACCATAATTCAAAAAGAGTCATGGGGCTTCCCTAGTGGCACAGTGGTTGGGAGTCCGCCTGCCGATGCAGGGGACGTGGGTTCGTGTCCCGGTCCAGGAGGATCCCACGTGCCACGGAGCAGCTGGGCCCATGAGCCATAGCCACTGGGCCTGTGCATCTGGAGCCTGTGCTCCATGGAAGGAGAGACCATGGCAGTGAGAGGCCCACGTACCACAAAAAAGAAAAAAAAAAAGAGTTATGTACCAAAAAGTTCATTGCAGCTCTATTTAAAATAGCCACGAGGTGGAAACAACCTAATTGTCCATCATCAGATGAATGGATAAAGAAGATGTGGCACATATATACAATGGAATATTACTAAGCCATAAAAAGAAACAAAATCGAGTTATTTCTTGTGAGGTAGATGGACCTAGAGTCTGTCATACAGAGCAAAGTAAGTCAGAAAGAGAAAGACAAATACCATATGCTAACACATATATATGGAATCTAAGGAAAAAAATGTCATGAAAAACCTAGGGGTAAGACAGGAATAAAGACACAGACTTACTAGAGAATGGACTTGAGGACATTGGGAGGGGGAAGGGTAAGCTAGCACAAAGTGAGAGAGTGGCATTGACCTATATACACTACCAAATGTAAAATAGATAGCTAGTGGGAAGCAGCCGCATAGCACAGGGAGATCAGCTCGGTGCTTTGTGACCACCTGAATGGGTCGGATAGGGAGGATGGGAGGGAGGGAGATGCAAGAGGGAGGAGATATGGGAACATATGTATATGTATAACTGATTCACTTTGTTATAAAGCAGAAACTAACACACCACTGTAAAGCAATTATACTCCAATAAAGATGTAAAAAAAAACTACAATGAGGTATCACCTCACACCAGTCAGAATGGCCATCATCAAAAAAATCTACAAACAGTAAATGCTGGAGAGGTGTGTAGAAAAGGGAACCCTCTTGCACTGTTGGTGGGAATGTAAATTGAGACAGCTGCTAAGGTGAACAGTATGGAAGTTTCTTAAAAAACTAAAAATAGAACTACCATACAACCCAGCACTGCTGGGCATATACCCTGAGAAAACTAATTCAAAAAGAGTCATGTACCACAATTTTCATTGCCGCACTATTTACAATAGCCAAGACATGGAAGCAACCTAAGTGTCCATCTACAGATGAATGGATAAAGAAGATGTGGCACATATATAAAATGGAGTATTACTCAGCCATAAAAAGAAACAAAATTGAGTTATTTGTAGTGAGGTTGTCTGTCATACAGAGTGAAGTAAGTCAGAAAGAGAAAAACAAATACTGTATGCTAACACATATATATGGAATCTAAAAAAAAAAAAAGAAAGAAAAAAAGTTCTGAAGGACCTAGGGGCAAGACAGGAATAAAGAAGCAGACATAGCATCAGCCCCGTGCTTTGTGACCACCTAGAGGGGTGGGATAGGGAGGGTGGGAGGGAGATGCAAGAGGGAGGTGAAATGGGGATATATGTATAGGTACAGCTGATTCACTTTGTTATACAACAGAAACTAACACAACATTGTAAAGCAATTGTACTCCAATAAAGATGTTTTAAAAAAGAAAGAATTGTGTCTACTTCTACACTGAATTTTTAAATAAATGTTTTATTTAGATGTAAAAAAAAACTGCTATCTAGGTCAAGAAATTTAGAATTAATGAGTGCCCCAGAAATACCACTCACATTCATATATTCCATATCCCTTCCTGGTTATAACCCTGCTCTTCACCTTAGAAATAACCAAATATTTTTACTTTTATGGTAACCACTTCCTTGATTTCCTTTAGTTTCTAAACTTTACATAATTCTTAAATGATATAGTTTGATGTATCTGGTTTTGATGGTTATGAAAAAAGAATTATACTTCAGGGATTCTCTTGGTTTTTGCTCCTCTTATGTTTACAAGATTTATCTGTGTTGTCACAAACAGTTGAAGTCCGTTTACTTTTATTGTTGTATAGGATCCTATTGTACCAATATACAACAATTTATTTGTTATACTATTAATAAACATTTGCATTGTTTCTAATTTGGGGCTATTACAGCATTCTTATGAATGTCCCAGTGTACACATGCGTATAGATTTCCAAGTAAGAGCCCCAGGAATGAAATTGCTGAGCCATACAGTGTGCATATTTTCATCTTTATTAGATGATGCAGAGTTATTTTTCAAAGAAGAAGCACCATCACTCCAGTATTGGAAGTGTTATTTGTCCTTGCAGTTTCACATCCTTGAGAACACTTGGTATTGTCAAACTTTAAATTTTTGTCCATCTGAGTAGTATGTAGTGGTATCTCAGAGTGGATTTGAGTTTTCATTTCCTGATTTACTCTGTATGGAATTGTAAGTTGGAAGTTATTTTCTTTCAGCACACTGAAGATGCCAATGACTTATGCTGTCGTTTATTGCTATTAAGTCAACAGTTAGTTAACTGTCACTCCCTTGAAGATAATTCCTTTTTATTTCCCTCTGGACTCTGAATTTCTGAAACTTTGGTTGTCTGAGGTTTTAATATAATGTATCAAGCTGTAGATTTCTTCTTGTTTTCCTACTTGGTATTGGTGGATCTCTTGAATCTATTGAATGATTTCCATCATCAATTCTGGAAAGTTCTCACCTATTATCCTTGGTTATGTTTCTTTCTGAAACTCCAATTAAATGATTTGAGATCTCACTGTATCCTCCATGTCTTTCACCCTTTCTTTTGTAATTTCCATGTTTTGTCTCTCCATGTTATAGTGTCTCCAACTTCTCTTTCCATTCTTTAATTTCTGCTTTAGCTGTGTCTAATCTACTATTTTTTTATAACACCTTGATTGGAGTATAATTGCTTTACACTGGTGTGTTAGTTTCTGCTTTATAACAAAGTGAATCAGTTATACATATACATATGTTCCCATATCTCTTATCTCTTGCATCTCCCTCCCTCCCACCCTCCCTATCCCACCCTTTTGGTGATCACAAAGCACCGAGCTGATCTTCCTGTGCCATGCAGCTGCTTCCCACTAGCTATCTATTTTACGTTTGGTAGTGTATAAATATCCATGCCACTCTCTCACTTTGTCACAACTTACCCTTCACCCTCCCCATATACTCAAGTCCATTCTCTAGTAGGGTGTGTCTTTATTCACGTCTTACCCCTAGGTTCTTCATGACATTTTTTTCCCCTTAGATTCCATATATATGTGTTAGCATACGGTATTTGTTTTTCTCTTTCTAACTTACTTTACTCTGTATGACAGACTCCAGGTCCATCCACCTCACTACAAATAACTCAATTTGGTTTCTTTCATGGCTGAGTAATATTCCATTGTATATATGTGCCATATCTTCTTTATCCATTCATCCGATGATGGACACCTAGGTTACTTCCATCTTCTGGCTATTGTAAATAGAGCTGCAATGAACATTTTGGTATATGACTCTTTTTGAATTATGGTTTTTTCAGGGTATATGCCCAGTAGTGGGATTGCTGGGTTGTATGGTAGTTCTATTTGTAGTTTTCTAAGGAACCTCCATACTGTTTTCCATAGTGGCTGTACCAATTCACTTTCCCACCAGCAGTGCAAGAGTGTTCCCTTTTCTCCACACCCTCTCCAGCATTTATTGTTTCTAAATTTTTTGTTGATGGCCATTCTGACCAGTGTGATAAGATATCTCATTGTAGTTTTGATTTGCATTTCACTAATGATTAATGATGTTGAGCACTCTTTCATGTGTTTGTTGGCAATCTGTATATCTTCTTTGGAGAAATGTCTATTTAGTTCTTCTGCTCATTTTTGGATTCGGTTTTTCTGTTTTTTTGTTATTGAGCTGCATGAGCTGCTTGCAAATTTTGGAGATTAATCCTTCGTGAGTTGATTCATTTGAAAATATTTTCTCCCATTCTGAGGGTTGTCTTTTGGTCTTGTTTAGGGTTTCCTTTGCTATGCAAAAGCTTTTAAGTTTCATTAGGTCCAATTTGTTTATTTTTGGTTTTATTTCCATTTCTCTAGGAGGTGGGTCCAAAAGGATCTTGCTGTGATTTATGTCATAGAGTGTTCTGCCTATGTTTTCCTCTAAGACTTTGATACTTTCTGGGCTTACATTTAGATCTTTAATCCAGTTTGAGCTTACTTTTGTGTATGGTGTTAGGGAGTGTTCTAATCTCATACTTTTACAAGTAGCTATCCAGTTTTCCCAGCACCACTTATTGAAGAGGCTGTCTTTTCTCCACTGTATATTGTTGCCTCCTTTATCAAAGATAAGATGACCATACATGCGTGGGTTTATCTCTGGGCTTTCTATCCTCTTCCATTGATCTATATTTCTGTTTTTGTGCCAGTACCATACTGTCTTGATTACTGTAGCTGTGTAGTATAATCTGAAGTCAGGAAGCCTGATTCCTCCAGTTCCATTTTTCGTTCTCAAGATTGCTTTGGCTATTCGGGGTCTTTTGTGTTTCCATACAAATTGTGAAATATTTTGCTCTTGTTCTGTGAAAAATGCCAGTGGTAGTTTGGTAGGGATTGCATTGAATCTGTAGATTGCTTTGGGTAGTAGAGTCATTTTCACAATGTTGATTCTTCCAATCCAAGAACATGGTATATCTCTCCATCTATTTGTATCATCCTTAATTTCTTTCATCAGTGTCTTATAATTTTCTGCATACAGGTCTTTTGTCTCCTTAGGTAGGTTTATTCCTAGTTTTTTTATTCTTTTTGTTGCAGTGGTAAATGGGAGTGTTTTCTTAATTTCATTTTCCAATTTTTCATCATTAGTGTATAAGAATGCCAGAGATTTTTGTGCATTAATTTTGTATCCTGCTACTTTACCAAATTCATTGATTACCTCTAGTAGTTTTCTGGTGGCATCTTTAGGATTCTCTATGTATAGTGTCATGTCATCTGCAAGCAGTGACAGCTTTCCTTCTTCTTTTCTGATTTGGATTCCTTTTATTTCCTTTTCTTCTCTGATTGCTGTGGCTAAAACTTCCAAAACTATGTTGAATAAGAGTGGTGACAGTGGCCAACCTTGTCTTGTTCCTGATCTTAGTGGAAATGGTTTCAGTTTTTCACCACTGAGGAGAATGTTGGCTGTGGGTTTGTCATATATGGCCTTTATTATGTTGAGGAAAGTTCCCTCTATGCATACTTTCTGCAGGGTTTTTATCATAAATGGGTGTTGAATTTTGTCAAAAGCTTTCTCTGCATCTACTGATATGATCATATGTTTTTTCTCCTTCAGTTTGTTAATATGGTTTATCACGTTGATTGATTTGCGTATACTGAAGAATCCTTGCATTCCTGGAATAAACCCCACTTGATCATGGTGTATGATCCTTTTAATGTGCTGTTGGATTCTGTTTGCTAGTATTTTGTTGAGGATTTTTGCGTCTATGTTCATCAGTGATATTGGCCTGTAGTTTTCTTTCTTTGTGACATCCTTGTCTGGTTTTGGTATCAGGGTGATGGTGGCCTCGTAGAATGAGTTTGGGAGTGTTCTTCCCTCTGCTATATTTTGGAAGAGTTTGAGAAGGATAGGTGTTAGCTCTTCTCTAAATGTTTGATAGAATTCGCCTGTGAAGCCCTCTGTTCCTGGGATTTTGTTTGTTGGAAGAATTTTAATCACAGTTTCAATTTCAGTGCTTGTGATTGGTCTGTTCATATTTTCTATTTCTTTCTGGTTCAGTCTTTGCAGGTTGTGCATTTTCAAGAATTTGTCCATTTCTTCCAGGTTGTCCATTTTATTGGCATAGAGTTGCTTGTAGTAATCTCTCATGATCTTTTGTATTTCTGCAGTGTCAGTTGTTTCTTCTCCTTTTTCATTTCTAATTCTATTGATTTGAGTCTTCTTTTTTTCTTGATGAGTCTGGCTAATGGTTTATCAATTTTGTTTATCTTCTCAAAGAACCAGCTTTTATTTTTATTGATCTTGGCTATCGTTTCCTTCATTTCTTTTTCATTTATTTCTGATCTGATTTTTATGATTTCTTTCCTTCTGCTAACTTTGGTGTTTTTTTATTCTTCTTTCTCTAATTGCTTTAGGTGCAAACTCATTCATTGTGTTCTTAATCTCAGTGTATTTTTGTTTTCATTTTTACAAGTTCTATTTGGTTCCTTTTCCAAAAGTCTATATGGTGTTTATAGTTTCTTTTTTCTTTTTTTTTAACGTATTTTTTGGGGTATAATTACTTTACAATGGTGTGTTAGTTTCTGTTTTATCACAAAGTGAATCAGTTATACATATACATATGTTCCCAAATCTCTTCCCTCTTGTATCCCCTTCCCTCTCACCCTCCCTATCCCACCTCTCTATAGTTTCTTATTTCCTTCACATATGTTCTAGCTTATTTCAGCATAGGAAGAATCATTTTTTTATAGACTGTGTCAGATAATTCCAGTATCTTAAGTCTTTGAGGGTATATGATATATGTATGTCTAGCCTAGTGAACACTTGTTGGTACTAACAAGCCTGCATTATCAGAAGCAGAACTCCATTGTGTTTTATAATCATATTTTATTTTTATTTGTTTTTTGAAATTCATTTTCTAACTTCTCTTCTAGAATGTTACATTCTGTGACTTAAATTTTTTTAAACCACTTTATCCTAAACATCTAGAATATTCCTTTGCACAAAATTTTTAATTTGTTTAATAAAAATATCAATTATTTAAAAATACTATGTAATATTTCTTCAGAACTCTTATGCCATGTTACCAACAATGTATTTAAACATTCTGTTTTTTCTTCACAGTTTTGGTAACACTGTATATTCTCAGTCTTGTAAATCTTTGCCTGTTTCACAAAAAGTGACATTATTGTTTTAATTTTTATTTATTTAATAGTTAATGAGGTGGAATCCATCTTATTAGCCATTTGTGGCAGGTCTTCATGAAATTGATAATTTCCCTTGCTCATTTTTCTTTTTTTATTAAGTATAGTTGATTTACAATATTGCGTTAGTTTCAGATGTGCAACGAAGTGATTCAGTTATACATTACATATATATTTTTTCAGATTATTTTCCATTATAGCTTATTACAAGATACTGAATATTGTTCCCTTTGTTATACAGTAAATTCTTGTTGTTTATCTATTTTATATACAGCAGTTTGTTAATCCTAGATCCTTAATTTATACCTCCTTCCTTTTCCCTTTGGTAATCATAAGTTTGTTTTCCATATCTATGAGTTTGTTTCTGTTTTGTATATAGATTCATTTGTATCATATTTTAGGTTCCACATATAAGTGATATCATATAATATTTTTCTCTGACATACTTCAATTAGTGTGATATTCTCTAGGTCCATCCATGTTGCTGCAAATGGCAATATTTTATTCTTTTTATGGCTGTGTTAAGATTCCATTGTATATATACACCACATCTTCTTAAACCAGTCATCTGTTGATTGGCATTTGGGTTGTTTCCATGTCTTAGCTATTGTAAATAGTGCTGCTATGAACTTTGGGGTGCATGCATTTTTTCAAGTTAAGAGTTTTTGTCTTTTCTGGATATATGCCTAGGAGTGGGATTGCTGGATCATACAGTAGCTCTATTTTTAGTTTTTTAAAGGAACCTCCATACTGTTCTCCAGACAATACTACAATTGGCAGGGTTATGCCTCCAACTTTGTTCTTTTTCCTCAGGATTGCTTTGATAATTCCGGGTCTTTTGTGGTTCCATATATATTTTAGGATTATTTTTTCTAGTTTGTGAAAAATGGCATGGGTAATTTGATAGGGATTGCATTAAGTCTGCAGATTGCTTTGAGTAGTATGGTCATTTTAACAATATTAATTCTTCCAATCCAAGAGCATGGGATATCTTTCCATTTCTTTGCACCATTTTCAATTTCCTTTATCAACACTTTATAGTTTTCAGTGTATAGTTCTTTCACCTCCTTGGTTAGGTTTATTCTTAGTTATTTTTTGACACCATTTTAAATGGGAATTTTTTTAAAATTTCTATTTCTGATTTTTCATTGTTAGTGTAAAGAAATGTAACAGATTTCTGTATATTAATCTTGTACCCTGCTACCTTGCTGAATTCATTTATTAGTTCTAATAGATTTTGTGTGGAGTCTTTAGGGTTTTCTATATAGAGGATCATGTCACCTGCATATAATGACAATTTTACCTCTTCTATTCTGATTTAGATAACTTTTCTTTTTCTTGTCTGATTGCTGTGACTAGGATACCCAGTATTACATTGAATAGAAGTGGTGAGAGTGGGCATCCTTGTCTTGTCCCAGAATTTGGTGGGAGGGCTTTGAGCTTTTTACCATTGAGGATAATGTTGGCTGTGGCTTTGTCATAAGTAGCCTTTATTATGTTGAGATATGTTCTCTCTATGTCCAGTTTGGTGAAGAGAATTTATCATGGATCAATGTTGAATTTTATCAAATGCTTTTTCTGCATCTATTGAGATGATCATGTGGTTTCTGTCTTTTCTTTTGTTGATGTGGTGTATCACATTGATTGATTTGCATCTGTTGAGCCATTCTTGCAATCCTGGAATGAATTCAACTCGATCATGATGTGGTGTATGATCCTTTTTATGTATTGTTGGATTTGGTTTGCTAATATTTTATTGAGGATTTTGCATTTATATCCATCAAATATATTGGCCTGTAATTTTCTTTTTTTGTAATGTCTTTGTCTGGATTTGATATCAGGGTGATAGTGGCTCCATAGAACGACTTTGGGAGTGTTTCCCTCCTCTTCAATCTTTTGCAATAGTTTGGGAAAGATAGGTATAAGTTCTTTGTATGTTTGGTAGAATTCCCCAGTGAAGCCATCCAGTCCTGGACTTTTGTTTGCAGGGAGTTTGGTTTTGTTTCATTTTTTGTCAGCAGTGCCACATTGCTTGCAGGATGGGTTCTCAGTTCCCTGACCAGGGACTGAACCTGGGTCATGGTAGTGAAAGCTCAGCATCCTAAGTACTAGGCCACCAGTGAACTCCCTTGCAGGGAGTTTTTTTTTATTATTATTATTTTTATTACTGTTTCTATTTCACTTCTAGTGATTGGTCTGTTCAAATGATCTTTTTCTTCTTGACTCAATTTTGGTGGACTGTATGTTTCTTGAAACTTGTCCATTCCTTCTAGGTTGTCCAATTTGTTGGCATATAACTGTTCAGAGTATTTTCTTATGATTTTTAAAATTTCTGCGGTATCAGTTGTTATTTCTCTTCTTTCATTTCTTATTTTGTTTATTTGTCTTTTCTTCTTGGTGAGCCTAGCTAGAGAATTGTTGATTTTGTTTATCCTTTCAAAAACCAGCTCTTGGTTTTACTGCTCCTTTCTATTTTTTATCTATATTTTATTTATTTCCTCTTTGATCTTTATTATTTTCTTCCTTCTGCTGACTTTGTTCTTCTTTTTCTAATTCTTTTAGGTGGTAAGTTAGTTTGTTTATTTGAGGATTTTTTCTTGCTTCTTGAGGAAGGCCTGTCTTGCTATGAACTTCCCTCTTAGAACTGCTTTTGCTGCATTCCATAGATTTTGTAAGGTTGTGTTTTCTTTGTCATTTGTCTCTGAGTATTTTCTGCTTTCCTCTTTGATTTCACTGTTGACCCACTGGTTTTTTAGTAGCATGTTATTTAGTCTCCATGTGATCTTTTATTTCCCATTTTTCTTTCTGTGGTTGATTTCTAGTTTCATACTGTTATGGTCAGAAAAGATGCTTGAAATAATTTTTATCCTTTTAAATTTGCTGAGGATTGTTTTGTGTCCTAATATGTGGTCTATCCTAGAGAATGTTCCATGCATGCTTGAAAAGAACGTGTATTCTGGTTTTTTGGACGTGGTGTCCTATAGATATCAAGTCCAACTGTTCTAATGTGTCATTTAGGATCTCTGTTACCTTATTGATTTTCTGTCTGGAAGATCTGTCCATTGATGTCAGTGCCATGTGAAAGTCTCCTACTATTATTGTATTCCTGTCAATTTCTCCCTTTTTGTCTGTTAGTATTTTTTTATATATTTAGGTGCTCCTACCTCGCTCATTTTTCTACTGGGTTATTTTTCCTTTTCTTAGTGATTTATGAATTGAAATATAGATAGATATCATGTATATTTTATATATTATAGATTGTAAACCTTATAAGAATTATAAATATTTCTTAATTTATTTCTCATTTGTCTTTTAATTTTGTTTATTATGGCTTTTGCTATATAAATGTTTTTGTGTTTTTATATAGGCAAATCTGTATGTCTTTTATGCTTTCTGGGTTTATTTCATAATTATCAGAAATTTCTTACTCCAAGATTATGAAATTATTCTCCAATAATTTCTTCTTTGATTAATGTTTTATACTTTAAATTTTTTAATCTATTATAATTTATTTTTGTGTTGTATAAGGCAGGAATCTAATTTTGTTATCAAACATGCAATTGTTTCAAGACCACTTATTTAAATATATTTTTCTTCACTAAATAAAGCAATGCCATTTTCATACACTAAATTCACATAATTTCAACTTACAAAGGGCCTTCAATATATTACTTCACATAATAGTCACCATATGAAACATGTGTTTCCATTCATTCATTAAGAAAATGTTTACTAAGCACACTTTACACATGCAGGGAAACACTTACTTACATTTACCAGTTTATTGTAAAAGGATACGAAAAATGACAGAGATAAACATCCAGATGGAAGAGATTGTAGGGCAGTCTCATGGGAAGGGACATGGAGCTTCCATGCCCTCTCTGGGAACCCCACTCTCCAAGAACCTCTGTGTGTTCACCACCTCAGAAGCTCTCTGAACTCCATATTTTTGGGACTTTTGGTGGAGGGGGGATTAACTCTATTTTCAGCCCCCTTTCCCTCTCTGGACAATGAAGGGTGGGGCTGGAAGTTCTAAGCTACTAATCATGGCTTGGTCTTTCTGGTGATCAGCCCCCATGCAGGAGACCACCAAGAGTCACATAATTAGAAAAAAAGACATGCCCATCTGCCAGGAAATTCCAAGGGATTTAGGAGCTCTGTGTCAGGAACCAGAGTCAAAGAACAAATATTAGAACAAAAGATGCTCCTAGTGCTCTTTCACTTAGGAAATCACAAGGGTTTTAGGAGCTCTGTGCCAGAAATCAGGGCAGAAATCAATCCATATATTCTATTCTTTGTGGTTATCATATAAAAACAAAGTTGAGAGGATGCATCCAATTGAATGGTCCTAGGTAGGATGAAATTTTCTTAGAGAAATAAAAAGGGAAAATATATTTTGTATTTTGTAAATCATTGTGGTCTCTCCTATGTAATCAGTTAAAGCTACATTTAAATCATAAGCAAAATTCACAGTTAAAATGGTACAATAATTATTACCAAAATATTTAACTAGAAAAGACAGTTTATACAAGTTTTACAAATGCAAATAGCGTGAGTATTATATTGCTTCACTCAATAAAATGAAAATGATTATTTTAAACAATGGGGAAGGGGAAAATGATCAGTGTTAAAGTGAAAAAAAATGTTATGCATTTCTGAATTAGATCTGAATTAACAGGGCTTTTCCTACTGAAAAGCCCCAAGGAAACTTATAGGATCTAATAAATCTTGTCAATGGATGAGGTGTATATATGGAAATACAAATTTGGACCCAACAGTGCTTTTGCTGTGCATCCAACTAGAAAACTAAAATTGTATTTATTTCATCAGTACATTAGGTACCTTTGGCAAATGCACCTAATTTTTCACAGGCCATTCAACTAAAAATAACTTTATATCTTCCTGAGAGAAAATAAAACAAAATAGGAATATATTCATTTAAGAATATAGCTAGATAAACTAAAACAGAGATAGCTATATGTATACTTTATCAACGATGACATAGAAAAATCCATCAAAAGACATGCTGTAAAATCCCATGCCACCAGAGAAAGAGCACATTTCACTGTTCACCATAACTCCCAGTGTCTGAAGGTTTTATCTCCATGACAATGAGAGCTAGAAATTAACCTGCTCTAAAGCATTGATTGCATGTGCTGATGCTACAGCTCTCCAAGGACAATTTTTCCAAAAAGTTGAAGAGTAACACAAAATAATTAATTAGACAATTTGCATTGTATTTGGGATTCCTCAGTAATGAAAAACTGCTCACTGAGCAAATGCTGGAGCACAGAGTTTGGGTGAGTGGTTTAGAAACTCCCAGACTCTTTGGAGGAAATATGTAGTATGTGAGTGTGCTGCAGCACACAATTAACCCTGCAGGACAGTTTCAAGATCTTGCATCCAGTTAGCACATAAAATGATGTCGATTAAAGCATAAAAGTGCATCATCTCAGTAAGATTGCAGATTTTTATGACCATTACAATAACACTGGCAACATTACTTCTGCTTTTTAATGATTTCACACCCATGAAATTCAAATAGAGTAGGGTTTTTACCTTAGAGCACCCTATTCATGAAAAGGGCTCCTGCTGCTTCATTATCTTTTTTCTAGTTTATTAAAAATTTATTTAACAGGGCTGTACAAATGGAGAAATTATTCATGAGATCCAGGAATATTTAATGATCACTCTTTCAATGTCTCCCTTTATGCCCAGAGGAACAATTCTCACAAATGTGGTCCAGGAACACTGAGAGTCCCTGACAACCTTTCAAGGGATTCCAAAGCTAACTTCATAACAATAGCAAGACGTTATTTTCCTCTTTCACTCTCATCCGCTCAGGTGTACACAGTGGAGTTTTCCAGACACTATGTGACATGTAACAACACGATAGTCTAAATGCAAAGCAGATATGAGAATCCAGCTGCCTTCTATTAAGCCAGTTACTTTTTTTAAATTATGAAAATGTAAACAAATGTTGCCCTTCTCAATAATTCTTTTTGGAAATTATAGCTAATTTTCATAATATGTGACAACGTGGATAAACCTTGAGGACATTATGCTAGGTGAAATAAGCCAGTCACAGAAGGATGAATACCATATGACTCCACTTATTTGAGGTTTCTAAAATACTCAAATTCATAGAATCAAAGAAAGAAATGGTGGTTGCCAAAGGCTGGGGAGAGGAGGATATGGGGAGCTACTAATAAATGTGCCCAGAGTTTTAGTTCAGCAAGGTGAATAAGTTCTAGAGATCTGTTGTATGACACTATCTATGATCTACATTAGTATACTGTACACTGAAAGCTGTGTTAAGAGGCTAGATCTCCTGTTAATTGTTCTTCCCATAATAAAATAAAATTTAAATAATTAAGATAAAATAGGGAAAAACTCTAATAAACAAACAAATCAATAACTAAAAGCAACAAATGAGTGTAGGTCCTACCAAATAGTTAAACATATCATGCACTACAATCATAACAGATTTTTAGTGAGGGAATGAAGCCTCATATTAATGTAAATATACAAGCAGGAATTTGATGTAAAAAACTGGTGTATATTTCAATTAGACATGGAGAAATAATCACTTATCAAACAAAAAATAATTTTAAGAATAAATGCGCTATTTTTGTGAACATGCAACAGGTTTATTATTGCTATTTTTAAGTGGCTATTGTTTAAATTCTCATAGGTATAACCACATAAACAAAAGCTCTTTGGTGTCCTGAATAATTTTTAAGAATGTAAATGTGTCTTGACATCAAAAACTTTGAAAACTGCTAGCCTAGGGTTTATTAAATAGCTGGCTCTGGGCTGCATCTGTTATTTTGTTCATCATCCCTGAGAACAAATTCCCAAAGCAGATGGTGGGAAGAAACTAGGCTTCTGCATCAGGTAAAACTAATGTCAAATTCTGGTTTTGATATTACTGGCTGTGTGACTTCATGCGAATCATTTAACCTCTCTGAACCATAGTCACCTCATCTAAAACAGAGGTGATATCATCAAACTATTTCCCACAAGAAATTTGCCAATTACAAAAAAAAGAAAGGTACGTTTACAGGAGACACCACCTTCTGCAAGGAAGACGCCACCTCATCCAAGTGATCAAGGGTGGCACATCAACATCACGTACTCTACCCGACATTATACACTGAGGTCATGTCACTTCTATGTTAGTCTTTTCCAGAATGTGTAACCTCAATCTAACTGAGAAAACGTCAGACAAACCCACAGTAAGAGATATGCTACAAAGTAAGTGACCATTACTTATCAAAAGTACCAAGGTCAGGAAAGAGGCTGATAAACTGAGGGCTGTCACATATTGAGGCAGATGAAGGAGACACAACAATAAGTACCTTTGGGGAGGGGGGGACTGGTAAAACTGGAATAAGATGAGTATTTAGTTAACAGTATTGTTACTTTTCCAGGTTTTGATTACTGTACTTTGGCTAAGTAAGACGTTAACTTTAGGGGAGCTGAGTGAAGGGGATACAGAAACTCACTGTACTATTTTTTGCAAGTTTTCTGTATGTCTAAAATTATTTCAGAATAAACAGTTAAAAAGTAAAGTAGTCAAATGGAGGCAATCATGTCTTCTATACAGCACAACGTGGGTTTAGAGGTAACCAGTGTAAAATGTTTTCCACCGTACCTTGCCTACAAATGGAGGTTTTTATTTTCATTCTTCTTTTTTGTTCAGTAGTGATATGCTTAATTTTTTCCCCTGTGACAATTCTTCATTTTATATTTTTAGCATTTGTTGCAAAGCTGGTCTGGTGGTACTGAATTCTCTTAGCTTTTGCTTGTGTGTAAAGCTTTTGATTTCTCTGTCAACTCTGAATGAGAGCTTTGCTGGGTTGAGTATTCTTGGTTGTAGGTTCTTCCCTTTCATCACTGTTAATATAACATGCCACTCCCTTCTAGCCTGCAGAGTTTCTGCTGAAAAACCAGCCGAGAGCCTTATGGAAGTTCCCTTATATGTTATTTGTTGTTTTTCCCTTGCTGCTTTTAATATTTTTTCTTTGCCTTTATATTTTTTTAATTTATTTATTTTTATTTTTGTTTTTTTTTGGCTGTGCTGGGTCTTCATTGCCGTGCACAGGCTTTCTCTAGCTGCAGCAAGTGGGGGCTACTCTTTGTTGTGGTGTGCAGGCTTCTCATTTCAGTGGCTTCTCTCGTTGCGCAGCATGGGCTCTAGGCAGGCGGGCTTCAGTAGTTGTGGCTCATGGGCTTATTTGCTCTGCAACATGGGGGATCTTCCCAGACCAGGGCTTGAACCCATGTCCCCTGCATTGGCAGGTGGATTCTTAACCACTGTACCACCAGGGAAGGCCTGTCTTTAATTTTTGTCAATTTGATTACTATGTGTCTTGGCATGATCCTCTTTGGGTTTATCCTGCCTGGGACTCTCTGCACTTCCTGGACATGGGTGACTGTTTCCTTTCCCATGTTAGGGAAGTTTTCAGCTATTACCTCATCACATATTTTCTCAGGTCCTTTCTCTCTCTCTTCTCCTTCTGGGACACCTATAATGCAATGTTGTCCCAGATATCTCTTAGACTGTCTTCATGTCTTTTCATTCTTTTTTCTTTATTCTGTTCTGTGGCACTGATTTCCACCATTCTGTCTTCCAGGTCAATTATTTGTTCTTATGCCTCAGTTATTCTGCTACTGCTTCCTTCTAGTGTATTTTTCATTTCATTTATTGTATTGTTCATCTCTGTTTGTTTGTTCTTTAGTTCTTCTAGGTCTTTGTTAAACATTTCTTGTGTCTTCTCAATCCTTGCCTCTATACTTTTTCTGAGATCTTCAGGATCATCTTCACGGTCATTACTCTCAATTCTTTTTCCAGTAGGTTGCCTATCTCCACATCACTTAGTTGTTCTTCTGGGGTTTTACCTTGTTCCTTCATCTGGGACATATTCCTCTGCCATCTCATTTTGTCTAACTTTCTGTGATTGTGGTTTCCATTCTGCAGGCTGCAAGACTAGTTCTTCTTGCTTCTGCTGTCTGCCTTCTGGTGGATGAGGCTGTCTAAGAGGCTTCTGCAAGTTTCCTGATGGGAGGGACTGGTTCCTGCCCACGGGTGGGTAAAGCTGAGTCTTGTCCCTCTGATGGGCAGGGCTGTGCTCAGGAAGACTTTTACCAGCTTGTCTGCTAATGGGTGGGGCTGTGTTCCAGCCTTGTTGGTTGTTTGGCCTGAGGCATCCCAGCACTGTAGCTTACAGGTTATAGGGTGGGGCTAATGGCAGCCTCTGGGAGGGCTCACGCCAATGAGTACTCCCCAGACCTGCTGCTGCCAGTGTCTTTGTCCCTGCCATGAGCCACAGCCGCCTCCTTGCCTCTGCAGGAGACCCTCCAATACTAACAGGTAGGTCTGACCCAGTCTCTTATGAGGTCACTGCTTTTATCCCCTGGGTCCTGGTGTGCATGGAACCTTGTGTGTGCCCTAGAAGAGTGGAGCTTCTGCTTCCCCCAGCTTTCAAAGCCAGATTCTCTGGGGGCTCCTCCTCCCATTGCCATACCCCCAGGCTGGGAAGGTTGACAAGGTGTTCAGGACTTTCACTCCTGAAAAGTGTTGGAACTTCTGTGGTATAATTGTTTTCCAGTTTGTGGGTCACCCACCCAGCAGGTGTGGGATTTGATTTTATCACGATTGCGACCCTCCTACTGTCTTGTGGCTTCTTCTTGCCTTTGGATGTAGGGTATCTTTTTTGGTAGTTTCCAGTGTTTTTTCATCGAGGTTGTTCAGCAGTTGGCTGTGATTTTGGTGTCTACTTAAGAAGGGGTGAGCTCAAGTCCTTCCACTCTGCCATCTTGAGCTAATGCCCTTTACTTTTAAAATTTTTCTTTTATATTGAGTATAGTTAATTTACAATGTTGTGTTAGTTTCAGGTGTACAGCAAAGTGATTTAGCTATACATATGCACATATCAATTATTTTTCAGATTCTTTTCCCATATAGGTTATTACAGAGTATTGAGTAGAGTTCTCTGTGCTCTACAGTAGGTCCTTGTTGATTATCTATTTTATATATAGTAGTGTGTATATGTTAATCCCAACCTCCTAATTTATCTCCCCCCACCACCCTTCCCCTTTGGTAACCAGAAGTTTGTTTTCTAAGTCTGTGAGTCTGTTTCTGTTTTGTAAATAAGTTCATTTGTATCATTTTTTAGATTCCACATATAAGTGATATCAAATGGTATTTATCTTTCTCTTTCCGACTTACTTTATTTAGTATGATAATCTCTAGGTCCGTCCATGTTGCTGCAAATGGCATCATTTCATTCTTTTTCATGGCTGAGTAATGTTCCATCGTATATATGTACCACATCTTCTTTATCCATTCATCTGTTGATAGATATTTAGGTTGCTTCCATATCTTGGCTATTGTGAATAATGAGTGCTGCAATGAACATTGGGGCACACGTATCTCTTCAAAGTATGGTTTTCTACAGATATATGTCCAGGAGTGGGACTGCTGGATCATATGGTAGCTCTACTTTTAGATTTTTAAGGAACTTCCACACTGTTCTCCATAGTAGCTGCACCAATTTACATTCCCAGCAACAGTGTAGGAGGGTTCCCTTTTCTCCACAACATTTATTGCTTGTAGACTTTTTGATGGTGGCCATTCTGACCAGAGTGAGATGATACCTCGTTATAGTTTTAATTTGCATTTCTCTAATAATTAGCAATGTTGAGTATTTTTCACGTGATCTTTGGCCATCTGGATGTCTTCTTTGGAGAAATGTCTATTTAGATCTTCTGCCCAATTTTTTTTTTTTTTTTCGGTACGTGGGCCTCTCACTGTTGTGGTCTCTCCCGTTGCAGAGCACAGGCTCCAGATGTGCAGGCTCAGTGGCCATGGCTCACAGGCCTAGCTGCTCCATGGCATGTGGGATCTTCCCAGACCGGGGCACAAACCCGTGTCCCCTGCATCAGCAGGTGGACTCTCAACCACTGTGCCACCAGGGAAGCCCCTGCCCATTTTTTGATTTGGTTGTTTGTTTTTCTGATATTGAGGTGCATGAGCTTTTTGTATATTTATTTTCATTGTTCTGCTCAAAACCTTTCAGTGGCCTCCCATCCTTTTGTGAGAAAAGTTTCTATTTCTTAGACTAACATACTCAAGATTCCACATAGCCTGACTCCAAATTATACTTATAATTTTAACTAGTTTTTTATTGTGGTAAACTAACATAAAGTTTACCTTTGTAAGTGTACAGTTCAGTGGTATGAAGTACATTCACGCTGTTGTGCAAACCATTACCACCATCTACCTCCAGAGCTTTTTAATCTTCCAAAACTGAAACTCTCTATGCATTAAACAATAACTCCCTATCCCCCTCTACCCCAGCCCTTGGCAACCACGATCTACTTTCTGTCTCTATGAATTTGACTGCTCTAGGTCACTCATATAAGTGGAATCATGCAATTTTTGTCCTTTTGTGTCTGGCTTATTTACTTAGCATGTCTAACCCTGTATGACCGTGTATCCCATAATCTGACTTCATCCCCCTCTGCCCCACTCCTCACAACCTCCCTCCAGCCCACTGGCCCTGCTGCTCCTTGAAGACGCCTGGCAGACTCTTGCCTTGGACTTTGCACTTGATGCCTCCTCTACCAGAAACACTCATGCCCAAGACGCCGAATGGCCCACTCACCCACTTTCTTCAAGTCTTTATTCAAAATTCAACATTGTGGCCCATCTAAAATATCAACCCCTCCCTGAAGCTTCCTTTCCCCCTTCTTGCATCATTTGTCCTCTTGAGTACTCATCACTTTCCCACGTGCTATCTATTTTACATATTTATCTTATTTACTGTCCATGCCACACACACACCCCCATTGAATACAGGTTCCACAAAGGCCAGAATATAATGGCACCTATGAGGGTACAAAGATAATGGCAATAGGAAATTCCTAAAAGGAGCAATTCCAGAATTCCTAAAAGGAAGCGCAGAAAGAAGGGAGGAAAAGTAGCTTTGAAGTTATTTTTTCAGAACAGATAAGGCAACAGCTTTTGAAGCTCAGGGAAGCAAACTGCCACTTACAAAAATAAAGTCTATTATAATAAATCTTTCAGAGGAAAAGAAGCACTACTGACTAGTTTTTTGATCGCTGTAAAGAACAAAATTTCAGTCACATAGGAACTGAAATAAAATGGATATTGTTTAGGCCACACAAGCACCTTGGAGACAGTAACTCACAAAGCACACTTCTACATTCCAGGCTATGTATCGATAATAAACAGACCATCACCTAGCAACACATAAGAAATACACCTACCGTGGTGGCATCCCAGGCCAGCTCTTTGCTGGCTGTACCATCAAGCCTCTATCTGCCTATCGAGGCCTCATGAACTCAGGTTTTGGTGACCTGCTCCACAGATGTCACTAATGATTCTTAACAATTTCACCTGACACTTCATCTCTAATTAAATCCTATTTCCTCTTTAGTCTTGTGTAATCTGCTGTTGGAGCACTCCTGATTCATTGATATGACCCACTGGTTGGGAGGGAATTATTAGATAAAGTCTGAAAGACCTCCGGGGCCTTTGCTTGCCATACATTTCATCTGAGGCAAGACAACAGTCTCTCAGACCTGGGCCCTGATGTGATCTGGAGATGATACCATCACCAAACACCTGTAATAACATTGTCTCCTTAATGGAAAGCTGTCACAACACAGAGGAGAAACCTCTGGAGTGAAAGAGTTATGGGCTTGGGGCTGGATCCCAGTGCAAGTTCAAAACCTCTTCTATCTTTACCTCTTTCCACTTTCCCTCAGCTGTAAAAAAGGGTCATTAATAGGTGTTGTCAGTATTTGAGAATTTCAGCAAACTGATCCTTCTTCCCTAGTAAGAACTAGAAAATGGGAAATACAGAGTTTTTTGTGTTTGATTTTTAGAGAGCTGAAATATAAGATCAACATTTAATAACTGTAGTGATCACTGAAACAGGCTTCTCACCAGAATTACCTGTGGAACTTTAAAAACAATTTAGGTGCACAGCTTTTATCCTCGGGCAGTGCTGTCCAATGGGACTTTCTGTAATGATGAAACATTCTAGAAATGTGCGGTCCAGCACAGGAGCCACTAACCTCATGGGACTCTTAAAGCACCTCCCCCCATTTTATTGAGATATAAAAGACATATAATATTATATTAGTTTAAGCAGTTGAAGTGTGACTAATGTGATTGAGGAACAGATTTAAAATTTTTATTTACTTCTAACTAATTAAAATTTAAATAACCACATGGGCTAGTGGTTATCAAACTGGACAGCATAGTTTTAGACAAATTCTTCTGAGCGTGCGCTCCTCAAACCAGCAGCAGCCGTGTCACCAGGGAACTTGTTAGAAATGCAGACTCTTGGGCCCTGTCCCAGACCTGCTGAATCAGAAGCTCGGGGGTGGGGTCCCACCCTGGTGTGCTGGTGAGAGTTTAATGAAAGAGAAGCACTGATTAGTAGCATTTGCCAATGCTCCTGGTGTAAATACTCAGCATAGCAGATTTCAGGCAATCACTGAACATGAGATTGGCTGGAGAGGTACCCATGAGCTCTGAGAGCCCATGCGGGCTAACTCCTGCATGCCACCAAGCCAGTAATCTGTATTTTAGCAAGCTCTCCAGGTGGTTCTGATGTTTGGTTGAGAACCACTGATGTAAACCAGAGCCTAAGAAGACAGAGACCATGGCGTTTGTGTTTTACATTTTTCATGAGGGATTTCAATGAGCAGCCTGTTTGGAAAGCCTGACTCAGAATACATACGAGCAAGGGCACTTGAGGAACCAGGTGGCCTCCTCAGCCTCCTGTACATGAGGCAGCCTGACACAGACTATTAAGACCTGCTCCCTCCTGAGCCTCGGCCCCTCAGATGGAGGGTCACAGCCAGGCTGCCTTCCTTTCCCTTCAAGCGGCCATTCCAAACCCCCCACCTTCTGATATGATGAGCGACATCACAGGCATAGCCCACTCTAGGGGCAGACCCAAGGTGTAAGCAACCCTGGCCCTCTAACCACAGCTTCTGCTTTACTCTCCCACTTAAAAAGAGGATTGAGAATCATATTATTACTAGGATAATCTAGAATTTTTACTTTAAGAAAATATCTTACAAATTTCAGAAAATATCTGAAGATACCTTATAGTTGTTTACATATCTGAAGATACCTTATAGTTGTTTGGACATACAAGAGTCCAAAAACACTGTTTTGAAAAAGCTACTATGTCACATCTAGGACATACATGCCCTTCTTTAAAATAAATATGGCCTGCCTGTCTCACCAGATTTGTGGTAAGAATTAAATGATTTAACTATGCACATAAAATCATATCTGGAATATTCTAATTCCATGTGCAGCCAGCCCTAGGGAGGCAAAATCATACATTCATTAGAAATGAGCACAGACTCTTCCCTAGTTTAGCAATCTATGCTATGGAAAAGCAGACTGCTGAAATTCCTTTATATTCTAACTAAAGGAAAAAATAATAGAAAGAATTCAGAGCAACTTGTCTAAAACCAGGAGGTCATTCATACATACAACCTCCGAGGTAGAGTACAGAACAAATCCCTGTGATTCAGAAAAGCTCCCTCATTTCATTACAAACCCGGAGCAGAGAGTTCCATTAAAATAGCTGCATGTGGGCTTCCCTGGTGGTGCAGTGGTTGAGAGTCCGCCTGCCGATGCAGGGGACACGGGTTCGTGCCCTGGTCCGGGAGGATCCCACATGCCGTGGAGCGGCTAGGCCCGTGAGCCATGGCTGCTGAGCCTGCGTGTCCGGAGCCTGTGCTCCACAACAGGAGAGGCCACAACAGTGAGAGACCTGCGTACTGCAAAAATAAAATAAAATTTTAAAAAACTGCATGCGTTACTTGAATATTTCATTGCAAAAGTCATATAGTTATGCCTACCAAGCTCTTTATTTTGATATACTGAGTTTGGCCTAAATCCCAAATGAGACTACAGTGGAAAAAAGAATGTATATTCTTGTCCTTATTATGCTCCTTAGCACAAAATATTTTTACATTTATAATGTTTTTAGAGAAAATAGCTAGAAATTTTAGCCGCCAGTTTACAGGCTCAGGATGGCTGGCAAAGGAGCATCTTTTAAAGCAGTAACTTTGTCCTAGGTTCTGCTTCCTGGTATAACAACGGCACCCCTGCCCCGTGAACAGGAGAACACACATATCTGTAGAGACTCAGCTTTGGCTCTGGGGGCTGCCTATGGTCTTGACAGAGAAAGTAATTTTTCTTGGTGCTAAACTAACTGGTCCAGATGGACATAATTAAGGCCAAATTAGGGGAAACTAATGAGCCTGAGTCATTTTACATTTCCCATATGCAAAAACTAGAGCAAAAAAAGTATTGTATTCCAAATCATACTTAATTCATAGAGTGAAGGTGCTTATAAACTAGAATCAGAAGGTCTCCTGGGTGGTTAAAAACTGAATTATCTCATCACCAATTGCAAAGGTTTTATGTGGAACTTGAGAAAATACCGCAACTTGCTTTGATGTGGTATGTTTTCAGTAAGAGATTGTTGTGCACTTTCTATGTTTCATGTACTATGCTAAGTTCTTTGTGTATCATCTAATTTATTTCTCACTTAACCCCCAAAGATTGAGTATTACTATTACTCCCATTATATGGATGAGAAAACTGAGGCTTGGAAATATAAATTTTTTGCCCAAGTTCACACAGCTGGTAAATGACAGAAGCGGGGAAAAGATAAAGTCTGGTTCCAAACCTCTTTCAATACACTCATTGCTTCCAGTCCAGTGGGGTCTTATGAAATATCTGTGGTTATTCCAGAAGTTTCAGTCATTCTTACCTTGAACATATTGGAGGTAAGGTTACTTGAAGTTAGAGAAAAGTATTGAGTTATAGACTGTTTACCCAAATACTATTTTTGTCACCTCAAGCATATGGATGACTCAGATGAACTACTGCTGTCGCATCTACGGAGAGTGTCTCTCAGCTCTCCTCCCACAAACTTGCTGCTTAGCTGCAGCACATGCAGCGGGCTGTCAGACTCCACCTGCAGCATCTTGGGGTCCTGCTGAGCACTGGAGCTGGTGGCGATGGTAAGGCACAACATTTCTGCCCAACGCAAGATTCCTCTTTGGGAAATCTTTGATCTAAAAGCTCCCCATCTTGCTGATGGAGGCTGTCTCAGAACTTTAATGAAGTCTGAAGCTCTTCCTACCCGTCTCCCTCCTTCCTGCCCACCTTTCCAAGGTATCAGACCTGCATCACAGGCTCTCTCTGCCTACTACTGATCCCCTTCCATTTTTCTTCCAGCAGACGTTACCCTCAATACATCTCTTGTACTTCTACCTCAGTCTCGGGGTCTGTTTCCCAGAGGACCCGACCCACCAACCATGAAAAGTATTTTCATATGGGGGCCTGACCAAACCTGCTATTAAAAAAGAAAGAGTAATCCACCAACCAATGCCTGCTCACACTGTCACACAAAGTTTGCCATGGATTCCATGGGGAGACTAAACAGATGCAAACAAGAGATGTGTGCCCCTGTGACACAGACTATGCTTCCCAAAACCCCGCCATTCCCTTTAGTGGGAATACACTCAGCAAATATGTTAAGGAGTCTGGGAGGATTACCTTATGGTGATGTGACCACTTTTATTAAACTAAATACTGATCTATTATTATTGCAGAAGAAGAAACCATATTTTTGGCACTGTTGGTGGCTTCCGTGAGAGATTTTTTAAATGTAGGAGTATCTATAAAGAAAGAGGAAAAGGTTAGGCTACTTAAAAAGCAGACATGGAGGATTTCTATTCCCAGGTCTCCAAAACACCTCCTTTATTTTTCATCTTTCCAGTATCCATCTGGGAAAATTAGATTACAATCTCCCTCAAGAAGAAGGAGACAAAAATTATAGGTGAACACCAATGTACACAAATTAGCCTCTTCTGGTAACTTGTTATTCTACCGTTTGCCCAATTGAATTAATCTGTGCAAGAAATGTATGCTGTTTATGACAAAAAGCATTTAGTGTTCTTATAGGATTTTCCCCCTAGATTTAGTCATTCATCCCACAAATATTTACCAAGCATCAACTCAGAGCCAGTCAGCGTGTCTGCAATTGAGAATAAAAAGATAAACCATATAGCACAGGGAACTATATTCAATATCTTGTAACAAACTATAATGGAAATGAATCTGAAAAAGAATATATATGTATACATACACACACACACACACTCACACACACTTGTAACTGCATCACTTTGCTGTACACCTGAAACATTGGAAATCAACTACAATTTTTTAAAAAGTCATGGAAATACAAAAAAACTGAAAGATGAACCAGAAGGCATGGTCCACACGCTCACTGAGCTTAGAGCCTAGCCCGGTGCTCTTCAAACTTTAATGTGCAGACGAATCACTGGGATTTTGCATCTTCTGATCCAGCAAGTCTCGGATGGGGTCTAAGATTCTGCATTTCTTACAGGTCCTCAGGATGGCAGTGATATGAGTGCAGAGACCATGCTTTAAGTAGCGAGGAACCAGCTTACTAGCTCTCAGATGCGGGGCTGTGACACACTCCTGTATGTGAATGCTTTTCAGGGGTATCATCAAATGTGAATCAATGAATATTGTCAATACAATAGAAAACATATACTCTCACCAGGATACCTACTGGGTGGAATTCTGAACTGAGATCAACAAAATGTAGGTGTATGATTTACTGAATAAAAAGTAGGAGACGAGGTATGGAATGACATCAGGATGGTGCCAAAGAACGCTGGCATTACCAGGAGCAGTAGCGAACATGGCCTATGAACATGACTGCACAGCCAGGGCACTGGCCCACGTTCTTCATCAATGACACAAAGCTCAATTTTAAGCATTTAAAAATTTTCCCCACACCTGCTTTTTCTTAACCACTAGGCACTTTCTAGCCCTCTCAAGTACACCACTAAAATTTCTCATCCAGGGCACCATAAACACACAAAGGTTAGCCTTGTTCAAAATGTGTAATCTTACAAATAAAAGGAGGCCAAATGTATAATTAGAGGCCACATGTCATAAGCAACTGCTTGTGCAAACTGTCAAATTATATCTTAAAATGGGGTTGTGGGGAGGTGGAAGGTAGAGGGAAAGAGGGGAGTTAATTTAATTCTAAGCTGTTTGAAGCCAGGAAAACAGGCCACATGGAGTTAAGCTGGGGAGAGGAGTTGGGTTTGCTCATTTTTCCTAGATTCAAAAGAGAAAATTAATCCAAGATATAAAAACAGTAAAGTCACTTTGATCTCTACAACCCCAAAAGTCCAGGTGCAAAATGTAGTGAAAAATAGCAGGCATCTTAAACTCATCTACAACTCTGTACTTAGCCAGCTCATCTTTAATAGTAAAAAGAAACTCCCATTAATAATTTAAAGGAGCCATGCCAGAAAAAGTAACCCAAACAAGTCCAGAGTTAGCAGGAAAGGATGGTCAAGGTCAGCTGTGAAGTGGGGTGTGTAGGGTCACACTACACATTCATGATTCGTATGACATGCAGTCTGCCATGAGGATGCCAATGCACAGAACGGCAAGGGGAATTTACAAACACCCCATCCTGCAACCTCAGAAACGAGTCCAGCTGGAGAGCTCTAAATGCTGACAACATCACAAACATTCTGAAGACAAACATGGAAAAATGGTTTTTTTAAGAGTAAGTCAAATTCATATTACCGCTCACACACAGACATACTACTTTGAAACATGACAATCATTGTGGATATTTTTGTAGGTTTCCTGGTTTTCTATTTTGAAAAATTTTTTTAGAAGCAAGAGAAAAAGAGAAGTCAATGGAAAATGCTGCTAGTCATGAGTGACAAAAGGAATTAGATACTGCTGTAGTTCCTTGCCAGAAAGGTTTTGTTATTGGTTTTTTTTTTCTGGATATATGTTATTTCACTTGGAAAAAATGAAAGTTTAACAAGCAACTCTAGAGCTGATAGTGAGGAGGCCCTCACTGCCACAAAACAGAACAGAAAGCCCCTTTACAAAGATCAGAGACGACAAATTTAAATGACTATTACAAATAGCTAAATTAAAGTCTGGCCTTAACCCAGAAGCAGAATATTTCAATCACTTAAACAAAAAATTAGCATATGAGTCAAAGACACTCGTGTGACTTGGAAGTAGGCACTGTCCAGTATTGCTGTGTTCATTTCCTATGGCTTCTTAACTTCCCTTGGGTATCATGACAATGCTCTTCAGGGTGGTGTGCAGGAGCCCTGAGCACAACTGTGTAATTGCATGCATGGAAAACAATTTCATCGACTAAAGGAAAACCACACCATGGTATGTCCAAAATGCTGTCTGAAACACATATTATATGAGGTTTTAGTCTATTATATTTTGTGTCTATCTTACCTTAAAGCCATGATGGATGCTTATTTAATTTTCTGCTTAATTGATTCATTCCAAACCTGAACCATGATAGGGCAAGGCAAAAATAACCAAAAACAGATGCTCTCTGCTCTACCAGCAGAACCCTTAGGTTAATAACTACTGTCTAATTTATGTTTAGCTAAGGGGTGGATCATGGAATCCACATACAGCTTTCCCAGGTGAGAACATTATTTTGAGAATGTTATTTTGAGAGGTCCATGTTGTGGGGACTGCTTTTCCTCTTATTTCTATTATGCCTGCTTAGGACACAACAGTGAAGTAGCTGATTGGGCAGGTGTTATTCTGCATCCACTTCAATTTTTCAATTGGTATATAATCTTTCACATTTCAACCAGAGGTACCTACCCAGCTTATCATGCAGAAGAAGCACTCTGAATTATTAATTATGCCTCAGGGTGAGGAATCAGCACATCTTCATTTGATATTAGCTTCATTCTAATTATCCTCTAGAGCTCAGAAAATTAGGAAGTGACTGCAGGGGCCTATTCCTGGGAGTAAATGTGAGAGTCAGCAGGAAACACAAATGTAACTCAGTGGAATACATGACAAATATGAAACAGAATCACCATCCATTTGTATTCATCAATCAAGTCTCTAAGATGGTTAGAGCTCTGGAAGTGATGGGACATCTGGAAACATGGACATGGCCTCCAGCACGTCGTCGTCTTTTCCGAGGGCTGACAGGCCAAGCAGACCCACCAGTGTCTCTGTCTTGGGTGGGTTTGGAGTCTGGGCTGTTATGTTTTGTTCAGTTATCTCAGGCTGCTTTCGTGGGTCCTAGGTCTTCTTAGACCTATTGGTATGGGTCCGCAACCACACCAACATGAGCCCTCCAACCAAAAAGACTGAGAGAGTAGCCAAGTGATTCCAGCCCCTCATCTTCTCATTTCCTGAGAGAAGACCCCAAACTCTATTAACACTCCTTGTGGAAGACAATGTTGCTCGGTTGACATTAGAAGAAAACCCCATGAGCATTTTATGGACTAAGGATTTTGTGTCCCAAATAACATCTAGAGATCCTCTTGGTTGCCTTCTAGCTCCACGACTTCAGGCCAGTCTCTCTCAGCCATTCATTAGCTAAAATGTAGGCTAATAAACATTACTCATGTTTCCTTTTTCCTTTTTTTTTCTGGATATTATATCAATATATTTTTTAATTCATCAACCTTACTGAGGTATAATTTATGGACGATAAAATGTACTCAGTTAAAGTATACAGTTCAATAAGTTTTGACAAATATATACATATGGGTGACCATCACCACAAGAGGCTCCTTGTGCACTTTTGGAGTCGATTTCCAACACCACGATCCCCAGGCAACCACTGGCCTCATTTCTATCACTAGAGATAAGTGCTGCTAGTTCTAGAACTTCATAGAAATACATAGATACACACATATCCACATATATAAAAATATTCCCACGCGTCCTCTCTTGTACAATATTTATATGTAAACATATTCCATAGGAATTCTTTTGTTTGTGGCTTCTGTCTCTCAGCACAGTGTTTTGATATTTACCCACGTTTGTGTGTATTGATAGTTTGCTTATTTTCATTGCTGAGCATTACACTGTATGGATAAACTACAAGTTTGTTTATCCGCTCACCTGTTGATTGACACGACTTGTTTCTACTTTTTGGTACTATAAATACAACTGCTAAGAACATTTGTGTTCAGATCTTCTTGTAGACATGTTTTCATTTCTCTTGGTGACTATCTAGAAGTGGAATTGCAGTAAGTAAACATTTTCTTTTTTTAAATTAAAACAATAAAAATATATCATTGTCTGACAGAGTTCAAATCACCTTAACATTTAAAGAGAAGAGATGGCACCATAAGTCATAGGTCAGCCTACAGCTAAAATAGGGCATGTGGTCTTCCTACGAGCAAGCAAATTACTACCCCCTTGAGGTCTAAGCTTTCTCTGAGCACAGTGAAGGGGCTCAGGACTTGCTCAAGGAGTGGCTTAAAAGGAAATTAAGGAAAATTTAGATTTCCTTAAAAGGAAATCTAAAACTCATGTTTGGCTGACAGCTCTGAGCACTTTTTTTCTGGTTCATGAGGGCCACGGAAACAACTTACTTCAGAGCATTCACAGTCTTACACATGTTAGTAGTGATGCTGTTTAACTCATGTAGAAGGGGAGGTCCTTCATCCGGTGTGAGTTTCCAGCTCATCTTCATTATGACAAAGAAGACAAGAGAGGATGGACAAAGCCCTCGGCTTCTCTGCTCTTCACCACAACAGCCCAGCTCTGCCAAACTGATGGAAGGTGGCTACATACACCCAAGGCTGCTCCCAGAGGCCGGCCAGGCTCACTGGAGGGTCAGCCTCACCAACGCACATGTCATCCAAGGGCAGCTTTCTGCAGGCTAATGCAAACTCATACCATGATCTGCAAGGTCAGCTACGGTGTCCTCTACACTTGATCCAAGTGCGCCAAGGTCCAGGGAAGGAATGGGCTGAGACTCAGGCAGGTTCTCTGAAGCTGGGTCATCAAGTTCCTTGCAGAAGGTAATGAACAATTCATGAGAAGCTGATCAGAGGAAACAGCATTACCACAAATGAAACCATATTCTTGTTTAGAAGATGATTTAGAAACAAAAGCCTACCTAATCCTTTCCCTTAAACATGATAACATTTTCAAATCTCAAGAAGGCAGCTTGGGATGAGAGGAACAGCTCTGAATTAACTCAGTAGGTGACCTTGGGCAAATCATATAACCTCCCTTGGCCTGAGTGTCAGGGTCATAGTGAGTGTGAGGTGGACAGGATGTCCAGCCCTGCTCAGCTTCCTCATCTCAAGACTAGAGGTGCTGGCTTCGATAATGTCTTTTAAAGCTCTCCTCCAGCTTTAAAAGCTCTGTGATTCTATGAATTTCAATTTCCTAAGAGAAAGAGATCTAAGAGGTGACATGAAAGAGTTTCCACTTCAAAAAAATAAAAGTTAAACTTCTCAAATGTTTCAATAGGCATGTCAACTAATCACTCTGTGTGTGTGTGCGTGTGTGTGTGTGCGTGTGTGTGTGTGTGTGTTTGCCACCCAGAGCTAATGCTGAATTGACCTGTTTTCCTGGATAAATGGCTTTCATGGAGAACTATTCCAAGAGCGTCTTCTTATCAAAAGGAGAAAGTTCAAACTAATCTTAAATGAATAAGTAAAACATAGCTGTGCTACACTGTGATGTGGCATCTGTGGAAATACAGTCATAAAATATTTTTAAGAAGTCCATTTTTTGTACTGTATAATAATTGTTACAGGAGGTGAAACTGGCTCCAAATTTCAAAGGATCACTGATAGTGCAAAAAGCAGAGACTGCACGAAATGTGCCTTTGTGTGTACTTCAGAAATTATTTGAAAACAAGTATTTAGACTCTCAGTTGACTTTGATTTTCTGAGGTTCTCTCTGAAGAGAACAGAATTGTTATCATTGCTTCTCTTAGAAGGAGCAAGATTTGATCTGCTCTTTGATCCCCAGGTCTGTTTCACATTTGGAGGCCTGATCTGCCACACAATTTTCACAGAAACCATCACACCTGCATACACCCCAGGATAAAAGAAAGACTGGGCTTAGTGTGTGCATCGTGGTATCTAGTTGTTTTAAGCTACCATCCTTTAAAGAAACGGTGCCAACATGATTCCACAGTCAACTACGCTTCAAGATTTCAAAGCCCAAATTCAGTGGAGCAGAAAATTCCTGCCAGCGTAAAAGTCCCCATCAGTCAGGTTCTGAAAAACAAAGCAAGCCACTCTCCTAAATGCCTCAAAGAATTGTTATAACATTTAAGAGGTGACACGGCCAGCCTGTCTCTCCCCTAACAGTGATTCTATCTCCTACAACTGCTTTTGAAATATAATGAGGTTTGCTTCAGCCAGACAGACAGAAGGAAGAGGACTAAAGAACAGAGCTCCAGCGAGAGGAGGAAGAAATTAAACCACAAATGTGCATCTGGGCAAAGACGGGAATGTGTGCCTCTTCCTTCTTTCCTTCTTAATCATGTTGTTCTTTAGCCTCTTGCATCTGATTAATCCAGCTTATTTCTCACATTGTATTTCATCCTTTTCAGCTCACTGGTGTTTTTCCGTGAGATGTCTAGACCCTTCAGTCCACCTGCAAAGTGTCAGCTACCCCTCCTTGGTTCTCTGAATATACGACGCCTGCCTCACTCCTGTGCCTGTGAATGTGATCAGACTGGTCTCCTCTCTGCCTGGCCTCCTCTCTCCATCCTCCTCCAGGGGGAACAAGAAAGCCTTCCCTCAGGTTGCCCCTCCTTTTCTTCAATTCCCATTAAATGCTCTTTTTTCCTAAAGAGGTTATAAGAAGGTCCGCTCATCATGGCTTTTCCAGATCCTCCTTCATCTGAAGCTATTTTCAAGAACCCCAATTTCTGTCCATTACTAATCAGTGTGCGGTCCTGGCCCAGCAGCATAGAAATCACCAGGGAGTTTGTTAGAAATGCAGCATCCCAGGCCCCACCCCAGACCAGCCAAATCAGAATCTACACTTCAAAAAGACCAAGAGGTGATTCAGGTACATTTTGAAGTTTGAGAAGCATTGCTAGAAAACGTAAGAATTTGGAGGAGGGCTAGTAGACTGTGGACCTGAGAGGTCAAAGACGGTTCTCCTGAAGAGGCGGTGACATTTGAAAGAGAGAAAGTGGGATGCTACTGATGGGTCAGAGGGAAATGGCTGATGTAACTGCACAAAGGAGGGTGAGAGACCTGGGGTGCTGAACAACCCTGCACGCTGGCCAGAATCAGCTGAAGGAGGGTCTTCTCTTCAAGAGCCAGGGGCTGCCTGGAGCACTTCCTGCCTCCATCAATATGCAACTTAGGAAACTTGCTTCTGGAAAGCCCAGAACCAAAGATGTTGGTGATACTGAATCTTACACGACCAAAGAATGAACCACCATCTCTGGTCAAGACAGCGGCAGGCACCTCCCTCCTGCCTTTGCTCCTTGCTGATGGACGGGGGTGGAATTGGGAGAAACTAGGCAGACACTGTGGAGGTTATGAGTTGGGACTTCATATAGTCTCTGTGAAATCCTCACTTTCCTCATTTGAACTGGGCCAAGATCTGGACTCCCATGTTCTGTAGGATAATATAGAGCTAATAAAATCTTAAGCGACTTTAGGATCCCCCAAGGGCCCTAATTTTTAGAAGGGACAAGACCTCATACAGTGTTGTTGCTTCACACTAATAGTAATCATATTGGAAATGAAAAAGAACACAGAAATGATTCTTTTTAAGGCCAATGAAGAAAAGCAAAGAAGTTAAGTAAGTTATCTAAGTAAGTTATCAGAAATTAAAATGTAAGATCGTACTTGAAACTACATTTTTATTTGCCATATGCTAACTTTAAGAATAAAGTTATTTAGGCTTTATAAAACAAAATATTATCATGTCTATACTTCTCAATCTCCAGTCTCTGGGGGTAAAATCCCTTAGAAGCAGGGGACCCTGAGCATTCCAGAAAAATGTCCTGGTTTTAATCAGCTGAATAAACAAGTATTTTACACATATTAACAAATGCAGAATTCTTATCATCATGCCAGACTCTTGTTGGGGATGTGCGGGAATCTGCAGCCTCAATCCTGAGGGGAAGATGACATACCTCCACAAGTCATCACTCCAGGGCCTCGAAAGTATCTGGGGAGCTGAAGGAGGGTGCTCAGTGTTTTCAGGGGGCTTGGTGGTATCAAGACCCTTCCCCGAGTAGGGGTCTGACACTGCTGCCCCTCAGCTGGCAACTTCTCCACCCTAAGGTTCTGTGAACAGGAACCATCTCACCCCCACACCTCTGGGGCCAGCCTCCCTGGGAGTGAGAGATGGTGGAGAACAGGGGTTGGGATGGAGCAGCGTCAGCACCCACATACTGTCTGCTAAAGGGCCCGATGGACAGAGACTCCTAAGGTCAATGTAGGCTGGGCCCCCATCTGCTCCATCTTTGGGTTTTCAGAACTCTAAAGCACTACCAACCACTAAGTAATTGAGAAAAGTGGATCACCAATCAGAGGGAGGCAGAAAACAACGTTCCCATGCTCTGCCTTGTCTGCGAGTGAGCTCTGCCCAGGGCTCCGGCACACCCCAGGGTGCGGAGCCCTCTGATTACTGAGCTACAGTAGAATAAGCATCCCCAGACCTCAGGGATCATCCCCACAGCCTCAGGGGCTTGGTTCTTCCTGCTAAAGGAAAGAATCTCCCTCAGATACAGGAATCACCAATGAACAAATAACCAAAATTTGAGACGATAGAGTTTTCCATAAAAAGGACTCCTTCCCAAATTGCTTTTACCAAAGAGCTAGGAGGTTGGTGTTGGTGTCTATTATCCAAATCCAACCCTGAAGAAAGACTACCTTAAGTATCAAAGTCCACACCAAGGCCAATGAAGATATTTTTAACCATTAGGGGATGGTATTCAGAGGCTTAGGATGCAGAGGACATGAATTTGGGGTGCATTTCATGTGAGTCTGCAGCCATATTATTGGATATGTATGATAATTCTCCAAAGTTTGAAAGGGGTTATTAACACAACGCACGATGATATGGATGGGAGACAGAAAATAAAGAGGGAAGGAATGACAGAAAAAGGACAGTGGACTAAAGGAGTAAAGCAACAATAGCACGGCTGAAATTCAAAATTAGATAGACACACATTTGTTCTGCAAAGTCATACTTCTAACTCCTCAGTTGTTCATTCAGTGCAGATTAAGTCATTCTTACACAGCAGGCACTTGGTACAGCTGCTTTGAATTAGTGCCATCACTAATTGTTGGCCTACGTTCTAAAACAAATCCCAGTCCAGCCTGGAATTGGGCAGAGTTGGTCTGGATGCTTTTTTTCCCTACCTTGTCCCTTTTCCTACCCAACTGGCCCCATGAATCTGAAGAATCTGAGGCAAGAAAAGGTCTTTTGTAAAATTTAAAACAGAAGCACACTCACGTGGAGCACATCCACAGTCAGCTGCTGGAAGTTCCAAGATCTCAGTTCTTGCATTCGTTTGTTGTTTTCTTCATATTTTTCTTCCAAAAGCTTTCTGCATAAAGTGAACATTAAAAAAGAGCTGCAATTTGCTAAAACCACATGTACGTTACTCAAGTGTGATCCCTGTTTCAAAAGGCAGACTGGGGTGTAGGGCAGCCAGGCCCGCGGTCTCTCCCTCATCACGTGAGTGCGGTGTAGCCCCACTCGATTTCCTTTAAAGCACACAGGATGTTCACCCTCAAGAACCCAGAACTCAGGGGAAGAGGGTGGTGTCATCCTTGTGTGCTCTCGGCCTGTGCTGACAAAGGACAGGAGTGTGTCTCCGATGCCTGGTAGAGAGCCCAACACATATGAATAACTGGGTAACAAACCCATAGATGCAGAAAACAGATCTGCATTTCAAAGAATTTATGGAAAAGAATATGAGAGCCACTGTGAAGGGGAATTTTTCTCAGACATTTTCTATTTCCTCTACAATAGAAAAGTTGAATTTAATAGACCTGCTATTAAACTGGAGGAAAGATTTGAGTTCTTGTGATTAGTTGTATGCTAATTTATCCTTAGATTTCTTGAAAAATCACTGAATACCCCTGTAGTCAAATTTTCTTGTCTAAAAAAATTTTTTTTTTCTTGTCTATAAAGTGGGTACATTATAACCCTCATAACAATGGAGTCATTTTCTACCTAAAACACATGACCCTTCTCAAATCCTAGAAACAATAATCAAAACCACTCCAATGCAATTCATTCATAAAATCAAGAACAAACTTATTTAAAAATCATTGCCTCTAATAACAAAAATATTAAATGCCATGAGGAAGATCTATGACTTTTTTGCATATTAAAAAATAGTTTTAATTTGAAAAATAATTTGTAATGTGCAAGTTATTAATTTGCCTTTTTAATCTCTTCCTGTCAGAGATTTAATTTTCCTTTCACCCTCAACCAATGACATGAACCATGGTACCGTGGAAATATTGCCATTCCTGAGGTGTTAGAAATAGATCTGGGACTGTGAGTTGATGCAACAGTCCAAACAACTTTCATGACTATATTTCTTCAGCAAAATCCACACTTAGTGGTGTACTGGTTTGCACATATCTTCCAACTGAACACTGAATGATATCACGTTGGACAGATTTAAGTTTCAGGTCCTTTTTTGTCTCTCTAGTTCTTTGTTGGGGCTTCTAAGCCACCAAAAAATTGGCAGAGGAAGAAAGAAGAAGAAAAATTAGACAACTGGGTCACATACCAGCTGAAAAATCAGTCTTTGAGAAATTGGGAGTTTGGGGCTCTTTGGAACCCCCTTTTCATGTGTAAACTCTAAACACTTGTGATCTCTCACACCAGCAGCATGCCCAGAGCAGACTGTGAAGGGCTTTACCTGACGGAACAGAGTTGTTTCCAGGCTCCTTGCTAAAGCCAGCAATTTCCTGCAGGTACACAGCAGCCAGGGCTCTGGGCAGAGGGGTTTAGCAAACACCTGGGGAGTGTGCAGAGAATAGTGAGGCCACCTTATCACCCCCTCACGGTGCTGTGTACAGAAGGTGTCAGTAACAAAGAGGCTTCGTCTGGAGGCTGACCTTATATTTTCATTCCTAATAACCTCCCTGATATTCAATCCTTCTTTTCACACAAGTCTGAAAGCCTGCTATTAATAGTGCCTGGCATCCAATAACCATCTATGGCTCAATAACCATCTTTTGAGGGAATGAGTGAATGAATAAACTGATAAATATATAATGAGAATGTGCATTTTCTTGTTGTGGTTTTTGCTTTTCTTCAGCAAGTTCCTCTAGAGCCCTGGAAAGCAGCCCAGGGCCCAGGGCACTAAGGGAAGGTCACTTACCTTAGCTTCCTGGCCTCCTCATCAGCTGCCTGGACCTTCCTCAGCTGCATCTTCTCTCTTGGTGTCACCTTCTGTACCTCAGACAGCGCCCACAGGGTCTGCAGGTGGATCTTTTTCTGCCTATAGATAATAAAGATTCCCATGTGCAACCCATCCCAAACATGCTCAGAAAAATTAAACAAGTATTTTACAGAAGTATCATTACACTACTGAGAAGGGAAAAGCATCTCAAGGCATGCCAAGTGAAAACAAATAAACTCTGGGTAGATAATTAGCCAAGAAGGACTGTGGTTAATTGGCAATATTTTTTAAACTAGATTTTTGTTTAAAAGCAAATTATGTACTTTGCAAATTTCTTCTCATTTCGTTGCCTATGACTGGTTTTCATAGTGCAAGACAAATTAGGATCTTGGTCATTAAGGAGTAAATAGACTGACAGACTAATTCAACCATGTGGATAAGACACAGTTTTGGAATTAGGAAGGGTTTGAATCCCATCTCTACCACTCATTAGCTCTGTAGCCTTGGGCAAGTTACTGAATTCCTCTGAACTCCAGTTTTCTCATCTATAAAGAATGGGCTATCCTGAGTATCATATGAGATAATGTATGTACAGTGCCTGACATATAAAAGTATCCCAGAATGGTAGTATTATAACAGCTAAAAGTTATTGAATATGCCTTATCTTCTAGGCTTCATACAGTAGGTATTTTTATGGCAGCATGGCATAGTGATTAATTGCACAGTTAAGAACATTCTCTAGGTTCAAATCCTAGCTCCCAGGCTACATGTTCTATGCCTCTGGGCAAGTTACTTGACTCTCTATGGTCGTTAAAATAATAATAATAATAGTACCTAATTTGTAGGGTTGTTGTGAGTTTAAATGAGTTAATTCATGCAAAGAGCTTATAACAGAGCAAAGCGTATGGTCAATACCCCTGAAAATGTTAGCCAATATTATTCGAGAACCTCTTTCTTCAGTTAAAGAAATGTGCTTACATTAACCATGTATTGAAAGGTCTGCAACCACATTCTCAATGGCATTTGTTTCTGTGCCTGTCTTGGTTAGGGCCCAATAGCGGAATGCCTTTTGCACTCAACTCCCTCCTTAAGAAACTCTATGAGGGCTTCCCTGGTGGCGCAGTGGTTGAGAGTCCGCCTGCCGATGCAGGGGACACGGGTTCGTGCCCCGGTCCGGGAAGATCCCACTTGCCACAGAGCGGCTGGGCCCGTGAGCCATGGCCGCTGAGCCTGCGCGTCCAGAGCCTGTGCTCCACAACAGGAGAGGCCACAGCAGTGAGAGGCCCGCGTACCGCAAAAAAAAAAAAAAAAAAAGAAAAGAAAAAAAAAACACTATGAGGAAACTGTAATGACGGTTGTAGGCAGTTCTCGTCCCTCTGGGATACAGTTCAGACCAGAGCCTCCAGGGACCATGCAGTTTTCAAGAATCCACATGCTTTGTTTTGTAAAACCAGATACAGCCCCTCAAAACAGTCATAGATCTTGAAAATAACAGTGACGATTTGAAATCAATATCTCATAATGTGAAAGATCACCCGAAGAACTGGATTCAAGCACACTATAATTGTAAGCACAGTCAGGCAAACTGTTTCAAAACTGCAGTACAAAATGACAGCTAAAGTTAGTCCAGTATTTTAAAAATAAGATACCTACTACTCTCACATATCTTGTTAATAAAATAAAATGAGAAGTTCCAGGCATTGCTGAAAAAAATAGGTAGTAACCCAAGAAAACTAGGTTATAGGGGCATGCCTAAAGATTTATCTCCTGAGTTGCAGGGTATTTTACCTGGAGGTCATGCATTAAACAAAGACTGAATACCTTTGATGGACCAATTCCCTCAGCTTGAATGTGGAGATGGAAAACAAACATGGCACAGTTGAGAAACCACTGAACTGAGGGTTAGAGAAGCATATTTGTGTAATTTGGCCTTGAAGATCAAGCTGATGAGGGCTACCATTCTCACTTCACTGCGCTGCACAGCTCTGGGAGGGACTGTCATTCTCATTGGGACAAAATTAAATAGCGTTCCTTCAGCAAAATTATAGATTTGGTCTTATCAGTGGTGCCCCCTGGAGTTGTGCAGTACACAGCCTGCACAGCTGCACATGGCTGTTCTGACATAAACTAGTATTCTGGGCTCTTGTAAGTTATGGCACAGAAATTTTGAATGAGGTAGGAGAGACAAATGAGATCGGGAAAAAATTATGGCTCTTTGTGAAACACACATTCTCTAGTTCTTATGTATATCTCAAGAAAGTAAATTTTGGCTTATTTTCAATTGTCCCAGGACTCCATAGTGTCAGCTTTTCAATAGATACTCTGCCAGTTCCTGTTAAACAACCAACATGTGAAAGCCATTTATGCTTAATCTGAATGTTCATTAGCATAAATATCACTAAACGTTTGAGAGATGAATTTCTCTATATACTTACAATGCAACTGCAGAGCTACCCTGCAGATCTGTAAGCTGTGCAGAGGTTTAAACTTTTATGATTTCAATTTGCTACCACCTGGGGCAAAGGGCTTTGGCACATCAAGTTACTGAAGCTCCTTAATTTCTTGGCAAGACTTAAGTGAATTCTAGGATACTCCATGCTGTCAGCTTAGCACTAATAGATTTTTAAGACAAATGCATTTAACATTTACACTCAGTGGGCTTTTTAAAAACAAAGCAATTACTTACACAGCATTAATTATATAAGCTGCCTCCTTCTGACGATTCAAATTCTTGTCTTCCAGGGTCATTTCCAAATATCCGCACATCAGGTGCTGAAAAAAAGAACAGCCGTAACATACCTTAAAGTCTCTTCGGGGATGAAGAGGCATAAAATGACCAGTAGCCTTTTCTGATGTGTAGTATTACTGACCCGTGTCTGAGGCTTGAAATCAAACCCACTGGTAACTATTTTTCCTTCTGTAACAGGTTTAAAACATTACACAGCAGCTCCTGTGGGGTCAGGCTCCTGTCCATCTTTCCAACTTCATCTTGCTCTGACTGCTCTCTTGCTCCCGGTCACCCAGCCACAGGCAGGCCTTCCCTCAGCTCCAAGAACACACAGTTCTCTCCCACCTCAGGGCCTGTAGTGGACGATGTCTCCACTCCCAGTGAAACCGAACAGGACCCTGTGAGGCTCCTGGGCACAAAAGCCTTTCTGTGTCCCCTATTTGCAGGGAATAGGCTTCAGCCTCTATGACTTTCCCTGAGTTCCAAAGGGCAGGTTCAAACATTTGCTAATCAATGAACGGAGGGAATGCAGAGAGAAGGGAGGAGCAGTTAAGAAATGATAGTGCAGGGACTTCCCTGGTGGTGCAGTGGTTGGAAGTCTGCCTGCCAATGCAGGGGACGTGGGTTCGTGCCCCGGTCCAGGAAGATCCCACATGCCATGGAGCGGCTAGGCCTGTGAGCCATGGCTGCTGAGCCTGCACGTCCAGAGCCTGTGCTCCACAACGGGAGAGGCCACAGCAGTGAGAGGCCCGTGTACCAGAAAAAAAAAAAAAAAAAAAAGAAAAAAAAGAAACAATAGTGCAGCCTTGGGACAGGGTCCTGGTTCCGCCTCAAGGGATACGCATAACAATACCTTTGAGTTCTTCTGCAGAACTAAAACCCCCAACAAATGGAAGATGTTAATTACTTGATGAAGCATTCTTCATTCCAGAGAGAAGGTCAGAGTTTGATAACCTGGAGAACCACAGAAGCTCATCAGAAGACCACCTGAGGCCAGATTAAAGGAGTGCAGGCCCTGCACACACCCTGATCCTTAACAGCAACTCTGCCCTTGAACCACTGCTATAAAACTCCTTACCAAATCCCCCTGAGTTGGAACACACAGTTTTGAGGGCATGGGTCTTCTGTGTCCCCCTTTGCCTGACAAAGCAATAAGCTATTCTTTTCTACTTCACCCAAAACTTTGTCTCCAAGATTTGATTCAGCACTGGTGCACAGAGGCTGAGTTTCGGCATCACCAGGGCCAGGACTAGGGTGAGACCAGCAAGGCACTCACCTCAGGTACAAAGTTAAGGGGCACAAAAGACTCAGTAACCAAGATAAATAATATTTTAAGGCAGTATTATAAAAAAACCTCACCATTAATGACAAAAAGCCTTGGAGAATACAATAGCAAAAGTTTAAAAAGTGACAAGACCCGGTCCTGAACTTGCACCATTCTACTTCAGTTTCTAACCGAGCTGAACTTCAGTCTGCTTGCCAGCAAAGCCAATTTAATGATACCAGGTCATGGTGAAGGAAAGTACAGCGTTTATTACAGGGCACCAAGCTAGGAGAAAGGGTAGCTAATGTTCAAAAGACCCGAACTCCCTGATAGCTTTCAGGGAAGGGTTTTTAAAAGCAACATTTGGGGTGAGGGTTGCAGCTCATGGACTTTCTTCAGATTGGTTGGTGCTGAGGTAACAGGGTGGTGTTTTAGGAATCTTAATCATCAATCTCTGGTTCCAACCAGTCTGGGGTCTACATGCTGGTTGTCATCATAGAGTCACCACCTGGGTAGGGGTCCTAGTTTCTGCAGAACAACTCAAACATATGCATTGCATTAGATTATTATGTCTATCCCTTGGGGAGGAACTAGCATCCTGTTTTATCACTGAACTGTTGTTTAGGCTATCATTACTCTTCTTGCTCAACTGCTTTTCTTTTGTTTCTGCATTCCATCAATTCTCTAATTAGTAGCTACCTGAGTCTGTTTCTTGGAACTCAGGAAAGGCTTAGAAGACTAAAGCCTTTTTCTACAAACAGTGGACACTGTTTCAAGAAACAGTGGACCTGGAGGGACTTTTATACCTGAGTTGGCCCTGCAGGGTCCTGCTTGGTTTTAGCCCCACTTTCATCCTAGCCCCATTGGATCCTGTCCTTGAACGTTTGATATTTTGTTACTATGGAATTTTTTTTAGCATTACTTTGGATTTTTTTAAAAAAACACTGCATTACAATATTATTTATCTGGATTACTGAGTTTTTGGTGTCCTCTTTAATTTTGCACCAGGGCAAATGCCTCATTTGTCTCACCTTAGTCCCAGGGGATCTATTGGATGCCTTTTGACTTTTTTGTTTGTTTGTTTGCTCACACACCCTTCATTGTGGTTTTGATCCCAACAACCAGCCTCTTTTCAGAAGTCTGCCCTCAGGCTAGGGGAGAGCTATACTCAGGGAGAGCTGAAAGCACCGTGGAGCTCCCACCACTTCCTCCTCTTGTCCTGCTCACCTCAAATCTTTAGTGCTTCCCCCTACAGGGGACATCACCTAAGTCAGAGTTTTGTACCAGCCACTCCCCGTGATCACAACACTCTCCCTCAGGCTCTTTGTAGGGCGAGCTGCTTCTCACCATCTCACTGATGTCACAATGTCACCTGATCCTTCTCTGACCACCAAAGCCCTTCCCTTCCCTTATTTCACAGCATGCTATTTTCTTTCTTCCCAGTTCTTCTGATAGTTTACAATTATTTTATTTACTTGCTTACATTTTCTTGGTTACTGGGTCCTCTTACTAACAGTCAAGCTTCAAAAAGACAGGAGTCGTATCTGTTCCTGTCATTTTGGCACCCCCCCCACCCAGTGTCAGTACAGTGCCAGAGCTCAACTAATGACTGCACATCAAGTCAGCATCCCTGTTTCCTGTGCCTGAGAACTGGACACTGATGAAAAGGTGTGCCCATTTGTGAAGGTGAATGACTGCTCTGTGGGTCCACTTAAAACTATTCATAAAAATTAAAGGAAGTCTGCCCAAGGGATTTGTATTGTAAAAGCCTACGAAGTCTAAAAACAAGAAAACAAACAAACAAAAAAAATCCTGAGAAGACACCATTTTCTTTTTGCTTACCATTGAAGGCAGATTCTCTGCATCAAATTTTTTAATCTACAAGAAAACAAAATAAACTCAGCTAATTGATAAAAAGTATTAGTAGGATACAAAATAAGGAATGGAATAATAAAGGCCCAATGAAACCCCCAGATTTTGTATCATTAGTAGTACATTCTTGCACTAGCAGGGATACACTTACAAAGTGTAGAGGTAAGATTTGTAAGCCAAGAGCTCTAAGAGTGGATGCTGCAGTTAGGCAAAAAATCACAATCCAAACTTCTCACATCTGGGGCACCAGGGAACTGGAGTTCACACACCTTCCTTGGCAAAGAGATTGCCTACTAATAATTTCCCCCAGCTTTAAAAAAAAAAAAAAAAACTCGTTTCTCCTTTCTGACTGATTCTTACTGCATCTTATTTCCACAGCACATCTACAAGTCCTAGAAGGTATATAAATGCTAATATGTGCTTCCAGGTATCCCTTTCATTTTAAATACCTGTAGTTGTTCAGCAGTGTAAGGAATTTAAAAAATTTCTATAGCAGATGGTCTCAATGAAGGACTCTTGTTCAACATGCTGTAATGTTTAAAAAGAAAATTATTGTTCAAATGAACTAAAATATAAGTACAATTTAAAATTGCTTCTGCAGCAATACATTTCTTTCCGTACCTTTCCATGATGGCATTCAGCTGTCTTGGGTAACTCTCAGGGAGAGAAGGAGTGTCGCCTTCAACAATTTTTAAAACGATGGATAAGAAATTGGAGCCAATGAATGTATGAATCATGCAGCACATCTCATACAAAATGCAAGCCAGAGACCTGAAAACACAAAGAATTTGAATGAGGAATAAATGTCCTCTTTTAAATTTGATCATCATACAAAACCTCATATGTATTAGGGCATTGGTTGTGAGGCATTAACATACACTTCGTTTTCTATTTAAATACATGTTTACTGAAAAAAAAGGAAAAAGTGTAAAAAGAAGGCACAAAATGTAAGTCTGAATGAACACTTTTTGTCAGAGGAGAGCAAACAATCCAACAGGAATATGCCTACACATAGTAGGGACTCAATAAATATTTGATCAAGGTAGTAAGAAATTTTTGAATCCACCTCTCTGAAGGAAAAGTAAAATGCAGGTAAATATTGTCTTCCTAAGGCAGTTCAATTAATGTTATATATGCAAAATAAAATTTAAATTTATTAGCCTAGCCTTCCCTCTAATATGTATCCAAGCATTCTGAAAAGGAAGCTGGCATCTTTATTAGTTTTCTAAATAGAATCCGTTTGCAAGTAGGGTGGGAGAGTGGTTGCCTGCAGCACACATTAACTGTATAATTCTCCCTTCAGGAGTATGAAACAGAATATTAAAGTTCTAGATTAGTCCAACACTAATTTGTGTTAACTATGCAAATCAGTCATCTCTAAACTAGCAGAAAAATCTTTTAAATAATCTACATCATTAAGAAAACCAAGGAGAAATTTCTGCCTGAACTTAGTGTTAAGAAAGAACTTTTCTCCTGAATAATGGGCTATTTTTATCTTCTAGCTATTCTGAATTATGTAACTAGCCAGGTCTCCCTTTTCTTATTATTTGCTTGAAAGATCAGAAATAAATTTGCCATTGACCTTGTGTAAGCTGTGTTTTATGTAACTTCACACACTGTCCTGCTTTCTCGTGAAAGGCAAGGTATATATCCATCCATACATACATACATGAATACCATCATTTTAACCATTTTGTGGGTGTTCAAGAAAATTCTGGATATATACACTGAAAACGTTTCTGTTCCAGTAAATAATAATAACACTAAAAATTTCAAACGGATTGGTACTTTACATATTACAAAGCACTTTGATATTTATCTCAACAGAGCATCATAACTTCCCAGTGTAACGGAGCCAATATTATATTTTTCCCATTTTATACATGACAAAACTGGCTCAGAGCAGTTAAGTGACTTGGCCAAGGTCACACAAGTGACCCTGACTGACTCTTGAGTTATGTATTTTTCTTTCCAAATCTGAGACTATTTCTATTATAGAATGCTAGAAAGAGGCGGACATTAGGAGAAATCTCACGATATTGACTAGAACACCAAGATCAATGTCAACCTTATAAATTATGAAAATTATTTGAAGCTCAATAAATTTTCATCCATCTGTAAGACTATTAAATGGTATTTGGTATAGTAGCACATATTTAGATTTATATACCCAGAAAAACAATTTCCTTCAAATAAAGGTGAAATAAAGACATTTTTAGACCAAGAAAAACTGAGAGAATTCATGTCAGCAGGAAAGCACTAAAATCCTAGAAGGGAATTCTTCCAAAAGAAGAAAGATGATCCCAGACAGAAACAAGGAATGAAAAAAGGAATGAAGAGCACTGGAAAAATTAATTTTCTGAATATATTTAAATCAACATTAACTCTATAAAATTTAACTATCTTATGGGATTTTAAATTATGTGGAATAACCTTTCATGACAAAAATAATGCAAAAGACAGAAGAGGGTAAATGGAGTTAAAGTATCATAAGGTCCTAATATTACTGGGAAAGTGGTAAAAGCAATAATTTTTACTAGACTGTAATAAGTCAAGAATGCATGTTATAACTGCTAGGATTACCACCAAAAGAATAGTAAAATAAGGTATAACTGAAAAGCATAAAACTAACAAGTTACTAGAGGGAAAAAATATCAAACAACAAAATTCAAATTAAAAAAAAAGCAAGAGGGACTTCCCTAGGGGTGAGTGGTTAAGAATCCACCTGCCAATGCAGGGGACATGGATTCAAGCCCTGGTCCAGGAAGATCCCACATGTCACAGAGCAACTAATGCCTGTGCGCCACAACTACTGAGCCTGTGCTCTAGAGCCTGCGAGCCACAACTACTGAGCCTGTGTGCCACAGCTACTGAAGTCCATGTGCCTAGAGCCCATGCTCCACAACAAGTGAAGCCACCGTAATGAGAAGCCTGCGCACCAAAGAGTAGCCCCCGCTCGCCACAACTAGAGAAGGCCTGTGAGCAACAATGAAGACCCAACACAGCCAAAAATAAATAAATAAATTTATTTTTAAAATTAAAAAATAATAATTTTAAAAAGCAAGAAAGGATAGAAAAGGGAACATAAAAAAGTGGTATGTGAAGATTAAAAAAGAAGAAAAACTGTCATTAAGCATTTCAACATGATTGTATACATTTAAAAAGTCAAAAGACACTACAAACTATTAGAATTAATAATCGAATTTAGCCATTGTTAGATACAAAGGTCATTTCTATAAGCCTGCAGTAAACACATTTTAAAAACAAAATTTTAAATGTCATTTACATTAACATCACAAAATGTCAAATACATAAGAATAAATCACACATAAGATGTGCAAGACCCTACACTGTAACCTCAGTACACTGCCAAGAGAAATTAAAGAAGATCTAAAAAAAAAAAAAAAAAAAAAATAGGGAGGGATAGATCCACACTCTTGGATTGGAAGATTCAATTTATGAAGATGTCCATTTTTCCAAGAATGACCTAGTGCAATATCGATTCAAATCCTAGCACATTTTTTTGTGGGAGTTGACAAGCTGATTCTAAAATTTACATGGAAATGCAAAGGAACAAGTGTAGCCAAGGCAACTGAAGAAGAACAAATTTGGAGGTCTTGTATTACCAAACAGCAAGATTTATTATGAAGTTTCATTTCTTACGAAAGTATGATATTGGCAAGGAAGAAAAAATAGACCAGTGGAAAAAAATAGAGGGCTCAAAAACAGATCTGCATATATTCAATCACTTGACTAATGCAAAGATGACTGCACTGTGGTAGAGGAAAAGATGATCTTTTTAATAAATTATGCTAAGCCAATTGAATATCCATATGGAAAATATTGTATATTGACTCATGTCTCACATCATACACATGCACAAAAATCAATTATAGGTGGATCTAACTGAAAGATAAAATCATAAAATTTTTAAGAGAAAACAGGTAAATGTCTTCCTGATCTTGGCATAAGCAAAGATTTTTTAAATAAAATGCAAAAAGCACTAACAATAAAGTTAGGGACTGATAAGATGGACTTCATTAAAATTATAAACTTCTGTTCACATAAAAACACCATTTGGAAAGTAAAAATGAAGATACAGAGTGGGAAAAGATATTTGCAATTCAAATATCCATCCAAGACTGGTATCCAAAAAATTCCATAAATCAAACAATCAATCTTCTACAAATCAATAAGAAAAAGGAGAGAATCCAAGAGAAAAATAGACAAAAGATTTGAAGAGACACTAAATGGCCCCAAATCATGAGATGTTTAACATTATTAGTCATTAGAGAAATGAAAACTAAAACCACAGTGCACAGTCATCAGAATGGCTAAAATGAAAAAGGCAATTATCAAGTCAGTACCTGTTAGGCTATTGAAAAAGTTTTCTTGAAAAGAAGAAAGGGTAGGGCTATACACTAATATAATCATCAGATTGAACCAAATACTTTTACCTGTGTGGGTATGTGTAAAATATTGGTGTGCTGTGAACTGCCCCAATATACTTCTTATTTCCCCAGAGAAGAGTCTAATTCTAACTTCAAGAAGTTTTCTTATACTGACACAATATAGAGCTACAAGGGACTCTCAAGATTTGCTAATTCCGAACTCTCACTGTATTGATGAGAAACCAAAGCTCAGAGAGCGGGAAGGACTTTGCCTGGAAAGGTGCCATGTTAGATCAGCTTGTTTGATACTGGTACTAGTTCTCATTCAATATTTCTTAAAAATGTTTTCTAAAAAATTTATATTGACTACCCCCTGCTATATAATCTATTGTATAGGTAATAATTTGAACACTGAAAAAAAAAATAAATTAAATTCTTAGGTCCAAGAGGTAGAGGCTATCCAGGCACCCACACATACTCTTCTGAGGATGCCACTCAGCCTTGTGGGCTCTGAGTCTTCTTCAGGACTTGGGTTGAAGCAGAACAAAGCCAGACAATCTCTCCTGGCTCTGACAGGTCTGAACGGTTAGATGAGAGCAATGATCCCTGACCCAGGACACTTTGAGCTGTCTTGGGAGCAGACTTTTATATTGTTTCCACCCATAATACAAATGGCAACAATAACAAGGATGATAATAATGAAAATGATAGCTGAAATTTTAATGAAATTTTAATGATGGTATTTACTATAAGCCAGGCACCATGTTCTATGTTCCTTACATACTCAAACTTATTTAATCATCCTCACAACAGTCCTAATGAAGTAGGAACTATTATTATCATTCCCATTTTCCAGATGAGGAAACCCTAAAACTGGGTAAATTGTTCAAGGTTCCATACTGAGTGGGTGGTAGGGCTAGTACAGCAACACAGGCTGTCTGACTCTAGAGACAGAAACTCTATGCTATCCTGACTTTCAGTGCTATACCAATCAGAGCATTTCAGGTCCTTAAGGATGTCCTTCAGTAGGAAATCTTGACTAGCCCTGAGAGAAGCCTTTCAGGCAGGGGCTGACTTCCCTGATTTCAGGTCCCATCTGGAACCATAATCCACCATCAAAGATCCCTGGGGCTTTAGACAAGCCATGCAGGGTATCAGACCCTGGCAAATATAGAAAACACAGACAACTAGATGTTCTGGGGCAGAAGGAAAGGAAGGCAGGCAAGTTTGGTCTTTGCTTTTCTGTTGCTTGGCAGGGAAAGAGGGTTAGTTGTCTATTAAGGCACAGTGAGTTGATCACAAAGTCAAACCCTGGTTTTATGGAGACATAACTCTACCTGAGTCATACTTGATGAATGTATTGAGGATTATAAAAGATGTGGAATTATCTGGCTAGACAGACTATAGAACAATTAGATCTAGAGGACAACTCAGTAATCAATTTTGATGCAAAACTATTCTTTTTTGGAAATCCTCTCAGCTACACTGAAGGCATGCTGCTTTCCATTTACCTATTTTATTTTGATCTACTGATATTTGCTGGGCTGGAGCACATGGAGAAGACTTCATTTATTACCCAGTAACTTGTGGAAAGGGACCTGCTATGGTCCCAGTGCACATGCCTGGCATGGGAGCCAGTAACTGAAATATGAGACAATCTGATTGTAGAAACTACCATGACACTTGGGGAAAAAGATTTTTTGATTATCCTGTACCAGTTTTACAATCTATTTTCTATGTATACTTTTTATTCTAATAACTATATGTCTGTGTATCTGTATCTCTATGTTTTTATTTTCTCCAGTTTCCAGCCAGGCATTTCTACATGGGAATGATTACATTATCTCAAGCTCATCAGTTCTATTCTTTTTGAAGACTTTTCTCTTGTTTGACTCCCAGGTCTTAAATATGGCAATGCAAGAGCAGGGGAGGGTGGGGGGCGGGGAGACGAATTGAAAAAAACAAGAGGTATATTTAACTTAGAAGTCTGTAATTTGCATTCCTTTCTTTTTCCAAAATAGAGCCAACTGTGAAGAAGTAAGCAAATAAATCCCTGAGGGGGTGAATGTGGCAGTGAAAGGGAAAGCTGGGATCAGGTGTGAACGAAGCAAATTATACCTGAATTCCATAAACTTGCCATCTGTCAAAGTCCACCAGAGCTGCCCAGCGGATTTCTGAAGCACAGATTGCTAATGAATTGCAAATTTAACTCCGATTTTGTCTTGTCTCAAGGTAACTAAATTTACCCTTTGAAATCTGCCCTGACTCTGCAAAGAGAAACCTACCACACAGTGGTGCATGACTCTGGTTAGGGAAATTTTATTGAGCTTCTAGATAATATTTTTACTTGATGTAATCCTAACATATCCATCTAGAAAAGAGTATACATAATTCATGCAGGCGAATAAATAGAGTAATAGAAATTTAATACAAAGACTAGCAGGTTTTGCTTTAGTGCGTGTTACCCTAAATAAAAGTCTTTACCGTGGTAATGTTGAATATCAACATAAACTCAGTCTAGATATGATAAACAACACTGAGCTGCTTGAACAAATTTTAAGAAGCATATTATGTTAATAACTAATGTTTATTAAGGGCCCATCACATCCCAGAACCTCTATCAGTTCTTCCCAAGCTTTAATATGCATACAACAAATCTCCCAAGGAATTTGTTAGAATGCTGATTTTGAGTATTTGGGGGGAAATGGTGGTTACAATGGAGCATAGTTTCTGTATCTTCCTTGAATCCCCATGTAAAACAGAACAGCTAGATAGAAAAACTATAAACCAGGGCCAACATTTTCAACAAAGTTAGGTGACAGTGTGTCTCCTTGAATCTCAAGGTACAAGTACATGGAGACAAACCACAATTGCCACGTGACCTGCACAATATCAGCAACTGTGTGAGAAGAAGCAGAGAGAGTCAATGGAGTGATTGGAAGACCCAACAGTAGAAGACCCTCAAAAGAGTCAACAGGTACTCACTGAAAAGCACAGGGGGCCAATCTAAGAACAGCAGCCAAAACTCATAGGAGTTCTGCCCAATCCAAAAGCAGGGTGAATGCAAGAAAACCTTAGGGTAAGGCCTGAAGGGGCTGGAGCAGAATAGCTCAGGACTATCCAGTAGAACTTTCTGCAATGATGGAAATGTTCTGAATTTCTGACTACAATAACCACTAGCCACATGTGGCCATTGACCACTTAAAACATGGCTAATGTGTCTGAGGAACTGAATTTTTTAAAAAGCATTTAAAAGGAAAAGTGAATGCATGTGTGCTCACCCCTTCTTACAAGAACACTGGAGTCACAACTAACTGCTGAACAACCATTGATTAAAAAAACGCTGGAACCTACCATTAAAGACATCCAAAGACAAAGAAGCAGCCACAACAAGATGGTAGGAGGGGCACAATCGCAATAAAATCAAATCCCATACCTGCTGGGTGGGTTACCCACAAACTGGAAAACAAATATACCCTAGTTCTCCCACTGGCGTGAAAGTTCTGAGCCCTATGTCAGGCTTCCCAGCCTGTGGGCCCGGCAATAGGAGGAGGAGTCCCCAGAGAATCTGGCTTTGAAGGCCAGTGGGATTTGACTTCAGGACTTCCACAGGACTGGGGGAAACAGAAACTCCACTCTTGGAGAGCACACACAAGTCTTGTACACACCAGAACCAAGGGAAAAAAAACAGTGACCCCATAAGAGACTGGGCCTACCTGCTCAGCAAACCTACCTGCTAGTATTAGATGGTCTACTGCAGAGTCAAGAGGTGGCTGTAGCTCACAGCAGGGACAAAGACACTGGCAGCAGCAGTTCTGGGAAGTACCCATTGGTGTGAGCCCTCCTGGAGGCTGCCATTAGCCCCACAAAACAGCCTGTAGGCTCCAGTGCTGGGACACCTCAGGCAAAACAAGAAACAGGGAGGGAACACAGCTCCATCCATAAGCAGACAGGGGATTAAAGTTTTATTGCGCACAGCCCTGCCCACCAGGGACAAGACCCAGCTCTACCCACCACCAGTCCCTCCCATCAGGAAGCTTGCACAAGCCTCTTGGATAGCCTCATCCACCAGAGGGCAGACAGCAGAAGCAAGAAGAACTACAATCCTGCAGCCTGTGGAACAGAAACCACAATCACAGAAAGTTAGAAAGAATCAAACGGCAGAAGAATATGTCCCAGATGAAGGAACAAGATAAAACCCCAGAAAAACAACTAAGTGAAGTGGAGATAGGCAACCTTCCAGGAAAAGAATTCAGAATAATGATAGTGAAGATGATCCAGGATCTTGGAAAAGAATGGAAGCAAGGATTGAGAAGGTGTAAGGAATGTTTAGCAAAGACGTAGAAAACTAAAGAACAGACAAACAGAGATGAACAATACAATAACTGAAATTAAAAATATACTAGAAAGAATCAATAGTAGAATAACTGAAACAGAGGAATTAATAAGGGACCTGGAAGACAGAATGGTGGAAATCACTGCCATGGAACAGAATAAAGAAAAAAGAATGAAAAGAAATGAAGACACTCTAAGAGATTTCTGGGACAACATTAAATGCACCAACATTTGCATTATAGGCATCCCAGAACAAGAAGAGAGAGAGAATGGACCTGAGAAAATATGTGAAGAGATAATAGCTGAAAACTTCCTTAACATGGGAAAGGAAACAGTCAACCAAGTCCAGGAGTGCAGAGAGTCCCAGGCAGGATAAACCTGAGGAGGAACATGCTGAGACACATAGTAATGAAATTGGCAAAAATCAAAGACAAAGAAAAAATATTAAAAGCAACAAGAGAAAAATGACAAATAACATACAAAGGAACTCCCATAAGGTTATCAGCTGATTTCTCAGCAGAAATTCTGCAGGCCAGAAGGGAGCAGCACATTATATTTAAAGTGATGAAAGGGAAGACTCTACCCAGCAGGGCTCTCATTCAGATTTGACAGAAAAATCAAAAGCTTTACAGACAAGCAAAAGCTAAGAGAATTCAGCACCACCAAACAGGCTAATGTCTAAAGGAAGTTCTCTAGGCAGAGAAAGAGACCAGCAACTTAAAACAACCTTGCACATATATAGACTGCTATATCGAAACCTCATGGGAACAGCAAACCCAAAAACTACAATAGAGACAGACACAAAAAAGAAAAAGCAACCCAAAAACCACACTAAAGATGGTCTTCAAACCACAAGAGAAGAAAACAAAAGAGGAATGGAAGAAAAAAGGCCTACAAAAACAAACCCAAAACAATTAAGAAAATGGCAATAGGAACATATAAATGTATATGGATTAAATACTCCAACCAAAAGACATAGACTGGCTGAATGGATACAAAAACAAGACCCATATATATGATACCTACAAGAGACCAACGTCAGACCTAGAGACACACACAGACTGAAAGTGAGGGTATGGAGGAAGGTATTCCATGCAAATAGAAATCAAAGGAAACCTGGAGTAGCAATACTCATATCAGACAAAATAGACTTTAAAATAAAGACTGTTACAAGAGACAAGGAAGGACACTACATAATGAGCAAGGGATCAATCCAAGAAGAAGATATAACAATGTAAATATATATGCCCCGACATAGGAACACCTCAATATATAAGGCAAATGCTAACAGCCACAAAGGGAGAAATCAACAGTAACACAGAAATAGTGGGGGACTTTAACACCACACTTTCATCAATGGACAGATCATCCAGAGAGAAAATCAATAAGGAAACACAGAACTTAAATGACACATTAGATCAGATGAACTTAATTGATATTTATACAGCAATCCATCCAAAAGCAGCAGAATACAAATTCTTCTCATTTGCACATGGAACAATCTCCAGTATTGACCACATGCTGGGCCAAAAAGCAAGCCTCAGTAAATTTAAGAAAATTGAAATCATATCAAGCATCTTTTCTAACCACAATGCCATGAGATTAGAAATAAACTACAAGGAAAAAAACTGTAAAAAAAAAAAAAAAAAAGAAAACACAAACACGTGGAGGCTAAACAATATGCTACTAAACAACCAATGGACCATTGAAGAAATCAAAGAGGAAATCAAAAAATACCTAGAGACAAATGAAAATGAAAGTACAATGATTCAAAACCTGTGGGATGCAGCAAAAGCAGTTCTAAGAGGGAAGTTTATAGAAATACAATCTTACCTCAGGAAATAAGAAAATGTCAAATAAATGACCTAACTTTACACCTAAAGCAACTAAAGAAAGAAGAACAAACAAAACCCAAAGTTAGCAGAAGGAAAGAAATCATAAAGATCAGAGCAGAAATAAGTGAAAAAGAGACAAAACAATAGCAAAGATCAATGAAACTAAAAGCTGGTTCTCTGAAGAGATAAACAAAGTTGATAAACCTTTAGCCAGACTCATCAAGAAAAATAGGAGAGGACTTAAATCAGTAAAATTAGAAATGAAAAAGGAGATGTTACAACTGACACCATAAAAATACAAAGGATCATAAGAGACTACTACAAGCAACTGTATGCCAATAAAAGGGACAACCTGGGAGAAATGGACAAATTCTTACAAAGGTACAATCTCCCAAGACTGAACTAGGAAGAAATCGAAAATATGAACAGATCAATCACAAGCACTGAAACTGAAACTGATTTTAAAACTCCCAACAAACAAAAGGCCAGGACCTGATGGCTTCATAGGCAAATTCTATCAAACATTTAGAGAAGAGCAAACACCTATCTTTCTGAAACTGTTCCCAAAAATTGCAGAGGAAGGAAAATTCCCAAACTCATTCTGTGAGGCCACCAACACCTTTGGTATTCTATGAGGATACCAAAACCAGACAAAGATACTACAAAAAAAGAAAATTACAGACCAATATCACTGATGAATAGAGATGCAAAAATCCTCAGCAAAATACTAGCAATGCAAATCAACAATACATTAAAAGGATCATACACCATGATCAAGTGGGATTTATCTCAGAGATGCAAGGATTTTTTGATACCTGCAAATCAATCACTGTGATACACCACACCAACAAACTGAAAAATAAAAACCATATGATCATCTCAATAGATGCAGAAAAAGCTTTTGACAAAATTCTACACCAATTTATGATAAAAATTCTCCAGAATGTGGGCATAAAGGAAACCTACCTCAACATAATAAAGGCCATATACAACAAACCTACAGCTAACATCATACTCAATGGTGAAAAGCTGAAAGCATATTCTCTAAGATCAGGAACAAACAAGGATGTCCAGTCTCACCACTTTTATTCAACATAGTTTTGGAAGTCCTACCTATGGCAATCAGAGAAGAAAAAGAAATAAAAGGAATACAAATTGGAAAAGAAGAAGTAAAACTGTCACTGTTTGCAGATGACATGATACTACACATAGAAAATCCTAAAGACACTACCAGAAAACTACTAGAACTCATCCATGAATTTGGTCAAGTTGCAGGTTACAAAATTAATACACAGAAGTCTGTTGTATTTCTATACACTAACAATGAAAGATCAGAAAGAGAAATTCAAGAAACAATCCCATTTGCCATTGCATCGAAAAGAATAAAATACCTAGGAATAAACCTACCTAAGGAGACAAAAACCTGTAATCCAAAAACTATAAGACGCTGATGAAAGAAATTGAAGACAACACAAACAAATGGAAAGATATACCATGTTCTTGGATTGGAAGAATCAATATTGTCAAAATGACTATACTACCCAAGGAAATCTACAGATTCAATGCAATCCCTATCAAATTACGAATGGTATTTTTCACAGAACAAAAAATCTTAAAATTTGTATAGAGACACAAAAGACCCCGAATAGTCAAAACAATCCTGAGAAAGAAAAATGGAGCTGAAGGAATCAGGCTCCCTGGCTTCAGACTATACCACAAAGCTACAGTCATCAAAAGAGTATGGTACTGGCACAAAAATAGAAATACAGATCAGTGGAACAGGATAGAAAGCCCAGAAATAAACCCATATTCCTATGGTCAACTAATCTATGACAAAGGAGGCAAGAGTAAACAATGGTGGAAAGACAGTCTCTTCAATAAATGGTGCTGGGAAAACTGTACAGGTACATGTAAAAAAATTAAATTAGAACATTCTTCAGCACCATACACAAAAATAAGTTCAAAATGGATTAAAGACCTAAATGTCAGACAAGACACTATAAAACTCTTAGAGGAAAACATAGGCAGAACACTCTCTGACATAAATTGCAGCAATATCTTTTTGACCCACCTCCCAGAGTAATGGAAATAAAATAAATAAACAAATGGGACCTAATTAAACTTAAAAGTTTTGCACAGCAAAGGAAACCATAAACAAAATGAAAAGACAACCCAAAGAATGGGAGAAAATATTTGCAAATGATGTGACCAACAAGAGATTAGTCTCCAAAATTTACAAACAGCTCATGTGGCTTAATATCCTCAAATCAAACAACCCAATCAAAAAATGGGCAGAAGACCTGAATAGATATTTCTCCAAAGAAGACATACAGATAGCCAAGAGGCAAATGAAAAGATGTTCAACATCGCTAATTATTAGAAAAATGTAAATCAAAACTACAGTGAGATATCACCTCACACCAGTCAAAATGGCTATCATCAAAAAATCCACAAACAGTAAATGCTGGAGAGGGTGTGGAGAGAAGGGAACTCTCCTACACTGTTGGTGGGAATATAAATTGGTACAGCCACTATGGAGGACAGTATTGGGGTCCCTTAAAAAACTAAAAATAGAGCTACCATATGATTCTGCAATCCCACTCCTGGGCATATATCCAGAGAAAAACATGGTTCAAAAGGATACATGCACCCCAGTGTTCATTGCAGCACTGCTTACAATAGTCAGGACACAGATTCAACCTAAATGTCCATCGACAGAGGAATGGATAAAGAAGATGTGGTACATATATACAATGGAATATTACTCAGCCATTAAAAAGAGTGAAATAATGCCATTTGCAGCAACATGGATGGACCCAGAGATTGTCATACTGAGTGAAGTAAGTCAGACAAAGAAAGAGAAATATTGTATGTTATTGCTTATATGTGGAATCTTAAAAAAAGATACAAATGAACTTATTTACAAAACAGAAACAGACTCACAGACTTACAGAACGAACTCACGTTTCCCAGGGGAGAAGGTTGGGGAGAGATAGTTAAAGAGTTTGGCATTGATTTGTACACACTGCTATATTTAAAATGGATAACCAACAAGAACCTACCATATAGCACAGGGAACTCTGCTCAATATTATGCAACAACCTAAATAGGAAAAGAATTTGAAAAAGAATAGATACATGTATATGTATAACTGAATCACTTTGCTGTACACCTGAAACTAACACAACATTGTAAATCAACTATAGTCCAATAAATTTTTTTTAAAAAAAGATAATTTACACTTTGAGTGAACAGCTTTCATCATCTTTGATAGTCTCCAGAGGCTCTTTTAAGATGGACGGAGCCTCAGAAGTAGCAGAATACCCCAAATTAACAGAAGGCCTGCCTTTCTCCCATTTTTCTCTACCAGACTTCTCCCCATTACTGTCTGTTTTCTGTCGCAGAGCCTGGTATCACTATAAGACCGTCTTTCCTGGTAGATTGCCTACTCTTTGCAAATATCCCTTCCCCTTCCTTCTCCTGGGGCGTGGGCTTCCTTCCTTGTTGATATTGGGGTTGGCCACATGATCTACCCAGTCTCTAGTGTGAGATATGAAGGGGAAGCTTCACATGCAGGTGCAGATATAGCACAGCCCCTGCTCTCTGTCTTACCACTAGGCAGGCTCATTCCAGACCAGGACACAGCTTGAGTCCTGGACCTGGGGCACTGGAGCAGGAGCAGAGCAGTCTTGCAACCTGGAACAGAGGCTCAGGTAACGTGTAGTCCTCATGTAACATGAAAATGAAATACATTTTATAAGTACCTGAGATTTTTGGGGCTCTTTGTTATTTCAACAAAGCTGACTTATATACCATCCCCTTGTTTAACAGCTTTCAGCAGCTTCTCATCCCACAGAAGGTAAAGTCCAAGCTCCTTTGCATGGCTCCATGGGTCATTCACCACGTGAACACTGACTGTCTCCTCAGCCTCGTGTATTTATTGCCACACACACACACACACACACACACACACACACACACTTCGTCCTCAGTGAGTCGGAGGACACCGAGCATTACTACACTTCCATGTCATTACAGTGCTCCCAGGGGCTTTCAGGAGTCAGAGAAGGCCCAAGTCACTTGCAACTACTTTCAAATTCTCAGTGTATTTTCTAAAATGAAAAAATACCAAAACAGAGTTTCAAAAAGTATGATATATTATGAAAATTTTACATTTACTAGATTAACACCTTTAACATATATAAACTCATTTGGATATAACTGCAAACACATACATTTGAGGTCCATTGTGAGGGAGAAGGCTGAGGGGAAATGGCTCTTTGGGCCAGCCTCTTTCCCTGCACAGCCCACCCCTCCCCCCAAAGTGGGCATCCCCTACCTTCAGTGATGGGCACTGGATCTTTCTTCCTGAAAGGCATTTTGTCAAACTTTTCTCCATCCTTCCCTGTCCTAAGCAGCATTATCCACACTCTGAGACTGTAGCTGATGCTCTGCACCCTCACCCTAGAAGTGAATCACTCACTCCTTTACACACCAGAGCAATGCACACACTCCTTGTATTGCACTATAACAACATATGACAATTTGTTTGTGGCTGCCAATCTTTTGAGGACAAAGACCAGAACTTACACATCTTTTTTTTTTAATTGGAGTATAATTTCTTTACAATGTTGTGTTAGTTTCTGCTGTACAGTGAAGTGAATCAGCTATATGTATACATATATCCCCTCCCTCTTGGAACTCCCCCACCCCATCCCACCCATCTATGTCATCACAGAGCACCGAACTGAGATCCCTGATGATCTACAGCAGGTTTCCACTAGCTATCTATTGTACACATGGTAGTGTATATATGTCAAACCTAATCCCCCAATTCGTCCCACCCTCCCCTTCCACCCCAGGTTCACATGTCCATTCTCTACGTCTGTGAAGAACTTACAAGTCTTGATATTTCTTTCTTTCTGTGAACAACCCATGGGCAAGAGGTAAACTGGCTTTCTGGGTGGAAAGGTATAACCTGATTTGTAGCATTTATTGATTTCTGTGGGGTTGAGAAGAGATGTGGATAGCAGAGCCTTGCGAGCTGGTCTGAGTTGGCTGCCACATGCCACTGAGTTATGTGAGTGATGGAGAGATGGTGCTGGAGTCAGAAGGTGGTCCAGGGCTGGGATGAGCGGGAGAAGGGAAGCCAGGTGGAGTGGTGGGAGAGTCTGAGGCACATGGAAAATCTGCTGGTCCAGTCTCTCAACTGAGGCCCAGGTTCTCGGGATCCATCCATCAAATGCACTTGCAAGGAGGGTAGTAGACTGCTTTCCTGGCACAAGAAGTGTGGCCTCCTCTCCAGCCATTTCTTGAACTTCTCAAAATAAAGAAAATGAACAGTGCCAGCTTGTCATAACGGAGACCCAGACTACAGGCTGTGTCTCAACTCTGCTTATTGTCCTCCTGACAAAGCCCTGTTCTACTCACCACTATAAATAATAAAGCACCTCAAAACTTAGTGCCTTAAAACAACAAGAGTCGGGCTTCCCTGGTGGCGCAGTGGTTGAGAGTCCGCCTGCCGATGCAGGGGACACGGGTTCGTGCCCCTATCCCGGAAGATCCCACATGCCGCGGAGCGGCTGGGCCCGCGAGCCATGGCCGCGGAGCCTGTGTGTCCGGAGCCTGTGCTCCGCAACGGGAGAGGCCACAGCAGTGAGAGGCCCGCGTACAGCAAAAAAAAAAAAACAACAAGAGTCAATAATTTTGCTCATGAATCTATTCTCTCAGAAATTGACAGGAAGGTCTTGAATCTTCACCCCACAGCATTTGCTGGGCAACCTCAGTTGAGGCTGGAAGATCCATTTCCAAGTCACTCACATGATTGGCTGATTGGTGTTGGCCATTATGTAGAAGCTCAGCCAGGGCTAAAGCCCAGAGGTCTTGATTCCTTCTACACTGTACTCCCAGTCTGCTACACAGACTTCCTCACAACACCATAGTTGAATTCCAAGAGCAAGGATCTCAAGGGAATCAGACAGAACCGTTGTCAACCTTTTATGACCCAGACTCAGAAGGCACATAGTAATTATTTTGCCATAATCAGTCTTACCAAAATTAAAGGGGTTTATTCACTAGGTGAATAAACAAGCAAATAATAACAAGCCCCAGAGAGGTGGGGGAGTGGGGAGAGTAAGTGTCCAGAGTTGCTCCAATATATCATCTAAAGTGTCCAGTTTTCACCAATTATGAGACACGCAAATAAACAGGAAAGAATGATCGATACGTGGGGGAAAACAGCAGGCAACATAAACTAACTGAGAGAGCTCAGATGTCAGATTTAACAGAAAAGGATTTCCAAGCAGTCATTTTAAATATGTTCAATGAACTAAAGGAAACTACTTAAAGAAGTAAAGTATGATAAAAGGTCACATCAAATGGAGAATATCAGTAAACAGAGAGAAATTATTTAAAAAATCAAATAGAAATTCTGGAGTTGAAAAGTACAATAACTTAAACAAAAAGTTCCTCAGAGGGGCTCAACAGTAGATTTTAACTAGCAGAAGAAAGAATCAGTGAACTTGAAGATAGGCTGACAGATATTATGCAATCTGAAGAACAGAGAGAAAAATGAAGAAAAATGATCATTGCATCAGAGCATGTGGGAAACCAGAAAACACACCAGCATACACACAGTGGGAAAACCAGAAAGATAGGAAAGAGGGAAAATAGGAGAAAAAAATACTCAAGAAAAGAAGGGCTGAAAGCCTCCCAAGTCTGATCAAGTTTGATGAAATATGTTAATTTACATGTCCAAGAATCTCAACTAACCCCAGGTAGGATAAATGCAAATCCACACCTAGATACATCAGGTAAAAATGCTGAAAGACAAAGAGAAATCTTCAGAGAAAACATTAAGGTCTTGGTTGAATAAACTATTGTGTCCAGGAATAGAATACTATGCAAATATTTAGATGATATGTATATATATTTTCTTGCTACATAGCAATGTTCTATTTTGCTAAATGAAAAAAGAAAGTTATAAAATTATACATAGTGTGTTTTTTTTTGGAGTAACAAATAAACTTAGATAAGTACATGAAGAATTTAGCACATTAAATGTCAATCATGGAGTAAGCACTCCACAGAGGGTAGCTATTCCTGGTTCTTTTGCTGCTGTTGTATTATGATACCCTTTTAAAAATCCAGCAGGCCAGGCTAACATTATCTGCAGAGTTTGTATCAATCATTTCATGCTCATCATTGAAAAAAATATATTAATACTCAAATTTACTGCCACTGACTTAAGTGTTTCCCTACCTCAGCTTCTGCTGAGTGAAAATAATGATGCCAGTGCTCACTCCCCAAGAAGGCTCACTCCCCAGGAACGTGAAGAAATGCCCAGAACATGGGCAGGTGAGAACTTGTTTCACCGAGGGGCAGCTGATGGGGATCCTGGCTGCCAGCTACTTGAGGTCCCACATTAGTTACAGAACCTGCTGTCAGGTTGGCCTGTTTCTCCCTTTTCCTAAATCCTTCACCAGAAAACAGGTTTGTTTTCCTCTCTACCCCCTTACCCTGTCTACCCTGGGAATGCTCTTCTGTGAGGATACTTTCTTAGCCCTGGCAGACCAGGCAGGTGCTGGTTCCTCTTTGTTTTCTTCCACCTGAAGCTAAGCCTTGTCTAACATTTCCGTCCAAGGTCACTACACCCTGACTCCAATGTTGGGTGTGAACTAGACTCCTCCAGTGTCCCCTACCCAGCCAACTACCATACCAGACCCCTGAACAAAACTTTGAGAGCATCCCATTATACTTTCCCCACCACCATTAACTCCACTTAAATCACCCAAAGAATGTATGGCCATCTGGTGACCTCTCACAACATGACAAATAAGGCCAACAATGAATAGTCTGTTTCCTTTCTGCTTAATTACAGTACCATTATTCCAATAATATTGTCATTGTCCTTTATTTGTTTCTCTTACAAAAGTAATAAGTTCTAACTATTCATAGTTTAAACCAATTTAAAGAACTAGTCTAGGAACCCAACTCATATATTATACTTTTCCTGTGGGGGGAAAAAATGTTCAGCAATAGCTTATACAAATCAGCCATGTTCAAAGTATTTTCCTCAGTGAACCTAATTATCCTAACTTTCCAAATAATTGTTTACAAACTTTGAGAACCTAACCCACTTTTAAGAAAGGGACTTCCTGTACTTGATTGCTGTAAATAAATGAATCCCAAAAGCTTTAAGCAGGTTGAAGGAGGAGGACAAGGTTACATATGGGCAAGCATTAACAGATGAAAATATAGTTAGTATTATAACAATTCTTCTTCTTTAAGCATTATAAATAAATATGTACAGCCATTAATGCTAAAGCAAAACACCTGTCAATTATTCATAAGTGTTTCCAATCCTAAGACAATATTCCACAGTAAACAGGTGCTACACACTGAGATTCAGTGGAAAAATTCTCAACCCCATTCAGTCTAAATTTTCTAAGAGTGTCTCCGAAAGATGACTCACTACACTTATATATCTGCCACTATAATTTATATTTCTCTGTTATTCTTTCCACTTTAGGTTCAACAGTAGACATTTCATTACCAGATAAACCCATTTTGATTTGGATACAACCAAGGTAATTACTAAATTCATAATAAGGTCATTATTTGGGGTCACGATGATGATAAATCCTTGCCTAGAACTTGCTGAGTAGTTGGTAATCTCTACAAGGAGAGCTGACCTAATGCTTGCAAAAATATATTAAAATTCCCCTGCATTTCTATATTTGGGAGGTGTTGGCTTTTTTAAGTTTTGCCTGAGTCAGATATCATTTTTGTAAGCCTAAAACATTATAGCAATACTGTCTGATATTCCTATGATTCTTCATGCAATACTAGGAACAGTTTTTTGTTTTAAGTTTTTGGTTTTTTTTTTAAGAAGTAAGACAGACACAACTGAAAGAAAAGACTCTACGTCCTCCTCTCTGTGGGCTCCTTTGCCTTGGTTTTCTAGGTGACGTCCATCCGATTTGGCAAGCAAATATAGACACCTGTCAAAAGGAGTCAGCTTTCTTGCTATACGTAATACCAAGGACTTAAATGATGAGCTTCATAAAATTAATTTACTCTTCATTCAAATGACATGATGTAACATCTTCCTGAGATACCATGTAAACTTAATCATGAAGACATTTTATATTTAAATCTATTTTTAAATGTCCATAATAATAATAAAAAATAAGTGTGAAGAGAGATTTAGGTATGTTAACTCAAATTCAATCCAAAGCCCAAGACTAGTTTTTCTCTAACTGGAGAAAGGTACACCAAAAAGAGCAAGAAGATTTTTCCTAAGGGTCAGGAATCCTATCACTTTTGATTTTATATGTTAAGGGCTGTTGAACAGCCATGGGCAAATAGTAGATGTTCAATAAAGCAAAGTTTAAAGAAACTCATTCATCTGAACATACTTTTGTGGGTTTTGTCTGGTTTTTGTTTTTGTTTTTGTTTTTGGAGGGAATCAGGGAACGTCGTGATTGAGAAAAGATGATAGGTGAATTGGAAAAGACCACCAGGGAAGAAACTAGTTAACGATGAAAAAAAAAAACTGAAGAACCTAGAAATGTGTAATCCCAAGAGTGATTGAAGGGGCAGGATGGATAGGGATCTGCCCCAGCCAGACCTAATAGTGACAGTGTTCTCTCCCACTTGGGAGGGACCAGAGCAAGAACAGGAGTAATGACCTTGTTGAAAATCCCAACGCATAACCCCTGCTGTGCTTATTTTTCCCTAACCAGAGAAAAGGTAATTTTCTACTTTATCTTCTTGAGAAGAATGAAGCAGGCACAATATTTCACACGGCTCATCTTTGAAAGCTCAGAACTACTTAAGTTGATTTGCATACAATAATTATTTACTTAATTAACAAGTTCTCAGCTAAATTGTCCTTTCAACCCTTATCAAGTTGAAAAATTATATAAAATTCTTCTTCAAAGGAAAGGAAATTTTCCCCAATTAGGATCTATTGCTATCAACAGAATACAATTTTCCACATGGCTTCTTGCACTGAGATTTAAACTGATTCCCCAATGAAGAAGGAGAAATTCCTTTGGAACAGAGCTCAAAGAAGCTGAGAAATCTCAAATGTATCTGTCACTGAAAACCCAGAATTTTTTTAATTTAAGTTGATCCTTAAAGCTAATATCTTTAGTAAAAATTCTTAAAAGCAACAAGAAGACAAAAAATAAAGGTAAGCTATATATTCCCCACAGAGGTGGAAGTTAACCCTAAAAAAAAAAAAAATAAAGCACAGTGTTTAGAATTACAAATGCTTTATGTAATAGACTAGCAGAAACATATCAAAATTTAATGTTTGTGATACATTAGGAACTTTCCCTCATGGTTCAAGAAGAAAAAATCCAAACCAACCAGTTAATCTATGAATAAAGAGAATTTTTGAAATCAATTTAATGGAATATATCAAGTTTCTAATCCAAATGACCTTCTTTTACACTGCTCACAGAATAATTAATATTTAAAAGGGATAAAGTGAGTGGACGTAGTAAGTAAATGGCCTAAAAACAAAATGCACCATCTCTCAGGGTAGCAAATGAATAAGGAGCCTGGACCAGCCCATGCCCACTCACCAGATATCCGATTTTGTGTCATAGACTTGGTGTTTCAGAGCCTCCGGGCTCATATAATGGGGAGTTCCAGTTAAAGTGGTGGCTAGATCACAGGATCCCATTAAGAGTCGAGAAACTCCAAAATACCCTTGAAATAATAATTAATTTTTATGAATACTTTAAAACACAAAAATCAATACTGTACTGGAAATTAACAACTGTCTAATTTGACAATTTTAATATGCAATGATTCATACCATTTTAAAGGGAAAGAAAAGTCACACATTTTAAATTATACAATACTGGTGAATAGCTTTAAAAATAAAAGCCTTATAGGAGAAAGAAGACTTTGAAGACAGGAAAGTGAATTATGTAAGCTAAAACTTTTTTTCCTGGAATTATGGAAAACCAGCAACTTGAAACAAAAAGCTATTTCAAGTCTGAATAACAACAAACAGAATGATTCTGGAAGCATTGAATATAATGATTTGCAATTTTATCTGGGGGGGAGACTTTGTTCTTCATTTACAATAAAGAAATTTTAAACAAAAAACCTGAGACTTTTCAAGAACATGACTGTAAAAATTTGAATCTATCAGCTTCAGTATACTTGCCTAATTAGTTGCATGCTTTTATGTTTCCCCCTCTAAGAACACCTACATAAGATCAAACAATCCAGTAACTGTTATGAGTGTAAGTACAGTTCTAAAGGAGAACTAACTATATCAACATTTTAATTATCTGTGATAACTGCCAATTGCTTGTGATAAAATAAGTGGGAGTGGGAAAACTGTAGTAATCAAACTAATAAAACAAGACTAATCATTTATTAATGGTTAGTGCGTGGCATGGAATAGGAACTCAAAAGATATTTGTTGAATCTATCTAATATGTAGCAAATGTTTTATACCTCAGTTTATATCAGATAATCAGAAACAAAATAATTGGGTTTTTTGTTGTTGGGCACAACCAATCAAGAACAAAAATTTAGTAAGTTTGAATAAACCAATGATTATTCTAACACTTTTAGGTACTTTATACTCCAATTTGATATATTAATAACATCTAGAATATCCTCTCTCATAGAATACATAGTCTTAAAATCTTACCACTTTTTAAGTAGATTATTTTTCAGAAATATATTCTTTGACTTCAAGTCTCGATGAAGTATCCTCCTACAAAAGGAAAAAAAGGATATACAATTCCATGCAAATATAAAATTTTAAAATTCAAATATAAATAATATATATGAGTGAATGTGAAGTGATTCACACATAAATATACACTCTTAGAGATATATCTTTCAATGTTTAAAAGCTTCAAAGCCACAACATTTTCTAATTTCACTGAGATAATCAGAGTTTTAAAACAAAGGTTTTAAAGACAGAGAAATATGTAGTTGAGAGAAGGGTGATGTACTTCCAATTATTTTAACAGGCCAGATTTTATTGTGTTTTAGTAGCATGATCTACATTGTACTATCCAGTAACCATACACCCAGTTCACAGAGGAGTTATCACAAAGCTTTATAATCTATTATATACTATATATAATCTATTACATGCATATATACCTTTATATTTATAATATAATATATATATTATAATCCAAATGTTCACATTTTATAGATATGTGGAAATAATGTTGATGATGTTATTTAATAATAGATAATACTTAACAAGTTTTACTGTAACCCAGCAATGTAAATTATGTGTTAAGACTTTCATTTCTGAAATTATGAAAAATCAGACAACTTGAAAACCTTTGCCTAAAGAAACACCCAGAAATGTTGAATAAAGTATGTAAGTTTCTTCACATATAACACAATTGAACCCCCAAGAAAATGAGGCAAATCCTTTGGGATTATACAAAAAGAAAACTGAAAATCAGAGGGAGCAATAGGTGCTGATGTGTCAGCAGCCCGAGGAACTCAGAACTCACAGCAGCCAAGACCTTGAGGCCATGTAATGTGGAGAGTTGGAACTAATATAAACACCTAAAGTCAGAATCCTATATGCAGTCCATATCTTAAGTGAAAATATGACCCAAGAAACATTCACTCACAAGTAAACAAAATGGAGAAAAGAAATCTCTTCCTTCATATTTTGCAACCATGTCTCTCTGCTCACTTACGTTTGGAATTCAAATATGCAGTAGCTGTATGGCTTAAGACATCCCAAACCAAGAAATTAACATAAAAATTGGTTCTCAACTGTCAATACCCTCTTGAGGCATCTGGCAGAAGCAAATGCGAACTGAATCAGCAGATAATATATAATAAAACTATACTTCAAAGCTAGCTACAGTAATCAAGACAGTATGGTACTGGCCCAAAAACAGAGATATAGATCAATGGTGCAGGATAGAAAGCCCAGAGATAAACCCACACACATATGGTCACTTAATTTATGACAAAGGAAGCAAGAACATACAGTGGAGAAAAGACAGCCTCTTCAATAAGTGGTGCTGGTAAAACTGGACAGCTACATGTAAAAGAATGAACTTAGAACACTACCTAACTCCATACACAAAAATAAACTCCAAATGGATTAAAGACCTAAATATAAGACCGAACACTGTAAAACTCCGAGAGGAAAACACACTTTGACATAAACCACAGCAAAATCTTTTTTGACCCACCTCCTAGAGTAATGGAAATAAAAATAAAAATAAACAAATGGGACCTAATTAAACTTAAAAGCTTTTGCAGAGCAAGGGAAACCATAAACAAGATGAAAAGACAACCCTCAGAATAGGAGATAATATTTGCAAATGAAGCAACAGACAAAGGATTAATCTCCAAAATATACAAACAGCTCATGGAGCTCAATATCAAAAAAACAAACAACCCAATTAAAAAATCGCAGAAGACCTAAATAGACATTTTACCAAAGAAGACATACAGATGGCCAAGAGGCACATGAAAAGCTGCTCAACATCACTGATTATTAGAGAAATGCAAATCAAAACTACACGAGGTATCACCTCACACAGGTCAGAAAAGCCATCAACAAAAACTCTACAAACAGTAAATGCTGGAGACAGTGTGGAGAAACAGGAACCCTTTTGCACTGTTGGTGGGAATGTAAATTGATACAGCCACTATGGAGAACAGTATGGAGGTTCCTTAAAAAACTAAAAATAGAACTACCATATGACCCAGCAATCCCACTACTGGGGATATACCCTGATAAAACCATAATTCAAAAAGAGACCTGTACCCCAATGTTCATTGCAGCACCATTTACAATAGCCAGGACATGGAAACAACCTAAATGTCCAACAATAGGTGAATGGATAAAGAGGATGTGGTACATATATACATATGGAATATTACTCAGCCATAAAAAGGAATGAAATTGGGTCATTTGTAGAGATGTGGATGGACCTAGAATCTGTTATACAGAGTGAAGTAAGCCAGAAAGAGAAAAATAAATATCGTATATTAATGCATATATGTGGAATTTAGAAAATGATATAGAGGAACCTATTTGTAGGACAGGAATAGAGACGTAGACGTAGAGAACGAACATGTGGACAAAGTGGGGAAGGGGAGGGTGGGATGAATTGGGAGATTAGGTTTGACATAAATACACTACCATGTATAAAATAGATAGTTAAGCAGAGCCTGCTGTAGAGCACAGGGAGCTCAGCTCGGTGCTCTGTGATGCCCTAGATGGGTGGCATGGGGGGTGGGGTGGGAGGGAGTTCCAAGAGGGAGGGGATATAGGTATACATATAGCTGATTCACTTCATTGTACAGCAGAAACTAACACAACATTGTAAAGCAATTTTACTCCAATAAAAATAAATAAATAAATAAACCCCTGAGAATTTCTGATAACTTAATAGGATATAAACTATAAAATAAGTATATATCAAATGATTAAAATAATAAAGAATAGAAAACACAAGATAGAAACAGAATATTATCAAAAAAAAGATGATGCTGATTTCAAAACAACCAAATAGAATATCTCAAGGGAAAATGTGACCATTGAAATAAAAAACTCAAGATTAAGACCTCAGCTTCCAACTATGATGAAGTAAGCTTATATCACACTAAATCACCCACCTTCCACAGTTGTATCGAGACCACTGCAAAATTTAAACAACGTAATAATGGTTAGTGAAAAATATTCAGTCCAAGTAATGAAAAATAATATTGATACTTAGAGTAGGCAAGTAGAAGATGAGTTATAGATATAATACATTAACAGTCCCCACATATATAAATATGTAAATAAGTAAATCACCACTAGGTCTTTTAAGAACAAGGCAAACAGTATGTTAGAAAACAGTTATGGGAAGTAATTGGCTGGTGCTGTGGTAATAGAACAATAAAATATATGCAACAGACCAGATATCAAGCTACCTGATAAATTTTTTAAGTATAATTTGACTTTGTGGCTACAGTAAGCAAAAATGGTTCCAGAAAGAAAGTCCCTTCATGTGCTTTGTTAATATCTTTTCCTTTGAAGTATTTAGAAATCAAGTCCAAGAAATAACAAGGTGACTAGCAATACAGACAGTTGACATAAAATCTTTCTTCTAAAAAGCTCAAGTAGCTCTCCACCGATGTCCCCATAATTTCTATTTTCATGATGCCCAAGAGAGTTAAGTGCCCTGATTAAGAATGAATGACAGGGCCTCCCTGGTGGCGCAAGTGGTTGAGAGTCCGCCTGCCGATGCAGGGGATACGGGTTCGTGCCCCGGTCTGGGAGGATCCCATATGCCGCGGAGCGGCTGGGCCCGTGAGCCATGGCCGCTGAGCCTGCGCGTCCGGAGCCTGCGCGTCCGGAGCCTGTGCTCCGCAACGGGGGAGGCCACAACGGTGGGAGGCCCGCATACCGCAAAAAAAAAAAAAAAAAAAAAAAAAAAAGAATGAATGACAGTGGTGGTCAAACCCGTGGTCGAGTTCCTGCCTCCAACTCCCCATCAGGCCATTGTCCAAACCCTCAGCCTCCAGGACCACAGCAGAGTGAGGTCTGTGGAGGCAGCCACAGCAGGTGTTTCTCAGGCCCCGAGCCAGAGTAAGACTGTGGAGGTAGTATGGACAGTTTAACCTTCATTTCCCCTTAAGCCCTTATCTGAGTAGTTTCTGAAACTTCAGCTCCCTCCCCACAGGTCTGTATTTGTCCGGCAGGGTCTCAGGGTGGCCTGCAGACTCTTCCTGCCGAAGGTGCTGGCATGAGCAATGGCTCCGTGGTGATGCACAGCCCAGGCAGCTCCTGTTGCTGGTCTCTGCCAAGTGGCCTTCGTCCTAGACTCTGAGGCGGCTCCTGCCTGGCTTCCTCATTGGTGTCCTGGGCCCCCAGAACCATGATAAGCCCTCTGTGCTATAAGCCAAGGGTGATGCCAGGTCCTTCTCAAATGTAGCTACACAGTAGGAGTTTCTGACACCTGGTACTGGAGTGGGGTCTCCTTAAAAAAGTGACCTCAGGACATACCAAGAAGTGGGAGCCAGGAGAAAGCAGGAATCTCCCACAACACCACAGACACAACTTCTCTCTGCTTTTCCATCTCCAGACCTGGGGGAGCACACCTCCATCCCCTGTCACATTTAGTAGGTCCTTTCCCTGGGAGCCTCACTACGTTAAAAATGAATTCCCCATACCACCTTTTGGGAAATGTTTAGCCATTCTAACACAATACCTCACCAAGTGGCTGGGGAAAGGTGTGGGTTGCAAGGTGACAAGGCACTCATCTTAGGGAAATTGCCCCAGCCCTGATCTCTCCTCCACTGTGAAAGCACCAAGAACACCAGCAAATGAGATCCCTGCAGAGAAGCGGCTCTGTGCTTCATGTTAAAAAATCTAGGCTAATTGAACAGAACCCCTTCAACAGAAGTGAGTTGGGTGTGTGTGTTTGTTTTGTTTTGTGTTTTCCTGTGTTAGCACTGGGGGCAAAAAAAGGAGGAGACTTTTTGCCCACAGAGCCTTCTTGTCTCTGCCCCTAAGAAGTTCCCTCATGCCCAGTTCTGCTGTGGCAACCAGAGACTACATTTCAAAGATTAGCTAATTAATTGGTCCAAAAAGAAGAAAGGCTCTAAGTCACTCAAATACTGGCCCAGTTTATGGAGGCTTGGGGGACTTGGTGACAAGCCTCTGGACACAAACAGCTTTAACAAACTTAGCTCTGTCTACTTGCCAGAGGTTCAGGCCCAGGGGGGAGGAAGGAGTCTTAAAACCACATTCTCAAGACAGCTTTCAGTGAACTGTGAAAATTCTCAGCTTTTAACAACATTATTTATAAGTGTGTATGCCATATGCCATAGATTTAGAATATTACAAATGTATAAATAAACCAAATTAAAATAAGTACAGGAAAGCTCCAAAGGAGTAAACAAAATCTTCATTTCTTCTGTAACTTCATTCTTCTTAGTTTTTCCAGGGTCTTCTTTATCTCCTCTGCTGCTGCACTGTATTAGTCAGGGCTCTCCAGAGAAACAGAACCAATAGAAGATACAGATATGGATAAAGATACAAATGGAGATTTATTATAAGGAATTGGCTCAAGAAATTATGGAGGCTGAGAAGTCCCAAGATCTGCTGTCTGCAAGCTGAAGACCCAGGAAACTGGTGGTATAATTCAGTCCTAGTCTGAAGGCCTGAGACCAGGTGAATCAATGATCTAGGTCCTTCATTCCAAGGGCATGAGACATCCCAGCTCCCCAGTGAGGCAGGAAAAAGGGGGCAAATTCCTCCTTCCTCTGCCTTTTGTTTTTTTCAGACCTTCAAGGGATGGATGTGTCCAACCACACTGGAGGGGGCAACCTACAGAGTCCACTGATCCAAATGCTAATCCTGTTACCGAATCCAAGCTCACTCTGCTCGCTGCCAACAGGCCAATAAATCAGGAGACGAGGTATTGAGGTAAGGAATAGCAACTTTATTCGGAAAGCTGGCAGACTGAGAAGATGGCAGACTAGGGTCCTCCCGGAACACTATCTTATCGGGGTCTGGATGCCAGTTTCTTTTATAGAATTAGAGGGGGAAGTAAAGTAAAAAGGCAGAATAGAGAGGGAGAGGTGGGGAGGAAGTAAAAAGGGCCAACAGCCTTGCAAAACATCTCCTGGAATGGCCAGCCTCAGGGAGGGGATGTGTAATTTCTTCTTTCTTGCAGCCATTCACACGTGGGTAGGGTTCCTGAGGCAGGCTATTATGTGTGATTACAGTAACAAAAGCAACAAAAAGCAAAGGCTGAAGTCAAAGAAACAGATCCAACATGGAGTCAAAATTGGCTCTTCCCTGTTACAATCCCATCTGGAAACACCCTCACAGACACACCCAGAAGCAATATTTAATCTGGGCAACTCACGGCCCACTCAAATTGACACATAAAATTAACTACCACATGCACTAAAAAAATTTGCAAGGAAATTTGCAACAGAAGAGCCAAATCCATCTTCTTCTTTTTTCCAAAGTAATTTCCTAACTCATTTGTAAGCAGTCTATGTAATTTTCAAAATGCATTTGAATATATACTCTAGACCAATGGTCCCCAACATTTTTGGCACCAGGGACCGGTTTCGTGGAAGACAGTTTTTCCACGGATGAGAGGGGTAATGGTTCTGGCAGTAATGAGAGCAATGGGGAGCAATGGGGAGTGGCAGATGAAGATTTGCTCGCTCGCCCGCCATTCTCCTCCTGCTGTGTGGCCCGGTTCCTAACAGTCCACAGACAAGTACAGGTCCATGGCCCAGGGATTGGGGACCCCTGCTCTAGACCATAAGAGGAAAGGGCTGGAATCATGCTTCATAGACAGATCTATTTTATTGGTTATAGTTTGACAGATTTAAGTAGAAAGCTGAGGGAAGCACTGTGGTAGGCTGTATTCTTGTTCCCAAATATTTGCACTTCTTGTGCCTGGTAGCAGGTGTCTGCCTTGGGAGGAAGAGGCACCTCCCCTGGGCTTGGTCACGTGACTTGCTTGGGTCAATGGCATGCAAACAGACCAGGCAACTGTCATGCCTGAGCAGAATTTTAAGAACCATTGAGTGTCTCCCCTAACTCTCTTGCTTTTCCCTCTTCCAGGAGAAAGCATGTCCCAGACAAGAGCTGCTCCCTCAGAGTAGGCAGTGGGATGGGAAGACTCGCAGCTGATCTGCAGCCAAAGCAAGAAATGACTGTCCTAAGTCATCGAGGTTGGGGTTTTGTGTTAACACAGCATGATGAAGGAATGTTAGTGCTACAGTCTCAGGGTAGCTTTGAGTGAACTGTGACTATTCAGCTTTATACATTATTATTTATAAGTGTCCATGCCATATGCTAAACAACAACACATGGCCCACTCAGATTGACATAAAATTAACCATCACATGCACAATGACAAGTCTTTCTGTTTCCCCAAGATCTAGGTCCTCACTTCCAACGTTTTCTTCTCCTTCTCCTTGCCCTTCCCCTTCCTCTGCTTTCCCTCCCTCTGTCTCCTCCTCCTCCACCTCCTTCTTTTCCTCCTTCTGTATCTCTTTCTCTCTATATTCCACTCAGAATATTTATAATTAAACTCAGCACTACTGGTTCAAACCTGTCTTTCCAACTTCTTGCTCACCCTCAGGTGATGAACAGGTTCATCTTTGACCTTCTCCTAGCACATCTCACAACCCGTTTAATGTCAAGTTTGGTCATTTCCGCTTGTCGAGTTCACTCTCACCCTTCCATGCTGCCCAGTGCTGTCACCTTGGCTCAGGTCTCACAACCTCAGGCATGGATTTTATAAAGTTTCCAGGTTGATAACCTAAGTCCCCCTCTCTCCCCTCTATAATTTATCACCTAATCCTCCCGAAGGTCTGGTCACACTACAGCTCCATTCAGAAGGCTTCTGTGGTATCAATGTCTATGCTACAAAACAAAGCCCTCTACAATCTGACCTACTCTGATCAGATCTACAATCTGATCTACCTTGACTCACAGCTCCATTCATGTACTCCAAGAGCCTTTCTGATGGGACCACTCATCATTCACCCTAAAAGTACCATGTTTTCCCAGCTCTGTGACTTTGCTCACTCTGTTCCCTAAGCCTGGAGAGTTCTGACCCATCTTCTACCATATTCAAAATGCACCGTGGTTCAAATATCACTCCTTCCAAGAAGCCTTCACTGATTCTCCCAATTATAAGCATTATTCCCTCTTCTGAGCTCCTATAGCAAGGATCCTCAACCCCCGGGCCACGGACCAGTACCGGCCTGTGGCCTGTTAGGAACTGGGCCGCACAGCAGGAGGTGAGCGGCAGGCGAGCGAGTGAAGCTTCATCTGCTGTTCCCCATCGTTCACATTACAGCCTGAACCATCCCCACCCACCCCTGGTCCGTGGAAAAACTATCTTCCACAAAACTGGTCCCTGGTACCAAAAAGGTTAGGGACTGCTGTCCTATAGCACTTAAATTGTACTTTTCTTGGCACTCTTATCACCTGTTTTAAATTAGGAGTATAATTTACATTAAAGTATATAAATCTTAGGCTTGATGAACTTTTACATACACATCACACTTGTAATCCTCCACCCAGATCAAGATGTAGAACATCTCCAGCATCCCAGGAGGTTTCTTTGTTCCCCTTCCAGTTGAAATTCCCTTCCAAACATAACCTCTATTCTGATTCACCCCACATTGGTTTTGCCTGTTTTTGAACTTCATACAAACGGAGCCATAAAGTACCCACTCTTTTGTGTCTGTTTTCTCTCACCCAACATCATATCTCTGAGATTCATCAGATTGTGCATATCAATCATGTATTCTTTTTTATTGCAGAGTACCCCATTGTATGACTATACCATAATTTATTTAACAATTCTACTGTAAATGGACATTTTTCTATGTTTTGGCTATTACAAATAAGGCTTCTATGGTCATTTTTGTACATGTCTTTTGTTGGATATAGGTACTCATATTTCACCTCACAAATAGAATTACTGGGTCATAAGGTATTTAAATGTTTGTCTTTGGAGGTATCAATACTACCAAACATTTTTCCCAAGTGGTTATACCAATTCACACCCTAACAGCAATGTAAGAGAATTCCAATAGCTCCACCTCCTTGCCAACACTCATTATTGTCAGAGATTTTTAACCCTTTCTGGTGGCTAGGCCCTCATTCTATATTGAATTACAACCACAAACGATAACACTTACACAGGGCTTGACAGTTTGCAAACTTTCTAAGTGTGTAATATCTTAAAGCATATTCCCCACAGCCCTATAAAGTAAGCAAGGAGAGTCCCATTATGACCCCTATTTTATAGATGAGGAAACAAAGGCTCAGAAAGGTTAAGCAGATCACCCAAGGCCATAAGCCACACACAGTAGAGACCATGAACTCTGTATATCCACCATGCTATACGGTTTACAGTTATTGGGGGACATGTTTTATCTCTGCTAGTTTACTAACAGCTCTTCGAGGTTAGGCTTTATTTTAACTTAACGCTATTTAATAAATGAATGAATGAACTTAAATATAAAATTGAAATTTCTTCATCTATAGAGAAAAATTTTACAATAATTGGTTACAATAACATAATGAGAGACTTCCCTGGAGGCGCAGTGGTGAAGAACCTGCCTGACAATGCAGGGGACACAGGTTCAAGCCCTGATCCAGGAAGATCCCACGTGCTGCAGAGCAACTAAGCCCGTGTACCACAACTACTTAACCTGCGCTTTAAAGCCCGTGAGCCACAACTACTGAGCCCACGTGCCACAACTACTGAGCCCGCGTGCCACAACTACTGAAACACACCTGCCATAACTACTGAAGCCTGTGTGCCTAGAGCCTGTGCTCCACAATGAGGAGCCACTGCAATGAGAAGCCCCCGTACCGCAACGAAGAGGAGCCCCCGCTCGCCGCAAACTAGAGGAAGATTGCAGGCAGCAAGGAAGACCCAACGCAGCCAAAAATAAATAAATAAATTTATTTTAAAAATAGTAATAATAACATAATGAAAGAAGCATCATCATTTGTTATCTGAATCACAAAGGGTGGTATATCAGATCCACAGATCCACAAATACTGATACATTTAGCCCTATTTAATGACTTTCTTAGAATGCTGAAGGTTTCAAAACAAATTTAAATCCTCTCTTTGAAGGATTTTTTTAAACACTTTTTTCTTTTTTTTTAATTAATTTATTTTTTGGCTGCTTTGGGCCTTCGTTGCTGCACACGGGCTTTCTCTAGTTGCGTCAAGGGGGGCTACTCTTTGTTGTGGTGCGTGGGCTTCTCATTGTGGTGGCTTCTCTTGTTGCAGAACATGAGCTCTAGGCACGAGGGCTTCAGTAGTTGCAGCACGTGGGCTCAGCTGTTCCGCAGCATGTAGGATCTTCCCAGACCAGGGCTCAAACCCGTGTCCCCTGCATTGGCAGGTGGATTCTTAACCACTGTGCCACCAGGGAAGTCCCTTGAAGGATTATTTTAAACTCATTTATTTTAACTATTACTAAGCAGACCCAAAATGTATCAAAAAATGTTTGGGTTCCTAAATCAACCAGATTTCAGTTTTATATTTTGCACACTGAACACCAAAGTTGGCATCTTTGTATGTGTTGTTTTTCTTGTGTCTAAGTTAACAAATATGCCAAGGAATAGTAGAGAAAATAAAAGGAATACGAATATAACTGTATGCACACAGAAGTCTTATATTCAGCAGCTTTGGTAGTTTATTAAAAGATTATTTGATATTCTTTTATCATTGTCTCTTAGGATAGTTTGACACCATTCAAAAGATTGTTGTGAGTTGTCAATAAGTCAGTGGCTATCTGTCTCATCGAGCATGTGTTTCAGAAGATACACGGCAAAGCACAGAATAATTGGACTACTTTTTATGCCATCAGAAAGCACAGATGACACGTTTAAGCTATTTGACATTCATGGACAGCCAGGCCTTGGTGTCCCCTACAAACTCCCACTTTTGTTCAAGAAGAATGTTATGTCCTGCCCCATCCTAAGTTGGAAGTTAACATGGACCCCTCACAGCTTCTACTTTTATTTGTCTATGTATGTTCATCTTTTCAAATGCATTCATATCATGTTATGAGTCTATAAAACATTTAACATCAAAAACATCTTGCTTTTGACCTGTGAAAAAAATACTAAAATGTTTGAAAACACACTTTTGAGGCTGAGATTGCAAAGGCAAATTATAAACAGCTGAACCATAAGCATAATTTGACCTTCTTTATCAGATATTTAATGTCAAAACTGACTGGTCTGAACAATTATATCTTCTTCCTCAATTCCTTTAGCTCCTCTTGGAATGTGAGCACAGCTAGATGTGCACTGACACACTCCAAAATAACCCCGAAGTCTATCTGCAGCATGCTAGGGTATTCACAGCTCAAGCCTGCTGGAAGATGTAATAAATTCATAGCAAGCTAAAGGTATCTGAGAATTGCTTGTGGCTCACAGGATAGGATCAGATATAGAGGAATTTGTTTAATACAAGTTTCTGTCTTGCATTTAAGGCCAGTTTGATTTCTAGAACAACAACAAAAAAGGTAATCAAATAAATCCTCTAGATATAATCATTCGACAGTTTCCTATGGAAAAACATATCATAGATGTTTAACTACTGTCATTTACCTTCGGACTTGCTTCCTTTCAATTCTACCTCCCAAATTTCATTTTTCAAGTTCAGATGTGACTGTTAAAAAAACACTGTCCCTCAGTAACAAATGAACATACCTTTCATGCATGTAGTCAACTCCCAGCAACAGCTGGATAAACCATTCTATTATTTGACTCTCTGGAAAGGTTTTTCCAGCTTCTTTATATTCCTGAATTTTATAGTCCAGATCTTGGCCCTGAAACAAAATAGCATAAGTTTTCGTATTTTCCTTCAGTTAGGAATTTAAAATCAATCTCTCTTAACAAGAGCTGACGCACAGTGGCCATTGTTTACAACAGCACAGTGGGGTCCCACTGGCGCTTGGGAACTATCACTGCACAGACTCTCTCCTGACCAAATGCTGCCAGCCTCCTGAGCCCTCTTCTCAACCAGGCATCCACTTTCGCTTATAAAGGCTTGAACAAATGCTAACATATTTCTAACAGCTCAAGGTCACATCCCTAGGATGACACTCGTCCCCCTTAAAGTGCCTGCTTGAGAAAAGTCAAGGCTGCCGAAGGAACTATTCCAGCCATACCTCAAGATGGAGCCCCTGTCCCCTGCTCTGGGGAGGGCAGGAGCCCAGTTTCAGTAAGTGCCAGTTAGCAAACCCAGGCGGTTTCACAGGAACCAACCCCCTTCCCACTTTCTGTAATATGTCAGTCCCCTGACTCTGCTCAGGCCCCCTGTCTGCATTGCCTCCCCTGCCCCCCACTTCCTCCCTCTCCCTTTAATTCACTCAATTACTTTGCACACAGCACAGTGGAGCTCAGCTCTTTCCCCTCCTGTCAGTGGTTACTGAGGAAGCTCTGTTTTCAGTGCTTTAACTATTGCCTGGCTGTGTTTATCTTTGGCACCATGCAAGAACAAAATCCTTCTAAAGGGCCTTAACTTTTATTACATTACCTAAATTCTACCTAAAAATTGTCTTTATTATATTACATTACATATTTATATGCACTTGCATAAAACTAGGAATAATTCTCCTTATGCTTAGAGTTTTATGTAACTATAGAACACTAACATGTATACAAATTAAAAACACAAAGCCAATAAAATTCAAATTAGTGAAGTTAATTTAGTATCAAGTGGTGATGTTTTGGTGCTTACATTGTGCATATGGTGCTGGTGCTGGAGTATCGATTCTTTTCAGTTTGTCAAGCCCTGACTCTTGCGTCCTGGAGATGGCCTATCTCTCCTCTTCTCTATTTAACTACAGCAGATCTCAGGAATACAGCACCTGCTGATTCCTGCGGGGCCCACACACATCATTTAAGCATTAGCAGTCTCTGTCCTACTACTCACTGCTGTTCAGTTAAGGAGTAACACTTGGTGCCAAAAACTAATCCAGATCACAAATAGCAAACACCTAAAATTGCCTGGCAATGTCTCATACAAGACTCTTTCTGATTATGCTATTAATATATCTAAACTACCATAGAAATGAAGACACAAAATGTTAAATTCTCTTAGAGAACTGCTATACCTTATCCCTTTTACCTTAAAACACTGAAAAATTAGAGACAATTCAAAAAGCTTTCCTCTGAAGAAAAGGCTGGGTTAAATGAGACCGTGTTTAGTCTTTGGAGGATGCCAACAACACAGGCCCACAAAGAGAAGAAGTACTTGCTCCACCCATAAGGAGCATCAGAGCCAAACATTAAGCTACTCAGACTATTCCTGACAGAGTCATCATCACTAAATGCAAAGGAAAAGGATTCATCGGCAATGAAACAATCAAAGAAAAATAACTTCTAATTGAACAACATCAGGTCAACTGACTAACTCATGGGTAATGCATTTTTATTTCCCTTCAGTGCAATGTACAAATATTTGCCTAGCATTTTCTCTCCTTCTACACAGGGCATGACACGTCAAAAGTGGCATATTAAACAACTCGCACCCTCACTCAAACTCGATATCTGGCTGGATTTTCTGGGCCAAGGCTATCAAAGTTTAAGGAATGAATTGAATATTTGACTCCTTGTCAAAAAGACCTGCATTTCCTTCTCATTCTCCAAACCTGCCTTTATAGCCTCTCTTTTTAATCCTAGAGTTTATCAAAATTCTGTTGGATCATACAAGCTGTAGTGTCATAATGTTTCTAGAAGTTGCACAGAACTTTTTTTTTTTTTTTGCGGTATGCGGGCCTCTCACTCCTGTGGCCTCTCCCCCCGCGGAGCACAGGCTCTGGACGTGCAGGCCCAGTGGCCACGGCCCATGGGCCCAGCCACTCCATGGCACATGGGATCCTCCCGGACCAGGACACGAACCCGCGCCCCCCGCATCAGCAGGCGGACTCCCAACCACTGCGCCACCAGGGAAGCCCAGCACAGAACATTTTTTGACATCAGATTATTATAGCATTCTGTGAAGTAGACACTGAAAAGTCCTTCAGATGAAAGATGAGCTGTAAATGTATGTATTTTTCCAAACCCAGATTTCCTGTTCTACCCAAGAGGACTCTCACACAAAAAAGAAAAAAAAATTTAATAAAAAAACAAGAATCTCCTTTCAATATCCCATTTAGATTCTCAGAATATGATAAAAGAACTTCAGTGGCAAAAAGATAATTATCTACATGTTGCCATCCCCTTCCTGAATAGCTTGAGATAAGAAGTGACAGAAAGAAAGCCAAGAAAGCAGGAAGGAGGGAGAAAAAGAAGGAAGGAAGGAAGGAAGAGGGAGGGAAGAAAGAAATGAAAAGAAAAAAAAAGAAGAAGAGCTTGCCTTAAAGAAATATCAATGAAGTTGACAGCTTCAACCCAATGTTTCCTACTTTAGGAAGGTCATACATAAGTACAGTCACCCCTATGAAAATGGCCCTTGTGACATAATTGTCTGCCTCAATAATACTGAACTTTGGAGAAATTTGTCTGTATGTTCAAATAACATTTCTTTCAGGAATTTGTCTCCAAACCTCAATGCTGCTTTTCGTTTCCTATGGTCATTTTAAAACTATATTAGTTAAAGAAATACAAGTTCCTACCACATTTGTATCAGCTTCGGTATTGTTTTCCTTGTGAGTGAGCAGAATTACGCTCCCTGTGAGTCGTCTTGCCATAGACGCACGCACTCCCTGGGTGACATTCACTGTTAGTCTGACTATCACCTCCTTATGCTCCCCCCCTCAAGTAGTGAGTAGAGGTTGCTTATCTGTTTCCTGCATTGATGTTAAGTGTGTGCACATTTCCTGTGACTAAAGAAATATATACTTAGACTACTGGGGAGGAAAAAAGGAATAGGGCCTTCAATACTAGGTCTCAAAGTGAAATGTCAAAAGAGGGTACACAAACACCCCCTTCTCAGGTAGAACTGTAAGAAGAAGAAATGTACTAGTTCTTAGTGTTAAGCAAGGGACATGTTCTATTGACAAGAGGACAGAATGCCAAAAGATCAAATTAATTGGAGAGCTGGGTCTTATCCTCCTCAAGTTACTGCCCCTGCAGTTTTCATTCTGCATGTTTATCTGCAAGAAAAACTATTTGTTTTGTATTTACTTTGTTCTTTAATAAACACTCTGTAGATTGTCTCAGGATTTAATTAAGGTAGTCAAGTCACTCACAAATTAAGACACAACAAATTTCATATAAAAAAGCAACAAGGGCTTCCCTGGTGGCACAGTGGTTGAGAGTCCGCCTGCCAATGCAGGGGACACGGGTTCGTGCCCGGGTCCAGGAAGATCCCACATGCCGCGGAGCAGCTGGGCCCCTGAGCCATGGCTGCTGAGCCTGCACGTCCGGAGCCTGTGCTCCACAACGGGAGAGGCCACAACAGTGAGAGGCCCACGTATCACACACACAAAAAAAAAGCAACAAATTTTTGTGAAGCAGTCTGATTTTAATTCAGCAATACGAAAAGCATTTATTTCTTTTGCCAAGCCATCATCAAAGTAAAAATCAAACGTTTTGGATGAAATGGCACACCTTGGTTTAAGAAGTTCTTATTACAATATCTGTAGGCTCATTCTGTTTCCTTGCCTTTGAGAAATATTTAATGATGACTTTATTGCTAAGGCAACTCTAATGAAAAGGGTATTGACTTTAATTTGAACCAATATTAATATTGCCCTAAATCTATACTGCTGACAGAAAATGCTTTCCTTTCCTAATATCACCCCTCGAAAGTTTCAATAAAAGTCTTGATGTTAATGTCTAAGGTTTCAAAAATCTGTAACCCAAAATGTGCCATTTGATGGGTTAATGGTCTTGCCTTCTTCTTCCATCCAAGTTAGCCAACATCAGATGGACTTTGAAACACCAAGACCTTGAAGAAATGAAGAGCAACTCAAATACACGGTCTGAACTCCATCTTTAACTGACATCAAAAAGTTTTAGGGAGCTCAGGGGAAGATGGCAGAAGAGTAAGATGCAGAGATCACCTTCCTCCCCACAGATACACCAGAAATTCATCTACATGTGGAACAACTCCTACAGAACACCTACTGAACACTGTCAGAAGACCTCAGACCCCCCAAAAGGCAAGAAACTCCCCACGTACCTGGGTAGGGCAAAAGAAAAAAGATAAACAGAGACAAAAGGATAGGGACGGGGTCTGCACCAGTGGGAGGGAGCTGTGAAGGAGGAAAGGTTTCCACACACTAGAAGCCCCTTCGCGGGCGGAGACTGCAGGTGGCGGAGGGGAGAAGCTTCGGAGCCGTGGAGGAGAGCACAGCAACAGGGGTGCAGAGGACAAAGCGGAAAGATTCCCGCACAGAGGATTGGTGCCGACCAGCACTCACCAGCCCGAGAAGCTTGTCTGCTCACCCGCTGGGGCGGGCTGGGCTGGGAGCTGAGGCTCAGGCTTCAGTCAGAGCGCAGGGAGAGAACTGGGGTTGGCGGTGTGAACACAGCCTGAAGGGGTTTAGTGCACCATGGCTGGCCAGGAGGGAGTCCAGGAAAAAGTCTGGAGCTGCCCAAGAGGCAAGAGACTTTTTCTTCCCTCTTGGTTTCCTGGCATGCAAGGAGAGGGGATTAAGAGTGCTGCTTAAAGGAGCTCCAGAGACGGGCGCGAGCCGCGGCTAACAGCGCGGACCCCAGAGACGGGCATAAGATGCTAAGGCTGCTGCTGCCACCACCAAGAAGCCTGTGTGCGCGCACAGGTCACTGTCCACGCCCCCTTTACGGGGAACCTGTGCAGCCCACCACTGCCAGGGTCCCGGGATCCAGGGACGGCTTCCCCGGGAGAACGCATGGCGTGCCTCAGGCTGGTGCAACGTCACGCCGGCCTCTGCCACCGCAGGCTCGCCCCACACTCCGTGCCCCTTCTTCCCCCCGGCCTGAGTGAGCCAGAGTCCCCGAAGCAGCTGCTCCTTTAACCCCGTCCTGTCTGAGCGAAGAACAGACACCCTCCACGACCTACACACAGAGGCAGGACCAAATCCAAAGCTGAGACCCCGGAGCTGTGAGAAAAAAGAAGAGAAAGGGAAATGTCTCCCAGAATCTCAGAAGCAGCGAATTAAAGCTCCACAATCAACTTTATGTACCCTGCATCTGTGGAATACATGAATAGACAACGAATCATCCCAAATTGAGGAGGTGGACTTTGAGAACAAGATTTATGATTTTTTCCCCTTTTCCTCTTTTTGTGAGTGTGTATGTGTATGCTTCTGCGTAAGATTTAGTCTGTACAGCTTTGCTTCCACCATTTGTCCTAAGGTTCTATCCGTCCATTTTTTTGTTGTTGTTGGTTTTGTTTTTTTGTTTTTTAATTTTTTTTCTTAATAATTATTTTTTATTTTAATTATTTTATTTTATCTTTATTTTATTTTACTTTATCTTCTTTCTTTCTTTCTTTCCCTCGTTCCCTCCTTTAGACAACAAATCAACCCAAATTGAGGAGCTGGACTTTGAGAGCAAAATTTATGATTTTTTCCCCTTTTCCACTTTTTGTGAGTGTGTATGTTTATGCTTCTGTGTGAGATTTTGTCTGTATAGCTTTGCTTCCACCATTTGTCGCAGGGTTCTATCAATCCGGTTTTTTTTATATAATTAATTATTATTTTAATAACTTTATTATATTTTATCATACTTTATTCTACTTTACTTTATCTTCTCTCTTTCCTTTTTCCATACCTTCCCTCCTTCCTCCCTCCCTCCCTCCTTTCTTTCTTTCTTTCCTTCTTTCTTTCTACTTCTACTAATTCTTTCTTTCTACTTTTTCTCCCTTTTATTCTGAGCCGTGTGGATGAAAGGCTCTTGGTGCTGCAGCCAGGAGTCAGTGCTGTGCCTCTGACGTGGGAGAGCCCTTCAGGACACTGGTCCACAAGAGACCTCACAGCTCCACATAATATCAAATGGCGAAAATCTCCCAGGTACCTCCATCTCAACACCAGCACCCAGCTTCACTCAATGACCAGCAAGCTACAATGATGGACACGCTATGCCAAACAACTAGCAAGACAGGAACACAACCCCACCCATTAGCAGAGAGGTGGCTTAAAATCATAAAAAGTCCACAATCACCCCAAAACACACCACCAGACGTGGACTTGTCCACCAGAAAGACAAGATCCAGCCTCATCCACCAGAACACAGGCACTAGTCCCCTCCACCAGGAAGCCTACACAACCCACTGAAACAAGCTTAGCCACTGGGGACAGACACCAAAAACAACAGGAACTACGAACCTGCAGCCTGCAAAAAGGAGACCCCAAACACAGTAAGATAAGCAAAATGAGAAGACAGAAAAACACACAGCAGGTGAAGGAGCAAGATAAAAACACACCAGACCTAACAAATGAAGAGGAAATAGGCAGTCTACGTGAAAAAGAATTCAGAATAATGATAGTAAAGATGATCCAAAATTTTGGAAATAGAATAGACAAATTGCAAGAAAGAGTTAACAAGGACCTAGAAGAACTAAAGATGAATCAAGCAATGATGAGCAACACAATAAATGACATGAAAAATACTCTATATGGGATCAATAGCAGAATAACTGAGACAGAAGAACAGATACGTGACGTGGAAGATAAAATAGTCGAAATAACTGCTGCAGAGCAGAATAAAGAAAAAAGAATGAAAAGAACAGAGGACAGTCTCAGAGACCTCTGGGACAACATTAAACACACCAACATTCGAATTATAGGGTTCCCAGAAGAAGAAGAGAAAAAGAAAGGGACTGAGAAAATATTTGAGGAGATTATAGTTGAAAACTTCCCTAATATGGGAAAGGAAATAGTTAATCAAGTCCAGGAGGCACAGAGAGTCCCACACAGAATAAATCCAAGGAGAAATACGCCAAGACACATGTTAATCAAACTGTCAAAAATTAAACACAAAGCAAACATATTAAAAGCAGAAAGGGAAAAACAACAAATAACATACAAGGGAATCCCCATAAGGTTAACAGCTGATCTTTCAGCAGAAATTCTACAAGCCAGAAGGGACTGGCAGGACACAGTTAAAGTGATGAAGGAGAAAAACCTACAACCAACATTGCTCTACCCAGCTCATTCAGGAACTCATTCAGATTTGATGGAGAAATTAAAGACTTTACAGACAAGCAAAAACTGAGAGAGTTCAGCACCACCAAACCAGCTTTACAACAAATGCTAAAGGAACTTCTCTAGGCAAGAAACACAACAGAAGGAAAAGACCTACAATAACGAACCAAAAACAATTAAAAAAATGGGAATAGGAACATACATATTGATAATTGCCTTAAATGTAAATGGACTACATGCTCCCACCAAAAGACACAGATTGGATGAATGGATACAAAAACAAGACCCATATATATGCTGCCTACAAGAAACCCACTTCAGACTAGACACAAATACAGACTGAAAGTAAGGGGATGGAAAAAGATATTCCATGCAAATGGAAATCAAAAGAAAGCTGGAGTAGCAATTCTCATATCAGACAAAATAGACTTCAAAATAAAGACTATTAGAAGAGACAAAGAAGGACACTACATAATGATCAAGGGATCAATCCAAGAAGAAGATATAACAATTGTAAATATTTATGCACCCAACATAGAAGCACCTCAATACATAAGGCAAATACTAACAGCCATAAAAGGGGAAATCGACAGTAACACACTCATAGTAGGGGAATTCAACACCCCACTTTCACCAATGGACAGATCATCCAAAATGAAAATAAATAAGGAAACACAAGCTTTAAATGATACATTAAACAAGATGGACTTAATTGATATTTATAGGACATTCCATCCAAAAACAACAGAATACATATTTTTCTCAAGTGCTCATGGAACATTCTCCAGGATAGATCATATCTTGGGTCACAAATCAAGCCTTGGTAAAGTTACGAAAATTGAAATTGTATCAAGCATCTTTTCTGACCACAATGCTATGAGACTAGATATCAATTACAGGAAAAGAGCTGTAAAAAATACAAACACATGTAGGCTAAACAATACACTACTTAATAACGAAGTGATCACTGAAGATATCAAAGAGGAAATCAAAAAATACCTAGAAATAAAAATGACAATGGAGACACGACGACCCAAAACCTATGGGATGCAGCAAAAGCAGTTCTAAGAGAGAAGTTTATAGCAATACAATCCCACCTTAAGAAACAGGAAACATCTCGAGTAAACAACCTGACCCTGCACCTAAAGCAATTAGAGAAAGAAGAACAAAAAAACCCCAAAGTTAGCAGAAGGAAAGAAATCATAAAAATCAGATCAGAAATAAATGAAAAAGAAATGAAGGAAACGATAGCAAAGATCAATAAGACTAAAAGCTGGTTCTTTGAGAAGATAAACAAAATTGATAAACCATTAGCCAGACTTATCAAGAAAAAAAGAAGAAGACTCAAATCAATAGAATTAGAAATGAAAAAGGAGAAGAAACAACTGACACTGCAGAAATACAAAAGATCATGAGAGATTACTACAAGCAACTCTATGCCAATAAAATGGACAACCTGGAAGAAATGGACAAATTCTTAGAAAAGCACAATCTGCCAAGGCTGAATCAGGAAGAAATAGAAAATATGAACAGACCAATCACAAGCACTGAAATTGAAACTGTGATTAAAAATCTTCCATCAAACAAAAGCCCAGGACCAGATGGCTTCACAGGCGAATTCTATCAAATATTTAGAGAAAAGCTAATACCTATCCTTCTCAAACTCTTCCAAAATATAGCAGAGTGAGGAACACTCCCAAACTTATTCTACGAGGCCACCATCACCCTGATACCAAAACCAGACAAGGATGTCACAAAGAAAGAAAACTACAGGCCAATATCACTGATGAACATAGATGCAAAAATCCTCAACAAAATATAGCAAACAGAATCCAACAGCACATTAAAAGGATCATACACTATGACCAAGTGGGGTTTATCCCAGGAATGCAAGGATTCTTCAATATACGCAAATCAATCAACGTGACACACCATATTAACAAACTGAAGAAGAAAATCCATATGATCATGTCAAAAGATGCAGAGAAAGCTTTTGACAAAATTCAACACCCATTTATGATAAAAACCCTGCAGAAAGTAGGCATAGAGGGAACTTTCCTCAACATAATAAAGGCCATATGTGACAAACCCACAGCCAATATCATCCTCAATGGTGAAAAACTGAAACCATTTCCACTAAGATCAGGAACAAGACAAGGCTGCCCACTCTCACCACTCTTATTCAACTTAGTTTTGGAAGTTTTAGCCACAGCAATCAGAGAAAAAAAGGAAATAAAAGAAATCCAAATCGGAAAAGAAGAAGTAAAGCTGTCACTGTTTGCAGATGACATGATACTATACATAGAGCATCCTAAAGATGCTACCAGAAAACTACTAGAGTTAATAAATGAATTTGGTAAAGTTGCAGGATACAAAATTAATGCACAGAAATCTCTGGCATTCCTATATACTAATGATGAAAAATCTGAAAGTGAAATCAAGAAAACACTCCCATTTACCATTGCAACAAAAAGAATACAAAATCTAGGAATAAACCTACCTAAGGAGACAAAAGACCTGTATGCAGAAAATTATAAGACACTGATGAAAGAAATTAAAGATGACACAAATAGATGAAGAGATATACCATGTTCCTGGATTGGAAGAATCAATATTGTGAAAATGACTCTACTACCCAAAGCAATCTACAGATTCAATGCAATCCCTATCAAACTACCACTGGCATTTTTCACAGAACAAGAACAAAAAATTTCAAAATTTGTATGGAAACACAAAAGACCCCGAATAGCCAAAGCAATCTTGAGAACAATAAATGGAGCCGGAGGAATCAGGCTCCCTGGCTTCAGACTATACTACAAAGCTACAGTAAGCAAGGCAGTATGGTACTGGCACTAAAACAGAAAGATAGATCAGTGGAACAGGATAGAGAGCCCAGAGATAAACCCACTCACATATGGTCACCTTGTCTTTGATAAAGGAGGCAGGAATGTACAGTGGAGAAAGGACAGCCTCTTCAATAAATGGTGCTGGGAAAACTGGACAGGTGCATGTAAAAGTATGAGATTAGATCACTCCCTAACACCATACACAAAAATAAGCTCAAAATGGATTAAAGACCTAAATGTAAGGCTAGACACTATCAAACTCTTAGAGGAAAACATAAGTAGAACACTCTATGACATAAGTCACAGCAAGATCCTTTTTGACCCACCTCCTACAGAACTGGAAATAAAAACAAAAATAAACAAATGGAACCTAATGAAACTTCAAAGCTTTTGCACAGCAAAGGAAACCATGAACAAGACAACCCTCAGAATGGGAGAAAATATTTGCAACTGAAGCAACTGACAAAGGATTAACTCTCCCAAATTTATAAGCAGCTCATGCAGTTCAATAACAAAAAAACAAACATCCCAATCCAAAAATGGGCAGAAGACCTAAATAGACATTTCTCCAAAGAAGATATACAGACCACCAACAAACACATGAAAGAATGCTCAACATCATTAATCATTAGAGAAATGCAAATCAAAGCTACAATGAGATACCATCTCACACCAGTCAGAATGGCCATCATCAAAAAATCTAGAAACAATAAATGCTGGAGAGGGTGTGGAGAAAAGGGAACACTCTTGCACTGCTGGTGGGAATGTGAATTGGTACAGCCACTATGAAGAACAGTATGGGGTTTCCTTAAAAAACTACAAATAGAACTACCATATGACCCAGCAATCCCACTACTGGGCATATACCCTGAGAAAACCATAATTCAAAAAGAGTCATGTACCAAAATTGTTCATTGCAGCTGTATTTGCAATAGCCCGGAGGTGGAAAGAACCTAAGTGTCCACCATGCGAAGAATGGATAAAGAAGATGTGGCACATATATACACTGGAATATTGCTCAGCCCTAGAAAGAAACGAAATTGAGCTATTTGTAATGAGGTGGATAGACCTAGAGTCTGTCATACAGAGTGAAGTAAGTCAGAAAGAGAAAGACAAATACCGTATGTTAACACATATATACGGAATTTAAGAAAAAAAATGTCATGAAGAACCTAGGGGTAAAACAGGAATAAAGACACAGACCTACTTGAGAATGGACTTGAGGATATGGGGAGGGGGAAGGGTAAGCTGTGACAAAGCGAGAGAGAGTCATGGACACATATACACTACCAAACGTAAGGTAGATAGCTAGTGGGAAGCAGCCACATAGCACAGGGAGATCAGCTCAGTGCTTTGTGACCGCCTGGAGGGGTGAGATAGGGAGGGTGGGAGAGAGGGAGACGTAAGAGGGAAGGGATATCGGAACAGATGTATATGTATAACTGATTCGATTTGTTATGGGGCAGAAACTAACACACCATTGTAAAGCAATTATACTCCAATAAAGTTTTAAAAAATAGTACTTACTTTAAAAAAAAGAAAAGTTTTAAAACCTAGAAGTATTTGATTTTAAAAATTAATCCGTGTTTTTTAAGTCATCAATAGAAGCACTTACATCCAGTTTAAAAGACAGAGGAGAGCCTTCTCAGAGCCTGAATACAGTGTGACTGCAATGCTCCGAGCATACACAAAGGGCAAAACAATCTCAGGATTTCAGGGCTGGAAGGAGCTTGAGAAATTCTTCTGCCCTACTTCTTCATTTTAAAATGAAAACACTGCCCATGATTAATTCTCTTGGCTGACATCTTAAGATGCAGTTCCCTCACACTCTTCATCTCCTTTGACTAAGATTCTGAGACATCCTTCCAGTGGACCTCAAAATTTTGCATGTATCAGACACATTCAAGTTGCTTGTTTAAAATGCATATTCCTGGGCTGTATCAACAGAGACTCTGATTCAGTAAATTAGGAGAGGACCAAGGAATCTGTATTATTTTTAATAAGTTTATTTATTTTTTTATTTTCTTTTTTGGTTGCGTTGGGTCTTCCTTACTGCGTGCAGACGTTCTCTGGTTTCCGCAAGCGGGGGCTACTCTTCCTTGAGGTGCATGGGCTTCTCATTGCAGTGGCTTCTCTTGTTGCAGAGCACAGGCTCTAGGCATGCGGGCTTCAGTAGTTGTGGCACGCTGGCTCAGTAGTTGTGGCTTGCGGGCTCTAGAGCACAGGCTCAGTAGTTTTGGCACCCGGGCTTAGTTGCTCCACAGCATGTGGGATCTTCCTGGACCAGGGCTCGAACCCATGTCCCCTGAATTGGCAGGCGGATTCTTTTTTTTTTTTTTTTTCTTTTTGCTGTATGCGAGCCTCTCACTGTTGTGGCCTCTCCCGTTGCGGAGCACAGGCTCCGGATGCGCAGGCCCAGCGGCCATGGCTCACGGGCCCAGCCGCTCCGCGGCATATGGGATCCTCCCAGACCGGGGCACGAACCCGTATCCCCTGCATCGGCAGGCGGACTCTTAACCACTGCGCCACCAGGGAGGCCCGGCAGGCGGATTCTTAACCACTGCGCCACCAGGGAAGCCCAGAATTTGTTTTTTTTTTTTTTTTTTTTTTTTTTTTTTGCGGTATGCGGGCCTCTCACTGTTGTGGCCTCCCCCGTTGCGGAGCACAGGCTCCGGACGCGCAGGCTCAGCGGCCATGGCTCACGGGCCCAGCCGCTCCGCGGCATATGGGATCCTCCCAGACCGGGGCACGAACCCGTATCCCCTGCATCGGCAGGCGGACTCTCAACCACTTGCGCCACCAGGGAGGCCCCAGAATTTGTATTTTTTAACAAGCATCGTAAGTGACTCTGGGACAGGCCATAGACTGCACTTTAAGAAAGTGCTGCTAGATAATAACACAAATGGGCCAAATACTTAATATCTCACCTATTAATGGAAACATTTTGTCCAATAGTTTGAAAAATTCCAAAGGCAAAAGATGTATTTGAGAAAGTCTGGGTTGAACAAAAATTATTTTATAATATATTTTTTAATTTGTAAATGGAGTTCATAAAAAGTGGGGAAAATATCAAACCATGTTATGCTCTTAAAAGCAAAATAAGAAGATCCAGTTTCTAAATAGTTACTAAAGAATGCCATGTAGTATCATGACATTTGTGTCTTGATTATATAACTGAGCACTCTTAGGTTTAGTTGCTAATTTTCTTTCAAATTCTTTTAGAGTAAGTTTTCTTCCTGCTGAGGTAAATTGTACATAAATAAGAATAAAGTGGTAGAATTTATTTTTTCTTAAGAAGTGAAATAATGCTTTCACCTATAAATCACTGGACTGTTTTTTTATTTTTTTTTTATTTTATTTTTTTAATTTTTTTTTCTTTTTGCGGTATGCGGGCCTCTCACTGTTGTGGCCTCTCCCGTTGCGGAGCACAGGCTCCGGACGCGCAGGCCCAGCGGCCATGGCTCACGGGCCCAGCCGCTCCGCGGCATATGGGATCCTCCCAGACCGGGGCACGAACCCGTATCCCCTGCATCGGCAGGCGGACTCTCAACCACTGCGCCACCAGGGAGGCCCTGGACTGTTTTTTTAAAATAAACTATTTGGAGTGGTTTATTCTGATTCTATTTTTGATCACACATTTATAGAAGGTCATATATGATAGCTAAAACCACACTCCAAATGCTAGAAGTTCTACTGGGCTTATGAATTGCTTGATATTAGTGCATTCATACATTTCTCTTAAATGAAACTAGTTTTGTTTTTCAATTTTTACATCAACAATTTTAAATAAAAATCAGTGGCCTTAGTTTTAAACTTTTTTGTGTGAAAAGCTTAAAATATTTCATAGTTTAAACAAAGAAAGTAAATGGAACAAGTCAAATGATTTTACTTATGGTACTTACAAAGATCATGAACAGATCAGTTTAGGTGTATAAAAACACAAGATACATATTATTTACCATCTTCTTTAGCTGAATAAAGTCTAGACCCATAGAACTGGCACAGTGAATTCAGGGAGACCTACATAGCCAGGCAGGAGCTGCCCAGGAAAACCAGAGGGCTCTGATGGGATGCACCTCTCTGAAGATAACTCTAGTTCCCTTAATCAGCAGCAATCCCAGCAATGCAGACCACTGAAGACAGCCCTGATGTGTTGACACCTGGAGCTCACACTGGGAAGGATAATGCTATAGACAATGTTCGTGTCCCCCAAAATGCATATGTTGAAATCCTAACCCCACAGTGTGATGGTATTAAGAGGTGAGGCCTTCTGGAGGTGAATAGATCATGAGGGTAGAGCCCTCATGAATAGGATTAGTGCCTTTATGAAAGAGACCCCAGAGAGTTCCCTCCCAGCTTCTGCCATGTGAGGACACAGCAAGAAGACGGCCATCTACAACCAGGAATTGGGTTCTCACTAGACACTGAATCTGCCAGAACCTTGATCTTAGACTTCCGAGCCTCCAGAACTGTGAGAAATAAATGTATGTTGTTTATAAGGCACACAGTCTACAGTATTTTGTTATAGCAGCCTGAACGGACTAAGACAGAAGGTCACTAATCAATGCCACAAAGATCAATATACCAAGAGTGTCTCTCATCCATGGCCTCAGACAGAGCTTCAGCAGTGGCTTTGAAGGACAACAAAGTGTTTGTCTCTAACAGTAGACCCAAGACATCCAGCATGAAATTGTAAGGACCCTCTGAGAACCAGTAAGCCTGGTGGTGCATGTCATTGCCAAATTCACTTGCAAGAGTCTACAGAGACTCACTAGAATTTCAACATTATAAAACTCAAGCCACTTACTTGGTTTATTTAAACAATTTGCATAAATGAGAAACATAAGAGGAGATTAAAAATGTTCTTTTTATGTTACAAACAGATCCTTAGAAAGTATTTGCTTGAATGTTGCTATTGGACCCATTAGTGTGTAAAATTTTCCATGTTTCCTCCTTCTGGCATGAATCCTCACACTAAAGGCTGCAAGCCAAAAACTCAGAGGTAAAAATTAGCTCACCTTCTAGAAAACAACCTGGGGGGAGAGTGAGGTCACACTGAAATAATGAGCTATTATAAAGACAGCTTCCGTTGTTCACAGTCTATTAGGAGGAAAGGTCTGATAGTCCCTTTTTTAACTTTATTTTAACTCATAAAGTTAACAAATTAACTTTATTATTTCAAATACCTATAAAAACCTAATAATATACTAGGTGTTGCTTACTCTATCTTAAAATTAGGATAGGGGTCAGAAAAATGAAATAACTTGTTCAAGGAAATGGACCAAGATTTGAACAGAAGTCAGTGTGATGCCAGAGTCCACACACTTTCTACTGTTTCAAACCCTATCTAGTCTACTATTGATAGAAAATACAATAATTAATTATATTATCATTACATTAAGACATATGTGTGTGTACAAATTGATATATATGTGTTTTTGTGTCTATGTTTATGTATGTATTATATAGAGAGGGATAAAGATACAGAACATAAGTGAGAATAAGCCAAGGGAAGGAGCATGTTTCCCATAAAACAGGATGATCTGGTGGACATGTGCACTGTGAGATGATTACCACAGTCAAGTTGATTGACACATCCAATATCTCACATGGTTCCTTTGTGTGTGTGTGTGCGTGTGTGTGCGCACGTGTGTGTTGAGAGCACTTGAGATCTACTCTCGTGACAAATTTGAAGTGTCTAAGTGCAGTATTGTTAACCACGGTCACCATGCTGTACATCAGATTCCCCAGAACCTGTTCATCTTGTAAACGAAAGTGTTAGCTTTATATTTTGCATAATTCACACAGATAGGCTTGAATAGTGTAAGTGTGTTAAAATCTATGTTTAGTTTAGTGCCACCATCTGAAACATGTTTGGTTAACATTGTTGATATGAACAATAAAACAATCCATCTCTATTGATTCATGTCCAGGTAGAAGTAGATAATTTCATGCTTGGGAAGGTAGGCACCAAGAACTATTTGGTTGAATCTATTAAATATATTTTTTTTCTTTTTTTTTTTTTTTCCGGAACGTGGGTCTCTCACTGTTGTGGCCTCTCCCGTTGTGGAGCACAGGCTCCGGATGCACAGGCTCAGCGGCCATGGCTCACGTGCCCAGCCGCTCCACGGCATGTAGGATCTTCCCAGACCGGGGCACGAACCCGTGTCCCCTGCATCGGCAGGCGGACTCTCAACCACTGCGCCACCAGAGAAGCCCTGACTCTATTAAATATTAAGGGAGGAATAGGAGCAATCCAAGTAAAAGAAAAACAGGAGCAGCTTTCCCTATACCCCTGTGATCCTGGTCCTGGTCCTGGATGAAATCCAACATTCCAGCCATGTGATTGCCAGAAAATCACCTCTCTGGGGTCCCGTTTCCTCATCTACAAAATATAGTTTATAGATAAGAATCCACTTCTCCTTCAAAAAGGATAGAGGCATGTTTAGAGGACACAGGAGCCAATCTGAAGGAGCCCCACTAGCCGAAGCTGGACCAATTTGAGAAAGAAAATTAATAATGACAGCATTGGGCTATAACCCATAGAAAAAAATAAATATCCATGAGTCCATACTGATATAAATAATTGAATAAAGACATCAATGGAGGAGAAGGAATAGTGGAATAGCTCTTTCTAACAGGAGAACCCTAATTAGTAAATGTAGAAAGAATGAGGGAAATACATAATCACCATTAGGCAAATATCACAGTAAAAACTGCTCCAGGCAACTACCACTGGAAAAATGCTAAAATCAGGGCATGAAAGTTTGAGGAAAGACAGGATAGAAGGTTGCTCAGGGAGCCCGGAGAACAAGGCAGGTAATTTTCATGAATAACAGCACCCAGCTGGTGGCCTGAGCAGAAAACCACGCCCACCAGCAGAGCCAGCCAGACTCCCATGTTCTCAGCTGAGCCTCATCTTTGCTCAGTGCTCCATAAACACTGACATGGTTTTCTTCTATGACTATATTTTTCTGTTTCCACACTGGCCATTCTCCCTTTTTTTGCAGTTCTCAGCCCTGGCTGCCCATTAGAATCACCTGGAGAGCTTTCAAAAATCCTGATGCCTGGGTCATTCCCCAGACCAATTAAATCAGACTTTCTGAAGGAGGGCCTCAGCCCTCATTAGTTTTGAAAGCTTTTCGGGTGATTCCAGTGTGCAGCCAAGGTTAAGCACTACAACTATATTGATATAATTTTTTTTTTTTTTTTTTTTTTTGCGGTACGCGGGCCTCTCACTGTTGTGGCCTCTCCCGTTGCGGAGCACAGGCTCCGGATGCACAGGCTCAGCGGCCATGGCTCACGGGCCCAGCCGCTCCGCGGCATGTGGGATCTTCCCAGACCGGGGCACGAACCCGTGTCCCCTGCATCGGCAGGCGGACTCTCAACCACTGCGCCACCAGGGAAGCCCTATATTGATATAATTTTTATTTAGCTATGTTAATATCACAGTGCAGGAAACAGACAAGTCCAACCTTCCCTGCTTTCTGACAAAGTGCTTTCAACATATATGACAGATAGAAGGATCCAAAATTTTACCATCAGCATTTGACAGAAATAAGGTGAGAGGCAGCTGGAAGCAAGTGGTAAAGAATTCATCAAAACAAAAGAAATTTCCTGAGTACTAACATTTTTGTGGCTCATTACATGGGTTCATGATGCGATACAAAAATGAATCAGAAAAAGATCAATCCCACACGCTGAGAGTCTGATCTGAGATGGATGATACTATGTATAATGTGCTGTGTGTCACCAAGTTGAAATGTGATGAGAGTCGGGGATCGGGTGAGGAGTGATTTCCAGCCAGGAGATTATAGGAATCTTTGTAGAGTGGGTGACTTTTCAGCGGGCCTGGGAGGATGGGTGGGAACTGAAAACATGGAGCCAGAAGGAAGGACATTCTGAAAGGGCACAGATGAAGAGGTGGGAAACTGTGGAGGAGGGACAGGGGACAGCAAGTTGCCCCATTTCCCTGGCTGGAGGAGAATGGAAGGTACCAATACCTGAAACATTCTGTCACTTTGGTAGTTTGGGTACTATTCCCCATCAGAGATTTGGTTAGATCTTGACAAGAAGTTGTGAGAATTGGGTAATTTGCTTTTTACACTCATAATCTGATGTGATGTGTCCAAAGGGTTGGGTGGTGGACATAGAGGCCTCGTGAATGTATTTATATGTGTGTATTTCAATCTTGCAAGGCCCCAAATTAAATTACAGAAGAAACTTGGGGATTAAAAAAACCAGCTATTTCAATGGTGATAACATTTTTCTGTGAGGTGCAAGTCTGGCCATCTGCCATTTCCAGTATTATTACTTTACCTCAATAAGAAGAGGATAATGCCAGGTTTGTGTGAGTTAAGCTCATGAAGATGAGAAATATCTCGGTTAGCAAGGAGAACTAGCGACCCACACATGTCATTCCTCAGGGAAGCGCGTCCTGCCTGACAGCTCAGCAGGTGGAACAGGGAAGCCCAGCAGCTGCTCCCCGGCCAGCAGCCGTCACCATGGCAACGCCCCGGGGTGGGAGGAGCAGCTCAGCCCTTGGAAACCGCCAGCATTTAAAAAGTAATGCAGCATAGCACAGGGAGATCAGCCAGGTGCTTTGTGACTGCCTGGAGGCGTGGGATAGGGAGGGTGGGAGGGAGGGAGACGCAAGAGGGAAGGGATATGGGAACAGATGTATATGTATAGCTGATTCACTTTGTTGTAAAGCAGAAACTAATACACCATTGTGAAGCAATTATACTCCAATAAAGTTGTAAAAAAAAAAAAAAAAAAAAGTAATGCAGATGATCCTGGATTGGATCCTGCACGAGAAAAAGACATTCTTATAGAAACGTCCTTTCTAAAGACATAACTGGGACAAATGGGCTCAATTTGAGTGTGAATTGTGGATTAGATATGTGGTTCTCAAACTGCAGTGTGCTTCAGCCTCACCTGGTAGGCTTGTAAAAACACAGCCAGATCCCACCACCAGAATTTCTAATTCACTGTGGCTGTGGTGGAAGCTAACAATCTGTATCTCTAAGTAAAGATCCCAAATGATGCTGATGCTGCTGGTCTGGGATCACACACTGAGAACCACTGGATTACATACCAGCATTGCATCGATGTTAATTTCCTGATTTTGATCTTCATACTGTAGTTATGTTAAGAAAATGTCCTTGGCCTTAGAAAACACTCACAGGAGGATTTAGGACAAAGGGGCATCATGTCTGTGACTTACTCTCAAGTGGTTCAGGAAAAAATAGGTAGATAGATGATAGATAAAAATAATAAATAGAATAATAAAGCAAATGTGAAAAAATAACAATTGGTAAATCTGGGCAACGTGTATATGGGAGTTCACTGTGTTCTGTAACTTTTCTAGTAGATTAAAATTACATGAAAATTAATAATTAAAAATTAATATAAGGAGAGAAGTTATAGCTTATCATCTAGCTCTGTTCAATATGGAAGCCACCAGCTACACATGGTTATTTACATTTAAAGTAATTAAAATTAAATAAAGTTTAACATCCAGCTCCTCAACCATACTAGCCATATTTCATCAGGTGCTAAAGGGTCGTATGTGACTAGCAGCTACCATATTGGACAGCACAAATATAGAGTATTACCATCATCACACAAAGTTCCACTGGACAGTCCTCACTACAGTGAAAAATATTTTAAGATCGTGAGAGTCTCTTTGGAAAATCCAGTGTGCCGAGAGCAGCAGCAGAGGTAGCAGTAATAGGCATAAGCAATAGGAGTCAGTTGCTTCCCACATAAGAGTTTATTAACTGAATGGGGCAAAAAGAAGAAAATGATTAAGTTATAGCTGTAGGATCATAGTGTAGTTATATTTGTAAATCCCTGGGTTTTGCACAGATCAGTGACATATTTGCCAGAGCAGCTGTTCTTACCCATGCTCTGCGCACCTCATCATTTTACTGATTTTCTTAAAAATCTGTTGGATGAAGGAGAAGTAAACACCCAAATGTCCTGGTTCTTTTTCTGTTTTTCCCCCGCTTCTCCTTCAAGCAGAGGAGGGGCAAGACTGGATGGGGAAACTCCCACCAAGGCTGTGCCAGGGATACTGTCCTGAAGGGGAACAGCCAAGACCTGGATGATATCAAATTTTCAGATATTCTAACTTTGCTACTGGTTTCATTTTGGATGACACATCAGCTACCATGTAAAGCACAGCGAGGCTGGTTTTTGTTGCTATCTTTACTCCTTCTGATTTGTTTCTCCTCCTTCCTCTTCTTTTCCGCACCTCAGACACCCAGCACCCTCTGACCCAAACAGCGTCATTTCTCTTGGGCCCCAGCAACACCCAGGTGATGAACTGAATACATTCTAAAGTATGAATAGAACCAGATTCTCCCAAGGTACATTTGGCTAACACTAGCTCTCAGAATGTTCTGGGAGATACTGTCTGAGCAAGGGCATGTTTGGGTATTCTCTTTCTGACCCAAGCCCTGTAACTCCCCTCTCCCTATCCTCTCAGGAGTGACCGCCCAGACCCACATATGCTGCACCTTGTCAGCCCCAAGTCCCCTCCACCCGGCACCTTTCTCAGAAGCTTCATGTTCACTTGGGCTCAGTAAAATGCACAGCTATTATCACTTGGGGAGAACATGGAATGGCAGGGAAAACTGCAAATACCTGAAGCCATAAATCACAAATCATTTAATATGAAGGATTTTCATGGGGAAAATGAGCCATATTCCCATTTCCAAGTTTCCATTGGGGAAAATGAACCAGAGTTAGAACCCAGGACTCAGGAGGTGTCCCTCTGCTCTGTCCAGGCCTCTGTTACAGCATTTAAATGTCCATCTAATAATCGAATCATTGTCGGAGGCTTGAAGAATGCACCCACACACACACACATACCAAAAATAAACATGCTGGATTGTTTTTCTGCAGCAATTCCTCCTTAAAATACATTCACTCTAAGTTTTCCAAGAAAGAGAAACCCTTCATCAGAAACAAGTTTGTCAATTACATAGAGATGATCACTCTTAGCAGCAAGACACAACATCACAGGTATTTATAGTTCACCTTGTGGTTGGCTAATTAAACTGCTGAGATGTCTCTTTACAGACAGCTTTTTACTATGAAATATATATATATATATATTTTAAATTTATTTATTTTATTTATCTTTGGCTGCATTGGGTCTTCGTTGCTGCGCGTGGGCTTTCTCTAGTTGTGGCGAGTGGGGGCTACTCTTGGTTGCAGTGTGTAGGCTTCTCATTGTGGTGGCTTCTCTTGTTGTGGAGCACAGGCTCTAGGCACACAGGCTTCAGTAGTTGTGGCACGTGGGCTCAGTGGTTGTGGCGCACGGGCTTAGTTGCTCCGGGGCATGTGGGATCTTCCCAGACCAGGGCTTGAATCCATGTCCTCTGCATTGGCAGGCCCGCTGTGCCACCAGGGAAGCCCTGTGAAATATATTTTTATTAAGATTTCAAAAAGAGAAGGAGAGTCTCACCTCACAGTACTCTGTGATAATTCAGAAATTATCTTGCTCCACAAAGTTCGCATGGAACTTGATAATGGCTGGATGGTCCAGCTTGGAAAGGAGCTGGGTCTCCAAAGTGGCCTGCACAGTCTCATTTGGATTGAGTTCTCTAGTAGAGATTTCCTTCAGGACCTTTCTGCAGCCAAAAAAAAAAAAAAAAAAATTTAATACATTTAGAACTAAAAAATATGTTTAATAGACGTGAACAGTGGTGCAGGACCATCTAATTAATGCCCAGGCTGTGACCTACTCAGAGGCGTGTTATCACCGGTGACTCCTGGGCACCCTGGGTCTGCCTCTGTCCTGGCAGTGCCCTCCACACCTGTGGCCCTAGTTTGGTCATACGGGGCAGAGACAGGGCTAATCTTGAGTGGCGTGGCTGAAGCGGCTCTTCCTCAGCCTCTAGGTGTCTCTGTTTCTGTCTTTTTCTGTCTGTTTGTGTGTTTTCTCTCTCTACTTATCTGTTTTCCTGTTTCTGTCTGCTTTTCTATTTCTCTCACTATTCCTATCTTGGTATCTCTCTGTCTCTCTCTCTGTCTCTCTGTCTCTCTCTCTGTCTCTCTCTCTCTCTCTCTCTCTCTCTCTCTCTCTCTATATATATATATATATATATATATATATGTATGTATGTGTGTGAATATAATATAATTTAAAAATCTGTCACTCTGTCTCTCTGCATCTGTCTTATTCTCTTTTTGACTCTCTTTTCCTCTCTGACTCTCTCTCTGCCTCTGCATGTGTGTATAAATACACATGCTTCTCTCTGTCTCTCAGCTCTAAAATTTTCCAAATCTATCAACTTAATATCAGCAGAATCAATATCTACTTATTTTCTTTTTAAAACTATCCTTGGCATATCATACTTTATTGCTACCAGTATTTAGGAGAAGAAAAAAATCTAAAAACATTGACAGAGGTATTCAAGCATGTATAAATGGAACAAGAGCTCATTACATCTCCAAATTATTAATTTAAAAATTGTGATAACTAATGAGGAGTGGACCAAAACATTATCTCTTCCCATCTACGGAAAGAAACAGACTGATGACCAAACCAATTACAGTGCCACGGTGTAAACAGATTGCCAGGAAAAGCACTTTAGAGCACCAATTATGTATGCCGACAGATTCCACTGATTATAAGTGAGCCTTAGCTGTTCATTAAGTTCTGCAGGACCTGTACTAGAAGACATTTTGCAGTAACGTTATTTAAGATTAACTACTTATGCATATAAATGAAAATGTATTTATAGTAGAAGCTCTCTTAATTAAAGGCCCTTTAACCAAATCCTAGATTAACCAGAGCTCTGCAGTCCTTTCTAACAGATGCCAATGGCCACCTTTGTGTTGGGGACGCGGTGGCCAGCAGGTGCTCTCTGGGCCACCTTCAAGTTGAGGTGTTTACCCAAGTCATAGCATCTATTTCCAAACCTGTTTATGCCACTCGTGCCCAGTATTGTAAATCTGTGACTTAAATATGACAAACAGTTGTAGGGTGAGTGAGTGTTGTCTCTGCTAGAAAAACTAAGTCAAACGCTTACCACAAAGCTTAATAATGACAAGTTGCAAAAAAAAAAATGCTGTTAAAGAAGTAATTGATAAGACAGTTCTAAAACGTTGGTTTAAAAATGTAAAAATCTAGCATTCTGAACTGAGATTGCTAAATTCTCATTCTACTTTAAAGAAGGTAAACTTGGAAAACTTAATCAACTTAACATGGGTAAGTTTATGCAAGAAAAGATGAAGCGACCTCTCATCAGAGGACATCAGATGTTGGCTGCACAACAAAAATGAGAGAAAATGTACAACGATATGTTTTAAGTGGCTATAAACGTTTTAGTTATGTCATTTCATTTTAAAATTGTTCCCTTATGTAACCAAGGACCAGCCCCAATAACACTGGACAGGGATCATCACAATTGTTTTGTTAGGTCTTGAACGCCCCACCAGGCCCCTACTTGATAATGGAGTGGATTCTGGAGAAATTCTTGCTTGGTAACGTGTTCTACAGAGAGACTGTTCTAGCAAGAATTTGGTTAAAAATGACCTCATGTTATTAAGAGTGGCGTCTCAAACTGTTTGGTATAATAAAGGAGCTTGAAATGACAGATGCGGTTGTTTTCCTGTAACTTCTAAAAATGATAAAGCTGTAAGCCAAATGACATATTCATGGTACTTTTCCAGTACTTACTGTGCCCCAGCCAACGTGCAGTTGTAAAAGTCACAGTGGTTAATTTATACAGCACGGGGATATAAAGCCTCACTCAAACTTGCAATATTCTCTTGCTGTGAAGGAACAAATGCTATCAAAAGCTTTAAGATACTTATTTTTTCTTACAAACATCAACTATTGTGCAACAGGGCATGAGATTTTACATATAGTTACCTGAGCCCCGTCTGGCAGCCTGATGATAAGGCATAAAATCTCATTTGCTCACAGCTTAGCAGATGAAGGTAGGGCTATCAAGACAGGTGATATCTAATATAATCACCTCTGGCAGACGCGGAGATATTCCACCTTCCTTACCTAAAACTGATAGAGGAAACTCTCATGGCGTGTCACATAATGTGAGAGCCTTATCAGACGAGCAGAGCACAGAAACTGACCAAGTCAAGGAAGCTTGCCCCTGGCTCAGTGACACTCAGCCTGTCACCCTCTCCTAAGTAACAGGAAAGATATTTACTTTATCAGAACTTCAGCTGTTCAGGAGAAACTTTTTAGCAGCTGCAAAAACAGGCACTCACTCATTTTTCAAACTTTCTGTTGTCTTTCCCAAGTGACATGTTTCTTTCTAGAATCAGTAGTGAACTGACAAACTTTGGAGAGTGACTGGAAATTTGGGATAACTATAGCTAATTTCATTCCCTTCAAATTGGTCCACCTTCCACACAAATGGGGGAGATGATATCTTTGAGAAGTTCAGGGTTATTTTCCCCAAATTTCCCTGTAGTCTTTCACATATTTCAAATTGAACAAGCAGCATAGGCTGCCTCAGGAAAAAGATGACATCACAAACTACAGAGAATTTGAGTCAAATCCCTGGCTTTTGATTTTCCAAAGGAGAGACCAAGGCCAAAGAGAAAAGATCTGAAGGAGCACCTGACCAGGGGCATGAGTGTCCTCCCTGCCCGACGTGAGAGAGACCCTCGGGACCAGCTGCAGGGGAGGCAAGAACATTAGGCACTGCTGAGCCCTGGGAAATAGTTCATGTCCCCCAGGCTGTGTCCTGGGGGACAGAACTCCCAGATGGGGAGAAGAGCCCCAGAGCAGAAGCCCTGTTATATTTCCAAAACAGGAACCTCACATTTCCTTGTGTCCAGCAAGGGGTAGGAGTGAAAGAAAGGTCTTCAAGGGGCAAGTAAACCAAGGGGTCTAAGAGTTCTGGAATCTCAGTGAGGACTGCTGTGTGTGTAGTGGTGTAGTGGGCTCTGAGAATTCGTCATCCCTGCCCTTGGGTCTCCTGAGGAAGACAGATAGTAAGCAGATCAGTGTGCATAAATGTGTGTATGTGACTACGTTTGTATTTTCTAAAACTTCAAATCGAGCTGGGTGCTACAAAGCTAGTGTAATTGATGTCTGAGGCCCTCCTGATTTAAGCTGCCGTGACTCTCTAATTTGATCAGCAGCTACTGCACCCACTGAGGGCAAATCCACAGGAAACAGATTTTAACTGCAGCTTAAATAAGACAGTAATACTTTTTGCTTTGTAAAAACTTCAGTATTCACCTGTTTAACAGATTATTAAGTCTGCTCAGGACTTTCAAGGTAAGAGTTTTCATCCATCTAGCAAGGCTGCAATTATTTTAACTAATCCTTTCTTAAATGGTCAGCTCTCATTTTTTCTAATTTACAAGGAAATATAGTTTTATTACAGAAAAATTTGAAAACAAAACATAGTCCACAATCCACTACAGAGATCATCAGCAGTAACAATTTTGTGTACTTCCTTCACATCTTTTTGCTACACATTTTTTTAACACTAGAGGCCAGTTTAGACGATTTGCCTGCTATTTTCATGAGACAGTATCAGCAGAAATCTGTCATTTGTGGCTGCCCAGTGTCTTTCGACAGCCTCCCTGCACTGTAGTAGACCCCTGGGCTGTGGGTCCTGCCTTCCCTAGATAAAATCAAACAGACAGACAATTCCTCATCTCCCACCTGCCTTGAGTTGGGGTGCCAGTGTGGGACCTGGGTTCTGCCAGTCAGCTGGACCAAGCCGGGACCTTGCCTTGGGTGTGAGCTGTGTGGAGGGACAGGGCAGGCACAGGACCTCCCTTCGCTAATACAGGTGTCCTAAGAAAGAGCGTGGGCCTGGGGGCAGTGGCAGTGGGCCAATTCCAGGCTGACATTCCTGGAAATCTAGCCTCCCTGCCCCGCAGCCTCCCGCCGCTGTGAGAGCCACCTGTGTGCAGAATAAATCCCCTTCTGCCTCAACCGTGCAGAGGGTGGTTACTCACATCTGCGTCTAGAGCCCTGACACACGCGATTATGCTTCACAGAGCACTGCGAGGTGTTCCCATGAAGCACTCACTTTGGGATAATGAAAACTGAACCTCCAAAAATTTGACTCATTTAGGTTAATTTTTATTCATTTATTTGAGTCTTAAAACTTAGGATCTTCTGAGGGATTTAGGGCCTTTTATGGGTAGAAGTATCATGAGAGTGGAAAAACATCCTTTTAAAAGTTACTTAATCCCCTTTAATATGATATATAACTTTAAAACGTAAAGGGACATGAAAAAATGGCAGTGATATTTGTTCCAAAAAGTGGCACATTAATAAAAGATGGGAAAGCCGGGAACTAAAGGTACCTAAAGGAGTAGCTGAAAAAACATTGTAGGTGTTAGTGGAGGGTATACTACAGATGGAATTTTATTTTCTTTCAGTTGTTTTTCCTTCTTTCAGCAAATCAGAAACATTTTTAATGTCTGTGGCCAGAGAAAAGGATAATATTATTTTATGGATCATCATCATATGCCATAATCTATGAGCTGCCTTTGTTTTTAACAATTAAATCCCTGATTCCAGCTTGTTTCAGGGTAAAAACTCTGATTCATCTGATCTTTTCCTCTCCACCCCTGATCACAGGCATGTTGCAGTTTTTGGACACAGACGGAGCTCAGATGACATCACCATACAGTGCAGGGACAGCAAGCCTCAGGTGCCCATGGCAGACACCAGCAACTAAGGAGCAAAATCCTTCTGCTGAGCCTGACTTCAGACTCCACACAAGGTGCCAGGCAGCCACTGCCAAATACCTTCACATCGAAAGTTCTACATTTCTGTTATTTCACCATCTACTGACTGCCTTGGGTATGCCAAACACAGTATCATGTTCTGGGGATAGAAAGATGAAAAAGATAAAACTTCTGCCCTCCAAGAAAGCTCAGTCTCATGGGGAAGGCCAACAAGTAAAAAAATAGTTGAACAACTTCACGATAAATGCAATAATAGAGCTGGGGATGGGGTGAGGACCCCTAGCTCTCCTTTGAGAAGAGAAAAAACGTAAAATCTATAGACTAGAGCCCCAGGACATTCACTTTTGCACACGGAAACTACTTTGTAGTAAGCTGAATTGCCTTCTCCCCAGGTGGATTCCAAGTAGCAAAAGGAATGAATTTATCATTCTTTACAATTTGCCCTGTATAAACTAATAGCCAGTAGAGGGACAGCTATATTTGCATTACCTGAAGAGGCTACGAAAGTTAATAAGCAGGTGACTTTTCAAAAAAAGAAAACTGCTTGAGAATTTCAATATCTATATATCCTTCTTTAGAGTCACTCATGCACAGACACACACACAACCACAGTATACATTACAGAACGACGAATGAAAATGTTACAGGGAGGGGTGTTTCTTAAAATATCTAAAAACCTGGCAGGTTCACAAAACACTCCTTCCTTCCTTCCACCCCCTGCATCCCCCCCTGCTCCCCGCCATTTATCTATCCCAATTTTTAATCAGAAAAAAGCATTTGAGCTATATATAACTATATTTTAAAAGATAATGTATTGAGCCATGCTCTGCTCTAGAGGACTCCCTCAGTTTGGGGTCCCCAGGAAGCAAACGCTGAGACAGGATTTGAGGCAGGTGATCAATTTGAGCAGTAAGAAGAGGGGTAGGAAAGTGAGGTGAAGGGAGGGGAGCCATTCAAGGGCCTGTTATCAAGCCAGTTACCACTGTGGGCAACTGGGGCTTAACTGTGGAGGAACCCTAGGGGCAGGCATAGAACACACCTCTGGGCTCCTCTGCCCGAGGGGCGGGGACTGACTCCCTCATCCACTGACTCAGGCTGCTCCTGGGAGTATCAACTTCCCCACTCTCTGCCCCACTGGAGCACAGAGGCCCTGGCAGCCAGGGAGGCCTCAGGCAGAGCTGCCCCTGCCACAGGTGGAGGCTGGGTCCACGAACAGGAAATGCTAATTGGCCAGGGGACATGGGTGGGGTCCCAACACCATCTGCCACAGGGATGAAAATAAAGGCAATTTTTCTCCACTTTAAATTCTGCTCTATTTTACCTTTACTCCTAAAGATAGCTAGGATATAGTGATTCTGAGACACAGTGTCTGTAACACTGAATAATGAAACTGCAAATCAGTTATAACCTACAGATAAATTCCATCTCCTATGCTTCTGGAGACTTCATTTACAAACACATTAGCAGCATATGGGAGTATTATGTACAGATAATAAGCAAAAATAACTAATAATACAGATAAAAAATGAAGAACAAATAACAGAAGTATTTCAGACATTTTTGTTTGGCAAATATGTTATTCCTGGCTCCTGTTTAGATTATATTTTCATTTGTGGTAACAAGTTCCATGCAGTGTTTCAATGCTGGTACCATAACAAATTAGGCAGGTTGCCTTTTATTTTTAAGGAACAGAAAAGAGTAAACAGAAATTTCAGGAGCAGGAGTTTTGAAGATAAATATTGCCTGAATAAAAAGTTTCTAATAATCATGTAAATTCAATGACTCTTCCCATCTGTATAAACTTAAAAAACAGAAATGGCTTGAACACACGTCTCAAGGCTGGAAATGGTGCTGGCGCTCAGTGGAGGTTCTCTGCAGGGAATCTCTGGTGTCAGTGCAAGAACAGAACTGGCTTCAGGACAGACCCCAACCAGCCCTTTCCCAGGGGGGCTCCCTGGAGGTGACAGAGAAGACACAAAGTGTCTAACTGCTCTGCTGTGCAAAGCTCTCCTCCCAGGGCTTGACAGACTCCACAGCCGAGCCCAGGAATCCATGAGTGAGTGTGAATTGGTCGGGTTGGGGTGGGGGGTAACAGAGGGCAGCCTGGGTATCTGTGCCCTCACGGCCAGGCAGCCATCTCCTCCCTGTGTCTAAGTCACAGCCTCTACCAAAGCTGCTGGGACTGTCTCCTGAGAGCTCACTGAGAACAAACTGCCCTTTCCTCTCCTTTCAGCCAAAAAAATGAGTGGGTTCCATTCACGGTGAGCAGCTTCCTGGAGCTCCTTTCCACAGCCTTGGAAAGTTCTCTTTACCACCAGGATGTAACGCAGCCAACTCCAGTTCCCCTGAGAACCAGTGAGGGCTCTTCCCCCACCCTCCTTCTCCCACACACCTCCAGACAAGTGGTCAGGCAGTTCTGTCTTTCTTATTTATACAGACGAGCACAGTCATTAAATATTGTGGCTTAATTATTTTAAGAGAGGGTGGCTGTCTCCCCCTCTCCCCAGACCCTGGGGTGAATCATAACTGATCTAAGCCCACCATGTAATCCTAGTCCCCTTGCCAGTGATCAGTCTAGACATGTGGTGTAATTCTGGCCTGGGAGATGTGGGGAGGGCTCATGATGGTTTTCTAGGAAAGATGCTCCTCACTGATAAAAAAGGGAAGCATAGGAGGAGAGTCCCCTTCCTCCGTCTCTGCAACGCTATTACTCGCCTGTGACTCCTTTGACCTCGGCAGCCAGCTGGCGTCCTGAAGGAACTGTCCTGAGACGACAGGCTGAGTGATGGGAAGGCACCAAGGCCCCTGACGACTTCATCACGGGGATCTGCTCTCCCTCTGGACTTTTTGTTAGGGAGATGAGTCTTTCTTATTGTTTAAGCCAGCTTGGTGGCCAAAGATATCCTGATACCAACACTTTGCTACAAGAAGAAAGAGGAGGCTTTTAAAGAAGAGATTAGAAGCAGAGGTGGAGGATGTGGTGAACACTCCACACATTTGTATGTGCTTCAGGCTGTGAAAACCCAAAGGAAGGGAGTTAGGTTTAGCTGTGCAGTACATAAAGATTAGAACAGAGATAAGCCCCTTGAGAACAGGGGCTATGTCTTATTTCCTTAAAAAGTGCTAAGTCTCCTATTTTAAACTGGAAAAGATAACTTGGTTCTTTTCTACTTGGACATTAATACGAATCTTCAAAAAATTATGACAAAGTAAACTACAATGAACTATACAAAAATGGATGTATAGTGAGAAAAAAACTATTTGAATAAAGGACTAGAAATTATTTGTTGTTAGTGAATCTGGAAAATAAGATAACATGGGATTTCTTTAAATAATTTGAAAACCATTTTATTCGTTGATTCAAAATTCTCATGTGTCAAAAATTTTAGCAGTTATCAAAAAGTATCAGGATTCAGAAAGATTAAAATTCCACCGCTGTTCCCTTCCTTCCCTTGGGCAGAGATATTGGAGTTGTGATAGCAAACAGGAGGTTTCTAAAATGAGGGACAACGAGGAAAAGAGGGAAGTAAAGGGCACAGTTAATACAGCAATCAAAAATAAGACAAAATATACAAATAAAAAAATACTTCCCACCCCTTCTCCCTCCTCCAGTCAGTAACGCTTCTTGTCTGTACACTTGATACCAGCCCCCGTATGCCAGCTGTTGTACTGTACTACTGTACTTTTCAAGGTACTGTACTGTAAGATTAAAACTGTTTTCTTTAAAAAAAATATATTGAGATGAAAATGACCAAGAAAAAAAGAATTTCTAAAAGATTTGGTCTCTCTCCTCTCCTGCCCCCCCAATTAAGAAAACATACTTTAATAAATAATAATAAATATACATTTTTCTGTAATTCTCTGGAGATAGAAAAAAATGTTAGTATAAGGAATTACTTTGTTTTACATAGTCTGAAGCTTCAAACTTAAGAAATTAAGGATGAGGTCATTAGGTATTAGAGGCACAAGGTTGATCATTATAATTTTTAGAAGGTAAAACAAAGTTCCAAGAACTGGAGGTGATGTTTATTCGCATGGCAGCCTTGTGAGAAGCCTCCATCCAAGAGAAGTCTCTCTTGACCCCTCAGGGGTAGGATAGGGGCCCCTCCTCCAGGCTCCCATTGCCCCCTGTGATGTCTACTCACATAGGAGGTCCCGTACTGGCCTGCAGGCACCCAGAGCCAGCTCAGTCCATTCACTGTGGGATTCCCAGCACCTGGCAGTATGTCTGAATGAAACCAAGCTTACACACTCATTACCATTCAAAATTCAGCTCCTTCACTACCTTCACCATAAGAACTCTGACAACTGTGTCTTTCCATATGTATTTCTTGGTCTCCATCCCCAGACTGAGAGCAATTACATTTTGTTCCTTTCTGTATCCTCGGTGTCTAGCACAAGTCTTAGCACACAGTGGATGCACCATCAACGTTTATTGACTATTACATGATCAAAATTAACACCCCACCAAGCACTGTGATTACAGGTGGTGAGAGACACAACCCCTATGTGTGATTCTTCCCCTTATGGAAGCACATCAGCCTACATGCTGGGCATCCATCAGAAAATGAAAGTTTATAAAAACTGCTTCCAACATCCTTGCTGGAATGGCCCTTATCCGGAAGTGACTTATCCATGGGAGCTGACAGTAACACTTGCATAGACAGAGAAAAATGGCAAAAAGATATTTCATCCTGGAAAATGGTTCTGCTCAGAGGTTTCCTAACATCTCAGAGATGATAACTCCCACTGGATGACCTGGCCCATGAGAAGCACAAAGCTGCCCAGTTTCTAATCCTGTCCCCTCGCTCAACCTCTTCCCCAATCTTGGGATGGATTTTATGTACTTATAGAATTTTAAAGCTAGACAAGACCCTCAAGAGTAGATCCATCAAAGCAGCCCAACCTATTAAGGTCCTCAGGATTGAGTAATTTTTTTTGGCTGTCATTTTAAAAAAAATTTTATTGGAGTACAGCTGATTTACAATGTTGTGTTAGTTTCAGTTGTACAGTAAAGTGAATCAGTTATACATATACATCTATACACTCTTTTCTACATTCTTTTCCCATATAGGTCATTACAGAGTATTGAGCAGAGTTCCCTGTGCTAGACAGTAGGTCCTTATTAGCTACCTAATTTATATATAGTAGTGTGTACATGTGAATCTCAATCTCCCAATTTATCCCTCCCCCACTTACCCCCTGTAACCATAAGTTTGTATTCTACATCTGTAACTCTATTTCTGTTTTGTAGATAAATTCATTTGTACCATTTTTTTTAGATTCCACATATAAGCAATATCTATGGTATTTGTCTTTCTCTGACTTACTTCACTCAGTATGACAATCTCTAGGTCCATCCATGTTGCTGCAAATGGCATTATTTCATTCTCTTTTATGGCTGAGTAATATTTCACTGTATATATGTACCACATCTTCTTATCCACTCCTCTGTCGATGGACATTTGGATTGCTTCCATGTCTTGGCTATTGTAAATACTGCCGCAATGAACACTGGGGTGCGTGTTTCGAATTATGGTTTTCTCCAGACATGTGCCCAGGAGTGGGATTGCCAGATCTATCGTAGTTCTATATTTAGTTTTTTAAGGAACCTCCATACTGTTCTCCATAATGATTGAACCAATTTACATTCTCACCAACAGTGTAGGAGGGTTCCCTTTTCTCCACACCCTTTCCAGAATTTATTGTTTGTAGATTTCTTTTGATGATGGCCATTCTGACCGGTGTGAGGTGACACCTCATTGTAGTTTTGATTTGCATTTCTCTAATAATTAGTGATGTTGAGCATCTTTTCATGTGCTTTCTGGCCATCTGTATGTCTTCTTTGGTGAAATGTCTATTTAGATCTTCCATCCAATTTTTGATTGGGTTGTTTGTTTTTTTGATATTGAGATAGCTGCATGAGCTGTTTGAATATTTTTGAGATTAATCCCGAGTCGGTCGCTTTGTTTGCAAATATTTCCTCTCATTCTGTGGGGTGTCTTTTCACTTTGTTTATGGTTTCCTTTGCTGTTCAAAAGCTTTTAAGTTTAATTAGGCCCCATTTGTTTATTTTTGTTTTTATTTTCATTACCCTAGGAGGTGGATCAAAAAATATATTGCTGGGCTTCCCTGGTGGCGCAGTGGTTGAGAGTCCACCTGCCGATGGAGGGGACACGGGTTCGTGCCCCGGTCCAGGAAGATCCCACATGCCGCGGAGCGGCTGGGCCCGTGATGGCCGCTGAGCCTGCGCGTCCAGAGCCACAACAGTGAGAGGCCCGCCTACCGCAAAAAAAAAATATATATATATATTGCTGCGATTTATGTCAGGGAGTGTCCTGCCTATGTTTTCTTCTAAGAGTTTTATAGTGTCCAGGACTGACTAATGTATCCAAGGTCATAGAGAAGTTACAGCAGAGCCGCCATTCACCTCTTGAAGGAGGAAACAGACCACAACTCCAAAGAACAGAATTCCGTCTCAAAGTTTAACATTTGCCCCTCTTTCATTTGTGTATAGGATCTGCAGTGTCTAGCAGCTAAGACAGCCCAAAACTTTCTCATTTTTCAAACCATTTTTCAAAGAACAAAAACACCCGTCACCTGCTCTACTCATCCCCTCCTTAGCATCAAAGAAGAGAAAACGAAATGACTAGAATAACAGTCTTGCTCCTGATGAGGCACTGGTGAAGCTATGTCTGTTTTTATTAATTATCATTTGAGTGCTATGGAAAATCTTACCGATAATCAAGAGTTTGTGCCAGTTACAGAGCCCCAGATATGGAGGTTTGGAATGAGACCACACAGAAGGGGAAGACAATGTTTCCGAGGACTTACCTTTCCTAGCATTAGATTACATTTCTGAGGTTGTCCTGGGTACCACATCCCCGCAGGTGTGACTGTGTGTGTGTGAGGGCCAGTTTTCAAAAAGCTGAATTGTGCAAAACTCACTTGATTCAAAATTGTTCAACAATGCAGTAACATGCCTTGAGAACAAAAATATCAATAACGTAAGATTCAATGCAATCAATCACTCATTCACTCTATCACACTTTGAAAGGTACTGAGCTTAGAGCAAACCAAGGTCCTGTTTGTGTCAGCAAGGAAGTTAAGGAGCATGACAATGTCAGTAAGGATGTGAAAGAATAATTTACCATAGATAATAGGTTAGCTCTTGTTATGACTGTTCTATGCTCCAAATTTGCAATTACTGTTAGATTAATATTCAAAATGAAAAATTCTGATACATAATTCATGTCAGGTTTTTATTTTGAACATTACAGAAAAAACCTAGAATTGCGGATTGCAATGAGATAATCAGATGTGATGCAAAGTCTACCATGAAATCAAGACGGGAACAAATTGAGTTTTAAGAAGCAACAAAATCTGATTAGCTCCATTTCCCTGACTAGGTAAAGCCAACAAAGGATAAACCCTGTGTAAAGTAAAATTAAATTAAGATCCAGGCAAGAAGAAAGTTGGTGCTCCAAAAATAAAACAAAAAAAAAATCTAGGGTTTCAGTGAAATAAGGTCTCCTGATCTTATCTGTAGCAGGTGTTGGTTGGCCTCAAGTTAACATGAAGACAGCCAAAATGGAAAAAGGTTTGTATTTCCAGATTTCAGTCTCTATTTCATCATCACAGTAATTATAACATAGGGATTTGAGCTACAACTCTCTCTTTAACTATAGCACAAAGCAGTTGTTACTGTATTTAACTTTGAGATAGAAAGGGAGGGAATCGAAGCTCTGGATTAGCATACTCCCATTAGAGGGTTTAAGCAACAGATTCTGGGTCTTATGTTTTTGCTGACTTGTGCTGAGGCTGAAACAAATCTGTTTTTATGACCAGAAAGCCAGGGCTTAACCTACTGACAGAGCTCAAATTAGAATCTACTAGTAGAAAGGATCCAGTTTCCCTGAATGACAGCTTATGGGTTTAGTCAATGATTTGTCACACACGAAAAAGTCACAGTGGGCTGTGTAAGGGGAGGAAGGGATGGGGGACACGGGGCTGGCCTGCCTCTGATCACACAAGGCTTCACTTCCCAGAGTCAGGAGGCTGAGGGGAGCCTGGCTAAGCCAAGTGCTCTGCAAACGTCACGGCTGCTGCTTCTCCCAGCGGTGACTGTGCCGGGCTGTCCCACTTGCCCACGGAGTCCGCAGGAGCTCGGCAGGGAGGCCAGCTCCTCGGGAAACCACGCTGAGCAAAGGAACCTGCAAAAGAGTCTTGAGCGAGGTTTTCCACCAGCACTGTTTCAGGAGAGTCTGGAACTTATTTGAGGATAAATCAAAGTGTTTTCATGTTCATATAATGAAAGGAAGAAGAACTGTTAGACTCATAAAGTGTGATATCTGAGGAAGCCTCAAAGGAGGACACGGCATCTGAGAGCAGTCCTTCTCAAATTGCGCTGTGCACACAAATCACAGGGATCTATCCCAATACAGTCCAGGGTGGGCCCAAGACACATCTCTAACTAGGTCCCAGGCAGCACCCTGAGTGGCTAGTCCAGGGAGCACACTTTGAATAGCGAGCTTGGGAGCGGGGAGGGGTCAGAGGGCTGCTGGTGCTGCGAATGCTGAAGGCCCCCAGCGCTCTTGAGAGGCTGGGGGGTTGGAGGGGGCTTTGAAAAGCAGCCCAAGCAAGAGGGCCTGTGTGCCCCTCCCACTACAGGAAACATGAGAGCTCCTCCAGCAGCAAAGGTTTGGGACCCACTGCTGGCCCAGCCCCTCACTTTCCAGATAAGGCCACTAGAAGCCAGAGAGGCTGTGAGACTCGACCACATGCCCTCCTGAGACTCTGCAGCCAACACCCACCGGACCCAGAAACTCCAGTCAGGGTTAAAACACCATGAGGAAAATCACCCTTACACTTTGGGCTCACGTCCTAAAAACTGTGGTTTGTGTGGGTTACCACTTTTTCTGTTCCCAGAAGTGATAAAGTACAGCTGCCCACTGACCCTCAGAACATGTCCTGCTACATAGTTTACTACTTGAATGGATTTGTACTCAGCCTCATTCCACAGAGGATTTGACATAACTTATATAATAAAATAGAAAACTGAGACCAGCAAGGGTAGGTGGAAATAAGAACGAGGAAAAGAAGAACACAGATGTACTGGCCAAAACTTGTTGCTATGGTTGAGCTTCAAATTCAATTCCCAACTCCTTGGAATGTATGATGATGATGATTACTATTACTATTGTTGCTGTCATTGGTGGTTATATCGTAGATGTAAGTCTTGCCTATTACTAGGGGGGATCTCAATCTCTGAATCCTTTGTGACATAAAGCGGTTTTCACTTTAGTCACATAGCAATGGAGGTGTCCCCAAGGAGACATCAGTAATTCTTTTAAATAGAACTCATTCCGAAACAGAATTCCAACTTACAACAACACTTTGATGTTGAACTTATGAGGAAAGCTTCTCAACTCTTACCTCAATTCTAGTCTCTAAACTTGGTACCTGTGTACAGAGCACCTGAGCTGTGCAAGACACTCTCCTTGTCCAAGGCACAGCCTCTGCCCATGCAGGCTTTGCAATCCAGAGGGAGCGCAGAGACAAAGCATAACAAGCTATCAGAAAGTGTCATGTACCTTAAAGGGATGAAATGAATATCCTAAAAAGAGAACCAAAACCAAGATATGAGCCAATCCTGAGAAAACATCCAGCCACTAAAACAGTGACACTGGTGTTAACTGTGACAACAGCAGGTGCCTTATGAGGAGCAGTTACTTGGCACCACATCCACTGTGCTAAGAGATTGTTACAATCCTCATTTTTGAAATGAAGAGACTGAGATACAGACAGGCTAAGACCCTCTCTTAAAGGCACATAGTTGATTGAGGGACCACACCTGGTAATAATGAAACTGAGACCACCCCCCGACTTCTGAACTCTGGGCCCCTCACCACCCTGGGATCCTGCCTTCTGAGTTTATGGAGTCAGACCCAGGTGAGCTGCATGCCAAGAACACAACTTGAAGATACATTCTCTGCACCAAGGTTGATAATCTGAATAATCAGGAAAAAAGGGAGAGGTGCTCCCCTGCCTCCCCCTACCAAAAGAGTATTGTTCTGATTTTCAGGAAAAGTGTCTTTCAGAAATTGTAGAGCAATAAGCCTGACACCAATCTCTGGCCAAGTCAAAGAACTGACAAACAGACAGCTTGTAAGCATTTAGAACATGAAGCAGTGGCCAACAGAGGCTCACGTGGGCTTACAGAGAACAAGCCATACTAAATTAACCTAATTCCTTTCTGTTAGAGGGTTATTTGATTGGACGATCAGAGAGAAGCAATTAGTCATGGGATATCATGATTCCTGCCCATCTGATGAAGTCATGTTAACAGCTGTCAATGAGAAGAGTCTTGTGGCATCCTTTAACATGGGAGAGGTGCAGTCTCCATGTGGACCCATGGCCGGCTGAACAAGCAACCCAAACATCCTGGAGTCTTGGGTCTCAGGCTGTTTTGCAGGTACGCCCTCTTGTAATGCCCTCGGTTCCATCCCTAACGATATCTTCACCAACATTTTACTAATGACTAAGACGAAGATCCCAAAAGACATATTTACCAAGTTTGCAGAAGATGCAAAGCCAGGCAGCATCATCAATAGACACAGGCTGAGTCAGTTTTCCAAAGTGATGAAAGAAGCTGAAATGTGATCTGGAAACCACCCAGGTTGGACTTGCAAGGCTAAACCTGAAGTTCTCCAGTCACAGGTGGGAAAATCAAATCCGCAAATCAAAGATGAGTGAAATGTGGCTGAAGAGTAGACTATCTCATCTATAAACATTCTGATGGTAGTGTGTGGGGAGGAGAGTAGTTGCCCCCCAAAGTTCAATACGAGACCGTAATATGATGGGACCACTAAAAGAGGTCCTGAGACTCTAAGATCATTTTGAAATGTATGAAAGGTTTTAGCATCAATATACTTGGTTCCATCCAGCCCCTTGTGTTCAGGCCTGGGAACCTCATTTCAAGGGGTATATTGTCACCAAAGAATGACAGTTACAATGTTCAGGGTTCTTAAATCAGGTTACCCAAGGAATAGAGGAATGAGAGGGAACAGAGCTAATATATTTTGAGCAGTAACTTATGAGAATGTGCTAGGGATATTTCCTGTGTCATTCATTTAATACTTATAACCATACAGAGTAGTTATTACTTTCCCCATTTTACAGATGAGAAAACTGAGAGTTTAGGTTACTGTCCAAAGTATGTGGAGAGACTGAGATACGAACGGAGGGGAATCTGACTTTAAGGCCAAGGCTCTTTCTACTTCGGGACTAATGTAACCTCCAAGCAGCAGTTGAAATATTGATAATATTGAGAAATTAGAGTAAGATAACTACATCATACAGTCCCTGTATATGCCAGGGTTCCATGCTATTTCCTTTGCCTGGGACACCCTCTCTTTGCCATTTTTCTGGCAGATTCATATTTGTCCTGTAAGACTTGGCTCCTACACGCCCTTCTGCAATGTCTTCTCCACCCTATAAAAATAGGGTAAGTGCACCAGTGTCTAGCAGGTCCTGCAAGTGGTTGAAAGTGCCTATTTACAACCTGGTTGGCCTGCTTGGCCTGTAAGCTCCTTAAAGGCAAGAGCCGTGTCCAATTTTGTTTTTATTTTTCCTTCCTAACAGCTTTATTGAGATATAAGTCAGGTACCATAAAATCTATTCTTTTGAAGTGTACAGTTCACTAGTTTTTAGTATACTCTCAGAGGTTTGAAACTATCACTGTGTAGTTTCAGAACACTTTCATCATCCCTCTTATGGACTGAATTATGCATCCCCCTCCACCAAAATTCACAGGTTGAAGTCCCAACTCCCAATACCTCAGAAGTTCTTTAAAGAGATGATCAAGCTAAAATGAGGCCATTAGGGTGGGGCCCTAATCCAATATGACCAGTGTCCTTATAAGAAGAGAGAAAGAGAGAGACACCAGGAGCATGCTACAGTAGCACGCAGAGGAAAGTCCACATGAAGACAATGATGAGGTTGCCATCTACAAGCCAAGGAGGGAGGTCTAGGAAGAAACCAATCCCACTAGCACCTCAACCTTGGACTTCCAGCCTCTAGAACTGTGAGAGATACATTTCTATTGTTTAAGCCACCCAGTCTGTGATATATTGTTACAGCAGCCCTTGAAAACTAATTCAATCCCCAAAGAAACCCTTCACCATTAGCAGTCACTCCCATCTCCATGCCGCATGGTTCCTGGCCACCACTGATCAGTGATTTCTGTCTATATGGATTTGCCTATTCTGGACATTTCATATACATGGAATCATAAGACATGTGGTATTTTGTGACTGGTTTCTTTCACTAATGTTTTCAAGGTTCATCCATGTCGTTTTGGTACTTCATTCCTTTTTATGGCTAAATAGTTTTCCATTGTATGGATAGACCACATTTTGTTTACCCATTTGTCAGTTGATGGACATTTAGATTAGTTCTACTTTTTGGCTATTATGAATAATGCTGCTATAAACATTCGTGTACTAGTTTTGGTGTGGAGATGTTTTTCTTTTGGAAAACATATTCTAGGAGTAGAATTGCTGGGTCATGTGGTGATTCTATGTTTAACATTTTGAGGAGCGGGCAGGTTGGTTTGCAAAGTGGTTGCACCATTTTACATTCCCATCAGCAGTGTATGAGGTTTACAATTTCTCCACATCCTCAAGGACACTTTTATTCTAGCCATCCTAGTGGATATGAAGTTATCTCTCATTGTGGTTTTGATTTGCATATCTTTGATGGCTAATGATGTCGAGTATTTTTTCATATGCTTTATTGGCCATTTGTGTATCTTCTTTGGAAAAATGTATATTCCTATTTGTTTTTACTCCAGCCCCTGGTCCAAACTGGGCATACAGTGGGGGCTTAATAAATAGAAGTCACAAACCACTTATAGCAGAATCACCCAGGTCTCTTAGGTCCCAACTGAGACCTACCGGGTCAAACTTTCTGGCCTCAGAATCCACATGTAAACAACGTCCTGGGGAGGTTTCCACCACACACTGAAGTTTGACAGCTACTACCTTAACTGAACTAAAGATTCTTTAAACATCTGAAGAGCTGGGATGTATTCAGAGGTAAACATGGGATCTATGCTGTTCTAGATTGCAGGCGTGGGGCTGATGGACAACAGTCACAGGCAGGAGGACGTCACCTCATTACGTGGTATCGACCGAGCTTGGCATTTGGCTGGTCTATTTGCTATGAAAGTTGCAGAAGTGAGTCGCAATTGGCTGAGATGTAGAACAGCGTGTGGTCCTTGTAGGGAAAGTACCATGTAGATTCCATTAATTTTTAAATATTCTGCCTTATGATAACATATCCTGGTATTTGCTGTATCTAAAATGGACTGAGTCTCTACTAAAGAAGAATCTGTATGTTTTTCCTCCCTCTGGATGTTTTTTCTATGTCTTGCTTTTCTCTGATTCCCCCAGGCCCACACAAGCTATCTCACTCTAGAGACCATAATACTTGTGTACTTATGTTCCTGTTGTCTGCCAGGTTTCTTGGTTCCAAGCAACAAAATAAGACTTGGCTGAGTGAAGCCCGGAAGGAATTTATTACAAACTTAGTGGGTGGGTCACAGAGTCACCAGGAATTTCAGGAGGACCAGAACAGGGACAACCTCCCTGCTGACATCACCAGCCCCAGGAACTCCAGCTTGCTGCCACTGCCACCACCTGAGTGGCCTTCCTGGGCCCCTGATTCTTGATGTCATCGGTACCTAGTCCCAAGTCCAGGGCATCAGGTTGTAGAGCACACAATGTTCAATCGATGGATGACTGAGTTGATAATGCGTGAATTTAATGGGCACTGGGAACACTGGCTGCCATGGGGCATGTAAAAAAACCTCAAGAGCCCAATTCATGTCTTCTAGGAGCTTAGATTTTAGGTGAAGAGCTGCAGTGTACAAAAATTGTTGTTAGGAAATAATTACAAGGTTCTCCATAACTACAGAGCACAATTTAAGGTGACAGAACATATGTGCAGCAGTGGAACTGCAGTGAGGTGGGGTAATCTGTACATCGCTATATAACCAAGGGATAGATGGTAACTGGCAGCTCGCCATCAGTCTTGGGGCACTCTGGTCACCAAAAAGGACATTTTGTAACCTTGTGATCTGAACCACAAAACCTTCCAAGTTAAAGGCTAAAATGCCTTTGCACACTCTCTCCTAGGAGTGTGGGGAGGGGAGGTGGACTGGTCATGTTGAAGAATAATGACTAATACAGTTCAGACAGAGAGAGAGGGTCCAGCTGACAGAATGCCTTGAATATGAGGCTTAATTTAAATTTTGTCTGACAGGAGAGATTCAAGATCTGTAAGATCTTTAATTTAGCAAGAGTGTGACATTATAAAAACAGCATTTTGAAAAAATGGTTATCCTTGAGCTTGAGGAAAGAGTAGAGTCGCCCACAAGCCAGGAAGCTACTACAGATGTAAAATTACAAAGGCTTATAGTAAGGTGACAGTGGAGAATAAAGGTAAATTTTGCAGATTCTTAAGGAAGAACTGGCAGGTGACTGGCCATGTGGTGGGCAGAGAAGGCAGTCACATGTGATGCTACTTACCAGTCTTCAGAATTGGGAGTGGTAACTACCGGAAAAAAAAGGATGCTTTCCATTTCATTCGCTAAATTTCAGACATTGCCTAGATATTCAAATGGAGATTTCCTTTAGACCCTAGAAATATGAAACTGCATAACAGGTGAAGGAGCAAAGCTAGAGGTGTAGGCTTTGGGGTCATTTGCTCTCAGGTACCAGGGAAAACAAGGAAAGTAAATGGAGCGAATGTGAAACACCACCTATGCTTAATCTATCATCCTTCACGCCAGAGAACACTGTACCAGATAAACTTCAGCTTAGTTAATCATCAGAAGGCTAGATAAGTTGCCTCAATGAGGAAAGAAATGAAAGCCAGTTAACAAGGATAAGACAAAGCATATTTTCTCTCATTAGAAAATGGCCTCCCAGGTCTTTATGTCTAAGATTTCATGTGAGGTTATAAAGATACATTCAAACAAGATGACTTCACCCTTGCTAATTATCTTTAGACCCCTGGAACTAAAATAGTAACTACTTTGAAGCTATTAAACTATGCCATGGGGTCTGTCATATGGGGGAGACTCTATTTGCTGCTCCTCCCCACATGGCAATCTCCATGCTATCCTGTGCTCAGGGCTGGCTTCCTGGGCACAGGGCCTGTGCAGGCACACAGGGCCCGAAGATTGGAAGGGCCCTACACTTGGCTTAATGCTCTGTTATCACAGGCTTGAAATTCTTAATAATTTTTTAACAAGGTGCTCTGCGTTTTCATTTTGTACTGGGCCCCACAAAGTTTGTAGCCAGTCCCACCTATAATATTCAAACATAAAAGCTATTTATAATTGGTTCATGCTAAACTAACCAACCTCATTCTTGGTCACTGGATCAATTTTGCTTTTACACGTTTGATAAAGTGAGGCAGGGCTCAACTCTGTCAGTTCCCTATGTGTCCGTCGCTGCTGTGAATGTTCTTAACATGGAAGGGCTGTGAGACCATGGTCACAGATGAGGAAGTCAGGAAGCCATAGGAACATCTACGGGAACTGAAACATCTTTATCTGCCGATGCAAATCAGATACTTAGAGCAACGCTACAACCAGTGGGCTCACTTAAAAATTGACTTTCTAAAGTCTGTAGAAAAGGCCAATCAAACAGGAATCAACTATGTGCACACTTTGATACAAGCGCTATTAAACACATATAACTCATACCATGTGGATAGATCTTAAGTTGGTTCAGGTCCTAAAGGGACTATATGGAAGGGTTAAATGCACATTGACAGAGCTCCCATGAATGATGAGACTCTGATGGGATTTTTATTACACTTCAAAATCAGGTTTTATTTCTTGTGGGTTGCACTTCTAAAATTCTAACTTATGTCAGGGAAATATGACTATTAAGTTAGAATAGTTTTACCCTAACTCTTTAAGAATGTAGGTAAAAAGCAAAATTAATGTATATAATAAAATTTCCTCTTGTATATGAATCTCCAGCTTCAGAAAAAGTATCTTGAAATAAAACTGAAGCAATTCACAGTAGTTTCAATGAGGTAAAATCTATTTTCATGAGGACCAAGAATAATAATGCTTCTCCTTAAAATAATCTGAAAATGTATTTTTAGTATTAAGGGTTCTCCTGAACAAGAGATCAGTAATACCTTGTAGTTTACCTAGAATTATTTTTTTAAAACTTTTTATTTGAAGCATCCTCATTGAACTACTGAAAATTCAAATGAAATGATATTGTTGAAGTACTTTGTTTTTTTCAAAAGAAAAAGTAACACTATAATTAATGGGAAACAATATAGAAAGACAAATTTCTGTGATTTTCGGGATCAACTTTGATCAACTTTATATTCATAGAAAGTTATGACAAAAGAAAATCAAATACTTCATCCTTAATCAATTACAGAGTTTGTTTTCAAAATGTAATGGTTAAATCCTCAGTTACAATATTCTCGGCTCTCTAGCACACCCTAGAGCTACGCCCATCACCTCTCCTCAGTGACCTCAGCTGTAGTAAGGGAACTGTGATGGAGGCTTTGGGACATTAGGAGATGAGTCCATGTGTTTCATTTATATAGAATACAACAACAAGCAATATCCAGATATTATATCAGCAGCTTTCAGCCCTAAGCCTGAAGAGATTCTTCAGTGTCTAAAAAGCCCTGACCCAGAGTTGGTTTGGCTTTCCCTGAGACTGGGGGCCTACGACAGAAGGAGGTGCCCACCTGTGGAAGGCATCAGCTCTGGCGCCCTTGGCTATCCTTTTTCAAAGCAGAGATGGGGGCCCACGTCTGGAAGCACAGCAGCGAGGCCAGCACCATGGACGGCACACTGGCCAGCTTTCCCACCGCGAGGGGCTTCGCTCCGAGGGAACATCAAATGCTGCATGCTTTTCTCACTGCAGGGCACAGCCCATCTTCTGGGAGGGAGGCACCCATATCTCGGGGTGACACTTAAAAATAAAAAACAGTAGTCACTGAGCATTAGACCCATGTGCTCCCCAAGAGAAACCATTAATGCAAGTGTCTGGAGACTTTCAGGCCCCACATGGAGGACTTCCTGAGGGCCTCCATCACTGTCCCTGATCATGGGAAAACACACAGCATACTGGCTGTTGCTGGAGGCACCGCATGAAGCTGAATGCCCCTCTGAAAACACCCACCTCCTAACATACCCCCTCCCTACCCAAGGGCGGGGGGGGTGGTGGGCTATCTCCTTTGAGATCTCTCCCAACCCAACACCACAGCACCAATCAACCATGTGAAATCTCTTCAGCAGAGAAGGACACACACGGGCAGAGACGGTGAGAACCAGCCAGAGATTTCATAAACATCTCCACTGAACCTCAAGGCAGTGAAATGAGGTTAAAGCCCTTCAGAGGAAAACTCAAGGGCCATTTCCCCCACCCACAGTCATCCTTCTTCCCCTGTAACATGGCTCCAACCTCCAGAAAAAGGAACTGAATAACACGGTCTTTCTGCACTATTGCCCAGACTTAGAAACACAAACATATGCAAAAATGTTGTATCCCTCTGCTACTGGGAAAACAAGAGCTTTGGTGACAGGTTTTGCTCCAAAATTCCTTCTGATGGTCTTTTATCTTGGCTTTTTTTTTTTTGTCAGAGTCACTACTGATTACCATTCTAATACCAAACATAATATGAACCATGGACGAGCACACCCAGCACTCCCATCCTCTTTCCCCGTTTTATTCTTTCTATAGCACTTAATCACATTCCAGTGCATTATATAACTTGATTTATCCACTCTCTCTCTCCTTAGCTCCACCAGAATGTACCCCCCTGAGAACAGACTTTGCTGTGTTCACTGCTGTATCCCAGGCCTAGAACAGCACCTGACACAGTGAGCAACCCACCCACTCACACTGCGGGTTACTTAAGGTACACACCACTTCCTAACTGCACTGAATGAATGACTGTGGCATCAAGCATTTGGCTGATGTAAACTGGATCACTGTACTTTTTCCTGTGGGACTCGGTGAGATATATCCTCAAATCAAGAGAGTGACCCCCCACACACACCCGGGAACAGCAAGGCATCACTGCCTTCCTGTCCCCGGAAGGGACATAGTCCAGGCAGTTAATGAAGACATGAGCCCTGCTCTGCTACATCTGGAAAAAGAGGCAAAGCCTTGAAGCGAGAAGGATGGAGGGACAGGGTGGAAAGGCTGCCCAACTGAACCTCTGAAGGGTCATCAAACTGGTCCCATGTGTCAGCAGACACCCGTCAACCTAAGCTACAACCTTTCCCTAGGCTGTCTCAGCAATTCCACACCCATCAGGTGGGCCCTTCCCTGGAAGAGCCTCTCCTCCCTGCAGCTCCTCTGGGTTTATCATTTGCATCAATGCTTCTCATCAAAGTGACCAAAATGGCCTTCTGCTCAGGACTGGAGATTCTTCAAGGGCTTTGAACGTTGACTCTTGACCAGAGCTCCAAGACAGATTGTACCCTCTGTCACAAAGACACACTGACAGCTCTGAAAGATGTTCTCACCCAACTTTAAATGTATTTCCCATTTCTGGGCCACTCCAGCTATAACACACTAGGAATTAGAATTTATAGTAATTCTATAATTATCTTGTGAGTATAGTCACATTGCATTGCACTTTTGCATGTTAAATTTTTGGTGTTTAAATTTAAAACATACCCCATTTTTGTTGCCCTGTTTTACAAAGTCTCATATTTAATAGACCTCAAAAGAATGAAGTGGCCCAGATCTCTCTCAACCTCTAAGAAACCCTGATCCCTCCCACCCCATGGCCCTTCTAATAGAGCTATCTGCACTCAAATCCTATTTTCAGCCCAATACCAGTTCCTGGAGGACAGTGGCCATAGCGGCTTCATCTCCTTGATAGCCACCAGCTGGATGCTTGTTGAATGAAGCTGCTCTTGGCCATTCTCAAGGACAGTGGAGAGTGACATTTAGTTAAATATAGGGCTTTTTCTTTCGATATAGAGCATGCATACATCTTCGTGTACATCGAAACTAGGAAATGTCCACCTAATACATAGATGGCAAGAAAAAAACAAACCTATTTCATGCCAGTTAAAAGTCTGTGAAGATAAAAAGATTTTTCCAAATTTATTTCTCAGCTGACTTGTGCTCTTCCTATGAAGAAATTAAAAATACGTTAATGACCTATTCTTAGCCTTTTATTCATTTAACCAGGGAAATTAAAATATTGGTAGACTGTAACCAAATGAAGATGACTTTATGGACCTGAGTTAATCCTGCCCGTAGAGATGCTGCCCCCTCGGGAGTTGGTCTGCATGTCACTTCAGTACCACCTGCTGGTCATGATGGTCAGTGTTAAAACAGTGACTTTCATTCCAATTCCTCTTACTGAATCTCTTGTAAATTTAAATACCACATATGCTTGTGACCAATAATTTCAACATGGTGGCACGGTGTCCAACATGGGCAGTAACTCCTAAGCCGGGCTCCTCAGAACACCAGTGCTAATCAGAGGGGCCTGGGGAAGGGAGTTCAGTGGCTGAACACATTTGGGAAAAGCTCTTGAAGGGTCACAATTTAGCCAGCAAATTTCAGGCTCTGAAGAGTTCCTCAGCAAACAAACTGGTTTAATTTTGTGGAGCCAAGTGTTTTCCAAACTCATTTAATCATGGAACTCCTTTTTACACAGAACATCTATTAACATTTTCAGGTACTCTAGGGCTTAAGGTCAGAGGGCATTGAGGCTGTCCCAAAATATCATAGCTGTAAATGTTTCATTGTATCGACTGCCTGCCTACCCACAAACTAGACAATTTTACAATATGATTTTTACTTATAAATAACTTGCCAACAGATTTACACCCTTCACCTCCAAGACACACAGGATGGCAAAGTGACATTGTCATCACTTCACAGCCAAGTTATTTTAAAAAGTGAAAAATCATCCCACCACGAGGCCTCAATAACAAGTTTCCAGCAGTGCTTCTCAAACTTTTCCATCAAAACACCCCTAGTAGCAAAGAAGGAAAAACTCATACCCTGGAATAGGACTTCCAAAAGCAGAACATGTCTCTGAAATCTCAAGCTTTATTTTAAAAATTCATGCAAGAAATAGTGACATGTTTGTGAAAGGACAAATGTTCAGGGTTATACACTGCAGCAGTATTTTTAATAACAAGAGATTAAAAACAACCCAAATATATATCAACAGGAAAGTAGCAGCCATACAATAGAATGTACTATATAGTTGTTAAAACAAAGAATGGGAACGTTCTCTTCATACGGACATGGAAAGCTCTCCCAGATATTTTGGCATATGAAAAAACCATGAAACAGAAATATGTAATACGCTAGTTTTTATCAGAAGGAGACAAAAATAATCTATATTCCAGAGTCACTTATAGATGCACAAAGCAACTCTGGAAGGCTCCACAGGAAACAAATTGGTTATGTCTTGGGGAAGAGAATGGGAACTCAGAAAAAGGGGGACAAGGATGAGAGACTTTTAACAGTACAGCTTTTTATATTTATTGAGCCATATAAATATGTAACCTATTAAAATTATAGTAAAAATTCAAAAATTATGCAAATTTTTAATTCTACTCCATGACATTCACACTTGTCCTAAATTTTTTTTAATTACCCATATATTTTCACAATAGTGAAATAGTAAAACTAAATCCATATTTAAACTCCTGCTTGGTGGGTCATCTGGGACACCATATGTATGGTCCAGTGTGAAAAGTATGGGTTCAGGCCATTTAAATCTTGTGTAAATATTTAGCCTTCATTTCATTTGGAGAACCAACGTCAACACAAAAAAATCTGGAAATGCTACTAAAAAATGCTTGCTCGACAGTTTGGGATTTTTATCTACAGGCTGGGGTTTTTAACCAGGGAAAGGTTAACCCCAGCATCTTAGAACTCTTATGCTCAAAACCAGTACTAACCCACCTTTGGTAAGAAAGTGACACCACACTGAGATGGTGCCCAGAGTGTGAAGCTCACAAACTTCTGCCCATTCTTCAATGACAGTGAGTCCAGGGGCAGCCAAACCCCAAAGGCAAACCTCTGCTTTACAGCCAAAGTAACTGGAATTTCAAACTCTCCAACAATTTTCAACACATTTTTAAAAGCTTGGTGATTAACTTTTAAATTAATCAGTCTGGCTTAAGTCAATTTCCTATTATATTTCCTTAATAGAAAAAATAATTAGGCTTCTTTTGTTTGGTTTTTTGTTGTTGTTTTTTTGCGGTACGCGGGCCTCTCACTGTTGTGGCCTCTCCCATTGCAGAGCACAGGCTCCGGACGCGCAGGCTCAGCGGCCATGGCTCACGGGCCCAGCCGCTCCGCGGCATGTGGGATCTTCCCGGACCGGGGCATGAACCCGTGTCCCCTGCATCGGCAGGCGGACTCTCAACCACTGCGCCACCAGGGAAGCCCTAGGCTTCTTTTGGTTACACTTTCACACCACTTTTTTTTTAATTTATTATTTTTTTTTTGCGGTACGCGGACCTCTCACTGTTGTGGCCTCTCCCGTTGCGGAGCATAGGCTCCGGACGCGCAGGCTCAGCGGCCGTGGCTCACGGGCCCAGCCGCTCCGCGGCACGTGGGATCTTCCCGGACCGGGGCACGAACCCGTGTCCCCTGTATCGGCAGGCGGACTCTCAACCACTGTGCCACCAGGGAAGCCCTCTATTTCTATTTAAAACAGGTCACTGTTGCTGCCGTGCAGAGAAGAGGCTGTAGGGAGACTGGGATGAAAACAGGGAGCCACCAGGGAAGCCCAAATTTATTTTTTTAATTAATTTATTTTTGGCTGCGTTGGGTCTTTGTTGCTGCATGGGTTTTCTCTAGTTGCAGCAAGCAGGGGCAGGGTGTGCGGGCTTCTCATTGTGGTGGCTTCTCTTGTTGCGGAGCATGGGCTCTAGGCACGCGGGCTTCAGTAGATGTGGCACGTGGCCTTCAGTAGTTGTGGCTCGCAGGCTCTGGAGTGCAGGCTCAGTAGTTGTGGCACACGGGCTTAGTTGCTCCACGGCATGTGGGATCTTCCTGGACCAGGGCTCGAACCGGTGTCTCCTGCACTGGCAGGCAGATTCTTAACCACTGCACCACCAGGGAAGTCCCACAACACTTTTATTAAAATGCTTTTTATATAACATATGTGAAAAACAAATGGCATTCCTTTATACGAAAGATATGGGCTAAAAAATAAATAAAACACAACTCAGATATAACTCTGATGCAACAAGCAAATGTAGCATGACTAATGTCAATAAAATGTACTATAGGTACCTAGTGCATTTTATCCCAGGAAAGATATTCTAAGGACAAGTTTTGCATCCTTGTTTACCTCCTAGGAGTGGTTTAATAAACCAAAAGTGCTATAAATGTCTCTTAAATTCTCTCAAACTGAAATTTTATTTCTAGGTGTAAATAAGGCCAGAATTAAAAAGACAAACAGCGTGAAGAGATGAAGCAGTGCAGCACAACCAGCAGGGAGGCATGTGCTACTGCTTTCATCCACCCTGGTTCCATTTCAGAAGGCTGTTCTCTCTGGGATCCCTTCAGAGAAACAAACAGGCAGTGGGGACCATGAGGACTTAAAACTCTACTGCAATCTCCTGATGATCTGTTGGATATTCATGAGGTGCAGAATGATTCCATCTTTAGGTTTTATTTCAGCTGTAATAATGAGTTATGAATAATTGATCTCTAGGTAATAAATTATTCAGGTAGGCACACAGTTTCCAAGGAATCCTGGAGAGAGTCTAGCTAATGGCATAAGATGAGTCAGAGGCAGCTGCCGAGGGGACATCCCACAATCACCCCACACAGCAGAGGCAGGGTAGTCAGGGCCTCCCAGCGGGGGCTTTTCAGTGAGTGGGCCATATTAATGCCTTTTGAATAAAGTGGAAGTCCCCACAGGGCACTCCACTGTCTCTCCAATGTATGAAACACTGAGCCCTGATCGCTTCATTCATCAGACCAGGATATTTCTTATCAGCTAAGTACAACCTCTGCTGCTGAAACTAGTGCTGAACTGAAAAACTGTGTACGTATGTGAACACACACACATACATATATATACACTTGTGTGTTTATGTGTATATATACAGATATACATAGTTTTTGTGTTGATGTACATATATACAAAGACATACATACACACAGGGAGTTCTTATGGTTGTGCAGGGCTAGCAAAATAATGCTAAAATAAACTTTACCTGGAGGAAATTATCTACTGTTCTTGGTCTTCAAAACCTGTTGAATATACCTTACCCCTTCTGAGCTCAAAACTCAACCTCCTTAAAGATAGTAAGCCTTACTTCAGGTTTGTGTCAAGTCACATCCTTATCAAATATCCAAATGCTTTACTTCCTAAGTAATGTTAAACTGCCTTGCAAATAACATGTCATTGGACCTTCTTATAATTTTCATTTCTAAAACAATTCTAAAAATAACAGAAATTAAGTTAGAACTCAATAATCATTGTACTGAAATATCTTTCAAAGAGCACATTAAATAAAAGCAGCTGATCAACAAACTGCAAATCTAATTATTGTAAAAACTGCATTGGCTGATCTTGCCCCCAAACCCACAATATCTGTACTTGTGTGAGGCCCATGAGATGGAAGACGTAAGGAGACAAGGGAGAGAAGAAATGAAGGGCTGCCAATCTTCCTCAAATCTCTCCTGAGGGAAGGCAGATGTAGCTACATTAGGTTTTTAGAGGTTTCTCCAAACTCAAACTAATAGAGAAGTGGAAACATCAATCAAACTTTAATTAAAATGCTGAATGCCAACTGCATATGGGAAGTTGAGAAAACTAACACCCAAACACATTCTAATCAAAGCTGCAATATTCCAAATTTTCTACTGTAAGAAATTTGGAAACCTAGACTATATGAATTTAAGCTTCCTTCCTCACTTGCTCAATAAAGGTCATGAAAAACAAAGCCTATGATTTTTCTCTGATCTAAAAACAAGAAGATTGATTGGTCTGAACCCAAAGATTAAAAAGCAACATTAAGTTTAAGCTACGAAATTTCATAATGATTATCACTAGCAACTACAAAATCAACCAGTTTAACAACCTTAGAGGTTTCATATATCATGGTCCATGGTTCATATTCCCTAAACACATTTATTAAGGTATAACTGGCATTGATACACTGCACATATTTAAGGTATATAATCTGATAAATTTTGACATATGGATATGCCCAGGAAACCATCTCCACAATCATGACAATGAGCATGCACGTTAGCTCCAAAAGTTTCCTCATGCCCAGGGTTTGTTTTTTCAATAACTAAAATTTGGGGTGGATTTTTTACATGATTACTAAATAGTAGCACTGCTGTCCTATTAAGTATGTTCTACAATATGTAAAAGGTTTCATAACTGTTCATTCATACTTACAATTATCAGGTAACAGAGGCTATGAAAGCAGCTGAGAAATAAAAAGTGATTGTATCCCTGTTAAACTATGGAACAGAAATTCAATTTCATAGTATTTTAAAGCAGTGAGGTCACATGATATTAACTGCTTATTTTTAATACTATATGAAATTATACAATGCAATATAAATTGTATTATTTATACAATTATTTATACAATTTATACAATTGTAGTGTAGTACACAAGCTACTTTTAGAAATCTTTGGTATTAACTATATCTACTGATATTTCCCATATAAATTTACAAATCACTAGTTCTAGAAATGAAGCTTAGGAATAACTGACCAAGAAGCTAATAGTAACATAAGCGTTATTGTTTTTCTCCCTTGTTGACTTTTAAGTCACCTATGTCATGCTAAGTTCACTGTTTAGATATGGATGTCATGGCAACCAAACTTTTTTTTTTTTTTTTTAGTATGCGGGCCTCTCACTGTTGTGGCCTCTCCCATTGCGGAGCACAGGCTCTGGACGCACAGGCTCAACGGCCATGGCTCACGGGCCTAGCCGCTCCGCAGCATGTGGGATCTTCCCGGACTGGGGCACGAACCCGTGTCCCCTGCATCGGCAGGCAGACTCTCAACCACTGCACCACCAGGGAAGCCCAAACAAACTTTTTCCCCAGGAAAATCTGCTCAAGATAATAAAGTAAGCCAGAAACTAATTTTAACCTGAGAGTTTTCTGCCTTCTCATTTCTTTGACGATTAACTTATAGATGAATCTCATTTTCCAAGTTATTTAAAGGTGGATGGTATCACAACTCAAATTTTCAGCTCAAAATATTAGAAAGGTGGGTACTAGCCAAAACTGCCCATACCTCCTCCCAGGTCAGTGCACGTGTCAAAAAAGGAAATGGACCAGTTCAGAAGGGAAAGGACTGGGAAAAGAAGATGCCCCTCAGATGGTCCTGCAGGAACAAGTGACAGTACAGGGAACTGCCCACTGTGTGGCAGGCCCAGCACTGGTTGGCTTGTCCCGCCAAAAGCTGTTGGAGGAAAGGATCTCCCAAGAAGGCCGCTTGAATAGAACCAAGAACAAGAAGGGCTAGTTACAAATTATACTCAACGATGTCATGCTTGCTTTGGCATCAGGAAACTAAAGTTAGCCCGAAAAATATTGGATTTGGTCATCGAGGTTCCTCTGGAATCTATCAAAAATCACCTCAGTCTTTGCTATAACACATCTTGCTGGAAGAAAAAGTCCTTTATTTGTTAGGGGATAAAAACTTGAACTGTCCTATGCCCATAAAGTTTTGTTCTTGCATTTTGTACTTTCATCCTTAAAGTATTTTGTTTTATTTATTGAATAAATGAGACAAAAATCACATTTAAAGTAATAGGCTTACACAAATCTCCTGTTTTTAAAACTTGGGGTAGTCAACAATGACAATGTAAAGGGACCAGCATATCCAATTACATTTAAAAATTATTATTTACTAAAATAGCTTAGATATTCCTCTCCCCATCTCATACACTTATGAAGAATAACATTCCTTATTTCCTGGGGGTATTATTCAGTGTTAGCAAAACGATTAACTTCCCTACTCACAAATCCACCAAAACAATACATTGGAAGAATAGAGTGGGATAAGGAAAGAATTTAAACAACCAGTCTGAAAATCTAATAAATATATTACAGTAATTTATCTACACTCTTTTCCTGTCAACAGTCGTATTTTAAATAAATCACTTTTGTTTTCTTTCAAACAATAGTAATGTAAGAAAAAAGCATTTTTAAAAAGGCTTTTTGTTGCTGTTGTCTTCCTTCTAAATGCTTCTTGGTGATTCAGTCTTCAAGCAGGCTTGTTTGGCCCCCTGCCCAAGCCAAAATGAAATGGAGGGTTTCCCTGCATCCTACTCATCCTAAAATATTTTATTTATTAGTCATCTCTCATCCATAAGTATTAAAAACTAGATAAAAAGCTCATTGCTTCTTTTATGCTAATACATGCAGCCAAGCAGCCTCAGGAAGATGTAAATCATTTACCCCAGAATGTCAACCTCGTTACCATGATTGAGGTAAGTCAGTGTGCACCCCGCCTTCAACCTCGTTACCATGATTGAGGTAAGTCAGTGTGCACCCCGCCTTCTCTTCTTTCCTTTTCCCTTCCAGCTCCCAACCCTTACATGTTGCAAAATTGCCAGAAGCTCAGAGGCTTGAGTTACTGCAGACCAAGAAATGGCAAAGCCCAAAGTGAAGTCTAAGTTCAAACTTACCCTGTCCGGATTTACCTAGGTGGAACCTATACACAATATCCTCCAGAACATGAACTATTTTAAAAGAGATTTTAAGATGCACTCATAAGCTCTATTAAAAGACTGAAGATTTTAAGGGGAAAAAGACATGATCACTACAATAAAAAAATGAAGAAAACTGTATTTTCTGGTAGGGAAAAATAGAAAGAAATCATTAGTTCCCTCCAAATTGCCTTCATAACTCTCCACTGCATAAACCACTGAATCCTATTAAATTAACTCAGCCCACTCAATAACCCAATTCTACCATCACAGATACCCACTGGGGAGAACTCCTGTTAATACTATAGAAATAACAGCTTTAATAAGAGTGCAGAGAACAGGCTCAAAGCTGGACTCATTAAATCTACTGTTTTATTTAGAATGACTCAAAACTGAAAGGATATGTTAAAATAATTAAGTAAATCAGACAGAAAATCCATAAATAGGTGTTAGTAGGTGCATAGGTGTTAGCAGGTGCAAAATATAAGCAGTAGCTATGCTGAAGGCTATCTGCTATTAAATAGCAGAAATTACTGTCACATTCTGAGTCACTGAAAGCTGTTTCAAATATTATAAAATCTATGCATTCTAGTTAAGAACTATTACTCATTTTTAATTATTTTTGACACTGGTAGGCTACTATAATTAATTTATTAATTCTCTAAGAGGAAATAATGTCCTTTTTTGTAAACAGTGAAAACCTATACACAGAAAGGGAGGCTTTTTAATTTAGTTCATTCCTTATAATATGAAAACTGATTTCTCCATTTCTCAATGTGTCAGAAATAAACTTGAAAATGGATGAAGTCCTTTTTCTCTAATTACAACTGAGCATCTGAGCAAATGTGGCCATAATCCATAACTGGCTCAAATATTCTTCAACCGAATGCACAGAATGCCCATCACTTCTCAGTGACTGGAGCTCAGTTATTCATTAGTTTTCCAGACTTATACCATTGACAGAAAGGATATGATGAAACAATCATTACATCAAATCTCTGAGGATGCAAAAAGGCACAATAGTTTTTTACTTCTACGTCAAAGAGAGCACCAGAATCTACATAGCCAACAAGAAGGAGCTAAATGATATTAAAGCCATATGGTGGACTATTATGCAGGCATTTTGTATGATGCTTTTAAGAATATTCGATAAGATGGGAAAATACTTATATTTTAGTGTTTCCAAAAAAAGATGCAAAATTATATATACACTGAATGGAAATGTTCTCCCATCCTTTTGCCTAGTTCAGTGGTCCTCAAACTGCAGTTCTCAGGCCAGCGGCAACAGCTGTTAGAAATGCAAATTCTCAGGCCCCACCGAGACTTGCTAAACCAGGAAGTTTGGGAGTAGAGCCCAGCAATCTGTGTTTTAACCTGCCTTCCAGTTCTGATGTCCAATAACGCGTGAAAAACACTGGCCAGTTCTTAATCATTCTTGAGGTCTCAGCTGAAACGGCATGTTCTCAGGGAAGCCTTGCCTCACCAAAGCTCATCCTGCCATCTTAGACAGGTCTGTTGTACCTATAGCAACCAAAACTTTTCTTTCACAATACTTAATGGCAGTTTGTAATTATTTACTTTTATGATCATACAACTAGTGTTTTTCTCTCCCACTAAAGCAGATACTCAAGCCTAGCTATACATTCAAATCACCTGGAAGCTCTCAAAAATCCAGATGCCTGGGGTGTGGCCCAGTTAAAACAGAACGTATTGGGGTGTGGCTCAAAGGTGTATTTATAATATTGTTATTTTACTGTTCAGCCACAATTGAGAACCACCCAAATCAAAGTTCCTTAGAGACCAAGTGAGCAGAAAATGGGGACCAGATTTGTTGAATGAATATGTGAAGTTTCTTTTGCTTTTATTATGTGGATTTTTTTCAAGCTTGCCCATGGCATAAAATTCCAAATGTACAAAAAGTGTTCAATGAAAAGCAAGTCTCCTTCACTCCTCGTCCTCAATCCCTGAGGCAACCACCATGACCAATGCCATATGTTTCCTTGAAGATTAAATAAATGTCAGTGCTTACAGAAAAGACCAGAAGTTCGATGGCAGGATTACAGATCATTTTCCTGCTTTACGCACACCTGCACTTTTTGTAAAACATGTGCACATTACTTTCAATATTGGAAAAGGAGGTAGACTAGGGTTACCTGTATGTACGTGCCTCTGGAGTTGTTCAGCAGACACACACTGGCGCTGAGGGTCCCCAGGAAAACAGTCACTTGGAATGATATTCTGTGCTATGAAGAAGAGACCCTTTATCTGGCTAATCAAATAACTGTCTAAATTGTCCCACCTATTTTGTTTTAGTTATATTTTCACTTCTGATTAGATATTCAGCTTCTCCAGACTCACACCAGAAAACGGTGGAAAGGTACATGAAAGGAGATACTTATTCATTCTAGGCCCAGAATTAAGAAGTGGCATCCTGATTTATAGATTCATCTTAACTGAATTTGGTTAGCATAAGCCCCTCACCAAGACTGACCATCTCGAAGTATATTAAGATGAAAAGCTGAGGAATGGATCCTAATGTGGTGGCTTAACTATGGCTCTGTCCTTCAAAAGCCCTGACTCCCACCGCCCCACCCCTGTTGTTGGCTACTGCTCAACACAACACTTTGGAAATGGGCTGTAGGCCTGAGATGTCCTCAGAAGGGACTGGGCTAAGGAGAGCCATTTTGCTTTACAATACAGGACCCAGACTGTTGTGGGTTTTTTTATTACCTCTTTATAACTTTTCACCTCCTTTACTCTTAAGGTCTAAGGCCACTCCTCTCTTGCTGTCAGTGTGACTAATTCTATCAGCAGCCCCCAAACCCCTCTCCTCCATATTGTCTCCATGGCTGGGTGGGAAATCTGCTTGTTAGGACTTTTAAAAATCCACTCTAATACAAGCCCAAGAGCTCTCCTGGGAGGCAGGGTCCTAGGCCTCAGTGTGTGGGCTTGAGGACACTTCTCTAAGGAATTGGTAACCTTTCCTATTTAAGATCCTCATGCTGGGAAGAAATGTCCTGTGGAGAGAGAAAGCATTTCCATGTTAACCATGTCGACCATATATAGGCAAAGACCAAAGTGTAGGTGCACAGTTAAGGGGGGAAATATTTACATATTATATGGACAGAACCAAGGGGGAAAAGAATGAAAGCTCTAACAATGTACAGATACCAGTAAGGTAATTACCGTAAGTAGCTAAAAGGGAGCTGGGCAGTGGCCATTCTAACATCTCTAAGAGCAACCTGCCACACAGATGCTAAAGCACTGCACTGGCTGCTGGTTGTTTTATGTATGTTAATTCTGCCTCTCTTCTAGACTGGAAGTTCCTAAGGGCCAAGCCTTGTATCCTATTGCTTCAGTTTCCTCTCTGGTACTCAGTCCAAAGCAAAGGTTTATTACATAAATTGTATTAAATACTTGAGTTGACAAACTAAAAGACTAGAGCAGAAAATCATCTTCACATAATGTCACTGTATATTAAGTGTGATGAAATTTTTTTAAAACCAGCATCCTATGCTGATAAGATTAATGTTGAAGTTCACCAACTGTGGCCATGACTCATTGGGTATTTTAATCATGTACAAATAATCATATAATTCAGGGTAAGCCTATTTCCTTAACATCTCTTTTCTATTAAATTACACACAGTATGCTAAGGGCCAAAGTAACTTACTAGCTTATCAAAATCTTGTAGGTTTGCTTAATAAAAAATTGGCAGCTTACATATACATGGAATCTAAAAAAAAAAAAGTGGTCATGAAGAACCTAGGGGCAAGACAGGAATAAAGACGCAGACCTACTAGAGAATGGACTTGAGGATACGGGGAGGGGGAAGGGTAAGCTGGGACAAAGTGAGAGAGTGGCATGGACATATATACACTACCAAATGTAAAACAGATAGCTAGTGGGAAGCAGTCACATAGCACAGGGAGATCAGCTCGGTGCTTTGTGACCACCTAGAGGGGTGGGATAGGGAGGGTGGGAGGGAGGGAGACACAAGAGGGAAGAGATATGGGTATATATGTATATGTATAACTGATACACTGTTATAAAGCAGAAACTAACACACCATTGTAAAGCAGTTATACACCAATAAAAATGTTTTAAAAAACCTGACAGCTTAACAAAAATATAAAATTATGAGCTAGAATTAGAATAATCTTTAGGAATATGAGTTAACATTATCACACCTTCACATCCATTAGTCCAGAGTTTCCATAATTATGAAAGAAAATATTCCCAAATACTGTTTTATGAATTTCATGACCCAGAATATAATAAAGTAAAAACCTCTATCTCATTCACTAATCATTTTAAGCTTAATTTTATTCTACTGTGATAACTAAAAAAAGAATACCAGATATATATATTTTTTTTTAAATAAATTTATTTATTTTTGGCTGTGTTGGGTCTTCGTTTCTGTGCGAGGGCTTTCTCTAGTTGCGGCGAGCGGGGGCCACTCTTCATCGTGGTGTGCAGGCCTCTCACTATCGCAGCCTCTCTTGTTACAGAGCACAGGCTCCAGACGCGCAGGCTCAGCAGTTGTGGCTCACAGGCCCAGTTGCTCTGCGGCATGTGGGATCTTCCCAGACCAGGGCTCGAACCCGTGTCCCCTGAATTGGCAGGCAGATTCTCAACCACGGTGCCACCAGGGAAGCCCCAGATATTTTTATGCCAAAAAAAAACCCCTCTCTCGAAACATACATTAATCAAGTGTAATGCCTGTGGCCTTTTTTTTTTAATTCCATAGCGAATGCAGAAAGTTAATAAAAATGCAAAGGAATGTGGTATTTACATTGTAATTAAAATTCACAACATCATAGTATATGAAAAATGTTGATGGTAGAGTGGTGCCCTCAAGTGGCACGGTGATAAATTGCAACTGTCTAACGGGAAAGTTCTTTGATTAATTAAATCTAAAGTGCATATCGCCTGGACCTAGAGTTCACAGAGGCTGGTAACAAGTGTCCTACAGACCAGCTGGGGCTCACGGTCTACCTAAGTCCCTCCTTTAACAAGGGCACCACGGGGTAGTCTGGCATGTAAAGGTACCATACACTTTCCTTATTATCTCAGAAGGTTAGGGGTGTGTCTGCAAAACGTGAAGAGAGTCAGATCTACTCTGATCTGTTAAGGGAGCAGCATTCATAACATTACAGAAATCTTTTTAGAAGGTATTTTCTATCCAGCCCTTAACCAATATCCTAAGTTTGTGGCCTAGTATGTAAAGCAGAACTTAAAACCTTATCTAACCAAATTGCTTGAAGAATGGGTGGTACTTGTTGATGTGCTTTGATCACAAACCAAAGGTTCACCTGTCAACACTCTCAGGAAAGGATCCTAAAAATATGAGTTTAGTTTCCTGCCTCCGTATATGCATTAAACACAACAATCGCTAATGAGCTGCTGCCTTACACAGCTAAAAGGTCAACATTCTGAGGACCAGTTTTCTTCCAACAGCCATAGAGATATGAAAGAAGAGATATGAAAGAAGAGATGGCAACAGAAGCGTTACAATCTCAAGAAAGATTCTAGAAGAAGGTTTTAAAATCACATACCTGACATCACATTGCTTTGCTTGGGAGACTTTCCTCTCTTAAATGTGTAATGTAAAAAGAAAAGCTTCCATTTAGTAGAGAGTTCCAGTTGCAGTTATTGGGTGGTGTCTAAGAAAACTGAAGCTCAGATTAGGAACCTGCATAACCTTAATCTCAGTTAAGAACAAGACTGGCTTTACTTCCTGACCTGTTCACCTTCAAAGCCTGTGGTCTTAACCTGTGACACTGTACTGCCTTCCTTTGAGCATTCTAAGATTTTGTGGGCAGCCATATCCATGATTCTTCATGATTTCAGCAGTTCTAAAAGTCAAATGTCTACAAAAGTAGGCAGGTAGTGGAAAGCCGTTAAGAAATGGTGAGGAGTGGCGGGAACGTGGTGAATCGGAGAGGAGTCCAGGGTCTGCCTAAAGAGGGCCGCTGCCTGCAGCTCCAGCCCACACTGGCTACACAGGCGGCAGTGTTAGCAAATATTTTGATTTTTTTCAAGAGAAGATGAAAAGCTCAATTTTATGAAAGCGACCCATTTTTAAATACTGGCAACTAATTTAGATTTAAAAAGAAACAACTCTGCAAGCCAAACAAAGACATCTGAAAGTTGAATGTGACCAGTACGTAATATGTTGTAGAGATTCTGATGATGAATGATTCCTGTCCAAGAGATTTTAGACTAGACTTTTGGTATCAAATGATTTGTCAATTATCCTCACTATTGAATTTACTCTACACACCTAGGCTTCGTCTGCCATCTTCAGCTCAAGTCATACGTCCTGAGATGAGTTCAGGTACAGCGAAGGTCACTAACAAATCACTTCCCATTCAACTGGCCCCAGCCCCCTCATCTCTCTCATTCTCCTCCCACCTCCCTACACACACACACACCCATCACCTCAAGTCTGAAACTTTCAAGTTTGGTCTTCGTACATCTTATGTCACATCCTTTTAATCAACTTTTTTTTCCTATTCTCTTAAATTCTTCACATTCCTCATTAGTTGAAGAAACCAAAATTGGATACATTCTTTACATTATGATTTTTATAACTCTTGGGTCAGATTTAGGCCTTACTCTTAATGTTTCCATAAAGAGTCTCTAGTAATTTTCATAAATTTATCATCCTGTTCTAAACAGCTGGAAGAGTACCTCTAGGATTTAAGGTAAAAAACTACTCTTTGGTAGAAGTCATAAAGCATGTTCAGGACACCAGAAAAGTGCCAGCATTATTCCCATTCTTCACATAGGAATTTATCAAAAATTATGAAGTCTAGATAACTACTTTTTAAAATTCTGGACACAGAGACCATTTAAAAGGCTGATTTTTAAATAAAATAGTAGCATCAGTAACATTTGCTTTTATAGTTCCTATGACATATTAAGAAGTAGAAAAGTTTATCACACCGATTTTAAACCCACAGTCCTATGGGCAAAAGCTGGAAGAATTTAGAGTAGCCTCAAAACCTCTGAATGAAAGAGTAGATTATGGGATGGAAATCTGTTCTTCTCAAGGGCTGATTTCTTGGATCACTCTTCCTTCTCCTTTCTCTTCCTCCTGTGTTTGACGTACAAGTTTCTTATCCTAACTTCAGTTCCAACTAACTTTTCACTGCAGCAAATTCAAACAACTTTAAGCTAAAAATGAAGATTCATCCTTATTTGTACGAGATGTACTGTCCAACAACATTAGAGTTTTTCTCTACCATGAAAGTTTATAGGGTTTGATTAAAATAAAAGGAAAGGAAGTAACAAGAGGGTCATCAATATAAGATAATTTTAGATGGGAGCCCCTGTGTGGTTTAAATGTCTAATTTGAGGGCTGTATGACTACAGACTTTGAAAACCTCCTCCATGGGAAAAAGCCAAGCAAAGTCAATACTGTATTTCCTTCAGTACACTCTATTCACCTCAAATGTGAATGACCATCGATTTGTATTTCCTAACATTTCTAAAAATGCAGCCATTATAAACAATTCTTATTTCCTCATTCAAGTCCCAATCAAGTTAAGTGGAAGCAAGGCTGTAATTGAGACTTTGGTACGCATAAAAATCTTACTTTCACATAATCTACCCCATTTCCCTACTCTAGGTCACTTGGGTACTTCACTCACCTGCTGAAATGCCTTTAAAAATCTCATCTGAAGACAATCATTCAAGGAGATTTTCTCTTACTAAATTCTTACTTTAATGCAAAAAGCAAAGTAAACAGTACCCTGTGTTTTTAATCAGCTAAGAGCTGCACACACACAGCAGCCAACTCAAGATTTGCATGAAGTATTTTTTACTTACAATTCCTCTCCTTGTTTGGCTTTCTTGTCTGACACTAAATAGACGGTTCCAAAAGTTCCACTGCCAAGTTTCTGTTGAAGTGTGTATCTTCTTGCGATCAAGGGCTTTGGACACGTGGAAACAGCTATTGATCCACTCACACACTTAGCAGCCTCTTGGAATTTCAGCATTGCTCCAAACAAGAGAGAACTGTTTGCTTATCGAAACTCAACATGCAAGTCTCCTAGGAGATGGTCAAATGCATCCAAGTAGTGTCGGTCAATGCCTTAAAGAGGAAAAATCCAGTGGTCAGGTTTAACGGGTGCTGAACTATTCCTAACAAAAAGTGTAAGTTTCTGACAGTGATACCTGTACCTTGATTAGTGGACTAAGCAACCCAATATTGGTTAACTTTAATTGAGAAAATGTTAAAAGGTAGAGAGATACTGCAGATTCCAATAGAAGGCAGTCTTTCACAAAAACAGAGCCTTCCCTCAGGCATCTAAATTTGGCAAAACTGAGTAACAGTCAAATTTCCCCAAGTTCTGAGATGTATATATGTTTTCCAGTCAATAATCTGTTTAAGATTTTATACTCCCTACCTACTTTTTAAAAAACATCCAAGTACAAGAACTTTATAATTTCCTAAAATCTACATATCTGCATCAAGCTTTATGTATTCTTTCTTCCCACCTTACGTCTATTTTGATTAATAAATGGTGAGTTAGGATTAAACCAGAAATTAGCACGTTGCTGGTTTCTTTCGATTTTTTTTCTGTAGACTTTAAACAATGATATTTGCATTTATTAGATGTGAAGAGGGATATGGATTCGAAATGAATTTTTTCCCATCCTAAGCAAATTCTGATCCAGTTTCTGAAGTTTTTTATTATGCACACTGTGTATAGAGTAATATCCCTGGATTGGAAACAAGAAGTGTCACAAATGCAGTTCAAATCTAAAATTGTATTTTAATGTTAGCTGAACATAAATTTGTTATAGGTAAATCTGTAATTCCTCAAAAAGCTATAAATGTACAGCAGAATTATGAAAGGCAGGACTGTTTCATATGAGTATGTGATGTGCATGGTAAAGTCACTTTTATTTCATCAAAATGTAAAATGTTTTGTTAGTAATTATGAAAAGTGGTTTTATTTTAAATCTATAAGAAAAACATGATTTTAATAACTAATGAGAACAGACTGTGTAGTACAGGGAACTCTATTCAATGCTCTGTGGTGGCCTAAATGGGAAGGAAGAGGGGATATATGTACACATGTGGCTGATTCACTTTGCTGTACAGCAGAAACTAACACAACATTGTAAAGCAACTATACTGCAATTTAAAAAAAAAAAGGAAGGAAAACATGATTTTAAATTGAAGACTGTGCTCTGGAGTCAGGTCAGTCCATATTCAACAATTCCAAAGCTATAAGATAAAAACCTATTGTGCATAATGACAAAACAAGATGCTATCTGTGTACTTTGGGGTACATGGCCAGCGGGCTTCAGCATGGTGGTGGCCAATTACAAATATCCTTGGAACAGAACATAAACAAGGAAATGTCTATTTACAGCATTTCCCTTCTTGAAATAATGTATTAATCAGTTAAGTTTCACCTAATGCCAGTGAGAAGGAAAACTAGTAATCAGAGAAGGAAGGAAAGGAGGGAGGGAGGGAGAAACCAAATCATCTAAGTGGCTATGTGATCACGACAATACTAAAACATCAGCACTGGGTTGGAACTTCAGAGCTGGGGCCCATATGTCAAAATGCCTGAATTATGTGGATTATCAAGATTACAGAAAATATTAGTGAAATCTACTGCTGAAAAAACAACTCGAGAGCAGGGCTCCCAATGTGTCTTTGTGTGCTTCCTCTGATCACATAAAAGTGATGCTTTCTGGCCAAATTAAGCTGTTAAGAAAAATGTATGGACTCATGGCCTTTTCATCTGTACAGGACCCTTTCAGTAATCCTCCTTACTGGAGATAAAGGTCCCTGTCTAGGGAAGGTCAGAATAGTTCTGAGAAGTCCAACTTCCCAGGGGCTCTCATTTGTAAATGAGCGTTTAAGCCCAGCAGTGTCTAAGCAATGTGGCAAGGCTACAGAGTACCTCGGGACTAGGCTCCCTCTGGCCCAGCCTCCCAGTCGCAGCCCGGCCGCCCCCTCCCCAGACCACTCAGTCTCCTCAGTACGACCACAGAGCCACCCGAGAACTGGTAAGCGTCCACTCGCCCCCACCTCACAGAGGTTGTGAAGGAACCTGAGCGCAAGGAACACGCCTTCTTTATCTCTGTGCCCTCGGTGCCTGGCACACAGTAGGTTTTCAGTAAACTCTGTTAGGGCAGATAAGCGTCCAGCAGACCAGCTTGCTGCCCAAGGTGGGCGGGGGGGGGGGGTGTATGTGGTGGGAAAGGGAGAGACGGTTCACAAAGCTGCACGTTGACCCTTAGGGGTGGGACTGTGTGGCTGGGGGCACAGACAGGGAAGGACAGTGTTTACCAGTCTCCTCCTAGGTAACAACAAACAAGAGGAAGCAGATCTGACACCGGATTCTGCTAAAGTAAGAATCTAACCTTAAAGATAAACCTTAACCCTAAGGTTAAAAGAATAATTCCTTGCCTCAAGTATTTTAAATTTACATTTTCGCAAGGCGGGTTAACACAAACGGAGGAGGCACAAGTCACACATCCTCCCGGGACGGGAGCAGCTCCGGGAGGTAAGAGCCGAGGGAAGTGAGGAAGCGTGGGCTCGGAGGCCCGGAGAGGCGGCCCTGAAACCATCACCTTCCCGGCGCCGGGAGCCCGCGAGCCCCGAGAAGCCTCCGCGTACCTTTCCGGGTGAAGGGCGAGGGGCGGCGGCGCCGCGCGCGCCCAAGGGCCAGCCAGTAACCCGGACGCCGGAAGAGCCGCCTCAAATTCTTGCAGCGGCGCCAGCGAAACTCGGGACCTAGGTTGCGGGGGCCGTTGCCAGGGAGACGGCGCGGGGCGTGCCGGGAAGTCGAGCGCGGCCGCTGGGCGCCGTTGCCAGGGAGACGGCGCGGGGCACGCCGGGAAGCCGGGGAGGCGGCCCCTAGCGGGTCACGGAGGCGGAAGTGTGGGCTGACCAAGGTGGGCGGGGAAAAGGAGGCCGGCCCAGCGGGCCTCGCTGCCCTAACCTAACAGCAGCCATTCGGAGCGTGCTTTCCAGCCTTCCTGGGCCGACCTCACGCCAGGCCCGGGGGCACCTCACCCCTCCGCGCAGTCGGCGCCGCTAGCTTCCTGGAATCGGGCTCTCGTGACGTCATACGCGGAGACTTCCGATTCCGCTCGGGAAGTCGGGCTCACGTGCCGGGAGCTCCTGGTCTCCCCCGGCTCCTGCTGGCTTGTGGTGGAGGGGCTGGTCTTCTGGGAGGACGGAGCAGGTGGGCGCTGCAGCTGCGGGCCCGGGGGGCGCGGTTTGAAGGCCTGTATTTGAGGACTTGGAGCAAATCTTTTGCGCGCCCTCCTCCTGTGTAGCGCGCATTTGTTGAACATCTTCTGTAACTAGCTTCGGCTGAGTTGACGCGGTCTCTGCTCGCATTTGCTGTACAAGACAGACTTGAGAGAAGTAGGTACCCTACAGGGTAAGGTACTGAGACAGGGCCAAGCCTAGGGTGAAGTGAGTTGGGCACTAAATGCAAGGGGAAGCCCCAAAACTCTGTGATCAAGATAAATAAATTTTAACACAATATCTTTAAAAAATCAAAACTAACGCAAAAAAAAATACATGCTTGACAAAACCTCACGATTTTAAATAAAGACAGGATCAGTAACTGTGCCATGCTGAGCCATGTTGGAGCCTGAGGCCAAAGGAGAAACCAGTAATACTTATCCTGTGACTTAGCCAGTTGGGGAAGGCTATCTTCAGTTCCTGGGACGTATATGCCAAGACAGATGAGAAGAGCCTCTGGTTAGCGTGAAACTGGAGAGTTAAGTTCCTCCAGGCTTGAAAGTTAGAACTGTGCTAATTAAGACGGGCCCGTAAGCCAAGGCCTCAAAGAAATTCCCAGACTCTGATAATCAAAATAGAAAAACTGGATCCATATCATTGACCCTACACACTTCAGTTAACTGAAGCCTAATGCTTTCTGTGCTATTAATTATGTTATTGAGGTTATCATTTTTATAGCTTAGGATCTTTTACGCTGACCCCACAAAACAAATATTCTGTGTTGTAGGATGGTGACTGTCTCAGTATCAAAGTCCGCAGAAGTTCAATACGTCAGCAGCCTCCGTCCCTGTCCAAAGAGCAGACTCCATGAAGCCATTGAGTTTGTGCCTTGTAACATATGGGGAAAGCGAGAGAGGATGAAAAAGCGCTCAGCTAGGTGATATTGCTTGAGAATCTAGGTAAGGACTAAGATGTTGACACCTAATGTGTTCTATTTAAAGAGCTCTTCACAACATTTGCTGTTGATTTGATGGTGCTAGAAACAGTAGCTTGGTCCCCCATAAGCAACATCAATTAAAAGTGTGTTCTCTTGTTTTAAACAGGCAATTCTTCAGACAGTCATGGGTATCCGAGGACTAATGAGTTTTGTGGAAGATCATATTAATGAGTTCTTCACAGATTTGAAGTTGCGAGACACAAAAATTATCATTGACGGCTACGCCCTCTTCCACCGGCTTTGCTTCAGTTCAAACTTGGAGCTCCGGTATGGAGGGGACTATGATTCTTTTACAGATGTTGTAGAAAAATTCTTTGAATCGCTTTTTGCTTGTAAAATCTGCCCATATGTTGTTTTAGATGGAGGATGTGACATTTCTGATAAAAAGCTTAACACTTTAAAGGATCGAGCTAGGGAGAAGATCCAGATGGCCCATTCCCTTTCTGTTGGCGGGGGTGGTTATGTGTGTCCCTTACTCATCCGGGAAGTATTCATTCAGGTTCTGATCAAGCTGCGGGTGCGTTTTGTCCAGTGCTTTTCAGAAGCAGATCGGGACATTATGACCCTTGCTAATCGCTGGAATTGCCCCGTGTTATCGTCTGATAGTGACTTTTGCATTTTTGACCTGAAACGTGGGTTTTGCCCATTGAATAGCTTTCAGTGGAGAAACGTGAACACTATCAAGGGCACACGAGACTGCTATATCCCTGCCAAGTGCTTTTCCCTTGATGCGCTCTGCTGTCACTTCGGCAATATGAACAAAGTTCTGCTGCCTCTCTTCGCGGCGCTGTGTGGAAATGACTACGTTAATCTGCCCGTCGTGGAGACGTTCTTAAGTAAAGTATGTCTTCCTCTTGGGGCTCCCAGTTCTAAGGGGAGGAGACACCACCGGGTGCTGGGACTTCTGAATTGGTTGTCTCGTTTTGCTGACCCTACCGAAGCATTAGACAACGTTCTGAAACATCTCCCCAGAAAGAGTCAAGGAACCGTGAAGAAGCTTCTCTGTGGCTCCATGGGGGAGTACCTGCAGTCCCAGGGGAGGCTGCAGGACTTCTTCCATCATGGTGCTTACGCCTGCCCAGACACCTGGGATCCGGGTTTACCGCCTTGGGTCCTCGCGGCCTTGGCCAGAGGCCAGCTGTCCCCTTTCATCAGCGATGCTCTGGTGCTGAGACGGACCATTCTCCACACACAGGTAGAAAACATGCAGCGACCAAACGCCCACAGAATCTCTCTGCCCATCCGGCAAGTCATCTACGGGCTCCTTGTGAATACTCCTCCAAATCCGGGAAATGTGGCCTGGGATGCACTGCCTCCTCAGCTGCCAGCTTTCAGCGAAGTGGAAAGGATTAATAAAAATATCAAAACATCAATTGTTGATGCAGTAGAACTGCCCAAGGATCATTCTGACTTAAGCAAATTGACTGAGGTAAGTGTTTGTAATACCACTGCAATTTCTATAAAGCATTTTACAGGTTACAAAGTGCTTTCATGTGTATTATCTCTCTTAACAAACTGAGGTTGGTTGCTATATTGCCCCCATTTCATAGCTGAGAAAACTAAGACTCAGCTAAATCCTTAGCCAGGGAATTATCCATGTGAGGACTCAAACCTAGATCTTTTAGCTCCAGATTTGCCATTTCCACCGTACTTCAGTAGCATGTGTTAATCTTTGCGGTTATTACTACTACTCTTGTTGTTAACTAGCTATCAGTAGAATGGGGTTAGTGACTAAAAATAAAGGAAAGGGAAAAAAATTCTGAGCTGCAGAAAAAAGAAAGCTTGCCTTTAGGCCTTGATCAAAGGCACAAATAACATCTCAGACTGCATTGGATTGCAATTAACAGGATTAATACTGATGCTTAGGCCTAATTTTTCTTTTTATTGATGAGGACTTTTTTTTTACACTTGAGATTTATGGCATCATGGTGATTTGCTTAGTTTGATACTGAAAACTTGACTCTTAGCCTAACTCAGTGTTGATTAAACCTGAGTAACAGACCAACCCCCTTTTCAAGGTAAAAGAAATTCTCATGGATCCCAGTGTTTACTTAGTTTTTTAAATAATATTACATAAATATATTAAAAATTACAAATAGATGTGAAGCTGCTTATGTAAATTTACAAATTAAATGCAGATAAACTGAATTCCAATTGCAATGGTTATTGGAGGTTTTTTTGTTTTTGTTTTTAAATTTATTTATTTATTTTTGGCTACGTTGCATCTTTGTTGCTGCCCAAGGGCTTTCTCTAGTTGCAGTGAGCAGAGGCTACTCTTCACTGCAGTGCATGGGCTTCTCATTGCGGTGGCTTCTCTTGTTGCACAGCATGGGCTTTAGGCGCGTGGGCTTCAGTAGTTGTGCTGCGCCCGCTCAGTAGTTTTGGCATGCTGGATCAGTAGTTGTGGCTCACGGGCTCTAGAGTGCAGGCTCAGTAGTTGGGGCGCACGGGCTTAGTTGCTCTGTGTCATGTGGGATCTTCCCGGATCAGGGATTGAACCCTTGTCCCCTGCATTGGCAGGCAGATTCTTAACCACTGCGCCACCAGGGAAGTCCCGGGGGGGTTTTGGATCCAACTCAATATTCAGACTCAGGAGACTCTCTCAGGCCACTCAGGGTGCAAGTCTGCTCCAGGATATAGGGCCACGTAACAGCGTCCGCAAAGGTTTGAATCAGGAGTGGTAGTCCTCCCAACGGTCTACACCATTGATTCTCCTGGGGGTGATTTTTCCCCCCAGGAGACACTTGGCAGTGTCTGGAGACACTTTTGATTGGCAGTACTTGAGGAGGGGTGGCTGTTGCTACTGTCACGTAGTCAGGAGGAGCCAAGTATGTTGCTAAACATCTTACAGTTGACAGGACAGTGCCCCCAGCCAAAATTTATGCAGCCCAGAATGCCCACACATGTGACCAGGAACTAGCCCTTTTAGCCTCCCCATTGGTGACAGCTCAGGCAGGAGGAACAAGATTCACATCGGTGGGTCCAGGAGCCTCCTTGGCAAGGGGGAATGACTGCTATTAGGAACAGGGTTTCTTTCTGGGGTGATGAAATGTTCTGGAATTAGAGATGGTTGCACAGGCTTATAAAGAAACTAAAACTACTTTAAAAGGGTGAATTTTAGGGCCTCCCTGGTGGCGCAGTGGTTAAGAGTCCGCCTGCCGATGCAGGGGATACGGGTTCGTGCCCCGGTCTGGGAGGATCCCATATGCCGCGGAGCGGCTGGGCCCGTGAGCCATGGCCACTGGGCCTGCGCATCCGGAGCCTGTGCTCCGCAACGGGAGAGGCCACAACAGTGAGAGGCCCACATACCGCAAAAAAGAAAAAAAAAAAAAAAAAAGGGTGAATTTTATGACATGGAAATTATATCTCAATTAAAGAAGGAAAAAGTCCCACTGGCCTCCTTCCCCACGGGATCTAATCTTTCTTGTAACAATTCCATAGACATAGCTTCTGAGGTCCCTGCAAGGGACATGCCTGATTACAAGTCACTGCACTCAGGGAAGCCCCAAGATAGGGCGTCCCCATCCGGTTTGTACAGTTCATTTATTGTGTAAGTCTAGATACAATTTTACAGGAGTCATTCTTATCATGCTAAGTAGCACAGCTGACTAACTTTATCATGTTTCCAGGTTTAAAGAACTGGAGAGTTGAGCATAGGTCAGATTCCAAACAAGGAATTTATTAAAACTTTACCCACACCAGAAAAATTCAAATTAGCAACGGTGTGGCTATTAGCACAACTGACGCTGTCCCGAGCCCTTACAGCTCTTCCTATCCTTTCACTGACCCTACCCGGGACTGTACTGTGCCGTCAGTCACTCCTCTGCATCAAGGGCTTTGTGGTTAATAGAGACTGTTTAATAATCATTAGGACCAGGTGGCCTCTATGCTCTGTTAGTCCCCAAACAATGAAAACCTTTTCTGACGTACTCACGGCACTCATGAGACTGGCTGGCTACCCATTCATGAATCTTGACTTAGGAATGCACGCCCTGTTTCCAAACACCACCACCCCCAAAGGTTAACTATAAATTGTCCCAGTGGCCCCGCAGCCATGTGCAGTGCATTTGCACATGCTTCTGATTAATCGTTGTCCACCAGATCCCAATCCCTCCCTGACTACGTTACCCGCTGATAAACTGATCCAATGACTACATGGAGCTGCCGGCCTCGTTTTTCAGTCTCAGGATGCCTTCTCAGTTTGGTGGGCACTTATTGCCTCCACCCTCCAACAGCAACATTCTGAAGGAGGTTTTGCTGAAATTACATTTCTCCTCACAACATAAATGGTGCTATGTTGGAGGGCTTTTTTTTTTTTTTTTACTTTTTTATGGCTTTATTGAGAAGTGTTTTTAATGTGCATACTCTGATGAGTTTTGATGTACATTTACATCCATGAATCCATCCTACAGTTAAGATAATGAATGTATCCATCAGCCCTAAACATTTCCTTTGCCTCTCTGCCCTTCATCCTTCCCTCATTGTGTACACATAGCAAAGTGCACAGATAATTTACACCTTGATGAGTTCTTACCAGCTCAACAGTTCCATGTAAAGGGCACCCGGATGAAGATTCATTATCAGCACCCCTGCTTTCCCCAGTGTGGTTACAGTCACTCCCTCCCTTACCCCTTGTACTCACTGTTCTGATCTCTAACAACATTGAATACTTCTGTTTTTACACTTTATAAATCGTCTGGCTTCTTTTATTCAACATGGTGTTCATGAGATTCATTCATATCACTGTGCATAGTTGTAGATCTTTCATTTCTCATTGTTGTGTATTTTTACCTTGTGGGAATATACCACAATTGATTGTTCCATTTTATAGCTGATGGGCATTTGTGCAGTTTGCAGTTTGGGCTATTATGAATAGTACTATGAACATCCGAGTGCACAGCATTTAGTAAAAATACGGTCACCTTTCTGTTGCACATATAACTAGGAGTGGAGTTGCTGGGACATAAGACACATGTATGTTCAGCTTAGAAGACACATTGCCAAGTGCACAGTGGTTTTACCAATAAATATTCCGACCAGCAGTTTATGAGAGTTCTTCTTACTTTATACCCTTGCCCTTACTTGGTATCTTCTATACTTCTAAAAAATTTTAGCTTGGGCTTCCCTGGTGGCACAGTGGTTGAGAGTCCGCCTGCCGATGCAGGGTACACGGGTTCGTGCCCCGGTCCGGGAAGATCCCACATGCCGCGGAGCAGCTGGGCCCGTGAGCCATGGCCGCTGGGCCTGCGCGTCCGGAGCCTGTGCTCCACAACGGGAGAGGCCACAACAGTGAGAGGCCCGCGTACCACAAAAAAAAAAAAAAAAATTTTAGCTGTTCTTTTTTTTTTATTTAAACAGATTTTTATTAGCTTTATTCTTTTTTTATTTATTTTTTTATACAGCAGGTTCTTATTAGTTATCCATTTTATACATATTAGTGTATATATGTCAATCCCTATGGCCCAATACATCACACCACCACCACCCCACCGCTTTCCCCTCTTGGTGTCCATACGTTCTCTACATCTGTGTCTCAATTTCTGCCCTGCAAACAAGTTCATCTGTACCATTTTCCTAGGTTCCACATATATGCGTTAATATACCATATTTGTTTTTCTCTTTCTGACTTACTTTGCTCTGTATGACAGTCTCTAGATTCATCCACATCTCTACAAATGACCCAATTTCGTTCTGTTATATGGCTGAGTAATATTCCATAGTATATATGTACCACATTTTCTTTATCCATTCATCTGTTGATGGGCATATAGGTTGCTTCCATGACCTGGCTATTGTAAATAGTGCTAAAGTGAACATTGGGGTGCATGTGTCTTTTTGAACTATGGTTTTCTCTGGGTATATGCCCAGTAGTGGGATTCCTGGGTCATATGGTAATTCTATTTTTAGTTTTTTAAGGAACCTCCATACTGTTCTCCATAGTGGCTGTATCAATTTACATTCCCACAAACAGTGCAGCGGAGTTCCCTTTTCTCCACACCCTCTCCAGCATGTGTTGTTTGTAGATTTTCTGGTGATGCCCATTCTGACTGATGTGAAGTGATACCTCATTGTAGTTTTGATTTGCATTTCTCTAATACTTAGTGATGTTGAGCAGCTTTTCATGTGCTTCTTGGACATCTGTATGTCTTCTTTGGAGAAATGTCTATTTAGGTCTGCCCATTTTTGGAACGGGTTGTTTGTTTTTTTAATATTGAGCTGCATGAGCTGTTTATACAATTCGGAGATTAACCCTTTGTCCGTTGATTCGTTTGCAAATATTTTCTCCCATTCTGAGGGTTGTCTTTTCATCTTGTTTATGGTTTCCTTTGCTGTGCAAAAACTTTTAAGTTTCATTAGGTCCCATTTGTTTATTTTTGTTTTTATTTCCATTACTCTAGGAGGTGGATCAAAAAAGATCTTGCTGTGATTTATACCAAAGAGTGTTCTTCCTATGTTTTCCTCTGAGAGTTTTATAATGTTCAGTCTTACATTTAGTTCTCTAATCCATTTTGAGTTTATTTTTGTGTATGGTGTTAGGGAGTGTTCTAATTTCATCCTTTTACATGTAGCTGTCCAGTTTTCCCAGCACCACTTATTGAAGAGACTGTCTTCTCTCCATTGTATATCCTTGCCTCCTTTGTCATAGATTAGTTGACCATAGGTGCATGGGTGTATCTCTGGGCTTTCTATCCTGTTCCACTGATCTGTATTTCTGTTTTTGTGCCAGTACCATATTGTCTTGATAACTGTAGCTTTGTAGTATAGTCTGAAGTCAGAGAGTCTGATTCCTCCAGCTCTGTTTTTTTCCCTCAAGACTGCTTTGACTATTCGGGGTCTTTTATGTCCCCATATAACTTTTAAGATTTTTTGTTCTAGTTCTATAAAAAATGCCATTGGTAATTTGATAGGGATTGCATTGAATCTGTAGATTGCTTTGGATAGTAGAGTCATTTTCACAATATTGATTCTTCCAATCTAAGAACATGGTATATCTCTCCATCTGTTTGTGTCATCTTTAATTTCTTTCATCAGTGTCTTATAGTTTTCTGCACACAGGTCTTTTGTCTCCCTAGGTAGGTTTATTCCTAGGTATTTTATTCTTTTTATTGCAGTGGTAAATGGGAGTGTTTCCTTAATTTCTCTTTCAGATTTTTCATCATTAGTGTATAGGGGTGCAAGAGATGTCTGTGCATTAATTTTGTGTCCTGCAACTTTACCAAATTCATTGATTAGCTCTAGTAGTTTTTTGGTGGCATCTTTAGGATTCTCTATGTATAGCATCATGTCATCTGATAAGTGACATGTTTTACTTCTTCTTTTCCAATTTGTATTCCTTTTATTTCTTTTTCTTCTCTGATTGCCATGGCTAGGACTTCCAAAACTATGTTGAATAATAGTGGTGAGAGTGGACATCCTTGTCTTGTTCCTGATCTTAGACGAAATGCTTTCAGGTTTTCACCATTGAGAATGATGTTTGCTGTGGGTTTGTCATATATGGCCTTTATTATGTTGAGGTAGGTTCCCTCTATGCCCACTTTCTGGAGAGTTTTTATCATAAATGGGTTTTGAATTTTGTTGAAAGCTTTTTCTGCATCTACTGAGATGTTCATATGGTTTTTCTTCTTCAATTTGTTAATATGGTGTATCACATTGATTGATTAGCATATACTGAAGAATCCTTGCATCCCTGGGATAAATCCCACTTGATCATGGTGTATGATCCTTTTAATGTGTTGATGGTTTCTGTTTCCTAGTATTTTGTTGAGGATTTTTGCATCTATATTCATCAGTGATATTGGTCTGTAATTTTCTTTTTTTGTGGTATCTTTGTCTGGTTTTGGTATCAGCGTGGTGGTGGCCTCATAGAATGAGTTTGGGAGTGTTCCTTCCTCTGCAAATATTTGGAAGAATTTGACAAGGATGGGTATTAGCTCTTCTCTAAATGTTTGATAGAGTTCACCTGTGAAGCCATCTGGTCCTGGACTTTTGTTTGTTGGAAGATTTTTAATCACAGTTTCAATTTCATTACTTGTGATTGGTCTATTCATATTTTCTATTTCTTCCTGGTTCAGTCTTGGAGGGTTATAGCTTCCTAAAAATTTGTCCATTTCTTCCAGGTTGTCCATTTTATTGGCATAGAGGTGCTTGTAGTAGTCTCTTAGGATGATTTGTATTTCTGTGGTGTCTGTTGTGACTTTTCCTTTTTCTCTTCTAATTTTATTGATTTGAGTCATCTCCCTCTTTTTCTTGATGAGTCTGGTTAATGGTTTATCAATTTTGTTTATCTTCTCAAAGAACCAGCTTTTAGTTTTATTGATCTTTGCTATTGTTTTCTTTGTTTCTGTTTCATTTATTTTTGCTCTGATCTTTATGATTTCTTTCCTTCTGCTTACTTGGGGTTTTGTTTTTCTTTCTCTAGTTCTTTTAGGTGTAAGGTTAGATTGTCTATTTGAGATTTTTTTGTTTCTTGAGGTAGGCTTGTATAGCTATAAACTTCCCTCTTAGAACTGCTTTTGCTGTATCCCATAGGTTTTGGATCGTCCTGTTTTCATTGTCATTTTTCTCTAGGTATTTTTTGATTTCCTCTTTGATTTCTTCAGTGATCTCTTGGTTATTTAGTAACGTATTGTTTAGCCTCCATGTGTTTGTGTTTTTTACATTTTTTTCCCAGTAATTGATTTCTAATCTCATAGCATTGTGGTCAGAAAAGATGCTTGATATGATTTCAGTTTTCTTAAATTTACTGAGGCTTGATTTGTGACCCAAGATGTGATCTCTCCTGGAGAATGTTCCGTGTGCACTTGAGAAGAAAGTGTAATCTGCTGTTTTGGGATGGAATGTCCTATAAATATCAATTAAATCTATCTGGTCTATTGTGTCATTTAAAGCTTGTGTTTCCTTATTAATTTTCTGTTTGGATGATCTGGCCATTGGTGTAAGTGAGGTGTTAAAGTCCCCCACTATTATTGTGTTACTGTCTATTTCCTGTTTTATAGCTGTTAGCAGTTGCCTTACATATTGAGGTGCTCCTGTGTTGGGCATATATATTTATAATTGTTGTATTTTCTTCTTGGATTGATCCCTTGATCATTATGTAGTGCCCGCCCTTGTCTCTTGTAACATTCTGTATTTTAAAGTCTATTTTATCTGATATGAGTATTACTGCTCCAGCTTTCTTTTGATTTCCATTTGCATGGAGTATCTTTTTCCATCCCCTCACTTTCAGTCTATATGTGTCCCTAGGTCTGAAATGGGTCTCTTGTAGACAGCATATATATGGGTGTTGGTTTTGTATCCATTCAATGAGCCTGTGTCTTTTGGTTGGAGCTTTTAATCCATTTACATTGAAGGTAATTATCAATATGTATGTTCCTATTACCATTTTCTTAATTGTTTTGGGTTTGTTTTTGTAGGTCCTTTTCTTCTCTTGTGTTTCCCACTTAGAGAAGTTCCTTTTGCATTTGTTGTAGAGCTGGTTTGGTGGTGCTGAATTCTCTTAGCTTTTGCTTGTTTGTAAAGCTTTTGATTTCTGCATCGAATCTAATAAGATCCTTGCCGGCTAGAGTAATCTTGGTTGTAGGTTCTTCCCTTTCATCACTTTAAGTGTATCATGCCACTCCCTTCTGGCTTGTAGAGTTTCTGCCGAGAAATCAGCCATTAACCATATGGGAGTTCCCTTGTATGTTATTTTTCCCTTGCTGCTTTCCATAATTTTTCTTTGTCTTTAATTTTTGCCAATTTGATTACTATGTGTCTTGGCGTGTTTCTTTTTGGGTTTATCCTGTATGGGACTCTCTGCACTTCCTGGACTTGGGTGGCTATTTCCTTTCCCATGTTAGGGAAGTTTTCTAGTATAATCTCTTCAAATATTTTCTCGGGTCCTTTCTCTCTCTCTTCTCCTCTGGGACCCCTATAATATGAATGTTGTTGCGTTTAATGTTGTCCCAGAGGTCTCTTGGGCTGTCTTCATTTCTTTTCATTCTTTTGTCTTTATTCTGTTCCGCAGCAGTGAATTCCACCATTCTGTCTTCTAGGTCACTTATCCGTTCTTCTGCCTCAGTTATTCTGCTATTGATTCCTTCTAGGGTATTTTTCATTTCAGTTATTGTATTGTTCATCTCTGTTTGTTTGTTCTTTCATTCTTCTAGGTCTTTGTTAAACATTTCTTGCATCTTCTGATCTTTGCCTCCATCTTTTTTGGAGGTCCTGGATCATCTTCACTATCATTATTCTGAATTCTTTTTCTGAAAGGTTGCCTATCTCCACTTCATTTAGTTGTTTTTATGAGGTTTTATCTTGTTCCTTCATCTGGTACATAGCCCTCTGCCTTTTCATCTTGTCTGTCTTTCTGTGAATGTGGGTTTTGTTCCACAGGCTGCAGGATTGTAGTTCTTGCTTCTGCTGTCTTTCCTCTGGTGGATTAGGCTATCTATGAGGCTTGTGCAAGTTTCTTCATGGGAGGGACTGGTGGTGGGTAGAGCTGGCTGTTGCTCAGGTGGGCAGAGCTCAGTAAAGTTTTAATGTGCTTGTCTGCTGATGGGTGGGGCTGGGTTACCTCCCTGTTGGTTGTTTGGCTTGAGGTGACCCAACACTGGAGCCTACCCAGGCTCTTTGGTGGGGCTTATGGCAGACTCTGGGAAGGCTCATGCCAAGGAGTACTTCCCAGAACTTCTGCTGCCAGTGTCCTTGTCCTCACAGTGAGACACAGCCACCCCCCACCTCTGCAGGAGACCCTCCAACAGTAGCAGGTACGTCTGGTTCAGTCTCCTATGGGGTCACTGCTCCTTCCCCTGGGTCCCAATGCACACACTACTTTGCGTGTGCCCTCCAAGAGTAGAGTCTCTGTTTCCCCCAGTCCTGTTGAAGTCCTGCAATCAAATCCCGCTAGCCTTCAAAGTCTGCTTCTCTAGGAATTCCTTCTCCCGTTGCCGGACCCCCAGGTTGGGAAGCCTGACGTGGGGCTAAGAACCTTCACTCCAGTGGGTGGACTTCTATGGTATAAGAGTTCTCCAGTCTGTGAGTCACCCACCCAGCAGTTATGGGATTTGATTTTATTGCGATTGCGTCCCTCCTACCATCTCATTGTGGCTTCTCCTTTGTCTTTGGATGTGAGGTATCTTTTTTGGTGAGTTCCAGTGTCTTCCTGTCGATGATTGTTCAGCAGTTAGTTGTGATTCTGGTGCTCTCAGAAGAGGGAGTGAGAACACGTCCTTCTACTCCACCCAATTTTAGCTGTTCTTATGGTTGCCATCATTTTAGCCAATTTGGTGGGTGTTAGTTTGCATTTCTCTGATGACTTATTTGAACACCTTTGCATGGGTTCACTGGCCATTTGCATATTCTGTTAAGTTTCTATTCAAAGTCTTTTGCCCATTTTCCTGTGTTTTGGTTTATTTCTATATACAGGTCCTTTGTCACATAACATTGTGGGAGCATACTGTGGGTTGTCTTTTCACTCAAGTATGTTTTGCTGAACAAAAGTTCTTAATACACTCTAATCTAAAATTTTGTTATTTATGCCTGTCACTTTTGTGACCTACTTAAGAAATTATTGCCTGCTCCAAGGTCATGAAAAATATTTTTGCCTTTTACACTTAGATCTGAAATCTATCTAGAATTGATTTGTTTGTGTGTGTGTGGTGTGACATAGGGGTCAGGACACTTTTCCCCCACATGAAAATCCAGTTGAGTCAATGAGTACAGCAGGTGGATTATACTCCTGGCTCAGTGGAGGTGACAGGTGTTCTCATCACGTACTTGTGTTCAAAGTGGGGTGAGATTTTAGTTCAGTGTCTGTGCGGTGACATCATTTGGCTTTCCCTTGGCACCATCAATTCTGCATTTTAGCTCAATGTTGTTAGCTCTAATTAGCCCATGCTAATTCTAAAGGGAATCAGGTGCAAATATGATTCCAAAGGTGTGCAGGTACAAGTATGGAGACTTTGTGATAACATCTTCATTTTGTATGCTTCACATGATGTGACAGTAATACTTCATCTGCTCTGTGCCAGTTCTTGGAATAGAAAGTTGATGCAATCTCTCATTTATTTCCCACAGTAACCACGTAGGGTAGAGTTTCCATTTTGGCTGTGTCACTTGCAGTGGACAGAGCACCATTCAGGTTAACCCGTGAGAGGCTAACCATAAGGAGGATGGAAGGGACCATTCTTGGGGAGTAAGTCAGTGCCAAGCCCCGCCTCCCTCCGGGCGCCTCTGCCTCTGAGGCAGCTTCTTCTGCAGACTTGTCACATGGGATGAACCCTAACTAGATTTAAGGCCTATGAGCTGAGTAGTCCCCCTTGGGGAAGGGAACAAGATCTAGTGGGTTCCATGAAACATCTGTGTAACTCATTCTAGTGCCCATTTTACAGATGATCAGACCTGACTGTAGAAAAGCTCAGAAACTCGCTCAAGGCTGCAGAGTTAGTGAGGGCAGAACCTCTCTGAAGTCAAAGCCCAGACTCTGCTTGGTTCATAGAAGTTGTAACTTGGCTAGAGAATTCAATAATTTAAGCATTATATGTCAGAAAAGAATTCATGTATTTTCTTAGCTTTGCATGGTAGGTCTTTCTATCAGTTTAGATTATGAGGAATATATTTAAATTTAAGAAGTTAATGCTCCTTCCCATAGGGGTGATTGACTGTACTGTAAACCAGTTTGCGTATTTCTAATTTTTAAATTTTTAGGACAGTATCAAATTATTAAAACCAGTACCTATAAATCATTGTATTAAAGTTGTCATATTGATGATGAACCTGTTTTGTCAGTTACAACGTGTTTTACTTCAAGTTAACATCTCTGTTTTCAGCTGTCAACTCACTTACTTACTGACTAGGTGTTAGGTGCCAAGAAATGTGCCAGACTGTCTCATCCTTCCAGAAAATTAAGGAAATACAAACTATTTTTTTTCCTCTTAGAGTTTGATTGTGAAGTCGCCCAGAGATGCTCTTTTAATAGCCCTAATTTCCTTATCTGTAAAAGTGTGTGACCTGCAAGGTTCCTTACGGTTCTTAAATCTTAAGATTCATAGTAAATCAACTATACTTCAATTTTTTTAAAAAATGGAATAAAAATCAACAAAAAAAAAGAAGAAGAAGAAAAAAAGATTCCTTAAGGCAAAATTATGTCAACCAGAAGCCCGAAGCCCTCATAGCTGTTTACTTCCTTTTTTTTTTTTTTTTTTTTTTTGCGGTATGCGGGCCTCTCACTGCTGTGGCCTCCCCCGTTGCGGAGCACAGGCTCCGGACGCGCAGGCTCCGGACGCGCAGGCTCAGCGGCCATGGCTCACGGGCCCAGCCGCTCCGCGGCATATGGGATCCTCCCAGACCGGGGCACGAACCCGTATCCCCTGCATCGGCAGGCGGACTCTCAACCACTTGCGCCACCAGGGAGGCCCCTACTTCCTTTTATTTGAAGCCTGGAGTGAAAGTTGGTGTGGTATGTTATTACAAGGACAATGCGGGCAGCCCTTAAATATTCCTATTTGCTGGAATATACCTGCCACTAGAAGCGGCCGCCCTGGGACAATCCCCGTGCGGGAGAACACAGACAATAAGACATTCAGCTGGGTTGGGACATGAGTCAGGACCCATCCCAAGCAGAAGGCTGCATGGGATGCTGCAGAGGATGCACGTGGTTGAAGTCTGCCTTCCGGAGGTGATTGGTGATGGCATCACAGAGGAGGGGGCCCTGAACAGTCACTGGCAGGTAAGGGTAGGGTTGAGTATAGATCTTTGTTTCTTAAAGCAGAAGAGTTAAAATGCAGATTCCTGGGCTCCCCTCATTTACTGAATCAGTTTAAGGGGTGGGGCCTGAGGATTGCTTTAACAAGTTTCCCAGGTGACAGGCACACTGCAGATGCCCAACAGCGTGCATGGGGGATGGACTGACGCGAGCAAGGGCTGTGCAGCGGGAAGAGACAGCACGTCCAGCCAGTCACCGCATTTATTACGCCCCTTTGAAGGTTCTAATTTTGAGTGTAGCTGATTTTTTTCCACAGGAAGATAAGAAACCGACCTAGAGAATGAGAAAGAAAGACATTCTCCAAAGTAACTTACGGAATGTTTGGTGTATATTTTCAGCTCTCCTTGGCTAGACGGCAGATACTTCTGTTAGAAACGCTGAAAGTGAAACAGAGCATCCTGGACCCAATCCCTGCTGCGTTGAAGTTGCCCATCGCCGTCAGCTGCTACTGGGTGCAGCACACGGAGGCCAAGGCAAAGCTGCATCATCTGCAGGCCTTACTTCTGGGAATGCTGATGGGACCCTTGCATGCCATGATCAACAGCCCTGGTAGGTATCTGGAAGTCCCAAGAGTATGTTTTTGCATGTTACTTGCATGTAATCAAACGTTTAAACAAACAAACAAAAATTCTCGGATTATTTACTTCCATCAGTTATATCAGAACTTAGAAGCGGGGCACCAAAATGTCACTCATTCCTTGTAGATCTTTCTGAGTGTTCCGTGTACCAGGTCAGTGCTGGAGGGCTTGACCTCCAGGGCACAGCAGTGAAGATGCGCTGATGCCTCACCCACCTGTCCTGTGGCACCTGACGCTTAGTCTGTAAAGCGTGACCATGATGTACATTTTGTGCTCCGTGTTCCCTGTCCTTCTCTTCAGTGCAGCAGCAGCATTTCCCCTGGAGACTTAAGTAAAATTGCCCATTGGTGAAACTTAAGAATACCTACAATTACTGTAAACATTCATGCTTGTGCTGTTTTGTGTTGTTTATTTTTTTACTTTCTTTTTTCTCCACTGTAAGTTTCAATTAGTATATGAGTTGTGATGGTAGAAATGGTAACTTCTCTTTCTATTAGAGAAATACACTTCGAGGCAGTTTCATCTTTATTTAAACATCAGGTGAAATAAAGATGCATTGGAGCACTTCAATCCTCTAATGGGATTATTCTCTTTACAAAATTATGAATGCTTTATCCAAACATGTATAATAGTTGTCACACTCTAGAACAGTACTAACGTGATAGCTACTAGCCACAGGTGGCTATTTAAAATTTAAAATTCAGTTTCTCAATGCACTTGCCACATTCCAAGTGCCTAGTAGCCACAGGTGGCTAGAGGCTGCTGTACTGGACAGCACAGATGTAGAACATTCCCATCACTGCAGAAAGTTCCGGACAGCACTACTCTGGCATTTACTGTTTAAAATAAGTTCATGAAAGGATGAGCCAGCACAGACTCCAGGACACCCCAAAGTGGAAGAGCAGCTGTCAGAAGGGACTGTTGCACAGCAAGTTAAGTTCCGGCCCACTGCTGGTTAGGACACAAGTTTAGGGTGTTTCCTCTCATTGAACATAAATATAGTTTAAGAAAATTCTCAGAGCACCAGTCTATTAAGTTTTTACCTGAGTCAACCAGAAGGGGCATGTCAAGGGTCTGTTTCTTTTCTTTTAGGAATGTGGACCCCATACCCAGGCAGGCTCAGTGCCTTGCTGCTCGCTCATTGGTAAAAGGTGGGCCTCCTTTTCCTTCCTTCCAGGTTGGTCCGGAAGGCAGGCTGCACGTGGAGCCGGGAACACGCAGGTTTCCTGGGGTGGCTGCTGCTTGTCCTCTACCACTGAGGAAGTGGCTGATTTGCCCCATTCTCTATGAGTCATATCTTATTCTCTTCCCATAAAACAGAAGTTAAAGCGTGTTTTGAACACACGGCTGTTTCTTTAAGGAAATGTAGTGAAATAGAACAGTAAAGGGAAGGGGATTTTTCATAGAGACAGATTTAGGGTTTGGAGAGTTCAGATGCAGATGTGTTTAAAGTCAGGTAGTCGATTAGAGGAAGAGATACTATTTTAAGGAAAAAGAAAGAATTTGGGGTTGAATAAAGTTAGGTTGTCATTGAAAGGGCATCTCAGTATAAATATTTCAGTTAATACATTGAAAGGCTTTTACATTGACATGAAAATAGAAAAGAGCCAAAAAAGAAAAGCATTTTGGTTATTCAGTTTTTTTTTCTTTATGGAATTTGAAGTTTTATATATGGAGAAAATTACAAGATGATACAGTGTGTTTGGAAATACTGCCCTTGGGTCGTGTCTTTATCTAGATGAGGAAGCTCTGCAGGGCGGTGGTGCTGAGATGCTGTATGAAGAGCTGCAGAGAGTGAAGGCACAGCCGGGCCTGAGGCTGGACTTAGACACAGCTCATGTCTTCTGTCAGTGGCAGTGCTGCCTTCAGATGGGGCTGTATCTCAACCAACTGCTGTCCACGCCTCTCCCAGAGCCAGACCTAACTCGGTAAGCACCCAGGAAACTAGTGCAGGTGGCTGCATGTAGAAGTAAATACTTCAGTTTACATTTAACGCAAAGAAGTTTTTTTTAAAACAATGAAACTTAGTATATAACTGGTCTTGGATCACTGTTAAAGCTGAAGAGCTGTAATATTAAATTTTTAAAATATTAAATTACCTCCATATTTCCAAAGAAAGTTTCCATGATTTTTTTAAGTTTTCCAAATTTAAAAAAATCGGTTCATTAAAATAAAAATAAGAGGCACAGTTGTTGGTAGAATATAGCTCTTTCCCTCATTTCTTTCAGGTCTTTATTCAAATATCACATTATAAAGGCTTTTTCTGATCATCCTACTGAAATAGTATTCTCTGCTTCCAATTTCTCTAGTCCTATTACTCTTCTGTATTTTTGATGGATAATTGCATTTCTAACCAGTCAGCATATTGTTTACTCATTCATTGATATTAAATGCTTACTCTGTGCTAGGGCATAGTGAGCAAAACATTTAAAAAGTCTGTGCTGTCACAGAGCTTTTATTTTAGTGAGGTGACTATTAGATGCTTATGTGTATTTTTTTTATTTGGGGCTTTTGTTTTGCCAGGCAGGTGTGAAGAAGGGAGAGACAGCCTGTATGCCAGAAGTGGTTTAACATTCAACTATAGAGTGTAAGCTGCGTAAGAAGGAAAGGATAGCAGTAGGGTGTGAGCCAGTAAAAAGGGTGGTAGGATCAATGGATTGGACATCATGATGATTATCCGTTCAAGGGGGTGAGTGAGGAAGATAAAAGGGAGATGGTTAGAAAATGGAGTTGATATTACATACGTGCTTTGTCTCTTCACTTGAAGATAAGCTCTGGGTGTGTGCTGGGACTTGCCTGTTTTGTTTACCGTTGTAGTCCCAGTGCCTAGCTTTAAGTACTCAAATACTTGTTGAATTAATGAGTGCTATATGGAGGCCTGTCATATATGCTAGTTTGACTTGAAATATTTCAAGTTGAAAGCTTCCTAGCAGTACATAGTGTTGTTAATGTTACTGAACGCAAGTCTGTGTGTCTGACCCACAGTGAGGCCAAACAGTACCAAAACATTGGAGTTTGGAGCAGAGAAAGGTTTATTGTAGGGCCCTGCAAGGAGATGGGTGGCTCATGCCTTAAAAACCCCAACTCCCTGAGAGCTTTCAGCAAAGCCCTTTTATAGGAAAGGTGAGGGAGGCACATGGTTAGTTGTTGCAGACTTCCTGGTGTCAGATCCTCTGTTCTTGAGGTCAGGTCACCATGTTCCTATAAACCTCTAACAAAACAAATGTTATCCTCCGTTCTAAAGGGAAAGGGAAAGGGAGGCATTTAATTCTGTCTCCATGCCTCCTTGTGGCTTTTAACACTTAACAAATCCCAGAAGCGAAGTGACATCATTACCCTTCATTTTACCTGTTCAAAGTCCCAAGGATCGACTTTCGCCCTCCTAGGTCCAGGCCCTGGCTAAGAGGAGAGGGGTCCCTGCGGGGGCTGGTTACCCTGCCCGGAGCGTTCGTCTGTCCGGCACCCAGTCTGGGTCCTCCTGCCAGTGCCCAGGCCCAACGGGAGAGGCAGATCTCAGCTGGCGGCGCCCTCAGGGCCTGGCCCCCAGACCCTGCCCAGCCGGCATCACTGAGGGAGCCAGGCGCCCAGGACCCCGCCGGCCCTCAAACTGGCCCCCAGTTCCCCCAGCTCACCCGCCAGCCCCAAGGCCGGCGGGCCTAGGAGCCAGGGAGAAGGCTGTGATCCGCCTCTCACCGCACTCGCTGTCCCAGCACAGCTGCGAGCTGACCGCTGCTGGAGGGGGACCGCTGTCCCATCTGCCAGTCCTGGCTAAGGGCTGCCTGCCCACCCCGCCCCCTGTACTGAGCGTGGCGCCCCCCCCACAGTCGGCCCGCCGGGCCTGCCAGCTGAACACTCGGCAGCACTAGGGCCTCAGCTGCCCCAAGGCCCCCCGCCGGCTCCTTGGGAGCCGCCTCCACACGCAAGTTCCCAGGAACGAGCTGCAGCCACAGGGCGGTGTGGTGTCCGCTGGCTGAACCGGTGCTGCAACCTGGGGCAGCCACGCAAACCTGCCGGCCCTGCCCCTATTACATTCCTACACCCTAGACCTCTCTACCAAATAAGATTGATTGGCGTTTGACCTATGGATTCTTTATTCCTTTCCTTTACTAATTTTGATCATCCTTGACTGGATCCTCTCTAGTGACCACAGATCCCTATAAAACAAGACAGCGGAAACAGTTCCCTCGATAATGATTTCAGCAGGAGAGTTGTTCCTGCATCTCAGCATCACCAAGGCTCTTTAAATGATGATTTTACACTGAGTAAATGATGGTTCTCCATCAGTTGCTAAGGTACCAGTCAGTCAACCCTGGAAGTAAGTTAATATGTTAAATCTGTGGCTTCCAGTTCTTCCCAGCTTATGTTTGTGGAGTTGGTTTTTAATCCAAGTGAATGAATGACCTCGCAAATGATACGATTAAATTTTCTCATATTTCAACAGACTGCCTGTTTGTCCTATCAGAGGCATTTTTAACTCCTTGTCTTTGAAGTGTTAAGAGGCCTGCTCAACTTTGGGCTAGTTGGAGAACCAGCAAGCATCCATCATTTAATTTGTTGATAAAAAGTTCTAAGTATCATTAGCCAAGAAGTAATCTCTGTAACAATTCAGTTCCTTCTTTCAAGAAACAGATTATTCTTGAGTAACTTTAATAATGATTTTATAGAAGCAGCGCTCTCAGTGTTTGATGCGTCTGTTGAAGCCACGTTAGTGAGTTGTCCCAGTGCAGGAACCTCTGCTGTAACGACACCCTCTTCTCTCCCCTGAGCAGACTGTACAGCGGGAGCCTGGTGCACGGGCTGTGCCGACAACTGCTGACGTCGGCCTCGGTGGAGAGCCTCCTGCACGTGTGTCCTGAGGCCCAGCAACTCTATGAGCGTATGTTCAGTGCCACTAGGTCGTGTGCCCCTGCTGAACTAGTCCTACCAAAGGGTAAATCAAAAAAAAGAAGGCAGAAGAAACGAGGTACCCCCTGGTCAGAGAACAGAGTGGGGACCACCTTGAACGCTAGGAGTTGGCATGAGGGAGGCAATCGGTTTGAGCTGTTGATGGTGGGGACCTTGGAGGAGCACATGGAGGCCCCGGAGCTCACATAAACTCAGTTGCAACCAGGTTGGGATTCTTACCGAAAATTTGTATTACCTCCCTTGAAATGATTGACTTTCTTTTAGAATTAAATCTGTTAAAGGATAAACACTGCAGTATTTTGAATTCCAAAGTACTTTGTATTCTGCTTTTAATAAATACGTGGTTTAAGTAAACTTCTATATTTTTTCAACACGTGAAAGAAAACATGTTTGCACTTGCCATGTTCCACTTTAGTAAGTTAATAATGGTCTATAACCTTCAAATTGTGGCAACTCAGCCAAGCTATGTTTTCAGAAAGAACAAAAGTCCTACATCAGTTACTTCCTATAAGCTGAAGCTGGGTTATCATCATTTAACACAACCTTTTTACAACTGTCTCCCCTTCATCCCTTATTATGAAAGGTCTGGGCCCCAGAAGATAGACCTGAGGAAGCCAGACAGAAAAGGAGAACTTTAAGTACTTTGTCAAAGAGCCCATGGCAGGGCTGATGAGCATTTTAGATGTGCTCCAGTTTTTATTTTACTTATTTTTTAAATTTCTTTTAATTTTTTTTTTTTTTTTTTTTTTTAGTTTATTCATTTTGGGCTGCGTTGGGTCTTCATTGCTGCGTGCGGGCTCTCTCTAGTTGCAGTGAGCGGGGGCTACTCTTCATTGTGGTATGCGGGCTTCTTATTGCAGTGACTTCTCTTGTTGTGGAGCACCGGCTCAGTAGTTGTGGCGCACAGGCTTAGTTGCTCCGTGGCACGTGGGATCTTCTTAGACCAGGGCTCGAACCCATGTCCCCTGCATTGGCAGGTGGATTCTTAACAACTGTACCACCAGGGAAGCCCTATGTGCTCCAGTTTTTAGAAAAGAAATTGAAACTGTAATGGTTCCCAACAAAAGAAGAAACAGCATCCCATTAATGGGATGTGCAATTAATTTGATGTCATAACCAGCATTTTTAAATAATATATCAGATATGCATTTCATAGATTAGATGGTTGTGCAAAGTGTTATTTCTTACTGTGGACTGCAGTCAAGACTTTGAAAGGCACTGCTGTGGAACACACTGAGGCTACTAACATTACAAACACCTGTTACAGAACTGTGAGGGCACGGCCAGTTCCAAATAAAGAACTTGAAAATAGAAAAGCAAGTGGAATGAATATATTTGGGCAAGATATGAAGATTTGAAAGTACACTCCAACCTTCATTTTTTTATGTATTCATACAAATTGTGTTCCTCCTTTCTTTTTACTCCCTCACTGATACATTCCATCAGCAGCTAAATGTGGTTTTCAGCTATTTTTTGAGTATTTTTTGAGCAGGCCTGTGTTCAGTAATTAACATCTGGTAAGCAACTCTCTGCACTTTCCTAGAGGTACCATACCATACTAAGCCCAAACGTCCCAAGGGCTAACTGGCTTTAGCCATTTACAAAAGGCAAAAACAAAATCTCACAGGCTCCTAAAGCTTTCAACCCTAAAAGACTGGCTTCTGTTTCAAATAAGTTTTTTTGTGGGTTTTTTTTTTTTTTGCGGTACACGGGCCTCTCACTGCTGTGGCCTCTCCCGTTGCAGAGCACAGGCTCTGGATGTGTAGGCTCAGTGGCCATGGCTCACGGGCCCAGCCACTCCGCGGCACGTGGGATCTTCCTAGACCCAGGCACGAACCCGTGTCCCCTGCATCGGCAGGCGGACTCCCAACCACTGTGCCACCAGGGAAGCCCCAAATAAGAGTTTTTGAAATAAGGAAATTTTTGTTTAAGAGTGCATGGGGCTCCACAGTAAGGTTGTTTTCGTCTCTAAAGAGATGGTTATTCCCAGAAGAATCAAGAAAAGAGCAGTCATATGCATCGATTTTTGAGAAGACATGTATTTTTCCAGCAAATAACGGATCTAATGGGGGCTATAAGCATGTAAGATCTTTGTAATATCAAAATTGTCTTCCTTGATTCCTGGAGCTGGGGGCCAATCTGGAAATTATACCACTATGAGTGTCCTATTTCCTGGCTCATCCACACTGCTTTTTAAAATCACCAACCTTGGGCTTCCCTGGTGGCGCAGCGGTTGAGAGTCTGCCTGCCAATGCAGGGAACACGGGTTCCAGCTTGGGTCTGGGAAGATCCCACAGGCCGCGGAGCAGCTAGGCCCATGAGCCACAACTACTGAGCCTGCGCGTCTGGAGCCTGTGCTCCGCAACGAGAGGCCACAACAGTGAGAGGCCTGCGCACCGCAATGAAGAGTGGCCCCCACTCGCTGCAACTAGAGAAAGCCCTCGCACAGAAACGAAGACCCAACACACCCAAAAATAAATAAATTTACTTTTTAAAAAAGAATATACTTATAAAAAAAAAATCAGCAACCTTGCATGAAACACTATTCCTTCCCAGTTCCACTTTGCCAAGTGACTGGTTTGATAGGCACCAAACTGAAGAGTGTAGGGCTATGGAATTTAAAGTCAATTGAATTATATCATTCACGTTTTTCTTTCATTAACAGGAATTTTTCAAGCCAAGGGGCCTTCATTCAGTAGACATAAGAAAACAGGTTCCTTTCTCTAACTGTTGGAATCGGGCAGGGCCATTCACTTGAAACTACCCAGCTTTGCAGTAAAGGAGTTAAAATCGAATGTCCATTAACTCTTACTCTCTGAGAATTCAGGAAAGTTACCTACCCCGGTATATATCTTCTCCTGTATATATTAAGCGAGAGGTTGCAAGCACTCCACAAGACATCTGAGGGGCTTTACCAAAGAAACAGGACATAGTACCCAACCCCCAAAAGTCATGCTTGTGTAAGCTGTCTGGGGAGGTAAAACAACGAAATAACGAGAGAACATTTTATGATGCAATCCGCCAGGTGCAAATGGCAAACTGCACACTGAAGGCTATAATCAGCAGTCCCAAGGACGAGGAGGCTAAATCAGAGGATTCTCAGATATGGCTTTTGAGCTTGACTTTAAGAGACAGGGATGTGATTGGGATGAGGTACAGGAGGCAGTAGGAGCACGTGTGTAGAACGTCCCAACTTGGAAAACCTGTTTCATTTTTTAATCAAGTCTTTAAACCTTGTTCTTTCTGATTCAGTTCTAGCTAATGAAATCTCACCTGAGTCTTTGGGGATGTTAAGTCTTCAGTTAGCAATTTAAGTAACAAAAAGAACTCTGGACAGCGAAGATCAATAAATTTTAGGAATAAAGTTGGAGAGAGAAGAACACTATAATGTAATCTTCTGTGTTAGGCTGTGATTAAACTTTTATTTGTACAAGTCCTTTTTGAGATACCTGGACCTGGAAAGTTGAATATGTATATCCTATAAATATAAATTCTAAAGGCCTTTCATAATAATTATGACAAAAAAGAATTCAAATTAATTTCAGTATTTGCATTTGGATTTCTAATTCAAATTAATTAGTTTTAGAAGATAAAGACCTTTATAGCTAGAAAGATCTTACAATTATCTTTTCCTCCTTTGTGCATAAAATAAATGAATCAGTGACTATGCCTCAGTTACCCTATCTGTAAAACAGGGATCAGAATAATTCAAGTTGTTGTCTAAGGATTAAATGACATGTATTTTAAGTTACTTAGAACAGTCGCTGGCACTAAAAACATGCCATAAATGACAGTCGTTGTTACATCCACACATGAAAGCCAAGAGCAAAGCAAGGGATCTGGGAGAAGTGAGGGTGCTGGGCAGAAACATAAGGCACCATGAGACCAGTGGCTGCCAAAGCTCATGGCAGAATTTTGCAGAGGCAAAGCAGGTCAACACTATTAAATATGGCTGAGATGAGAAAAGCAAGAATGTGAGAACATTAAAGCAGCTTCAGCAGAGTTGCCAGGCTGCAGCCACACTGAAAAGTGGAGAAGTGCCAGGAGAGTGTGGACAGGCAGCCAAGCTCAACCTCAGGAAACAATAAAGACCAGAAGGAACTAGCCCTGTGTGAGCACTTTGCCCCTTGTCCTTTTTTCTTGTTACCAAGGAATTTTCTGTAGTGTTTTTAAACCCAATTTGAAAGAGTTTGGGATATGTTTAGAGACAGGAGAAAATTAAGAGCAGGTATTACCTCTTCCTGCAGCTGCAAGGGTTATATCCTGGCCCTACCCCATAACCCTAAGGAAACCAAACACGGTCTCCCCAGTAGTGAGGTTTCCAGAGTTCACCGGGCACTGCTCTCTAGCACATGCTGTTTGGCTGGTTGGCACACCATGAACCCAAGCAGCATCCAGCAAGCAGTCACTCCTAAGACCAGGAGAAATAATTCCACTTCTGTAAGAGGACAAACTTTCACTCCAGAGATAGTGACCTTGTATTCTTAGTGCAGTGTTTGTGGGGGTACTCGGTATTTATCTCATAATGTCTTTCATTGGTGCATTTCAGTCAAGGCAGCTAGAAATGATTCTGTATTTGTATCACTTTGAAATGAAATACTACTTCTTTTGGACAGATGTATTAAAAAGATGCCTCTCCACTTGAAGCAACAGCTTTCTGAACCATACAGGATACGTTGCTCTGGCATTTCTTTCCAGGTCTGAATAATGCTAAAATTGAAGCCCATCCAGCTGTAAAAATTCTAAGATGAGAACCTCATGCTGAGGAAGAACGTTTTAAACTTCGAAGGCATGGACTGCCCTCAGGCAGCATACCAGTCTGTTATAATGGGAGAAAGAAATGAAGAGGTAATACATGGAAAAGTGTTCCAGCTAGTTTCACTGGATTCAGTGTTCGGGGAGAGAAATTTCACATGAACATGTTGCAATGCACATGCAATCACCTTTTTTTTTTTTTTTTTTGGCCTTGCTGCACAGCTTGCGGGATCTTAGTTCCCCAACCAGAGACTGAACCCAGGTCACAACAGTAAAAGTGCTGAGTCCTAACCACTGGACTGCCAGGGAATTCCCCCACATGCAATCACTTTTATTCCTAACTAGTAATAGGTAACATTTTAGGTATCTGGTTAATACAGCTAAATCTTTGGTTGAAACAGCTAAATCATACATATTTTAAGAAATTTTCTCACTACCACTTTAGGAGATACTTGGGAGATTTCTGTGTACAATGTTAACACACTGTCATGAGGATCAAGGAATACCTAGGAATGTTTTTGCAAAAAAACAAAACAATCAGAATATTTCAATACTGCATTTTTGATACTTTATGAGACTGAATCATTTGACTCTGTGAAAACATTGGGTTGGCCCCAAACTTTTTGGCCAACCCAATACCATCACGAGCTAGCATACAAGATTAGGAAAACTTTCCAGGTGTGTTGATACATATAATTAGCGCTTCTTGGAGGATTAACTGACGTGCTGTTTCTTCTTGAAAAACTGCCATGTGTGTATCCAGCCATCACTCCCCCCATATCTTCCTGTGTCTGGTTCATGTGGCTTCCTCGTAACGGGGGAATAAATCAAAGGATGTTGACAGGAAATACAAGTCTACTCTTCAGTGTCTCAGTGCTTGCTGTGATGGATACACAGTAATGAGCTCTATTTCATAATGGAGGACGTGGATTAATCTACCTGTTAAGGTGAACTTGCTCTGACGTGGAAGCCTTTGAGTAAATACATATTAACATTACTCTAAAAAAATAGGGTTTATAAACATACCAATGAGAAACACTACAAATTGCTAAAATTGCTAAAAACAGCATTTTATGCTTTCATTAAAAGACTGGAAAGAACCCTCTGTTTTCAGATTTCCTATTCAGTTGTCATTCATTTGTGTAGGATGGGGTGTAGCTGGGAAATGAGGGAACCAGGGGGTTCTGTTGGGGATATGTTAAACACAGCTTTTAGGCGCTTAAGTGCTGAGAAATAGCTGCTAGGCAGCTGGATATATGTCTGGAGCCTAGATTAGGCTTTGGGTGTTGAGATTATGAAATGTTTTCCTCTTCTATTCCTCTGTTTACAAATATCTCCAGTGAGTATGTTGTACTGTTATAATCAGAGAAATGTTTGTATAGTTGAAGACTCTAGGAAGGATGGCATCAAGAGAGCAATCTTCTGAGGTTCCCTTGTCTTTCCCCCCAAAACTAAGGAAAACAAGGTAAAAATGGTGGGCAGGGGGCCTTTGGTATTGAAATCTGGGAATGGTGACATCTACAAATCCAAGTTCCCAATCACAAAACACTGTAGCCCTTCAAGCTCCCAGATTTATGCAAGTTGTGTTTGTTTTTTTTAAACAAAGAAACTGACCCTATTATGTATAATAACCATAATTCATTCTGTAAAGCTATTTTGATAAGTCGGACAGCCAAGGGGGATTCACTAAGAAATACCGTCATAACTTTCCCTTAGAAATATAAATATTGTGCAAATATGTTTTGGTTTAGAAGGTTGTGTTCTTCCCTAAGACTGAACTGATAGTAAGCCTGCACAAACGACGACACCTGTTTCTGTGTGTTAGGAAAAAGCAACTGATGAGAGGGAAGCCCCCACTTCTGTCCATCCAAGGGGGTGGGAGGGGCAGGTGGATCAGAGAAGAGCAGACTCTGCAGTAGAAACTTAGGCGAGTTGTGTGTGTTGTGGAGCACAACTCAGATGGGACAACAGATCAGAACACCCCACTCACTGTAAGAAGAGGGAGCCTTGGTGATGAGGTGGGACAGACAACAGCTGGCATGTCCTTCCTGTTGATGACATTCTGAGAACAGACTGAGTCTCTGACAGCCAATCTGGTATCAGGGGCATCCATCCCAGAGAGAATATCCTGCTGGGACACTGGACGGTAGAGAAAATCGATGCCACTTCCTTTCTGGTCCACTGAATGCAATGCATAGGCCTCTTCTGCTCTTTGTAAATATCTATGAGTAGGCAATTTTTTCTTTCTATGAGTAGGCAATTCTTTCTCAGCATGAATACAGTGGTAACAATATGGAAGTGCATGTGCGTACCTGTGTTCCAATAAAACTTGTGGGCGGTAGTCTGTCATCCCCAAAACTAAATCAACAGCCCTATGTGGGTAAGTTAGGAAGGTATTAAAATAAGCTGTTTCCCTAACTTGTAACACCTCCAACTAATTCATGGGCTATCTAGACCTGTTCCACAAAGAAAGATGCTTATAAATTCTAATGCAATCTTATTATGCAACTATATGGATGAATATGAGAAAGGACCGTGAAGACACACTCATTTATAACTCGATCTAACAATGCTTAAATATAAAGTTTTTCATGTTTTTCCTATCAAGCATACATTTTTCTGCCATTTGTTTGGGGCCTGCTATATACTGCTCAAAGACAGTATTTTGTGAGACTCACAAGTTGTTTCATATTGGCTTTTAAGATGCAGACCTGATGAAAAAGAGTAAGTGGTCAAGGCATTATGGTATTTTATTCATGACCATAGATGACACCAAATTGTCACTTCTAACTATACTTATCACAGGGAAAGCCTTAATAGAAAATTGCTTTTAATATAGTTGAGTGAATTGGTATTTTAAAAAAAACAAAAAACACCTGTATCAAAGAGCACATTTTGTTTTGAGTTCAAAAACTGGAAACACTCAGAAAACAAAAATGGACTTCTATGGTCATGTAGAACAATGTGCCCAATTTCTGGCACTGTGTGCTCTCAGTACTGTGAGAGGTGGTTTCTACCCTTACCTAAGTAGAGCAGTGCAGTTACTGCTGAAGAAATACCGGTGTGACCTGGACTGATGCGTGAAGGCAGTTCAGCAAGGCTGACAGCCATGGGGCCGCTGCAGACATGGGGCCTTTGCCAGGGTATCTTATCAATATGGCTAGACTTGAACACAAAGGGAGCGGAACGGCGGAGCCAGGTGGGCCCTGTGATCTGCACAGGAAACACTGCCTGCCTGGAGCAGAGCAGACAGGAAGGCCCCACACTCAGACGTACACGGGGACGCTGGCGGGTCTGGATCAGAGAAGAACTTACAAAGGATCAAAACTAAAGCCTCCAAATATTTTCCTACCCAAACTTCACCACCTCAACTTACTTTGAATGAAAAGAGAAGATTATAGCAAATTTCTTGTCCAGATTTAGCACTTACATGGCTTGGACTTAAAATTTTAATACTTTCTAAAAAATAAAATCCCACAATTTTATGCCCAAACTTATGGCTGCATTTATTCTTAACAGTATTTACAAGAAACTGCACCCACACACACACACACACACACACACACGCACGCACGCACGCACCTTTAGAGCTACCTGGAAAGGCCATCCTGGTGGGCTCTTCAGCTGGACTTTGAAGAACAGGTAAGAACTCTGATTCTCAAATTGAAACAGAGGAAAAAGTATTTCAAGTTGAAGGAATACTGTCCAAAAACACCAGTAAGTGGATTGTGTTGGAACATCATGTGTGAGATATGAGGCTAGAAAGATCCAAGGAAGAATTATGAGTAAAATGGAAACGAAAAAAAACCAACATCGTTTCTACTTGCCTACCATAAATTCTTAATAACTAAAGAAATTACTTAAAAAAAATCTTACTCTGTCAAAGCTGAGTTTACATTCATTTATTGGTTTACTTTTATCAAAAAAAACGATGCTTGTAACAAGATATTATTAATATTTTCTTACTACCTCATAATGAGTCAGCCAGGGCTTTAATTCATTCTGTGCTAGAAACCTCATCCAACATATCCACTGGGAAAGGACATCACAAACTTCACACTTCAAATTGACCTGTGTCCCACTGAAAGTTGCTTGGCTCTGGTAATTCTCCCAACAGCTCTAGTAGCCAAGCCAGAAAGCCAGAAGCTGCAGTATCTTCCTCTTCTCCCATCAGGTCATGTCAATGCTCTCTCTTAGAAGGCAGAAATTCCATGTTTTTCTCTCCATACTAACTGCCACAACTTAGTCCCTCTACCTCATAAGCTTCTACAATTCTCTAATCAGTCTCTCTGTTTTGTCTTTACAGTCCACCCTCTGAGCTTCCATCAGCACGTTACAAGACAAAAATCCAAACTCTTATCACAGTCTCGAAATCCTACAGCAGGCTACAAGCCAAATGTCTTTACCTTCACCACCAGGCTCCTGCCTATCTGTCCAGCCCTCACATTATATATATTCTCCTTGCCCTAGCCCCAGACTCCTGTGGTTTTCACCTGTTCCTTCCAGACCCCACCAACACCTCTGCAGAGGCTATGCCATTTGGTTACAATATCCTGCTGTTCTCGGCTGCAGATTCTCAACTTAAGGCTTGATTCGGATGCCACTAGTTCTAGGAAATTTGACAGCCCCCTCCTATGAGAAGTTATTTCTCTCCTTTGGCTACTGCAGCACTTGGGGCAGCACTTACCACTGTACCACATATATTTCACTTTGGTTTCCAGAGTTAAGACTGAGAACTTCCCAAATCTAAACCTACCAAAATATTTGCAGACTATTATACCTACAATAATATCAAGGATTGGTTAACCACTATCCATTATTAACAATAACTAACTCTGAAAACCAAACCCCCAAACCCAACAAGAGTTAATAGTCATACCAAGTGCTAACTGATCTCAAGGAAGCTTAATTATCAGGATAATCTGTCTAGTCACATACCAGTTAGGATTAACATTTATCCACACCATGTTTTAGTATGCAAATCAGCTACTGTTTGGATTGCAGCTTACTCTAAAAAGGCATTTCAAAGATTTCCAAATGCCAATCTCAAGGGAAACTTCCAGTAAAATGTGTGCTGGCTTCATTTTACTGTATGTGTATTTTTTTTTAATTTTTTTTTAAACTAGATCCTTACTCTATCTACAATTTCCCCTTTCTTCTTTGCCTTTATTATTTATTTATTTATTTATTTATTTATTTATTTATTTATTTTTGGCTGTGTTGCATCTTCGTTTCTGTGCGAGGGCTTTCTCTAGTTGCGACAAGCGGGGGCCACTTTTCATCGCGGTGCGCAGGCCTCTCACTGTCGCGGCCTCTCTCGTTGCGGAGCACAGGCTCCTGACGCGCAGGCTCAGTAGTTGTGGCTCACGGGCCTAGTTGCTCCGCGGCATGTGGGATCCTCCCAGACCAGGGCTCGAACCTGTGTCCCCTGCATTAGCAGGCAGATTCTCAACCACTGCGCCACCAGGGAAGCCCCTGTATGTGTATTTTTAAAATAAATGTGCAAAGACCACTACTAAATTTCAACAGACAGCCTGTTAATAGTTACATCCTCAGCTCACCCAGTCCATGAACTCTTGAAGGGCAGGGATGCCACCACCTTTCTATTCCTAGTACATTCTAGGTACTAAAGAAAAGTTTACTGAAATGGCAATTAATTCATCCATTTAAACTGAGTGAGTCATACGTAGAAGTAAAATGCACCTGAATTGCCAAGTGACAAAGGCAGAAAGCAAGGTAAAGTTAATTAAGGTTCTTAGATCTTATATTTATTGCTTGCCACCAATTCATTTCACTGAGAAGCTGTTATATGGCCAGTTCTCACTTTACTTAGGTACTATATGAAACAGATCAAAACTTGAAATGACTTCACAAAGATTACCAATGTAAAAGATGTACCTTGCATGGGTATGAAAGGTAAAAAAATGTGTTTTATCCTTGTGGGTGTGGTTACTGCTATTAAATGAAGTCTGTGTCCTGAGGGGGTAAGTTTTTTAGGTTGCCTGGTTTCAGGCTGTTCCATTTCTGGGTCATGCAATGCCCAGCAAAAATCTGTGAGAACATGCTAAGCCTTGTTCCTCTGCCGCCAGTTTGAATCATTTGAGGATTATCTACCTAGTTGGTGAATTAAAGCTCCTTTTCTTCCCTGATATTTAATCACTTTGAAGTCAAAAAACTTCATGAGGTAGTCTAACAGGGAAAAATCACATAAGTTAGTATTGTTAGGGACTCTACCAAGTCCCAGGGCCAGGAAATGGAGAAATATTTAAAATTTAGATACTAGTGCATTTGAATTATCCATGCTAATTCTGATAATATGCTATGTAAAATACCCACACAGACCCTACCTAATTTGTTGTTTTACTATGGGAAATCTGTTATACAGATGTAGTATATCTGAACCGTACATTTCACTTCTTTTTAAATCAGAGATTCAATGTACTGTGAGTACTGCCTAATTTCTGTATCTTCAACATCCATATGATTTTAATGTTAACAGTCCCAACTGGAAGAACATTAACTTATAAAAATAAATCATTCTGGGGGAAGGTTTAAAATCTGAACAATAAGATAGGCACATTTATTTCATATGAGTCATACTATGAACCTAAAATGCAAAGCAAAAGATTGACGTGCACTTCATATTTCAAGTCCTTGTAACAGAGAAGAAAACTCATTACAAAACTTAGATATGATACATCACCATCATTAAAGATAAAGTTGATTAGACAATGGTTTCCATGTACATTTGACTATCTAGCCTTAAAGAGTAAAGCAGAATAAACTGCAGATATCTCAGGTCCTTATATTAAACTGTTTCAGTAACAAGACTCAAAGAACAGGTATCTTTCCTATCGTTAACAACAGTACTGCAGTGCTAACAGTGCAGTTTAATATTGGTGATAAAAACCAGAGAGCGATTTACCCTGACGGTTTAAAAAATTAATTATAAAATGCAAAATTCCGTAACTTCAGGAAGAATTAAACATGTAAGAATTTGAGACCCGTTTCTGTTTCAGAGAGAAATATTCAACAGGAAAATGTATTTCTAATTTTGAATTTCTGGCCCAAATTTGCCACACACTCAAAACAAATTACCTATACCTCATCCAGCTATAACAAAAACTGATGGCATTCCAAGAGCAAATCTATCTATTTCTCTAGCACGCCCAGTGAAGCAGAACAAGGCAGAGGACAATGGTGCAAGCAGGAGAGGGGCAGGCTCCAGGCTGTGCTGCAACCTAGGCCCAAAAGCTGCAGATACACAAAGAGTAAAGGTCAGCACAGAATCTTCCACTTATACTCTGCTTCAAAAACCATCTGTTTAGGTTTGGGGCTTTTTTATTCTTTAAGTTTACCACTCTATACTTCATAAGAAAGATTTTTTAAAGTACACATAAAAAGATATTAAAAAGTAATAAAATTCAGACATTTAGGTGAGGTACTTAGATTTATATTTAGGAGATGACTTTGTCAAGGTGCTGCTTGACAAAGTATGTATTGATATTTAACTCTAAAAGAAGGCATAACACATTAACATAATCTGCTATAAATATCAGCCCAACCAGTCTTAAATTTTTTTGACTCCATGACTAAGTGTTAATTACAGAAATGGCTACCCTACCTAGAATGCCACTCCACAGCCCTGTATTAACTGTACTAGACCAAAGACTCATACCAAAAACCAAAAGAAGAAGAAAAAGAAAAGGCAACCATTTACACTTACTAAGAAAAAGCAAACATTTACTTCAAATTGCAGTATAAGCTTTTCAATCACAAAAAGAAAGAAAAGAACAGTAATCTGACAGTGGTCACATCCTGTGCAAGAAAACTTGAGATAACAAAAATGGTAACACAAGGTAGCTGGGCTGCTTACACTGCAGGAAGAGGAAATACAGTAGCTGAAATATGGCACTCCTGGGAATCAACTTCTAAACCAAACAGAATGCCTTTGAAATGATTAAATTTATTTGTGTATTAGTAAGAAAGCCCCACCACCATAAATAGTACAATATTTAAAAATTAAAAAAAAAATCATATTTATCTAGGATAGATTGTGTATTTGAACTGTTAGACCTCTTTAAGTGCAGAAGGTGGTTCAGGTTTTGCCTGTTTTTTAAATTAAATAACTGCCCATACACTTTACGAAGTTCCACTCAATCGCAAAAGCCAATTTAAATCAAGGAATATGTTATCAAAGTTGCATAATTTCATTTGCGACTGTCAGCAGGTTAGAATCTCAAATCAAGTCTTCAACACTCATTTTTAGTCAATAAAAAGTTCAAAAGTTCTCAAATCTTCATTATCCTCTTGAACTTGCCCTTCTAAATGATCCTCAGACTGCAATTCCTAGTTTGCAAATAAAAGAATGCAATATGCATCATACTTCAAGAAAAGACGACGATGTCGAGCTAACAGGCTTCTGGATCTTCTCCCTGCTTCTTTCAACCTTCTTGATAATTTCTGCCACTATGCACACTGACGAGGTGAGACCCAGAAGAAACAGCAAATCTGCAAGAGAAAGTAAGTTGTGTTTTACAATTCTTTAAACTTACAGTTGCAGAGCTTAATAACTTATGTTTTTCTAGCATTTTACCACAGCTTTTAAAATACATTATTTCTCAACCATTCCACAAAGTAGCCACAATTGGCCTCAGTTTAAAAATAAGGGAAGTAGGGGTTTCCCTGGTGGTGCAGTGGTTGGGAGTCTGCCTGCCGATGCAGGGGATACGGGTTCGTGCCCCGGTCCGGGAAGATCCCACATGCCGCGGAGCGGCTGGGCCCGTGAGCCATGGCCGCTGAGCCTGCACGTCTGGAGCCTGTGCTCCGCAATGGGAGAGGCCACAACAGTGAGAGGCCCGCGTACCGCAAAAAATAAATAAATAAATAAACAAGGGAAGTAAGGCTCAAAGGCACTAAATGACTTATCTAAGGTCACACAGCTAGGACAGGCAGCAGCCAGAGAACTAGAACTCAAGTCCTGACTGCTTCCCCTGAACCATAACCGAGAACCACAACCTTTAACAGCAACACAAGAGGAGTTTTCTATTTAATAGATCACACAGCCTTTTTTAAAGGCTCTTCAAGCAGTGGTGACTAATTTGATTTTTTAAATGTCTATCTGAAGATTACTTAGAAATCTGCATCTTATTCCACTTGAAAGTCACTGTTTAAAGACCATATCTTTACAATGGTATCCACACTATCTCGTTCTTATTTACTGCTTCAAACAACTGCACCGGTCTCCTTAAAACTCCATTTTTTTTTAAAGAGGAAGGAATATGAATATGAAATTAAAATCTTGAAATTAAACTAGTTCAACTCGAAGGTAAACTTTAACTTACAGCAAAAAATACAGTGATTCGTAAATATCCAAATTACCTTTAAAAACCCAAGAATTAGAACTAGCATTATCATAAAATGCGTCCGTTCTCAACTTTTTTTTTTTTTTTTTTTTTTTTTTTTTTTGCGGTATGCGGGCCTCTCACTGTTGTGGCCTCCCCCGTTGCGGAGCACAGGCTCCGGACGCGCAGGCTCCGGACGCGCAGGCTCAGCGGCCATGGCTCACGGGCCCAGCCGCTCCGCGGCATATGGGATCCTCCCAGACCGGGGCACGAACCCGTATCCCCTGCATCGGCAGGCGGACTCTCAACCACTTGCGCCACCAGGGAGGCCCGGAAGATGAACTTTTAAATGTACTGTATGGTGATGCATTTAATGCACAGGCTGTGAAAGAATAATGACTGTCTTCACATCAGCTTAATAAAACTCTCTGCTATTAGGGCTGTTATTTCATAAAATAAGAATGTGCAAATTAGCAAATAAGAATAGGAAAATATTAGTTTAACAATCAAAATGGTAATTTTAAAGAAGAGCCATTTGGTTTTCAGTGAGCTTAAGTCTAGTTTCTTCTTCATACAAGATTAAAAACAATTACTCTGTAACACGTTTTGATTTGCTATCTTTCAGAATCACCAAATAGGATTTTGACAAGTGACAACCTATAAAAAATTAACAAGAAAAAAATTACAAAAAAAGTTTAAAACCTAGAGTTGGGAGAGTGACTCCCCTAAACATTTCCAAATGAGAAAACAGAGCACACACATTTTTCAAAGCAAGCCACTTATTTCACTTTTTAAAAGAAAATTTTTCTTAGAACAAATGCATTAGAAAATACAGCTCATTTATAATATGTAAATTATAAAGATAACATTTCCTTTACCCAGTATACTTAGGCTCTCGGTCTGAAAAACTTTCTGAAGTGGAGGAAAGTAAATAACTAATAACTGTCCCATGATGGATCCAAGAACTGCGTAGCAAAACATTTTATTACTGCAGAGTCCAATCTCAAACACAGATTTCGTCTGTTGGGAGAGCACAGAGTTCAGTTATTACTCCTTGGTCACAGAAACAACTTCTTTATTATTACACCCACCTCCAATTTTTAGTAAGCTGGACTGAATTCTACAATAGTAGTACCATGAAATCTCTAAAGTTTAACTATTATTTTGGAATAATACAGATGGAATAGGGTAAATTTTAAAGCAGCTTCTCTTCATCAGGGGCTTTAAGAGTGATGCTATTAAAAACATAAAGATCACAGAAAATTCTTTTAGTCCTCCAAAGCATAAGAAACTTTATTTGTATATGATAATGTTGCTAAATCATTTCTATCATTCATTAAGGTACATAGTCTAAAAACCTTTCTTGAAGAATGGACTTAGTTACGTGTGTAGCGAAAAAGTAAAAATGCCTTTCATAAAACAAAAACCAAATACTAAAGCTTCTTCAAAAATTAGTCTAAATTAATGACAATTCACTGTACTTGGGAAGTTCTAGCACGGTGAATGGTAATAGATATAGTTAAGGATTTACATGGTGCTCTTAAATTGAAATGAACAGTCAGCCTCAAATGTAGCTAGTTTCTAAGAACAACATGCTCTGAAAAAGTACCATGAGGTTCTAGCCCATTATTTTCTAACAAAGCACTTCAGTCAAGAGAAGGCAATCCAGGGCTTCCCTGGTGGCACAGTGGTTAAGAATCCTCCTGCCAATGCAGGGGACATGGGTTCAAGCCCTGGTCTAGGAGGTTCCCACATGCCGCGGAGCAACTAGGCCCATGCGCCACAACTACTGAGCCTGCGCTCTAGAGCCCGCGAGCCACAACTACTGAGCCCGCATGCCTAGAGCCTATGCTTCGCAATGGGAGAAGCCACCGCGGTGAGGAGCCCGCGCACCACAACGGAGAGTAGCCCTCACTCGCCACAACTAGAGAAAGCCCACGCGCAGCAACGCGGACCCAACTCAGCCAAGGATAAATAAATTAATTAATTTTCAAAAAAAAAAGAGAGAGAAGGCAATCCACCTAAAGATAAAGCATGGGAAGAAAAGAAAATTTTAAATGTCCTAAGCTTTGACACACTGATGGAAATAATGAGAAAAAGTTAATATGCACAAAGCTGTTCCTGGACTTCTAACAATACTTGCTTCTATAATGAGGTGAATACCATCTTAGCACAAGCCATGAGCTTTGTCCTATCCTCAGATAATGTTAACTTGAACCTGTCATATAGCTACAGATAATAAGAAAATGAAAAGAAGATAAATCAGGTGATGTCACCTGTGATTTACTTTGATCTCCTAGCCAAATGCCCCATCCCTCTTAGGACACATTTTGGAGGCACATGTTTGTAGGAAGGCTATATCCGGGGCTATAACCATGGCTACAAAAGCAAGCAAAGCTAAAAACCCTGCCTACTTACAATTAGAGAGTACCTTACCCAATTGAATTAGTCAGCTAAGATCACCTAAGCCTACCTGGGATCTGGAACTTAGTGCATTGAACATGTCAAAAAACACAAAGCATGTGAAGGTCATTGTTGTATCCCGAGGTGTTATCACATTGTCTCGCAGCTGTCGAGAGGAAAAAAGATTTTCAGCTGGCTGAATTTAATGAACAAATACTACATGCTTTGAAAGGGTTACTATTTTCTTCCTCTCAGAATGAAATAGCTTTAAAGACATAAAACGTATAAGCAACCTAAATTTCCCATATACCATTTAAATAAGTCACCTAATGAATAGCTGTAGTCTACATAAAGTAGAAAGTCTTTTCCCAAACCATAAACTGGATACTAAAAGAACTTTTTTGATGACATGAAAGTAGCTATATTAAAGACTCAGATTTTCTACCTTCTTCCCAAGTTTTCATGTTAATTTTATTGTATCTGATATTTCTCTGCAGATTTAAATAACTCTAATATATAAATCAGGAATTCTATTAACCCATAAATACTGAAATCAAACTATTTTTACATGTTTTTATTCTATTTTTGAAAGAGCTCTCCTAACTTCCAGCCTTCTGCTTAATACACAAAAATAACCGAGTCCTATTGTACAGAATGAATATTAATAAAGCAGCTTATCCAGTGAGTATACCTCTCGCCAGAAGACAAACAAAGTCCCACAAACAATGATTATTGAGGAAACAAGTATTTTAAGTATCAGGTTTTTGGTCAAAATGCTGTCCTTCCAGTTGCGCGGAGGTTTACGAATGACATCTTTATCCACTGGTTCTACTCCAAGGCTTCAAAACAAACAGAAAAGTGAATTAAAGTTTTAAGTAAGATTTGGATTTATTACTTTCACAACTTCATTGACCTCAATTATCCCGGAAACTAAATGTCTTCTTTTGGAAGCAAAATGTTGAATCATGAAGAAAACCTTGGCTATGATCACTTGAAAATAACCAAAGATTTTATCACTTTCCTTTTTTGTTTATTTGGCACAGTTTGGGAGGCGACTGATAATCAAATTCAAAAAACTGCCCTATTTCATTTACATATAGCTTTACTTATTCCAAATATGGCCTGAAATATATGACCTACCAACTGGACTTTGAACTATCTTTCATGCAAGGAAGTTTCAACTGGGATAATCTGTTGTAACGGTCGCTGACATGTATCACTCTGTGTTGGGAAAGCAACATCTAGGGCCCCATTATTATAAAAGAAGATACTTAGATGCTTAGGTCCTTCAATACTTTCCCAAAGTCTCTAAGACTGACAACAGAACCTTGGTAATAGCACTAAAGCCAGAGATTTCTCCATTACAACCTATTCTAAGAAACAAAAAGCTTACTTCGAGGACAGGGACTGCAACTGTTCCCTCCCCTGTTCTCAACTTAAGGCTGGGCATCTAACAGCCTAAAAGCTCAGATCATAATGCATGAATGAGCACTCCAAGAGAATAAATGATATGCTCACATCACACAATTTATAACAAACACGATGTTGCAGAGATTTCCAACGCTATCCGTGATGAAGTCTTAGAGCTTAATTATCAGGATAGCATGCCATCCTTGTCTTTCTAATTTACATGAGAAAACTCTCACCTCTGAGCTGGAGGTCCGTCCATAATAATATTGATCCACAAAATCTGCATGGCATTGAGAGGATTGGGAAAGTTCATTAATGTAGCCAGTGAGATTAAAGTTAATGCTGCTATACTCCTATCGAAAGAAAGAGTCATTTTAAAAAATGTGTCAGCATAGTATAATTCTTGCTAATTTTATGAAATCACTTTCTTAGCATTTAAAATTCTCATGTTACTACTGTTCTTTTAAAGGAAGCCCATATTTCCACGTAACCTACTGCTTCATTAGTGTGAACATTTTGAAGCTAAGAGTTAACCCTTATGATCCACAGCATTTTAATAGAGGACTTTCAAATAGAGGAAGATTTTTTTTTAATTAAGTTCAGATAACAGTTAACAGTTTCAGTGATATTTTCGTAACTGTTTTTGGACTACAGAAAAGCCCTTCTACTTTCGGAAAAAGATACCAAGAAGAAACATTAAAATTTGACACCCCTTTCTTAGTTATTTCAGGAGCTATTAAATAAGCCACAAAGGTTTATATATTTTGATGATGATACAGACAAATAATTATCACATTTAGAACCTCTTTATCGTGCCATTTTTAGATTTAGGACAGAATTCAGTTTTCACACTGGAAAACTTTTACATATGGACAACCCTCAGAAATAGAGCCCAAAAGCTTGTAGGCATTCTGCTTGAATTCTACTTTGCAAATAATTTATCTGTAAGACCCATAAGTTTGTCACAACTTCTTACAAACTTACGTGCTCAGCTGGAATCTAACAAAATTTTTAATGTTATTATAAATCCCTTTACCCTCCTCAATTGCAGACCTGAAAGTTAAAAATAAAATTAGGTGAGAAAATATTATCACAGAAAAATAAGGATATATCAATACTGTGGAACTAATTTTGAAAACAAATTTCCAACTGATAAAACACATACATCAATAAGAGAATCTATTATTTTCTTCACATAATTAAAACTAGGAAAAAAAAAAGGAAACACTACTGTGGCAAGGAATTGAAGTCTGGCCTGCTACACTCTACCGGAACTAATTTCATAACACAGTAATTTTTATTCTTAAAAAGACATTTCAACATTAAAATCACATCTTGTGTTTCTACACAAGAGACAATAATACACATTTATAATACTAAAATAATGATCTTCTTTACCCCTCCAAGTTTATTTTTCTTCAAGATACAAGAGGCATGCATGGTAAGGGGTTAATTTAATGTAGGTCAGAAATTAAAAGGCAATGAGACATATAAAACTTATAGAATTTAAGCCGTCTGTTGCCCCTACACACAGTCAGATATATGTTGTACCAGAATTATAAAAAGAATATGGTTTACAAAGATCCATGTAAATTCTCTCATTCATTTTGCTCAACCTAGGAAAATATGTGTTTTATAAACATATTGCCCTATCTTCCAAGATTTTTATACAATTCTAAGAATGGAAATTAAATATCTTATATCTTTTTAAGAGCCTAGCAATTCCGGGTCCGGAGGGCCCACATGCTCCACCTGAGGCCACAGTGGGTTAATGAGGCACACAGGGCATCACTCAAGAGGTGATTATCACGTGCCTCCACCTGGACACTGGGAAACAACCAGCAGGTACTGCAGAATCGTAAAGCAATTAGAAACTGTGGATGAAACAAATTTATTCAAATGACAAATTGCGTCATTAGTAACATGGACAATTCCTGACATAAGGAAACGGATATGGATGGGATCTTTATTTGTAATACTTACTGTAAGGCCAGGCACATGCTTATTCCTGTGAGCCTGAATTTAACTAGAATAAAGGCCACATGAAGGTTCACTGCTGTATCACAACACTAGTGGCCAGGAAATGTGACACTTGGCTGGTACTCAGTAATATTTCTTAAATGAATAGTCCTGCCACTTATTATGTCCATTCCATACAAGTAATTTTCCCCCAAACTACACACTAGTACACAAAATAAGATAATTAATCTAGTAAAAAAGTTTAGTTTATCCTATGTCTAAAACCGCTAAACTCTTTTCTACGAATGGGGTGCAAGAAAGGACGGGAGGAGACTCTCTGATGTGCATTCATTGAAGGAAAACTTACATGATGGTTTGGAAATCATCATCCACCAGGATCATGTCTGCTGCCTCTTTGCAAACATCTGTGCCAGTCTGACCCATTGCAACTCCAATGTCTGCAGCCTTCAGAGCGACTGCATCATTTACTCCATCTCCTGTCATGGCCACAACCGACCCGTTCTTCTGCAGAGACTGGGGGCGGGAGGGGAGAAGCGGGAGGGAGGAGTTCTGATTAAAATGTTGCTTCCACACAGATAAGGGGATAAACAAATCCTCTCTCTTTTTCTTTCCCACATAATTAAAGACTGGAAATAAAACAGACAGTCACTTTTTCAATAAACTTCAATAAATATATGGAGGTCTGAAGATAAAGCTTAGAGAAAGCTGCCATTAATATTTCCATGTGTGAAAATTCTATGTGTAGAGCCTGATGAAGAGTCAACTACACAGTTGTTCTCAGGGCAATTTTGTCTCCCAGGGGACATCTGGCAACGTCTGGAGACATTTCTGATTGTCATGACTTCAGGGACGCTACTGGCATCTAAAGGATAGGAGCCAGGGATGCTGCTAAACTTACAACACACAGGACAGCCCCTCACAATGAAGAATTATCCAGCCCACAGTGTGTCAGTGCCAAGGCCGAGAAACCGTGACCTCAGTACAACGGAGCACTACTGTGATTAATAAGTCCATGAACTGATGGTACCATGTCAGCTGCTTTGTATATATTTGACTAATATAAACAATCATAGCCCTTTAAACATTGTTCACACTCTCAAAACATTTTTTTCTTGCTGTGTTTATTCAGTTTCTCAGTAATTATTCCTATTCACACTGGGATGATTTGGCTATAGCCTCCTGTCAGAACATATTTCTACATTATTCAAATGTTTAAAGAAGGTTGTATTTGCAGATATTTCCTTAAAGTTTTCTTCTACATCTTCCTTTGCAAACTAAATTCTCTATTAATGTTTCCATCTCAGGCTTTAAAAAACCACCTGTTTTGCTTCACAATACTTCTGACTTTAATGCTCTATCAATATTCCCAGTAGTAATGCAAACACGATGAAAGACAAGCAGTAGCATTTTGGATACAGAGATAAAACAGTGTGATTCTTAGACACCCACCTTAATAATTTTCATCTTGTGCCTTGGACTAGCTCTGTAAAATACCGCAACCTGTTAAAACACGGGATACACTAAAAATCTTCAACATTAAGAAATATCAGAATAACCTATGCACTTATAACTAAGAATATTTTTTAAATTATCAATTTAAACTGTCTGTATTTTGCCACAGAGATCAAACTTAAGAATATGCCATACATGTGTTAGGACACTCATTTGACAGGGTCATTTCAAATTTTTAGGTACTATAAGAAATGCACAATCTAAACAATTTACCCAGTTTATCCCATTATATTTAAGCTCTGAAGAGAAAACAGCCTTATTCTTGAAACGTTCAGAGACAGACAAAGGAAAAACTCTCCTGCATCGGTTTCCTCGACACTGACACAACTAAAATGGCCTTTTCCCTTTGTCCTGTCTTCAGGAGGTTTAAAGAACAATGTCCCTTGAGCCTTTTTTTGTTGTTAAGCACCATGGAGTGTCTGCTCATGCTCTTCTACTCAGCTTAACTCATTAGGCTCTGTCTCTTCCACTGTGTCTCCACCTGCTTATACCATCTTCTCTCTCCAAAGAATATATTTAATCCCTTTTCCTGATCCCACCTCCTGGTCTCCTGAAACCCTCCCACTGTGCCCCAGTCATCGACAAATGCCCTGGCCCTCCACTCTTACCCACACTGCTCTAACCTCATTTATCCACAAGACAGGGACTGTTCCCACAGTCCTCTCCAATAGCACCACCAGGAGAGCACAGAGGGGGCAGGTGCCCTCCATTCCCTTCTTCAGTCACAAATCCTCGGTTCTGAACATCACAGAAGACTGTACTTCACTGCCTGTGCCCAGTCACTGCTCCCGAGGCCACCCTCCATGTTCCACAGGAATTTCTAACCACTGCCTCCCATCCGTCTTTCCAACACCCCCGAGCCAGGTGACCTTACTACCCACGTAACCCACCGTTCTCTTTCCTGCTCTCCTAGAGGACAGGTTACAATACATGCTTCCAATTTATCCCCTTCCCCAGCCTCACTCTCAGCTGACAACCTTGTTTTCTACTTCAAAGAAAAGAGAGTCTGGAGAAAACGTTCACAACTCCCACCATCCAACAGCTGTATCCAGACAGTATCCCCTCCTTCTCTCCTTTTACTACAAATGAACAACATGAATATGTTTCCAGTGCAGGTCAAATATCCCACCTTCTTACCAATCAGAAATTCTCCCCACCTTGTATCAAAATTTTTCCCTTGCTGCTGCACCTTTACCATCATTATACAAACATGTTGTTATTCCTTCCATTTAAAGAAAAACAAAACCAAAAACTTCCCTTCCTATCTCAGCTGCTACCCTCCTTTCCCCTTCTCTTTATAAGCGGAACTCCTCTCGGGAGCTGCCTGTACTGATGTCTCCCATCTCTCTCTTCCGCTCTCTCCTGAATCCCTCCTGATTAGGCTGCTACCCCCACCCCTGCCCTGACACCCCGCATCAAGAGCACCAAAGACTCCCCGCATTGCTGACACCAGTACCACTTCTCCCCTGACTTACCCCCGCACACAGCCGACCGCTCCCTCCTCCCGAGGCGCCCTCTCCTCCCGGCCTCAGGACCACCCTACACTCTCCTGCTCCCCCTCCTGCCCCTCCAGCTGCTCCGCTTGTGCAGGTTCCCCCAGGCCTCCCTGAAGTCTACACGCTGGAGGTTCTAGAACTCAGTTCTTGGGCTCTTTATAATATAAGAGGTCTCTCCCTAGGGGATCTCACCCCACCTTAGAAATCTGGCTTTTATTTATATGCCTTTTTGTCTCTTCTGAAATCCAGATTGATAAAAATAACCCACCTACCTACTCCACATTCGCTCTTGGACATCCCATCTCAGACTTCCACATGCCAAACAGAACCTCTGTTACTTCCCCAAACACATGCTCCCTCACATCCTCTGCCAATGGCAAGTGCACTCTTGCAATGGCTCAGGCTCTAGATCTGGGGAGCCACCTTGATTCCTCCTCTTCTCCCACATGCCACACGCAGTTAGGCCCCATCCTCAAATATATCCACACTTCAACCTCCTTACTCAAACATCGAAACCCACTGCCAACACACTGGGTTAAAAACACAAGTCAAACCACACTGTCCTCTGCTGAAAACCCTCCAAAAACCTCCCATCCCTCTCAGGACAAGCGAATGGTGCCCAAGTCTTTTACTGTCCACCAAACCCCACAGGAAGTGCATGCTCCCAGGTTAGTCTTCTCCCCCCACCGCACTACACTGGCCGCCTCATAGTTCCTGAAACATGCCAAGCGCACTTCCCTTGAGGCCTCTGCCCTTGTGTTCCCTCGGATATGACACAGCCGCCCCTTTCATCACACAGGACCTTCTCAGTGATGCCTTTCCTAGGCATGCTGCCTAAAGATCTCATCCTCTCTGTTCCCTGCTTTTGTCAGTGCTCTCCCCTCCTGCTCCCATACTACAGTGATTGTATTGTGTGCTTATCTTAAACCAGTATATTCCCCCCTTTTTAGCTGGAGAAAGACATAAAGATGAAAAGAGTATTAACAGAGGAATTTTCAGTTACCCCCAAGTTTAGTCCCAGCTCTGTGATAAAATGATACAGTTCAATTTTTAGACACTTCTGTGGGTTTTTTTTAATACCTAATTTCTTCAAGCCATAATTTGTGTCACTAAATTTCAATATTTTTATTCAACCAAAAAGAATGACCTGCTAATCCTGGTGCTTTAAGGAGAACTTTTACTCTGTGCAATGCTATACTCCACATGAGTCTTATCTCAGACTATAAGCTCCATGAGGCAGAGATTTTGGCCCAGTACATCCAGTGCTCTAGAAACACATGTAAGATGAATGAATAGATGACTGAATCTTAGGACCATCATAAAGACTATTCCCAGGTTCTCTCCCAATTTTAAAAAAGGTCTAAAACAAAAGAGGATTATATTCTTAGGTAAAAAAATTCAGTTGACCTGTGCTATCACGTTACTGACTACACTTAGTTCCTCTACGTACCATGAATCACATAACTCATATGTGGAAAGCATTCATTCTTCCTTTAAAACGGTTCAAAATCCATTTGGAAACTCTTTATCGTATCTTTAAAAAGTACTAAACATACAGATGGTCAAAAGGCACATGAAAAGATGCTCAACATTGCTAATTATTAGAGAAATGCAAATCAAAACTACAATGAGGCATCACCTCACACGAGTCAGGATGGCCATCACTAGGAACTCTACAAATAATAAACGCGAGAGAGGGTGTGGAGAGAAAGGAACCCTCCTACACTGTTGGGGGGAATGTAAATTGGTGTAGCCACTATGGAGAACAGTATGGAGATTCCTTAAAAAACTAAAAACAGAGCTACCATATGATCCTGTAATCCCACTCCTGGGCACATATCCAGAGAAAACTGTAATTCGAAAAGATACATGTACCCTAATGTTCACTGCAGCACTATTCATAATAGCCAAGGCATGGAAGCAATCTAAACGTCCAGACAAATGAATGGATAAAGAAGATGTGGTATATATATATAATGGAACATTATCGACCATAAGAAAGAATGAAATCATGCCATTTGCAGCCACATGGATGGACCTAGAGACTTTCGTACTAACTGAAGTCAGGCAGAGGAAGACAAATATCACATGATATTGCTTATATGTGGAATCTAAAAAACAAGAAAACCCATCAAAGTGATACAAATGAACTTATATACAAAAGAACTTATATACAAAACAGAAATAGACCCACTGACATAAAAACCAAACTTATGGTTACCAAAGGGGAAAGAGGGAGAGGGTAAATTAGGAGTTTGGGATTAACAAATACACACTACTACATATAAAACAGATAAGCAACAAGGACCTACTATATATTGATAACACAGGTAACTATACTCAATATTTTGTAATAACCTATAAGGGAAAATAATCTGAAAAAAAAAGATATATAGGAACTTCTCTGGTGGTCCAGTGGTTAAAAGTCCACCTTCCAATGCAGGGGACGCAGGTTCGATCCCTGGTCAGGGAACTAAGATCCCACATGCCGCGGGGCAACTAAGCCCACATGCTGCAACTACAGAGCCCACGCGCTCTGGAGCCCATGCGCTACAACTAGAGAGAAGCCCGCACACTGCAACAAAGAGCTCACGTGCCGCAACGAAAGATCCCATGGGCTGCAACTAAGACCTGACACAGCCAAAAATAAATAAATTAATTAAAAAGTGTTCACTTAAAAAAAAAAAAGATATATATGTATGTATAAATGAATCACTTTGTTATACACCTGAAACAAACACAACATTGTAAATCAACTACATTTCAATTTTTAAAAAATTTTTAATAAAATAAAAAGGACTAAGCTGCATACATATTTAAAATGTACTGGTTACCTTCTAAGTGAAAATTCTACATTACTGCAGAAATTAATCATGTAGCACACAGCACTGAGCAAAGACTGTGGATTTTACAGAATATTTTACAAGAGCATCTAGCAAAGACTGTGGATTTTACAGAATTTTTAAATAAAAGGCTAATTACTAATTACAAATACTCAGGTTATACAGAGTAAAATTTTGCCTTTGTTCCACTACAAATCATTCAAACCACTGCAAATCACTCCTTTACAGCCAATGCAGCTTATCACTGACAATGGCAATAATAATAACAAACCAACTGTTGGGCTGAAAACATACTTCTTTTGTATAGTAACAAACTACTTTGGCATGCATCCAGTATACCTATTACTTGATATAAATTTCAGCATTTGAAAGCTTTGATGGCAACTCAAAAATAAAAGCAGTTTCTTTGAGACTAAGCAGATCTCAATTCAAAGCTGACGAATCATGTGGAATATAATATTGCTCGGAGTAAAAATTCTCCTTAGAGCATCAGGACTAGCAGGTCAATCTTTTTGGTTGAGAAAAAATATTGAAATTTAGTGATACAAAATGATGGCCTGAAGAAATAAGGTATTAAAAACACACACACACACACACACACACAGAAAAGTGACTAAAAACTGAATTATATCATTTTATCACAGAGCTAGGATTAAACTTGGGGGTAACCGAAATTCCTCTATTAATGATCTTCTCACCTTTATGTCTGTTTCTCTACCTAAAAGGGGGGGAATATACTGATTTAAGATAAGCACACAATATAATCACTGTAGAATGGGAGCAAGAGGGGAGAAGACAGAATGAGGACAACAGGATGGTGAAAGGACAACGGGAAAGAAATAGAACTGCGTCAGCAAAGAGAGTTCAGGGAATATTACGGAGGGAAAGGGAGAAAGGCTGTGTACTTTCAGAAGGAACCTGCAAGAGGATTTTTCTCTTCTCATGGGTCCATCTTTTCAGTGTCATATTTGTGGTCAACACTCACAGTTCTTTTGATCAACATTAACAGAAAGTAAGTTATGAAGAGAAGAAAGTAGGTAAATATGAAAAGGAGAGGCTAATAGAAAAAAAATATTCCTGGCATTAAAATAACCTCCCAAAGGTCCCCAAATCTTCCAGAACAGATTAAAAGATACCTGATGCACTGCAATAAGTACTGACAACATACCAAAAATTAAACAGCACACAAATTGGGATTTTATTATAGGGACTTGGTTAACAGGTTTGGTAAAAACAAAAATGGAGGCAGTGCTATAAAAAACAAACAAGAAAAGAGAATGTCCATTTTTATCAACAGGAAATGTAGAACACACTCAAGAAATCATAAACAAAAAACACTGAGAATTCCCAGATGGACTTTATAAATAATTAAGCAAAATTCAGTTTCCATACTACTTTCTAACTGGCTCTAGGTCAAAAGGACAGAGAAATGTTAAGGGATTTGGAATGTGTGACAGAATTATGGAAACAGGAAAGCCAAAAAACGTTTTAATGAGGAACAGAATTCATTAATATGATTTTTAATACATGTGGGAAAACCTCAGTGAGCTGGCAATTTAGAAGTTTTGTTTTGTTCTAACACTAATAAAAGAAAAACTTTTCAAAATGATCTGAAGTAAAAGCATAAGACCAAGATTTAAGAGTTACATGAACACAAGATAAAAATGGGAAAAAAGACAAAGTAGGGGTTGGGGGACTAAAAGGACCTAAAGGAAAGAAAAGACCTGGGTTTTCAAAAGACACGATAAACCCGAAAAAAGCCCTGGTATTTATGGAATTCCTCCGCAGAGCAGGATGACGCCAAGCAATTCAATGAGCTTTTCTCTTTGAAAAGCATCAGAGCATCTGCCATTATTGATGCACAAAAACTCTTATTTGAAAATGACCAATGATGTAATTTGTCCAGGCTGATGATGCAACTTGTAACTTACTTCTTCCTTCCCTAACTGCCTTTACATTGGTTTTCAGAGTTCATTAGCATTTTTATCAGAGAGCTGAGAGTGAACTGAAGAAAGCAAATAAAATGAAATTTCAAATCTGTCCAATGTCACTACTTGTTAGCATCTCTGGGAAAAGGTTTGGAAGAAAAGGTTGAACAAAGGTTAATGGGAAAATGTTTAATTAACTGCAGATTTCACATATACTTACTAAATGTACATTCTGTCTCAATATCCCCAGGGAACTTAACACAGGATTTATTCTTTCAGAAATAAATGTCAGGAAGAAACTATCAGGATAGGACACACACACACACACACACACACACACACACACATAGATACAGAGTCCTGTTCAAATATGGAAAAACCTACCCCTAAATCTCAAACAAATCAGACACCCACACTGCTCCCAGATGCTCTGAAAAGGCATTTCAATGAAAAAAAAAAATGACAGTCTTTTCAACAAAAGGTACTGGAACAACTGAACACCCATACATAAAACAAATGAACCTTAACCCACTTCTCACACATAGACAAAAATAATTCAAAATGGATCACAGATGTTAGTGTAAAACCTAAAAGTATGAGACTTAAAAAAAAAAAAAAAGGAAAAAAATCTTTGTGACCTTGGGTTAGGCAAAGAGTCCTTAGATAACATATCAAAAGCATGATCCATAAAAGAAAATGATAAACTGGACTTCACCAAAATTTAAAACTTCTGTTCTTTAAAAAACAATGTCAATAGAATAAAAAAATAAAACCAGACTGGGAAAAAATATTTTCCAATCACATATCTGATAAAGAACTTTTATCCATAATATATAAGTAACTATCAAAATTCAAAAGTAAAACATTTTTTAAAAATAGGCAGGGTAGACTGTTCACTAAAGAAAATATATGAATGGCAAATAAGCACATGAAAAGGATACACAAAATCAATAGTTGTGAGGGAAATGCAAATTAAAACCACAATAAGATACCATGATACACCTATTAGAATGGGAGTGGGGAAACTGACAATGCCATGTGCTGGTGAGGATAGGAGCAATTAGACCTTTCAAACATTGCTGGTGGGAATGCAAAACAATAAAACCACCCTGTAAAACAATTTGGCACTTTCTTACAAAGCTAAACATACAGAACCATATGACTCAGCAATTACTCTTAGGTATTTATCTAAGAGAAATGAATATTTATTTTCATATAAAACCTATATACAAATGTTTAGAGTAGATGTAATCATAATCAGCAATAACTGAAAACAGTCCAAATGCCTTTAAACTAGTGCATAGGTAACACAAACCCAATACAGTGGAATACTACTCAGCAATTAAATTAATGCATTATGCTAAGTCAAAAAAGCAGATTCAAAGCCCTCCTACTATATGCCTCCATTTTTAGAGCATTCTAGAAAAGGTAAAACTATAGGGACAGAAAACAAATCGATGGTTGCCAAACAGTGGAAAAAGAGGGAGGAGCTGACCACAACAAGAGGATTTGGGGTGGGAGGAACCTGTACCCGACTGTGTTATGGTTACAAGGACCACACACATTTGTCAAAACTTAGAGCTGTACATTAAAAAGGAAGAAGTTTACTGTTTGCAAATGATATCTCAATTTTTTAAAAAGCATTATACATGCATTCAATTAAAATAGAACACAAGGGTAAGAAGTATGAAGTGGGCTTCCCTGGTGGCGCAGTGGTTGAGAGTCCGCCTGCCGATGCAGGGGACACGGGTTCGTGCCCCGGTCCGGGAAGATCCCACATGCCACAGAGCAGCTGGGACCGTGAGCCATGGCCGCTGAGCCTGCGCGTCCGGAGCCTGTGCTCCACAATGGGAGAGGCCACAACAGTGAGAGGCCCGAGTATTGCAAAAAAAAAAAAAAAAAAAAAAAAAAAAAGAAGTATGAAGTGATGGTCTCTCTCCACTCTGTACTTTATAAATACAAAACACCACTGTTAATTTCCACAGTACCTTCCTCAGAGGAAACTTGGCTCTTGCTAAAGTACTGATATTCCTAACAATCACATCATAAATACTCTCAATGATAAGACTGATTTCAATGATAAGATTTCATCTCATGATTTGGACCAACGAATCTGGTGGTCATGTCCCAACTGTTTTCAAATGTTTCAAACAGCTTCATTAACACAGCAGCAGAAGTTGTCTAACACCTAGAATAAGGCCTTTCAGTCTGAAAGGCTCTGGTTTAGGCCTACCTTTGGCACCATCTGTGAGAGCTGCTGGACATCCATCGCATCTATTTCTTCTCCTGAGACTGACTGGGAGGTTTTGGAATATAATCCCAGACGACTAGCTGAAGTGAAATGGGAAAGAAAACATAATTAACCAAATTGGTTTTGCTTGATAGGCTAGTCAACATAATGCTCACTTAATATGATTTGTTATCAACTCACTTTCTCTTTAAGTATAAAATGTCTTTATATGAAGGGATCACAAGACAGACAAACAGAACGGAATTAGTAAATACTGTGGCGTTTTCTGTTTGACTATTTTATTTTTGTTTAAATTTAAGAATAAAGAGTTTTCACAATTTAACCCACCACACCTAAGAACTGAAACAAGGCCAAACAGGCTCTGCTTGGGAGCTCAATTTTAATGAAGATCAGAGTGCATTTTAAATAAAGTAAACAAAGCCAGGCAAAATGGTGGCTCATCTGTGGTATCATGCAGTTGTATGTAAATGAAAATAAATGTTGAGAAGTTTCTCTAGGAACAATCTTCCCAACAATATTATGTTTCCAGTGACATATTTTTCTTAGATCACATAAAGTGTGAAATTCCTGTCTCAGTCTCTTTCCATATTAATAAGATAAGAATTAATGAACTTTAGCAAATTTTAAATTTATCAGTATGAATTATAGTTTACAGGTTCTGGGAGATTAACTTCCATGTCCATTTTATTTCCTTATACTTGTTAAGTAATCTTAAACAGCATTCAAACAACATAGGAATATATGTATTAGACAACAGAAATACAGACACAAGTTACTTTCTTTCAAATTAGGTACAAAGTCTGCTTTTAAAAAATTATACTCAAATTGAAAGAAAAAACTAAATTTCATATTTTCTTTCACATTCATGATCTAGCACTTTTATCTGTCAGCATCGTGGACTATGAGGTTAAAAATAATCAACTATTCTTTTGTAAATAAAATAATGTGATTTCACAATGCTTTAGTTATTTTCAACTAATAGTATTATTTTTTTAACTAAAATAAAATTTTGCCCACAATTTTAGAGTATGAGCAAACAAAAGCGTCAATTTTAACTGTATAACTCAGTATTATGTAAACACACTTCATGTCAAATGATTCACAAAACTATGCACTGCAGTAATTTAAGAAAAACTATGGAAAACAAAGGAAGCAGCCTAGTTATACCGATTGCAATTGCAGTCTCCTGTGAGTCTCCAGTAATCATTTTTATTGACACTCCCGAGGCAATGAGTGTTGTAACAGCTTCTTTCACACCAGTTCTAGGAGGATCAATGATTCCCACCAAGCCAAGGAACGTCAGTTCTCCCAATTCAGGACCAGAAGCCAAAGCAAGAACTTGGGAAATAATAATAAAATCCGAAAAAGAAAATGTGAATCACAAAACCATTAGAATTTACTTCACAAAAGCTGGAGACCATAACACTTCTCAGATAAATGACTTAAGATGACAATGTCATTGTGGTAATTACAAAAACTCTAAAAATCAAAATTATTACATGCAAAGATATTCTAGTTTAATGGTTCTTAATATGGGGTTGCTTTAACTTATTAAAAATTAAAAAGAATAAGACTAAAGAACTGTTAAGCAGAGAAGGCAAGTGAGGAGCAAATAAGAAATGTTTTCACATAGCAAACATGCAGCCCCTTTCAGCAGAAACTACTGACTCTTAAGAAAAATACAATTAATTATTTGGAAAACTATAGGTTTGTTGAGCTTTTTTAAAAAAAAATTTTTTTAATAGATTTGTTTTATTTATTTTTTGGCTGCGTTGGGTCTTCCGTGGCTGTGCACAGGCTTTCTCTAGTTGCCGAGGGCTTCTCACTGCGGTGGCTTCTCTTGCTACGGAACACAGGCTCCAGGCGCACGGGCTTCAGTAGCTGTGGCGCACGGGCTTAGCTGCTCCGCGGCATGTGGGATCTTCCCAGACCAGGGCTCAAACCTGTGTCCCCTGCATTGGCAGGCAGATTCTTCACCATTGTACCACCAGGGAAGCCCCAGTTTGTTGAACTTTAAAGTCAGTTTTAAACAGACACCTTTGAAGGTGGCTTCTCCTAATGTATCTTCATCTTTCCATCTTATAGTTCTCCAGAACAATTCAATAGCTTGAAGAGAAGGCTATATTAATTATACACAACATGTAATAATTTTGTACACAACGAACCCTGGGAGGTAAAGTTAATTTGTAAAGTGATTGTAAAACCACTAATACCAACAATCGTTTATATTCTTTCACTCTTTCTATAACATTAATAGGATTTTCTTATTTGTTACTTTGGTTCTCTTAAAACTATATAAATAATACCACCATACCATCATCTATAGTTAGTTTCCTGTCGCCCTCGGGAACTTAAGATATAGCACAAAGTACTGTTCATTTCCAAATACCATTTAGCTTTTTCTCAGAATTCGGGAACCTCTGGTAGCGACCTTATGAGCCAGAGGGATGTATCTCCATCTGGGATATTATAAGACTGAACAACTTACCAAAGAAAACACACCAAAAAAAGCACACAAACTAAACATATGTATCTCACAGGGAAACTGAAAAGTCCCAGAGAGATCACAGGAATTATCCATTCTTATTCAAACAGAAGGTATGAAGGATGAGATACATTTGGAAAACCATGGTTAGAGGCAAATGACTTCTATTTTTCCAGTGTACGAGTCATCCCTAACTATTTACGTAGATGTGAGCCCCAGACGCTTTCACTCTGGAGAGAATGAGCCCCTTGACAGTCCCTGTGTTGGAACAGAGGCAGAAGGCAACAGAAGCGGGGCGCTGAGTATCAATCTATGTGTCAGCAAAGCCTAAGAAAGGGACACCAGCTCCTGGCACTCTCAGTCAAGGGGTGGTATTAGCCCAGAGGTCAGTATCCTGTATTTATTTGTTTGCTTCTTTAGCACAAATGAAGATCTATTGTTACTGTTTGGGACAAAGGTATGTAGACCTTTTCTGAGTGGAGGGTCCTCAACTTCCTCCTTTATATTTAAAACATAAAAACGAAACGTACTCTAATTTTAAAATTAACGACATGTATTTTAAGAAACTTAAGTTTTATAAACTATAAAATAAGTTCATATCAAGTTAAACTTAAAATCTTTATTCATTTATTCTTTACTCTTCATTACGGTAACTTCAGCGGGAGGAGGAAAATGGAGCATAAGCAGAGAAGAGGAAAAGATGTGAAGCAAGGGACAAATGCCCAGAATGTTTCCCAAAGCCCTGTGAAACAAAGATGTTCTCCTCCACCAAGTCTTGTCTATTTCACAATGTTACGACACCAAACCACACATACACAAAGCTCCACAATCTTTCAGATGAAGAGAAATAGTCCAAAAAAAAAAACAAGTGTGAAACCTCTGTTACAAAAATTAAGGAAAACAGGGAGCACATACCAGACCTTTAAGACTCTCTAAATGCAAGCCAACTTTGAAACCCTTTTGCTGTGAGCTGCTAAGAATAACAAAACACTGCCCTCAAATGAAGCCACAAGAATACCTTTCTAAACCTATCTTATTATAAGAGCAGAAGTCCTGTAAATTATACTTGTTTCCTGCTCCCAGGAACTGTGGTGCTTGACTTCCATTTTGTAAATAACAATAAAATTAAGGAAGCCAACTCTTCCAATCTCCTTGAGAAAGACTACGTGTGTGTGTGTGTGTGTGTGTGTGTGTGTGTGTGTCTCTCTCTCTCTCTCTCTCTCTCTCTCTCTCTCTCTCTCTCTCTTCCCCACAAGCCAGGAGGTAAAAACCTGGTACGACCCCAAGCCCTGCTCTTCAACCCTATATACACACGATGTCCCTAGAAGAGGCGGCCGATGTGTGTGTGGCACAGCAGACCCCCTGTCCCTGTCACTGTCCAGTCAGCAGCATTTCACAAGGCAGAGTCTGGGCACCTCTTTCCTCTCTGGTGATCGGCAAGGGAAGGAGTCAGCAGATGAGGAACAAGTAAGTAACCACCTCAGTTTAAAGAATTAGAGGCTTAAGTCTTTAAATTAGGAAAGTATTTTAGATTAACAAACAAGAGCCAGTGATAACATAAGGAAGGAGTAACACAACCTTACTTCTATCTATCACCCTTCTCACAAGATAAACTTGTCTAAAATAAAATTTCTATCACCTGCTCAGAGACCACAGCAGGTCTGTAAGAACTAGAGATTTCATATTTTGCTACGTTCCCAACTTTTTATGTTTTGGGAACATAGAAACAATTAGCCAACTAAAACCTAACACTTCAGAAATGGCAGGCTTCTACGAACCCTGGAATAGAGCTGTGCAGCTCAGATGTGAAGCATGAATTCATCTGCAATTAAAAGAAGGCATTACCTCTCCACCTAGGGGACTGTGCTGAAATGGCCTTACCTCTGAGCCCTGCAGAGCCCATCTGGGCCTTCTCTTGTTGGTACAGATCTCTCTGCTGCTGGGTGAGTGTCAAGGTCTGCCCTTTGCTGTGATATGTAGTACAATACTTAATCACCTGTTCATAAGCACCCTTCATAAAACAAATCTCTGGTCTGTCCTAAGAAGAAAAAACACAGCAAATAAATTCAAGTTAATTTCAATTTGTATGTATCTGCCATCGGAATCAAAAACAAGTGGCATGCATTCCCATAATCCCCAGGGAAGTTACTCAAGCCTAAGGCTTTGAACAGCACTTGAACTCTGAAGATTAAAAGCTCACATGGGAGTTTTCTGCATCCTCTTTAGAACACAGCATCTACTCCACACCTTCAGCCCCACACTGAAGGCAAGGCTACACTCAGCTCCGCACTAGGCACTCTGAGCTCACGATGTAACAGGAAAGGGAAAAAGATCTAACGTCAGCCCACAAGCAATGGTTTAGGCTTTCTACTACTGCTATTATATGTATACATGTGACCCCATTTAATTCTCACAACCACCTTGCAATTAGGGGTATTATCAGACTTTTTATTTTTTACCCTAGTAAAGTAATAAACAAAAACTTACAATGAAAACCCACAGTCCCCTGCCCAAAACCTCCTCACCTCCAGTCCTACTCCACAGAGGCAAACCAATTTTATTTTATTTCTTTATAAATTTATTTATTTATTATTTATTTATTTTTTGGTTGGGTTGGGTCTTCGTTGCTGCACATGTGCTTTCTCTAGTTGTGGCGAGCGGGGGCTACTCTTCGCTGCGGTGCGCGTGCTTCTCATTGCGGTGGCTTCTCTTGTTGCGGAGCACGGGCTCTAGGCGCGTGGGCTTCAGTAGTTGTGGCACGTGGGCTCAGTAGTTGTGGCACACGGGCTTAGCTGCTCCATGGCATGTGGGATCTTCCCAGACCGGGGCTTGAACCGTGTCCCCTGCATTGGCAGGCGGATTCTTAACCACTGTGTCACCAGGGAAGCCCTTAATTATGTTCTTATTGCTACTTGTTCACTTACCAATTTTATACTCCGTCTACTGTGACCGTCTGGCCACCCCCACTATCTATTCCTTCTCCTCACTGTTATAATACATGCAGAGCAAAACTCACCGGTATTCTGCTCACTTTCTAACTCCTCACTGCTGAGCCAAGTGGCTACCAGAGCAGTTCACAAACGTCCCAGCTCTCCTTGCAGGCACACGGTAGAAATGTATTTCCCTGCACCTCTTACCACTTTGAAGTCAGATGTGATTTGCTTTGGCCAATAAACATGAGCAGTACTTGTGTCACTTCCAAATGGCAATTTAGGAACCAGTGCATAACGTGGTCCTCCTCTGCCTTGGTACGACAGTGTGAGCTCACGTTGAGAGGAGCGTCCATCTCTGTGGTCCCCAAGTGAGCAGTAACCAGATGTTACGGGGAAACAGGGAGCAGAAAGGTACGATGTTGTTTCCATGGCCTACAGAAGCCCAATATATTTCTTCCTGTTCAAGTTTTATCTTTCATAAAGTTAATAACTGTCTCTTTTTTTATTTGCTTAGTTTTCTTTACACCTATTACTCATTATTCCCAAGCTCCTCCATGTCATATAAAGCCCTTCTCAATGTATTTTTCACATGATCCAATAAGTAGGTAAGCCATTACTCCCATATTATGACTGAGACCTCCCTCCTCGGGCTGTGCTCTCTCTTCCTTTTCCAGTGTGAGTTGACTCATTTCCAGGCTTGCTGCATGACTGGCATCCAGGAGCTTCCCTCCACCCCTCTGCTGGTTAGAACTCACGAGGTTCTAAGTCTCCCTGTTCCTTGATTTATACTCTTACCTTGGAATAACACATCCATCAGTATCTAAGAAAAGCTGTGTGGGCTATACACTTTGAGACTTGTGTGGAAACATTTTTATTTTACCCCCACATATGTAAGCTCAGCTGGGAAGAGATCGCCTCTCAGTTGAAGGCTCTCCTCCATCATCTTCCAGCCTCCAGTGTGCAGAGCCGCATTTGGAAAGTCCTAAACTTTGGTGTAGGACCTCCTCCCCCTTGCCCTTCCTCCCACCCCACAACCTCTGGAAGCTTTTAGAATGCTAAGTGCCCTCAAATTACTTGATCGTGGGCCTTGGTGTGTTTATTCTCTCACCCCCACCCCTCTTTAACATACACATTGTGCCGAGCAGCTGGTGGGCAATTTTATTCTAGAAGCTGAAGTTCTTCCTCTAGAAAATTTCCTGATGTTATTTGCTAAAATCTTCCCATTTTCTGTCACCACTATTAGGTGGATATTGGATCTCCTACATCAATTTTCTGATTTTTACACCTTACCTTTTATATTGTCCACCTCTTTGACTTTTCTACTTTCTGATAGATTCCTTGACTTTATTTGAAAAACATTCTATTTAAAGTATCTTGTCATTTTTTGCAGTCTTTGGAAATTTTCTTCAGCATCCAGCACTATCTTTGTTTCTCTGAGACCCTTTTCTCTGTTGGCTTGGTCTGTGTCTTTCATACTGAAGACTTTCCCCAAGTATCTCGCAATCCCTGTCTGTCCATTTACATTCAAGATCAAAGCAAATAAAGGTCTAGAAACTCCATGGGCACTGCAGGGTTTATCAACTGGTAGCCCTCACAGTAGAGTGACAAGACAAAGACCAGGAGCAGGTAAACTCTACCAATGAGCAAAGAGCTTATTTAGAACTACTCCATACTGTAGGGATCTCCCCGGGACCAGTCAGCTTCTCTAAAACTCTGCGATCTTCTGACTTGGAGAATGAGGATATGGGGATACCTACCTGCAAGCATTCTGAGAAAGTGGAGTTAGGACCTAGGACAATGGCTTGCCCTTAATCACCCTGTGTTTAGTCTTAAACCTTAATTCTGCCTTCCATTCTTGTCCCCAAGGTGACATTTCTGGTCTGGCCTCAAGAAACAGAAAAGTAAGTGGGGGAGTTCTATTGGTTCCTTATTAGAATTTTAACCTGCTCTCCTCTTTTTAGTCCCATGCCTTAGGCCCCACCTTCAAATATACCTGCCCCCCTAAGTCTTTCCCATACTTCTTCTTTTTTAGTTCATCTTTTATTCGTTGGTTGTCATTTTGGTAGGTTCCAGGGAGAGAGCAGAGATAAATGCAGATTGTCATGTTCAAATGAAAGTCCTCTAAAGACAAACTATTTGAGCCTGGGGCTGTTTTTTGTTTGTTTCTGGCTGCATTGGGTCTTCATTGCTGCCCGTGGGCTTTCTCTAGTTGTGGTGAGCAAGGGCTACTCTTCTTTGCAGTGTGCGGCTTCTTGTTGCGATGGCTTCTCATTGCAGAGCAGGGCTCTAGGCACGCAGGCTCAGCAGTTGTGGCGCACGGGCTTAGCTGTTCTGCAGCATGTGGGATCTTCCCGGACCAGGGCTCAAACCCCTGTCCCCTGCATTAGCAGGCAGATTCTTAACCACTGTGCCACCAGGGAAGTCCCATGGGGCTGTTTTTAAATTGGTACATTTTTCATATCTGTGCCAGGCTGACCTCTTCTAGATCCTGAGTCAGGTCAGCGGGTTTGGGTTTTGTCAGTTACATCGGTTGATTCTGTTTTCTAAGAGAAACTCTTCAAGTCAGCAAATGGAAAGAATAATCACGCCCTTTCTATACTTATATCCCGCCACTCCCTACCCCTACCCACAACTGAAAAGACTCAATGTACAACTTTGGTGAGGTTAGATTCAAAATTGCTGAAGTCAAATCTTCAAACTTTACATGAGCCACATTATCTTGAAGTAGTGTGTGATCATATATAAAATGTAAAGAAATACACCTTCCAAATAAACTCATATATATATTCTTGCTATGTAACTATATAGACAAGGGACATCAGCTAAAAATTACCCAACTCTGATGCAATTTTTGACAGCTTTACATTACAAGGTTTAAAGTAATAGGCATTTTATTTTTAGAGTTTTGTTTCCAACTGTATCCCTTCCCTGAAGTTTATAAAAGTTTCTTTAAAGACTAAACAGAAATCTTTTTTCCCCTCAACATCAGAGTTCCTGGCACAAGTTCAATGTTGAGCAATTTAAAACCAATGTTTCCTACTTATTATGGGCAAGGGGGAATCCTCTCACTAATTCCCATCTACAGAGATGTAACTGGTTTCTAATGTTTGCTCACAGGTAAAAACACATAACTAATAAAGAAAATGTAAAAACAGCTATATATTTTTAAGGCCAAAGTAAGTGTAAGCATCAAGCTGGTAATAGCAACTATGAGTGATATGATTATACACTGTAGATAACTATTGTACATAACTCTTACTGCACTGTGTAAAAATTTCTAAAGTACCCAGAGATAAGGTAGTAGCTTGAAATATCAGTGCATTTCGTTTTGCCAGTTTGTAAGCTGGATCAACTAACATGAATTATACACATTTGGTAACCACGTTTCCACAAAATAACGTAGTCTTTGTTCAGTCTGAAGACAAGACATTCTTCAGTGAAAAAACACAGACAACAGACAGCAGAAACCTGTCATCAAGAACAAAAAAGATGTCGAAAGATTGATGTCACAATCTCCAGGAGACTGAGACCAGGCTCCAGGTCATTTGAGCTGTTTGCTCATGCAGCAAAACTGACATGTCTATGCATAAATTCAAAGAGAACATGAAAACAACCAGGGAGGAGTGTACTATGAATCATACACACTTCAGAGCTGGTCTGTGTTATGCTCAATGACTGCTTAAATCTTAAGGTGGATAATAAATGAAAAACAGTAATCTAGTTAAACAACACAGAGAAAGTTTTCTATAAATGGAAGGATACCTGCTGTGTTCGGTGCACACACTTAACAGCCATCCACTTCTGCTCAGAGCTAAAAGGGTATTCAGCTTTTCTGATATAATCCTGTTGAAGTCCATCAAGACCCATCTATATGGCACAAAAGGAAAGTTAATTCTCACCAACACGCAACTACTTTTTCCTTTAACGAAGAAACAAGGGTCACAACTTGTAGGGAGGCTGGCTAGAGATACCTGGATTATTTTTCAAACAGCTGTGCTCCATCTATACCTACCATATTTCCCTGAACAGCAGCACACATGTTCAACATGAAAGCCTAGGTGTTTGATAAAGTCTAGGGCATGCTATTGAACTATATACAGAGCAAAACTTCAACACTGACTATATTAAAATCTCAACTGGCTCAAACTCTGGAAGGAAGCAGGATAAATAAAGGTGCCCAGCCAATACATACTTTATCATCAATAGAAGCTTCAGATTCAACTCCTCGCTTCTCTGGGATTCGAATTTACCCTGCCTGCTGCTGCCATGCTACTCCCTTTCACCCCACCCCTTGACATGCCGACTACTACCAATGCCATGTAGCTCTTCTCCGTCCTTACCCTTTGCATTTCCCACCAAATATTCAAAAATATTCTCTAAACTATTCAAAAACCTGGCTTATTGCTTTTTACTGTCTACTGAAACGTGTTCAGACTCTCCTTCCTAGCTTTCAAAAATCCTCCAGTAACCCCCGACCCAGGCTACTTAACCACCCTCGGAGCCACTCAAACTGTTCACTTCATCCGGGTTAACCAATTCATAAGCCACAATCCAGTCCATGCTTTTTTATTTCTCTGTGCTTTTATTCTTGCTCTTTCCCTAGCTTATCCCCCCACCCCCATCTAAACCCTTCCTCCCCTTCGAAGTCCAGGTCCCAAGTCCAAATGTGCACTCTTCTTACATACGGCTTGATGTTAAGACTGTCTACTACCTTGGTCTGCCTTTTATTTGTTCCAAGCATGTCACTATTAACTCCCTACCTAAATTGTGAGGTCCCCACACATAAAGAGGTGGTTTCACACACTTTGTTTCTCAAAGAGAAAAAGTTAAATATAACACAATAAATACTTGTTAAGTTATTTAACTTTTGAATATCTTTTAAAAAGCTATACTATGCTGTTTTAGTTACAAGGAGAACAAATGATAAAGGAATGAGACTTTCTGTTAAGGAAACAGAAATAATATATATATTACAGAAATACCAATTTTACTTTATCAAGTTAAATGTTACAACAACCTACATTTCTATATTGAATCTCAATTCAAGCAACCTCATTTAGAGGCATCCTGTTTTATGTAAGTCTCCAAGTTTCCTAAGACTGCTCTTATAAGTAGGTTTATTTTTGTTATGGGAATGCCAGGTTGGGCTTTTAGGTTTCTCATTTAATCAACTGTAGGACTTAGAAGAGGAGATCAATTGGGACAGATAAAAGGGTCACTGAGAGCAGCACCCCTTCTCCCCAACACAAACTCTAACTCTACACTCATTGTAAGAAACTGATAATGAGGAAGGGGAAGGAAAGGAAATGGAAGACTGGAAAAAGAAAAGCTGACTTCTCATGCTGGCCTTAATACCTTCATGTGGAAATACTAAAGAATGCTGCCTCTTACGCATTTGAAAATTGGCATTTATCAGCAATTACGCACATTTATACAGCTTTTCACACTACACTGAATATTATGGAAGACAAGAACATTACTTCATAAGAACAAAACCGTCACTGGTCATTAGTTTGTATGCTGCATGTAGGAGATATAAAGTTATAGTGAAAAACCTCTATGCTCTGTATTTCCAGGAAGAATAAAATTGGTTTCCAAAAGGCAATAAAAACTATGAAATAATGTCATTCTTCTTCACTCTAATGTGAATCTTCTTCACTCTACACCTAAAAGCCAGTAATACTGAAATTTATGGCTTTACATTCTCTTGTGAGGGTGATATTTTCATATGTCAAAGAAGAGAGAAGACCAGGCACATACCTTCATTGCAAGAGCAATTAAGGCTCCTTCTGTTGGTTTCCCCATTAGAGTGTTGTTTCTAATTACAGCATCATTGCACACACAGCCCGCCTAAGAGAAATACACATAAACTATGAACCCGTCACTGCATCCTAAGTCATCATGAAGAGAGCCACTTTCTTAGAGAATGCAGTACTTACCTCGACAATTCTGCTAACAGATGGGTTATAGAATCCATGAACAACATCACCACCAACAATCACTTCCCCAAATGGATTGTAGCCAACTCCAGTAACCTAAGGAAAGTAGAGTCATAATACCAGCAGACAGTGACAATACTTACGAAAACCAAAAGCTATGAGTTGCGTTCATTTCATTTTATACATCATGACACTGTTAGTGAGTACACCTAGAAAAGCATTTAGATTTGTCTAAAACAACATTAATAAAAGAATATAGATAGTAATTTTCACCACAATGGTAAACCTACAGTTAATTATGCTAATAATTAACTACTAATTATGCTAATTAATAATTATAATGCATAGTATATTGTAAATAGAAACAACGTAATTGTTAATATAATTAATATAATCTTATATTGCGTCTACTTACAATATACTATAAAAAGGATAAATAAACCATGAAAATCTCTATATAAGAGTGAACTTAAATTTATATAACATTACATTTATGTAACATTACAATTTGCAAAGCATTCAAATCTATTACCACATCTAACATTCATGACAAACTTGTGACCTAGACAAAAGTAGAATTCTTTTTGCAAATATGCAGGCTCAGAGACAAGTGATTTACCCTAGCACTTACAAACTACTTTAACATAGTATATATTACATGCAAATTTTTAAAATCAGAGACAAGTCAGATACTTATCCTATACAGCTAGAACAAGCCAAGCCACATAAAAGTTAAATATCACAATAAAAATAGGACAGTTTAGAGGAATTAACAAACAGTTAATGTTTGTCATATAAAATTATGGGCTTAAAACAAAAGAGAAACCTGTATCTTACCTTTCATACCTGGACCATATAATATAAACACATGTAACCCCAATGACCCTTCTGAGTCATCCAGAAAAGGCACGTTCAACACAGCACTGGGTATCCTTAACCAAATCTAACACCATAAATATCAACAGTCTCATTTTAAGACCTAGTAAAATGGAATTAAATAGACCTAAGTACAACTTCTGTCAATTTGTGAAATGCTTCCTTTGCTCAGACAATTGGCTATAAATACATTTTTAAATACTGTTCCCATCATGAATAATGTTAATGAAAATTCCAGCCAGAAATCCCACAAGGTCCAATCCCAATCCAGAGATTGGAATGTGTCCTCACCCAGCTTCAAAATTAACCAACGCACATGCACTGACATGCACTTCAGGGGCTGCCAATGTATAATTTTTAAAGTAGATTAATTCATCCATTCATTTATTCTTTCGACAAGTATTTACCAGTATAAGGCAGACACTGGGCTGGGCAACAGAGTTCCTGCTCTATTATGTTGGGTTGGCCGAAAGGTTCGTTCAGTTTTTTCCCTTAGATGGCTCTAGTAGCACTTATTTGTCTTTAACTTCATTCAAAACAATTCTGTTAGATTGTATGTGATAGCTGTTATACCAGCGTGCGTTTAAAATAAGGCTTATCAAAATTGGTGAATTTTTGTGTAGCCATTTTAATACTGAAGATTGAAGGAAAAAAGAAACATTTTCAGTATATCATGTTTTATTATTTCAAGAAAGGTAAAAACGCAACCGAAATGCAAAAAAAGATTTGTGCAGTGTATGGAGAAGGTGCTGTGACTGATCAAACATGTCAAAAGTGGTTTGCAAAATTTCGTGCTGGAGATTTTTCACTGGATGATGCTCCACTGTCGGGTAGACCAGGTGAAGTTGATAGTGACCAAGTCGAGACATTAACTGAGAAAAATCAACATTATACCACGCAGGAGATCACCGACATACTCAAACTATCCAAGTCAAGCGTTGAAAATCATTTGCACCAGCTTGGTTATGTTGATTGCTTTGATGTTTGGGTTCCACACAGGTTAAGCGGAAAAAACCTTCTTGACCGTATTTTCACAGGTGATTCTCTACTTATAAAGAAAACATTCCGTTTTTAAAACAAATTGTGACGGACAACAAAAAGTGGATACTGTACAACAGTGTGGAATGGAAGAGATTGTGGGGCAAGTGAAATGAACCACCACCAACCACACCAAAGGCCGCTTCATCCAAAGAAAGTGATGTTGTATATATGGTGGGATTGGAAGGGAGTCCTCTACCATGAGCTCCTTCTGGAAAACCAAACGATTAATTCCAACAAGTACTGCTCTCAATTAGACCAACTGAAAGCAGCACTCGATGAAAAGTGTCCAGAACTACTCAACAGAAAACGCATAATCTTCCATCAGGATAATGCAAGACCTCATGTTTCTTTGATGACCAGGCAAAAACTTTTACCGCTTGGCTGGGAAGTTCTGATTCATCCACTGTATTCACCAGACATTGCACCTTCGGATTTCCATTTATTAAAGTCTTTACAAAATTACCTTAATGGAAAAAAATCTCAATTCCCTGAAGACTGTAAAAGGCACCTGGGGGCTTCCCTGGTGGCGCAGTGGTTGAGAGTCTGCCTGCCGATGCAGGGGACACGGGTTCGTGCCCCAGTCCGGGAAGATCCCACATGCCACGGAGCGGCTAGGCCCGTGAGCCATGGCCACTGAGCCTGCGCGTCCGGAGCTTGTGCTCTGCAATGGGAGAGGCCACAACAGTGAGAGGCCCGCATACTGCAAAAAAAAAAAAAAAAAAAAAAAGGCACCTGGGACAGTTATTTGCTCAAAAAGATAAAATGTTTTGGGAAGATGGAATTATGAAGTTGCCTGAAAAATGGCAGAAGGTAGTGGAGCAAAAGGGTGAATACGTTGTTCAATAAAGTTCTTGGTAAAAATGAAAAATGTGTCTTTTATTTTTACTTAATAACCAAAGGCACTTTTTGGCCAACCCAATACTTAAGAGTATCATGGGAGGAGGGACAGAGGATTTCACCTGAACTAAGAGGTATGGAACTATGAAAAGGTGTAACACGGGGTGAGTTCTGGGTGGTCAGCAAAGCTTTTCTGAAGAAGTGGGTTGGAAATGAGGTGCAAAGGTTGAAGAGGCATTAGACTGTCCTAAGTAGTGACAACAGCAGCAAAGGTCCTTTAGTAGGAGGAAGTTTGTCACACTGAAAGAACCATAAAGTCAATGTATTGGGGGTATGGCGAGCAAAGGAGAGATACAGGCTGAGGAAGGAAACAAGGGACAGAACACATAGGGCTGTGAGCAGCCCCATTTCAGGACCCTGGTCACAATGGGAAGCCACTGAAACATCTTCATTTAGGCATCCAGAGTCTGGTAATAGATGGATGTAGGGGAGACAGAAAGAGAGGTGTCAAGGGGGATCAACGTTTCTGGACTGCACAACTGGAGCGGGATCAAGACTTGGGAGAATCACGCAGGACAGAAAAGCTCAGCTGCTAACTTGCAGCCCTTCTAAAGACACTAGAATGGTTAGGAACGCTAAACACCAAAACTTCTGAAAGGGAATTCTGCTGTTAAAAAAAAAAAAATCTATAGAGTACCTCAGCATGCAGGCCATCCGAAGTAAATACGTGGGTAACAGTCATTTCATTCTTTGTCAGGGTTCCAGTTTTATCTGAACAAATCACATTACAGCAGCCTAAAGAATAAATCACAAGTCACCAAGAGTCAAAGAAAAATGCAAGTTCACATTAAAAACAAATCAAAGAGTCTGGAAACCTGCCCTGCTTCTATGAAATTTTGTACATATCAAGCTCATGGATAATTTTAGGTTGTTTTCTCTCCTGTGCTTACTTCATCATGAGGTATGAACAGTTTCTAGAATTAAAATTAATTAGATACTGATAAATGCTGACTTTTTATTTCCAGTTGAATTTCTACAAAGCTACTTGATAATAGCTTTATGTAGTGACTTTATACATTTTCTAGAAAGTTTCAAGGTTACCTTAATATAAATCCATATAATTTTTTCAGCCATTATTTTAAGGAATTTTTGCCTTCTCAATATTAAAATGCAAACTAGAAGTTAAATTCAACATTTTTGAATTCCTAAATAAAAAGAAGTTTCATGACATACATAAAGTTACCACAATTTTCATATCACACATAAAATTATGTTACAGCAATATAATTACTGTATGCTACTGTTCTTAATAAATTCAACTCAAGAATGACACTTTAGGATCTATAATTATCAATTATCTTCCTTGAGATGTCAAAAGAAAACATTTCTCTGTCACTCTATGGTTTCATTTGTTACTTTTTTTTTTACATGATTTAAGCATTAGAACAGTCCATGATGCAGAAAGATTTAAAGCTCCCTGACCTGAGTAATATGAATTTTTAATGACCTTTTTTTGGTTGTTAAAACCATACTCAAGGGCCTCCCTGGTGGCGCAAGTGGTTGAGAGTCCGCCTGCCGATGCAGGGGATACGGGTTCGTGCCCCGGTCTGGGAGGATCCCATATGCCGCGGAGCGGCTGGGCCCGTGAGCCATGGCCGCTGAGCCTGCGCGTCCGGAGCCTGCGCGTCCGGAGCCTGTGCTCCGCAACGGGGGAGGCCACAACAGTGAGAGGCCCGCATACCGCAAAAAAAAAAAAAAAAAAAAAAAAAAAAAACCATACTCAACATTGCTACAAGCCAGACACCACCATGTAAACCTCTAAGACAGGGGTCTCCAACCCCCAGGCCAGACCAGTACCAGTCCGCGGCCTGTTAAGAACAGGGCCGCACAGCAGGAGGTGAGCGGCGGGTGAACGAGCGAAGCTTCATCTGCTGCTCCCCATCGCTCGTGTTACCGCCTGAACCACCACCACCCTCCCCCCGTCTGTGGCAAAACTGTCTTCCGTGAAATTGGTCCCTGGTACCAAAAAGGCTGGGGACTGCTCTAAGACAAAAACTGTAAAACCCAAAGACCCCTGTTGATGTAAACTATCATGTCAATGGATAAGCATGCTCTAACCGGAGACTTACCCAGAGTTTCAACAATAGGTAGTTTTTTCACAATGGCCCTTTTCTTCACCATTCTCATAACACCAAGGGCTAGAGTCACTGTGACCACAATGGGAAGACCTTCAGGAATTGCTGCTACAGCCAAACTGTAACCAGTAAAGATATAGCATTGAAGTATAAATTCAGTAGTATCCATAGCAATAATTTCAATTGGCTGTTACTTAAAGTAGAGGTTAAAAATGTAAAATTGTTGCTGTCAAACCCAAAAAAGGCCTCAAAATGAGGGAAAACTGATTAACATTTATTGGACACCTACTAGCTACCAGGTTAAGCACAGTGGTTAAAGAATATAGGTTCTGACATCAGACTGCCTAGATTTGTACCCACAGGTTCAATTTTCACCTGTGTGACCTCAAGCTATTATGCCTCCACCTCTGTAGTTTAGTTTCTCATCTATAAATATAGACAATAACAGGTGTTCAGACAAAAACTTGTACATGAATGTTCATAGCAGCATTATTCACAATAGCCAAAAGATGGAAAGAGCCCAAATGTTCATCAACTGATGAATGGGAAACTGTGGTGTGCCCATACAAGGGAGTACTATTCAGCCATAAAACAGAATGAAGTACTGATTCATGCTATGAATGGAAAAACCTGGAAAACATCATGCTAACTGAAAGCAGCAAGACACATGTTGCATGATTTCACTTATATGAGATATCAAGAATAAGCAGATCCAAAGAGACAGAAAGCAGTTTAGTGGTCACCAGCTGGTAGGGAGAGGGAAGAATGGGGAATGACTGTAAAATGGGCACAGCGTTTTCTTTTGGGGGTGATGAGAAAGTTCTGACACTAGATGGTGGTGATGGTGGTAACATTATGAATGTATTTAACTCCACTGAACTGTATACTTTAAAATGGAAAGTTTTATGGTATGTGCATTTTATCGCAACAAAAAAATTAATTACTTCACTATTTCCCTTCGTAATACTAAAAAAGAAAAACCACCTCAAATTAAATCTCTACTTTTGTCCCATTCCATATCTCCTGATTCTGCTACAGATAAGGACAGGTGCATGCGTATCCTTCATTCTAACAATGCTCCCTGAACTCCCTCTACTGCCCAGTTTCTACAATATAATCTAGATCCAATGGACCTTCTCATTCCTTTTACATTTAAATCATTTTATAAATAACTTACAGAGGAATAAAATGGATTGTGAAAAAATTCAATAGAAATTTTCATTTAAATTTTAACCCCAAACTATATTCCTGGATTTGAAAGTATATATATCTGAAATGGACAATGCCCTTTGAATGCAACTGCTCAACTGTCATGAATAAACCTGGAACATATTCACCTTTTAAAACAGTGATTTCAAATTCAGAAACCATTTCTAACAAGTTTTAGCTTTATCAATTCTGGTTCTTCTTTTTGCATTTGTCTCTTCAAAATGCAACACTTCTGGGCCTCCCTGGTGGCGCAAGTGGTTGAGAGTCCGCCTGCCGATGCAGGGGATACGGGTTCGTGCCCCGGTCTGGGAGGATCCCATGTGCCGCGGAGCGGCTGGGCCCGTGAGCCGTGGCCGCTGAGCCTGCGCGTCCGGAGCCTGCGCGTCCGGAGCCTGTGCTCCACAACGGGGGAGGCCACAACAGTGAGAGGCCCGCATACCGAAAAAAAAAAAAAAAAAAAAAAAAAAAAATGCAACACTTCTGAAAATGTTAATGGTCTGTAACTTTTAGGACAGTCATCTTCTCAGTAATCCAATACTGCATGATAAATTCCTTGCTGTAGAATGACTAACTATAAGAGAATGCCTCTCCTTCCCTTTTCATCTTTAAAAATAAACAGTTCAGGGAATTCCCTGGCAGTCCACTGGTTAGGACTCGGCGCTTTCACTGCCAAAGGCCCTGGTTCAATACCTGGTCAGGGAACTAAGATCCCACAAGCCACGCAGCACAGGCAAAAAAATAAAAATAAAAACCCAGTTCACTCATTAAAATTCAAGAGTTTGAGAAAATCTAGAGGACCATCATCCAAGGATTCAGTGTTGAGATTACACATATATGATTCAATTTCACCTTCATCATTAGAGCCTACAGTGGTTGTCTCTTTGCAATCATCTTCTGGTTTGTCTAATAATTATGAAAATTCTTATGTCAATTCTTCTTTGCCATTATGGTAAAAAAAATTAAAAATTCTTAATTTCTCAATTTTGTTTAATGAATGCAAAAAAAAAAAAAAACTACCAAGATTTTGTCTCCAGACTTTTTTTATACCTTTTTAAATGATAATGTAATGCTTTGGGAAACATAATAAGAAAATTAAAGGATAACAGAATAATAATGATTTATTTATTATTAGAGTAGCCTTATAAGCTACTTATCCTTCTGCTTTCTCATTGTTTTACTCATTTTTAGCACAGTTGGAAATAATTGTTAAAATACTTGCTAGGGGAATAAAATAGCCAAGATGTTTCAAAACGCAGGAAAAATAAGTTCACTAAAGATCCCACATGTATTTTAGCACATATAAATGTACAGCAGACCCATATGGTTATTGCAAATTAGAATGAGTTTTATTTTATTAAAACATTCCTAAATATTTGGTCCTTTGGAAGATCCTGAGGTAGGAATAAAAGTCATGAGGTATTAATCTTCACAAATAGTCAGAACTGCTCCAAAAAAATACTCAAAAACATATGAGTCCAATAGATAATAATATGCCAACGGTTAATAAAATTCATGCCCCATTTTAAATTCATTTCATATTTAACCCAAGTCTCCTTTACACATATTTAAGACAAGAGTTTCAAGTTCTATTTTTGCTCCTCCAAGGACACACTATAGTCCTTCACTATATCACAAACATCTTTTAACTTCTTATTCATCCTACTTATTCCTTGTACTCCACTTGACTTTTTTTTAATCCATTGGTTTCTTTTCTCTTTCTTCCTTCTTTTTTTTTTTCTTTTTGTGGTACACGGGCCTCTCACTGTTGTGGCCTCTCCCATTGCGGAGCACAGGCTCCGGACGCACAGGCTCAGCGGCCATGGCTCACGGGCCCAGCTGCTCCACGGCATGTGGGATCTTCCTGGACCAGGGCACGAACCCGTGTCCCCTGCATTGGCAGGCAGACTCTCAACCACTGCGCCACCAGGAAAGCCCCAATCCATTGGTTTTTATTCTGAAACTTGAACTATTACTTGCTAGGCCTATTACAGAGCTGTCATCCAGGGTTTCTTTTCCTTAGAGGACTAACTGAGTTCTACTTTTTCTTACACCCTACACAACATCATCTTCCTTTCTTTCACCCTTGTTTTGCTGGAATTCATACAAGAATAGGTAAGGGATAAATTTTCTGATTACTTGCTTATCCATCTGTAATTACCTAAATTGATACTTTGGCTAGACCTAGATTTATAGATTTAAAATCATTTCCCCCCATACTTTAATTGTACTGCCCCACTGTCTTTTTTTTTTTTTTGCTTTATAACAAATTTAATCAGTTATACATATACATATGTTCCCATATCCCCTCCCTTTTGCGTCTCCCTCCCACCCTCCCTATCCCACCCCTCCAGGCGGTCACAAAGCACCAAGCTGATCTCCCTGTGCTATGCGGCTGCTTCCCACTAGCTATCTACCTTACGTTTGGTAGTGTATATATTTCCATGCCGCTCTTTCACTTTGTCACAGCTTACCCTTCCCCCTCCCCATATCCTCAAGTCCATGCTCTAGTAGGTCTGTGTCTTTATTCCTGTCGTACCCCTATGTTCTTCAGGACATTTTTTTTCCTTAAATTCCATATATATGTGTCAGCATACAGTATTTGTCTTTCTCTTTCTGACTTACTTCACTCTGTATGACAGACTCTAGGTCCATCCACCTCATTACAAATAGCTCAATTTCATTTCTTTTTATGGCTGAGTAATATTCCATTGTATATATGTGCCACATCTTCTTTACCCATTCATCCGATGATGGACACTTAGGTTGCTTCCATCTCTGGGCTATTGTAAATAGGGCTGCTATGAACATTTTGGTACATGTCTCTTTTTGAATTATGGTTTTCTCAGGGTATATACCCAGTAGTGGGATTGCTGGGTCATATGGTAGTTCTATTTGTAGTTTTATAAGGAACCTCCATACCGTTCTCCATAGTGGCTGTACCAATTCACATTCCCACCAGCAGTGCAAGAGTGTTCCCTTTTTTCCACACCCTCGCCAGCATTTATTGTTTCTAGATTTTTTGATGATGGCCATTCTGACTGGTGTGAGATGATATCTCATTGTAGTTTTGATTTGCATTTCTCTAATGAGTAAAGATGTTGAGCATCCTTTCATGTGTTTGTTGGCAGTCTGTATATCTTCTATGGATAAATGTCTATTTAGGTCTTCTGCCCATTTTTGGATTGGGTTGTTTGTTTTTTTGTTATTGAGCTGCATGAGCTGCTTATAAATTTTGGAGATTAATCCTTTGTCAGTTGCTTCATTTGCAAATATTTTCTCCCATTCTGAGGGTTGTCTTTTGGACTTGTTTATGGTTTCCTTTGCTGTGCAAAAGCTTTGAAGTTTCATTAGGTCCCATGTGTTTATTTTTGTCTTTATTTCCATTTCTCTAGGAGGTGGGTCAAAAAGGATCTTGCTGTGATTTATGTCATGAGTGTTCTGCCTAAGTTTTCCTCTAAGAGTTTGACAGTGTCTGGCCTTACATTTAGGTCTTTAATCCATTTTGAGCTTATTTTTGTGTATGGTGTTAGGGAGTGATCTAACCTCATACTTTTACATGTCCCTATCCAGTTTTCCCAGGACCACTTATTGAAGAGACTGTCCTTTCTCCACTGTACATTCCTGCCTCCTTTATCAAAGATAAGGTGACCATATGTCCGTGGGTTTATCTCTGGGCTTTCTATCCTGTTCCATTGATCTATCTTTCTGTTTTTGTGCCAGTACCATACTGTCTTGATTACTGTAGCTTTGTAGTATGGTCTGAAGTCAGGGAGCCTGATTCCTACAGCTCCATTTTTCGTTCTCAAGATTGCTTTGGCTATTTGGGGTCTTTTGTGTTTCCATACAAATTGTGAAATTTTTTGTTCTAGTTCTGTGAAAAATGCCAGTGGTAGTTTGATAGGGATTACATTGAATCCGTAGATTGCTTTGGGTAGTAGAGTCATTTTCACAATGTTGATTCTTCCAATCCAAGAACATGGTACATCTCTCCATCTATTTGTATCATCTTTAATTTCTTTCATCAGTGTCTTATAATTTTCTGCATACAGGTCTTTTGTCTCCTTAGGTAGGTTTATCCCTAGATATTTTATTCTTTTTCTTGAAATGGTAAATGGGAGTGTTTTCTTGATTTCATTTTCAGATTTTTCATCATTAGTATATAGGAATGCCCGAGATTTCTGTGCATTAATTTTGTATCCTGCAACTTTACCAAATTCATTGATTAACTCTAGTAGTTTTCTGGTAGCATCTTTAGGATTCTCTATGTATAGTATCATGTCATCTGCAAACAGTGACAGCTTTACTTCTTCTTTTCCAATTTAGATTCCTTTTATTTCCTTTTCTTCTCTGATTGCTGTGGCTAAAACTTCCAAAACTAGGTTGAATAAGAGTGGTGAGAGTGGGCAACCTTGTCTTGTTCCTGATCTTAGTGGAAATGGTTTCAGTTTTTCACCATTGAGGACGATGCTGGCTTTGGGTTTGTCGTATATGGCCTTTATTATGTTGAGGAAAGTTCCCTCTATGCCTACTTTCTGCAGGGTTTTTATCATAAATGGATGCTGAATTTTGTCGAAAGCTTTCTCTGTGTCTATTGAGATGATCATATGGTTTTTCTCCTTCAATTTGTTAATATGGTGTATCACGTTGATTGATTTGCGTATATTGAAGAATCCTTGCATTCCTGGAATAAACCCCACTTCATCATGGTGTATGATCCTTTTAATGTGCTGTTGGATTCTGTTTGCTAGTATTTTGTTGAGGATTTTTGCATCTATGTTCATCAGTGATATTGGCCTGTAGTTTTCTTTCTTTGTGACATCTTTGTCTGGTTTTGGTATCAGGGTGATGCTTGCCTCATAGAATGAGTTTGGGAGTGTTCCTCCCTCTGCTATATTTTGGAAGAGTTTGAGAAGGATAGGTGTTAGCTCTTCTCTAAATGCTTGATAGAATTCGCCTGTGAAGCCATCTGGTCTTGGGCTTTTGTTTGTTGGAAGATTTTTAATCACAGTTTCAATTTCAGTGCTTGTGATTGGTCTGTTCATATTTTTTATTTCTTCCTGATTCAGTCATGGCAGGTTGTGCATTTCTAAGAATTTGTCCATTTCTTCCAGGTTGTCCATTTTATTGGCATAGAGTTGCTTATAGTAATCTCTCATGATCTTTTGTATTTCTGCAGTGTCAGTTGTTACTTCTCCTTTTTCATTTCTAATTCTATTGATTTGAGTCTTCTCCCTTTATTTCTTGATGAGTCTGGCTAATGGTTTATCAATTTTGTTTATCTTCTCAAAGAACCAGCTTTTAGTTTTATTGATCTTTGCCATCGTTTCCTTCATTTCTTTTTCATTTATTTCTGATCTGATTTTTATGATTTCTTTCCTTCTGCTAACTTTGGGATGTTTTTGTTCTTCTTTCTCTAATTGCTTTGGGTGCAAGGTTAGGTTGTTTATTTGAGATGTTTCCTGTTTCTTAAGGTGGGATTGTATTGCTATAAACTTCCCTCTTAGAACTGCTTTTGCTGCATCCCATAGGTTTTGGGTCGGTTCTCCACTGTCATTTGTTTCTAGGTATTTTTTAATTTCCTCTTTGATTTCTTCAGTGATCACTTCGTTATTAAGTAGTGTATTGTTTAGTCTCCATGTGTTTGTATTTTTTACAGCTCTTTTCCTGTAATTGATATCTAGTCTCATAGCATTGTGGTCGGAAAAGATACTTCATACAATTTCAATTTTCTTAAATTTACCAAGGCTTGATTTGTGACCCAAGATATGATCCTGGAGAATGTTCCATGAGCACTTGAGAAAAATGTGTATTCTGTTGTTGTTGGATGGAATGTCCTATAAATATCAATTAAGTCCATCTTGTTTAATGTATCATTTAAAGCTTGTGTTTCCTTATTTATTTTCATTTTGGATGATCTGTCCATTGGTGAAAGTGGGGTGTTAAAGTCCCCTACTATGATTGTGTTACTGTCGATTTCCCCTTTTATGGCTGTTAGTATTTGCCTTATGTATTGAGGTGTTCCTATGTTGGGTGCATAAATATTTACAATTGTTATATCTTCTTCTTGGATCGATCCCTTGATCATTATGTAGTGTCCTTCTTTGTCTCTTCTAGTAGTCTTTATTTTAAAGTCTATTTTGTCTGATATGAGAATTGCTACTCCAGCTTTCTTTTGATTTCCATTTGCATGGAATATCTTTTTCCATCCCCTTACTTTCAGTCTGTATGTGTCTCTAGGTCTGAAGTGGGTCTCTTGTAGACAGCATATATATGGGTCTTGTTTTTGTATCCATTCAGCCAATCTGTGTCTTTTGGTGGGAGCATTTAGCCCATTTACATTTAAGGTAATTACCGATATGTATGTTCCTATTCCCATTTTCTTAATTGTTTGGGGTTTGTTATTGTAGGTCTTTTCCTTCTGTTGTGTTTCTTGCCTAGAGAAGTTCCTTTAGCATTTGTTGTAAAGCTTGTTTGGTGGTACTGAACTCTCTCAGCTTTTGCTTGTCTGTAAACATTTTAATTTCTCCATCAAATCTGAATGAGATCCTTGCTGGGTAGAGTAATCTTGGTTGCAGGTTTTTCTCCTTCATCACTTTAATTATGTCCTGCCACTCCCTTCTGGCTTGTAGAGTTTCTGCTGAGAGATCAGCTCTTATCCTGATGGGGATTCCCTTGTGTGTTATTTGTTGTTTTTGCCTTGCTGCTTTTAATATGATTTCTTGGTGTTTAATTTTTGACAGTTTGATTAATATGTTTCTTGGCCTATTTCTCCTTGGATTTATTCTGTATGGGACTCTCTGTGCCTCCTAGACTTGATTAACTATTTCCTTTCCCATATTAGGGAAGTTTTCAACTATAATCTCTTCAAATATTTTCTCAGTCCCTTTCTTTTTCTCTTCTTCTGGAACCCCTATAATTCGAATGTTGGTGCGTTTAATGTTGTCCCCGAGGTCTCTGAGACTGTCCTCTGTTCTTTTCATTCTTTTTTCTTTATTTTGCTCTGCAGCAGTTATTTCCACTATTTTATCTTCCACCTCACTTATCCATTCTTCTGCCTCAGTTATTCTGCTATTGATCCCATCTAGAGTATTTTTTATTTCATTTATTGTGTTTTTAATCGATGCTTGATTCATCTTTAGTTCTTCTAGGTCCTTGTTAACTGTTTCTTGCATTTTGTCTATTCTATTTCCAAGATTTTGGATCTTGGAAATGGAATCTTGGATCATCTTTACCATCATTATTCTGAATTCTTTTTCAGGTAGACTGCCTATTACCTCTTTATTTGTTAGGTCTGGTGGGTTTTTATCTTGCTCCTTCTCCTGCTGTGTGTTTTTCTGTCTTCTCATTTTGCTTCTGTTACTGTGTTTGGGGTCTCCTTTTTGCAGGCTGCAGGTTCGTAGTTCCCATTGTTTTTGGTGTCTGTCTCCAGTGGCTAAGGTTGGTTTAGTGGGTTGTGTAAGCTTCCTGGTGGAGGGGACTAGTGCCTGTATTCTGGTGGGTGAGGCTGGATCTTGTCTTTCTGGTGGGCAGATCCACGTCTGGTGGTGTGTTTTGGGGTGTCTGTGGACTTTTTATGATTTTAGGCCACCTCTCTGCTAATGGGTGGTGTTGTGTTCCTGTCTTGCTAGTTGTTTGGCATAGGGTGTCCAGCACTGTAGCTTGCTGGTCGTTGAGTGAAGCTGGGTGCTGGTGTTGAGATGGAGATCTCTGGAAGATTTTCGCCGTTTGATATTATGTGGAGCTGGGAGGTCTCTTGTGGACCAGTGTCCTGAAGTTGGCTCTCCCACCTCAGAGGCACAGCACTGACTCCTGGCTCCTCAATTTGGGATGATTTGTTGTCTATTCATGTATTCCACAGATGCAGGGTACATGAAGTTGATTGTGGAGCTTTAATCCGCTGCTTCTGAGGCTGCTGGGAGAGGTTTCCCTTTCTCTTCTTTGTTCTCACAGCTCCTGGGTCTCAGCTTTGGATTTGGCCCCGCCTCTGCGTGTAGGTCGCCGGAGGGCGTCTGTTCTTCGCTCAGACAGGACAGGGTTAAAGGAGCAGCCTCTTCGGGGACTCTGGCTCACTCAGGCCGGGCGGGAGGGAGGGGCACGGAGTGCGGGGCGAGCCTGCAGTGGCAGAGGTCGGCGTGACGTTGCACCAGCCCGAGGCGCGCCGTGCGTTCTCCCAGGGAAGCCGCCCCTGGATCCCGGGACCCCGGCAGTGGCGGGCTGCACAGGCTCCCAGAACGGCGGTGTGGACAGTGACCTGCGCTCGCACACAGGCTTCTTGGCGGCGGCAGCAGCAGCCCCAGCGTCCCACGCCCGTCACTGGGCTCCGCGCTTTCAGTCGCGACTCGCGCCCGTCTGTGGAGCTCCTTTAAGCAGCGCTCTTAATCCCCTCTCCTCGCGCACCAGGAAACCAAGAGGGAAGAAAAAGTCTCTTGCCTCTTCGGCAGCTCCAGAGTTTTCCCGGACTCCCTGCCGGCTAGCTGTGGCACATTAGCCCCCTTCAGGCTGAGTTCTCGCCGCCAGCCCCAGTCCTCTCCCTGCGCTCTGACCGAAGCCCGAGCCTCAGCTTCCAGCGCCACCCGCCCCGGCGGGCGAGCAGACAAGCCTCTCGGGCTGGTGAGTGCCGCTCGGCACCGATCCTCTGTGCGGGGATCTCTCCGCTTTGCCCTACCCAGGTATGTGGGGAGTTTCTTGCCTTTTGGAAGGTCTGGGGTCCCACTGTCTTCTAATTTAATCCAATGTTGCTGTGGATGAAGGTTTAATAAATGCTTTTTCCCTTCTGTATTTGGTTAAATAAATCTCTAGCTCTGTTCCCTTAGTGACGACAGTATAGCAACTATGTTGCTAGGCAACACTGCTTATGAAAAAAGGATCTCCTGACCGATAAATTATCCATGGACTGGGAGAATTATAATTATCTTACAGAAAGCTACAGCTTTGGGTTTCCTGAGTGTGGTGACTCTCATAACTGGGCATGTTTCTTGCAGGCATCCTGGAAAGTGTACATTTCCAGAGATGCTGGCTCCTGCGGATTATGAGGCATTTTAACCCAGGACAGCTCCTGCCCTTACATGGTCATCTCATCTGCTTGTACCTAAGCTGAACTGCTACAGGGACTGCTGTAGGAACTTTCTCAGAAGAGGACGTTGCCCTGTGGTGTTCAGGACACAGGTACCAAGTATGACCTATGAAAGTCTCGTGAGTTGAAAATCTTAGTAGAGCCTAAAAAGACCCTGTGGTGGAAATTGTAGTTGCTAATGAGAAGTATGATACCAGTCTAATTTTCCTTCCTGTACAGATGACTTGACCTGTTTTCTTTAGTCTCACAGTGATGTTATCTGGGTTGGAGTTTTTTTCGTCCTGCTTGGCATTTGGAGAATCCTTTCAATCTATAAAGATTCATGTCTTGCTTCATTTCTTATATAATTTCTTCTTACCTCTTTTTAAATCTTCTATTACTTAGATATGGCATTTATTGAATTATTCTTTGTCACTTTTATCTCATTCTCTGTTTTAGACTTTTTACTCTATTTTGGGGGAGACCACTTTGACTTTATATTATAGCCTTTAAACTGAATCTTTAATTCCAGCAATCATAACCTTAATATCTTAAAAATATATATTTTGGTTCTGTGATCCTTTTCTACAGCAATCTGTCTATCATGAATGCAGTTTCTTCACAAATCTCTGAAAATATGAACGCTTTCTGTTTATTATTAATTTTTCGTCAATTCTTGCATATTTGGTTTTCCTCTGAGATGGATTATTCAATTTCTATATTGTGGTCTTTCTCTCTCATGCTCCTAGTTTTCAGTTTGGCAATCCTTAATTGTCTATTTAAGTATAAAAAAGCAATATTGGGTTGATAATACCAGACATGTAGTGTGGGGTTTCTCCACTGCATATACACAGGTTTTCATTTTCCTGGAGCTCATTTCAACATATGAATTCTGAACTATTTAAGTAGAGTTAATATACTCTTATGTGCTCGTATAATACCTCCATAATGGAACATAAGCTATGACTAACAAAGAAATAAGAGAGGCCAAAAGAGACTTCAAATTATCAACAAACTATCAGAACTTACCTTACACTAATAGTAAACATTTCCAGGATATCTTTTCCTAGTAACCAGCCAACCAACATGATGATACCTGTAACAGAATCAAACAGCTATTTTTCCCTTTTATATAAAATCACCTGCGCATAGAATGGATAGAACAGAAAGCTGAGGGCAGCAAAGTCCCTTGATATAGAAGGGAAAGTTTATCAGGTCACAGTTATAAGATTTTACAAAAATCCATTAAGCAGATGAGATTAACTTAATCTTAAGTACGCATGCTCACACCTACAGTTTCACCGTTTGTTGCCACTGCTGCCACCCATCCCTTAAAGTAATAATATCTGAGAGTTCCCAATATAAGAGGACAGTATTTCCGTACAGTGGGGGGAAAAAAAGAAGGCAGCGTATACATATAGGTTTTCTCTTAACTATGAGGTTCGCAAAAATAAACCCTGGAACTTTACTTCTCATAACTCAATATGCAGACACTGCACATTAAGTTTGTACTACAAACCAAGGAGTACTTAGGACTTGGCTCAAAGAATGATATAAGACATTGTTAAGACAGCCAAACTGCAATGAACATTTAAAAATTACGACCTTTACAGTGTTTAAAAGTTAGAAACAAATTAACATAAACCAAACAGCTGATTCTTTACTCTCTTCTTTATCTTTGAAAAGAAGTGGGGGGGGCGGCGCAAGGGATGTACCACTGGTTTTGTGAGGAAAAACACTGTATCAGAGTTTTAATAAAATAACTTTGAGACTGTATTCTAGATCAATATGGACATTGAAAACAAGGTTTCCTTCATCTTTCTGAAACTACAAAATAATGATCCAGATCCCATCCCAAATACTATCCTGATAAAAGAAATTTTGTCCAGTGAATTATACCAGAGTCCAGCAAACTATACAATCTATGGCCCTCTTACGTGTTTTTGTAAATAGTTTGTTGGAACACAGCCACACCCACTGTTTGTAAATTGTCTGTGGTTGCTTTCGTGCTGATGGCAAAGTTGAGTATTTCCAACACAGAACATACGAACCAAAGACTGAAACATTTACTATCTGGCGCTTTACCAAAAAGTCTGCTGACCCTTCATTTTGATCTTGAACCTTCTCCTATTCCATATACTATCCTAACAAGAAAAATTATGTCCAATGCATTTAAAACCAGGTAACCATAAAGCTGAAAATTTTTTATCACTAAATTTGACGTGGTTTAATGGTACAGTGCTAATATAAACTGGAAAGATTTCATTGGTTAAACTGCCCTTCAATTTACCAAATTCACTATAAAGTCTAAAAAATAAACAGCAATAACCAAATGAAGGGAGCTATGAGAACATACACACCATTTAAACAAAAGAATGAAATACCTTCCCAGCTTCTACTGTATGTTTATGATAATGAGAAATGGATCAACAGGATTAATATTTAAGAAGTTATTTCACTGAAACTGTACAGCAGAAATGTTGTCTTAAAATTGCATTGTTATCTTAAAAGCTAGCAAGAAAAATTAAAATAACATATGGAAGAATTAAACAGAGGACTCTCTCGCAGAGTTCATCCACGCATCTTTCCGCACGTGCTCTGCTTTTCCAATAAACATTTTACTTTTCTCTTTAAAAAAGGAAAGAAAGAAAGAAAGAAACAGAAAAGACTCCAAAATTGATGTGTTTAATGTCATGATAAAGATGTTGTTTCAACTCAGTGAATTAAGAATGGACTATGGAATTGATGGTACTAGGATAATTAACTTTTGAGTAACAAAGTAATAACTCTACCTAAAGTCTTATACTAAAATAAATTCTAAATAAAATAGTAAAATTAAGTGTCAAAAGTAAAAACTAAAGTAGTATAGTGATGTTTAAATAACTATAAACAAAAAACATTCTCCCACATGGGGTTGGGAGAGCCTTCATGAATAGAACACAGACAGAAACTTAACTGCACTAATTATCAACAGGAGGGTGATAATCTCAGGCAAGAGACTGTTTTATTACACACATCTCTCCCCTCACTACCAAGTTTATTACACAGCCCTCAAAAGCAATTTAAAAATCAGGAGAAAAAAATACTTATAACTTAAACAACAAAAGGATTAATAGCCTACTTATACAAAGAGCTGTGGCCAATCTAAGACTTATACCACAAAAGAAGAGGGACAAAAGAAATAAACCAGCAGGTCATAAAATAAAAAGGACTAACACACATATGACAAAGTGTTCAGTTTCTCGAATAGTGAATTTTGAAATAAAACAATGAGAAGACTTTTCTTCACCTATTAAGTTAATGACAAAAAAGCTGGCAAGGGTGCTGGAAGAGAGACTTTTATCTTGTTGATGGAGGATATTTGGCAATATGAAACAAAAGCCTTTAAAAACATGCCAAAAATTTTAAAATCACACAGATACTCTTTGACCCAATAATTTCACTTTCAGGAATTTATCCTAAGGAAATGAGAGGTGTTTATAATAAGATACCTGCACTGAAGAATCACTTAACACAATTTTTTAAAACTTTAAAAACCTACACAAATGTCTAAAAGAGAACTGGCTTTTTATATATGTATACACACACATATTCACACAATGGAATACTATACAACCTTTAAATTTGTTTTAGAAGAGTAGTCATAACACAATACTATCATATTTTATTGAAGACTAGAAAGACAAATAGTAAAATGTTTATAGAAATGTTCTTTGATTACAGGAATTACAGAGTTCTATTTTATCTTTGTAGAAAAGAACAACAGCTGGGGATTAGTTTTATAGTTTAAAAAAAGTAATAGTAGCTGAATAAATGAATGAATGAATGGAATTTTTCTATGTATGTATCTAACTCCCCCTTCCCACTCAAAAAATAAACCTAAGTAAATATAGGAGATATACATACTCACTCTTCTCTTACCTATTATACCAAAGGAGTAAAAGGAAAGTTGTTTTCCTAAGAGGTCCATGCTCTTCTGCAGAGGGGTTTTTGGTGCCTTGACAAAGTGGAGAAGAATGTCACCACAATTACCCAATTACCTAAATCTAGTGAGCTTTACTAGGTGCCAGGGACTCTAAGTGTTTGACACACACATGCTCGTGCTTAACACACCCATGACATACACAACTCTCCCTTGAGGTAAGTTTTAGCTCCTTCACTGAGAAAACTGTGAGGCCTAGACTGTTAAAAACCCGTTTATTTGAAAAGGTCCGTGCTCTCTATGCCTCTATGAGGAAAAATCTGTTCTCCCTAGCAGCTTCCCCAGGACTTCATTATCATCAGCGGCCCCTCATTTTTCTACTCTTTCTCCTTACAAAGATGCTTGTAACCCAAGTCTTTTTACCCTGTTGGCTCCCTGATCTCTGGCGATCCCTTCACCCCCAAGCTTGGTACGGTTTTACACACTGCATCACATATGGGAGTCTTGGCAGGCTACCTGAGAAATCCAGATAATTTGAGAAGAAAATGATATTTGTAGAATGCAACTTCTTTTTTAAATATAAGAAGATATTTTAAATGAGAGAACTAATCTTCAATAACCTTCAACAAGGGTATCTTCCAAGTTATTTCACTTTGCAATCTTTTTTTCTCCAGATACTTGGAATTATGTAAAGTTGGGAATTTTGGTAGAAGACATGTTCTAAAGTACAAATATACTATTTAGTAATCTTTAAATTTAATATGATAAAGCTAATTTCTAAAAATAATAAGCCTTATAAATAACTGGCTAAACCTTCTTCTCCTATGAACAATCAATAAACATCAGAATATTTCAGAATATTACGTGTTAATTCAAACCCTTCCAATTACAGGCTTTCCAATTATGATTTTAAGCACAGACAACTGAGTGATATTCTGAATAAAATATTACCTCCAAAATTAACAAAATAATCCTCCAATATTCTCTTTTCCTCTACTTACAATGGAAAATATTTCGAATTTCAAACTAAAACATCATTAACAAACTAAGTTTGTTACTCACTTCCTCTGCTTGCATCATTTTAAAAACCTCTCCAAATTCAGAATTTTCTCCTGTTCCAATGACAATACCCTAAAGGGAAAAACAAGAAAACATATTTACATTCAGATGGAATCACCTCTCTCAACCAAAAAACAAAACCCCTTCATTCCCTTTCTCCAAAGCCACCCACAGTCAAGATGTCTGACATACGTATCCAAGGTTCCCTCAGCAAATTTACTTTTGATGTTACTACAGATTCTTGAAAACAAACATCTCATTAAACTTATTACTGACTCAATTCTGTGGCCCATTTCTTTGTCTAAGTTAATATTTCTGAAATTTGAACCTTTCTTATACTCAGTAGAGACATTTAATGTAGTTTCCCTCTGAAATGCTATTGAATGATGCTTTTTACATTTGTGTAATATTAAAATCCCGCAAATAAAATATTTGAAATCAATCAGTAGGAGAGTGATATGTAGTCCGAATATTATAGCCAGTATCATATCAACTAAATTGAAATTTTATTTAACCAATGGTGAACATATCCACAAGCCACTGGTTCTATCAAAAAAAAAAAAAAAAAAAAAAGAAAAGAACAGGTACTGAGGTCTATGATTTTACAGGATCCATTACCTGGTAAGTGGCAGAACTATGGATGTATTATACCTCAGGGACATGGCTTCTCCTTAGTCTCACAAATATCTGCCAAGGATTAGGTTCAATTCTGCCATTTCTTCGTCATATATTTTTAAAAGCTCCACATAAAATTAGCCAAAAAAGAACTGAGGAAATGGTTGAAAACAAAGGAACTGCTATCTTGAAAATGAGAAAGAAAATTTACCTTTGCTTTGCCACATCTGACCAGTGTTCCCATGAAGGCAATGTTACTTCTTGATGCAAGATCTCCATTAGTGGCAGCCGGCTGAGGAGCTGTCACCTTAGAACAAGGTGTTGTCTCTCCTGTCAAGCTGGACTCATCAATGGAAAGATCCACAGCCTTGGGGAACATAAAGACTCCAGTAAGTTCAAGTTTGAAGACTCTCTCTGCTAAACTTAACATCTAAGGAGTTTGTAACCATCACTCCTTCCACAGATATCCTCCCTTCTATAAATTAACCAAATCTTTTATCATATCCACTACTTTAAGACAGTAGACTAGACTAGTACAACCATATTTAAAAACGAAGCAAGGGACTTCCCTGGTGGCGCAGTGGTTAAGAATCTGCCTGACAATGCAGGGGACATGCGTTCAAGCCCTGGTCCGGGAAGATCTCACATGTCGCGGAGCAACTAGGCCAGTGTGCCACAACTACTGAGCCTGTGCTCTAGAGCCCGTGAGCCACAACTACTGAAGCCCATGCGCCTAGAACCTGTGCTCCGCAACAAGAGAAGCCACCACAATGAGAAGCCTGTACACCACAAGGAAGAGTAACCACTCCCCCTCACAGCAACTAGAGAAAGCCCGCACACAGCAACGAAGACCCGATGAAGCCAAAAAAAACAAACGAAGCTAAGTCAACAAAAGCTACATACGAAGTAGACAGAACCATGAGACAAAATGAGCCTAAACTTCCAACTACAACTAGGGAAAAGGAGACACTAGCTGAGACAATCTTTATTTAGAAAAAACTCGACTCTCATGAGTTCTAAAATTATTTCCTAATTTTGCCATATCCTAAAGTCCTGAAAATGGGTTTGACAGATTTAAACCAACTATAACAGAAGAGAAATATGACTGAAAGATATAAAAGGTACTGAGAAATAAATAATTTCATCATTTTGGGTTTAATTTTCATGAAATTGTTTTTGCTATACATACCTACATTTATTCTAAATTTATGTCAGCAAGAATCAAAAATGTATATAAATGTTTCCATGCAGATCATGAATATCATATCACCATCCAACTCTGCAATGGGGTTCAATACTGAAGGCTGCACTCCTAACGCAATTAAGAATTCACCTACCCAAGCATGAAAAAAAAAAATCATCATTTTATACGTGGAAAATACTGCAGATGTGACCTGGCTCTGTTTCTAAGTATGGCCCACAGAACAGTTCCAAGGATGTTAATAGGCATTGTGTATAGTGTTATAGATGATCACTGATAAACCGACACACACATATATACACATACATACAAGGGAGGAGTGCTCTGGTCAAGGAAGTTTTAGAAACACTGTGTTAACTAAACAGCTTCCCCTACCATAGTGCTTCTCAAAACTTACAATGCACCAGCGTGAGGCACCTCAAAAGGAATACAGATACAGCAGGGGTTGTGGAAGTGTGGTCTTAGCAGAACCAGCATCACCTCTAACACCTCAGAGCTTGTTAAGAAATTCACTGCCCTACTGCAAACAAGGAGGTGGGGAGAGTGAACCTAACAGACTGCATTTACAAGCCCTCCAGGTAATTCTGATGTTGCACTCAGGTTTCAGAATCAACAGAAGAGTGTTTTCCAAACATCTTTGATCCATTTTATTCCAGAAGCTCTAGTTCAAGGATCATTAGGAGGTTCTTTGGGAAACTAGAAACTAGTTTATGATTTTACTCATTTTATAGGTTCATTCACTCACCTAAGCAACATTTACTGACTACCTTAACTATGTACCAGGCACTGGGTTAGATCCTAGAAAGAAAACAAGATAAGAAAATGAACCCAGAGCAGTTAAATGTGCAGTCTCACTGCTATTATAAACTGGGCTGGTGTTCTGAATTGGGCCTCCTGATTGACAATTCCTACTATGTACCAAGTACTCTAAATTTAAATCCTGTTTTTTCTTTTTTGTGGGGTGGGGAAGGGGAATAAATCTCATCTATTTAAATGGTTATTTTGTTATGAACATAAATACCTTAAAAAAATCTCACAGAAAATAATTATTAAAAATTGAGTTCATGAATTCTTTCTCCCCATCTACATAATAAAACTTTTGACTTGATCAACGCCATTGATTCATTCACTTAAAAAGTATTTATTAACACTTATAATATGCCAGTGTGTACTATATCACACAGAGTGAGAATCAGCAGTAAACAAAGTTTACTGCTGCCCTCAGCTTTTATTCTAATGGGAAACTGATTTGAAAAAATAAACAAGAGTGGATAATACAATGCTTGATAGTGAGGGAAAATACATGGTAAGAATGGAGAGTGACACTTAGATAGAAGGAGAACATCTCTCAAAAGCAGATGACCCTTTTGCAGAGCCCTGACTGGCGTGAGGGCCCCAGGTTGGGCCATCATCAGGGAGGAAGGGTTCTAGGCAAAAGAAGCACAAAGTACAAAGCCTGTAGGGGCAGGAACATGCTAGGTGCGTTCCTGTGCTAGGCAGGCATGTAACACTGCAAATTTAATCCAAAGTTTATAACATTAGATCATAAAGTTTAAGAATGTTCAGAACAAAAATAAATTATACGATACAACTCCAGAGAGGCCAAACTGTGTTAGCATTTCCTGAAAGTTTAGTACCATGTAAATGTGATAGATTTTAGTATCAAAATAGGCTTATAAAAAGTATTCCTTAAAACACAGATCTGACAGTCCTTTAGTCTTTAAAAGGCTTCCCATTTTATATAATTATGTATGTAAAGATAAGCCAGGTAAATTTGGGTTCATTACTTCACCACAACTACAGATTCAAAAAAAAACACCTGCCATGTTCAAAAGCAATGAATTTTTTTTTATTAAAAGAACACAGTTATTTGACTCTTCTTCCCAAATTAATCTTAGGTCTATATAATTTTTCACACTAACATATTTATTACCAAGTAAGAAAAAAGTTAGATCTTTCTTCAAAGATGATGCTAATACTAAAAACAGTCAGTTGACACTTCCTTGTTCACTATCTGCTAGGCACCATGCTACACACCTATACTAAGTTATCTACTAACAGCTACTTAGCTACTAGCAACTCCAATGAGGCAAGCACTAGTAGTATTATCCCTATTTTACAGACATACCGAAGGATTAAGTGCCTCACCCAACATCACACAGCTTATAAACTATGGAGATGAAACCCAAACGTTAACAAATTAACTCCTATTCTTCTAAATTACAAAAAGTTTATTTTGTTTAGCAAGTTTCTCTTTAATGCTTGTTACAAAAATCAGAACTGCTTGTAATTTTCTAAGCTCTTAGTAAGAAAAACCTGCTAATATTTAAAAACAAATACTTGTATACAAGCTATAGAACTCCTTTGTCTGTGAGAAAGTTGAAATTTACGTTTTCCCACTGAAGAATTTTTATTTCAAATGTAAATCTTAAACAAGGATAAATACTAACATTAGGTGGTTGTCAAGGAATACAAAAAAAAAAATCTGACTTTTTAAAAAGAGGGGGTGGGCTTCCCTGGTGGCGCAGTGGTTGAGAGTCCGCCTGCCGATGCAGGGGACACGGGTTCGTGCCCTGGTCCGGGAAGATCCCACATGCCGCGGAGCGGCTGGATCCGTGAGCCATGGCCGCTGGGCCTGCGTGTCCAGAGCCTGTGCTCCGCAACGGGAGAGGCCACAACAGTGAGAAGCCCGCGTACCGCAAAAAAAAAAAAAAGAGGGGGGAAGCATGGCTTTTACTGACTCTGTCAGGGACCCAGCTCTTCAGTGTCAGCCTCAGCAGTGCAATAACCATTTAAGAGAGTAAGAATTTTTGTTCAAATCAGGTTTTTCTACAGAAAAGAGGCATGTAATTTTTTGTACAACAACAATCAGCCCTGTGTTAGTATACAAACTAATGTGGAAGGAAAGGGAGCTTTGGGTCCTTATCTTTTTTTCCTATATAATTATAAATCTGTTAAATTAACAACACATTATTAATGAAATCTGTCTAAATCATACATTGTAGCATAGCTCTCAACTGTCCCTTGAACAAGAGTATTTTCTAAGTGACAAGTTAGTTTCTCTTAATGGTGACTGCAAGTTTTCGCAGGATGCAGTTTTGAGAGAGTAAGGGGAAGGAAGTCATTTCTAAGAAGGGTAGTACCTTAATAAAGTAGGCAAGCCTAATTATTACACTTTAACAAAGTCACAATTTAATTCACCTGAGAAGAAAGACATTAGAGTCATTTATCCATTGCATTCATGAGAGAAAGGTTAGGATAAAATTAGTCACAATTTAATTCACCTGAGAAGAAAGACATTAGAGTCATTTATCCATTGCATTCATGACAGAAAGGTTAGGATAAAATTAAGTCAAAGAATCAGCCAGCTCCATGCCTTCCATCCAAGTTTAAACATAAAACCTTCAGAAAAGCTGTTAATAAGGAAACTGATTATGTTCTGCTTTCTCTTCATTCTTCCTCAGGCACTATGGTGGAGGTGTAAATAAGACACAACACAGTTCAAAAAGCAGAATGTAAATAAGAATCAAGATGCATACATAATCCCACAATCTGAATATTTAACACCTACAGAATTTAAATGGTTGAAAATAATTCACAGGATTATTCCTATAAAACATTAGGCAGAAATAAGGTAAATGCCAAAGTCACAAAGGTTTCCTGGAAAGCAAAAAGTGACTGCTTAAAAAAATTACAGTTAATATGGTACAACTGGTAACTACAAATAAGTTCATAAACTAGAGAACATCTTAGTATCCTGTATGCTGCTAGGTTAATCACCTCCAGTCCAGGATTAAAAGCAAATCAGAAATGGATTTCTTTCCCCAGAAATGAATCTTCCAAAATATTCATCTGCAACTGCCTGATCATGATAAAATTTCTTACTTATGCTCTCAAAAATTAAGATTCCTCTTACTGTTTATTCAAATGAAGGAAAATATAATTAAAAATTCTTCATGAGCTCTAGCTTATTAAGCAAAGCCCAACCAACCAAGTGTTACATGAAATGAATTTTATCCCATGGTAAATGCTTGCAAACTTGACTTAAGAGTATGGATTCAGGGACTTCCCTGGTGGTGCAGGTGTTTGGTCCCTGGTCCAAGAAGATCCCACATGCCACGGAGCAACTAAGCCCGTGTGCCACAACTACTGAGCCTGCACTCTAGAGCCGCCCCCGAGCCACAACTACTGAGCCCATGTGCCACAACTACTGAAGCCCGTGCACCTAGAGCCCATGCTCCACAAGAGAAGCCACTGCAATAAGAAGCCCGCGCACCACAACGAAGAGTAGCCCCCGCTCACCGCAACTAGAGAAAGCCCACGTGCAGCAACAAAAAGTGTACATTCAGTGGTTCTTATTTAAAAAAAAAAAAAAAAAGAGTACAGATTGAACTTGATCAGGTTGTCAATAATTTAAAGGCAATAATTTAAATTCGGTTAACAATGATTTATAGGATATTTCAGTAAGACTATTAAAAGGAACAAAATTTCAAAAGGGGGGCTTCCCTGGTGGCGCAGTGGTTGAGAATCCGCCTGCCGATGCAGGGGACATGGGTTCGTGCCCCGGTCCGGGGAGATCCCACATGCCATGGAGTGGCTAGGCCCGTGAGCAGTGGCCGCTAAGCCTGAGCGTCCGGAGCCTGTGCTCCGCAACGGGAGAGGCCACAACAGTGAGAGGCCCGCGTACAGCAAAAAAAAAAAATTTCAAAAGGGGACCTATTTTTGCAATAGTCCTTTCCTACCAATGTAAAATGATACTCTTAAAACAAAGACACTAAGTCTCACTTCTAACCCACCCATATTGTCTTTTTAAATTCTAGTGACTTACTGAAGAAAAAAAGAGTTATTTCTCTTCAGCATTTTAAAATGAATAGCATTCCTCAGCTCACAACAGTTTTTAACCACTGAACTATAAAAATCAGACAACAAAACACTAAGCAGAGCTCCAGCTTATACAATCTTAGAGAACGAACACTCCTATTGCTCTAAGTATGGAATGGTTTTCTCAATTGTATGATACTATTAAAGAAAAATACATCTTTTCCAAAGTCAAACACAAGTGATTATATCAAATAGCTTTTAGTGAATATGAATATTTCCACATTCCACAAATACAACATACACCTTTTCCAACATTCTAGTCAATTTCTTTCAACAGCTAATTTAAAATCTCTACTTCCTAAGATGTTTGTAAATTGCTTTTTTACAAGTATGTATATAAGTTTAATAATTCAGAAATTTAAAAGCGAAGTTTCAGTGATAAATCACAATAAGGAGGGAGCAACATACTATAAATCAATTTATCAAATTTACCTGCCAAAAAAATACACTGAAGTCAATATAAAAACTTACAACTCAGGAGTAACATCACAGAAAATAGTGGAGCACGGCACTCAAACAACTGGTCCCTCCACTAAAAAATCATAAGCTGGCAAAAACTGACAGAATAAACTCTGGAATAAAAAAGCAACCAGGGAAATGCTTGAGAAGAAAAAGGCATTTTTATTTGCCTGTCTGCTACGCCCCATTCCCAAGAGAAGCAGCAATAGCTGTGGGGATGGAAGCTTCTGTGCCTGGACCCTGCTCCTAAAATACTATAGTTGTATGTTTTGACCTGTATGGCAGGTCTCTGAAGGACTGGTGCAGAGGCTGACCTTTAATTCACATCCCACACCCCTTTAATTCACAACTCCAGCTAGAGTAGCTTTCTAGGTATCTGCCAAAAGATTAAAGACATATACTAGCAGGCAAACCACAGAACAGGGCAAGCAGCAGACACAACCAAAAGACTGAAAAGGAAGAGACTAAGGTGGAAGTTCTTTGAAGAAATAAAGGCTTGGAAGGGCTACCACATATACCAGGGAAGACAAAGTGTAAAATGCATACCAATTTAAGCATTATAAGAGTCCTAGAAGAAAAAAAACTAGAAATGGGCAGAAAGAATATTTGAAGAAATATTGGGTGAAAACTTCCCAAATTTAATGAAAGACAGGAATCTATACATCAAAGAAGACAAATACACTCCAAACAGGATAAACTCATAAACATCTACACTGAGAGATATTATAACCAAACTGCTGAAAGACAAAGAATCTTGAAAACAGAAAGAGCAAAGCAACCTATCATGTACAAGGGATTCTCAATAAGATTAGCATCCCATTTCTTATCAGAAACCATGGCAGCTAAAACCAGTAGAATAACATATTTAAAGTGCTTTAAAAAAATCAAAGAGAATTCTATATCCAGCAAAACTATCTTTCAAAAATGAAAAATTAAGACATTCCCATTTAAACAAAAATTGGGTTTGAAAAAAAAAGTGGTAACTGTACCCTGTGTGTAGATCTTGAAGACAGTTTCAAAGAATGATATGGGCTAATAACCCTAACACATGAGCCACAAAAGAAAGTATCAATAGAATTAATCATTCAGTACTCCAAGTGAAGGAAAATATTGCTACATTTCAGGCAATATTTTGGGTTTAGTTAAAAACTTAGAGCTAAGAGGTAAAATATTTTCAACAGCCAAAAGAAATCCTCTTTTCCTCTGACTCTTACATTGTTTTCCCTTACAAAGAATTCTTTGTTCAAATTTTGATATAGACTTTACCTGGAACATTATGGAAAATATGTTATGTTTCCAAAAAGGCAAAATGTACTGTTATGCAGATATGTATAGTCTATAAGATTGCTTCAACTAAAGTCACTGTCTGACCAATCCCTTGGCTGCCCCCAATTAACTAGCCAGAGGTATCTCTTCTCAATTACTACTAAAAAATTAAAATAAAAATCCTAAGGGAAAAAAATGGAGAACGTGCCCATAGCTCAATTCATCTAAGTTTTACTATCCCAGCTCCACAAATAATTCTAAGGTTCCTATGCTGGTAAGGTTACTGCCACCAACACATATTCGCTCATTCCTTGGCCATGGAAAACTGACTCAGGCAAGAAAACCAAATACAGAAATCCTTAAGTTAGCAATATTAATCTTCTTTAAAAAGGGTTTTACAAAGATAGACTCAGCCGGCTATGGACTGAATTCTGTCCCCCCAAAATTCATGCTGAAGCCCTAAACTCCAGTGTAATGTGATGATAACTGGAGATAGTGTCTTGGGAGGTAATCAGAGTTAAAGAAGGTAATGTAGGTGAGGCCCACATAATGGGATCAGTGGCTTTGTAAGAGGAAGAGAGATCACTCTCTCTACCATATAAAGACATAGCAAAAAGACTGCAAGACAAAAGAGCACCCTCACCAACAACCCAATTCTGCCAGACCCTGATTGTGGACTTTCCAGCACCCAGAACCATAAGATATAAACATCTGTTGTTTAAGCCACCCAGTCTATTGTATTTTATTACAGAAGCCTGAATTGACTTAAGACACAGCCAGAAAATACCAGATAAAAGTTATATAGCAGTGAGTCACTGAACTTGCTGACAAGATGCTACTACAGGCCCACGCAAGAGTTACAGCCAAAGTCTGAACCACTGAAATTATGACAGGAACCCTAGAGTTGCAGCAATGACAATGCTGAAGTGGCAACCTTGGCCATGGGCCATGTCCAAACGAAAAGAACTATACTGCAAAAGTCCTACGCTTGCTTTTTCCAAAGTGAAATCCATGTGCTTTATTTGTGAAAAATTAATATATCCCAAGGATAACTGAGGAGTCTTCTGTTTCCTTTATACTCTAACAAAGAGCTTGTTTCATGTAGGAACATCGAATAACCAGCTAGTCTTACATAATTATTCACCACAACCAGATTCAGCAAACAACACTACAATAAGCCAACTTAATTACAAAAAGTTAGTAACCTGTGTCCAGAAGAGAATTTCACCTTATCAGCTTTCTTATGTCTTCGGTCAGTACATTTAAATCTAGAAGCAGCAGGAAAGGCTCAATTCTTTTAGGAATGTTGTCTCAATCTACTATCAAAGTAGTTGCAAAAACATGCCTCTGGTACCAGGTAGGGGAGAGAAGTGACAGAAGGAATTAAAGATGTTCTACTATATATGTAAAGTGGATTAACTGGAACAAAATCAGCCTAAGCACAGCACTGCCAAATAAAACGTGCTGATGAAGTGTCTGAAAAGTTAACAAGTAGGGGGAAAACAATCACAACTGATCAATTACTCCACAAAGCATACACTTCTAATTTTTACAGTATCAAGCTTTAAAATGTCAAAAATCACTCTTATTAAACTCACAGTAAGTCTTCGATATATACTTGCTCAATGTATAAAATATGTACTAATCCATATTCTGACAAGTATTTTTCTATATGAGAAAATTAATTTTATTAATTATCTGAGATAATTCTCAATTAACCCTTGTTTAAATGAAACCCTTAAATACTTTACCAAGTCAAACGGTGTTTTGAAGTTTCTATGTCGTTATACTGCTCAAATTATTCAAACAATGGGAAAATCATCTTCTAACTATCCCACTGAGGAGGTCTGCTTCTGAATTAGAAGAGAAGCACTCCAGAATAAATGGTGACAAAAACTTCATGGATTCAAATTAGGGTTCTTTGGGGGAGGGGAGATGATTTATATCAAGTGACAGGCCTACTACATCTCTAAGGAAGAATAATTCAAGGTCTTGTCATTAACCAAATATTAGGGATAGGAGGAAGGGAGAAGAAATGAGTAAAAAAGATATAAAAAGACCTACTAAGAGGAGAAAGAAGGTAATAAAGTAAAATTAACATTCCCAATACTTGCTGTATTGTATTATTTGCACTCAACAATTAAAGCAATCTGATATCTTTCTAAGGATAAATTTTAAGTATTTGGAAGAAAGACCTTTCTTTATTTCAAGATTAAATGAAGCTTGTACTTATAACTCCAAATGTTCTTCAGGCTTTCCATAACCTCCACATGAGAATGCTCATGTTTTGGGACACACTAGGTATTCAAAGAATGACAGCTCTGTACATGTCAATTCCAATAACAGATGAGAGTGGCATTCTCATGGGCTATGAGGGCTTCTTATACTAGGTGCCTTCCTCCATCCCTTCAACATATTCTACACACGGTGGCAGGATTAAACGTAACATCATTGCCAGCTAGGTATGACCTTCAAAGCTAAATCCCAACCAATAAAATCTGAAGTGGAGCTTCATATCCAAGGCCCCCTGATTCTACCATACATTTTCTATCTTTAACATACTGCAGCTCTAATCACATACCAGAACACTCACAGGGATCTAAATACTGCTGCTGCTCCATCTCTGTTCAGTACTACCCTTCGATTATTAACCACCAGAGCAATGTTGTCTGAGGCATGCTCATTTCACTCAAATCAGAATTAACCTCTTCCTTTTCTAAATTTTCTACTCCATTCTTTGTAGTTCTCTTTCACTTACGCAGTTCTATGTTATGGTGATTTGTGTACACCAACAGTCTGCTCCCTGGGGGCAAGAACTCTATCACACCATCTTTGTGTCTCCCACAATGCCTGACACTCATTTCCATAAAGATCTGCTGATTTACTACATGGATACCTCAAAAGACTCTATGGGAAAAACAGATATATTTTAAGGGAAAAAAAATGTTTAGATCTGTCACTGTTTTAAATTGCATTTGCTTTTTATATCACTTTGATAATCTCAGTGTTTTAAGTGAATATTTAATCCATTTACAATTAAAATAAGCACTAATACAGTGGGGTTCTATAGCTCTTCCTACTATTTGTTCTCTATTTGACCCATCTATTTATTCTATGTTCCTATTTCTGTTCTTTTCTTATTTTTTGCCTTCTTTTAGATTAGAAAAGTTGTCTCCTCTCTTTATTAAATTAGTTATACATCTGTTACCATTCTTTAATTTTTTTATTTTTATTGAAGTATAGTTGATTAATTTCTGCTGTACAACAAAGCAATTCAGCTATACATATATATACATTATTTTTCCATATTGTTTTCCATCATAGTTTATTACAGGATACTGAATATAGTTCTCTGTGCTATACGGTAGGACCCTGTTGTTTATCCATTCTATATATAATAGTTTGTGTCTTCTAACCCCAAACTCCCAGTCCATCCCTCTCCCCCCCCCACCTTGGCAACCACAAGCCTTTTCTCTATGTCTGTGAGTCTATTTCTGTTTTGTAGATAAGTTCATTTGTGTCCTATTTTAGATTCCACATATAAGTGATATATGGTATTTGTCTTTTTCTTTCTGACTTACTCACTTAGCATGATAATCTCTAGGTCCATTGCTGCAAATGGCATTATTTCATTCTCTTTATGGCTGAGTAATATTCCATTGTATATATGTACCACATCTTCTTTAGCCATTCCTCTGTCAGTGGACATTTAGGTTGTTTCTATGTCTTGGCTATTGTGAATAGTGCTACTATGAACATAGAGGTGCATGTAACTTTTTGAATGAAGAGTTTTGTCTGGATATATTCTCTAGCCCCTTCCACCATGTGAGGACATAGCAAGAAGGCACCAGCTATGAACCAGAAAAAGGGTCCTCACTAGGATGTGACCATGCTGGTGCCTCGATCCTGGACTTCCAGCCGCCGGGACTGTGAGGAGTACATTTATGTGTTATTTTGTTACAGTTGCTCAAACAGACTAAGACATCAAACTCACCTCAAACAAGCGCAAGTCAGCAGGAACTCTGTCCCCAACAGAAAGGCAAACTGTATCACCTGGAACCAAGTCTCGTGCAAGTGTATGTTCCAATTTTCCTTCACGCACACTGTAACATGAAACAGAAACAACCATGGTGGAAGAAAGCAAGCCAGGCCACTTATTTTAAGAAATTCCTTCCAGTGGGCTTGCCTGAGGGAAAATATATTGCATTATCACCACTTCTAAGGAGATAAGTCAAATACAGAAACCAAGAAAAGACTTATTCTTGTGCTCTCGGTAATTAAGATGCTCAGATGAATTAAAAAAACAAACAAACAAAGCACTGGAAAAGCTATCCAGTTGCTCAAATGTAAAATGCGAAAATTGTAGCAACCTTCTCAATCACCAGGGTCTGATTATACATCACTGCACCCACAACAGTGCTTGGCACATAGTCACACACAGAAAGTAACTGTTGAATAAATCCATGTCTCAAGAATCTCAAAATTAGAAGTAACGGAAGTTTTAATAGTACTACTTGCTATACTGAATAGGGCATGAATTTTTCATGTCAGATTAATGGTTTCTACCTTATGTTTAAACAAATATTGGGCCACAATGTACACTGTACTAGTCACATTTAATTTCTACTTTTAAGAGTAGAAATCCATATCAGAAACGAGGATCATACCAATGGCATTCTGGTGGCATAAGTTTACTCAGTTCTTCAAGAGATTTTTCTGAACGATATTCCTATTAAAAAAAATTAAGAAAAAATATTTACAAAGAAATGCAAATATGTACATTCTTAAGAACATATACTATGTTAGACTTAACTAAATATTGACCCCAATCATTATTTTAACATTTCTCCCAATTTTTATCTTTTTCTTTACTTGCATTTATATTCCTACCCATAAAAGCTTGTCCCTTAGGTTAAATATATAGTGACCAATTTTTGATAATTAAGTATTCTCAATTTTATATATATATATATATTTATTTATTTATTTATTTTGGGGGGGCCGCACCACGCAGTATGTGGGATCTTAGTTCCCCAACCAGGGATTGAACCCACATCCCCTGCATTGCAAGTGCGAGTCTTAACCACTGGGCCACCAGGGAAGACCCTCAATTTTATATTTCAATATTCAATGTGCAAACCTAAGGTCAAGTTACTTATAAGAAAGTGAAGAAAACTGATTAGTGTGTCCAAAGAGTAGAGTTTTCAGTCATTAAAAGTTAAGATCATTGAGCCTCATAATTAAGATAACTTTACTTTTAGTGTTTAATGACCAAGGAAGTCAAAGACAATTAACTGCAAACAACACTGGCGTTGAGGATTCAAGCCCAAGGCAACTGTAAAGGTTTGTGGTATGTTAAACAAGGAGAGAGATGTGGCTGCCCTACCCTGGACAGAAACCTTTCCCATGACTGAATTACCTGGAAGGGGAAATTCTCAGGGGCCCTAACTCTGTGAGGCTCCAGCCTTCCTCCAACCATACAATCACAGCTGACAGTCAGAGACATCCTTCACCTCAGTAATGTGGGCTGTCTTGCGCTTCACACAACATCACTGCTATTTTTGTCTCATGTCTGCACTAAGTACACCAATCTTTTGATCTAAGGTTAAAAAGGGAGAAGAGGGCTTCCCTGGTGGCGCAGTGGTTGAGAGTCCGCCTGCCGATGCAGGGTACACGGGTTCGTGCCCCGGTCCGGGAAGATCCCACATGCCACGGAGCCGCTAGGCCCGTGAGCCATGACCGCTGAGCCTGTGCATCTGGAGCCTGTGCTCCGCGACGGGAGAGGCCACAACAGTGAGAGGCCCGCGTACCGCAAAAAAAAAAAAAAAAAAAAAAAAAAAAAAAAAAAAGGGAGAAGAAGGGGTAGGGAGAGTAGTGGGAGTGAAAGTCGGGGGGTGTTTTGAAATGACTGCAGTGCTAGCACTAATCAAAACTGCATACCCATCACAAACGTTTTCAAATAGAAAATGCAAAGCTGTATATGAATAACTTAGAACTAAATCTGTCTTTACTACTTAGGCAAGAGGAACAAATGTGAAAGTAAGGTAAATCTGTAAATATAAAAATCACAAGACACCCAGGGTAATATACAGCATAAGGAACATTACAATAATTCTGTATGGGGACAGACGGTTACTAGGCTTATGGTGATCATTTCATAAGGCATGCAAATATCAAATCACTGTACACTGCACCTCAAACAATACTGCATCTCAACTATACTTCAATTTAAAAAAAATTACAAAGACACCCCTCCCCCAATCATACCAAGGATATTAAGGAATTTGGAAGTTTTACCCAAAAATTCCATAGAAGGCTAGAAAACACTCACTACTCCTAGATCCTACTAATAAATGACATAGAAGCTGCCCAATCTTTACCTCCCTATTCAGACTTCTTAGCCTTTACTCCCTACAACTAAAAAGATACCTCTATATCAAAATGATCCTTCAACACAAACTTGACAGCCATCTAAAATGAACACCTAAAAGTTCAATTTTAAATTTATTGTAAGGTGGCATCAATATATGACTATACAAAACAATTAGCTATTTTTATGACTGCAAGGGTGTACAATGAGGATGGGAAATTGAGATTAGAAAGGGGGGAAGGCAGATGTAAATAATAAAAAGCATCCTCCTCCTAAAACACAGGTAAAAACACAAATATAAATAATGAACCTATCAAATGAACCTATCATAAAGATATCTGGCAGATGGTTTCAGCCACTACGTTTAAGGTGTGTAACACACTATCTTTGTGTAAAAGTCCACACTGAGTACGTTAAAATAGAAATTTTGTGGGATTTTTTCTGAGTAGGAGCTATTACCAAGCTACTAACATCTTCCATACAAAGTGATAATACTGTAAGAATACTTCTGAAGCAAGCCACTCCATACATCTGTAGCATTATTAAAGATGCAAAAGGGTTCCAGTTACTGGTCCAGTGCGTCGTACCACCCACATGACCAAATGAATAGCTATGTCCAATGAGGCTCAGCCTGGAATAACCTCTGCTAAACTAAGCCCGCCACCTGCCCTAAGGCAACTTTTATCTGTTCTAAGCAAAAGGATTCCCTAGATACAGGATCCCTGATGATGTACTGATGCAACTCACAAACTTGCTGCAGATAATCTGATTAAAACCGGCTTTTCTACACTGGGTGACTATAAAACAAATTACTAAATTAGAGATTACCACAGGAAAACTGGATGATGACAGGAAATACCCAAGGAATAAATCACAGATGTGAAAATAGCCACAGCCACTTAAAATATAGTCTTAAGATTCAAATTAACATGAATTTCAAATGACATATTAATTTTTCCCTAAACTAGAATAATTCTTCTAGTCTTATTAACCATGCTTTAAAACTTTCAGCTAATCAAATGACACCTGCCAACACTGTTCTAAAACCTGAAGAAGTTATCAGATATTTAAATAAACATAAAACTAAGCCCACGTTTTTATTTATATCTATACTTGTCAACAGAAATCCAGACATTATCTCCACATTATTCACATTAATTTTTTAAAGGGGGTTCCTTTTTATATATCTTCTTTACCGTTTCAATGTCTATGCTGAACAGGGAGTTCAATCCAGATCAGAACATCCCTTCCACTGAGGAATGAGGAATTTGAACTCTGGCCCAATTTTTTAACTGGAAAAAATTTAAAAGCCTACTGCTGGATTTTATTTCTATTACTGTACTTTTTGTTTCCACCTGCTTCGGTTATCTTTAACATCATCAAATAAAAAACTAGATTTTCTTCATGCCACTGCCTAAACCAAAGCAGTCAAGTTGGTTCCACAAACTTCCTTGGAGAGTTATTGCTTTTGAAATTATTTCAAAAACAAAGAATAAATTGTTCTGACCAACATACCCATTAACTATACATTTTAACATAAGCCACCTTGATTTTTTTAAGCAATTAACTAAAATACCATTTTTATGTCATCAAAATAGGCTACTTACTCACCTGAACAAAGGCGACCGTAACGACGATAAGTATTGCCTAAACAAAACAAACAACCTTTTTAAATAAGACATTGTAATAACTGTTAATCATATCTTATTTTTCTGACTCTATCTGCAGGCCCAAAAAACCAGACACTAAGCACGAAACAGCCAGGGAAGGAATCATAACTCCGCCTTGAGGCCTGTGGGGAAAAACGGACAACTGACAGGGACCTGCCTCCCCAGGAAGGCTTCTCAAACTCTTTGATCTCAGGATCCCTTTACGCTCTTACAAACGGATGACCAGCTTTTGTTTATGTGACTTCCAGCTATTGATATTTACCATATTAAATACTTTTTCAATCACTCAGTTTTAATTTCTACTTATTATCTAAAAAAAAGTAAGCCCATTACATGTTAACACATACATTTTTTATGAAAAATATATTCCCCCCCAAAAATTGTGGGAAAAGTGGCAGTGTTTTCAATTTTTCTATCTTTAACGTCTGCTTTAATACAAAGCCAGATTCTCGTATCTGCTTCTGCATTCAATCTATTGATATGTGTTGATTAGGCTAAAGTATATGAACAGAATTCAGCTTCATTCAGATACTGTTGAAAAAGGGAGGAGTATTTTAAAAGCCTTTTCAGATGATTGTGGATATGATTCTTAGCTACTACACAAAAATTAGACAACTGTTACTTTAAAAGTAATTTGCAATATAGAACCTAAAACTATATCAATGAACTTTTCATAATCTGTTATATTAAAATCTACTGATCTCTTTTGCATGTTGAATGGCTCTTTTGTCACCAAATATTTTGTATCATCATGCACTGGTCATTTAGAAAAGATTGATTCACTTGGTTATTCAAATCTTTCAAGTGTTGACACATTTCATACTAGTTAAAAAAAAATCACATTCACTACTGATCTCATTAGAATAAGGTCTTAAATACTGGGAAGCTGTCCAGCATAAAATAATGCATAAAATTTTTGCAAAATTCTAATTATCACTGAAAGCTTGAATTTTACCATTGGCAACAAATTCTGTCAGTTGTTTTTCTTGTAGTGAGAGGCTCATGTCACTCACTTTCAAAAAAAGTATGCCAGTTATCCAAGTCTTAATAACCATAGTTTGTCTATCAGTCATTCTTTCGAGTAAAAGGCTAGTTCAGCCCAGCACACAGCCTTTCCTTGAGACAACCATCATACTTCAATGCATACTTCCCATTTCATCACACAGAACATTAAAAAGGTATATATTTAAGGATCAAGACTTAATAAAATTAATTTTTACTGTTTTATGAAAAACACTGCTAAGAGAAACAGTGAAAGAAAACAATGACTACTAGACAGTTTGTTGCCATTATTTTGATTCAAGCTGAAGCTCTAACAGTTTTACCCGCCATCACTTTTGCACCACTGATGCAAATGTCTATAGCAAAAAGACAAATAATGTTTTTAGTTTTATGAAAGTAGTTTTGACCTCATATGCTCCCTTAAAAGAATCTCAGAGACTCCTGGGAGTCCACAGCAAGAGCTGGTGAATCACAGCTCTACGTTCATTTCTACTGTGTTCTTAAGCCTAACACACTTGCTTTAATCAATGCTTATACTTACTATAAATTTTTATACTACAATGAAACAGAAGGGCAAGAAAAAAAAAAAAAAGATGAAAGCCAGAATAACCTAACTGGAAAGATTAAAATACAGAATACACTGTTAAATAATACTTTTAATTTTTAAAATGTCAGGCTTCAGTTCACGGTTACTCAAATGTATTCTCAACTGGAAAGTAAAATAAATATTTAAATGGAAAATTATTATAAAATATTTCGTATCTGTGAAATTATCGTACTGTTAAATAATTCTAGGGTGCCAATCACAGACCCTTGAATATTACTTGAGATCACTGCAACTAAAACCAGAATTTGGATTTTAACAAAAAAAACCTGAAGAAGCATTAAGGCATGTCTCAATTCATCTTCAATAAAAGCCAATCCTAATTTATATGATTAACAATGTTTAAAAATATATATTTTTTCTTACCACAGTGATACTGACAGCATCATCAAACTGATGCATTAAAACACTGATGACTGCAGAAGCCAGAAGCAGCATAATAAGGGGATTTTTAAACTGAAAGTGAAAAAAAAACAGCAATTCAACAGTTTTGTATGAAAGACAGTTGTGTACCAGCACAGCAAAAGCCTAAAAAAAACAACTATCAGGGCATTATTACTTAAAACTAAGAATTTACCAATTCCTTATAGTACACATGTATTTTTAGTATACTATAAGCTGTTCTGAATTTCTACCTGGGCTAGAATAAATGGAAAATAACTTTTAAGCTAAAGGTTTACATTAAGCACTGGGTAGAACACCTAAATTATAAATTCCAAACATTCCTCAGCATTCCTATACTATAAGTAAGTGGGTGTAGATTACAATTCTGTGGTTGACCCACCCACCACAGGAATAACTACTCCCCACCAGGGGAGGGGCTGGGCAGCTAAGAGCAGACAGTAAGATCCTCACCACAGAAGAAGCTGAAGATTTTCCCAACACCGGTTTTCCTGACATCTAGCTAGCAGAGACAAAAGTATCTAAAGAAACAAACCACAGCACCAACTCAATCAGGCAGCTCTTAAATGACCAAGCACCAGAGCCACCCCAAATTCTTCCAGTTGGACATCCTAGTTAAACGTCAGAGCTCTGCTGCCAGGGTGCCTTCCTCTGATGAAACAGTGCCAAATGCCGCCAATGTTGCAAAGTAACTTTGCAAAGAATCCATCCTAGCAGAGAGCCTCAGCCCCTGGATATCATAACTCTGAAGTTAGACGCCACCACCTCCCACTCTTTATGGCTCCGTTCCTTGGCACAGTGGTTGCAACCCTGCTTCACATCAGAATCATGTGAAGAGTTTCCAACAAATGCCCAGGTTCACACCAGAGCAATCAAATCAGAATCTCTGGGCACAGGGCCCAGGCTTCAGCATTTTTAAAGCACTCCCCAAGTGATTCTAATGCACAGAGGATTGAAAGTCACTGCTCCAGCAAAATAAAAGTGCAACCACAATGTGGCTCAGGGTTGACAAACTACACACAAACTGAGCCAGAGTACCTGGGTTTGAATCCAGCTCCAATTTTGTGTGACCTTAATTTTTTAAGCCCTGGGGGTGCTTCCCTACCTTGTACCAAAAACTGTGGTAAGGATTAACCAAGAATATATATTAAATCACTGTGTAAACTACAAACACCTCAAACATTAGCTGCTATCACCACACTTTGAGAGCAAGGCCCATGATCATTTTATTTCACCCTAAAACAGCTGTGCTGTGGTACTAAGGAAACCACCTGATAGATGGTAGGCTCCAAATGTTTGCAGAACAACAAATTCAGTGTTCTCTGTAGAGGAGTGAGGAGTCGTCCAGTGCTTTATGATTAACAACTGATATTTACTGTTAATTACTGCTTGCACTTAACTACATTACAGGCACTATTTCATTTCATTCTCACAGCAATCTCATGATGCAGGTACTCTAGCTTTGAAACAGGATCAAGAAAGCAAAACATTAAAAATCATATTGCCTAGTGATAAGTCAAATCACTGTAATTTATAAATCCAGAGTAAACTTCTGAAGTTTTAGGTAATGTGGAAATGTGGTAAATGTGAGAATACAAATATACATATAAAAAATATTCCAGGGCTTCCCTGGTGGCGCAGTGGTTGAGAGTCTGCCTGCCAATGCAGGGGACATGGGTTTGTGCCCCGGTCCGGGAAGATCCCACATGCCACGGAGCGGCTAGGCCCGTGAGCCATGGTCGCTGAGCCTGCACACCCGGAGCCTGTGCTCCACAACGGGAGAGGCCACAACAGTAAGAGGCCTGCGTACCGCAAAAAAAAAAAAAAAAAAAAAAAAAAATTCCAATGAAAACAAGACAGATACAAGGTTCTTCTCTAAAAATTCAGTTTTTCTACTTTAGACAAATTCATTTAAATAAGTTAAAACTGATAAATTTTGGTTCATTAACAGGCAAGGCCCTTTAGAAAAGTTAAACAAAGATTTTTTTAAAAAAGAACCTGCAGCTTAGAAGGCATTAGAAAGTTTCTTCACTAAAAAGAATTTATTTGGGGCTTCCCTGGTGGCGTAGTGGTTGAGAGTCCGCCTGCCAATGCAGGGGATGCGGGTTCGTGCCCCAGTTCGGGAAGATCCCACATGCCGCGGAGCGGCTGGGCCCGTAAGCCATGGCCACTGAGCCTACGTGTCCGGAGCCTGTGCTCCGTAACGGGAAGAGGCCACAACAGTGAGAGGCCTGCGTACCGCAAAAAAAAAAAAAAAAAAAAAAGAATTTATTTGTTTGGCAAACTAATCCTACTACTTGAAAACTGGCCATAGGAGTTTTTTAGCTTTTCACTAATATACTTGTCATAAAGATAAGAAAAATCCTACAGTAAATCTTTCTGAAAAGATTAGGACATTAATAAAATATAATTAAAAATAGCTATCATCTATTGATAGCTTACTATCTCCTAAGATTATTATCCCCATTTTATAGATAAGGCTCAGAGGATAATAAAGAGCACAGAGCTAGTAAGAAATAAAGGTGGAACTTGTACCCAGGCAGTCAAATGACCTAACTTTTACTAATTAACTAAGCTAGCCATATTACTTTTTAAAAAAATTAGCATTTCCATAATAAAAAATATTTAAGTTAAGACACCTGCAAAGGAAACTACTGTTAATAGTATCACCTCCATGTAATATGTCCTTAAAGATTTGTACACTAAAATCATAGAAATTCCAATGTAACAATAAACTCTAACAAATGAAAAAATTTAGGTAAAAAACGTTTTTAAAAATTATTTCCTTTCTCCATAAATAATTTCACAAAAGTAAACAACTACATTTACAAAAATACATGTAAGTTACACAGCAGGAGAAAATAAAAATATCTCACCTGAGAAATATACTTCTTCCATAGTGGCTCATCTTCACTGATATCAAACTCATTCCAGCCATGGAAGGCTCTCCGATGACTTACTTCACATTTGTTTAGACCATTCTGAAGATCAGCCTATGAGATTTTACCCATAAAAGTCATTGAGAATATTAGCAGAGAAAAAAAAAAGAAAACACAAAAAAAGTACATACATATGATCACACTTACAGGAACTTCTATGACAGTCAAAACTAATCTATGGGGACAGAAAGCATATCAGTGGTTGCCTGGGGCCAGAGCACTGGGAGGGATTGGCTGCAAAAAACATGTGGAAGCTTTTTGGAGTCATGAAAATTTTCTACATCTTAATCGTGGTGATGGTTACATCTGTCAAAATGCAAACTGTATATTTAATATGAGTACACTGTATTTTATATAAATTATACCTCAATAAAAAAATTTTTAATGTAAGCAACAAGATAGAGTTTAATAAACAAAAAAATTATGATTTTCTTTGGAGAAAGAGAAATAACACAAACCAGTCAGGATGTACAGAAAGCAAAATACCAGTACATTTTAACTAGTTTTCTTCATTTTCACTGTTGTCTTGTTGTTTTCTAAAATTAGTTTCTCCAAAAGATCATGCATCTTTCTTGTTCTCTGAGTCTATCAAAATTCTGAGATTGGTGTTACCTTTTGTTCTTGGACTGTATATTTATTCCAAGCAGAAAATCTGTGGTTCCTAAATTACTCAAAATAATGAAGTTAACATGAACTGGTTCTTGGGATATTTTATGCCCTATGAACACCACCTACCTTCTTCAGTCACTGCCTCTCATGATTTATTATTTTAACTATCATTAAAGAATAAATTACTTGCATCTCTAAAATAATTAAGTTTCTCTAGCCAAAAGCTTTATAATAGAGTTCACTAATAGAGTCTTGTGACACAAATATATTTAGAGTAAGTGGTTTTAAAACAGAGTATAAATACAACTCGCCCCCCAAAAAAAACCTCAAAAAAAGGATACCCGATGTTTTTAATGCCATTGTTAAAATATGTGAATTCTGAAGGAAGAATTTTAAATATTCTTTTCCCCATGTTTCATTAGACTGTGCTTTTTTAAAACTAGGAAGAGGTTAAATTACATAAGCAAAGTTTATTTGCAGTTCTGAACTTGCACTTAGCTTTTACATTAGAAAACACATAAAAAAAAGATAAACTCCTAACTCTACTTATGTTAATAATTAAATTATTTTCCTAATCCAACTAATCCTCACACAGCACAAATAGTCCCTAGCAATACTAACGATCTAGAGTTGCACTGTCCAATCAGGTAACCACTAGCCTCATGCACCTATTTAAATTTCAATGAATAAAAACTAAATTAAATTAATTTCAGTTCCTCCCCTAAACTATCTGTACTTTAAATCCTCAATTGTCATGTTTAACTAGTGGCTACTGCACTGGACAGTGCAGAACAAAATATTTCTGTCATCACAGAAAATTCTGCCAGATAGCACTTATCTATAGAGTCTAAGTGACTCATTCTACTATCCACTCCCTTCCTCCCCACCAAGCACTTACTTGGAGAATGCTTGCAACTTCACTGACTGGTAATTCACTTGCTTTTTTTGATGTCAATACAGGAATCATTGTCTCATTTTCAGCATTAGGAATTTTTTGAAAACGTGCAACCTAGGAAATAAAACCAAAGGAAAAATATTTGAATATACTAAACAATTCTAATGCGGTCTAGAATAAATGAAAATTCAAACGTTCCCAGAAACCTTTTTTCACAGTTAGAAAACAAATATTTTCAGACTAATAATGAGTATCCAGTCCTATTAAGATAATTTTATACTAACCAGGTGCTACTCCAGAAAGCACATTTCAAAAATTAAGTCACCAGTGCTAGCTAGAACACAAAATAATTTTCACATTAAAAAAAAAAAAGATGCTATTTCTACACCAGTGTAATGAGTAAAAAGTAAAACAGATGTCCTGTCTAGCAGATCCCAATGATTACATGGAGTCATAATCCTCTAAACTCATTATGTTTAGCACGAGGGACAAGGAACAGCTAAGCTCACTCCATTTTAACTACTCCTGTTGACCAGCTCATTTCTTAACTATCCAGAAACGACACCAGGCTACTCTACCGAAGCACCATGACAGAACATCAGACTTACAAACCCATTCTCAAACGAGGGGAAACAGAAAGCAGAGAAACCAGACAAGCACAGGACACACAGGTGAGTGAAGGGGTTGTGAACAAGCAGAGTGAGTCACAGAGATGATGGTTGTAACCATAGCACCTACTTGATGCAGCTTCATAAGCAAATATCTACAGAAAAGTGTTTAACACATTTCTAGAAATAAATCCCCAGATTTGAATCTTTATAGACAAAAAGTTTTGAAAAAGTATGAGAAAGGGAGACAAAAGCTCCACGATGAAACTTTAGAGAAGAAAACATTTCAGCTGCCACACATCCACTGATGTAAACAATACTGAAAGTGAAGTGATCATCTTATTGCCAAGATACAAATCTTTAAGCTTTCAGGTGAAATGTTTTCAACCTTGGATAATCAACATATTTAGGATAAAATACTTCCCTAAAAATTGTTTTTGAGGCAGCACTTCTTTAAGACAACAAATAAGGTCAGAAAAATAATAATTTAAGTTTCTATTATTATTAAAGTATTATTATAGAGACCTGTATCCATTAAAAAAAAAAAAAAACTTTGTACTTACTCCAAAAAAAAACAGTAAATAGCTATGGAAGAAAAAAAAAAAAGGGTTTCCCAATGCGTCCAAGTTCTGGAATAATCATATACACATTTTCTAATCTCATCTATTACAAAGGCATTTTTAAATATTTAAGTATTTTAAAGAAAAGAGCATAAAGTATTTTTCTTTTAATGAGAAGATACTAGTGACCAAAAATTCTGAGGAAATTGGAAACATTACCTTTCTTGACATGTTTATTTTATCTTCTGAGATCATTAAGAAGGATCAAATATGTTTACACTGCCTGCAGTGACAATAAGATTAAGAAAACCTTTTATTTCTAAGATTCACGTACATCAGTTTCTTCATATATAATATGAGGATAGTGCCTAAAGTTGTTTGAGGATTACATCCATTAATACAGCATTTGACCCACTAGTAATAAACACTGAAATAGCTATTTTCTCCCAAAACTATTTAATATTTATACGCACATACTCAATAATATAATGAGCTCAATAAATTATTAAGGTTAGTAAAGCTAGATTTGCAGTAATTCTTCTATTAGACATACTTCTATTATTAAACATATCATTAATATATTGGAAACTGCCACCTCCGGTACAAGAGCCTTACTCATAAAAGTCTTTTTTAAAAGTTACCCTTTGGTAGTTGGTATATAAATAGGGTCTATGTTGGAACACACTTTACATAAAATCCCTCAGGAGCATTACATGGGCCCAAAAGAGCTCAAAAATCTCAACAGAAGGAAGTGAGACTATATTTCATTTAGTAAAGGATAAGATAACTCTCTACATATATGAAGGGCAAGAGGGCAACCCCAAACCCAAAGGGTGAGTTTACAGCAGACCAACTTCAGGACTTAGAATGAAGAGTGCCAGATGCTGTGGGTGGTGGCAGAGGCTGGATGGCCATCCACGATAAGGACCGGTTTCCACAACAGAGGGAGGCCACAGCCTAGTAAATTCTTGGCCAAAGGCAGTGATGCTAACTGTATTTATGCTTACTAGACTCTATATCAACTTAAAATTATGAAATCATTAAATTTTAATCCTATTTTCTTTTTAAGCAACTGTTACAGAGATTTACCAACTCAGATGGGTTGTTAGTTATATAAATCATAAGAATATTTTAATTTGTTCATTCATTTACTCTTTTAACAAACACCTGCCATTTACTGAGAATCTGATTCTGTGCTAGGCCCTTAGAATTTAACAGAGAGCAAAATAAGGGGGAGGGCAACTGGAGGGAAACAGAAGACAGGTATTAACAAAGAACAGCAAAAATGAATGGAAACTGACATGATCACTACTATGAAGGAGTCCATGGCTAAGGGCGCTTGCGATCAGAGACTACAATCAGGCCAGGAAAGGTCTGATGAGGAAGTGGTGCTTAGGGAAGTGAGAGGCAAGAAGTTGCCTGAGGGAGGGGATGGAAGAACAGAAGGAACTGAACATGTGAGGAAGGGCGAGCACAGCGAGAGTGAAGCACTAAAGATGGCCAACATTCATCCACTCATTCACTCAGTCCTTTGACACATAATCGATGCTTATTATTCTTGGTACTGGGTGACCAAACAGGTAATAACTCTATCCTCATGGAGCTACATACCAATAGGAAGCAAAAGACCATAAATAATACATGATAAATGTTCTAGAAAACAATTAAGAAAAGAAGGATAAGCAAGGGAGGAGTTACTTCATTTTACATGGTGGGGGCTGGTGGGCACCACAAGGAAGACCTCTCTGGTCAGGTGACATTTGGGCAGAGACCTGAAAGAAGCAAGGGAACCAGCTATTAGACATCTAGGTAGATATGTCCAGGAGGAAGGTGGGTACACGTGCACCTAGAAGAGGTCTGGGCTGAAGCAAGCACGTGTCGTCATGAGCATATAAATGGTATTAAACCTGAGGATAAACATACACACCAGCACAGAAGAAAGGGAAGAGATCTGCAGGCTGACCCTAGGGCATCCTCCCAACAGAGAGAAATCCAAGATGAGCAGTGACCAAGAGAAAAGACCAAGAAGGAGCAACCAGTGAGGTAAAAGGAGAACCAAGAGAGAAGCAAGTATTTCAAGGACAGTGTAATGGGCCGGGCCAAATGTTACTGAAAAAATAAGATAAGAACTGAGAACTGACCACAGGACTTGGTGACAAGGAGATAAATAAATGAGTTCAGTGTAGTATAGTGGGACCCAAAAATCAGGAGTGGGTTCAGCGGAAACAGAAGGAGAGAAGTTAAGAGACAGCCAGGTATAAGTAATTCCCATTCTGATGCAAAAGGGAAATGCAGGGAAATGGGATCATAGACAGAATGAAATGTAGGGTCAAGAGCTGGGTTTTTTTTTTTAAGATGGAAGAAATAACATCATGTTTGTATGTTGATTAGAATGATAACTGACAACGCAGAAGAGAGACAGGACAACTGATAAAGCGACATTCTGGACTAAATGAGAGGGGTGGAATCTGGCCCATTTCGAATAGGGCTGGCCTTAGATAAAGGGATGGACAGTTCATTCAGTTACAAATGGGAAGGCAGAGTAACACAAGTAGGATGCAGGCACGCTGGTAGCTATGGTGGAAGGAGCATATTGAAACACTCCTCTGAGAAGTATCTGGATTGAAGAAATCAAGACAACATACAAAGCAAAAACAGGCTAAAGAAGTGGGTGGGGATCCTACAGGGTCCTATGGGCCATACTGTAGAATTTCTATATTTATCTTAAGAGCAAAAGGAAGACCCTGAACTGTGGTCTGAAAAATAATAATAATAAATAAAGGCTACAAGTTGGAAAATAAAAGGAGTGGAGAGTAAGAGTGGTGAGAATACGACCAGTCTGGAACCTATTACATAAGTCTAAACAACAGCTAAATGTAGCTTGGACAGGGTGATGAGGTGCAGAAATAGTAGAAGTAGAGGTAAAAGTGACAGGAGATGATGATGAACTAGATTTCTAGCTTGTCTTATATGCTAAATAGTAACACTATTCACCCTGGTAAAGAATACTTGGAGACTCTTTTCAACAAATGGTGCTGGGACAACTCGATAACCACACAAAAAAGATTAAAGCTATACCCCTCCCTCACACTATATATAAAAATTAATTCAAAATGGATCAAAGACCTAAATGTAAGGGCTGAAACTATAAAACTCTTAGAAGACATGGGCTTAAATCTTCTTGACCATGGCATCCTAGACATAATGCCAAAAGTACAAGAAACAAAAGAAAAAGATTGCACATCATCAAAATTTTAAAATTTTGTGCTGCAAAGGACACCATCAAGAAAGTTAAAAAGATAACCCACAGAATGGGAAAAAAAAATCTGCAACTCATTTATCTGATAAGGGGCTTATATCTACAATATATAAACTCTTACAATTCAACAATAAAAGAAAAAAGGACCAATAACCCAATTAAAAATGAGTAAAAGATTTGAACATATATTCCTACAAAGAAGATATACAAATGAGCAATAAGCACAAGAGAAGCTCCTCAACATCATTAGTCATGAGGCAAATACATATTAAAACCACAATGAGATAATACCTCACACCCACTAGGATAGCTAAACTTAAAAAGACTGCCAATAAGAAGTGCTGGAGAGAATGCAGAGAAACTGGAACGCTCAGATGCTGTTGATGAACTGCTAAAAGGTGCAACCACTATGGAAAAGTTTGGCAGCTATTACGTATTATTGTGGTATTATGCAAACATTTCAGCTTAAAAACAATCTTTGAGTGATTTAGTAATGCTTCAATTTTGAGACTTATAAAATACAAGTAAGTTCACAGAAGTTGAAGGTAACCATCTTAACCACCTGAAATAAACCATTTTAAGAGATAATATGTCTTTCACATGTTATTTAGAAGTTCACTGTCTATAGATTCAGGTTTCAGGGAAAACTTCCCTGAGCTAAGCCATGAAGAATGGACAGCAGAGAATAGCTAAGATATGCCAAGGAAGTATTCCAAACAAGAGATGAACACTACTAAGAGTCACAGCAATAGAAATTTAATTTGTATGTAAGTAAGCCAATCTGGCTAAAATGAAAGAACTGTTTTATTATGTACCTCTACCTCTACTAAATGACTCAGATCTACCCAGACAGTAAGACAAGCTATAAATTTTTAATTGGATGCATTTAAAAACTGCAGAAACTTTCAGATCTTTAGGATGTTATAATTCAGTCAGATATGGGTCCTATAAACATAGTCCCCATAACAGACCTACTGAATGCATATTTCCATTTTACCAGGATTCCCAGGTGTTTCACTCATATTTTTGAGTCTAAGCACCATTATCCATCAGTTTCCAATTCTGATACAAATCAGAATTACATGGGGGTTGCTACAGACTGAACTGTGCTCCTCTCTATTCATAAGCTGAAATCCTAACCCCCCAAAGTAATGGCATTCAGACATGGGGCCTAAGGGAGGTAATTAGGTTATATGGGTGGAACCCTCATGATAGGACCAGGGCCCTTAAAACAAACACCAGAGAGAGCCTGCATGTGCATGAGCAGGGCAGGCAGGCAGGCTCTCCCCCCAACTCCCACCCTGCCCCACTCCCACCATGTGAGGACACAACAAAAAGATGACCAGCTGCAAGCCAGGAGAGGACCCTCACCAGCACCCTGATCTTCGACTCCCCAGCCTCCAGAACAATGAGCAATAAATGTCTGTTGTTTAAGCCATCCAGTCTGTGATAGCAGTCAGAGCAGACTAAGACAGGGGTCTTCTGTTTCTGCTTTAATCCAAGTGTCCAGGCCCCATCCTAGAGAGTGTGAATTATTAGGTCTGGGGTGAAGCCAAGACATTTATTTTTAAAAGCTCCCCAAGGCAGGTCTAATGTGCAGCCAATGTTGATAATCACTGGCCTAGAGAATGGGGCTGAAAGGCACAGTTAGATTAAATATGAACATTATAATATTTTATTTTTAAAAGGTAAATACCTTCTAAAATGAGCTACCACCAGAAGTTTATACACTATCCCTGGGGAAAATTCAGTTTTACAAATTCTGTTACTTCATTCAGCACATGAGCAGAAATCTGATTTTTAAAAGAAAGTCTGCAAAGGTAGCCCAAATTACCCAAAAGAAATCAAGTCATGGGGGAAAACTGAAAATACTTCATCCCTGCAAAGTTGGGGAGTTATTAAACAGAGTTATTAAAAGTTCTCAGGTCAACTCTTTGACAGTAAGCTTTCCAAGTTTCACTTGCAAGTAATCAGAAAGACCTCTAACGCCCAAGAAAATCAAGTCTGCCAGGCAGTGAACTTGAACGAACCAGGCACCTCTCCACAGTTGTTTAATAACTGTAGCATGGGAAAGCAGGGCTATCCTGGGAACTCTAAAGGCCAAACCATACAATGCTATTATAAAAATGTGAAAAAGGTATACACAGGCAGAAGAAAACAACAGTGACAAAGCAGTTCCAACAACACTGAGGACAGCAGTTCCAAGAACTGCAGGTTCACAGTGCTTTACAGAAATCAAGTAGACCTGCCCAACTGCTTCTTGATTAAAGCTAAAAGTGAATGAGACTAAACAATCCCACCTAGATGTGGTTGTAATTACTAACACAGAGAAGCTTATGTGCATAAAACACTCTCCAGGTAGAAGGGAGAATTTGCACTTTTGGTACCTGCAAGTCATAATTGTAAGAAAGGCCCATGATACTATCATTAGAAATAGTAGCGAATTTTGGTCCCAAAGGTATTGACCAAATGACTCCTAGTTTCTTTAACTGACCTTCTGGTTGAGAACAAGGCAGCCAATATTTTTCTGTAACCCTGTATAAGTGTTTATATCCACACCACACCACACTCAGCAGGCGGGGGGCGGGGCTGGGAGGCGGATAACAGTAGAGTACAGCAGGTATCAAACCAAACATGCCCTTCAGAATGGGAAGACAGGACAAGGTCCCATGCCCACTCCAACTTCAAACAATAGTTTTGTTTTTATGTATTCTATGTTTTAGCTTTGGGGGAAAATAGTATTTAAACAAAGAGTTTTACAGCTTTAAAGGGGGGGTTGGGGGAGGGGGTGAAACACTCTAGTACAGTGATTTTTCAAACTTACTAGTTTCAGGTCAACTCTCGACAATAAAAATTTTCCAAGGTTCACTTGCAAGTAAACAGAAAGACACTGGTAATCAGAAAGATTACTAGTGAACCTCAGAATCACCTGGAGGGCTTGTTAAAACACAGGTGACTGGGCCCCAGCCCGAGTTTCTGAATCAGCTGGTCTTGGGTAGGTCCAGAAATTACATTTCTAACAAGTTCTCAGGGAATGTTGATGATGCCGGTCCAGGGACCACTGCTCTGGTCAAGGTCAGACTTGACTAGATCCCAGTTTATAATCCCAATTCTACGTCTTGCCATGTCTGTGTCCCAGAACAAGTTACTAACTTCTCCGTGTCTTTTTTTCTCAGTGGAAAATCAAAATATTACCTACTTTCATTTCAATAAGAGCTAAAAGAAACACCATTTATAGAAGTGTGTAGCATGGTGCCTAGCATGTGGTTCCCTTCCCCTAAGGTTAACACTAGTGATATAACATTTATGCATCTGTCTCGCCCCCACTCTAGATCTTCACATGAGTATGACATGGTTTTTGTCATCTTGGTACCCTCTGCGAAGCTCTTAACAATATCCAGCATCAGAAGTACTATTTGAAAAAAAGAAAATACTGGGTTTTTCTTAATGGACAATGACACAGCAATAGAATAGTGTTATCCTGAGACATACCTATGCCTCTTAAATGATCTTTCACTGAAAGTACAAAAAGGTGACAGGACTGATCAGAAAGAGTGTATGTAATCATCCACAAATTTAGTCTACTGTCTTCTACAAGGACTAGGCAAGTCCATGTATTTCAACTTTGAAAGTGTTGAGATTAAGGTTTCCAACTGCCAGACACTGTATTTTATTGGCAAATGTAGCAGCCATGCAAGCAGGAAAAGTCCGCCTGTCCCGGATGAAGCTCTCCAAGGATCAGACTGATGGCACGGAGCGGAGCAGAAGCTGGCAAGGGTCTTCTGGTGGGCAAGTCTCAGTAACAAGTGAGGCGTTTATCAAGAATAGAGGTTCCAGAAGTATTCTTGGCAAAAAAATTAAAGCTGCACCCTGACCAGTGGTAACTAGGTCTAGGACAATGGTTCTTAACCCCAACTGTATGTTAAAATCACCTGGGGAGCTTTTAAAAATTCCTACAACAGCCAGAACTCCAGACCAATTAAATAAGAATCCACAGGAATGGTGGGTCCCAAGGATAGGTGGGTACCAGGGATATGGTTCCTTTTTAAAAAACTCCCGAAGCGATAACATACAGTCAGTGCTCTTATTAACCCATCCATCAATTTACAAGAAATACAGGAGATAGAGAAGCACATTAAATTACCTCAAAAGAATGTACTCAACAAATTCCAGGCTGTGGGAAAGTCTACAGAACAAACAACCTGATTTTGTAAACAAACTACAAGGAAAAGAAAAGAAGGAACATTTTTAGACTAAGAGATATTTAAGAGATATTTACGGCCCAATTACGGTGTGTGGGCTGTATTTCAATCTTGATTCGAATAAATAAACTTAGGGGGGAAAAAAATCAATCTGAGATCACAGTTGCATTTAACTGTTTTATCTCTTTCTTTAAATCTGGAACAGTTCCTCACTCTTTTTGTCTTTCAGGACCTTGACACTTTGGAAAAGTACAAGCAGGGAGTACTATAGTGATATTCTACAAACTACAACTTGGGTTTGATTTTTCTAAATGGATGCAAGTGATGCATTTTGGGGGAAAGGGAAACACCACAGAAGTAATGTTGTATCCTCCTCAAAACATCATTATCAAGAGGCATATGATGTTTATGAAAAATGGAACACTGTCTGCCATATCAGTAAACAAGGGATTTCAGTCATCACTGACTGCAGCCACCAGCCTACAGTGAGCTGGTGAGCCCTGAGGAAACTCCGGATATGAAGGCACAGGACACTGGCCCCAGATAGCTGAGGTACGTATCAAAGGAATGATTTCAGTGTGCCCAGACTCTTACATCTTCCCATACAAAGAACGGTGCTAAATTCCTTAATTTGGGATATCTGGCTTTCTTTCATTAATAATCATCTTTTGATGTTCAGAATACCTGCCCTTTGTTGCAAAACTCCTATATATCCTGGCTCCCCCCTCCGCCCTCCTCGGAGCAGTTCTCTCAGGGTTACTTGAGATGCTGCCTCCCAGACTTCAAGTTCTAAAAATTCCCACTTAATAAAACATAACTCTCAACTTTTAGGTTGCGAATAATTTTTAGTTGACATTTATTATCGATTTGTCTCCCCAGAATTCATATGTTGAAGCCCTAACCCCGACGATGTGACTATATTTGAGACAGGGCCTTTAAGGAGGTAATTAAGGTTAAATAAAGTGGTAAGAGTGGGGCCCTAATCCAAGAGGACTGGTGGCTTTGTAAGAAAAGGAAGACCAGAAGCAGGCACACACAGAGGAAGGGCCACAAGAGGTGAGAAGGCAGCTGCCTGCCGCCAGGAGGCCTCACCAGAAACCAAGCCTGCCAACACCTTGATTTTAGACTTCCAGTCTCTAGAACTGTGAGAAAATGAATTTCTGTTAAGTCACCCAGTCTGTGGTATTTTTGAGTACTTCCTAACTTTCTGGCACCAAAAGACGTTCAAGCTTATCTTTGCATCTTCCTTGCCCCTACGTTAGAATCAGCCCCTTCTCCAGGGAGCCTTAGTTCCTTTCATTGACAAACGTTATTCGGAAGTGTCATGGCGTTAAGGCCTTCACCACAGGCTGAGTTAAGGAATATATACATATATGCACAAACACATATCTATATTTTTATATTTATCTGTAAATATGTTAAAAACCATGAGTCCATACTGAAGCTGCCAATACCAATCTAACTCTACAGAAGTTCATTACAGCCTTTTCCCTTTCCTTATCTGGAACACTTTTCTCTTACAGTGAAAAACCTGACTTTCATTATCACCATTATATATATTTATTTGCTCTCATCTAGAATACACAGAGTAGTTTTGGAGTTCTAACCTATCACTGTAAAAAAAAAATCTAACTCGAGTACAGTATTTGTTCTGTCTTTAGTCTCAAGTTTGTTTATAGTTCTTTCGTCAACAGCCTTATATAGTCAAAACCCTGTATTCCTAAATGACTTAGGTTAGCTCTTCCCATGCCCACCCTTCAGTGTGGTTATATTATTCATTTGAAATATAGTTAGGTTCATTTGTTTCTGTTTGTATTATTCCATTTGGGATTTGGGGCGTATTTTTTCCCATCCTTGTTAATCTTATTTATTTGAGTATATAAAACATTAATTTAGTTCTAACAGTTAAAACTACTCGAAACAGGTTAAGTCAGAGAAGTGTCAAGCCCTTTCCATCCTTTCAATCTCTCTGTACCCCACCCTCTTTATGTAACCAATCTCGTTTCTAGTTTATCTTTCCTATGTTTCCTTCTGTTCAAATGAGCATATGTGTGTATATTTTATTTCCTCTTCTTTTGCTTAGAGTAACATAACCTATATAGATATTCTCTTTTATCCTGGAGATCAATTTATCAGTCAGAGTTCAGTTCAGATATCTTCCTCATTCTTCCTATAGCTGCATACCATTCTGTTTTACACACACACACACACACACACACACACACACTCTCTTCATACACCATAGTTTATTCAACCACTCTCCTACAAAGGAGATTGCACACAATGACCCATAAATAACCCTGCATATGGAATTTCATATATTTGGAGTTGTACCTTCAGGGAAAATTCCTACAGTTGAAACTGATAGGTCAAAAGGCAAATGCATATGTAGGGCTTTGTTGCATATTGCCAAATTCTCAAAAAAAGTTGTACCAGTTTGCCTTATCAGGAATGTATAATATGTGTCTGTTTCCTCATACCCCTGCCAATAGGATGGACTGTTATACTTTATTTTTGTCAATCTGACAGCTAAAACATGGTATCTCAGTGCACTTAGATTTGCATTTCTCTAATTATGAATTTTAAATCATTTCATATGTTAGGGGCCATTTTCATATGCTGGGGGGGGATTATCCTTAATGTATTTTGATCATTTTTCTATCAGGTTACTGTAGTATATTCTCTGAATTTTTAAGAGTTAATTATATATTAGAGATCTCAGCCCTTTATCTTGATATATTGCAGATATTTTCTTCTAATCTATCAGCTGTCTTCACTATACGTTTTTTGCCATGCAAAAAAAATTTCATTTTAATGTAATAAAATTGATCAATCCTGTCTCTTACTTTCTTTGTATTTTGAGTCATTCTTCAAAACTCAATATTAAGAACATATTTTAAGAGCTAAAATGCCCAGTTCCATGAACTATCTGGTACTCAATAACTAAGGGTATAATAACTAAATACTACACAAGGTAGAACTTAGAAAGTAACTGCCAAACTTAACAATACAGAATCTTTAAAGGAAAAAAAAAAAAAAGAGTATGTCTTGGTCATAATTACAAAATTCAATGATCTACCTCACACAATATACAAATATTAGATCAAAATGGATCAGCTACCTAAATGTAAGTACTAAAAGTCATAAAACTCTCAGAAGAAAACAGAGGATCAATCTTCATGACCTTGGATTCTTGACAATGGACACTTAAATAAGACACCAAAAGCACAAGTAACAAAAAGAGAAAAAATAGATAAACTGGACTTCATCAAATTTTAAAACTTTTGTGTATCAAGACATTATCAAAAAAATGAAAAGACAACCTATGGAATAGGGGAAGTTATTACAGATTATTTATCAATAAGGGTTTAATATCCAGAATATATAAAGAACTCCTAAAACTAAACAACAAAAATACAAAAAACCCCATTAGAAAATGGTCAAAGGACCTGAATAGACATTTCTGTGTATGTATAAATGGCCAATAAGCACATGAAAAGATGTTCAACATCATTAGTCATAATGGAATGCGAATCAAAATCATAATGACATACTACTTCATATATACTATGGTGGCCAGAATTTTCTTCTTAATTAAAAAAAAAAAAAAAGGAAAATGAGAAGTGCTGGTGAGGATGCAGAGAAACGGAAACCCTTGTTTATTGCTGATGGGACTGGAAAATGGTGCAGTTACTGTGCAAAACAGTTTGATGGTTCCTCAAAAAGCTAAACATACAAAAATCATATGACCCAGCAATTCTACTCTCAGGTATAAACCCAATATATAATTAAAAACAGAGACTCAGATATTTGTAGACCAATGTCTAACGCGATATTATTCACAACAGCCAAAAGGTGGAAACAACCCAAGTATCCATCCACAGATAAACAGATAAACAAAATGAGGTATATACATATAATGGATTACTATTCAGCCACAAAAAGAAATGAAATTCTGATACATATACAACATGGATAAACCTTGAAAATATGCTAAGTGAAATAAGCCAGAAACAAAAGTACAAATACTGTATGAGTCCACTTACGTGAAATATCTAGAATAGGCAAATTCATAGAGGCAGGAAGTAGATTAGTGGTAACCAGGGGTAGGAAAGCAGAGAAAATGGGAAGTTATTATTTAATAGGTACAAGAGTTTCTGTTTAAGGTGAGGAAAAAGTTTTGGAAATACACAGTGGTGATGACTGTAAAACGCTGTGAATGTAATTAATGCCACTGAATTACAGACTTAAAAATGGTTACAACAGCAAACTTTATATTAAATATATTTCACAATTTAAAAAATGGTTCGCACATAAAAATATTCCAATGATGTTACCACCCCTTTGAATCTAAAGACCTAGGTTACGACAGTTACAAATTAACCAAGTGAATCTAGCTTATTAGTCTGGCACACATTACTACAAATGTATGCAAGCAACAGAGAACGTTGATGGTTTGGTCAACTCCCTGTAGCTGAAACCTGCAATTCAGACTACACACACCATGGTCACTGTAACATCCTCAAATACCTAAGAGCCTAAAGGTAAAGGTTTGTTCTTCATGCATTCCTAAGACCTGAGTCAAAATGTAAAGGTGAAGGCTGTTCAAAATGAAAGCACAATCCGCAACAGTGGTTTCCATCAAAGTCCTGGTATTTCCTCCCCTAGTTCTATTCTTTCCAATTAAGTGTTTTATTGATAATTTAAATCTATCCACTCAATCTCAGTTTTTGCCCCACATATTACAACTTTCTCCCTCTCCCAAGGGAGACATTTTCATTGCCAAGCTTATCTATTAATTCATCGTTACCAGATTGCTACGTACTTTCTTAAAATAAAATATGTAAAAATAGTAAAGAATATGACAGCTACAATCCCACCAACCACCCTTTCCATGTATCTAGTTCATTATACATTCAATAATGTTTGACATGGTGGCAACTGTACTTTCTTCTGAGCCACTTAGTCAATGTTTAACTCTGGTATTAATGCTGGCAGCCCTCTGGCAATTCTTCTAACCCAGGAGACAGAATTCTTCTTGGTTCTTCCCTCCTTCCTTTGGCAGATATTTCTTATCCCATAATGACACAGAGCAGTAAAGAACAGAATCACTGACCCTTTTCAAGTTTACCTATATTAGCCGTATTACCTCCAACTTAAAAAAAACCTCCAAAATGTACACTTCTTTGAACAAAAGTGCTTCTTAAAGTGCTTTATAACGCATATTTGTAGCTTTTTTCCTGCAACAATGCTGGTAAAAAAAAAAAAAACAACAATCATACAGATTCTCCTGCCAACTTTCATCCATCTGATCCCAAGTTTTAGTAGACTTTTTAAGTGTCCAAGTAAAATAAGTGTTTCATTTGAATTTTCAGCACACAGAACTCTTTTTCTTTAGTATCTTTAGTATTTGACATAATCATAATACAACAATGAATATGTTGTACTATTCTATATAACGAAGTTATCCTGTTGTAGGAGAGAGACTATAGAAATAATTCACTGTTCGTAAGTTCAAACTGGGTTCAATACACACAGAAATATTTTTCTGGCCCTGTCCATTTAATAATCAAAAATTCTTGCCTTCAAAACTATGTGGTATAAAAGCAACTATACTCCAATAAAAATTAATTTAAAAAAATTAAAAGGAACGTGAATTCAAGAAAAAAAACCAACTATGTGGTATATATAGATTTTAGATAGCAAAAGCGAAGTGAGAAGACTCAAGCTTTTGTCTTGCTACTGAGAACTGATTCACCTTAGAGCCTTATACTTGCCTGTTTCCATCTCAGTTATCTAATTCTCAAACCGTTCTCAAAAAAGAAGCAAAAAGGAAAAAACAAAAAACAGGATAAAGGATTCAAAGCTCTTTCAGAAGGTGTAGGTAGATACACTCCCCTTTCCACTGCTTTTTCACCACTTAGGTAGGCTATTTAGTTCTCTTAAGATTTAACATTGGCTCACTATTTTTAAAAATATTTTTCATATTCATAATAAAAATTTCAGCAGTAAAATAATGCATGAACGCCTTATAAATATGCAGTTGTTTCCCATGCCATAAAAGTTTTTTTAACATCTTTATTGGAGTATAATTGGTTTACAGTGTTGTCTTAATTTCTGCTGTATAACAAAGTGAATCAGCTATATGCATACGTATATCCCCATATCCCCTCCCTCTTGCGTCTCCCTCCCACCCTCCTTATCCCACCCCTCTAGGTGTTCACAAAGCACTGAGCTGCTCTCCCTGTCAGCACACAGAACTCTTTAAGCAAGATTCAGAAATAGACTCTGGCATTCATTCCCAGCTGTTGTCTGTTGAATACTGTTGTAAACCATCTGTAATCCAACAGAGACTAAAGTCTTACATAAAAAACAAAAAACAAAAAAAAAACACCTCTTACCCTAGCTAGGTTTTTTTGGTTTTGTAAAATCCACTACTCAATACTTTGCTTCTGCTAACCACGACGGCAGCTGCTTCCAAGGACACAATTAGGGGAATGAATTCCTAATAATACACGCCAAGAAAAGCCATATTTTGAAAAACCAATCCCCAACATGAACAAGAAGAGCAGGCAAGAAAACACCATTTTCGTATATGGATAATAAAAAGATAAAGAAAACTGGGGGATCAAGTTACACAGAAAAGCTCAGACATCATAGATTCAGTCTCCCACTTCATTAGCCAGACAACTTGATTTCTGCACTGGTATCAGCTGTTTCTTTTCCAAGCCCAAAGAAACTGGTACTGCAGTAATGTACAGTAGTTTTGAAAAGCAAAAAGAATAATAATAATAATAATAATACAAGTCTAAGCTTTGACTAACTCCATTAAACAATCACATTCTAAGCCCAACCCCCAAGGAAATCATAGTTCCTACCTCACTTTAAACACTCACAACCCATGAGTATCTCTAAAGGGAATGTTACCCAATAGGAGACCATAAGAATCCTATTAGCTATAATTAAATATTTCATTGCTTGACACAATTAAGTTTGATTTACATGTCCTAATAATGCTGCCTAACAGAGGATATAAGAATGGTGTATCCTCTATTATTAGTAAGATATATAACTGATAAATTTAGTGACAACTGAATTTGGACTGACTCAGAAAGCCTCAGAGATAGCTAAATAAAAAGTCCAAACCCACACCTCTGTAAGTGGCCTACGTAGGCCAAGAAGTCTACCACTTAGTCCCCCTGCCTGAAATGCCTGCAGCATATCTCTACAGACAAGAGGAACCAGGTCCAGCCTGCATGCTCGACACCCCACTAAGCTTCAGACCCCATTCATTCCATGAGACTTTTTGTGACAACTCCTCACAACACTGAACTAAGTTACTCACCCCATAGTATCCTACTTGGCTACCACAGCTCCTCCAAATGTCTTTATCCCTCCACTACAATGTAAATTCAATGGCTTCAAGAACTGCAGGCCACACAAACCAGTATTGGCCATGCCTGGCACATACCTGGTTCTCAGTAACTGTTAAAAGGACAAATGAGGGCTTCCCTGGTGGCACAGTGGTTGAGAGTCCGCCTGCCAATGCAGGGGACACGGGTTCGTGCCCCAGTCTGGGAGGATCCCACATGCCACGGAGCAGCTGGGCCCGTGAGCCATGGCCACTGAGCCTGTGCGTCCGGAGCCTGTGCTCCGCAATGGGAGAGACCACAACAGTGAGAAACCCGTGTACCGCAAAAAAAAAAAAAAGACAAATGAAAAATTAACAGACTTCTTTTCTAACCATTTCAACTAACACTATGTCCCTAAACAAAAACTGGACACTCCTATAATTAAGAATTAATTAATCCCTTTAAGTTCATACTTAAACTTTCTCTTTCCTGATCTATACTGGGGGGAAACCCTCTTGTCATCCAAAGTAACTAATGAGTCAAAGAAAGATTCAGTGATCTAACTGCTTTCACTTAAATGTCGATGCTCTATTTGCTCCGTATTATAAACAGCTGCAGAATATTTAGATGGTTTTTACATTTGTTTATGAATAACTGGGCTTCCTTCTATTGAAATTCATGTTCCCATGCTAAAACTATGCCCTGGAGAAGAAAGGTGAAAAATAAAAGAAGAATCAAAATTCTCTTAAGTTCCTCAGCATCTCCTTGCATAAACCTTTTATAACTTCATCAGTAACTCACATGTATGTTTTTAATTCCTTGCTTCAATTTTCAATTCTTTTATTAAGGTGTAATAAAAGACACTCCAAAATGATACCACTGAACCCAAAGTGGCAGAAAGTAATTTCAAAAAGTAATTTGAATGAATTTTTAGTTGTAAACCTAATGGCTTTAGCCCTAAATTAAAAGAACAAAAATTTCCAGTTACGAGACTTTCGCAGTGCACTTTCACATTAAAAGATGAATTATTTGTCCTTAAAAGATCCACAAGAAATATGGTGTTTTTATTATTTTGAAGCTTTGAGTTTAAAAAAAGTCTAAAATTCCTGATACAGCATAATAGTTTATAAATGTTATCACAGTAGTAGTTGGAAGAGATATAACAGAAAAAGAACTAGTAGTAGTAAGAGTAAGGCGATACAAAACATAGAAAGAAACCAAAAGGTAATCCTGGAGCTCAAAAGTACAATAATTGAAATTAAAAATCCATTAAGGGGATTCAAAAGCTGATTTGAACTGGCAGAAGGAACCAGCAAACTTGAAGATATGACCATGGAAATTTAGAATTTGAGGAACAGAAAGAAAAAAGATCGAAGTGAACAGAGCATTAAGGACCTGCAGGACACCAATAAGAAGGAAAAGACAGAGAGAAAGAGCAGAGAAAATATCTGAAGATATATGCTCAATAACCTCCCAAATTTGATGAAACACATCAATATAAACATCCAAGAAGCTCAACAACCTCCAAGTAGAATAAACTCAAAGGGACACACACCAAGACACATTATAATCAAAAGATAAGACAAAGAATCTTGAAAGCAGCAAGACAGAAGTGATTCATTACATACAAGGGATCATTAATAATATAAACAGATTTCTCATCACAAACTATGGAGACCAGGGCCTCCCTGGTGGCGCAGTGGTTGAGAGTCCGCCTGCCGATGCAGGGGATACGGGTTCGTGCCCCGGTCTGGGAGGATCCCATATGCCGCGGAGCGGCTGGGCCCGTGAGCCATGGCCGCTGAGCCTGCGCGTCCGGAGCCTGCGCGTCCGGAGCCTGCGCGTCCGGAGCCTGTGCTCCGCAACGGGAGAGGCCACAACAGTGAGAGGCCCGCATACCGAAAAAAAAAAAAAAAACTATGGAGACCAGAAGAAGGCAGACTGATGTATTTAAAGTGTTAAAGAAAAAAACTAAACTAAGAATCCTGTATCTGGAAAAACTGTCCTTCAAAGTAAGGAAGAAATTAAGACACTCCTAGATAAACAAAAGTTGAGGGAGTTCACTACCACGAGACTTGCCCTACAAGAAATGCTAAAGAGAGTCCTGCAGATTGAAATAAGACGACACTTGACAGTAACTTGAAGTCATATGAAGAAATAAAGATGTTAGTAAAGGTAAATACACAGAAAATTATAAAACCTAGTATTGTTGAAACTTTGGTTTGTGACTCCACATATTGTTTTCTACATGATTTAAGACACTAACGTATTTTTTCATTAGGTTTTTGGATACACAATGTATAACAATGTAACTTGGGTACATCAACAACTGAAAGAAGTGTGGGTGGAGATGTGGAGGAGCAGAGTTTGTGTATGTGATTGAAATTACACTGGTATAAATCCAAATTATGGTGTTGTAACTTTATAATTATGCAGCACTCACGATAACCACAAAGAAAATAGCTAAAAAATATACACAAAAGTCAGGAAGATAGGAATTTCAATGTTTCACTACAAAAACATCAACTAAACAGGCAGTGGTGCAGGAAATAAGGGACAGAAAAGCTATACGGCATACAGAAAACAAATAGGAAAATAACAGGAGTCCCTCATCAGTCTGCCTTAAAAAGGAAGGAAGTTCTGAACTATGCTACAATACAGACAAACTCTGAGGATGTTATGCTAAGTGGGGTAAGCCAGTCACAATAAATGACTCCACTTATATGATGTACCTAAAATAAACAAATTCATAGTGACAAAAAGTAGAGGTTACCAGTGGCTGGAAGTAGAGGTTACCAGTGGTTACCAGGGGGCAATAGGGAGTTACTATTTAAAGGGTACAGAGTTTCAGGCTGGGGTGATGAAAAAGTTTTGGAAATAGTGGTGATGGCTGCACAACATTGTGAATGTACTTAATGCCACTGAACTGCACACTTAAAATGGTTAAAATAGCAAATTTTGTTATTCCTTACCTTACAATTTAAAAGAAATAATGTAATAATACCAAAAACCATTGACTTGTACATTTTCTTTTTATACATTTATTTATTTTATTTATTTATTTTTGGCTGTGTTAGGCCTTCATTGCTGCTCACGGGCTTTCTCTAGTTGCCGCGAGTGGGGGCTACTCTTCATTGCAGTGCACGGGCTTCTCATGATGGTGGTTTCTCTTGTCGCGGAGCACAGGCTCTAGGCACGTGGGCTCCAGCAGTTGCAACACGTGGACTCAGTAGTTGTGGCTCACAGGCTCCAGAGCGCAGGCTCAGTAGTTGTAGAACACAGGACTTAGTTGCTCTGCTGCATGTGGGAGCTTCCCAGACCAAGGATCGAACCCGTGTCCCCTGCATTGGCAGGCGGATTCTCAACCACTGTGCCACCAGGGAAGCCCAACTTGTATATTTTAAGTGGGTGAATTTGTATCTGAATTTACAGCTCAATAAAGCTGTTTTTAAAGAAATCTAGGACTTCCCTGGTGGCGTAGTGGTTAAGAATCAGCCTGCCAATGCAGGGGCAGGGGCTCGATCCCTGGTCTGGGAAGATCCCACATGCCGTGGAGCAACTAAGCCCGTGGGCAACAACTACTGAAGCCCGCGTGCCTAGAGCCCATGCTCCACGAGAGAAGCCACCGCAATGAGAAGCCCGAGAAAAGAAATGAAGAGTAGCCCCCCACTCGTCTCAACTAGAGAATGCCCACAGCCAGCAACGAAGACCCAACGCAGCCAAAACTTTAAAAAAATAAAATAAAATAAAAAGTAAATTAAAAAATAAAAAATCTAAGAACAAAGCTTCTTTATAACTAAAAACAACCTTGGTGCAAAAAAGCTTCTCATCCTCCCCCTCCCAATACACACCCAAAAAATCTTGAACAGATACAGAGATAATTTTTTTTTAATTGTGGAAAAGAGAAAACAACGACCATTTAAAAGCACTGCGTATCTGAGAATTTCTCACAAGGGTAGAATACTAATAAGACTGTACAGTCTCCTGATGCCAAAAAACATGATTTAAATTCTGTCACGTGCCAAAAACAGAAAACACATGGGCTAAACCTGGGTAGATTTCTGGCTAGGTGGGCCAAAAGTATTAATAACTCAGTGCCACTAGGTGTGCCACTAGGCTCTATCCGTTTAATAGTCTATCAACAACTCAAATACCTAAATAACATGCCTATCCAAGATGACATCAACTCAAAAGCCAGAGAGGGGCAGCCACCTTGCCTCATAACTCAAACAAGCTTATCAGGCTAAACCAATGGGTACAGACCATATACCACTATCTTCACATTTACAAAAGCATATATATACTTTATTAGAGATAAATGTAAAAACCAAAACTCAAAAACCAACTACTAGAGCACCAGATGCTAAGGCTCTATACTGCTGAAAAAGGTAAATAACATCTTAAACTGCATTATGAGAAGTACAACTTTTAAGCCAAGGGAGTAACAGCCCCAGAGTACTAACCGATCCAACCACACCCTGAGGATTCTATATTCAGTATAGAGCAACATTAGGGTCTGCCCCAAAGTGTGGCATACTATGGTGACATACTATGGAAGTGAGGTCTTAAGAAAACTGGTGGAATAAGTTAGGAATATTTGGCCTAGAGAAGAGAATTATGAAGGGCAGTGCATGACCATTAATTGGACTTCAATAAAAGTTTCTAAATAAATAAAGGATATGACAGGCACCTTCAAATATTTTAAGGCTGTTAAATGAAATACGACATTCTGCTGAGATTAAGGAAAGAACTAGTGTCAACAGACACAAGTGTAGAGTTTCCAATCACCAAAAACTTTCTAGGAGAGAATACTGGTGATTTTTATATGGGGTGGGAAGTTGGTCCCCCGAAGTCTAAAATTCGACAATTTGGAAAAGTGCAGGGAGATACCACTGCCTCCTATCGCCTGTGGTATACTAAGGTTTCCGACAATGAACCGAGGTTACTACCTCGGTTAAGGAAGATACTGTGAAATGGCTACCTTCCACACTGAACTTTAAGTTCCAGAACATGGACCCAAAGAACACTGGCACAATCAGCCTCCAATGTAGACCAACACTTACATATTGCTCATTTGACAAAATAAAAACTAGCACAATCGCAAATCCTATTTTTCTCCCATACTTAGAATATTTGGGAATGATACAGTAGGTTCTAAATGCTATTAAATATTTGTATCCAAGAGCTAATTCTAATCCATTTTCAGTAAAGCAATACAAATCACACACCAAAAAAAAAATCCATTTACCTCTGCAGACCAACAGGGATCATACACAAAATAATCAACTTGAGAGAAAAGGACAAATCTTTTACTCCTATACTAGTGTAAGTTCTTAACTATATTACTAAGTCATTTTTAATGATTTTTTTAAAAAATAAAAACCTGCTCATTCTTTTTTAGAGTCAAGTAATAAGAAAGGGTTTAAAATAAAAAGTGCATCTCCCCAGTCCTACTGCCCAGAAGTAACCTCTGTTAACTCTGTGTATACTGCCAGACATTTCTATGCCAATATGTTACAAGTTTTGTTTTGTTTTGTTTTAATTACAAATGGAATCACATAACCACAACTTGCTTTTTTCACTCAGTACATCTTGGACCTCTTTCTATTTCACCACACATACTGATCTGCCCCAATTTTGTTTAATGGCTCACAAAGCATTTCATTATACAGTACTGCCCCAGTTTAACTAGTCCTCCTGATGACAGACATTTGGGTTATTCCCATTTTTGCTATTATAAATGCTGCTATTATATTTATGTTATAAATATACTATATCATTATACAAATCTCTTTATATGCTTATTCAAGTACAGATACAAGATACATTCCTGAATGTGGAATTGTTGGGTGTTATTTTTTATTCTGACAGCTATCACTAAGATGCTCTCCAAAGGAATTGTGGCAAATGAACTCCCAGTATCTGTCAGGAGCTTCTATATTCCCTGCAATATAGCCAAGATTAAGCATAACCACATTTTTTCATCTTTGCCAGTCTGATGAGTGGAAAATGTTATTTTAATTCTCATTTCTTCATTACTGAAGTTGGTGACCTTCTCGTATCTTTTGGCCTTCTGCAACCTTTTTCAGTGAAACATTTGTTCATGTCCTTTGGCCATTTGTCCCTACAAGTTACTGGCTACTTCTTATAGATATAAAAAGCATTCTGTAGGAAGTAGACTTTTGTCATTTGTTTCAAGTGTTTTTATCACTGGTTTACAGTTTAGCTACTTACTTTTTTTTCTTTCTTTTTAAAATTTTATATGATCAATGTTTTGCATTATGGTTTTGGGGTTTCATCTCATGCTTAGTTTTTATAAAAAGCCTTTCTCATTCCAGCTTTACTTTTTTTTTTTTTAACCAGAAGTTAGCTAATTGTCCCTCCACCATTTATTGAATGATAGATACAGCTCCCCCCAACCCTGCCCGCTAACCACTAAGTAAGTTATTCTCTGGAGAAGAGGGCAAAGAAGAGAAGAATAAAATATTACTAACTCAAACTTTTAAAGCCATTCTGTACAGTTACCTAGAATAAAATGATACCCAAATGTTCAAGAAGATCTTCTTATGTTTGTACCTATGTAAGAACATTACATCCTTAAAGTAAAGGGCAAGTCAGCTCAATGCCTATGAAAATTCCAACTGCCTTTTTTATAGAAATGGACAAGCCGACTGATGTGGAAATACAAGAGGCTCAGAATAGACAAAACAATCTTTAAAAAAGAACAAAGTTGGCAGACTCATAATCCCTACATTCAAAACTTACTACAAAAGCTACACTAATACAAACAGTGTGGTACAGGCACAAAACAGACACAGGTCAATGCAACAGGACTGAGAGTCTAGAAATAGATCCATACATCCATGGTCAATTGATTTTTAACAAGGGTGCCAAGACAATTCAATGGAGAAAAAACAGTCTTCAACAAATAGTGCAGGGATAACTGGATATTCCATGCAAAAGAATGAAGTAGCACCCTCACCTAACAACATATATGAAAATTAACTCAAAATGAATCAAGTGAAAGCTATAAACTATAAAATTCCTAGAAGAAAACACAGATCTTTATCACCTTGAAGCAGGCAGTGGTTTCTTAGCTATAACATCTAAAGCACAAACAGCAAAAGAAAAAAACAGATAAATTGGACTTCATCAAAATTTTAAAAGTTTGTGCTGCAAGACACGAAAGAAAGTGAAAAGACAATCTAAAATGAGAGAAATAGCTCAACTGGAGACTGGAGATAAGGGTGGCAGGGGCAGCAGTCTAGAGAACCTTTCAGCATCACCCGGACCTACTGGAAAACCATGAACTCTTCCTACTCTCAGGAAGCCCTTTCCTAAAGCCCTCCCTTTCCCTCCTCCCCCACCCTTTCTCCCACAATTGCCCCTGCAGCCATTCTGGCTACAACTCTCGGTACAATAAGGCTGAAGCCAGAGGGGGAGTCATGCAAAGGCTGTCCCAGACACATAGAATTAGAATTCCTACGTGGGATGTAGAGCCAGGGAATGTGAATTTACCAAAAACTCTCCGGTGATTCTCATTTGCATGCTCTAGTGGAGGAAATTGTACCACACCATAAAAAGACTGGCAGGAACTTGAAAGTCAATTAAATATTTAGTTAAATGAAAATAACTGTTGTAAATATGGTTACTAAACTGAATGCAAAAATCCAAAGCCAAATCTTGAGAAAGAACATTTATATAATAAATATAGCATAATAATTGAGTTTTATGACCCCAGATTACATTAGTAAAGACAGGAATTTGTGAGATGTAAAAGCAAAAACAAAACAAACAAAAACAAAACCCATAAAATGAGAGAAATATCTGCAAATCCTGTGTCTGCTAAGGGTCTTATAAGTGCTGCAGTAAACACCTCTACACAAAACTGTTTGTATGCCTGTGCAAGTCCAGGTATAGTACATATTGTTACGCAGGATCCAGAATACAAAGAGAATCTTTACAACTCAACAATAAAAACCCAAATAACAAAATCAAAGGGGCAAAGAATTTAAATAAACATTTCCCCAAAGATATGCAAATAGCCAAAAAAGCACATGAAGAGATGCTTTGATACCATTAGTCATTAGGGAAATACAAATCAAAACTACAATATGATACCATTTCATACCCCATGTAATGGAAATTTTTTTAAAAAAGAAAGAAAATAACAAGTGTTGGAGAGGATGTGGAGAAATTAATCAGAGCCCTCAACACATTGCTGGTGGGAATGAAAAAATGATACAACCTCTGTAGGGGTTCCTCGATAAATTAAACATAGAATTACCATATAAGCCAGCACTTCCACTCCCAAGTACACACCCAAAAGAACTGAAAACATATTCACACAAAAACCTGTATAAGAATGTTCACAGCATTATTATTCATATTAGCCAAAAAAGTAGAAACAACCCAAATGTCCATCAACTGATAAATGTATAAACAAAATGTGGCATATCCATATAATAGAATATTATTTAACCAAAAAAAAATGAAATGATACATGCTATAACATGGCTGAATGTTGGAAACATGCTAAAATGAAAAGGGTGAGACACAAAAGGTCACATGTTGTATGAATCCATTTACATGAAATATTCAGAATAGGTAAATCCAGAAACAAAAAGTGGCTTAGTAGCTGCCAGGGTTGGGGAAAGGAGAGAACAGGAAGTGACTGCTCACGGGTAAGGGGTTTCTTTCGGGGGTGACAGCAATGTTCTGGAATTAGATGAATGCATAACCTTGTGAATATACTAAAAAACAATGAACTGTGTACTTTAAAATGCAGATTTTACAGTACATGAATTATATCTTAGAAGAGAAAAACAGTAAAGGACAGGATCCACAAAATAATTTAAGTCATGATTTACCCCAGCAATAAAAGAATTAGTATTCAGTCTGTAGGTGACTTTGGGTCTAAAACTATGCATCTAGAATAAAGAAGATTAATTGGGGGACTGATTTCAAGCACTTATAGTCATGGGACCATACACAGAACAACTTTCCAAGTGCAGATGTAGAAATGAGAGCTGTAACTAAGGAACCAGATGAGCAAGCCCAAGAGAATGATCTCCAGAGTACAGTTCCTTTCAAGTAAACTGCTATGAGCCAAAGCACACTACAGCTCTACCTAACTTTAATCAAATCCAGCCCTTTTATGAAGGTATATTCATTACAGACATGGAGGAGGGATATGATCACCATTTACTTCAAAAGGTTTAAAAAATTAAAAATCAAACAGGATGTGGAAAGAAACTAAAAGAGAATACAAACAGTTAATAAACATAATTTTATTACAAATGAGTAACACAACCTTACAGAAGTAGGTCGGGAAGAAAAGAACTAGCCTAAGTAACTTTGGAAAACAAATTTAGACTGTGTACTGTAAAGCTGAAGACAAATACTGTACTCTAGTTTAAAAATGTGTTTCTCAGACATCAGCAACATGGCAGAGTGAAAAGCTCCCTTTGTCTCTCCCTGTCAATCTACAACCAGTAAAACAGCCACAATACAACAAAAGTTGCCTCTGCCCAACACACCAGGACGCCAGAGAGTTCCACACATTAGTACATATAAAGGTGAGTGGACTGGAACACACAGGGGAGGTGTTGCCTGCAGCGCCCACCCTACCACCTCAGCAGCTGAGCCCTCAGCCCCAGAGAAGCCAGTAATAGCAGGGGAGGCAGTACACACAATACAATTCCAGCCTCCCGGCCTCAACAGTCCCCAGATTAACTGGGCAGCAGCAGCTGTGGGGCCTGAGATGATACCCCTCCAGCCACTGAAGCACCCATATCTCCACGCCCCACACCCTACCTGCAGTAGCTGAGCTCTCACACCTTACAACACCCGACACAGCAGAGGCGTCTGTGCAACCTCAGCTCCCCCCACCCACTTCCTTCCTCCTCCCACAGCAGCGGAGCCTGCAACTCAGGGGATCCCGGACGCAAACGACGAGCCCACCATTGGGGCACACCACCAGGTAGCGACACCGTAACACCAGTGACACTGTCAGAAGCAAGGTACCAACAACTCTGGAGGCACAAGAGGAAATAATGAGGGCACTGAAGCCACACCACTGAAGCCACACCTCCAACAGAGGTGGTGGAGGATGGAAAGTGCTCAGAATCCAGCAGAAAGGCGGTCACCACTTCAAATGCACTGGCAGAGGAACAACTCATCAAGCACCGTGAATAACCACAGTAACACTGTACCACGAAAAAGAAAAGGACTATTCTCTAGAAACCAAAATTAAAGTCACAGAATACTGCAATCTGGTAGAGAATTCCAAATAGCTGTCATGAAGAAACTCAATGAGCTACAGGAAAACTCAAAGCACTTCAATGAGCTCAGGAATAAAATCAATGAACGGAAGGAACACTTTACCAAAGAGACTGAAACTCTAAAAAGGAACCAAACAGAAATTCTGGAGCCGAAGAACTCAATAAATAAGATGAAGAATGAATTATAAAGCACTGGAAATAGAGCAGACCATATGGAAGAGAGAATTTCTGTCTCAAAGACAGAAATCTAGAAATGACACAACTAGAAGAGGAAAGAAATAAGATACTTTAAAAATGAGGAAATTCTACAAGAGCTATCAGACTCTTTTAGGAAGGGCAACATTAGGGTAATAGGTATCCCAGGAGAAGAGAAGGAGAAGAAAACATAGAGTTTATTTAAAGAAATAATAACTGAGAAATTCCCAAACCTGGGGAAAGGAACCAGATACACAAGCCCATGAAGCTAAGAGAACACCTAATTACCTCAATGCAAAAAGACCTTCGCCAAGAAATTATATTAAAATTGTCAAAAATCAGTAACAAAGAAAGAATTTTAAAGGTAACCTAGAAAGGAACCCCACTCAGCAGATTTCTCAGCAGAAACTCTACAACCAGGAGGGAATGGAATGACATTCTCAAAACACTGAAAGATAAAAACTGTCACTCAAGAGTACTCTAGCCAGCAAACTTATCACTCACATATGAAGGACAAATACTTTCCCAGACAAACAAAAGCTGAGGGAGTTAATCAACACGAGACCTGCCATCTACCAGAAACAAAAAGGCAGAAGTACACAGAACTTCCAGTAGGGTGACAGACTCAGAAAATTGCAACTCTTTATCAGAACAGGTTCTTAAGCACTTTATTAGAGCATAAAGGTTAAAGGGAGAAAAAAGGTAGAAAAAATAACTATAGCAACTTCAATTTGGTAACAAACTCAACATAAAAAGGGAAAATTAATTTGAGACAACAAAAACATTAAAAAACGATGAAAACTGTATACATAATTACTTCATCTTACTAGAAAAAAAAATTTTTTTAATATGTTTCTCACAGGGGAAAAGGTTAGCAATTCTAAAACTACTTTTGTGTGTGTACACAAAGATTGAACAAATAAGTAAATATACTGTGGATGAGAACAGATTTCTTACCTCTGGAGAAGGAAGTAAAAGCAAAGGGAAAAAGCTGGGGGGGTGGGGACTGGAATGAACCCTGAGGTATGGGATTGGAACTGGCAGCATCAGTATGGACTCATGGTTTTTAATCTACATGTAGATGGATAGATAACGAAATAAAAATATATTTTTATGTAAATTACAAATGTGTATTACTATACATGTATTTGCTAGCTCTGTCTACTGAGAAGACTTAGAAACAGTAACACCCCCAACAGTACTGAGCACACCTGGCACCCAAATCTTGGTTTCTAGATACCATTCTCCAATAAAATGAATCTGCCTCCTTTAGAAAAATGGTTGATTCCATGGCTGCTGCAAACAGGAAAAACACAAGACGCATGGGGAACGCACTGTGGTACCAGAAAGTGAATTAGTACTCACAAAATGATGGGTACGCTGTAGAAAGGACACAGCAGGCAAATTTGAATGTGTTCTCAATAACAAAAGCTGGAACAATTTGAGCAAAAAAGCACTGGATTTTAACCCATATGGTAAAATAAATATCCACAGATCCATGTAAATAAATAATTGGACCACTGGTAAATGGAGGAAAAAGGACAATTCTTCCTTAACAGTAGAACTGCAATTAATAAATATAGAAGGAATGAGGGTGTAGGAGTTCTAATAAGTCTCCCCAAGATGTGCCACTTTGGCATGTGAATTATTTTGAGCTAAAGGCAATAGAGGGACTTCCCTAGTGGTGCAGTGGTTAGGAATCCACCTGCCACTGCAGGTGACACGGGTTTGAGCCCTGGTCCAGGAAGATCCCACATGCCGCAGAGCAACTAAGCCAGTAACTGTGCACAACTACCTAGCCTGCGCTCTAGAGCCCGCGAGCCATAGCTACTGAAGCCCACGTGCCACAACTACTGAAGTCCACATGCCCTAGAGCCCATGCTCTGCGACAAGAGAAGCCACCAAGATGGGAAGCCCTTGCAACACAACGAAGAGTAGCCCCCACTCGCCGCAACTAGAGAAAGCCCACGCACAGCAACAAGGACCCAACGCAGCCAAAGTTAAATAAATTAATTAATTTATTTATTTTAAAAGAAAAAGTATGATGAGATGCAGGATGTCTGCAGTTTCAAAGTACCTCCTCACAAGAGGAAGATATTAATTACAAATGAATTATTACAAGTGAAAAATTACATTTATTATTAAACATACAACTACTGTTTTTTGTTTTTTTGGTGTTTTTTTTGCCGTATGCGGGCCTCTCACTGCTGTGGCCTCTCCCGTTGCGGAGCACAGGCCCCGGATGCACAGTCTCAGCGGGCATGGCTCACGGGCCCAGCCTCTCCGCAGCATGTGGGATCTTCCCAGACCGGGGCACGAACCCATGTCCCCTGCATCGGCAGGCGGACTCTCAACCACTGCGCCACCAGGGAAGCCCCATACCAACTACTGCTTTTTAAAGCCTTCAGCTAGCAACAATTATTTTACCAGTAATATCAGAATTTAAAAGACTGTGGTCTTCCTTTGTTAAAGGAATCACTGTCCTTGAAATCTATGGACTAGCCGGTAATTCAACCATACAAACAAATGGTAGATTCCTTAATTCCTTCTCCTACTACCTCCTACACCAATGGCATTCATTTCAGGCAGCAGTTAATTGATGGACTTAATTTTACAGGCTATGGCAAACCAACCCCTTATGAAATCAAAAACATGACTGTGGCCTTCTTCACACCCTGTACTTACCTGACCTACAGGGCTACAGGTACAACAGGGAGCTGTGCAAACCCTTCCAGCAATCTGTGGTCAGATACAACGTAATGGCATCAAAAGCTACCAACTTTGAATCCTATAGATTTAAGTTGAATGAGAATTTCTTTGCTGCCACGAAATCAGCTTTACTTTATTAATCTCATGTGACAGATGGGAAAATTAATGCATAGGGAGACAGAACTGATTTTTTTCCTAAAGGAAAGACTCCTCAAAGTACCAGCAAAGGACTCCTCAAAAATGAGAATGCCACACAACTATGTACATGTAAATAAACATTAAACACAGTAAGGCTATGATTAGAATGCATTTTCAAGGGAATGGTCTCTTGTATTAGAATTGAAAATACATGTGTCCCGTCCCTAACATGAGTGGAACAGACGGTGGTAATGTCCACACTTTACAAAAGAGAATAAAAAGGTACTTGACAAGCAAAAGAAAGCCACCTGGGCTTCCCTGGTGGTGCAGTGGTTGAGAGTCCGCCTGCCAATGCAGGGGACACGGGTTCGTGCCCCGGTCGGGGAAGATCCCACACGCCGCGGAACGGCTAGGCCCGTGAGCCATGGCCGCTGAGCCTGCGCATCTGGAGCCTGTGCTCCGCAACAGGAGAGGTCACAACAGTGAGAGGCCCGCGTACCGCAAAAAAAAAAAAAAAGAAAGCCACCTATCCACACCCTAAATAAGTAAATCTGAAGGAAAGTGCTGACTTCTGAGACGAGCCTACTTGAAGTTTTGTAAATGGTTAAAAAGGTAAAGGACATCACAGACATATGAGGTCTGGCATTTTCCAAAACAAGTAACTGAGAACATTTCAGTCTTAATTTCAAAGAACAGTAATACTGCTTTCAAATAGTAAAAGTTCTGAAAGCAAGGAAAATAATGAATTTAACCTATATGATTAGTAGGTAAAAACTTTTAATCCAGATTTTAACATTTTTGCCTACTGATAGAAACAAATCATGAAATACTCAAACCCCAAGCCAAAGTAGAGACAAAAATATAATTTGATGAAACCATGCGAAAAGCATTAAGATAATAAATGCAACTATAGTTTTGCTAGGCATCCCACTCTTCTCAGAAAAATATGTGAAGCCTTGAAATGAGAAGTTGTTTAAAAGACCAATGACAAAAATAATTTCCTCAAATCTACTCATCAACCAAGGTAAAGGAAATTAGTATTTCCTGAGCAGCTTTTTCATGCCAGGCACTTACACATCTTGCCCTATTTGATCCCAAAAAGCCTGAAGTAGAGTCATTACTATCTATTTATAAGTGAGGAAATCAGCGCTTAGAGGAGCTAACTTCCTTGCCTTTGGCTAGAACAGTGTTTCTCAATCTCAGCATCACTGACATTTGGCCAGGTAATTCTTTGTTTTGGTGAGGACAGGGGACTGTCTTGTCAATCACAGGATGTTTACCAGAATCACTGGCCCCTGCCCACTGGATGGCAGAAGCATCCTCCCACAGCTGTGATTAACAAAAACCTCTCTAGACATTGGAAATGTCCCACGGAGGGCAAAACTGTCCCCAGCTGAGAACCCCTGAGTTAGAGTGAAGAAGGCAGTATTTTCATTCAATAGACAAGGGCTACGTGCCAGACCCTGTTCAAACTGAATTAGGGACAACTGAGGGTCTTCGCCCTCAAGAGCTTGCTTTGAACCCTGGTCTTCTAGCCCAAGTGGTGTTCGATTTTAAAACAAACCTCTCTGCACACACAGACAGTGTGACCTCCAACACCCTCCCTCTGGCCAGTGCCCACATGAGCTCACTCCTTCAGCCAGTCAGCAGCACCTCCGCTCACCCATCTGCACTGGCTCAACAGTTTGTAGTCACTTCTGACTCAACCCTCCCCTTCATTCCCTGTTATCAAGATACTGCCCAAGCTCTGCTTGTTTTGCCTAGGAGTAAAATGTCTCTCTCATCCATCCCTATCCTCCATTCCCATCATTCTAATGTAGACACAAGGCCAACTCTCTGCCTTTTTTTCTACTACCAGTAGAAATCAGAAGAAATTCACCTCTCTTGGTCCCTCAAATGAATTAAGGGTATACATCAAGATATCATAACTGAACTACCAACCTCTAGGGTAGGGGGCTGGCAGATATCAAAGAGTAGTCAACAAAGACCACATCCTCTTTTTCTGGAGTGGGAAAGGAAATTGAAATTTCCCATCCCATCACAGACACTTTTACTCAGATGTTAACTTGCAGTAAGGAGCAGCCCTGACAAGCATTAAGAAAAGGACACAGGAGAGATTAGTTCACGTGACACGTGACATTAAAAAGTGGCTTGCATGCTATTTCTGGCACTTGTGCCATGCACCACTTTTGCCTGCTCCAAGGGAATGGAGAACTGACACTCAAGAGGGAAGTGAGGTAAGATTCCCAAAGAAAGCTTGAACCAACGAGCATTTCTGCCCCTCCCAATGTTTAAACCCAGAGGTAGGTACAGCAAACATTCCACCAGGGAAACTCTAAAACAGATACTCAAACAAAATCTAGTGAAATAACTGCATACTAACATATATATTTATATATTTATATATATATATATATATATACACACACACACACAACACATTCGTAACATAATATACAGCACAAAAACATTAATTTATTTATACTGTAAATGAAAGGCTTTAAGATGAGAAAAAAATCCAGGATCTGTTTTAAAACTGATCTCTCGGGACTTCCCTGGTTGTCAAGAGGTTAAGACTCCACACTCCAAATGCAGGGGGTCCAGGTTCAATCCCTGGTCAGGGAATTAGATCCCGCATGCCGCAACTAAAATCCCACACACCACAACTAAAGATCCCGCACACGGCAATGAAGATCATACGTGCAGCAACTAAGTCCCAGCGCAGCCAAATAAATAAATAAAATTTTTTTAAATAAAGTTTATCTGTCTCCTAGGCAGAGAACAGAACTTCATTATATTAATGGTTCTTAGGAAGTGCTTTGTCCTTTTTGACTTTAAGACACCACAATCAAAATAACTTTAAATCCAATATCTGAAATTCACAATCTAATCAAAAGTCTTAATTTATACTTCACAGTTTCAAAAAAATAATGATCAAGAAAAGTATTATGGGTAACATCCTAAATACTTCTGCCTTATTATTTCTGAGTTTTCCTGTAAAGAACTGAAATCTAACACCAGTACAGGGTAGCAAATATATTCAGTGTCAGGGTCCTACTGCTATTCCAACTTTATCAGGTTATTCATTTTATGTAACTAAATAAATAAATGAAAATAATTTCTACAAGGATCCTTCAACGTCTCAGAGTTTTCTGAAAGAATAAAGAATGTGTTGTGCTAAATTTCTATTATTTCCTCTTGGGAGACACAAGTTTAGGTCAGTAATTGATGAAATGATCAAAAGTCAAGCCAAAAGACCTCCCTTTACCAAGAAATTATCATTAACAGGAATATTAAAGACATAATTCCAATTCACACATTCTCTAACATCTGATGCAGGAAGAAAGAGATTGAAGTTGAATTAGATGCCCAGTTACAACCATCTTAAAATGATGTTTCTGACCCCTGCTATTACTGTCTTTCTCTGTCCATAACCTATGATAGCCTTGTAACATTTCATTCAATTTTTTTCTAAATGTATCCAATAAGCTTAGTCTAAACTAATCTAACTGAACACAATTTGAGTAACTCGATCCTCCTTATCCACAGGTTCTGTGTGGCAGATTCAACCAACTGCAGATCAAAAACACTAAAAAAAAATTCCAGAAAGTTTCAAAAAGCAAAACTTGAATTTGTTGCATGCTAGCAACTATTTACATTGTTTTTTACAACTATTTATATAGCATTTAGATTGTATTAGGTATTATAAGTAATCTAGAGATGATTTAAAGTGTAAGGGAGGATGTACACAGGCCATACGTAAATTACTACACCATTCTGTATAAGGGACTTGAGCATCCTCAGATTTTGATATCCATGGGGTTCCTGGAACCAATCCCCTGATACTAAGGAATGACTGTAATTCTAAGATGTATACCTTTGTCAATATTAACTTAAAACCTTGAAGACGGAAGACATATTAACCAATGCATATAAATACCAGCCATATAAAGGAAATTGCACTGATGGCCTGACATTTTTTTTTCTGAGAAATCCCTTCTTGTATGAAATGATGGCATTAACCTAGAGTTCATCCAACCAGTTTTTACTTTACCGCCTTTTACTAACACTTGTCCATATGAAAACTGTAAAAATAATCTTGTCACAACTGATGCCTGAAATCACTATAAAAAGAACCTGTTATTTAACAAAGTAAACATGGGAGGAACTTTTGAACTTACAAAGAGATCTCTAAGATGTTACATGTAACAATGGTGTAATTTAAAATTTTCCCAGCTAACTTTACCATCAAGCTAAGGTGTTCTTTCCAGCTCTAAAACAAAATTTTACCTTGTTAATAAACAGATTACGGTTAACCAAGATCTCAAAAGAAAATCAGCCTTGAGCTCCAAGGGGAATGATCCCTAGGAGACTATTCTGATTGATACTGCTTCAGTTAACAGAGTTGAGTTCTACTGACATTAAATGAATAATAAAAACATTAAGACAAATCATGTATTTAGGACTCAACTGTCAGGAGACCACTACTTACAAATATTCTCTGCAGCATCCTTCCTCTGGGTTAAATTACTACAGTTTATTAAATGCTATCACATAATCTTTTAGTTTCAACTCTTCTAGAAATACTGATTAAGAATATTATTTTATCAACAAAACTGCAAACATTATAAATTATATTTTCCACACCTAAAGATATAAAATATTTTTAAAACCTGGTTTCTTATTTTTAAAGAAATACAATTAATATGGTTTCTCATCCCTTTTTCCTTACAGTTCCTCCAACTATCCTAACACAATCTTTTCTTAACATATTTCTAGTGACTAACAATTTGAACTTGAGTAATAAACTATTTTAAAAAGTAAAGTGCAGGGGCCTCCCTGGTGGCGCAGTGGTTGAGAGTCCGCCTGCCGATGCAGGGCACATGGGTTCGTGCCCCGGTCCGGGAAGATCCCACATGCCGCAGAGCGGCTGGGCCCGTGAGCCATGGCCGCTGAGCCTGCACGTCCGGAGCCTGTGCTCCGCAATGGGAGAGGCCACAACAGTGAGAGGCCCGTGTACCGCAAAAGAAAATAAATAAATAAATAAATAAATAAATAGTAAAGTGTAAAGAAACGTACTATCATTTTCAAATGCTATCCAAAAAGATCAGGGGAATTTATTCTAGATGGATTAGCCATGCCTCTAACCTTAAATTAAGCATGTCCTAAAATCTTGAAGATTATTATATTTCTATATTTAAGGCTATGTTAAATAGTTTCATGTGCATTAAATTTATAGTGGTTTTTCTATGAAACAGACCAAATTTATTCCAAAGAAAAAAATCCATTACTGGGAAGGAGAAATTATTTGCAAATTTCTCCAGCTAGAAATATCTTTTATAATAAGCCATCCCTTTAAACATACAAATGATTAATTTTTTAAAAATCAGAAAAAGAGCCATTTACTTGTGCATCTCCAGTTCCTAAATGGTATCTGTTTAGATCTGTGATAAACATGCAAAAGGGAGCTCCAAAGGATGTGGATAAAATCCTAACCCATAAATGGAAGTCTAGAACCAGTCCCTGAAATTCCAGGAAACTAATACTTCAGATACTTCTAGTGACTGACTCTAAGTATTCATGATGCATCCTGGAGGCTAAGGCTAAAAACTGATCAAGGTTTGCCAAGAAAGTTTAAATGGGTCATGGGAGAAAGGTCCAGAAGAACTGAAACTGAAGTACCAAAAGAAATTAAGCACCGTGGCTGAAAGGAGCCACATGGATGAAGTTGTAGACACGACACACTCCCTAAGGACCTCCAGGCTCCCACTCCCAGGGCCACTAGCAATTCCATCCTATGCACACCTAGAGGTAGCTGGAACTTACCTACACACCAACTGGAGGAGTCTGTTTCTGGGGAACAGCAGCAACCACTCAGTCACTCGGCAGGCTAACTGTATCAACCATCCTTCTCTGGCACTTTACATACCAGGCTTCATTCTTTCCTCACACCCACCCTCCAAAAGAGGCCATTATCCCATTTCCAGATGGGAAAACTCAGCAGCTAAAACAGCTGAGAAACATAGTAACTCATGAGATATTTACGAGAGGAAAAACATTACCTATTCCGATTCAAATCCAAGCCTGTCTCTTTCTACACTGTCCTCTGGTTTGTTGGTAGAGCCCCAACATCTCTACGGGCTTAAAGCCTTACACTATAGAAAATTCTGCACTTAAGTCCACCCACTCCCTAACAATGAAAACTTCACACACAGCATTTTGGCCACTACTGTACCCCCTTTCAACATTCAATGTCATGGGCTTCCCTGGTGGCGCAGTGGTTAAGAATCTGCCTCCCAATGCAGGAGACACGGCTTCAAGCCCTGGTCCGGGAAGATCCCACATGCCATGGAGCAACTAAGCCCGTGCGCCACAACTACTGAGCCTGCGCTATAGAGCCCGCAAGCCACAGATACTGAAGCCCGTGCACCTAGAGCCCGTGCTCTGCAACAAGAGAAGCCACTGCAACGAAGAGGTGCCCCCGCTCACTGCAACTAGAGAAAAGCCCGCGCGCAGCAACAAAGACCCAATGCAGCCCTAAATTAATTAATTAATTAATTTATTAACCAAAAAAACATTCAATGTCGTAACAACATTAATGGCAGGTGGCATATTAGTATGCAAACACTGGGCTAGGCTATTTACAATTAACATTTATTGAGCACTACTATATATGCCAGATACTATTCTAAATGCTAACAACCTAAATGCTACTAATAGGGTAGGTTCTATGAATATCTTTATTTCACAGATAAAGAAATTGAAGCACAAAATGCTTTACTAATGTGCACAAGGCCAAATGATGGTAAGTGGGGATCCAGCATTCAAATCAAGTTGCCTGGTTCCACAGTGTGTGCTCTTAAATGCTAGCCATCCTCTCTCCCAAGAGAATTTATAGTTTCTCATTTAACCCTCCTAACTATGTAAGCCAAGTATTACCAATCCTGATGTATAGATGAGGAAACAGAGGCTTAGAAAGGTTAATTTGCTTAAAATCACACAACTTTTAGTGGTTAAGGTATAATTCCAGTCTGTTTTTGTTTCACACCCCTAAGATGTTACTATATCTCATATAAAAGAGAAGACTAACTGTAAAATGGAAAGCGACAGTAATCTATGTATTTCAAAATGGCCAATTGGTTTTGAAAATTTCTAGGCTATATACAAGTTCTTAAAAATGTTTAAGAAAAGAAAAAGAAGTGTTATGGTAATGAGAAACTGACAAAAATGGCCTCAATCATTATGAGGCGGAAAACCTCCACTAGTTTTTTTTTTTTTTTTGCGCTATGCGGGCCTCTCACTGTTGTGGCCTCCCTCATCGCGGAGCACAGGCTCCGGACGCGCAGGCTCCGGACGCGCAGGCTCAGCGGCCATGGCTCACGGGCCCAGCCGCTCCGCGGCATATGGGATCCTCCCAGACCGGGGCACGAACCCGTATCCCCTGCATCGGCAGGCGGACTCTCAACCACTTGCGCCACCAGGGAGGCCCCCTCCACTAGTTTTTAAGAATTGTATAATCTTTTACTATGAGGCCAAATCATTATTTGGCCATAGAGTACAGAGACTCAGACACAAGCGTGCACCATGCTCCCATCTCCCAACCACTCCCTACCACCTGAACAGACAATGAGAGCCAGCTTTATTAGTCATGCTCCTTTTCCTAAGAGATCAAGAAACAGAAAAGCAACATCTAACAATCCACTGACTTGAGGCTACACTCTTAAATCTGGTAACGTTCTAAAAGCAGAAGCTCAAGTTTAACATGTTATTTAAGATTCAACTACCAAGAAACAGGTATATGAATGCATTTAATATTCTTTGTCTCTTGTACAGAAAGGATCTGCCTTCCTTAAATCTATAAACTAAAAGACAAAGTGGAAAAAACCTCAGAAAACTGATTTTCCATACCACCAGACAAAAATTACTGCTTTCGAATGCTGTTTCTAAAGATCCAGTTAGACAGTGGAAGTCCGCTGCAGTTATATACATGAGTATTTCAGAAAATGTCTTCCACAAATTATCCATCCAGAGTAAAATTAAGCAAGATAATCATGCCTTTCATCATATTTCCCTCATATCCCAGGGGTCTCAGATAGCAAAACACATTATCGCATATAAGAAAAGTCTATTTTAAAATAACTAGTCCTACTTAGGACAATCAAGCTTACATTTTCAACAACAGAAAAACAAATTAGAAAGCCAGCAAGCACAACTGCAGCTCCTTTGTACCAGATATAGATTTTAAAAACCAAAGATACATGAAAACAAAATGTAATTTGTAAATATCTTTCATAGCAACTTACAGCCCCACTCAAAAAAAACAAGGAATAAATGAAAAAAGATTATCACACACAAGTCATTAGTCCAAAGAATAAGCGTGCTTGTTTCAGGACGGGAAAAACAACACTGATTCAGAGTTGTTCAATGCTTTTAGAAAATAATCAGTGTACGAAAAGCATTAAATATTTTATAAGGCCAAAGGAATCAAGTAACATGTGAATGATAATCCAGTGCAGTTGCAGCATACAGTGGACAAACAGATTCCACTGTCAACCTCCCAAAGCATGTTTTGAAATGAGGAGGAACTTTAAGAAATCACCTCATAATATTTCGTTAAAATCAGAATTGATTTTTGTGAACTGAAAAACAACGAATTTTTTTCCCCAAAGCTGCATTTAATAAAAAATAGTTTTCTTTGTTATAAATGAATCCAGCTACACCAAATCAAGGTTTGACATGCAAATATACAGGGATGCAATGCAGAGCCTTCCCTCCCCATCTCCACTTCCCCTGGAGTGATTCCTCTCTCAGAGACTATGAAAACATGCAGAGATGCCATCTGAAATGAAAACTTCCCTTCCATCCCCTAAGCTAAAGAAGCAGGTTCCTCGGGAAAGCAGAATCAAGCTCAGTCACCCTACAGAACCTTAATTTCCGAAACGCCCCATGTTACCAAAATAAAAGCTAGATATCCTAGGAAAGCAATTCCTTGGACACTTCACAATCAAAGGAAAAATAAAATCAGAGAATTAAAAAGGTGGCGAAAGACAGACAACTTAAAAGCCAACCACCACACCCTCAACTCCGCGCTGCAACCCGCCTGCCGGGGGCCTTTACCTTCATCTTCCATCGAAACTGCACTTGGGTTGATGGCTACAAAGTCTTTAGTGTCAGCCACGGCCACACTGGGAAGAGAGAGGAGAGGAGGACAAGAAGAGAGGCCCCCGGAATCCCAGGCCGTCACCCCCGCTCCCGGCCACGCGACCCGCGGCTGCGCCCACCACCCCTAACAGCGGCATCTGCAAGAGAAACCGGAGAAGCGGCGCTTACGGGTGCGGGAAGGGACGTCCGCCCACCACCACCCCGGCCCCGCGCCCGCCCCCTGGCTGCCCGCATCCCCCCACTCACGCCGGCGGGGCGGGGCACCCCGGAGACGCCCCCAGCCGGGTACCCCGGACGCCCCCAGGACCTGGAAGTTTCTAGAAACGGGGGACAAGAGATCACCCGGGCGCCCCCCAAAGCCCCAGACCCCTTTTCTGGGCTGCGGGGGACTCACCCGCGGGCTCGCGGGAGAGGCTCGCCGAGCGGCGGCGCCGGACGGGCGCCTCTCCCGGCGTGGGGGCGGCAACCGGGAAGGCGGGCGGGGCGGGAAGGGCAGCAGGTGAGGGGACTGGTCTCGGGCGGCCCGGCGGCTCGGTGCGGCAGTGCTGGTCTGCTCCCGCCTCCGCCTCCTGGGCTCCGCCCTCCCCACCGCCCGCTGCCCCGGCGCGCCCCGCACCCTGGGCCCGCCCCGCACTCCCGGGGCCAGGCGGACCGAGCTTTGTCGCCACCACTTCCGCCGCGAGGGGCGCGCGCGCAGGCGCACTTGCACGCCCGGGCACGGACGGCGGAAATGAGCGGAGCCCGCCCCAAGGGGCTTCGGTTGGGGGCGCCAGCCCCGGCCTCACCTGCCCTGCGGCGGCCCCTTGCCCATCCCGGAGACGTGCCCGGCGTTTCTGCGCACCCGCCGGGCGCAAGCGTGGGAGAGCTGCCAGCTCGCGCCCTCAGGAAGCAGCCGCTGGCCCAGACCGAACGGGCAGGCGCAGCCATGTTCTGGCCCCCCGAGGTGTCTGAGCGCCCCAACGATGCAGCGGGAAGCCGCTCCCGCTGGGCGGCCGTCACAATCTGGGCAGGTGACGCGGGGATCCCGCGGCCTCACTTGCAAGCCAGTCACGGCTGCTCTGCGCTGACCGCGGGGCGGGGCCCCGCGGGGCCACTTCCCAAAGTTCCATCCCGATGGGGGTTTGCCTCAGCGCCCACGAGCAAAGAGAGCCAAGAGCTCCGAGAGCTCAGGGGAGGGCTTCGCATCCGTTCAAGTGTGCAACCCGAGGGGCTGGAACAATTAAAAGCCTCTTGTCCCCAGATGGAAGCTGAAGAACGGGCATTACCTTCAGCCGCAGGTTCTCTTTTGCCACTTGAACTTTTCACTTGCTCAGCACCTAACCCAGACCCCCAACAGGTCACTTTTGATGGACGATTGAGTTTAATAATCCTTGTCAAGCCAGACACAGCAGACGTTGAACCTAAGTCGTCGCGCACCCAGATCCTCTAGAGGGCAGGTCTACACCTGCTGAGTTCCAGCGCATCCTGCAAAGAACTCAGGGGACAGGATAACAAACGGACCGGGTTACCTGTTCTGTTTGGCCCAGGTTAAGTGGAACTAGTCTAGGATCAAAAATCCTGGGCAGGTTTCTTGATTGAAGAAACATTGAGATTTTATTCGGCAAGGTCACTTTTAAATTTCAGAAGTGAAACCATAAAAATGAAGATGAAACATTTCGAGTCTCGGAATTACTATGTATATGACCACCTTTGGCTTGCATGCTTAATGATTTTTGTCCACTTAGTGGTGATACACATAAGGCTATGATTGGTACACAGTGAATGTGCTATCTCTTGCCCAGTGCTGTAATCAGTTTGTAATGATTATTACTATACTTACTGGACCTTGACACCACCACAGCATCACATTAAAAACACAAGAAAGCCTCTAAGGTAGGAAATGTATAGACATAGACGTTATTTGTTATTAACATATGATCTTACAAAATAGAGGGTAATTTTCTATTGGATTGCTTTAATGAGCTCAAACATTTTATCTCCGGCAACTTTTTAGAATTATCTGTTGTGAACTGCAATACTCCTGCACTGACACTGAATTCCTAATTACCCACCCGCCCAAGATTTATCACTCCATTGCTTATATCTAAAGTAACTTACACTGGAATTTTACTCTTTGGTTGCCTAAATTGTGAAAGCCATTATTCCTATTGCCAAGCCAAAAAAGAAACTGGATAACACCAGCTTTGTTCAGAAGAATTGTTACTTACTTCATGCATCACCTCACAAATTCCAAGGCACTGGAGCAGCAAAAACCCCTAAAGGATAGCTTTCAACCACTTAGCTGATCCTTAAGCTTCATCAACATATCTCTGCAGAGTGGTCTTCTGTTCTATGCCTGTACCAAGCTAGCTCCTCCACCAAGCTAGCCAATATAAGTAGCACCAACTTTGACTTCCTATGTATAGGAAAGGCAGCATTTATTAACAATATTCAAGCCAGAGCAGTGAGGAATGCTTGGGCCACAAGCTTCAGAAATCTTCCTTCTCCCAGCATTTCCTTCTCTGACCAGCTGACCCACCATGAAACTTTTGTGTAGCAATCTCCACTTCCTCATCTCGGGGAAAGAGGATTAAAATACAGGTACACTGCATTACATACACATACAAACATATATGTGTGTACACACATTCACATATATACATACATATATATTATGAGAATATATATAGATCTGGGCATAACAACTACCCTTTCTCCCTCAAAAGATCGTTGTGAGGATCTGGTAAAATGAAGACAGGTTGTGAATTATAAGCACTATAAAAGTTTAAGATTATCATACGGAGAAATAAGCAAAAGTATGGACTGTTATGAGGTAGAATGAGATTGATGGCAACGAAATGTATTATGTTCAAGTTTCCTCTCAATTCTTTAGAAATCAGTGCTCTAAAAATCTTTACTCCCATTTTGTTCTGAATATTTAACCTGCAAAATTAAAGAGATCTGATGCAAAAAGTGGACACGTGAGCAATAGAGGGGAAATTTGTCAGGCATCTCTGCTTAGGGAAATATTACAAATAGGGAAGATTGAGGAAGGACAGACGTGATGTTCTAATTTTATTTATACTGTGCCTTATTACACAAAGGTTGTGAGGCATCCTGTCTTAATATCAAATTTGATAGCTGGCATTTTTAGAAACCTGGATGATAAAGATATATGTGGCCTTTAGGATTTAAAAATTAACTTAGAAAAGGTTATTTTAAATCCTCAATGTCTTTTTTTACTGTTGTGGCCTCTCCCGTTGTGGAGCACAGGCTCTGGACGCACAGGCTCAGCGGCCATGGCTCACGGGCCTAGCCGCTCTGCGGCATGTGGGATCTTCCCGGACTGGGGCACGAACCCGTGTCCCCTGCATCGGCAGGTGGATGCTCAACCACTGCGCCACCAGGGAAGCCCGATCCTCAATGTCTTAAAGACTCTTTTAACATTGTTTTAAGTATCAAAGGTTAATAATTAAGGAATTTTACATAGCTGCTAGAAAAAATAAAGTCATCTTTTAAGTGGAATATTCTAAAAAATGTTGTCATATTTTAAGTGGAATATTCTAAAAGCATATAAAGACAATTCTTCATTTTGTAAGTCAACCTACTCCAACAGAACAACAGAAGTATTTTTCTTCTTATAAGATAAGGGACCTGCTACGGGTCAAGTCTGGGGAAATACAGTCTTCCTGCAAGAAGTGTCCTGTGAAATGAGTGTCATGACAACCACCTGCCAGAATTGCTGTACATCTTCTTGGTTCCATGTCTTAGCAGTACTGGAAGAGTAAAAACTGGAAGCAAGAATCAAAATCAAATGGGCTCAAAAATGAGCAGAAGAAACCTGGAAATGTAAAGTATATTCTTTTTATTTTTAAAGAAGTTTATTCCAAGTATGACTCAGTTTCCCCATTCAAGGGTTCTGAGCATGCAGTGACATTTGGGATCTTTGGTATGTAGTACTACCAATCTTCTGGGTTGGAGGTGAGGGTAGGTCAGGGGTGCAGGTGAGTGAGGGTTAGAAAGGGAAGGAGGAAAAGTGAGTGTGAGTTCATGTCCAAGAGCCAACTCTGCACTTCATTATTTCCATGGAAAATAGAATATTCCATATTACATACACCCCAAGATTTGAGATAAAAATGAACCCATTTAGGGCTTCCCTGGTGGCGCAGTGGTTGAGAGTCCGCCTGCCGATGCAGGGGACGCGGGTTCGTGCCCCGGTTCGGAAGGATCCCGCATGCCGCGGAGCAGCTGGGCCCGTGAGCCATGGCCGCTGAGCCTGCGCATCCGGAGCCTGTGCTCCACAACGGGAGAGGCCACAACAGTGAAAGGCCCGCATACCGCAAAAAAAAAAAAAAAAAAAAAAAAAAAAATTTGATTGTGCTAATTGTCCTCAATTCTGAAGAATGATTGAGAGCATATATCAGAATTTTAAACCTCCTCCAGCATTTTTAAATCATAAAGAGCTTTGAACTTTGAGTAATCACCTGTTGGCTTAAGACCAGTTATTTTAAAAGACCCAGGGAAAGGGCATTAAGACCTAAAAGAGATCATACTTCTCCCCTCTTAAGTGGCTCTGAGCATCACATCCGCATAGCCATGCTGGAAAAGAAGAGAACAGAAGTGCAGTGCAGTGGCAGTGGAGCTGTGGTTATGTTCCCAGCTATGAAGTCAGCCTTTGTTTTCCTATATCAGCTCAGGACCTTTGGAACAATGCTTCTTTGACCAGGTGTATCAGGCTTTAGCAGCACCAGTTAGATGAAAGAAGGGGGGAAAAAGCTTCATAAATAAAAACAGCCATTCTCTTGAAACAGTGTATTCCTCAGAGAAGCAGTTTCATCCCTCAAAAACAAAACAACAAGCTGTGTAACATTTCAGAGGGTATAAAAAAATTTTTTAAGTGCGTTGTACAAAAATTATATGTCGGGGGCTTCCCTGGTGGCGCAGTGGTTGAGAGTCCACCTGCCGATGCAGGGGACGCGGGTTCGTGCCCCAGTCCGGGAAGATCCCACATGCCGCGGAGAGACTGGGCCCGTGAGCCATGGCCGCTGAGCCTGCGCATCCAGAGCCTGTGCTCCGTAACGGGAGAGGCCACGACAGTGAGAGGCCCGCGTACCAACAACAACAACAACAAAAAAATTATCTGTCGTGCAGAGGGTGGTATTTCAACATTAGTGAAATAGGATTTTGCACTAATCAATCACTTTAAACAATTTGATTATGCACTCATTATATAAGACCAAAATATTTCTATAATATGCTTTACTTATTTTGAGTTGTACATATAGGCCATAGTCCAGTTTAGTGGTAAATATTATAGTAGGGTAAATGGTACAGGACACAATTATAAGGACAGTTACTCATAGAACAAAGGAAGAGGAGTAAGATGAATCAAGAGTTTCCACTAAAAGGAAAATGTACACAAGAAGTCTGGGTATTCAAATACATTACCAGTGAGAATAATTCAGTAAAGAAATCCAACATAAAGGTGATTTTATCCAGAGACAAGTTATAGTAACTATGTTATAATTGCTAATAACAGATGAGTTTACAAAAGCTTGATTACATCTCAATGAAATCTTAAAGTCTTTAGTGCTGCTATAATTTTTCTACTGTGTAGTTTTTTGTTTTTTTTTTTTTTTTTGCGGTATGCGGGCCTCTCACTGCTGTGGCCTCCCCCGCTGCGGAGCACAGGCTCCGGACGCGCAGGCTCCGGACGCGCAGGTACTGTGTAGTTTTTAACAGCATTAACATGCTCTTTCTCTCTGTGTATTAAATGGCCTGCTTGGAAGGATAGTAAATGGTGTATTTAATATTAATTAGACCAATATAGGAGTTTTGAGATCTATTGTATTTGCAAATAATCCCATTACAAATAATGTCTTTTGTAAATATAAATGGGAATGCGGGTGGGGGACCTTTGAGTTTTAGCAGTACCAGAACATCTTCATCTGCATGGTACTATTGACTATAGAACAAAATACACTGAAAGAATATCCTCTGCTTCATTCAGTGGGTTTGGGAGCTCAAGCTGCTCAGAACAGGATCTCATTCATTACTTTGGAATCCACCCTATGGCATGGACTCTTGCATATTGTAGCAAAACACCTTTTTGTTTGTTTTTTGTTTGTTTGTTATACCATTCTTCCAGAGCTGGATTTTCTTGGAAACCAAGGAAAATTATGTTTCAGGGCCCCTCACTTGCAGATGCCCCTTTTAAGGTCCTAAAAGAGACCCTAGCAATGGTCTCATGGTTTGGTAAAATTTGCAAAAGATATTTTAACTGCAGTTGATTATAGAGTACTCATTTTGCTGAATTTTCCCACTTCACACTTCTCCTATCATGTAGCACTGGAACAGCCAAGAGCAAAATTCTGGATCTGGCTTAAAGGAAGTTGAGATGGGGATATATTTAGATTTTATTTGTATTTAGTGATATATAAAGGTGATTTGTAGTCATGTCTGTGTATGGTTAGGTCAATGCTAGCTGTCCTGGTAGAGAAAGGACATCCAGGAATATTCCCACTACCTACTGTACTAAATCACAAGGCCTGAAATCTTTATATAAATGTGTCCAGTGGTGTCCAGCACCTGAAGTGTATGGCTGGTAAAGGAGAAACAGCCAGAAGCTAGTCTATAGAAATTTTCTAGACTCTAATAAAAACCAAGTATAAATTAACTATGCTAGGAGTATCTGAATTATCTTTCAATTATCGCCTTAGAAAATATTAGAAAGTCATTTTCACATAAAGTGGTGATTAAAGACTCTGAAGTCCAAAAATGTCGGAACAAGACACCTTAGGATGCATCCGTGAATTAGTAAAAATGCTTATTTTTTTTAAGATTTTGTGATATTTATTGTATTTGTCACCCAAATTTGTAATTTGTTGTGATTTCATTCTAAGGCTTCACTTTGTATCCAATTTAATATTTATAATTTTGTATTCTTTTTCTTAAAAGAAGTTTCCCCGAATTGAATAACCTTCAGACCTTTCAAAAACGTGGATCTCCACCTAAAAGGATTTAAGGTGTCTTTCCTGCACAGTAGTTATGGTGGTTTTATTTTTAAAACCCCTTTATCCTTAATTAATGAGAGAACACACCAAGGAAAAAGGGAGGAAAAGAAGGGAGGAGGCAAGGGAAAGAAGGAGAGAAAGGGACCCTACCTATGGGAGGTATCTCAGTTTGAGGCAATGAATCAGGCTGTAGAGTCAGACAGGCAAACCAGGAGCTAAGATCTTACTGCCATCACGTATAAGCTATGTACCAAGTTACCTTACATCTTGAAACCTCAGTTTCCTCATCCATGAAGTGGAGATAATACCACCAATTTTGTAAGGTTATTATGAAGATTAAATGACAATGTATATAAAGGACATTGCCAAGTGCCTGGCACATACAAGACATTTAGTAAAAATTTTAAATTCCTTATTCTTGAATGTATAATCCAAGTTGTGTTACCTGAAATAACCTTACTAATATGCTGCCTTTCGGATGAATAGGAAAGAGATAATTCCAGCATCTTTCCTCCTCTCTTCACAGCAAATTATGAGCAGCACAACATATGTGGGAAGTTCATTCCTTTTTCTGTTAAGACGTGGAACTATTTGTACAAGGTGAGAAAATATGTCATCTTCCATTCTGAACAAAAGTTAGCAAATAAAATGTTACAGACAAACTGTGTAAGAAATAGGATAGGATAGCAAATTTAGAAATCTGCATAAAAAGCTACAACGTGGCTCACAAAAAAGGGTTTTACATTTGAGTTAATGTAATTATTTCAAAGACAAAGGTCTTGGTGTTCATCCAGTTCATCCTGTGTTTCAAAGACATCTGAGCACAGTAGATTAGGAAAGTTTAGAAGCAGATAACAAGATTAGAAGTAGCTCAGAAGTTAACTCAGGGTCCAGGTGTCTCCCAGGCGTGTCTAACAGTTCACAGCTGTGACAATATGGACAAGAAGGGGGGAATACCTTCAAAAGGGACCGTAATAAGCAACTAGTTGTCAGCACTAAATGCAGGAAAAAAGAAAGTAAAAGAGGTTTTTTATATTAAGGAAAAAAAAGTGATTAAGATGCCACTTAAATAACCTGAAATTTCTCCGTGTACCTGTTCATCAATGACTGCATAAGTATACTTAGTTATTTACCTTTATACTGGAGAGGGTTATAAAACCTATAAAACTATGGGTACAAGTAGTTCAGTGGTGGATCAGGTGCAGAAAAGCTAGTCATTGGTGCATAAGCTTTTCACCTGAGGTGTTTTCTGGATGTAGCTATATTTCCCTTCCTTGATGGAGGAATACATGCTACCAGAATCTCCAAAGACGTTTGATTCTGTCTTCTTTGGCCTTAGATTCTAGAGCAACATGCTCAGATTGTGGAGTACTTACCACTAACTGAATAAAACAAGTGAACTCTAGCTGCTGCATCTGTGCCCACTCTTTTTCCTAAGGTGTCTGAATCGTCCATCTTTCTACTGCTCACTGCACAAGAATCTTGGGGCTGAAAGGGGTCTTGTGAGTCATCCAGTCTTCTCTTTCAAGATGCAGAAACTGTCACTACAACATCCCCTGAGGAGGGTCACATACCCCGCCCTGTGCAAAAGGTGGCCCATCTCTTTACCTCTCCTTTTTAGAAAGTCCAGCCTTATTATTGTATCACAACCTCCCCCTGCAGTTCAGCCCATTAGTTATGGTTATTTCCTCTGGAACCTCCCAAATGCACCTCCATTTTTCTCTACAAATTAGCCCTGTGTGTCTTGTGAAACACACAAAAAACAAATGCATACACAAAAAAAATCACCCCTTAAATTTCTTCCTCACAGAGCCTAACATTCGGGATTCCTTCAAACACCTCTGTCTCAGAATAGCATTCATTACCCCCTAGTCCCCTTGCCTCTGCCACCTACAGCACCCGGCCCCTGAGAGCTAACTCCACAAACTTGTTCTCAGTGCCTTCCATCCAATAGGTACTTTGCTTACCCTCCAGGACATTCTGGGAATCAAATAGTCCCACAAATAGGTGCACAATTGCTACTGGGATAAGTACAGCAACAGAGAGGCATAAGGTGCCTCCAAAGTACCACTGAGAGAGAGGACCAAGGTGGGAAAGTCAGAAAAGGCTGCCCTCAGGGACCTCATACTGAATTAAGATCAGAAGGAAGAGTAGGTATTAACGAGGGGAGGATAGTGAGGGGTCAGTGGGACAAAGGCCCTGACCAGGATGCGGCAGGGAAGCAGGGAGAGGAGAAGGGTACTGTACTTGGAGTGCAGAGAACAGAGGGAGGCCAGGCAAGTGTGCACAGCGCCCTGTGATGGGGAACTCTGTCTTCATCCTAAAAACAAGTAGAAGCCAGTGAAAGACCAGAAGCTTGGGTCTGGGGAGCTTCATGGTCAGGTTTGTCTCTAGAAGACCCCCCCACCACCACCACCGCTAGCTGCAGTGTGAAGAATTCATTAGACAGGACAGCAGTGGCTGGAGGGAGACCAACGAGAAGGCTATCACAGTACTTCGGACAAGAAGGGAGATGGCCTCTTGGGCTAGGGTGGCAAGAGGGAGCAGTAGACTGAATGATTGGAGGCACATTTGGGGATAAAATTGAAAGGATTTGCTGATAAATTAGATATTGACCGAGGCAGCAGAAAGTGCCAAAGACGACTCGAGTTCTCTGCCTGAGTAACAGGATGGATGGTGGTGCATTTTCTCAGGTAGAGAAGAGGTTTTGGGAGAGGGTATGAGTATGAAGAGTGGGTGCTGTGACCAGAAAGCCATTCATCTTCATGAAAGCCACCAGTTGCAATCCTTGGGCATTTACAGGCTATGGAGTGCTGCAGACTGAATGTTTGTGTCCCCCAAGTTCTTATGTTGAAATCCTAACCCCCAGTGTGATGGTATTAGGAGAGGGGCCTTTGGTAGGTGACAGGTCATGAGGACAGAGCCCTCATGAATGGCATTAGTGACCTTGTATAAATGAGAAGCCGGAGAGCTCCCTCCTCCCCTTCTGCCACGGGAGGACACAGCCTAGAAGTCAGCACCTGAAACCGGGAAGTGGGTCTCACCAGGCATCAAGTCTGCCGGCACCTTGATCTTGGGCTTTCAGCCTCCAGAACTGTGAGAAATAAATTTCCGTTGTTTATAAGCCACCCAGTCTATGATATTTTGTTACAGCATCCCGAACAGACTCAGGCATGAAGAAAACCATTGGAGACTTTTTTTGGTGAACAAATAGCTTTTTTTTTTTTTAATTTCTCCCTTCAGATAGAGGAGACTGTTGCATTTACCATGATAAAATAGTTCAACTTTTGTATCATATTTAATAGTCACAAATATTAAGGTTCAGCTTCGTGTTACCACAGCAATTTAACTGTCAATGTTACCTATATATAATCATGCAAATTCCTCCACAGAAATGGGGTAGAATCTCTGCCCTCTATCTTAAATTATACAAGGATCATCATTTTCCTTCTGCTTCTAAAGAAATAAAACTTTTTCTCTACCCAAGCACATGGGGCAAATGCCTTTAGTTTTACCCTGAGATGTCATTTGAGCATTTCATGACTTTTTTTAGAGGCTTTTAAAAATGGATAACTTCGGTATACTCTCAAGATATAACCAACACACTTACTTTAAGGAGCTAAAAACTCAACATTTCTTAAACCAAGCTGTAGTAAAATTTCTATCCTTTTACCTAGAGAGGAAAGCCTGCATCAGCAACCCAACACCCTATGCAGTATTCCAAATCTCAACATAACTTTTTGGGCGTGTGTAAGAGAAGTCCTTAACTTTTATATTGTTATTCAGAGCAGGTATAAGAGCCAAAATGAAGAACTAAGTTTCTAAGGTTCAAATTAAATCCAAATACGTATTTAACAACCCAGCACTGAGGTTAGCATTCACTAAGAAACAAAGCAAGAAATGAAACTTCAGTGATCCTGTTTGAACTGGAAAACTCTTCTTAAGCCATTGAAGGGAAACTTTAGAACAGCCTCCAAAACAAAATCTGGTTCTAATCCTTAATTAAAGTATAGCTACTAAACATAACCCCTGACCCCCAAAGACCATTCTCCTCATTTTAAACTATCAGGGCAGGTCTTGAGCCAGAAATACCTACTATGACTGCAGTGCATGGTTTTTGCCTCATATTATAAACACTTGAGTACAGCTCTTTCTACTAATTAGGACTGTAAGCATCACAAAGGGGTTACACTACACCTGATCCATTTTTACATCTTCATCACCTATAAAAATGTTCCACACACAATATATACGAAAAAACTTGCTTAATCATCAAAGGAATTTCACAAAACAAGATGACAAAGCAGAGCTCTGTTAGGGCAGTATTCAGTCCTATCTAGGTCAACATTGGTATCCATTATTTATATACAAGGACATCAATGGTAACATGATTGCATTTTCAGATAACAAGAATATGGAAAGATAGTAAAAAAAAAAATATGTGTATTAATTTTGTTGGAAGATGACATTATACTAGTTCAAAGGTCTAATTCCAAAAATATATCTTTATATATAGCTATTGTACGTGCCCTCTGGCCCCCAAGACCACTCTCCTCCTTCTGAGCAGATTTACCATTAAATAGGCAAGACATGGCAGATCAGGTCTTAGATCTTATTTCTTGTTCAGAAAGAAGTTTTCTATTCAAGAGAGAGCAAGGCACCAGATCATCCCAAGTTCTTGTCTATTAATTAGTCATCCTGTACTTTCTGATCCCTCATCTGTGGGACACATGGAAGAAGAGATTTAAGTTGATGAAGCCATAGCAGGGCAGTATAAGCTCTGTTGCTGTCACTAGATTGTTAAGAGATCGAGCATGGTAAAATGGGTCCAGTTTTAAGCCAGGCAGATGGGAATTCAAATTTGCCTTCAGTACTTTCTGGCTGGGTGGCCTTGGGCAAGGCCTCTTACAGTCTCAAAGTCTGCCTTCCTGTACCTTTGTAATGAGGATCCATCCCATGGGAATGTAAGGATTAGAGACAGCCAGTGCAGGTCCTAAAACCATAGGCATTACTAACCTCCTTTCTAACTTTCCAACAAGCTTCCCAAGGTTAGCCATGATTGACTCTGACCTCATTTCTCTAATTCTGTGAGACGTTATGCTGCAGAGCTGGTTTCAGAAAGGAATTGAATATGTTATTTTTCTTATTTTGTCCATTAGTTTATATAGCAAGTTAAGATATCAGCACAATGCTCATAGCTGTTCCAGGTCATCCCAAATGGTTGTCAACTGGGGAGGGGACCACCCATTCAGTCCAAGTCAGAGGATCCTGTTAAACTCTAATAGTCTTTGGTATGAATTTTGTAACATTTAAAAAATAAACTGTACAAGCAATATAGCCACATCTCTGAAAATTTATAATACTGAGAAGGGGTGGGGGGGAATCACTTAATCCACATTCCACAGTTCCAGCCCCATCATTTTAGCCTCTTCCCCCTCCCTGTTACTCCCTCCCCTCTCCCCATAATGAGGCCTGAAGGAGCCTGTGCCAGCGTGGCCAATCTAGAACAAGCACCTGGGTATCTGGCTTTCCACCTCAAAAGCAAGCACGCGCTGAGACCTGGAAACCAGGAGATCTCCTTGTAATCTCGACACCTTGCCTAAATAAGAGATAATCTGGACCAGCTTAGCTCCCTCCCTTAGTGAGCACAGTCTGAATTTCCATCACTTGTAAAATCATTAAAGCACTGAGTAAGAGCAGTTTCCCCTCAAACAGTAATAATAATTCTCATTTTCCAAATTATGCATCAACTTTTTGGGAAACCTGTCATTAGAGGATTTTCTGTCTGCTGACCTTTGCTTTCACATCTTGGAAGTGTTTTATTAAGTAGGGCATCTTGTTCAAATACAGGACACTGCCACTGTCTCCCATGCGGTTTTGCAGTTCTAGTTACAAGCATGATACACACGCAATTTATGACTCCTTGGGTCTTCGATGTGGCTACACATTTGTCCCTTACCACTGCCATCCTTTTTCCTAAGTGAACCACCAGATTTGAGTGAATCAGATACAGCTACTTCTTCTTACAATTTGGTACAATTCAGAAAAGCAGTTTTTAGAAATGCTTTTTTCATAGATTTTAAGGGATAGAATGATGTAAATCTCAAAACAATAAAATGAATGCATGGTTTTTAAAAAGAAGTGATCAAACATTTTAGCAGGTTTTTTAATATTTAAACTCCCACTTGCTAGTCTACTACTAGAAATTCTAACTTTTGATTGGCTAAGAAGACTAAAATCAGCAGTGCTCCATCCCCTAACTTCCACCAAAAAAGTGACTAATTACTTCTGAAAGATCTTCACAGCTCATTAGTGATCTGTTTAAGGCTATCATACTTACAGTCTACACAATGTTTTTTTGTTTGGCAAATCCTGGTGATATTAACATAGCCATAAATATATACAAAAAGACAAGTGTATTTCTAGGGCCTGCTATTATTCTTTGTCGAGATATTAATAGTTTAAAAATTTGTATTTGATGCCTGAGAAAATTTTCAAGGAATCCACACAATTTAACTCTGATAGTTTAGTCCAGCTATTCAGAGGAAAGGAAAGCAAGAGGTTGTTGTTTTGGGGTTTTTTTGGTTTGTTTTTTTTTTAACTGAACTTGAGCTTAATCTCAGGATCCAAATGTTCCAAGTTCAAATAAATCCCCCACATGCCGGCTTGCTCCTTTGCCAAATCTGAACAGCTGAAAGCAAGTGCCGACTTGTGCCTACAAACAGGTAAACTAGCAGAAAATAAATCACCAAATGACATAAAGGCAACACCCAGAATCCAACCCCCATTAACCTTAAAGGTAATGTAAACAAAATGGTACCTGTTCTTCGTCTCTTTGGTTTCTCAGCATCGATAAATATTTTCTAATTGCATGGAGGGGGTATTTTTTGAAATAAGAGAATCTTGACTGAGGCAACAGATTATCCATGGTGAGGAAAGCACGAAGAGCCTTATGTGCCCCTCCCTGTCAGAAACCACATGAAATCTAGAAGCTGCACAATTCCTCAGATGCCTAGAGATTTGCTTGTAGCTTGACCACTTTCCTGCAAACAAAGCAGACCTTCTCCGCGCTGCTTCCTCTTTTGGGTAGAGTTCTTGGTGAAAGCAGACAGCCACGTCCCAACGCCGTCCTAAAAGCATCCAGAAATGCAATGCCCAGAGGGCAGCAGGAGCCAGGAGGAATCCAGGGGCTGGTCCGCCGAATGCAAATTGCTTAGTGGTAGTGGTGCGACTGTCCTATTTCTAGCAACAGCATTCTGTTGCAAGCTATGTTAATATTAGGTAGCTGGTGACTTTCCACACCCACAGACTCTCATGAGGTTTAATCTTAATTCTTCTGACAGCCTTTCTAGCTCTTAAAGAGGACATGACACGTGTTTTTTTCCTGTTTCCTTCCAGAATTCTTATCAGCATGAGCACACACAGACAACCCTCAGCGGCATCTCAGCTCTAAAGTGTTGAATCATTCAGCCTTGAGAAGCATTGTTTCAGGGGATTTCTAAAAAAAAATTAACAAATTACTTCACTCTTCATTGTTACCAAGGAGTTCAATGTCAGCACTTAAAACAGTCGGTTTACACTGTCATGCATTATGCAACATGCTCAGTAACCAGATACTTTACGTCAATTGAACAATAGCTGCAAACAGATTCTGTTCTGAGTTAAAGGGCTCCTCTCCAAGAATCCTTATCGCAAAGTCACAGGCTGAATCCAGGAATATTCAATTTCCCCAGGCTTTATTCTGAGTTTAAGGAAGAAAAAATGTTATACATGTACTTTCTAACTGTTATAAAAAGGATTCATGCTTAAAAAACAGAACATGATAAGAGGTCTGTGGTCTTAGAGGACATGAAATCATAAAATTTGAAAGTTCAATATTTTCTTAATACTCCATAGAAGTCACAGGGTTTCTGAACAAAGTCCCCAAGTAGGCTTTGCTATTTTACTACCCTTTTTAACTTTGCAGTAGCTGGTTTATTTGATGAAACATTTGGCCACTTCTGTGAGGGGCTGTCATGTAGAGTCCAAGTGTACATCAGCCAAAAATCATGAGGCCCGGAGATTTGCTTTCAAGTGGAAAAGGAGAGCTGGTCTTCTCCCCTTCAGAGCTATAGCACTGCAGGCTTGGGTGTAGGGGACAAGCAGAGCTTGGGGAACCAATGTTGCAGCCTGCGCCGTCCCTCTGGACAGCTTCCCTGACACCCTGGCTGGGCCACTTGCCTTCAGGGAACACACTTGATCAGCTAGCATGGGCTGTGCTGTGAGTAGCCCAGGCCATCTGTCAGGCTGGCGTCAGCCCACTTGCAAGGTGATCTTCCAGTCTCATCAGGACCAGGCTGGAAATTCCGAGAAGTCCTTTGCATAATGCTGCTGGGGCCAGCTCCTCAGAGGAGGCCCTGCCCTCCTGCCCCCTCTCCAGGCACACAGCCACATGCTGACTGACAGAGGCTTTGGCAGCCCTGCTCCTCCGTAGGCTGAGGACAGCCAGCTCTAATGAGGGTCCCAGGGAAGCAGTGTGCTTTCAAGCCACCAGAATGCTAAGGGCACGTGTTGTGCCCTCCCTGCCGGCTCTGGCCCTGGGAAGAGGGGTGGCCCTGAGGGCATTGAGAACAGGCAGAGATCCATTTATACACACGCTCCAGGAAGCCACAAGCTGCCCTTTTGATTCTCTTTTTGAAAATATCTGAAACTTCAGAGCGGCCTCTTATCATGGGCAGAGCCACACCCTCACAGCACGGCTGGTGATCAAAGCCTCTTCCCAATGGAGCAGCACAAAGCAGACCTCATTTCAAATCGTTGTTTCACGGTCACCTTTTCCTGGGTTGAGGAGAGTGATGAAAAGAGAGGACGAGGGAGGAAAAAAAAAAAAAAAAAACCTAAACCCAAAACTCTATCCTGACAAGCATAAAAAGCATAAAAAGAAAAACTGGTGAAACAAATGCAACTAAAATTCCCTTAGGGGTTTAGTTGGTAATAAATACAAATCGTGTCTAATATTTACTGGGCCTTTGGGCCAGGCACTGTGCTAGATTCCTTACATGTATTATCTCATGTAATCCTATAGCACCCTCTGGGGCAACTGAGGCTCAGAGAGGGTAAACAACTTGCCAAGGTCACACAGCTACAAATCAGAGAAGGGATTCCAACCAAACAGCCCTGCCCCAGAGTCTCGGTTCCTGATCAGTACAATGCACAGCCTCTCAGCCCACATCCAGAAATGGATTCCTGAGGACCCCTCTAAGGATTAACCTGAAGAAGGAAAGGTGTGGATATGGCCTGTTAAAAGAAAATACAAATGTCGATGATGGGAATTTACAGACCAAGATGATTAGGTTAGAGGCCAGGTGCATCTTCACGAAAAATCCTGCAACTTCCTATCCTGGATTCTCTATAAATAAGGCTAATACTCATTATTTACCTCTTAAAGATTCCTTTATGAAAAGATTCTAGTGATCTTGAAGAGTTTGTATCTGTAGACGTAGGTTTTCTGCTTCCCAAGCTTGGAAAACTGCTCTAATCTCAGTTTCTGTTCGACATAGGTTGCAGTGGTCCATTTGTCTCAATATTTAACACAAATATGATGTGGGATTTTATATACCCGGTTTCTCAGGCGAGTGTCATCATCCCTTTGTTTTCACAGTGTGGCCACCTCTGCACCTCCACCTGGAGGGGTGCCGTGTCGATTGCCACTGTGACTCAGCTGCCTTGGCAAAAGGCAGTCGGCCACAGTGCTGGTATCTGCAGTGTGTGTCTGCAAGGACCAGAAGAGCTCAGTGTAGCTGCCTCAAGCAATAAGAGGTTTATCCTGCCCCCTGCAAAGTACACAGTAAAGAGCGGAATGATGACCTGTTATTTGTACAACTCCCTCCCACCCCTTGTCCTCTATTCAATAGAAACATAACCAGCAGAAACCACAAACCCGGGAAAGCCACTGATGGAGGCTGCAGTCCCACTGGGAAAGGATATTCCTGTGTTCTCTCTGATTTCTAAGAATTACCTTCTTTTTCACAAGTAGCTTAGAATACGGGGAATCTCAATCTCTTCACTTGAAGGGCAATATAAAGAGGCAAAACCAAAGCCGGAAAAAAGAGTTACGAGGGGGTGAAGAGAGAGGTTTTACAGTTTACTCCTTTGCAAATGTTGGAGAAGATGGGATGAAAATGTGGGTTTGTGAAGCCACCTAGCACCATGCGTTGCACACAGTAGGTATTTCATTAATGCATGCCAATGTATATTTATTAAAGGGGAAAGGCAAAGAGGAAAGAATGGGACCTAAGTACCACATTTAGGATGAGAAAAAGGAAAGGAAAACAGAAAACTTGTCTCTAGGATACCGTTAAGTTGGCGGAGTTTACACATTGCATCAGAACAAAAACTAAAACCCCATTAATCCCCTTCTCTTTTTCTTTCCCGTCAGAGCTGAGAGTTTCCATCAAGAAAATGGTTCCAGTCTCCGAGAATTAATCCAGCCCAGACATCAAGTGAAGGGCAGGCAATTAAGATGATGGAGAAGCAGCGAGCCCAGGAAACAGAAACCATTTTTCATTATGAATCTCACTGAGAAATCACTCTCTTCCCACTAGGTCTGTGGAAACTGGCCCAGTCTCCTGATCCCCCAAGGACAGTTTTTTTTTTTTTTTTTTTTTTTTTTTTTTTTTTTTTTTTTTGCTGTACGCGGGCCTCTCACTGCTGTGGCCTCTCCCGTTGCGGAGCACAGGCTCCGGACACACAGGCCCCGCGGCCATGGCTCGCGGGCCCAGCCGCTCCGCGGCATGTGGGATCCTCCGGGATCGGGGCACGAACCCGTGTCCCCTGCATCGGCAGGCGGACTCTCAACCACTGCGCCACCAGGGAAGCCCCCCCAAGGACAGTTTTAAATGAAATCAGGAGAGAGGAGAGGGAGACATTTACCGCTGATCACGCAACACCAACATTCTGCTTTTTTGTGCCATTAAAGCACTTGTGCTACTTCCTATGACATTTTCTCAGTGCCACCACCATGTATGGGGTAATTATATTTGCATATGGTGCATTTTTACTTTCCCAGAATGCATGTCCAACCCCCCCCACCCATGTTCCTATTATAACCACCGTTCAACCATTGTTGATGTTTCTAGCTGCTCTATGAGCTACACCATTTTTATGCCTTCTGCTTCCTGGTTTCAAGGATTGATTTCTCAGATTTAACAATGACTGGGAATTCCCTGGTGGTCCAGTGGTTAGGACTCAGCGCTTTCACTGCTGTGGCTCAGGTTTAATCCCTGGTCGGAGGAACTAAGATCCTGCACGCCACGCGCTCAGCCAAAAAACAAACCAAAAAAACACCAAAAACAGCACCCATGGGACACTTGTCTTCCACGCCCAAAAAAGAAACAGTTCTTTTCTGCATCATTTAGGACAAACTTGAACATGCCTCAGAATCACCTGGAGGGCGTGTGAAAGCCCCGCTTGCGGCCCCGCCCTCAGAGTTTCTGAGACGGTAGGTCTGGGGGGAGGAGCAAGGGTTTGCATCTGCAACAACTTCCCTGGTGAAGCTAACACTGCTGGTCTGGGGACCTCACCCTGAGAACCACTGGTTTGGGTGCTGTCAGGCAGGCACAGCGGCAGAGGGCTTCTCAAGTGGTTTCAAGGACAAATACCCTGTTTGCTGGAGCACTCTGAGAGCTCCCATCAGATCCACATCTTAAAATGCACTCCCCTGGTGGTGGTGGTTTTCCCTGGACCCATCTCTTTCCTTGTAGCCACTCTTCCACAAGGGAGCCCCTGCACGTGGCAGATTCCAAATGGGCCTCACACCAAGTCCTGTCTCCTCAGTCATATCTTGACTTGATGTCCGGTTTCTCTTAAACTCTCGCTCAGCTCCTCTTACCAAGTCACGGGGGGCACGAACGGTATTCTCAGCTCAGGTATCAACTCTCTCTAAGCCCAGGGCCAGAAACCACAGCCAGCTCTACCCAACACCCCCTCCTTCCCTCTTCTGCCTCTGACACCTTGTTCCCTTACAGCTGGGGAAGGAGGAATCTCACTTGGATCAGGAGCCCATCCCACCAAGAATCTCCCAAATCTCAGTCTTCCTCACACCCGCCCCAACTCTGTCTTCAGTGCAACTCTGTTTGGGGATGGATCCTCCCCTAACCCTGTCTCCTCTCATCCAGTCTTGAGTTTTCTCTCAGGATTTAACTGAAAACCATTCTTTTGTCAGAAACATGACACATCCCCAGCAAGCTGACTGTTCCTGGTGGGTTTGGGGCCACGTCTCTGGAGCCGTGTCACCTTCCCCTCAGGACACGGTTTCCTTCTAGCCTCCCCTTGGCCGCCATGCTTTGCTCCTTCTGAAAGGATGAGCACCAACCCAGGAGAAGAAGAAAGAGGAGAGCAGGGATGGGTCAACCCGGAGGAACTTTCAAATTGGTGGTTTTATACACAATTATAAGTTTATAATTGTGTATAAAACTAATAATATGGTTTTAGAAATAAGGAAAATATACATTTTCCTTAAGTAAAATAGTTCTGCTAAGTAGGAGGCTGGAGGGATGGGTGGGTGGGGCAGGATAATGTGTTCCGCTCTAACGCCTGGTGGTTGGAAAATTAAGGATGTAACTGAAAGCAGATGTATGATTGAGGTAGGCCTCCGTTGGCAGGTGATGGCCCTTGGGATAAAGAAGGGGTCTAACCCCGCTTTCCCATTTCTCTGACTCCATTGCCTGGGAAAAAAACTAAGGGGCCAGAGAGCATGGTATCTCAGATGGTACTCAAATTTGTCTTGGGTTCTGGTGGGGAGGCCCAGGCCTGAGGTGTTTATTTGGGTAACTCACCCAATTTGGTCAGGGGGTCTGCAGGAGGTGGCAGCCAATGTTTTCTAAAAGAAAGATAATGTGCATGCAATTTGGGGTAGAGAAATTTCTTGTCAGTGAGGCATATAAAGTCCTGTTCTTCCACACTATGATCCTTGATTTTTTTAAATAACAATACAAAAGGCAATTACCCTCCACAGTGGAAATATGTGTCTTTCCTCAGTTGGATCACCAAAGAGCATTAATATTGGTGTAACCCAGACGCTACATAGGGTATAATGGGTGATTATGACCAGAATGTAAATTTGTCTTTATTGCTAAAACCTTAGGTAGCAAAGTCAGAGGTATATGGGATCATTTATTTATTTATTTATTTTTGTGAGACTTGTTAAGTGTTTTTTTAAAAATTTGCCAATCCTTTGGTCTACAGACCAGCACTGTTGGCATCACCCGGTCCTGTAAGCTTGTTAGGAATGCAGGATCTCAGGATCCACCCTTGATCTCCTGAATCAGAATCTGAATTTTGACAAGATCTCCAGGTGACTCATATGCATATGAAAATCTGAGACCACCACCTAGGAATAAACACAGAACTCCTACACACGCCCATTGCACCCCACACATAACTTGATTCCACCACTTAACTCTCCAAGATGCCTGTTTCTTGTCTGTAGCCTCTTGGCTGGGAACTTCTTCACTGACCTCCTTCAGGCCAATGACTGTATCTTGTCCATTGTTACATCACAGGGGCTCAATAGGGTTTTGTTTAAAGATGAATGACTGGGCTTCCCTGGTGGTGCAGTGGTTGAGAGTCCGCCTGCCGATGCAGGGGCCACGGGTTCGTGCCCCGGTCCAGGGAGATCCCACATGCCGTGGAGCCGCTGGGCCCGTGAGCCGTGGCTGCTGAGCCTGCGCGTCCGGAGCCTGTGCTCCGCAACGGAGAGGCCACAACAGTGAGAGGCCTGCGTACCGCAAAAAAAAAAAAAAAAAAAAAAAAAGTAAAGATGAATGACCGATTGTACATGTAATGTAGCATTTGGGTATGAGCTGCCTTGAGTTTTCCCAGGTCCTGTTGGCCTCTGAATCCAGACTGGTTATGTTAAGAGTAACAGCCCTCTGGCTCATGTCTTCATCTGTTCACGTAGGCCTTCCTGTTGCTGCAAACTGCCACCTGACTATTTCTGGGAGCTTTCGGATGTGTGTCTCCTACAGTTTCAAGCAAATCCTGGCCAGCTGCCAGGTAGCATTCACTGTTCCCTGTTTCTGTTCTGGTGCCCCAAGCTGTTCACATGTCACTGCTGTTGTCACCTGGTATGTCCCCTGTGTACCCACAGTGAGGCCTTGAGGCTCTTGACGTCCAAAGCATCTTCCAGTCTCCTCATTTAACTCACTGCTCTCTGTCCCTGCACATTGCTGGTCAGGAGCAGTCCTTCCAGGGGTGCTCCTATTCATACATTCTTGGAAGGCTCTTCAACTGCAGCTCCCAGGACCCCCTTTCAATCCTCCCCACCCTTCTGTCTTCAGCACAGCTTAGAGCCCTTACTGTGGGTTCCTCACCTCACCAAACACCCTTCTGGGCAGAATCCCCTTTACAATGACTCCAGGCCAATATTCCAACCTCAGGTTCCACACCTGGGTCCTGGAATTAAATACCCATGACCTGCCACCAAAGGAGAACCAAGTTATTTGCTAGATATAGTCTTCAGCCATGGACCACCTCCCTTTTTCTCAGGGGCAAGTCACATCCATATCTCCAAGTGCTTCCATGAAAGTTTGAAGTGAGGGCCACACTGCCCCTTTCTCCCATGCTGAGGTGTAGACCCATTATCACTATAAGGGTCTCTGCAAAGTAATACATCTCACAGAATAATTTCTCTGCTTTTCCACTTGCTTGACTTTTTCTCAATTGACAAAGACTTGAGTCCTTGACCAAACTTGAGTCAGCTCCTTTGAGTTTTCACTTTAACTATGTCCCAACCTTGCCTGCTTAGTCCAGTTTTGGCAGAAGTCTTGCTGGGTCAGTTTAGATTAAATTTTTTATCCTTGATATCTTATCACCATGGCTTGTCTTCAGCAAGAATCCCGTTGAGTTGGTCTAGTAAGAATCCCGTAGCCTTGATCTTTCCTCTTAGTAATTTTCCATCCATTGACCCCCAACCCTGATCCTTGGCTGTTGTTGGGATGCACCGCACAGGCCTGCAAGCCTTGTAATTGCCCAGCCTCCAGACTGAAGAAACAGCTCAGAGACAGTGACAGAGACATCAACAGTTTATTGGATAGGGGATCTTACAGGTTTGAAACAAAAGGTCCTGGAGTGATATCCCACCATCTATGGCAGATGGGAGGCAAGACATGACAGCAATCTTTGCTCCTGTGGGAGAAGGAGGCTACCATTTATAGGGGCAATTGATGTCAGGTTGACTCATCAGTTACCAGGGAAACAAGAGGTTGGGCCAGGGGGCAAGCATGTAGGCAGTTACTGATTAATAAGCCCTATAATTAAGAGCATTGGATAGTCATGTGAGTGAAGCAGGGACTGGTCGAGAAGGGCATGTACAGAGAGCAAGAGAACAGCCATCTTGAGTGGCCTTACCATACAGCGATCAACCTCCACTTGTCCTTGGTATTTTCGGAGTTCAGCACTCTCTCTCTCCCCCACTGCCAGACCTCCCTTGAAGTAGTCCCTCTTGAATAAAGTCTCCTTTACCATCTTTAACAAGTGTCATGAATAAGTTTTTCTTTAACACAATAGGGGTAAGAGGCTCAAGAGGGTTGTAAAACATGTTTAGGTTAAAGCCTTTGAACCTTTTTATATGATTCTAGTACAGTGCTTCTCAATCTTTCTTGTGCATATAAATCACCTGGTAGGTCTGGCGTGGACAAAAGATTCTAGACTTCTGACAAGTTCCAGGGTAATGCTGATGTTCCATGCACTCCACTCTGATTAGCAAGAGTCCAGCACCTCTTTTGGAATGCAAAATCAACAGTATCACAGAGCCTCCATGGAAACTTCAATTTTAATGTCTTGTCACACGAGTGTCCCCTGTATTGTTCATCACAATTTGCTATTTTTCTATTCACTTGTTTCTTTTATTGTCTCCTCCCCTGGAATGTAAGCTCCACAAGGACAGGAAACACACCCACATATCACTCATCATTTTATTCCTAACACCCAGAGGAAACAGCAACAAAATTGGAAGCCGGAGCACAGGAGAACAAGTGACACGTGACTCAGCAGAACAGAGGAGCTGAAGCCTAAGGCAGCAACACAGAAAGCTGAGAAGAAATCCAACGCGTCCTGCAGAATTCCCCAGAGGCCCAGGAATTGGCAGAGCAAATAACTCTGGAAGTGGGGGTGGACACAGGAAGGTCAGCTGAAAAGCTGTAAGAAGCATTTGGACCAGATCCCTCCTGACTCCATTAAGGAAGGGACTGAAACTACCTTGCAGAAGATTGGTGATTATCTTCTCTTTTGTTCATTTGGTCTTTTGGGTTTGTGCCCCTCCTCCTTTATTTTAAAATACATTGACTCTTCTTTGAGAGGACACGGAAGGAAGATGAATCCTCCCCGTGTGCAGCTGCCTCCTCTTTCATTCTTTAGGTCTCAGCTTAAATAACACCCCCTTGGAGAGCGTTTCCATAGAATATCTAAAATAGGTTCTGTCTAGAATAGGTTCCCCCTGACTTTTTTTTCTCGCTAGCTGAGTCCTTTTCTGTTGTAACTGGTTCATTGAACACAGGGAACTCATAGGTTCACATAAAAAGAAACATTATTTTAGACGTTTACTGTCCCTTTAAATATGGTGTGTGTGTGTGTGTGTGTGTGTGTCTGTGTGTCTGTGTGTGTGTGTGTGTGTGTGTGTGTGTGTGTGTGTGTGTGTGTCCCTCACCTTCCTCTATATAGGAGTTAGCTTTTGGGCACTCCCCATGACATTTTTAGTTGCTCAAAGGAACTGGAAAATCCTACAGTAACTTTAATTCATGAGCACAATTTCAATTTGATACTGCCTAGTCTCAGAAAAAAGTTTTTAACCTGATTTACCTGTAAGTCTTCTCCCTTCCCTCCAGCTGAGACCTGCTAAGCTCTGACCACTTGCAATAGAAGAACAAGGAGTGATCCTCCTGCTCTCTTTCCCAGACTAACATTTCTCCTCATCCCCTAGCTTGCTAACTGAGATTTCTGGATCTGCCAGTGCAAAGGCAGGGGGTAGGAAGAGAAGTAATAAGGATGGAAAGTTCTCTCTTGCCTGGTGCTGCTGTGAGATGTCCTCATTCTCTCTGGGTGAGGTGGTTGTTTAGAACTTTATCTTCCCCTGATGGTTCTCCATTCATTAAAGCCTTTAGCACCTGGCTCAAGTTATCCTCTCCACCTCAGGCCTGCCACCATCCTGTAATGCATGTCAAACCTGTCAGTATTTTGGCTTTTGGGCTTTATAACTTGCTTAATAAGACTTCCCTAGCCCTGAAGTTGTAAAAGTATTTCTATATATTTTCTAATGTGTTTTATTTTTTTTACATTTAGATACTTAATACCATTTAAATTTTGTTTTTGTACATTTGTCCCTTGGCATCCATGGGGGATTGGCTCCAGGATCCCCCCCAGATACCAAAATTTGTAGATGCCCAAGTCCCTTATATACAATGGTGTAGTATAGTCAGCCCTCTGTGTCCGCACACTGCGCACCTGCATATTCAACCAACTTTGGATTGAAAACATTTGGGGAAAAAAATTCTGGAAAGTTTGAAAAAGCAAAAATTGAATTTGACATGCACTGGCAACTATCTGCATAGCATTTATATTGTATTAGGAATTATAAGTAATCTAGAGATGATTTAAGGTATATGGGAGGATATACATAGGGTATATGCAAATACTATGCCATATTATATAAAGGACTTGAGCATCTGCAGATTTTGGTATCTGCAGGGTCCTGGAAAAAATCCCCTGTGGATCCTAAGGGACAACTATATTCAGTTCTAATTTATACCTGTGTATTAGTTTGCTAGGTCTACCATAACGAAGTACCACAGACCGAGTGTCTTAACAGAAAAGTATTTTCTCACACCTCTGGAGGCTAGAAGTTTGGGATCAAGATGTCAGCAGGGTTGGTTTTTTTTTAACCCTTTCTTTTTGGCTTGTAGATGGCCATCTTCACCCTGTCTTCACATGGGTTTCCCTCTATAAATGATCTGTGTCTAAATGTCCTCTTTTATAAAGATCCCAGTCTTTATTGGATTAGTACATGTGCTAATGATCTCTTTGTAACCTAACTACCACTTCAAAGCACTTATCTCCAAATACAGCCACATTCTGAGGGACAGGGGATTAGGACTCTAACTTATGAATTTGGGCAGGTCTGGGGGTGAGGCAGGGGGACACAATTCAGTCCTAACTTGGATCTGTTTTCAGATGCTCTATTTGTCCATTTCTGTGTTATCACAGGTACAAATTTATAGAGTACTTAGAAAACAATCTACTACTTAGAAGTTAACTTTCCTTAATAGTTTAGTTGTTACATCCTTCGTAAAACTTTCCTCAATCTCTTCTTTCTCCTACTAGAAAAAAAAATCTCTCATTGTATTTGATTTGAACCTCTATTATAACAATGTTCCCTTTATAAAGAGGTGTGTCAACTTCTAGCTTCAAACTAGATTGCAAGCTCCCAGAGGTCAAATAATTAAATTTAAAATTACTAATTATTCATATTTGACATTATTAACAGCAGATTGTTAATGACTTACTATGCTGTAAACACTGTGTTGTGAGTTTTGCTTGCACCATCTCATAAGTACCCTGAAGTAGGAATAAGGCTCAAAGAAGTAAAATTACTTGCCTGAGGGAACATAGCATGTAAATGACCAATTGACAATTTCAACAGAGTTCTATTTCACTCCAAATCCCAAACTCTTAACCACTGCACAGTATTGCCTTCCTGGCTATTTTGTAACCTCCTCCATCTCCAAGCAGAATGCCTGGTGCACAGTAGGTCCTAATATATATGCTTATAAAATGAACTAAGCTGAAAAGCACACCAATCAATGTTTATGTTGTCATCCTTTCGTTTAAAGTCCTGTGACTAGTGAGCTATTTTAGGTCTGTATTACTGTGGTTAAAGTAACAGATATGTGGCTAGGGTCCTCTTTATCTCCATGACACATGGAGCCTGTACTTCCAAATAATGACAGTCACCTTTTCCTGTCTGTGCACTCCTGGTCTTTAACATAACTCTTGGCTCAAACCAAGCTCCATTACAGCTGTTTATTTAATGCTACCATTTCTCAGCACATCAATGCCATAAAAAGTTCTCATTTGAAGATAAAAAATAAAACAACTTTTGTGAAAGAGATTAGCACATAGTCAACCAACAATAATTCTCCATTATCACTGGAGAATTTATACACTGGTTTACCTATGAGTGGTATACTATATAACAATGTATATGATGTGGTGTGTATCTTAGCTTGGGCTGCCATAACAAAATACCACAGACTGGGTAGTTTAAACAACAGAAATTAAGTTACTCACACATCTGCAGGCTGGGAATCCAAGATCAAGGTGACAGCAAATCTGGTTTCTGGTAAGAACTCTTCCTGTCTTGTAAACAGCTACCTTCTCACTATGTCCTCACATGGTCTTTCCTCCGTGGGTGCACACAAAGACGGAAAGACATTGAGAGCGCTCTGGTGTCTCTTCTTAAAAGGACACTAATCCTGTTGGATTTGGGCCCCACCTTTTTGACCTTGTCAAAACATATTTACTTACTTAGAGACCACATCTTGAGGTTAGGCCTTCAACATATGAATTTTGTGGAGACACAGACATTCAGTCTATAACAATGGGTCAAGTTGCCTCAGGATGGAAACAGGCCCTGGAAGATCTTAGCACATTGTTGAGCTCAGGAAGTATGACCAGAACAATGCCTGTTTCTACCTAAACTGTTTCATCTTCCTACATGTAAGGACCCACATCTCTATAAAGTTCTGAACCATACTGCCTACTCAGAGTTTATTTATAATGCTTGAGTTTCCTGGATGAAAGTTCTCTGTATTACTTAATGGTGTAAAAAATTTAATCAAAATGAATAAAGTCTCCATTACTCTCTATCTTCAGCATTAAAATACTGATATAATTCTCATCCTCATTCACAGTTGTTTTATTAAAAAAAAATTTTTTTGAGTTATTTCCTTGAATTATCCCAAACAATTGAGACAGGCTGGGACCTGGGAGCCTCTGCTGCGGGGCTTTCACCTGGACAAAGCTCTCCTCAAGTAACAGAAGATCAATACAAAGAAACTCTAAGGGACTAAAAATAGCTGTATGCATGCACAGTTGGGGGAAATTATGGACAACAAGATACAAAAAGACCAAAAGCCCCCCAAAAACAGGGTGTTGGGAACAAAAGCAGGGTACTGCAATGCACCCTGCACACAGCACCACCAAGGGGGTGGGCAGACCATGTAAGCCACCCTTCCGGCCCGACCCATGGACCCACCCCTACACTCACCCCATATAAGGGACCAACTCACATCCTCTCAGGGAGCAAGAAAGGGCACCTGTTACTTGTTTTCGCTCCCTCGTGCTTTTCCTGTCTGTGCACTCCCGGTCTTTAACATAACTCTTGGCTTGAATTTCTTAAAGCCTTGCTTGAATTTCTTGTCTGGCCTCTTACCAATTTCTATTGATTAAGGAAGCCAAGAACCCTGGTCAGTAACATACTTTGTGGCGACCATGAAGGGACATTGTCCCCTTCCTGGGAGAGGACCTGGGCACCTCCAGGGTCATCGCATGTAGCTTCCCTGTGGGTGATAAGTGGCCGCCTGAACCTCTTGTTTCAGTGTCACCATGTTTGGTAGTTCTGCCTTTCTGGCCCCTGGGGGCCTCAGTACCCTCATTCAGGCAACGTTTTCCCCCTCCCATTTGTCCTTTTTTCCTCACCACTTTCCCTTTCCCTCTCCCAAAATCTCTCTACTTCTCTCTCCTCTCCTCTCTCTGTCCTATCCTTCCAAGAGAGTGGACGTCGGGCAGCTACAGTATCACTCCTCTCAGCTTGTGAGACCTGCTCCCTCTGGCCAGCAATGGCTCACCTTGACGGGTGACAAAGAGGTGGGAGAGGCTCGCCTCATACCGTGCAGATCTTGGTCCAGCAGGCTCTCCCTAATGGACGATTTCTGAGAGTGATAGAAGTTCAAACCTCATATCGTGTAGTGGCTGGAAGTCCAATCATCCAATATTCTCACCTTTATCTTCCTGCCGCCAAGAGAAGTCCCACTGGGAACGGGCTACAGCAGCAGAGATTTCTATATACTGGTGTGTGCGTGGGTGAGAGTCCCACCTGTAGGTTGGGGGCCCACAGACGATGTACAACTGTCTCTTTTCCAGGCTTGATCACCCCGGTGGGCGGTGGACAGGGTGCTCCCTCTTCCACTGGACTTTCTGGAATCGCACAGGTTGGTGCCTGAACAGACACCCTCGGGGGACAGGTCGAAATGACAGTCTCCTTCTGTCTCTTTCTCTTTTTCAGTCTTTTCTGTGCATCCTCCCTTTGCCTCTCCCTTGGTCCTCACCGCTACACTCCCATCCCCTTCATCCTAAAGACTACTTGTTTGTGTCTTTAAGTTTCTGTTATTGGTACATGTTGAGTCTTAGTGAAATTAAAAGGATCTTTGTTTTATGTAGCTTTGTTTGTCCAACTGCTCCTGCAAGTCTCTGCTGAAATTGTGGGCATGGAGGGGCACTAACGCAGCCCACGTTACCTGAGACTCCAGCCTTGGGTTACTTAGTATGAGTTTAAAGAACAGAAAAAAAAAAAAAAAAAAAAAAGGAGCTTGCATTTCTCTCCCCTGCGTTTAAAGTGTAACTGTTCTGTGGGGCTCTCAGGAACTATCTGATCCCCCTGTTGTCCCCCAGACTGAGGGGAAAAAAAAAAGGCCTTTTTAAACTCAGGTAGGAAAACTATAAAATCTCTGGTTCTGTCTGTCTTTATGTAAAAATTAACTTGTAAATGAGCTGTATTTAATTGGCTTAAAGGAAATTGAGCACTTATATACATTCTCAGAGATATAAAACAAACTCACCAGAGTACATTTCAGATTAATGTAAACATGGGAAACGCCCAGAGAATACCCCAAGGTTCTCCTCTGGGCTGCATTCTTAATAACCGGAGACAGTTTAAATTAGACAGTTTAAAAAGAAAGAAATTGATTTTCTTTTGCAACGCAGCCTAGCCCCAGTATGCCTTGAGTGACCAGGAGAAATGGCCACGGAATGGATCCCTTAACTTTAACAGCATTTTACGACTAGGTCTATTTTGTAAGCAGTCCCAAAACTGGGGAGAGGACCCATATGTGCAGGCCTATATGAAATTTTATCAAGACTCCAGTCTGAGGGATTCCTGTCATGTGTGTAGGCTCTATTCCTGTGCTGCCCCCAAAAGATTCAGAGCCAGACCTTCTCACAGACCCCCTCTTTCAACGGCCAACTAGTCATCGGCACACCCAGCCTCCTTCTCAGGCCCCCGTTTCTTCCCCTTCACCACCTTCTTCAGCTCCCAGACCCCCACCTTACCCTGTCAAATCAGAAACCCCCAAATCAGAGCCCCAGTGTTTTCCCCAATGGGGCTCCAATCAAGTTCAAACTTAGCCCCCACTTTTGCCCCACGAGGCCTTTACCTACTCCAGGAAGTAGCTGATGGGAACAGAGGGATCACTAGAGTGCATGTACCCTTCTCAGTGGGAGACTTAGGAATCTAAGGAGAGGTTTGGCAGGTTCTCAGAGAACCCTGACAAGGTTAGGGACAAATTTATCAGGCTGGGGTTGACATTCCTCTCACCTGGCAGGACATCATGGTTATCCTGGCCCACTGTTGCACCCTGGCTGAAAAGGGGCATATACTGAGAAAGGCCAGGGAACACGCAGATGGCCTATCGGCCACCAATCTGCACTGATCTCGGAGAGATAGCAGTGAGCAGTCCTAAAGAGAGATCTTAGTTGCCTGACCAAGAATTGGACCTGGGTAGCCTGGATGAAAACCAGGAATCCTAACCGCTAGTCCACCAGGGACTAGAGGTTAGAAGAAAAGTGGCCCTAACTCTTTCCCCCGTTTGAAAGCAAGAATGTTTCAAGGAGGCAAAAACTGTAAAAACAGGTACAAAGTTCATTATTAGAGACACAGCACAATGTATGGGAGAGCACACAGAGAAACAGTTTATTTGTTTAAGACAGAAGGAAGGCAGAAATACACACCCAGAGAAGAAGGGTATGGGCGGCCTCTCTAGTGAGGAGGAGCACAGTAAGTCAGAAACTACGCAGATATACATACCCAGAGAGGAGTGGAAGTGTGGGCGTCCTGAATGAGGAGAGCAGTAAGGAGGCGGTTTAAATCACTAATATGGGACAGTCCTTCCAGGTCTTTGTTTACATTTGGCCAATTATCTCGTTTCTCTTTTCACACCTGACTGGTCCTAGGACCCTCCCCAACATGCATGTGCAACTTTTTGCTAAGATGGATTCCACCACAGAGGCCTATGGGTGCATGTCCACACTTATTATGGAGTGGGGCCCCCTCCCTTTTTGACCCCCAAGGCGCCTTCCTGTGCATGTGCAGACAGGGAAGTTTTCCTTCCCTGTCTCAGGAGTGGGCACCTTTTCTCTTTACTTCAGCAGAGCTCAGCTTCTGCCACTAGCTTTGTCCTTGGAGTGTCTAGGTGAGAACAAAGCTTCAGTGTTACTCCACTTGACAAACGCCAGCTGTCCAGCCCAGGGGCCCATCTATCTTCTACCTCAGCACCACCAAATTTACCAAGTGGGTGGGGACACAATCCCAGAAAATGACCCACACTGGGACTATGAAGATCACGCAGGCCAGGCTAGGATGAGACATTATATTACTTGCCTATCATAGGGAATGAAAGGTGTGTGGTGAAGCCTGTAAATTATGATAAGGTCAGAGAGGTTACGCAGGAAAAGGTGAAAACCTGGCCGTCTTCCTGAACTGGGTGCAGAGGCATTCAGGAAGTACACCAATATTACAGACCCTGAGCTTGCAGAGGGGAGGACATTAGTAGCCATGCATTTTATCACCCAAGCTACTCCTGATATCAGGAGAAAATTACAAAAGCTTGAGGCTGGGCCCCAAACCCTGCTGTCGACCTTGGTAGAGGAGGGCTTCAAAGTCTATAACAACCAAGACTTAATAGAGGAGGCCAGTACCTTTTGGCTGCTCTGATTCACCCACCACCTCAAGGGGACCCTGGAGGGCTGAGAAGGCTGGACAGAAAGTCAAAAAGCTGCCTGGGCCCGAACCAGTGTGCCTTTTGTAGGAAAGGGGGGCACTGGAAGGGGGGGAATGTCCTGAGCGCCCTCCTGTGGGACGCCCAAGGGGCAACCCCGACCCACTCCAGTTCCTTGCGAATCTCTCAAATCTCTTGGATGAGAGATTCCCACACACCGACTGAGAGGCTTGAGTGCCTGCTCAGCTCCAGATCCTGCCTGATCCATCCTCATGACTCCAGCGGAGCCTCAAGTCACCCTCAGTGTGGCAGGTAGGAGAACTGAATTTCTCGTAGACACTGGAGCCACCTGCTTTGCTCTGACTTGGCCGGCTGGCCCCCTCTCCAACCGAGACTGTATCATGACGGGAGTTGATGAATGGCCAAAGGTAAGGCGATTTACCTGTGGAATCGGGTCCATTATTATTACTCACTCCTTTTTGTATATGCCAGAATGCCCTGTCACCCTCCTGGAAGAGATTTGCTAAATAAATTAGGAGCTAGTATATTCTTAGGACAGGGTGAAGTCCAAAGACGTAGAGAATTCAAACAGAGAATGCATCTATTAGCAGCCCCAGATGACCCACCTGCTGGTCATTAAAATATTCCCCAAGACATCCCCCAAGAAATTAGAGAACAAGTAGATCCTTCAGTTTGGGATACTTCAATGCCAGGAAGGGCAAAATGTGTTCCCCTGATAGAAATAAGATTAAAGCCTGGGGGAAAATACCCTGAAAAAGACAATATCCTTTAAAGCCTGAGGCAGTGAGGGGGATCCAACCGCTGCTCACCAAATTCCTAAAACATGGACTCATTAGGCCCTGCCAATCCCCTTGCGACACCTGATCCTCCCTGTTCAGAAGCCTAAAGGGGAGTATCGGTTTATGCAAGACTTAGGAGCATTGAATGAGTCAGTCATACCTATTCACGCACTGGTGTCAAATCCATACACGCTCCTTGCCCAGGTGCCAGGAAGCACTCAATATTTCTCTGTTTTGGACCTCAAAGCTACATTTTTCTGTCTTCCCCTCCATGCAGACTCTCAATACCTTTTTGCCTTTGAATGGAGGGACCCTGACACCCTGGAGGCTACCTGATATACCTGGACAGTGCTTCCGCAGGGTTTTCAGAACAGCCCCCATCATTTTGGAAACGTGTTAGCAAGGGAACAGAGGGAACTGAGTCTTTTTATTTGTTTGTTTATTTATTTATTGGCTGCATTGGGTCTTCGTTGCTACGTGTGGGATTTTTCTACTTGTGGCAAGTGGGGGCTGCTCTTCCTTGCAGTGCGCAGGCATCCCACTGAGGTGGCTTCTCCTGTTGCGGAGCACAGGCTCTAGGTACACAGGCTTCAGTAGTTGTGGCATGCAGGCTCAGCAGTTGTGGCTCTTGGGCTCTAGAGCACAGGCTCAGTGACTGTGACGCACGGGCTTAGTTGCTCTGCGGCATGTGGGATCTTCCCGGACCAGGGCTCAAACCTGTGTCCCCTGCATTGGCAGGTGGATTCTTAAACACTCTGACACCAGGGAAGTCCCAGGAACTGAGTCTTGAGAAGGGAACTCTGCTGCAATACATTGATGATTTATTGATAAGTAGTGAGACCAAAACATTCAGATGAAAATACTGTTAGGGTCCTAAATTTTCTGGTAAAAAAGGGATATAAAGTTTTCCCAACCAAGGCTCTGATCTCACAGCAATGGGTTCAATACTTAGGATTTGTTTTGACCCCAGGAGCACAAGCCCTGGCCATAGATCAAAAAACAGCAATTAGTGCATTACCATCTCCAACCACAGAGAGGGATGGCTGGATTCTGTTGTATCTGGATTCCAAATTATGGCCTTATAGCAAAACCCCTATATGAGGCTCTAAAGGGAGAGGAAAGGGAACCCCTTCAATGCAATAAGGACCACCAGCAGGGCTTTGAGACTCTAATGACTGAGTTGGGTGGAGCACCAGCGTGGGGGCGTCCATGTTTGGACAAGCCTTTTACCCTGTACATTCACGAGAGGTCAGGCATAGCACTAGGAGTCCTGACCCAAAAGCTGGGACCAGATCAGACACCAGTGGCTTACTTTTGAAAACAACTGGACTCAGTGGCTCTGGGATGGCCAAGTTGCCTGCGGGCAGTAACAGCCACAGCCTTGTTGGTTAATGAGGCTTCCACGCTCACCCTGGGACAACACTTAGATGTGTCGACCCCTCATCAGGTACAATCTGTGCTGGAAGTCAAAGGACATCATTGGTTGACTGGAGGAAGGTTAACAAGATATCAGGCCCTACTCATGGACACCCTTGCTATTACCTTAAAGGTGTGCCAAACCCTGAACCCAGCAACTCTGCTTCTGGCGGTTGAGAGTGGAGACTTATTACATCAGTGTACAGAGACCATAGAACAAACTTACTCCAGCAGGCCTGATCTTCTTGATGAGCCTCTTGACAGCCCTGAGGTCGAATGGTTTACCGATGGGAGCAGTTTTGTAGAAATGGGAACCCAAAAGGCGGGGTATGCCATAGTTAGTCTAGATGACATCATAGAAGCCAAGACCCTGCCACCCCAGACATCAGCCCAGCATTAATGAGAGCTTCGTAATTAGGGAAGGATAAGAAATTAAAATTTTTTTAATTTATTTATTTAATTTATTTATTTTTGGCTGTGTTGGGTCTTCGTTGCTGTGCGCAGGCTTTCTCTAGTTGTGGCAAGCAGGGGCTACTCTTCATCGCGGTGCACGGGCTTCTCATTGCAATGGCTTCTCTTGTTGCAGAGCACGGGCTCTAGGCACACGGGCTTCAGTAGTTGTGGCACGTGGGCTCAGTAGTTGTGGCTCACGGACTCTAGAGTGCAGGCTCAGTAGTTGTGGCATACAGGCTTAGTTGCTCCACGGCATGTGGGATCTTCCCGGACCAGGGATCAAACCAGTGTCCCCTGCATTGGCAGGCAGATTCTTAACCACTGCGCCACCAGGGAAGCCCAGAAATTAAATATTTTTACAGACTCTAAATATGGATTCCACATGCTACATGCTTATGCTGCCATTTGGAAAGAAAGAGGAATCCGCTAGAAATTCCCCCATAAAACAAAGATTTGATTCTGGCTCTTTTAGAAACAGTGCAGCTCCCTAGCAGGGTAGCTGTAATCCACTGTAGGGCCATCAGAGGGAAGGATCTTTTGTGAGCCGAGGGAACAGTAAAGCTGATCAAACTGCAAAATAGGCAGCTTGATTGCAGGAACCTGAACAAGTTATGGCTCTAGTGATTGGCCCCCTGGACTCCCTAGTCTCCTCCAGTATTCCCCACAGGAACAAGAAAATGCTGAGAAATGGGGCTATAAGCAAGGAAGCACAGGTTGCTATTAAAGGGAGGATAAGGTTCTAATCCCTGAGGCCCAACTATGGAAACTCACTAAGAGCTTACATGATGCCACCCACTATCGGAGCGATACACTATGGGACTTGACGCAAAAGGCCTTTTCAGGAAAGGGGCTTTAAAGAACAGTAAAACAAATAAAGCTTGCCTGTGATTTATGTGCCTGTAATAACCCACAGGCCCATCCAATCCCCCCTTCGTTATTCAGGTCAGAGGGACATTCCCTGGGGAAGACTGGCAGTTAGATTTCACCCAAATGCCTCCACGATCAGGATATAAATACCTTCTTGTGTTTGTTGATACGTTCACAGGATGGGTTGAAGCCTTCCTCGCACAATCTGAAAAGGATAATGAAGTCTGTAAGTCCCTTTTAAAAGAAATATTTCCTCGGTTTGTTCTTCCAAAGTCTCTCCAGAGCGATAATGGACCCTCTTTTATAGCCAAAATCACACAGGGGCTCACAAGGGTCCTAGGGCTAGAGTACAAGCTACACACATCTTGGCACCCCCAATTTTCAAAGAAGGTGGAGAAAATGAACCATCCTTTAAAGAAAACCTTAGCAAAACTCTGCCAAGAAACTCACGAACCCTGGACCAACTTGCTTTCTATTGTACTCCTCAGGATCCGTGTACCCCAAGCAGTGGTCTGAGACTCATTTGTAACGACCTATGGGAGGCTTTTTCTTACTACTGACATTCTACTGGATGAGGAAGTGAACCAGGCCCTGAGATAAATGATTAATCTAGGACAAGTTCAGAAGGCAATCCAGGACTAGGCCCACAAGGCGCTGATCAACTCCCAGTAAAAATACAGACGAAGGAGCAGCTCCCTTCGTAAATAAACCCCAGGGACCAAGTTCTTCTTAAAACCTGGTAAGAGGGGTTTCCTGAAGACCAACTATTGCCAAAATGAAAGGGCCCCTATAGAGTGATTTTAGGGACCCCCACGGCTGTCAAACTGCAAGGGGTATCTAGTTGGATACATTTGTCCAGACTAAAGCTTTTACCTCCAGAAACCCTGCAGGTCACAACAGAAAGACAATACACCTGTGAGCCAGCGGAAGATCTGAGATCCCTATTCAGAAGACAGGCCCCATCGACAGATAAGTAAAATGATGCTGTGGGTTGGACTCCTGTGTGCCATTCTTGCCATTGTATGCTTGCCTGCATTCTACCTGTTGGCTCAGCCACACCCGCCAGGGAAGGAGCTCCTTTGTCTGCACGGCGTTTAAGGGAAACATTCCACCACAGAAATGCTCCTCCTATTGACCCTGTCCACATTATTGGTCCCTGTAACTAGGGGACAATGGGAAAAAAAAATACAATTATCAACATTTCCAGAATCATATCCGAAGGGAAACATTTAAAAGAATGCTGGATACGCCATCAACACCTCCAGCTGGCTACTGGTTCTTGCATTTCCCCTGAACCTGCCAGGTCCAATGGTAATAATTGCCACTCTCTCGACTACTGCTAGTTACACTTGCACCTTCCAGGGGGCTCATCCAATGCTTTAATCTGACTCCCCCATACAACTTGACCGAGGCATGGGGCATGCTATGTTCAACTGCACTAATGGCACTTGTTTCACATGCCCCGAGAACCCCCTGAGGCATAATTACACCAGATATCTTGCCTCTTATATAGGGATAAACTATATCTACAACCTTACCCACTGATGCCCTGTTTCAGCTTATGGCCCCATATCCTTAAACAACGCAGAAGCAGAATGTGGGCGGTGGGGAGGAAACATCCCATTCGCCTGGTCAACCCAATTCAAGCCACCTGTGGGATTCCAGGCAAACAGGGATCTGGCCTATGGAGCACGACTGTCTGATGGGGTCAGCAGGATCATACACAAGCATCTTGTTAAACATGTTGTAAATCTTTATATGTTTAATTATCCACATAGTGGTCTGCGGTCCCCTAACTGTTTAAGTACTGACAACAGTTATGTCCTTCAAGGACTGTCAGCTCTTAACAACAGTGAGACAGACATCAGGTCTGTACCCCTGAAGGGTTTGTTTTCCTCCACAGACACCCAAACCATCATATGTTACAGAATTATGGTCAGGCCCTGTTCTATTTCCAACCAACCTATGACCTATAAATGCATTGATAATGTCCACTTCATAGAAGTGGAATAAGAGGGATTTTTATCTATAACAGCACCACTCAGGCTCACCACCAAACCCAGAGAGCACTAGGAATGATCTTAGCAGGGGTAGGGCTGGCCGCTCTATGGGGAGGCTTTACCTATCATGAAGCAACACTGAGAAATCTCACCAGACAGCTTGGTTTATGATGGAACAGACAGAAAAAGGCTTAATGGTAGTTAAGACCTCCCCTGTTTCTTTGGCTAATGTAGTTCTTGACAATCGTCTAGCTCTTAAGTACATTCTGGCAGAACGAGGTGGAGTTTATGTAATAACTAATCCTTCCTGCTGCACCTGGATCAATGCAACAGGACAGGTAGAGGTTCCTATTAAGGAAATATACACCCAGGTAGAATTTTGGCAACAATTTTGGCAGGGGCGATATTGCCTCTACTTTCTGGTCAACAGTTAAGGAAGCCCTCCCAAAGTTAACCTGGTTCCTTTCCTTTCTAGGCCCTTTGGTGGCTATTGTTGTTTTCCTCCTTTTTGGCCCTTGTTTGTTTAACCTTTTGGTTAAGTTTGTGTCTTCTAGGCTCCAGCAGTTTCAGGTAAGACTCATGATGGCTCAAGGAATTCAACCCATTCCAGAGAAGGTGGCCCAGGTCCCTACAGGTCCTTGGAACAGCCAGTGAGGGATTTCTACACCTCTAGGATAGGCTCTAGGATGGGTCTGTGGCCCCAGTCCAGCAGGAAGAACTTTCAGAAGAGACCTTCAACCCCTTACCCCTTAAGGATAAGGGTGCAGAGTCCCTCAGGGGTGAAAAAGACAGGCTGGGACCCAGAAGCCTCTGCTGCAGGGCTTGCACCTGGACAAACATCTCCTTGAGTAACAGAATATCTATACAAAGAAACCATAAGGGACTAAAAATAGCTGCGTGCATGTGCAGTTGGGGCAAATTATGCACAACAATATACAAAAAGACCAAAAGCCCAACAAAAACAGGGTGTTGGGAGCAAAAGCAGTGCACTGCACATGCCCTCTGCACACAGCACCACCAAGGGGGTGGGCAGACCACCTAAGCCACCCCTCTGGCCTGACCCCTGGACCCACCCCTACCCTCACTCCACATAAGGGACCAACTCACATCCCCTCAGGGAGAGAGAAAGGGCACCTGTTAATGGTTTTCACTCCCTCATGCTGCAGCAGGGGCCTCAGTAAAGCCTTGCCTGAATTTCTTGTCTGGCCTCTTATCAATTTCTATTGATTAAGGAGGCCAAGAACCCTAGTCGATAACACAATCTCATTCCTTCCTTAATATTAGTTTTCAGACACTTACATATAACTCTATCTCCCCCGAGGCCTTTGTTTATAGTTATAAAATTTTTATTGCTACAGAATTCCTTTCGGCTCTTTATGATTTCTTTTGCTTTGAGGTCCCGTCTGGATCTGACATCCTACGATTCTGAGATGCTCCGTGATGAAAGCAATGTTTTAAACTCTAGTCTTGTCAAGAGCAAAAAGAATGTAAGGATGAAACAACGACGAGAGCAACAGAAGTGCTGTTATTGTTACTGTTCTGCAGAATTGTAAAAGTAGCTCAAAATGACAGCACTGTTGAGTCCCCTTCCTTCACATAGCTGTAAATTCATAAACAAGTTGTTTTCCAAGAGCATGTCAAGGTTTTCTCCTTCCCAAGAATTTTCCCCCAAGTGTTTCTGATGGCTTCATACCATGCATATCTTATCATGTTACCATGCATATCTTATCAAGGAAAAACTGCCTCCCCGCCCCCTTAAGAGCAGGTGCTCAACTCTCTACTTCCGTCCTTGTTAGGAGCTTCCCTCCTTTGTTTTCCAGAGGCAAATTTGTAACAGGTGCCTTCACTCTGCAGGTTAACATTGCCAGAGCTGCTAGGTCCCCTGCAGCCTGTGGCTATGTTTCTTGCTATGGGTGCAAGCAAATGTAATACTGAGACTACCATTTGAATTTCAATATGCATCAGACTGACTATAATATCTGAATGAGGAATTTCATTTTGCTAATTTTAAACATGTAAGAGCTAAATAACACACTTAAAATTCTTTACTGGACAACACCTTTTCAGTAATTGTCCTAGCTTGGATGCTCTCTCCCTTTCTATCCCCAAATGCACAAAGTTCACCTTGTCCCTAGAAGAGAAGGGGTCACTATGATAGAAGTCACATTCTGCCTTCTTTTCTGAAAGTTTTACTGAACCAAACCTGGGTCCTCTTGCCCACATGCAGTAAAGCCCAATCTACTGACACAAGGTTGTGGTGAAGGAAAGTGGAGCGTTTATTGCAGGGCACCAAGCAAGGAGTCCAGGTAGCTAGTGCTTAAAAGGCCCTAAGTCCCCAAAGGCTTTCAGGGGAAGGTTTTTAAAGACATGGTGAGGGAGGGGCATTGTGGGGCATGTGATCAGCTCATGGACATTTTTCTGATTGGTTGGTGGTGAGGTAATTGGTAGTCAACAACATCAACCTTCTGGTTCCAGTTGGTCTAAGGTCTGTGTGCTTGTGGGCAGCATACAGTTAACTTTTGCCACCTGCTGGGGTTTCAGTAACTGCAAAACAGCTCAGAGGACATGGCTCAGAATATTATCTATAGCCCTTGAGGAGGAACTAGAGGTCCTTGACTTTATTATTATTTTGTCTTGCTTGACTGTTTTCCTTTCTTTCTGCATTTTCTCACTTCTCTGATTACATTTACTCTTTGGAAGTTGGGGAGAGCCTAGGAGGCTAAAGTTTTTCTACAGACAAGAGGCAGGCGGAGGACATGGGAGTGGGGGTCTGTCCCGGAAGGCCCCATAGGGTCCTGCTTGGTTACAAAAGCACAACCAGCTCCATAAGATCACCAGGCAAAATTTAACACAACCATTTCTTGGGACAACAATTCTTGATCAGAGCCACAGGAAGAGAACAATAAGATGCCCCCTTCTGCCCAGGCAGAGTGTGCCAGATATTATGTAATTGCCTCTCAACTTCAAACACATCATTCTATACTCTACTTGGTGATGCTGGGTTTCTACAAATCATTCTACCCCTTTGCCAACTATTCCACCATTAGGCTCTGCCAGTGGAGGGTGACGGCAAGGTTGAAGGAATAAAAATGGACTTGTTCCTTTCTGTTCCAGTTTTGCTTCCTGTTCTTGAGAATCACACCAATGATGCTCCTTCACCCTGACAGCAGCACTCTGGCAGCAGCATTTATTTCTATCATTTCTGTAGTGGATGTTGAATCCAGCTTGCCAATTTCCAGCACTCTCAGAATCAGCATCATTTTCCCTCTCAGAGGTATCAGCACAGCCAGATATGTCCTCCCCTCAGAGGTCTGAGTCCCAGCCTCTTTCCTAACTGGGTACTAAGAATGTTTGGTGGACCCAGACTTCTTGCATTTGCATGCATGAGATTGAAATTCAGGTCATTTCGTTGGAATGTTAAGGATAAGGACATCACAAGAAGGCTGGGGGACTTGGGGACATTCAGTTTACATGTTAATGACTCACAAAACTGTAACTATATGCCAGACATCTTTCCTGCGTTTAAACAGAGGGCCTATATGTGCCTCAAACTCAGAATGTCTACAATTAAATCATTGTTTTCCCCCTTAACTCAGTGAATGTTGATGCCATCTACCACTTCCCAGAAAGAATCACTTTTTACCTTCACAGACAGTCTCCAAGTAATGTCAATTTTACTTCCTAAATGTCTCCTAATCTCCATCTCTACTTCACAGCCCTAGTTCAGGTCCACTGATCTCACTGCATTACTGTAAAACCCTCCTATTGTCTCTTTGCTTTCAACTCTTTCCGTTCTAATCTGTCTAGAGTGTGTACGGCTTTTAAAAGATCTAAAAAGATAATAAAAATTTATCATTTCCAGGACATAATCCCAGATCTGTCCAGGGACTCTGAAAGACTCTCTTATAACTCCAAGTCATTTAAGATTTTGTTTTTTTTTTATCACTGGCTCCGAGCAACGTGATCATTTGTCTTGTGTTGTTTACTTCATGTTTCTTGTGCCTACTGTTCATTGAACTTGGATCTGTGGGTTTATAGTTTTCATAGTTTGAAAATTTCGGGGCCATCATTTCCTCCAATATTTCTTCTGTGCCCACATTCGGGGACTCCAATAACATGTATATTGGGCTGCTTGAAATTATCCCACAGCACACTGATTCACCCTTTTTGCATTCTCTTTTCTCCTCGAGTTTCACTTTGTATACCTTCTAGTGCTTGCTATGTTTTGAGTTCACTAGTCTTTTCTTTTGTCATATCTAATCAATCATTAATTCCAGTGTATTTTTCATCTCAGTCATTATTGTTTTCCTCTCTAGAAGTTCTACTTTTATTATATTTTTATATTTTCCATGTCTCTACTTAACATTTTGAGCATGTATAATACAGTTATAACAACTGTTTAAATGTCTTCATCTTCTAATTCTAAGGTCTATGTCAATTCTGAGTTAGTTTCACTTAATTGATTATTCTCCTCATTATGGATCATGTTTTCCTACTTCTTTGCCTGTTAATCTTCGTTTGGATGCCAGACATTGTAAAATTTACCTTGTTGCATGCTTAGTATTTTTGTATGCCCAGTTCTCATTCCTTTGACTACCCAGCATCTGTACCTTCTACTGAGGCAGAGCTTGTATCCCATCATAGAAACTGACAATGCCAGACCCATTGTTTTCCAGCTCCTTGCAATGAGGATGAAAGTCCATGACTTAACCATGACCATGACCAATACCAATACTTGTTCTACACTTTAAACAAGAAACAGGTGCAGGGAAGAAACAGAGATCACAGTGAGTTCATTCTAGGGACAGGAAGCAGCAGCAGCAGTAAGAGCATCTACACCCATTCTTTAGAGGCAACATTCCTAGTGACCATAGTCACAGTGGCCTAGCAGATGGCCATCTGGTACCCAGCAGCGTAGCAGTGGGGTTTTCACTAGACCTGTTCTGTAGTGAGATTTTGGGCTTTTTTCCAGCTGTGTAGTCTGCCAGCCTGGTTGTCGAGTTTTTCTAGAGATGCTGCAGGCCATCCAATATTCTTTAACATTTTTTATTATTGTGTGGACAAAGAATGTCTTTCTTGCAACATGTCTGATTTTTCTTTAATTAACAATAATCTTTTGATGTTCTGACTACCTGGGTTTTTTTTGCAAAAACCCCTATATATCCTGGCTCCTCCTTACCTCTTCGGACAACTCCCTCAGAACGATCTGAGAGGCTGCCTCCTGGGATTAAGTCCTCAGCAAGTCTGCCAAATAAAACATAATTCTCAACTTTTAGGTTATGCATTTTTTTCAGTCGACAATTGAAGTATATGTATGTGTGTGTGTGGTGTGTATAGTTATATTTATGTTTATATATATATTTTTATATATTATTATATATATATTATATATATTATTATATAATATATTTTATATATAAATATATAATATATATATTTATATATGTATATATATATATTTATGTTTATATATGTATATGTATATATATATCTCTCTCACATAATTGATGATTTTTCACAAACTGAATTTTCATGAACCAAACACATGTTTATAACCAATGCTCAAATCAAGAAACAGAATATTACCAACATCCTAGAAGCTTCCTTATTTCCCCTCCAGTCATTACCCTCTGCCATCCAAGAATAACCATAATCATGACTCCTAACATCAAAGATTAGTTGTGCCTGTTTTTTTAACTTTATACAAATTGCATCATACCACATATTCTTTTGTGTATGTCCACCATTATATTTATGAGATTCATTCTTATTGTTTTATGTAGTTGTGGCTTGTTTATTCTTGTTGGAATAGTAAAGCATTCCATTTTATAAGTATACTTTATAAATGCATTTATACGTTTGTGTTGAGGGTCCTGTGAACTAAAAATGCCACCTGCCGTCTCAGTAAACAAGGGATATTACAGCCATCAGCCTCTACAGCTACCCCTGACGGTGAGCCCTGAGGGAATAGCTGAGGTGCATATCAAAGGAATGATTTCAATGAGCCCAGACTCTTGCATCCTTCCATACACAGAAAAGCGCTAAATTTGGTGTTTTTAGCAACAATTTGGTCTTTGTTGCAAAAACTCTGTATATCCTGGCTCCCCCTTGCCTCTTCTGAGCAGTCCCTCAGAATGATCTGAGATGCTGTGTCCCGGGCTTAAGTCCTCAGTTTTGTCCACCAAATAAAATATAAGTCTCAACTTTTAGGTTGGGCATTTTTTTTCAGTCTCCAAGAGCACACTCATGTTCAACGATTTGCTAGAGAGACTCACAGAACTCAGAAAAGTAACTGTTATATTCCAGTTAAGGTTTATTACAGTTAAAGGATACAGATTGAAATCAGCAAAAGGAAAAGGTACATAGGGCTGAGTTCAGAGAATAACAGGCACAAGGTTCTAGGTGTCCTCTTCCAGTGCAGTCGCATGGATAGAACTTAATTTTTCCAGCCAGTATGGGTGACAACAGGTGCAAAGTGTTGCCAATCAGGGAAGCTTTTTCAAGACTTGATGTCCAGGGGTTTGGGGGGTTTCTTTGGAGATCAGTGACTATAGGCATGCGGTGCCCACATGACAGAGCTCAGCTACTCAGTCTCACCCTCATCATACATCATGACATAAAGGCTCAGGCATACAGAAACAGGCATTCACATGAGTCACATTATTAGCTTAACCTAACTGGCATAGCCCATGGCTTTAGGCATACAAAGACACACTTTTCAGGAAGGATATTCCATGGGCTCAGAGAGCTGCTCCCAGGATCCAAGCCAAGGGCCCATTCTGAAGACTCTGGGAATGTACAGGGTTCAAGTAGTCCAGGCTTGCAGAATTAACCCATTCTGCATACTATTATACCGTTGATGGGTATTTAGGCAGTTTACATTTTTTATTAATATGAATAGTGTTGCTATAAACATTCTGGTACATATTTTTGGTGAAGATTTGGTGCATTTATATTGGGTGGTTCCTCAGTAGTGGAAATAATAGGTCATAGGATATGTATTCAGTTTTCATAGACACTGCCAAATCGTATTCCAAAGTGACTATACCAATTTAAACTCCCACCATCAGTGTATGAAAGTTTTCAATATCTTTCTTTTTTGTGGGGGCGGGCCTGCTGCATGGCTTGCTGGATCTTAGTTCCCCAACCAGGGATTGAACCCGTGCCCCCTGCATTGGGAGCATGGTGTCTTAACCACTGGATTGCCAGGGATGTCCCTGGTTATCTATTTTATATATAGTGGTGTGTATATGTTAATCCCAAATTCCTAATTTATCTCCCCCGCCCCTTTCTCCTTTGGTAACAAATTTGTTTTCTATGTCTGTGAGTCTATTTCTGTTTTGTAAATAAGTTCATTTGTATAATTTTTTTAGATTCCTCATATAAGCAATATCATATGATATTTGCCTTTGTCTGATTGACTTCACTTAGTATGATAATCTCTATGTCCCAATATTCTCTCTATTCTTTTATTTTAAGATTTTTTTTTGATGTGGACCATTTTTAAAGTCTTTATTGAATTTTTTACAACATTGCTTATGTTTTTTTAATGTTTTTTGGCCCTGAGGAATGTGGGATCTTAGCTCCCTGAACAGGGATTGAACCCGCACCCCCTGAATTGGAAGGTGAAGTCTTAACCACTGCACCGCCAGGAAAGTCCCCCAATATTCTCTTAATGAATCTGTTTTTTGTTTAAATTAGCCAGAGTCAGTTTCTGTTGTTTACAAATGAGACTTCCTAGTTGATATAATCCCATCTTACATTTTCTTGCATTTGTGTCCAGCTTGGTCTTCTGCATTTCTTTTCATTTCGACAGATGTTTGCTGAGTATCTACACTGTGTGCTAGGAATGTAGACCCTGATCGTTGCCTGTGTAAGTCAGTTTGGCTGGACTCCAGGTCCTCTGACTGCAGCTTTGTCCTCAGGACTCCTGGTAATTCCACACTTCCTTTTATCCCCTATTGTCTGCACATTCTTCTTCTTGAACCCCTATAGTTCTGGTCCTAGTCCTTCCTGATTGGCATAGAACCAAACTCCCCAAGCCTCAGCTCCAACAGAGGGTTTCCTAGTGTTAAGAGGAAGGGTCTCTCCCTCAGATCTTAATTAAGTTGCATAGACCAGTGTTAGAGGTTCAACTGTGTCCTCTCCCCAAAAAAGATATGTTGGAGTCCTAACCTCCAGTTCTTCAGAATGTGACCGTATTTGGAGATAGGGCCTTTATAGAGGTAACTGAGTTAAAATGTCACCATTAAGGGGCAGCCCTAATCCAATATAATGAGTGTTCTTATAAAAGGGGAAATCTGGATGCAGAGATACAACTGGAGGGATGACAATGCAAAGAGACACGGGGAGAAGATGGCCATATATAAGCCAGGGAGAGAGTCCTGGAGAGAGTCCTCTTCCCTCACAGCCCTCCGGAGGAATCAACTCTGCTGACGCCTTGATTTTGGACTTTCAGCCTCAAGAACTGTGAGACAATATATTTCTGTTTAAGCTACTCCGTTCGTGCTACTTTGTTACGGCAGCTCTAGCAAACTAACAACCGGGTAAGATGGATCAGCTTTTCTTAATCGTTTTCAGATCACGTGGTGTACAGCAGCGGATCAGAGCATAGTGGCCACCCTTTTGGAGACACTGCTATAGAAACTGAGGTTGGGGACAGAAGAATTTGGGAAGAACAATCCCAAATCTAACTCCAGATTATCTGGCCATTCATGAGAACTTGAACAAGGCCTGGCTAAATCATGGAGTTCTACGCAACTTGTTCTTTCTGTTTTCACAAATTGATAAGCATGATTCACTTCTCAACAGCCATCTGTGGGAACACATGGACTGCTTCACTTAGTGGCTATTAACATCTGCTCCACAGTCTGGGGGGCACAATTTGGGAATGTTTTTCTCCCAGGTCCTTTTCTTGGGAACTTTTCCAAAACCAAAAGATTAATAAAATTTTGATAGATGCAGGTACAGCATGTCTTGAAAACTCCCTGAAACATCCTCTTCGCCTTTAATCTGGCAGGTTACCTTCAAAGAACTTCAAGCTGAATCCTTGTGAGGGATGGATTTTCCCTGTAGAATACTGTGACGTGTCAGAACTCCTATTTCGCTTGATGGTCAAACTGTTGATTACAGAGGGAAAAGCAGGAAGAAAGAAAATGACATAAACAGAACATACTTTGGGAATATTAAATGGATTCAGAGATGATGATTTACTGCCCTTCCAGCTAAACTTGGCAGTAAAGAATATAGTAAATGTGTCTCATGAGAAACTTCTTTTCTATTTCAAGTCCTTCCTTTGGCTATTTTCACCCTTCAAACTCCACCCCCTTTATTTTGGTCTTTAGGTCTGGATTTGAATATATTTCAGCAAAGCTGAATAAATGACCCACTTGGTTGAGCCTCAGGGGTCAATTCTGAATACTACCTAGAGGTGAACATGGTGACACACCCTCACGGACTTGTTCTGGTGACATTAAAGAGCATCTTGGTTTGCTGGAGATCAAGATCCTCTTCCACATCTCTGGTTCACTTCCTCTTGCTTCCAGGGACTAGTGACACTGCTCTGTCCACAGAGGTTACTTTGTTTCTTCCTCTTTTAAAATTGAAATGAAGTTCACATAACTTAAAACATACATTTTAAAGCATACGTTTCAGTGGGTTTTAGCATGTTCACAACGTTGTGCAGCCATCAGAACTGTCTAATTCCCAAACATTCCATCACCCCAAAAGAAACCTTGTACCCACCATCTGTCACCTCCTGATTCCTCCATCCCCTCCAGGCCTTGACAACCACTAATCTACTTTCTGCCTCTGTGGATTTGCCTATTCTGGACATGTTATGTAAATAGAATCATACAATAAATGGACACTGTGACTGGCTTCTTTCACTTAGCATGTTTTCAAGGTTCATCCATGTTGTAGCATGTATCAGGATTCCATTCCTTTATATGCCTGAATATTATTGCATTGTATGGATAGACCACATTTTATTTATCCATTCATCAGTTGATGGACATTTGGGTTACTTCCATTTTTTGGCTTTTATGAATCATACTGCTATGAATATCCATGTACAAGTTTTTGTTTGGATATATTTTCAGTTCTCTTGGATATATACCCAAGAGTAGAATTGCTGGATCATATGGTAACGCTATCTTTAACTTTTTAAGGAAATGACAAATGTTTCCCAGAGCTTTTTTCCAAGAGTAGGATGGTAAGACTGATCTCAGACACACTGTTGTTCAGGGGCAGCTTAACTATCAGAGAGAAATGTCCACCATAAAGTTGAAGATGCAGGAGTGGTGCCCAGATGAGATGCCAAAGTTGGATATTTCCACTTGGGCATAATGCAAATGCAGTGATTGTTAATGTTGCTGGGAGGTGAGGTCTCTGAGGGTGATAACAGGTGGAAAGAAGGGAATACAAGAGACGTATCATAGGCCAAACACTGTCTAGGATTGTGCCTTAGCTGTGCTGCCAATTTAATCACCACAACACAATTAAGTGGTTGCTATCATTAGCCCCATTTTTAGAAGGGGAAACTGAGGCTCACCGAGTTTAAGCATATGAACTGGTTTCCATAGCTTGTATAGAGCAGGGCCGGGACTTAATGCTGGCAAAGCCCATAGATACAACCTGAAGAAAAAATTAAGGGATTAGAGGTAAATTTTTAAAAAGAGAGTACCATTAAGTGTATCAGGATGTGATAAGTAACATACAGTGTTCTAGAATAAAAGAGAGGTTTTTTGTTTGTTCTTTATTTTAGGAGAAGGTTGTCAAATATGCCAGCTGTTACAAAGAGGTCAATTAAATGCAAAACATATGTGTATAATAATATCCAGTTGTCTCATTTCTGACCCATTCTATTCCATGGGATGTTTCCTCTTCAGACTTTAACTAATCCAGGCTGGGCTACATGCTGCTGGCCTATGTGCATTCCCTCTGCAGAGCACCAAGGACACCACTGTATCTCTATTATAGATAATAAGTGCATTTCAGAAGGGTTAAGGAAATCCATTATTTATAGAGAAAACAGTTTCACAAAAGCTGGAATTTCAAAGCAAAATGAGATTTTTCTCACATTAAGCCGTGAATCAAAGTTCGAGTGCATAAGACTAAGTAACTCAGTACTAGAAGGATAAAAAAAATTATATTGCAGTGTTGAAATAAAACCATATTTTATGGAGGGAGACCTTCAAGATGGCAGAAGACTAAGATGTGGACATCAGCGTCCTCCCCTCAAATACATCAGAAATACATCTACATGTGGAACAACTCCTACAGAACACCTACTGAACGCTGGCAGAAGACCTCCCAAAAGGCAAGAAACTCCCCAGGTACCTGTGTAGGGCAAAAGAAAAAAGGAAAAGCAGAGACAAAAGAATAGGGACGAGGGCCTCCCTGGTGGCGCAGCGGTTGAGAGTCTGCCTGCCGATGCAGGGGACACGGGTTCATGCCCCGGTCCGGGAAGATCCCACATGACGCGGAGCCGCTGGGCCCGTGAGCCATGGCCGCTGAGCCTGCGCGTCCAGAGCCTGTGCTCTGCAACGGGAGAGGCCACAGCAGTGAGAGGCCCGCGTACCGCAAAAAAAAAAAAAAAAAAAAAAAAAAAGAATAGGGACGAGGCCTGCACCTCTGCGAGGGAGCCGTGAAGGAGGAAAAGTTTCCACACACTAGGAAGGCCCTTCACTGGTGGGGACGGGGTGTGGCGGGGGCAGCTTCGGAGCCACGGAGGAGAGCTCAGCAACAGGGGTGCAGAAGGCAAAGCGGAGAGATTCCTGCACAGAAGATCGGTGCCGACCAGCACTCACCAGCCCGAGAGGCTTGTCTGCTCACCTGCCGGGGCGGCCGGGGGCTGGGAGCTGAGGCCCGGGCTTGAGAGATCAGACCCGAGGGAGAGGACTGTGGTTGGCTGCGTGTATACATCCTGAAGGGGCTAGTGCGCCACAGCTAGCCAGGAGGGAGTCCGGGAAAAAGTCTGGAGCTGCCGAAGAGGCAAGAGACCATTGTTTCAGGGTGCGCGAGGAGAGGGGATTCAGAGCGCCGTCTAAACGACCTCGAGAGATGGGTACGAGCCGCAGCTCTCAGCGTGGACACCAGAGACAGGCATGAGATGCTAAGGCTGCTGCTGCCGCCACCAAGAAGCCTGTGTGCGAGCACAGGTCACTATCCACACCTCCCCTCCCGGGAGCCTGTGCAGCCCGCCACTGCCAGGGTCCCATGATCCAGGGACAACTTCCCCGACACACGGCGCACCTCAGGCTGGTGCAACGTCATGCCAGCCTCTGCCGCCGCAGGCTCGCCCTGCATCTGTACACCTCCCTCCCCCCGGCCTGAGTGAGCCAGAGCCCCCAAATCAGCGGCTCCTTTAACCCCGTCCTGTCTGAGCGAAAAACAGACGTCCTCAGACGAGCTACATGCAGAGGCGGGGCCCAATCCAAAGCTGAACCCCAGGAGCTGGGTGAACAAAGAAGAGAAAGGGAAATCTCTCCCAGCAGCCTAAGGAACAGCGGATTATATCTCAACAATCAACTTGATGTACCCTGCATCTGTGGAATACCTGAATACACACCGAATCATCACAAAATTCAGGCGGTGGACATTGGGAGAAATGATATATTTTTTTTTCTTTTTTCTCTCTTTGTGAGTGTGTATGTGTATGCTTATGAGTTTAACTTTGTTTGTATAGCTTTGCTTTTACCATTTGTCCTAGGGTTCTGTCTGTCCGATTTTCGGGGGGCGGGAGGGTGGCCTTTTTTAAATTACTTTTTAATATTTTTTATTTTTAATAATTATATTTATTTTTTATTTCAATAACTTTATTTTATTCTATTTTATTTTTTCTTTCTTTCTTTCTTTCTTCTCTCTCTCTCTTTCTTTCTTTCTTCTTTCTTTCTTTTTTCTCCTTTTTCTTCTGACCTGTGTGGCTGAGAGGATCTTGGTGCTCCAACAGGGTGCCAGGCCTGTGACTCTGATGTGGGAGAGCCGAGTTTAGGACATTGGTCCACCAGAGATCTCCCAGCTCCACATAATATCAAATAAAGGAAGCTCTCCCAGAGATCTCCCTCTCAATGCTACGACCCAGCTCCACTCAACGACCAGCAAGCTACAGTGCTGGACACCCTAGGCCAAACAACTAGCAAGACAGGAACACAACCCCATCCATTAGTAGAGAGGCTGCCTAAAATCATACTAAGGTCACAGACACCCCAAAACACACCACCGGATGCAGTCCTGCCCACCAGAAAGACAAGATCCAGCCTCATCCACCAGAACACAGGCACTAGTCCCCTCCACCAGGAAGCTTACACAATGCACTGAACCAACTTTAGCCACTGCGGGAAGACACCAAAAACAATGGGAACTACGAACTGCAGCCTGCAAAAAGGAGACCCCAAACAGAGTAAGTTAAGCAAAATGAAATGACAGAGAAACACAGATGAAGGAGCAAGGTAAAAACCCACCAGACCAAACAAATGAAGAGGAAATAGGAAGTCTACCTGATAAAGAATTCAGAGTAATGATAGTAAAGATGATCCCAAATCTTGGAAATAGAATGGAGAAACTACAAGAAACGTTTAACAAGGACCTAGAAGAACTAAAGAGCAAACAAACAATGAGGAACAACACAATAAAGGAAATTAAAAATTCATAGAAGGAATCAATAGCAGAATAACTGAGGCAGAAGAATGGATAAGTGACCTGGAAGATAAAAGAGTGGAAATAAATACTACAGAGCACTGTAAAGAAAAAAGAATGAAAAGAATTGAGGACCATCTCAGAGACCTCTGGGACAAGATTAAACACACCAACATTCAAATTATAGGGGTCCCAGAAGAAGAAGAGAAAAAAAAAGGGACTGAGAAAATATTTGAAGAGATTATAGTTGAAAACTTCCCTAATATTTGAGGAGATTATAGTTGAAAACTTCCCTAATATGGAAAAGGAAATAGTTAATCAAGTCCAGAAAGCACAGAGAGTCCCATACAGGATAAATCCAAGGAGAAACATGCCAAGACACATATTAATCAAACTATCAAAAATTAAATACAGATAGCCTCATCCACCAGAGAGCAGACAGCAGAAGCAAGAAGAACTACAATCCTGCAGCCTGTGGAACAAAAACCACATTCACAGAAAGATAGACAAGATGAAAAGGCAGAGGGCTATGTACCAGATGAAGGAACAAGATAAAACCCCAGAAAAACAACTAAATGAAGTGGAGATAGGCAACCTTCCAGAAAAAGAATTCAGAATAATGATAGTGAAGATGATCCAGGACCTCCAAAAAAGAATGGAGGCAAAGATCAAGAATATCTTTGTTAAGCAAAAAATATTTAACAAAGACCTAGAAGAATTAAAGAACAAACAGAGATGAACAATACAATAACTGAAATGAAAATTACACTAGAAGGAATCAATAGCAGAATAACTGAGGCAGAAGGACAGATAAGTGGAAGATAGAATGTTGGAATTCACTGCTGCAGAACAGAATAAAGAAAGAAGAATGAAAAGAAATGAAGACAGCCTAAGAGACCTCTGGGACAACATTAAATGCAACAACATTCATATTATAGGGGTCCCAGAGGAGAAGAGAGAGAGAAAGGACCCAAGAAAATATTTGAAGAGATTATACTAGAAAACTTCACTAACATAGGAAAGGAAATAACCACCCAAGTCCAGGAAGCACAGAGAGTCCCATACAGGAAAAACCCAAGGAGAAACACGCCAAGACACATAGTAATCAAACTGGCAAAAATTAAAGACAAAGAAAAGTTATTGAAAGCAGCAAGGGAAAAATGACAAATAACATACAAGAGAACTCCCATAATGTTAACAGCTGATTTCTCATCAGAAACTCTACAAGCCAGAAGGGAGTGGCATGATACACTTAAAGTGATGAAAGGGAAAAACCTACAACCAAGATTACTCTAGCCGGCAAGGATCTTATTCAGATTCGATGCAGAAATCAAAAGCTTTACAAACAAGCAAAAGGTAAGAGAATTCAGCACCACCAAACCAGCTCTACAACAAATGCAAAAGGAACTTCTCTAAGTGGGAAACACAAAAACAAACCCAAAACAATTAAGAAAATGGTAATAGGAACATACATATTGATAATTACCTTCAACATGAATGGATTAAATGCTCCAACCAAAAGACACAGGCTCGTTGAATGGATACAGAAACAAGACCCATATATATGCTGTCTACAAGAGACCCACTTCAGACCTAGGGACACATATAGACTGAAAGTGAGGGGTTGGAAAAAGATATTCCATGCAAATGGAAATCAAAAGAAAGCTGGAGCAGCAATACTCATATCAGATAAAATAGACTTTAAAATAAAGAATGTTACAAGAGATAAGGAAGGACACTACATAATGATGAAGGGATCAATCCAAGAAGAAGATAAAGTAATTATAAATATATATGCACCCAACACAGGAGCACCTAAATACATAAGGCAACTGCTAACAGCTATAAAACAGGAAATAGACAGTAACACAGTAAGAGTGAGGGATTTTAACACCTCACTTACACCAATGGCCAGATCATCCAAACAGAAAATTAATAAGGAAACAGAAGCTTTAAATGACACAACAGACCAGATAGATTTAACTGCTATTTATAGGACATGCCATCCAAAAACAGCAGATTGCACTGTTTTCTCAAGTGCACATGGAACATTCTGCAGGATACATCACATCTTGGGTCACAAATCAAGCCTCAGTAAATTTAAGAAAATTGAAATCATATCAAGCATCTTTTCTGACCACAACGCTATGAGATTAGAAATGAATGACAGGGGAAAAAAATGTAAAAAACACAAACACATGGAAGCTAAACAATATGTTACTAAATAGCCAAGATATCACTGAAGAAATCAAAGAGGAAATCAAAAAATACCTAGAGACAAATGACAATGAAAACATGTTGATCCAGAACCTATGGGATACAGCAAAAGCAGTTCTAAGAGGGAAGTTTATAGCTATACAAGCCTACCTCAAGAAAGAAGAAAAATCTCACATAAACAATCTAAACTTACACCTAAAGGGACTAGAGAAAGAAGAACAAACAAAGCCTGAAGTTAGCAGGAGGAAAGAAATCATAAAGATCAGAGTAGAAACAAAGAAAACAAGAGCAGAGATCAATAAAACTAAAAGCTGGTTCTTTGAGAATATAAACAAAATTGATAAACCATTAGCCAGACTCATCAAGAAAAAGAGGGAGAGGACTCAAATCAATAAAATTAGACATGAAAAATAAGTTACAACAGACACCACAGAACTACAAAGCATCCTAAGAGACTACTGCAAACAACTCTATGCCAATAAAATGGACAACCTGGAAGAAATGGACAAATTCTTAGAAAGGTATAGCCTTCCAAGACTGAACCAGGAAGAAATAGAAAATATGAACAGACCAATCAGAAGTAATGCAATTGAAACTGTGATTAAAAATCTTCCAACAAACAAAAGTCCAGGACCAGATGGCTTCACAGGTGAATTCTATCAAACACTTAGAGAAGAGCTAACACCCATCCTTTTCAAACTCTTCCAAAAAATTTTGGAGGAAGGAACATTCTCAAACTCATTCTATGAGGTCACGATCACCCTGACACCAAAACCAGACAAAGACACTACAAAAACAGAAAATTACAGACCAACATCACTGATGAATATAGATGCAAAAATCCTCAACAAAATACCAGTAAACAGAATCCAACAGCACATTAAAAGGATCATACACTATGATCAAGTGGGCTTTATCCCAGCAATGCAAGGATTCTTCAATATATGCAAATCAATCAATGTGATACACCATTTTAACAAACTGAAGAATAAAAACCATATGATCATCTCAATAGAGGCAGAAAAAGCTTTTGAAAAAATTCAACACCCATTTATCATAAAAACTCTCCAGAAAGTGGGCATAGAGGGAACCTACCTCAACATAATAAAGGCCATATACAACAAACCCAAAGCAAACATCATTATCAATGGTGAAAAATTAAAGCATTTCCTCTAAGATCAGGAACAAGACAAGGATGTCCACTCTCACCACTATTATTCAACATAGTTTTGGAAGTCCTAGCCAAAGCAATCAGAGAAGAAAAAGAAGTAAAAGGATTACAAATTGGAAAAGAAGAAGTAAAACTGTCACTGTTCGCAGATGACATGACACTATACATAGAGAATCCTAAAAATGCCACCAATAAACTACTAGAGCTAATCAATGAATTTGGTAAAGTGGCAGGATACAAAATTAATGCTCAGACATCTCTTGCATTCCTATACACTAATGATGAAAAATCTGAAAGAGAAATTAAAAAAACACTCACATTTACCATTGCAACAAAAAGAATAAAATACCTACGAATAAACCTACCTAAGGAGACAGAGGACCTGTATGCAGAAAACTATAAGACACTGATGAAAGAAATTAGAGAAGATACAAACAGATGGAGAGATATACCAAGTTCTTGGATTGGAAGAATCAATATTGTGAAAAATGCCTAAAATACCCAAGGCAATCTGCAGATTCAATGCAATCCCTATCAAATTACCAATGGCATTTTTTACAGAACTAGAACAAAAAAAATCTTAAAAATTTGTATGGAGACACAAAAGACCCCGAAAAGCCAAAGCAGTCTTGAGGGAAAAAAATGGAGCTGGAGGAATCAGACTCCCTGATTTCAGGCTATACTATAAAGTTACAGTAATCAAGACAACATGGTACTGGCACAAAAACAGAAACATAGATCAATGGAACAAGATAGAAAGCCCAGAGATAAACCCACGCACCTATGTCAACTAATCTATGACAAAGGAGGCAAGGATATACAATGGAGAGAAGACAGTCTCTTCAATAAGTGGTGCTGGGAAAACTGGACAGCTACATGTAAAAGAATGAAATTAGAACACTCCCTAACACCATACACAAAAATAAACTCAAAGTGAATTCGAGACTTAAATGTAAGACCAGACACAATAAAACTCTTAGAGGAAAACATAGGAAGAACATACTTTGACATAAATCACAGCAAGATCTTTTTTGATCCACCTTCTAGAGTAAGGGAAATAAAAACAAAATTTTAAAAAGGGACCTAATGAAAATTAAAAGCTTTTGCACAGCAAAGGAAACCATAAACAAGATGAAAAGACAACCCTCAGAATGGGAGAAAATATTTGCAAACGAATCAAAGGAGAAAAGATTAATCTCCAAAATATATAAACAGCCCATGCAGCTCAATATTAAAGAAACAAGCAACCCAATCCAAACATGGGCAGAAGGCCTAAATAGACATTTCTCCAAAGAAGACGTACAGATGAATCATGAAAAGCTGCTCAACACCACTAATTATTAGAGAAATGCAAATCAAAACTACAATGAGGTATCACCTCACACCAGTTAGAATAGGCATCATCAGAAAATCTACAAACAGCAAATGCTGGAAATGGTGTGGAGAAAAGGGAACACTCTTGCACTGTTGGTGGGAATGTAAATTGATACAGCCATTATGGAGAACAGTATGGAGGTTCCTTAAAAAACTAAATACAGAATTACCATATGATCCAGCACTCCCACTACTGGGCATATACCCAGAGAAAACCATAATTCAAAAAGACACATGCACCCCAATATTCATTGCAGCACTATTTACAATAGCCAGGTCACGGAAGCAACCTAAATGCCCATCGACAGACGAATGGATAAAGAAGATGTGGTACATATATTCAATGGACTATTACTCAGCCACAAAAAGGAACAAAATTGAGTCATTTGTTGAGAAGTGGATGGATCTAGAGACTGTCATACAGAGTGAAGTAAGTTTGAAAGAGAAAGCAAATATTGTATATTAACGCATGTATGTGGAACCTAGAAAAATGGTACAGATGAACTGGTTTGCAGGGCAGAAGTTGAGACACAGATGTAGAGAACAAACATATGGACACCAAGGGGGGAAAGCTGTGGGGGGGTGGGGGATTGTGATGAATTGGGTGATTGGGATTGACATGTATACACTGATGTGTATAAAATTGATGACTAATAAGAACATGCTGTATAAATAAATAAATAAAATAAAATTTAAAAATTAAAAAAAATTAAATACAAAGAAAAAATATTAAAAGCTGCAGGGAGAAACAACAAATAACATACAAGGGAATCCCCATAAGGTTAACAGTTAATCTTTCAGCAGAAACTCTGCAAGCCAGAAGGGAGTGGCAGGACATATTTAAAGTGATGAAAGGAAAAAACCTTAAACCAAGGTTACTCTACCCAGCAAGCATCTCATTCAGATTTGACAGAGAAATTAAAACCTTTACAGACAAGCAAAAGCTAAGAGAATTCAGCACCACCAAACCAGCTCTACAACAAATGCTAAGAAACTTCTCTAGGCAGGAAACACAAAAGAAGGAAAAAACCTACAATAACAAACCCAGAACAATTAAGAAAATGGTAATAGGAACATACATATCGATAATTACCTTAAATGTAAATGGATTAAATGCTCCAACCAAAAGATATAAACTGGATGAATGGATACAAAAACAAAACCCATATATATGCTGTCTACAAGAGACCCACTTCAGACCTAGGAACAAACATAGACTGAAAGTGAGGGCATGGAAAAGGATATCTCATGCAAATGGAAATCAAAAGAAAGCTGGGGTAGCAATTCTTATATCAGACAAAATAGACTTTAAAATAAAGACTATTACAAGAGACAAAGAAGGACACTACATAATGATCAAGGGATCAATCCAAGAAGAAGATATAAAAATTGTAAATATTTATGCACCCAACATAGGAGCACCTCACTACATAAGGCAAATGTTAACGGCCATAAAAGGGGAAATTGACAGTAACACAATCAAAGTAGGGGACTTTAACACCCCACTTTCAACAATGGACAGATCATCCAAAATGAAAATAAATAAGGAAACACAAGCTTTAAATGATACATTAAACAAGATGGACTTAATTGATATTTATAGGACATTCCATCCAAAAACAAGAGAATACACTTTCTTCTCAAGTGCTCATGGAACCTTCCCCAGGATAGAGAATACCTTGGTCACTAATGAAGCCTTGGTAAATTTAAGAAAATTGAAATCATATCAAGTATTTTTCCAACCACAAGGCTATGATACTAGATATCAATTACAGGAAAAAATCTGTAAAAAATACAAACACGTGGAGGTTAAACAATACACTACGTAATAACCAAGAGATCACTGAAGAAGTCAAAGAGGAAATCAAAAAATACCTAGAAACAAATGACAATGAAAACATGACGACCCAAAACCTATGAGATGCAGCAAAAGCAGCTCTAAGAGGAAGTTTATAGCAATACAGTCCAACCTCAAGAAACAAGAAACATCTCAAATAAACAACATAACCTTACACCTAAAGCAATTAGAGAAAGAAGAACCAAAAAACCCCAAAGTGAGCAGAGGGAAAGAAATCATAAAGAACAGATCAGAAATAAATGAAAAAGAAATGAAGGGTGGGGGGGAAGAAAGAAATGAAGGAAATGATCACAAAGATCAATAAAATTAAAAACTTTTTTTCTCATCAAAAAAAGGGAGAAGACTCAAATCAATAAAACTGGAAATGAAAAAGGAGAAGTAACAACTGACACTGCAGAAATACAAAGGATCATGAGAGTTTACTACAAGCCACTATATGCCAAAAAAATGGACAACCTGGAAGAAATGGACAAATTCTTAGAAAAGCACAACCTTCCAGGACCGAACCAGGAAGAAATAGAAAATATAAACAGACCAATCACAAGCACTGAAATTGAGACTGTGATTTAAAAATCTTCCAACAAACAAAAGTCCAGAAGCAGACGGCTTCACAGGCGAATTCCATCAAACATTTAGAGAAGAGCTAACACCTATCCTTCTCAAACTCTTCCAAATTACAGCAGAGGGAGGAACACTCCCAAACTCATTCTACGAGACCACCATCACCGTGATCCCAAAACTAGACAAAGATGTCGCAAAGAACGAAAACTACAGGCTGATATCACTGATGAACATAGATGCAAACATCCGCACCAAATACCAGCATACGGAATCCAACAGCACATTAAAAGGATCATACAACACGATCAAGTGGGGTTTATCCCAGGAATGCAAGGAATCTTCCGTATACACAAATCAAGCAATGTGATACACCATATTAACAAATTGAAGGAGAAAAACCATATGACCATCTCAATAGATGCAGAAAAAGCTTTTGACAAAATTCAACACCCAAATATGATAAAAACCCTCCAGAAAGTAGGCATAGAGTGAACTTAGCTCAACATAATAAAGGCCATATATGACAAACCCACAGCCAACATCATTCTCAATGGTGAAATACTAAAACCATTTCCACTAAGATCAGGAACAAGACAATGTTGCCCACTCTCACCACTGTTATTCAACATAGTTTTGGAAGTTTTAGCAATCAGAGAAGAAAAGGAAATAAAAGGAATCCAAATTGGAAAAGAAGAAGTAAAGCTGTCACTGTTTGCAGATGACATAATACTATATATAGAGAATCCTAAAGATGCTACAAGAAAACTACTAGAGCTAATCAATGAATTTGGTAAAGTAGCAGGATACAAATTAATGCACAGAAATCTCTTGCATTTCTACACACTAATTGTGAAAAATCTGAAATAGAAATTAAAGAAACACTCCCATTTAGCATTGCAACAAAAAGAATAAAATACCTACGAATAAACCTACCTAAGGAGACAAAAGACCTGTATGCAGAAAACTATAGGACACTGATGAAGGAAATTAAAGGTGATACAAAGAGATGGAGAGATATACCATGTTCTTGGATTGGAAGAATCAACATTGTGAAAATGACTATACCACCGAAAGCAATCTACAGATTCAATGCAATCCCTATCAAACTACCAATGGCAGTTTTCATAGAACTAGAACAAAACTTTTCACAATTTGTATGGAAAAACAAAAGACCCTGAATAGCCAAAGCAACCTTGAGAAAGAAAAACAGAGCTGGAGGAATCAGGCTCCTGGTCTTCAGAGTATACTACAAAGCTACAGTAATGAAGGCAGTATGGTACTGGCACAAAAACAGAAATATAGATCAATGGAACAGGATAAGAAAGCCCATAGTTAAACCCACGCACAAATGGTCACCTTATCTTTGATAAAGGAGGTAAGAATATACAGTGGAGAAAAGACAGCCTCTTCAATAAGTGGTGCTGGGGAAACTGGACAGCTACATGTAAAAGAATGAAATTAGAACACTCCCTAACACCATACACAAAAATAAACTCAAAATGGATTAAAGACCTAAATGTAAGGCCAGACACTATCAAACTCTTAGAGGAAAACATAGGCAGAACACTCTATGACATAAATCATAGCAAGATCCTTTTTGGCCCACCTCCTAGAGTAATGGAAATGAAAAACCAAAAATAAACAAATGGGACCTAAGGAAACTTAAAAGCTTTTGCACAGCAAAAGAAACCATAAACAAGATGAAAAGACAACCCTCAGAATGGGAGAAAATATTTGCAAATGAAGAAACTGACTAAGGATTAATCTCCAAAATTTACAAGCAGCTCATACAGCTCAAAATCAAAAAAACAAACAACCCAATCCAAAAATGAGCAGAAGACCTAAATAGACATTTCTCCACAGAAGATATACAGATTGCCAAGAAACACATGAAAGGATGTTCAACATCACTAATCATTAGAGAAATGTAAATCAAAACTACAATGAGGTATCACTTCACACCAGTCAGAATGGCCATCATGAAAAAATCTGCAAACAATAAATGCTGGAGAGGATGAGGCGAAAAGGGAACCCTCTTGCACTGTTGGTGGGAATGTAAACTGATACCGCCACTATGGAGAACAGTATGGAGGTTCCTTAAAAAACTAAAAATAGAACTACCATGTGACCCAGCATTCCCACTACTGAGCATATACCCTGAGAAAACCATAATTCAAAAAGAGTCAGGTACCACAATGTTCATTGCAGCTCTATTTAGGATAGCCAGGACATGGAATTAACCTAAGTGTCCATCAACAGATGAATGGATAAAGAAGATGTGGCACATATATACAATGGAATATTACTCCACCATAAAAAGAAACGAAATTGAATTATTTGTAGTGAGGTGGATGGACCTAGGGTCTGTCATACAGAGTGAAGTAAGTCAGAAAGAGAAAAACAAATACCATATGCTAACACATATATATGGAATCTAAAAAAAAAAAAAAACGTTATGAAGAACCTTCGGGCAGGACAGGAATAAAGATGCAGATGTAGAGAAAGGACTTGAGGACACAGGGAGGGGGAAGTGTAAGCTGGGATGAAGTGATTTACTAGCATTGACTTATATACACTACCAAATGTAAAATAGATAGCTAGTGGTAAGCAGCCGCATAGCACAGGGAGATCAGCTCAGTGCTTTATGACCACCTAGAGTGGTGAGATAGGGAGGGTGGGAGGGAGACGTAAGAGACAGGAGATATGGGGATATATTTATATGTATAGCTGATTCACTTTGTTTTAAAGCGGAAGGTAACACACCGTTGTAAAGCAATTATACTCCAGTAAAGATAAAAAAAGAAGCTAAAAAAAACCAAACAAAACCATATTTTATGGGCAGTGAGGCTGTACTGTAATGTTCCCTCAGTATTTTTTACCTTGAGCTTTTGTTTTTTATTCTTCAGATGGTGATGAGTGGACCTGAGATTAAAGTACCATTATTTCAGAGCACTGGAGCAAAACCATGTAATGATGACTTCAGAAATCTCCTGCAGTTTCAGCCAGCAATCTCTTTTTCATTAGCAATCTCAGTATTGTTGGGGCTAGAATCTTTCCCTACTTCAGATTGTTGGTTTGCTTGACACTTGAGAATATTTTCAAGGATAAAACAAGGTTGGAGCTGGATCCATGTAAAGCCAGTCATGAAGCCCTTCTATGGAAAATTTCCATGAAAAGATCAGAAACAAATGTTTTTTGAAGAAAATTACAGTAAAAATAATATGAAATTGATGCCATAGTAAGTCTATATTACTCACAAGCCAATGGATGAATTGATTCTAGTAGTTGTTTGATTGTTTTGCTTTCTGCTCAGATAAAAACAGCTTCTTTATTTTTTTATTGAAGCATAGTTGATTTACAATGTTGTTAATTTCTGCTGCACAGCAAAGTGATTCAGTTATACATATATACTCACTCTTTTTTAAAATATTCTTTTCCATTTTGGTTTATCACAGCATATTGAATATAGTTCCCTGTGCTATACAGTAGGACCTTGTTGTTTATCTATTCTATATATAATAGTTTGTGTTTGCTAACCCCAAACTCCCAATCCTTCTTCCCCCCACCCATCCTCCCCCTTACCAACCACAAGTCTGTTCTCTATGTCTGTGAGTCTAAAACAGCTTATTTTTTATAGAAAGGATTCTGCTACATAAACACTTTCAAGTGCAGGGACGAAGGAAGCCTCTTTGGTCCTTCTCTGAGGTGACCTAGTATCTGCTGAGATGCACTCCAGAGGATGGCTTGGTTGCTGCTGCTACTGAAATTGCAGGTATGGGTGCCTAAGAAAGTGGATCCTTTCCAAGTTGAACTGTGGGAATACAGACCACAAATGTATGAGAGAGCATTGGAGAAGGACAGTCATTGCTGCTTAGGGTCCATGGCAATCAGATATCCCTACTTAACTCCTGAGAGGAATATACATCCTTTCAGAAGATCTCAATATTTAGTAGGTGAGAATTTACTGTGCAGAAAGACTCTGAGGTGGCCCTCCATGATTTAGGTTTCCTGGAGTTCACAACCTTGTGTAATCCTCTCCCCCTGAGTGAAAACGAGACCTGGGATTTGCTTCTAACCAATATGGTAAAAGTAATGAGATGTCACTCTCATGATTATGTTATGTTGGATAAGCCTCCGTCTTGCAAGCAGATTTGCTCTAGAGATGCTCCTTCCTGGCTTGATGAAGTAAATGGCCATGTTGGAAAACCCACATGGCAAAGATCTGCAGGTAACAGCCTCTAGGAGTTGAGGGCGTTCTCCAGTCAATAGCCAGCAAGAAACCGGGACCATCTTCCTTAACAACCACAAGTAAATTAATTCTGCCAACATCTGATTGGAAGTGGATTCTTCCCCACTTGAGCTTCCAGACGAGATCACAGCCTCACCCAACACCTTGAGTGCAGCCTTGTGAGATCCTGAGCAGAGGACCCAGTTAAGCTGTGCCTGGACTCCTGACCTACAGAAATTATGAGATAAGAAATGTGTGCTTTTTTAAGTCAGTGGGTTTGTGGCAATTTGTCACGCAACAACAGAAAGTTAATACATTCACATATTTTACCTACTGATCCATAAGCTTAATTGTAAGTTTAATAAACAATTCTATTCTTAGATAACAGCACTTAATGAGACCCATTACTTCTTTGAGTAAGCACCATAGCATTTCAGAATCAATAAGTAGATTCTGGGGGAGGTTTTCCCTATAATTTGTTAGTGGCCATGAAAAGGCTAAAGTAATGGGACATTGCTCTGTTCTAAATATGAAAGGGATGTTTGTATCAAACTGAACTAAAGGGGGATGCTGTAGGAAAAGAGAACAAGTTCATTGATGTCTTCCCATTGGTGGCCATTTCCTAACGTTAATTGCACCTATGTTGATTACTGCTTGTTGGCTATTCAAATTTATTCTTTCTATTTGGTTATCTATAAGTGGATTCCAGCTGTTACCCAAAGGGGATTTAGGGAGGAAAAATAGCTCTAGAACCAAGTTTAGGTGAACAACGGCAAAAGCTGTTAATGTCCTGTCATCCTGCAGAAAACAGGGACCATGAATTTGGGCAGCAGAGATAATCTGGTTAATACAGGACTTCTCAGAGGCACCTGTGTTCACTCTTCATCTCTTCTGCAGTCATCTTTTTCTTAAGGGTTGTCTGTCTTCCTGTCACTGGTTCTTTTCGGTCTGTGATCTATTTAATCTCTTCTCTAAGGTTTCATTAGAGTTTTGACCTCGCCATTTGATATTTTGAACATTTTGACATCTCTTCAACCTTTTAAACATTTGATTAAGTAAATAATTCTTCAGAATTATACAAGCACATAAAATTCACTGAGTAATCATTGAGTAACTGCACATTCAGATTAGTAGAACATTCTTATAAACATTGCATAAGTTCAAAATAGAAGACATATTTTGACGTATAACTCACAGAAAGTTCAAAACTAATTTTTAAAAGATTAAGTAGAGAAATGTGCAGGAACCAAGTTATTTCACATCTGTCACCTGCCAGTGCCTACAGTTATGAATGACCTAGTGTGATTTTCATTGCATTTGCATGCCTGTGCATGTACTGACCAGAATGTGAAACCACTCCAGCTAAACTTTGGGAGAAATCATGCCTGGCATTTCAGACAGAGAAGTCACCAGCCTAGGGAGAGAATCAACCATGATTTTTAATCTTTTAAAAAGATATTTCCTGGGGGAGTTCCCTGGTGGTCAAGTGGTTAGGATTTGGCACTTTCAATTCCATGGCCCAGGTTCAGTCCCTGGTCAGGGAACTGAGATCCCACAAGCCACGAGGCATGGCCAAAACAAAACAAAATCTACTGCCTGCCACCATAGGTGAGCTGATATGACCTAGGCCACCTAGACCACACCCCTTACCATGAGCACTTCTTGGCATTCAAGAAGACTCAAGATGGATATCTGGTCTCCTCTCCATTAGAAGGGCTAATGAGGCCTCAGCTATGACACTCAGGAAAGGGAATCATGGTACTGTATTATCAATGGGGAAATCAATCTACAATCAGCCCCCCGTGTGTCAGCTTCTGGGACCACTGTGAGAACTCCCTGCAGCCCTTGCATCTAGTCCAGAATCTTCTTTATAGTTCATGACAATGACACTGTTCAGCTCTAACTTCACAGATAAATATGTTTTAGCCAGAATTCCCTGTATTAACCACATTGTCTCTGCTGCCCAAATGTATGTACTTTACCTTCTGCAGGAGAATGGAACCCCAACAACTCTGAGGATTCCTCACCCAAACTTGATGCCAAAATTTTTTCCTTCCTAAATCCTCTTTGGGTGAGAGCTGGAGTCCAGCAATTGTTTTGGAGCATTTCATCTCCACAACCAGCCAGTTCCTTATCCCTTCTCCACTTCTATTCTTAGCCCTCCTTCAGCCCCAAGGATCTTTCTCTCCTCTGGATGGTCACCTTTGCCCTTCCATGATGACTGCCTAGCTGGCTCCCTTCATCAGAGGGAAATTTGACCACAGAGCACATAGTGGCTAATGCTCCATCCTCCTACCTGTACAGAGTCAGGTGACAGCCAAATCCTTTCCTTTTCCAACAAAGACAGAAATGATATTAGAGTTCAGCACTTGGGCTATTATTTAATAAAGAGTTCAGTGCTTCAGCACAATTGTCTGATCTTTATCATCACAATTCAATTTTCAGGATGCAGTGGAGAGAGAGGAAATAAGTTCAAGTCATCTTCCTCCTTGTACAGGAACATCCGACAAGAGCCTCCTTCTCCCAATTCCCAGAAGAGAACAGCAGCCCCCAAAGCTACTGCATGCCATCAGAAACATCAAGATCAGTCCCTTCAGTTTTGAGACTTGATGGCTTTGTATTTTTTCAGTCACAGAGAGCTGACCTGACTTTTCTTCTTCTGACAGCTTTCTGCAGTGCCCTGCAGAATAGCTTTGACTTTGATTACCCAGTGATTGACAGCCCTTCTCATTTGCTTCTCCTATGTTGTTTTCCCAGGGTTTAGGGATCTTCCCTCTTACCCTGTTGCCTCAAAGCAATTTGCCTTATCATCTTCCAGAAGTCCAAGACCCATCCTTTTTATGTCCTCTGATTCTCCTGAATAATGATTGTCTGTTTTCTTTCTCTTTCTTCCTTCTAACTTTTCTTTCTCCCTCCTGCCCTCCCTCCCTTCCTTCTTTCCTTCTTTCCTTCCTTCCTAACATCAGTGTTTTCATCATAGGGTCAGATATTTTATAAACACAAGTAGTCTCATTTTAATAATGATTCTTTAATAGAGAAAGAAAATAGCATTTTCTTATTCTCTGATTTGTCTGGTTAGACATCTGTAATTGTTTTTGTGGTACAGAGCTTTATGGTGAGAGTCACGTCAACATTCCTGATATGTTTGCAAAATAGTATGTCAACACTCAGATACAGAGACAAAGATTGAGCACATACAGTTTATTTGCAATATTGGGAGACGTAGGCAGAAGAGTGTGTGTGTGTGTGTGTGTGTGTGTGTGTGTGTGTGTGTGTGTGTGTGTAGTAATATAAGGAAGGGAAGGCAGTCTGTAAGGGGTACGCTATTTAGGCAGCTACCACAATGTGCAACTAAAGTTCAAACCTTTGAAGAAGTTTTGGGAAATGGTGCAAAACACATACTTCATTATGATCCTGTTCAAGGGGCAAGGGAGCTGAGGTATTCATACATACAAACCCTATAAATTATTGGTTAAGGGATGGCCCTGGTGAGTTACAAATTACCCAGGCACTTTGAGTTGCCCTTACATGCAGGCAGAATGGGTTCCAGCAGCCTAAGGACAGTCTTCTGAGAAAGTTGTAGGTTTTGGCTATTAGAAATCAGTTTGACATGCATAGAAGTGAGGGCATTATTTTATCTACTATAAGGGACCAAAGGCAAGAGCTTGGAGGGCTTAGTTTATCCCATGCCTACCTGATGAGCAGCCACTTTGAAAGTCACAGTGGTGGTAGCCCATGTTGTGATCCAAATGTTCTCCACAAACTAGTGGCTGAGGTTAGTGGTTGATCAGTATAGTAGACATTTGCCATTCTTCTGGGTGTCCAGCCCCTCAAATCTTTCCTATTTGGAGAACTATATGTCATCAAGGGACTTGGTAAAATGCTCTCACTCCAGAGGCCGAAAGGTCTGAATAAAGTTTTCTTTCCTTACCTCCTTGTAGTGGGTATAGGCAGGTGATCTGGCCTCAGGCCAGATCACCTGCCTGGGATTTTTTTTCTTAGTCAGTTCGGGTTGCCATAGCAAAGAACCATAGACTGGGTGGCTTATAAACAATAGATTTTTATTTCTCATAGTTCTGGAGGCTGAAACTCCAAGATCAGGGTGCCAGCGTGGCTGAGTTTTGGTTAGAACTCTCTCCTCAGTGTTAGACTGCTGCCTTCTTGTATACTCTTGTGGTGGAAAATGGGTGGGAGAGCTCTCGGGGTCCCTTTTATGAGGGTGCTAATCCTGTTTATTAGGGTTCCACCCTCAGGATCTAATCACCCCAAAGGCCTAACTTCCTCTACTATCAAATTGGGTGTTAGGATTTCAACATATGAACTTTGGGGGGATATGAACATTCAGCTCATTACAGACTTCCTGGCAACGCAGGAGCACAGGAGTCAGTGTGCAGACGTACCCGCATCCCTACCCCTGCCCCAGCCTGGCTCCCCGGGTTGGTACATGTTTCTCCAGCAAACTCATTTCCTTTCACTTAACGAGTGCTGGTTCCTACTGTCTGCAAGTCAGAACAATTGATCTTGACAGAATTATCAAAGTTTGAATGCAGACAATGCCCTGCTTTGTGCAGAGCACTTTTCTAGGACCTAGAGAGGAGGCTGAGAGGAACAAAAGCAGCAGGTGACAAGCATTCAGCCTTCAACAAACTCACAATCCAGTTGGACAGATAAGAAGTAAACTGGTGTGAAAATCCCTGAAATAAACACACTTACTTTATCTCTTTTACTCAATTATCTCTTATATACTTGGGATCGTTTATCATCAGTATCCCTGTATGGGAGGTACTATTCCGTAGGTTTTGCGGGGGAAGAAGCTGAGGCATGGAGGAATTAAGTCATATTCCCAGAATGACAAAATGGAGACAAGTGCCACCGTGTCTACTCTGTCATGTGTCCTTGCCTTTAGAGTTCTGTTCAGGAGTACCTGGCTACACATGGTCAAAGGGCCAGAGCAGGGATTGGCAACCTATGGCTCAAATCCAGCCAGCCAATTCTTTTTGTAAATAACACTTAATTGGAACACAGCCACACTCATTTGCTTATGTATTGTCTATGGCTGCTTTTGAGCTGTGACCACAGAGTTAAGTATTGCAACACAGACCACATTGTCTGCAAGCCTAAAATATTTACTACCTGGCCTTTTATAGAGAAAGCTTGCAAATCCCTATAGCTATGCCTTAAACAAGCTATGCCTTGTTTAAGCCATAGCTATAAACAATTTAGTTTCACTGAATCAAGCTTCTGAGAGTCTTCTACCTGGTGTCACTTGGCCTGCACTGTCCCAGAGACATTAATGATTACATGGTTAACTGAAATCTAAGTACAAAGCAATAGCCATTTTAATGATAATAATAATAACAACAGCTGTTATTGATGAGGAATCTCTATATTCATGTGATGAATGCTTTACTAACATAGTTTTACTAGCCTGATTCCAAGATCAGAATGGTTAAAGTCAACTTGTGCAGTGGCAGAGCCGGATTTATCCTACATGTCGTCTCTAGAGGCTGGGCTCTTAACCGCCACACTTTACGGCCTTCAAATCCATCATGAAGAAGAAATCAGGAAAAAGATGAATTTTCTAAGACTCTGTGGAGACAGGCAGGTAGCCAAGGACCCCCTCACTGGTGCTAATGAGACAGTAGACATCACGTTACCCAGAGCAGGAGAGTGTGTTCGTGATGGGCACTTCCACCTCTCAGGGTGTCAAGATTCCACTTGTAATTACCAGTGTTGCTTTCTATTTTCTCCGTGAAACATGTTGACAAGCCACTCAGGATAGTTTTATTGTAGACGCCTCACAAAAGGGAAATAGAAGCCAAAGCTGCTAGTCCCATATCCACTAACATTTGATTTTCAAGAGTTTCTGAATTTCTATATTTTGAATGACCAACCTCTCAAGTCTTTACAACTTCAGTAGTAAGACTGAGATTACCCCTGCTCTTTGCACAGGAGCACAGCAAGGGAGTGGGTCGTGAACCCTCTTAAAAGAGGGTTTAAAATAGGCCTGCCTTGTCTTGGAACATTGTTTACAGAGTGCCTGCCTTTGTTGGGAGACTCCAGCTGGTTTATGAAGTGATGCCAAGGTCCTACCTGATCCCCTTGACTTTAGCCCTGACCTTTTCCCTCTAGGTATGTTACTCACGTTCTACCAGGAAGCTCAGCCTTACCTACCCCAGGTGTCAGACAGCCAAGGATGCAAGCAGACTGAAAGCCCCCATTGCAACCCAAATATGCTGGAGCTTGGTGTTGGTTGCCCTCAGATTTTGGCATCCCAGAACTGAACACAGAACTGCAGCGTTAGTTTTGGAGCCTAACTTGTGGCCACCAGCCTGGGCACTCTCCAGGGCAGGGACACCCTCCCCTTCCTCTCAGTACTGCCTGTGCCTAGCACACTCCTGGGCACACAGTAGGTGGTCAGAAAAAGATTTAAGAGACCATGGCATCAGCCTTAGAGGGAGCTGAATCTGAAGGACAGCTGGCTGCCTTTCCCTTCACTCAGGCATGGTTTTCCCTGGGCACCTGTGGACTAGGCCCCAGGCTGGACTTTAGCTCCTGACACCCAGCCTGGTGCTCTGGGCCTCATTATTCTGCCCTGGTCTGGCCACAGCTCACATAACTGCCTGCTACCAGATTTTTCAGTGGCACCCATTCGGAATTCTGACTCAGGGTTTCACCCACCCATTAGGACTCAACCCTTTCCTCTCTGATCTTCAGTGCTGACCATTGGCTGTTGGATATATTGGCCCCATGCTTTGTTTGCCCTTTGCCCCACTTCTTCGGTTGGCCTGGGAGTAGGGCCATTTCCTCTAATGCCTGTCCAGCCATGTGGTATGTTTAGTAGGGCCACGTACCCAGACAAATAACTAGATTATTAATAATACAATAAAACAACTGCATGTTATCAAAAGCATTATTTCACTTGATGATTAAACCTACCTATAAGTGGGTATTATTATCCCTATTATACAGATGAGGAAACTGAGATTCAGGGGGGAAAAGCTTTCTCTAGACCGTTAACTTTCTGTTGCTGCGTAAAAAATTTCCACAAACAACACTCATTAATTACCTCAAAGTTCCCATGGGAGGCGTCTGAGCACAGATGGGTTAGGTCTTCTACTCAGGGTCTCACAAGGCTGTGTCAGGGTTTCAGATGGGCTACGTTCTTGTCTGGATGCTTGGCTGGGGAAGAGTCCACTTCCAAGGTCAGTCTCTTTGTTGGCAAAATTCATTTCTTTGCAGCTGTGTGACTGAGGGCCCCAGCTTCTTCCTGACCATCAGCTGAAGGTCACCCTCACTCAAGGCTTCACTCAAGGCCACCGCAGTTCCCTGCTGCATAGGCAGCTCATATGGCTGTTTGTTTTTTCAAGGCCAGAAGGAGAATCTAACATTCCAGTCTACTAAGATACAGTCTTATATAAGGTGACATCACATCACCTTTTCTATATAATGTACCAAAATTGCAGTGTTGACATCTCATCACTTTTACCATATTTAATTTGTTAGAAGTAAGTCATAGATTGTACCTGCCCTCAAGCGGAGAGGACTATACAGGGTGTGACCCTAGGGTGGGCCTGACACAGTCACAGAGCTGCTAAGTGGCAGATGGGGGACCAGAGCCCTGCCACACTGCCTCCCTGCAGGCCCAGGCTCCTTCCTTTTCCAGCTGCCTCTGTTGCCACATGCAACATTCTGTCTCATGAGTCTCAAGTTGTGCAGATTGGAGACACCTTTGACCTTGCCCTCAAAGTCATACTCACAGGTTTTGGGGGTTTTTTTGTTGTTTTTTTTTTTTGCTCTGTGCAGGCCTCTCACCGCTGTGGCCTCTCCCGTTGCGGAGCACAGGCTCTGGATGCGCAGGCCCCATGGCCATGGCTCACAGGCCTAGCCGCTCCGCGGCACGCGGGACCTTCCCGGACCGGGGCACGAACCCGTGTCCCCTGCATTGTCAGGTGGACTCTCAACCACTGCACCACCAGGGAGGCCCCCATACTCACAGTTTTTTATGATCAAGTCCTTTCAGTTTTCCAGTACAAAACATCTTGAAGAGGGTGTAAAATATGCCTGCTTGTTTTGGAATGCCGTTTACACAGTATTCAATCTTGTTGGGAGATTCCAGATTGTTTATGACAGTAAAACAACCAACAGAACCCTTGGAGCAGACCTGGGCAGATATACCATATAAACTCAATACTGTGTTACATGGGGCTGAATTCTATTTCTCTTGAAGACAGCTTCTATACATGCAAACAAAGACTTAACAAATATCCAAAGTAGAAGAAAAAGATGTAATGCTATTTTTCAATTTAATTCAATTCAAAAATACTTAAGTCTGGATGGAAATTAAATTCATTTCTCAACGAAATGCAAAGGAGATAGATTAGAGCTGTATCATCCATGAAGAAAATTGTCAACACATTAGAGACTTTTCTGTCACACTGTCACATTGTCCTTTATTTCTTAGGAGACAGACCCTGTCACCAATCCCACAAGACAACTTTATCATAGAGACTGCCACGTATCTGTGGACATGTCTGATTTCTTGGCCCTCCTTTGCTTTAATTTTCCAAATAATGATACAGTGGAGATCTGATATGGTGAGCAGACACCACAGAGAGTTTTGTCTACCGTTTATTAGTTTGTGATGAAAAACAACTCTGCAAAAACATAAAGTGTGTTCTCCTCCTGAGTCTGAGATAGATTCTAAGTTCATTCAAACCCATTTTTAAAAAGCTCAGCAAAGCAATAGCAACACAAGCCAGTCGTGTTAGAGAATCGGGGTTGCTTTAGTAGGCAAACTTTTTTTATTATGGTAAGTTAGGCTTCCCAAATACAATTGTTTAATATGCCAGCACATTGTTGGGTGCTTCCATCAGGCACAGCAGAAGAATGTCACCATGAAGACAGAGCATGGGGAAAGCAAGGAATTTAGCTGACCTGAATTTAACAAGTGCTATAGAAGCAGATATGAGCTGTGCATGCAAAGCTCTATTCTTAAAAACATGTTGTGCATGCAAGAGAAGACAAGATATTTATGTTTGGCCACCCAAACGTAAAAATAAAAAATATATTCCATTGACAAAAATGTATTGTTCTTCGAATTGCTTTTGAACTGGGGAAAATATTTAAGCAGGTTAAACCAAGGAAATAAATAACAAAAGAATACACAGTATTTTACACAATTAGAAGCTGGATTGAGTTCCATAAAGAAGGAGGATTAGCGACCTGGTCTGTGAGAAGTTGCTGTTACAGTGACCTCAGGTCACAGTGGGAAAATTTAGCTGTTGTTTTGGAAAGTGGCTCCTGATTCCTATAGGGGTCTTTGTTTTCTGAGCTCACTGGAGTTAGGGCAGGGCTTCATTGCTCCGAGAGAGCGCACGAGCGAGAGAGAGAGAGAGAGAGAGAGAGAGAGAGAGAGAGAGAATCCAGATGTGGAGAAAATTAGACCTGTAACTGAGCAATGGGCTCTTGTGCCTGAGAAGAGGGAAGCGGGCAGAGCGCAACCTTTAAAAGAATGGCATAGCCACTGAGGGTGCACAGAAACTGCTGAGAGCCGATTAGGCCCAAGATGCAGCAGACTCAACTTCCACGAGACCTTGAGCCTCAGGATATGCTCATCGTAATATATTAGCTAAATGACATGCCCACAGGTGCCATGACAGTCCTGAGGCTGACATAAAAGACCAAAAAGTGGGTGGTGGCCCAATTCCTGGAAATCCACCCCCCCTCCAAAATAGTTAGAATAATCCTCCTACTCGTTAGCCTATAAAATTACCTAGACCATAAAAGCTAACCACGCCATATTTCTGAGGTGGCCTACACCCTGTCTGTGGAGTGTGTCTCTCCCAGGGCCTCTCTCCTTCTGAGACGGACTGCATTCTGTCTATGAAGTGTGTATCTTTCTCAATAAACCTGCTTTCCCACTTAGTTCTCTGGGCAGAACTCCCTTGCCTGCCCGCTTCTCTCCCCCACAAGCGTCCTATATTAATGAATTTACTTCTTGCTTATCATTTTGCCTCTTGCTGAATTCCTTCTGCACCGAGACATAAACTGAGCTTCATTAAGTCCTGAGACCTGAGACCAGGTGTGTGTGCAGTTTTAGCTGGGAGATTGTGGGTTCCAGCCCCATCTGAGGTGCGATTGTGTTCGAGTCCCAATCTGAGGTGTGTAGTTTCATGCTCACAGCACAGAAAATCAAAATCTTGATAGCAGGTGTTTGCAGCCAAGTAAGGGTTTATTGCAGGGTGTCAAGCAAGGGAATGGGAGACAAGCCTCAGCTCCACTCTCACTTGGTCTTTGAGTTCCGAGTTTTTTAAAGGGGAAGAACAAAGAAGCTGGGATTAATCATCATCTTGTGACATTTCTTAATCTTAGTTTTGGTTTTTTTGGTTTTTTTTTTTTTTTTTTGCGGTATGTGGGCCTCTCACTGTTGTGGCCTTTCCCGCCGCGGAGCACAGGCTCCGGACGCACAGGCTCAGTGGCCATGGCTCACGGGCCCAGCCGCTCCGCGGCATGTGGGATCCTCCTGGACCGGGGCACAAACCCACGTCCCCTGCATCGGCAGGCGGACTCTCAACCACTGCGCCACCAGGGAAGCCCTGGCAGGCGGATTCTTAACCAGTGAGCCACCAGGGAAATCCCAAGGAATAAAGTTTTGGATAGAAACATTAATCATAAACTCAGTAAGGGAACTTGGTTTCACACACACTAAGGCTGGGCACCAGGTGAGGAGGTGAAATCATCCTCTATTCTCATCCCACCCCTTCCCCAGCCCAACACCAGGGTAAAGTTGTGGAAGAAAGAAAGAAAGAAGGTGAGGAAAGAAGGTAATCCCTGAGGATACCTTCTTATCTAGTAGAAAGCTAAATTGAAGCAATGAAATAATTTAAGCATCTCATGTAAATGTAGAGGAAGGAGGTCCCAGAGTTTCTTCAGCATCTCAATGTGAGTTGGTACTCTGGAATTCTCTTGGCTTTCCCCTCCAGCTGCAAGTAGGCAGCTGCTGCTCTGGGCATCATATCCTCCTGGAGTGGAGGTAGGGGGATGGGACACACAGAAACAGTAGCAGAGGTGAGTCTCACATGATCATGAGAAGCTAAAACACAGAGCAGAATTGGAAATGGAATATCCTTTTGCAAATGGAGGGAGTATGGGTGAGATTTAAAGAGGATGAGGGAAAGGGAGGAGAGGAAGGGGGAGTAATGTACAAATTCTGGTGAAGTGCTCTGATCTGTCTTTGACAGACCATTGTTTAGCGGAAGCCAAAGAGAAACCAATCACAAGCAATTTCCTTCCAATTCAAAAATTTGGATTTATAGAAAACTTGGACATGGGCCAGCCTGGGCAGAACGAGTTGACAGGATTGCAGTTAAGGCACGTCATCAGAGCGAGGAGTACAAGCCACACAATGGCTCAATTCAAACAGCTGTAAAAACTGAAAAGGAGTTCACTCCCATTATCTAGGCTTTCAGTAGAACCAAAAATTCCAGTTCACAAAGGCTCACAGTTTAATTCCACTCTGTGGTACTTGCCAGTTTCTCTTCCCATGACATTTATTTTCTTCTTCTTGTTAGAGCAACGCCATATTTTTCGGCCTTGTTTTTTTTCATTCTAATTTGAAGCCTTAGCTTTCTTCTGTCTAGTTCAGTAGTGATGCTGGCCCACTTTTCATGGAAACAAATTGTTTCCATATAAGTACAAAGTTGTTAGACCAAGCCCCAGGAACATTGTTTATTATCAGGAAGAGAAGTCTAGCATGCAGCTGTGGCCTGCATGCTTTTAAATTTTTCCACATGTTTATATATAAGAACGGATAAGCACAGGTGACAATAGATGAGCTTTCAGAGGGGTAGAATAAGGTGATGAATAAGAAATAAGAGCACAGACGACAGACACTTGGGTTTAACTCCCAGCTTTACCACTTATTCCTTATGTGACATTGGAAACGATGAAATTACAATGTCTCAGTTTCCTCATCAGGAACACAGGCATGCTGTTATTAGATACCTCATAGGGTTATTGGGAGGATTAAATGAGTTAACGTCTCCAGAATCCAACTACTTACTATCTCCATAACTACCTACCAATGGTGTCTGAGTCGCCATCATCTTGTCGGGGAGGAAGAAATTTTCCTCTATCCCTCTAGGTTCTTCTGGCTGCTCTATGAATTAAATTGACATGAGATAGATTAACAGGAGAAAATCAAGCAAAAGTTTAATAACATGTATACAAGGGAGAGACCCAAGAAAACTTTGTAGCTTGCCAATATGGCCAAAGCCCTCACCTTAAATACCATCCTCAGCTAAAGGCAAAAGAGGATGTTGAGGATGTTAGGAGAGGTTACCAGGAAAAGTACAGTAAACAAGGGTAAAGTCCTTATTCAGATTTAAGTCAGTGTCTTCTCTATTGTTAAGAGTTTCTGGAGACTTGGTGATCCTACTCTTCCTGGTACAGCAAGGGAGACACCCTTACAAATGGAGGTTTCCCTTACAAATGTGAATGTTTCTCCCAAAAGGGTAACTCCTACTTGGTTTTCAGAGTTGTCCCCATTTCTGCTGTTTCTTAGAAAAAAAAACAGCTTAAAATAATAAACATGCCAAAGAGACATATTTTGGGTTGGTAAATTCTGCTCCCCTACAATCTCTTTATGGATTACAGTCTCCAAACTAGACTCTCTGTCTCAACTTTTGACCTGCCATGCCATGGTCTATTTCCCAACATAGTATGTGATCTGAAACTGGGTTCTCCTCTTTTTTTTTTTTTTTTTTTTTTTGCGGTACGCGGGCCTCTCACTGTTGTGGCCTCTCCCGTCGCAGAGCACAGGCTCCGGACGCACAGGCTCAGTGGCCATGGCTCACGGGCCCAGCCGCTCCGCGGCATGTGGGATCTTTCCAGACCAGGGCACGAACCCGTGTCCCCTGCATCGGCAGGCGGACTCTCAACCACTGCGCCACCGGGGGAGCCCTGGGTTCTCCTCTTGATGGGTGTTGAGCCAAAAAACATACCCAAGCCAAAGATGGGGAGACAGAATGTTTTATTACTTACAGCAAGTAAGGAGAACACCAGGGATCTTTCCCAAAGCAGTGTCTCCCCAAACAGCAAACTTGGGGAAGTTTTAAGCTAAGGGTACATGCATATTCATGAAGGGGTGGGTGGTGTATGCATATTCATGAAGGGGCTTGGGCAATTGACAGAGTCCAAGTTTTAGCTGATTGAAATCATGGTCAGAAAAAAGGGAAAGAGAAGCAAGCATGGCTTTCTTGACATAAGAGAAGCCATTTTTGGCCTAAGCTATTTTGGAATCTGGCCACTATGCTTGCCCTTGAACAGGTCTCAGTAATAACAATCTTAAGGGAACAAAAGAACAAAGAAACAATTGTTATCAAGCAAGAGAAGTAACAATAGCAAAGATAACACATCAGTGGTAAGGCTCCCTGTTCTGTTTCAATGGTAAAGAGCAGTCTGAAGCACTTTCTAGAGCCGTTTGCAGAAGTTAAACCCTCTTCCAGCAGCTCAACCACCAGATCTACTGGAACCTAAGGGATGATGATGTTGACGTTTTCTGAGCCTCGTGGCTTCAATCAACTAAAGCTTGGACTCCGTCAACCTTTGCCCCAATTCTATGCTGAATTCTCCTCTGCTCAAGTCCCTTCATGAATATGCATGTACCCCTAGCTTAAAACTTCCCCAAGTTTGCTGCTTTGGGAAAGATCCCTGGAGGTCTCCTAACTTGCTGCAAATGATAAATCCTTCTTTCTCCTGCTCTTTGGCTTTGTTGTGTCTTTTGACTTGACATCCACCAAGGGGCAAACCCAGGTTTCAGGTAACAAATGTTCTTCCTTCAGATATCTGCACTGTTCACTCCATCGCCCCTCTCCTTTTTTTAAACAGCTTTATTCAGATATAATTTACATATGTAGTTGGGGAATGTCTCCTGTCATGTCAGTAAAGAAAGGATGCTGCAGCCATCAGGCCATCAGCCACTGCCGCCAAATCCAACTGTGCACCCTGAGGAGATTCAGGATGGAAAAGAACGAGATACTGGCCCTAGATAGTTAAGGTGCATATCAGAGGAATGATTTCAATGAGCCCAGACTCTTGCATCTTCCCATATATAGAAAAGTGCTAAATTCCTTAACTTGAGATGTCTGGTTTCTTTAACAGTAATCCTTTGATGTTCCAACTACCTGGTCTTTTTTGCAAAAGCTCCTGTGTATCCTCTCTCCTCCCTTACCTCTAGGGAGCTGCCCCTAAGAGCAATCTGAGAGGCTGTCTTCTGGGCTTAAGTCCTCAGTATGTCTGCCAAATAAAACATAATTCTCAGCTTTTAGGTTGTACATTGTTTTATTCTAATGACAGTTCTGGACACCATGAAGGGACCTAGAGCAGACTTCTCTCCTTTGCCTAAACTCCATGAGGATTCAAAGCCTGGTACCAACAGAGGCCTCTTGTGCCCTTCCGCCTCCTCCGAAAGTCCAGATGAGTTTGAGTGAGTCTTTCTTGGTTCTTGGATCTCCCGTTACTGGCTGCTGATTCTAAGTTTTATTTGGTGGTGCTAAACTTCTCTCTGGAGGAGTAAGTTATCCTTGAAACTTAGTTTCAAGAAGAGGTACCTGGGCTATCCTCAGGTGAAAGACACTGGGAAGATTTTGCTCAATTTTGATACAGAACGAGTTATCCTCAGTTAATTGGGAATTAAAGGAACTCTCAGAGACCTTCAAATGGCGGAGGAGTGAGACATGGAGATCACCTTCCTCCTCACAAATACATCAGAACTACATCTACACATGGAACAACTCCTACAGAATACCTACTGAACGCTAGCAGAGGACCTCAGACTTCCCAAAAGGCAAGAAACTCCCCCGCGTACCTGGGTGGGGCAAAAGAGAAAAGAAAAAACAGAGACAAAAGAATAGGGACGGGACCTGCACCAGTGGGAGGGAGCTGTGAAGGAGGAAAGGTTACCACACACTAGAAGCCCCTTCGTGGGTGGAGACCGCGGGTGGTGGAGGGGGAAGCTTCGGAGCCATGGAGGAGAACGCAGCAAAAGGGGTGCAGAGGGCAAAGCAGAGACATTCCTGCACAGAGGATTGGTGCTGGCCAGCACTCACCAGCCCAAGAGGCTTGCCTGCTCACTTGCTGGGGGTGGGGGTGGGGGCTAGGACCTGAGGCTCTGGCTTCTGAGGTCAGACCCCAGGGTGAGGACTGGGGTTGGCCACGTGAACACAGCCTGAAGGGGACTAGTTTACCACAGCTAGCCAGGAGGGAGTCTGGGAAAAAGTGTGGAACTGCCTAACAGGCAACAGACCATTGTTTCGGGGTGTGTGAGGAGGGGGGATTCAGAGCACCACCTAAACGAGCTCCAGAGATGGGAGCGAGCCACGGCTATCAGCGTGGACACCAGAGACGGGCATGAAATGCTAAGGCTGCTACTGCAGCCACCAAAAAGCCTGTGTGCAAGTACAGGTCACTCTCCACACCTCCCCTCCCAGGAGCCTGTGCAGCCCGCCACTGCCAGGGTCCCGTGATCCAGGGACAACTTCCCCGGGAGAACACACGGCGCACCTCAGGCTGGTGCAATGTCATGCCAGCCTCTGCTGCCGCAGGCTTGCCCCACATCCGTACACCTCCCTCCCCCCGGCTTGAGTGAGCCAGACCCCCAAATCAGCGGCTCCTTTAACCCCATCCTGTCTGAGCGAAAAACAGACGTCCTCAGACAACCTACATGGCATGCCTCAGGCTGGTGCAACGTCACGCTGGCCTCTGCCTCTGCAGGCTTGCCCCTCTCTCCCCACAGGCTGAGTGAGCCAGAGCCCCCCAGTCAGCTGCTACTTTAACCCTGTCCTGTCTGGGTGGGGAGCAGACGCCCTCAGGGAACCTACACGCAGAGGCAGGGCCAAATCCAAAGCTGAACCCCAGGAGCTGTGCGGACAAAGAAGGGAAAGGGAAATCTCTCCCAGCAGCCTCAGGAGCAGCCGATTAAATCTCCACAATAAACTTGATGTACCCTGCATCTGTGGAATACCTGAATAGAAAGCAAATCATCCCAAAATTGAGGTGGTGGACTTTGGGAGCAACTGTAGACTTGGGGTTTGCTTTCTGCATCTAATTTGTTCCTGGCTTTATGTTTATCTTAGTTTAGTATTTAAAGTTTATTATTATTGGTAGATTTCTTTATTGATTTGGTTGTTCTCTTCCTCTCTCTCTCTCTCTCTCTCTCTCTCTCTCTCTCTCTCTCTATATATATATATATATATATATGTCCTTTTTCTCTTTTTGTGAGTGTGTATGTGTATGCTTCTTTGTGTGATTTTTGTCTGTATAGCTTTGCTTTTACCATTTGTCTTAGGGTTCTGGCTGTCTGGTTTTTTAGGGGTTTTTTGGGGGGGTATAGTTTTTAGTGCTTCTTATCATTGGTGGGTTTGTTTTTTTGGTTTGGTTGCTCTCTTCTTTCTTTCACTTCTTTCCTTTTTTATTATTTATTATTTTTAATTATTTTTTATTTTAATAACTTTCTTTTCTTTCTTTCTTTCTTTGTTCTCCCTTTACTTCTGGGCCATGTGGCTGACAGGGTCTTTGTGCTCTGGCCAGTGTCAGGCCTGTGCCTCTGAGGTGGGAGAGCCGAGTTCAGGACATTGGTCCACCAGAGACCTCCTGGCTCCACGTAATATCAAACAGAGAAAGCTCTCCCAGAGATCTCCATCTCAATGCGATGACACAGCTCCACTCAACGACCAGCAAACTACAGTGCTGGACACCTGAGGCCAAACAACTAGCAAGACAGGAACACAAACCCACCCATTAGCAGAGAGGCTGCCTAAGATCATAATAAGGTCACAGACACCCCAAAACACACCACCAGATGCAGTCCTGCCCACCAGAAAGACAAGATCCAGGCTTATCCACCAGAACACAGGCACTAGTTCCCTCTACCATGGAGCCTACACAAACCACTGAACCAACCTTAGCCACTGGGGGCAGACACCAAAAACAATGGGAACTATGAACCTGCAGCCTGCAAAAAGGAGACCCCAAATGCAGTAAGTTAAACAAAATGAGACAACAGAGAAACACACAGCAGATGAAGGAGCAAGGTAAAAACCCACCAGACCAAACAAATGAAGAGGAAATAGGCAGTCTACCTGAATAAGAATTCAGAGTAATGATAGTAAAGATGATCCAAAATCTTGGAAATAGAATGGAGAAAATACAAGAAATGTTTAACAAGGACCTAGAAGAACTAAAGAGCAAACAAACAATGATGAACAACACAATAAAGGAAATTAAAAATTCTCTAGAAGGAATCAATAGCAGAATAACTGAGGCAGAAGAATGGATAAGTGACCTGGAAGATAAAAAACTGGAAATAACTACTGCAGAGCAGAATAAAGAAAAAAGAATGAAAAGAATTGAGGACAGTCTTAGAGACATCTGTGACAAAATTAAGCACACCAACATTCAAATTATAGGGGTCCCAGAAGAAGAAGAGAAAAAGAAAGGTACTGAGAAAATGTTTGAAGAGATTATAGTTGAAAACTTCCCTAATAAGGGAAAGGAATAGTCATTCAAGTCCAGGAAGTGCAGAGAGTCCCATACAGAACAAATCCAAGGAAAACATGCCAAGACACATATTAATCAAACTATCAAAAATTAAATACAGGGCTTCCTTGGTGGCGCAGTGGTTGAGAGTCTGCCTGCCGATGCAGGGGACACGGGTTCGTGCCCCAGTCCGGGAAGATCCCACATGCTGCGGAGCGGTTGGGCCTGTGAGCCATGGCTGCTGAGCCTGCGCGTCTGGAGCCTGTGCTCCACAATGGGAGAGGCCACAACAGTGAGAGGCCCACGTACCGCAAAAAAAAAAAAAAAAAAAAAGTTAAATACAGGGCTTCCCTGGTGGTTCAGTCGTTGAGGGTCTGCCTGCCAATGCAGGGGATGTGGGTTCATGCCCCGGTCCAGGAGGATCCTGTATGCTGCGGAGCAGCTGGGCTCGTGAGCCATGGGTGCTGAGCCTGCGCATCCGGAGCCTGTGCTCCGCAACGGGAGAGGCCACAACAGTGAGAGGCCTGCGTACCGCAAAACAAATAAATAAATAAATACATACATACATACAAAGAGAAAATATTAAAAGCAGTAAGGGAAAAACAACAAATAACATACAAGGGAATCCCCATAAAGTTAACAGTTAATCTTTCAGCAGAAACTCTGCAAGCCAGAAGCAAGCGGCAGGACATATTTAAAATGATGAAAGGGAAAAACGTACAACCAAGATTACTCTACACAGCAAAGATCTCGTTCAGATTCAATGAAGAATTTAAAACCTTTACAGACAAGCAAAAGCTAAGAGAATTCAGCACTACCAAACCAGCTCTTTAAAAAATGCTAAAGGAACTTCTTTAGGTAGGAAACACAAGAGAAGGAAAAGGTCTACAAAAACAAACCCCCAAAAATTAAGAAAATGGTAATAGGAGCATACATAATGATAATTACCTTAAAATTAAATGGATTAAATTCTCCAACCAAAAGACATAGACTGGCTGAATGGATACAAAAACAAAACCCATATATATGTTGTGTACAAGAGACTCACTTCAGACCTAGGGACCCATACAGACTGAAAGTGAGGGCATGGAAAAAGATATCCCATGCAAATGGAAATCAAAAGAAAGCTGGGGTAGCAATTCCTATATCAGACAAAATAGACTTTAAAATAAAGACTATTACAAGAGACAAAGAAGGACACTACATAATGATCAAGGGATCAATCCAAGAAGAAGATATAACAATTGTAAATATTTATGCACCCAACATAGGAGCACCTCATTACATAAGGCAAATGCTAACAGCCGTAAAAGGGGAAATCAACAGTAACACAATCAAAGTAGGGGACTTTAACACCCCACTTTCAAAAATGGACAGATCATCAAAAATGAAAATAAATAAGGAAATGCAAGCTTTAAATGATACATTAAACAAGATGGACTTAATTGATATATATAGGACATTCCATCCAAAAAACAAGAGAATACACTTTCTTCTCAAGTGCTCATGGAACCTTCCCCAGGATAGATAATACCTTGGTCACTAATGAAGCCCTGGTAAATTAAAGAAAATTGAAATCATATCAAGTATCTTTTCCAACCACAATGCTATGATACTAGATATCAATTACAGGAAAAAATCTGTAAAAAATATAAACACATGGAGGCTAAACAATACAATATTTAATAACCAAGAGTTCACTGAAGAAATCAAAGAGGAAATCAAAAAATACCTAGAAACAAATGACAATAAAATATGACTACCGAAAACCTATGGGATGCAGCAAAAGAAGTTCTAAGAGGAAGTTTATAGCAATAAAATCCCACTTCAAGAAACAGGAAACATCTCAAATAAACAACCTAACCTTACACCTAAAGCAATTAGAGAAAGAAGAACAAAAAAAACCCAAAGTTAGCAAAAGGAAAGAAAACATAAAGAACAGATCACAAGTAAATGAAGAAGAAATGAAGGAAATGATCACAAAGACCATTAAAACCAAAAGATGGCTCTTTGAGAAGATAAACAAAATTGATAAACCATTAGTCAGACTCATCAAGAAAAAAAGAGAGACGATTCAAATCAAGAGAATTAGAAAAGAAAAAGGAGAAGTAAAGATTGACACTGCAAAAATATAAAGGATCATGAGAGATTGCTACAAACAACTATACGCCAATAAAATGGACAACCTGGAAGAAATGGACAAATTCTTAGAAAAGCACAACCTTCCAAGACTGAACCAGGAGCAAATAGAAAATATAAATAGACCAGTCACAAGCACGGAAATTGAGACTGTGATTTAAGATGTTCCAACAAACAAAAGTCGAGGATCAGATGGCTTCACAGGCAAATTCTATCAAACGTTTAGAGAAGAGCTAACACCTATCCTTCTCAAGCTCTTCCAAAATACAGCAGACAGAGGAACACTCCCAAACTCATTCTATGAGGCCACCATCACCCTGATACCAAAACCAGACAAAGATGTCACAAAGGAAGAAAACTACAGGCCAATAACACTGATGAACGTAGATGCAAAATCCTCAACAATATAGTAGCAAACAGAATCCAACAGCACATTAAAAGGATCATACACCATGATCAAGTGGGCTTTATCCTGGGAATGCAAGGATTCTTCAGTATACACAAATCAATGAGTGTGATACACCATATTAACAAATTGAAGGAGAAAAACCATATGATCATCTCAATAGATGCAGAAAAAGCTTTCAACAAAATTCAACACCCATTTATGAAAAAACCCTCCAGAAAGTAGGCATAGAGGGAACTTACCTCAACATAATAAAGGCCATATATGACAAACCCATAGTCAACATCGTTCTCAATGGTCAAAAGCTGAAACCATGTCCACTAAGATCAGGAACAAGGCAAGGTTTTCCACTCTAACCATTATTATTCAACATAGTTTTGGAAGTTTTAACCACAGCAACCAGAGAAGAAAAAGAAATGAAAGGAATCCAAACTGGAAAAGAAGTAAAGCTGTCACTGTTTGCAGATGATATGATACCATACATAGAGGATCCTAAAGACGCTACCAAAAAACTACTAGAGCTAATCAACGAATTTGGTAAAGTAGCACAATACAAAATTAATGCACAGAAGTCTCTTGCATTCCTATACATTAATGATGAAAAATCTAAAAGAGAAGTTAAAGAAACACTCCTGTTTATCATTGCAACAAAAAGAATAAAATACCTAGGAATAAACCTACCTAAGGACACAAAAGACCTGTATGCAGAAAACTATAAGACACTGTTGAAAGAAATTAAAGATGATACAAACAGATGGAGAGATATACCATGTTCTTGTATTGGGAGAATCAACATTGTGAAAATGACTGTTCTACCCAAAGCAATCTACAGATTCAATGCAATCCCTATCAAACTACCAATGACAGTTTTCACACAACTAGAACAAAACATTCTACAGTTTGTATGGAAACACAAAAGGCCCTGAACAGCCAAAGCAATCTTGAGAAAGAAAAACGGAGCTGGAGGAATCAGACTCCTGGTCTTCAGAGTATACTACAAAGCTACAGTAATGAAGACAGTATGGTACTGGCACAAAAACAGAAATATAGATCAATGGAACAGGATAGGAAGCCCAGAGATAAACCCATGCACATCTGATCACCTTATGTTTGATAAAGGAAGCAAGAATATACAGTGGAGAAAAGACAGCCTCTTCAATAAGTGGTGCTGAGAAAACTGGACAGCTACATGTAAAAGGATGAAATTAGAACACTCCCTAACACCATACACAAAAATAAACTCAAAATGGATTAAAGACCTAAATGTAAGGCCAGACACCATCAAACTCTTAGAGGAAAACATAGGCAGAACATTCTATGACATAAATCACAGAAAGATCCTTTTTGGCCCACCTCCTAGAGAAATGGAAATAAAAGCAAAAATAAACAAATGGGACCTAATGAAACTTCAAAGCTTTTGTACAGCAAAGGAAACCATAAACAAGACGAAAAGACAACCCTCAGAATGGGAGAAAATATTTGCAAATGAAGCAACTGACAAAGGATTAACTTCCAAAATTTACAAGCAGCTCATGCAACTCAATATCAAAAAACAAACAACCCAATCCAAAAACGAGCAGAAGATCTAAATAGACATTTCTCCACAGAAGATATACAGATTGTCAAGAAACACACAAAAGGATGTTCAACATCACTGCTCATTAGAGAAATGCAAATCAAAAGTACAATGAGGTATCACCTCACATCAGTCAGAATGGTCATCATCAAAAAATCTGCAAACAATAAATGCTTGAGATGGTGTGGAGAAAGGGAACCCTCTTGCACTGTTGGTGGAAATGTAAATTGATATAGCCAATATGGAGAACAGTTTGGAGGTTCCTCAAAAAACTAAAAATATAACTACCATACGACCCAGCATTCCCACTACTGGGCATACACCCTGAGAAAATCATAATTCAAAGAGTCATGTACCGGGCCTCCCTGGTGGCGCAGTGGTTAAGAGTCCGCCTGCCGATGCAGGGGATATGGGTTCGTGCCCCGGTCTGGGAGGATCCCATATGCCGTGGAGCGGCGGGGCCCGTGAGCCATGGCCGCTGGGCCTGCGCATCCGGAGCCTGTGCTCCACAACGGGAGAGGCCACAACAGTGAGAGGCCCGCATACCGCAAAAAGAAAAAAAAAAAAAAAAAAAAGAGTCATGTACCACAGTGTTCATTGCAGCTCTATTTACAATAGCCAGGACATGGAAGTAACCTATATGTCCATCGACTGATGAATGGATAAAGAAGATGTGGCACATGTATACAATGGAATGTTACTCAGCCGTAAAAAGAAATGAAATTGAGCTATTTGTAATGAGGTGGATGGACCTAGAGTCTGTCATACAGAGTGAAGTAAGTCAGAAAGAGAAAGACAAATACTGTATGCTATCACATATATATGGAATCTTAAAAAAATAGTTATGAAGAGCCTAGGGGCAGGGCAGGAATAAATAAGCAGACATAGAAAATGGATTTTTGGACACGGGGAGGGGGAAGGGTAAGCTGGGACAAGGTGAGACACTAGCGTTGGTTTATATACACCACCAAATGTAAAGTAGATAGCTAGTGGGAAGCAGCCCCATAGCACTGGGAGATCAGCTCAGTGCTTTGTGACCACCTAGAGGGGTGGGATAGGGAGGGTGGGAAGGATCGCAAGAGGGAGGAGATATGGGGATATATCTGACTGTGTCAATACTCAGGGGCTTTTTGCCATCTTAACTTTCATCATGTCAGCCTATACAATGGAGGCCTTTACTTTCTTAGACTATTTTTGGAAGTAAACTTTCTGGATCTTGTTTATGTGGCATCCTTTGCACTCTTGTGGAGATGCCTCTTACATCTTATTGGTTTGAGTCACTATTATCTCGTTAATGGACAGATAATGGATCCTTTGAATTGGAGAAACTTCTAAATTGGTACATTTTTAGAGAGCTCAGTATAAACAGCTGTTTTATTTGTACCTACCAAGAAATTATGTGTATATATATATATGATGGTGAACCTAAAAACTCCTTTAGTTTAAAACTAGCAAATTATATTTAAAAGGTTGAAAGAAAGAGCTGAACAACAACTACTTTGGTCAACAGTTAGGCCAATTATTCAAGTTAAAAGATTGACAAAAGGGTCTGAGTTCCTTGGCTCAACCCCTCACTAGGGACCCCAGAGCCTTTTATACAATATAGATTAAATGGTTGGGTGATAAAAAGTAAGGAAAGCTTCTAGAACTCCTTATTAGACCAAGACTTGTTGATTGGGTCTTAATGGAAACTAGAGTTAAAAGTATAAAAGTTGATAGAATTGAGATGAAAGTTTATAAAAATTGGTATATTTAAATGGGCTTTATATAAGAAGGTTACATCTCTTTTGCTTAGTTATATTGTGGGATAGACATGTTTTACTGGGGAATGCTTCACCTGCTTGGTGTTATAAGACAGGTCATATGAATCTGCCCCTGAGAAAATACTAACTAAACATGCTAAAGGAAGCCAGTAGGGTTACCTGAACCAGTACAGTATAGAGTAAAACTGAGAGCTAATATTCAGAGGCTAATAAAAATATTAATAGAGATTTTGCTCTGGGTCTAACCTGTGCACTCAGTTTGAGGGCCTTTGGTGAATGCCTCATACAAGGCTTTGAAGGCATGATAAATTAAACCCTAAAGTTCTAGAACATGGAACTCTTCATTTTCAGTTTAGTTGGAAATATTCTCACCAATATAAAAAACAAATTAAAGAAAGTATAGTTGGGCAAATCAATCTTTTAATGTCATTTAGGCAGCAGACCAGTTCTTTGGGGAATTAAATGCAACTGTCTTTGTCTTGCAAATCTCAACAAATCAGAAATGTAAATACAGCCCATTGTAACTGAATCAGAGCCTAATTAGCTTAATCAGTTAAAACTGAAACCTAGAGGAAAAAAATAGGGAGGGGAAGAGCTTATTAAAACTCAAACCCCTGAAAAGGCTTCCTCACCCACACTCTAATTCATAGTCTCCTTAAGGGTTTATCAAGGACAAATACAAATCTTAAGTCTTTTCCACAAATAACAAAGCCTTAGTCATTGGAGAAAAACAATTTTAACTTACTCCAACTGTTTTTATAAACTAGTAAGTTTATACTGTAATAACTGATTCATAACAAAGTTTTTAAAGTGAAGCTATGAAATCTCTAGTTTTGTCTGTTTGTATGTCTGTGTATACATTATACATATGAGATGTCTCTACCTCCAGAAAATATTATCAAAATTAAATTTATAGAAGAGCTCTATTTAATTGATTTAAAAGTAAACACTTACAGGGCCTCCCTGGTGGCGCAGTGGTTGAGAGTCCGCCTGCCGATGCAGGGGATACGGGTTCGAGCCCCGGTCTGGGAGGATCCCATATGCCGCGGAGCGGCTGGGCCCGTGAGCCATGGCCGCTGGGCCTGCGCATCCGGAGCCTGTGCTCCGCAACGGGAGAGGCCACAACAGTGAGAGGCCCGCATACCGCAAAAAGAAAAAAAAAAAAAAAGTAAACACTTACAAATGAAATATTTCTAAATATGAAAGAAACTGGCCAGAATGAATTTCAGGTTCACATGATCTAGGAAATAGTCAACATTAAATTAATATCTGGTATTAAAGCTAGCTGTTTTTTTGTTGTTGTTGTTGTTGTTTTTGTTTTTTTTTTTTGCGGTACACGGGCCTCTCACTGCTGTGGCCTCTCCCATTGTGGAGCACAGGCTCTGGACGCGCAGGCCCAGCGGCCATGGCTCACAGGCCCAGCCGCCCCACGGCGTATGGGATCTTCCCGGACCGGGGCACGAACATGTGTCCTCTGCATCAGCAGGAGGACTCCCAACCACTGCGTCACCAGGGAAGCCCAAGCTTCCTGGTTTGATCAATGCAGATATGTCTTACTTTTATTGTCCCTAAGTTTACTAAAAGTCAATAAGGACATGTTATTTCTGTTACAGAGTTTGTCAATAAGAAAAAAACTTTACTTGGTATGGTAATATTTTACATAAGGTATAAAGTAAAGGTAAATGAGATAAGAGTTTTTAGGTGAACTCTTTAGGAATAATTATGTCTTGGGTACCTATCTAAAATAGTTTCTCCCGATTTTGGGTAACTTGAGTTTTGCTAAGTTAAGTTAAATGATGGGAATTCATTGACTATCCAGGTCATTTCAAATAAAAGAAAATACTGGAACATTAATTGCTAAACAGGTCTAAATTTCCCTAGTTTTGTCTCCTTACAAGAGGGAAACTAAAGATGTTTGGGTTTATTAGACACATGTCTTGTACCACATTAAGGAAAGAAATTATGGTATGAGAAATTTTAAGTTTCTAGAAGTTATGGGATAGTCAAATCAGGAAATGCTGATATGACAAACAGTTCACAATTACTTGCTGCTTGTCAGTTTTCACTAGAGATTAAGGTTTTTAAGGGTTAACATTGTAATATGTAATTAAAGCTACTAAAGATAATAAGGTAAACATTTCAGTATGCAAGAAAAGTAGAATGTGTGTTTTCAGCAAAGGAAGGTATGAGGAATGGACATACATTTTGCTAAGGGGAAGGAATAATTTTGTCTTAGAGCTGATTGTTTCCGGATGGAAAAATAAGGACCAAACTAATATGAATACAGAAAGTCATGGAAGGTTTGTAAAAAGGGAGCCCTTTAAAGGAGTTTTGTACCTGGTCAGGCTGGGATTAGATTTAATTAGGTAAATGGATTTTGTTATTAAAAGTAGGCTGGCTGCAAGACTGGATTTGGTTCCTCTCTCTGTTAAGAGGATAAAGTTTTCTTGGAATACTGCTTTTGGTAACAGATTGTGTGAGTTTCTTTGCCTTTAAGTAATCTGTATTTGTTTTTTGAACTGTTTTGTCACTTTGGTTAAGCGAATAATTATTGTTTCACAGTGACCTGTGATTCTATTTGACCAAGTTTTTTGAACTTTTTTGATAGATTGACAAATTTCCGAAATATCAAATTCTAACTAAAGTTCTTTTGACCTCCAGCTAACTCTGGGATGCTTCAAAGGAACCCTGAGACATCTCAGAGAGGAATATTAAACTAATTAGGCTTATTTGGTATGTTATATTCCTTGAGGAGCATTGTCAAGTGATTGAAGATAAACTTTCTTAGGTTATGTTGTATCGGTAAATGTCATTAATATAGATATTCCAAAATTTATACAGAATTCCTAAAAATCTGATATGTCTTAGTATAATGTCATAATTCTAGTTATCATCTTAAAATGTTGTATGTCACAGAAATATGCAAGTTTCTTGTCAATTGTATTTTAAACAGATCTTTAACTATGCCATTTTAAGTTTTTCATTTTTTATAGACAATCACTGTTTTACTCTGGTGCTTTTACAAAATGAATACCTTTAAGAAGATTCATAAAAAAGGTTTTTTTGACAAATATAAGTTTCTGATAACTTTTAGATCACTTCACTGAACTGGGTAAGAAATTACAAAACTCTAATGGAAAACCTGACAACTTCATCCAGTTAAACAGGAATTAATTACATGGGACTGAATGAACTGATAAATATGATTTATAGTTGTTTGACTTTTTTTCTGAAATATACTGGCTTTTAAACTTTGTTTTCCAAAAAACCTTTCCTCTAACACTAACTATGACCTACAAGTTGATAAAATATACCTTTGTAAACAAAGATGAAACATTTATCTTTTTCTCTCTACCTGATCCTTCCAGAATTTGGCTTCTCCAGCTGGCTCCCCGTGCTCCCCTGTGGATTTGATGGTTTATTGCAACCAGATTACAGCTAGTTATACTAATTATTGTTTTAATTTGTTCTCTTTGTTTTCAAATTATTTATGCTTTGTGTCTCTCTCTGCTGTACTATGACCTTATTAATGTTACTAGCTATATTGCTTATCCTGTCTATTTTATAAGATTGTCTCTTGCGTTACCCAATGGGACCAGGTCTCCAACAAAATTAATGATGGCTAAAAGTCTTGGGGCAGTTTATCATATATATAACTCTACATAGAATAATTTTAATAATGCAACTCTAGATATGGGAAGAAGCAACAAGGGAAAACATTTCCTAGACCATAATAGAATAGTAAGACAGGACCTGATCCAAAAATTAGCACTTTGAGTGGCCTATTAACAGAATTTTCACCTGATCTAGGAATGAAACTTCCTAGCACAGTGAGAAAAAATTGATCATGAAATGCTTCCCAAACATTGGTCAAATTTACGACCAAGAGGAGGAAATGTGGATTAAGAATGTCACCTGCCATATCAGTAAACAAAAGATGTTGTGGTCATCAAGCCATCAGCCACCATAAAGGCCCCTCATGGTGCACCCTGAGGAGATTCAGGATTTAGAAAAGCAGGATACTGGCCCTAGATAGTTAAGGTGCATATCAAAGGAATGATTTCATTGAGCCCAGACTCTTGCATCTTCCCATACATAGAAAAGTGCTAAATTCATTAATTTGAGATATCTGATTTCTTTAATTAACAATAATCTTTTGATGTTCTGATTACCTGTTTTTTGTTTGTTTTCTTTTGCAAAAACTCCTATATATCCTGGTTTCTCCCTTCCCTCTTCAGAACAGTCCCTGAGAGCTAGCTGAGGGGTTGTTTCCTGGGCTTAAATCCTCAGTGTTTGCCAAATAAAACATAATTCTCAGCTTTTAGGTTGTGCACTTTTTTCAGTTGACACATACCATAAAATTTACCTGTTTTAAATACATACTTCAGTGGTTTATAATTTTTTGTTTTTGTTTTTGTTTTTTGTGGTGCGCAGACCTCTCACTGTTGTGGCCTCTCCCGCTGTGGAGCACAGGCTCCGGACGTGCAGGCTCAGCGGCCATGGTTCACAGGCCCAGCTGCTCCGCAGCATGTGGGATCTTCCCGGACTGGGGCACGAACCCACGCCCCCTGCATCAGCAGGCGGACTCTCAACCACTGCGCCACCAGGGAAGCCCAGTTTATAGTATATTTACAGAGTTGTGCAACCATCACCCTGTTGGGGCCCTGGGTCAGCTGCCCCAAAATGTGTCTCAATGGTACATGGATTATTTTAAATAAAGTACTTAAGAAATGGCCAACGCAGGAGGGACACTCTGACCCTTCTTTCTGTCTCCCTGAAAGCAGGCAATATATCTCTCATGTGAAAAGTGCCCTCCTGTTACTGAACCAGGTCTGTTTGCCTGACGCACAACAAACCAAACACTGAGACACCGAGGTGCAGCTGAGAAAGGGTTTGTTCTCGAGGCAGCCAAGGGAGGAGATGGGAGAATAAGTCTCAGGTCTGCCTCCCTGAGGGCAAGGGCACTGGGATAGTTATAGGATGAGCATGGGGAAAGGTGATTGGAGATAGGGAAAAAGGTGAGGTAACCAGTGTTCTATGCCCATATGTCTGGGTTACATGCTTCTGCATATTCAAAAATGGAGGCCTTTAGCATGATCTGAGGGTGGAGTTCAAAAGGCCATTGTTGAGACACCTGTGCAGGCCCAGTTTTGGGGTTGGTGGTCCCAACCAGCCTTACCTGGCTTGCACTGGACAAGAGCTGAATCCAAATTCCTGTAAAACAACTGGGCTAGGTGAAGCTGGGAAGGTATCCAATTAAAGAGAAGAAAAAAAGGAAAAAAGAAAAAAATAACTACAGCGAGCTTAATCAGTAAGGCAGTTTACAAGTAGAGGGGTTTTAACAACTGGTTCCCCTCTCTGTTGCTCTGAAAGGCAAGCTAAAGAATTCCTGTTAGTCATCAGCTTCTGTTCACTCTATGGAGCATGGTTTCACTCCTTACATCTGGAGGTAGAAAGACACATTTATCACCAGAGGTAGGGAATGCAGGTGGAGAGGCCTGTATAAACAAACCTTTTTACTTCTTTAATTTACTACCCTAAGCCCAAATTATGTTTAGATTCTTCACTGGATGGATACCCAAAACCGAAGTTTCATTGTCCTGTCAATTCCTACAAGTGTATTGTTTCTTTGTATAAAAAGTATAAAGGCTGCCTGCTTTGGCCACTTCTCAGGTCCCTTTTCTATGAGACCTCCATGCATGGGACTAAAATTTGTTTCTTTTTCTCCTGTTAGTCCGTCTTGTATAAATTTTATTATTAGTCCAGCCACAAGAACTCAGAGGGGTAGAAGGGGGAAATTTCCCCTCCCTAACAACTTTGATCCATTTAAAAATATTTTCATCATCTCAAAAAGCACGCTGTACACTTTAGCTCTCATTGTTCTATTTCTCCCTCTGTCCCAGCCCCATACAATGTTTAATCTACTTTCTGCATATATATATATATTTGCCTATTCTGGACATATCATTTAAATAGAATCATACAAAAATGTGGCTTTTGTGATTGGTTTCTTTCACTTAGCATGTTTTCAAGGTTCATTTATGTTGTAGTTTGTATCAGTACTTCATTCCTTTTCATTGCTGAATAATATTTCATTGTATGGATATACCACATTTTATTTATTCATTAATCAATTCATTGATATTTGACTGTTATGGCTAATGCTGTTATGGACTTTGTGCATAGGTTTATGTGTACACACACATTTTCAATTGTCTAGGGTATATAACCAGGAAAGGAATTGTTGGGTCATATGATAGTTCTATATTTAACCTCTTGACGAACTGCCCAGTAATTACCCAGAATGGATGCACCATTTTACATTCCCAGCAGCAAAGTATGAGGGTTCCAATTTCTCTACATTGTTTCCCACACTTATTATTGTCTGACTTTTTGATTCTAGTCATACTAGTGGGTGTGAAGTAGTATCTCATTGTGGTTTTGAATTGCATTTCCCTAATAACTCATGATGTTAGGCATCTTTTCACGTGCTTGTTAGCCATTTGTGTTCCTTCTTGGGAGGAATGTCTATTCAAATTGTTCACCCATTTTTAATTTTGTGATTTATCTTCTTGTTATTGAATTGTAAGAATTCTTTACATATCCTGGATACAAGTCTCTTATCAGATATATGGTTATCAGATACATATGATTTGCAAATATTTTCTTCTAATCCATGTATTATATTTATTGTTTACTGTGTCCCTTTGCTAAAACATAAGCTCTACAAGACCAAACATCTTTTTCTGTCTTGTCCAATGATGTATCCCAAGTGCCTAGATACACATAGCCATTGTTTAATAAATATTTGTTGATGAATATATTAATCTATTCTTCAAATAGTAACTGCTATATAAGTTGTTGTTGTTGTTTTTCCTGCATGGAGAATGCAATTCAAAACATGGTGCTAAAATCATCCTATGAGTCAGATCCATAGACCCTTGCTAAACAGGCTCCTAAGCTCCTTAAGTGTTTTTTCCTTCACCTTTAGGAGCTTTTGTTTCATCATTTATAAAGTAAAGAAAATAATATCTCAGTATTTACTCCACAGTTGATATGTTCGTGCAGTGAAATAATGTATGTAATGTGTGATTCAAACTAGATAGAAGTTTATTTCTTACATAATAGTCTGAACAATCAAGTCTTTCTGCTCCATGAGAAGGCCCAGGCATCACATTCCTTCCATCGTGTTCTTCTTCCACCTCTTAGAGTATTGTTCCTTATATCAGTTCACTATTGGTGCATAAAAACTACCCCAAACTTTATGGCTTAAAACAATCTTTTTTTTTGCTCACGGTTCTTAGGATTGGGAATTTGGTTTGTGCTCAGGTGGGTGGTTCTTCTACTGGTCTCACCTGGGATCACTCATGCAGATATAGTCATCTGGTGGCCTGATTGTGGCTGGATACTCTAAAATTGCCTACTCACTTGTCAACTGGGCATCTCTCTCCATGTGGTCTCTCATTGCCAAGGAGGCTAACCCAGGCATCTTTACATGGTAGTCACAGGGTTCCAAGAAAACAAACAAACAAACTAGAAGTTGAATAGCAACTTGAGACCTAGGCTCAGAACACTGTTATTATCACTTGCAGCCCACTGTATTTGCCAAAGAAGATTAAAGCGGTGGAGAAAGAGACTTCTCTTTTGACAGGAGCAGCAGCAAAGTCACATTGCAAAGCGATATACAGATGGGATAAATTTGTGGCTACTGCAATCTATCACACTCTCTCCTCTGTATAATTGGAGTTATCTCTTTTTTTTTTTTTTTTTTTTGCAGTACATGGGCCTCTCACTGTTGTGGCCTCTCCCGTTGCAGAGCACAGGCTCCAGACGCACAGGCTCAGCGGCCACGGCTCACGGGCCCAGCCGCTCCACGGCATGTGGGATCTTCCCAGACTGGGGCACGAACCCGTGTCCCCTGCATCGGCAGGCAGACTCTCAACCACTGAGCCACCAGGAAAGCCCTGGAGTTATCTCTTGAGTGTCACATTTTCATTTCAATTCACCATAGATCTAATGAATCAGGAGCCCTGGAGTGGGGTCCTGCAATATGCATTTTAACAAGCTGCACAGGTGACTCTGATACACCCCAAAGTTTGAGAAGCATGCTCTGTTAAATATGGCAGTACTGGGCCCAAATAACTCCTTGAAGGCCAAGGTACCCATCCTCAACCTGCAGGGAATCTTGGCTGCTGACATAGTTGTGTTCCTCACTAGGAATTGCCCTCAATTTCAGGGACATGCCTTGCTCAAAGTTACAGTCCCTACCAGCACGTGGTCCATGGCCAATAATTGGCTGAAGCAGGGATGCAAAGTCCAACCTCTCGTCTCAAATTGAGACAACTCTAAAGAGCTTTCTCAACTCCAGAGCTCTCCATGGATCAGCTAAAACCTCAGTGGTGACCACATTGCAAGTCAGCTTCTTTGCCCAATTTTACAGGCATGCCTCAGAGATATTGTGGGTTTGGTACCAAACCACTGCAATAAAGCATATATTGCAATAAAGCATATATTGCAGTAAAGCAGTCACATGAATTTTTTGGTTTCCCAGTGCATGTAAAAGTTATGCTTGGAGTGGGATAGGGAAGGTGGGAGGGAGACACAAGAGGGAGGAGATATGGGGATATATGTATATGTATAGCTGATTTACTTTGTTGTAAAGCAGAAACTAACACACCACTGTAAAGCAATTATACTCCAATAAAGATGTTACTGTAGTCTATTAAGTGTGAAATAACATTATGTCTTAAAAAATTACATACCTTAATTAAAAATAATTTATTACTAAAAGGTGCCAAGCATTTTCTGAGCCTTCAGCTAGTCATAGTAGTAGCATCAAAGATCATAGATCACAGATCACCATAACAAATATAATAATAATGAAAAAGTTTGAAATATTGTGAGAATTACCAAAATGTAACATAGAGACTTGAAGTGAGTAAATGCTGCTGGAAAATGGCACCAATAGACTTGCTCAATGCAAGATTGCCATAGACCTTCAATTTGTGAAAAGCATAATATCTGCAAAATGCAATAAAATGAGGTCTGCCTGTACTTTCCTTACTGCCTTACAGGTGTAGCTCTTGAGAACACCTCTAATATGTCTTTTACACACAACTCCCATCTCACAAGACATGTTTGAAATAACATATGCACAAAGATTTATAATAGCAGAAGATTAGAAACAACTCAAATGCGAACAGTAGAGGACTGGTGAAATAAACCACGCAGTCTCTGAAGAGAATTACAGCTGACATGGAAAGAGTGCTGAAACTAATAATAATAGTGATAAAAGGTAATAAGTATATAGCACTTACTATGTACCAGGCACTGTTCTAAGGTCTTTATGTGTAGGTGCTCTTCCTGTACCCAGGTGAAGAGTAAAGAACAGATCAAGGAAGAATCTTCCAGGTAAAGGAGATTGCATATTTTGAAGGTCCAGGGGCAAGACAGGACTTGGAATATTTTTAAAATTCATATTATACACACACATACACAATATACAGTACAACAGAAGTATATAGTGTGAGTGGAAGAAAGACCAGAGATGAGGCTAGAGACTTAAGATGGAACCGGTAGGAGGATGTAGTGTGATTGGGGCCCTGGGACCAGTTAGGAGGTTGTTATTCTGGTCCCAGCAAGAGTGCCTTGGGTAGGATAGTGTTAATAGACTTAGGGAACAGATTCATGAGATCAAGTTAACCCAATCTGGTAACTTGAACCGGATGTGGGAGGAGAGGCAGATTCGGGTTTGTTCGTATGTAAGTAGTGAGCGTGCTTTCAGGAATTGGGTTTGAATATATTAAGTTAGGGAAATCCCTAGTAGGCATCCAAGTGAAACTGTCAAGTAAGCAGTTGGATATGTAAATTTTGGATTCAGTCTGAACTAGGGATTGAGTTGGCATTGAGTCCGTGTTATTTATAGGTAGAGATTAGATGAGCTTAGGAAATTAGTGTTGATGGAGAAGGCTTCCCTTCTGATTACCCTGAGGACTGACAGACCAGTCATTATATATATATGTATATGTGTGTATATATAGAGAGATAGATAGATAGATATAAATCTCTATCTATCTATATATATATAAATCAATATCTATGAATAAGTGAAACTCTGTGAAACCCTTACCTTTAAGGGGGAGATGGAAGAGAAGGAGCACAACAAAGGTGATTGTATAGCAGTGTGGAGATAATGAGAAAAGAGTGCTCTAGAAATTCAGACCAATTCAGAGAATTGGAAGCTGGGCCCTGGGGCTTGGTACTTGAGGTTATTAGTGATTTCAACAAGAGCAGTGCAGGGTAATAGAGACCAGACTGTGATGGCCTGAAAAATGAAGGTGAAGAGCAAAGGAAACAAGGGAGGAAGGGAAGGTGAGAGGAAAGGAGGGAGGAAGGAAGAAGGAAGGGAAGGAGGAAGGAGGAAGGGAGGGAGGGAGGGAGGGAAGATGAGTATGGTGTGTTTGGAAAGAGGTCATTTAGAAAGAAATATTTAATATTCAATGACAAATTTCCCATCTAAAATGTCTATTAAGAACGTAGCTGTATGACTTTAAACAAGACACTTAACCTCTACTTCACCTAGCAGTTGAGTATTAAATACTTTAATACACTATTAAATGCTTATAATAGTATCTAGTGCATACTAAGCACTTAAAAATGAAAATTCTTGAAATGAAATAGAAGCTATCATTATTATTCTTAGCATTATGTAACTATCACAAACACCACACTCTCATAAGACAGGAAGTGCGCCTATACTTGAAATAGATTTTTAAAAAATCTCATTAGTACCAAAAAAAAACATAGACAAATAATGATTAGAGAAGAGCCACAGGGGTGAGAATTTATGTCCTTATTACTTGTTATTTGTCATCCTAATTACCATCAATATTGTCTAACAGGTAGCCTGATCTCTTAGGGAATTGGGGTGACTGAGTTTCTGACTGGAAGTGAAATAAATGTTCACTCCTGGGAAGTGTTATTTCTTTCCACTCCAAAGAACCAGCTGGTGCTATGAAAAGAGTTAATTGGATTTAAGCTTCTAAAAGAGCTCATTTTCTTTTCATATGGGAACATCTTATTCACAAAAATCTTATTTTAGGGACTATTCATCTAGTCAATTCTTTAAGGAGAGTTTGGTACTCCACTTATTGTAGCCATTTTCTCCAGAATGAATGTAAATGATTGAATGATTTTCCTTGTTGGGAGAGAGGGGAAATGCTTGCAAGAAAGTCAAGACATATTTTTTTTTCTGAGTAGAAATAAATGTTACTGGTTCTGTGTACTGTAGACCTTACACAGAAAAACCATAGTTATAAGACCTCTATCTATATTGTGCTATCCAGTACAATAGTCACAGTGGAATATGGCTAGTGCAACAAAGGAACTGAATTTTTAATTTTATTTAATATTTATTAATTTAAATTTAAAAATGAATATTCAATTATGTTATTGGAAAATTCTTAAGTAAGTTTTGAACAACTGGAGTATCTAAATTTACTTTTTTTAACTGTAAATTTTATGTAATATAAATACAGATCAAGAATTTTTAATGAAATTAGCATCTGAATTAAGATGTACTGTAAGTGTAAGATACACAATGGATCTTGAAGACTTGTTATGAAGAAAAGAATGTATGATACCTTATTAATAATATTTCATATTCATTACATGTTGAAATGACAATCGTTTGAATATATGGGGTTAAATAAAATATATTATTAAAATTAATTTCACCTATCTGTTTTTGGCTTTTTTAAGATGGCTATTGGAAATATTTTAATTATACTTGTGGCTTGCATTATGTTTTTATATATACATTCCAAGCTTCATTGAAATCTATCAAAACTACCAGGTAAAAAGATTAAAAAAACAGGATGGCTATCATTTTATTTCAAGATAGTGAACTTTAAATTAAAGCTATTGTGCTAATTTTGAAGACATTTTTGGTAGGGACTACCTGAATCAGGCACATCTGAAATAAATTACAGTGGAATATTTGGGAATTAGCCCTAAGAAAATATCAAAATACAGAGAAAGTTTTATGTTAGATGAAATTCATGGTCCAGAAAAATATGTTAGAGTGAGTGGAAACATTTAAAAATTTCTTTTCATGAATGAAAATGTTCCCAGTAAATCACAATATTTGAATTGAATTAATTGGGTATCTCCATGTAATATAGGGTAAAGCTTCTTTTTCTTCTAAAACTGTACCATGGCCAAATGTTTTTCTCAGGGTCACATATCTTACTGACTCTATTCTGTTGGTGGTTTTAGAAAAAAAGAGATCAGAAAGGCTTTGGAAATGTAATGAGTGCTTTGATTGTTAGAAGAAAGGCCAGGTTAAGACTGTCAGAAACATTTGCAAATGTGTGAATGCATTCCACCTAAAGAGAGAAGAAAAAAAGTGTCACCAAGAGGATAATTTTGTGCTAATGTTGGGTGACAGCACCTTGGAGTTTCCCTCTCTTTTCATGACCAGATTTTTCATTTTTCTTGCTCCAGTTCATTCTGACAATGGTGTGCAGCCTAATTACTTTTTTGGGCATGGCTTTAATTGAGGCCCTTTGTCTCTTAAACTCAACCTTACATAATTGTTTGCATTTTTTTCCCTTTTAACCCCTTCCAATACTGCTTTATTTAGTGAATCTCTACTGACTTTGAAAGCAAAAGGTATTCATTTTCCTGTATTTTGAAATCTAAGTAACCTTGTCTAAAATCAGTTAATCAGCAAGACTTGAGGTGGTGTTATAAAAATTTTATTAGCATATGCAAATCATTAATCATTTCTATATTGTAATGCATTTGACCCATATCACTTCATAAACTTGGCTATAGAGCAGAATTAAGTGATCTGGGGGACACAGTCTGAATACTGAAGAAGGATAGTTTGTCTTAATATGTTAACCTTGGAATAATTTTCAGGTGACAGGCTTACAAGTACTGGTGCTGACATTTATACTTACTTTATATTTAAATAATGTGCAGAATAATTTTTATTCACCAATTATACTCAGCATTGCTCAAGCTTAGACCATCAGTGTTTTAGAGGCTGTTTGGCTTAATGGAAGGAAAGTAGGCCTTGGAATCACAGAATACTGGGTTCTAATTCAGTCCCTGCTATGCCATGCTTTAGGGCAAGTTACTTAACCTCTTTGAACTTCAGTTTCCTAAACTTTAAAATATAAGTAATATCACATATCTCATTGCATTGCTGTGAGTATTAAATTAGCTAAAGAATGAAAAATACATACACTTTACTGGCACATAATAGGTTCTCAATTAATGGTAGTGATAGCAAGCATTGGGTTACACTAGCCCAATGAGCTTGTTCCTCTACTTTAACAAGACATTCTGAAACACTTAAGAACATCCTGAGAAGAGAAATAAAAGTCCTGAAGTAGATAAATAGGTAATTCTCAAGCAGGTTTAAGAAATGAGAGGAACTCAAATTATTTGAAATAAATGTGTGACAATTGCATGCGTTATCTCATAGCCCTCTTCAGATACATGAGGGGTGTTAGGAGGGGAAAAAAGGAGTTCACGTCTTTCCAGATACATTTTCCAGAAAAATAAATTAGCTTAAATAGCAACAAGTGATTTAGGGTCAACAAAATGACTACTGTTTTAACTGTGAAATGTTAGAACCAATTCTTTTTTTTTCTTTTTAATTGAAGTATAGTTGATTTACAACATTGTGTTAATTTCAGGTGTACAGCAAAGTGATTCAGTTATATATATATATATATATATATATATATATATATATATATAATATATATATGTTCTTTTTCAGATTCTTTTCCATTATAGTTTATCACAACGTATTGAATATTGTTCCCTGTGCTATATAGTAGATCCTTGTTGTGTTAGAACCAATTCTAAGAGAGATTTCAGAATTTCCTGGGTGGATATGAGCAGTTGCTTACACAATGTCCATTTCCCTTACCCCTTTCTTAACAGTGTCCAGATTCTCTTTTGCTTATCTAACCCTCATTCATGCAGCCTGAAAATTTGGGGGAGGGAAGCTCCCTCTTTCCTTAGTTGTAGGAGTGGATTTGCAATTGCCTTATGATAATGAACATATCCATCACCCAGGCAGTCATGGGAGTTAACATGTCTAATCAGAGTGAAGTTTAGGACTCTTACTTGAATTGCTGGGAAATAACCTCTTTCTTCAAGAATGGTCATTGTATATACACTACAATATATAAAATATATATAATATATTTTAAATATATATGTGTGTATATATATATACATATATAAAACTGAATCACTGTACTGTACATTTGAAACTAACACGACATTGTAAATCAATTATACTTCAATTAAAAACATTGTTTTTTTAAGAAGTTCATTGTGACGTTCATATGGGAAGCCTGGAACTGTGGCAACCATCTCAGTATTATGAGAGAAGCCAGCCTAAGAGACGAAGAGTGGAGAGAGGCCAGAAGAAATTAGGACCCTGATGACATTGCAGCGCTGACCAGTCAAACCAACAGTAGCCCCCCTGACCTTTGGGCCTTGCAGGTACACAAGCCCAAATACCCTCTATTCAAGTGGTTTTCTCTTACTGCAACAAGAGGATGTCCTAAAAGTTACACGGTGGCCTTCCATTCTGAAGGTTTATCTCATTTTCAAGTGTTTTTCTTCACCTCCAAATGGGCTATAAGTATCCTCAGGAGTAGCAGTTATGAGTTATTTTGGATTTCCTATCACATCTAATATCCTGCCCTTTGTGCAGTAGATCCTCTGGAAATGTTTACTGAGGATAGTGGCTGACTGGCTTATCTTCAAATCATATTGTATCCTACAAATCTCAGCAGGAGCACAGATTGGCTTTTTAGCTTATCTTCAAACCCCCTTCCCACGTTGGGCTCTCATGTCATTATCTTTCAGATGGAAAACGTTTCAGCAAATGAGTTTGCTACCTCTCATTTAGCTCTCTGCCCTTCCAGTGTTAGCCAGAACCTGGACTGTCTGGAAAAAAAATAAAAGATTTTAGGGGAATTCTACTAAGACCATCACCGCAGTCACAGCTCATTTTAAGAATGTGCTAAATATCTATAGAAATAAAACTTCCAACTCCCAGAACTCTTAGAAAATTTATATTTTAATTCAACTTTATGCATGGCTGGCTATTGCCATATTATGTCAGTAATAGAAAAACTGAACCATTAACTAATTCTCCTTCAAGTAGCTTGTGATGTGAGCATTTGAAATATGTCTATGGTAGGAAAAATTATGTGTGGCGTATATGTGATTAGCATAGTTTATCACATGCCATGGGCTTCAAAAATCAGTGCTGGGTGATTATAAGATTCTAATCCTGTGTGGTTCCTAATGTCCTGCTATTGCTGGATGTTTCAGTGTCCCTGTCACTACTGTGCTTCTTACCAGTCTTCTCTTAAAGCTAAAGCATGGGAAGGCTTTCTTTTTCTCCTTCCAAGAACGCTCATGACCAAAAGCGTTTGTAATTAATTTATGCACATAATGATAATTTAGCTAACTCTTTTCATTTCTTTGAAGCTACTTTGACATAACAAAAGCTGTCTCCATTGTTTCCCAGTGAAAACAACAAACACCACTGAAATCACATTTCCATCCTTTCCCAAATGGGAGGCTCCTCTAGTTCCAGGTGGGAGCTTGTAGGACTCAGGACAGGTTACAGAAAATGTCCTGGTTTGTGAGACTCATGGTATTAACAGAATTGAAGTTCTTTGTGTTTGCATAGACTAAATAAAGAGCCACGGCTGACAAAGTGCAGGCTTATGGCCAAGTTTCTGACCTTTTTAAGACTTGCAAAGATGAGAATGTTTTCTCAAATAGTGAGGATTCAAGGCCACAAAGAAAAATGAAACTCAAATCTGACTGATTTTTTATCACAATGTCCACAGTCCTTTTCTGAAGATACCCAACAGCCTTTGGTAAGATCCTACATTAGTTCTGCACTTAAGCCTTTTTTCTAGCTCCCCATTTGATATAACTTGCCTGATTTTCTGGTCATGTAGCCCTTCCCCCCATACTACTTACAGCCTCCACCCTAAATAACACTTACATAAACTTTACCATATATGAACCACTCCAGCCTCTGCGCATGTATTGACTCAATCCTCCTAATAACCCTATGAAGTAGATACTATTATTAGCCCCAATTCACAGATGGGGAAACTGATGGGTTTGCCCAAGAGCATACAGCTAGCAAGTGGCAAAACCAGGATTTGAGCCCAGGAAGACTAGCTCTGGGAGTTTATACTTTAAACCACTGTGTTCCATGGTCTCACAGCTGACCTCAGCATTGAGAATCATACTGACCAGCAAATAGGAACAATTCTACAGCCAGATCAGCAACATGTCAAAGCTGCAGTTTTGCCTTGGACCTCAGTTTCCATGATCAGGCCAGTATCTTGATCAGGTCAGTACCTCAATGTCACCACTTACATTCCCAAGCTATGGTCTTTGTCAAATATAGCTAATCCTTTGGAACTGATGTCTGGGATAAAATTCCCAGGGCCTGATGTGGGAGCTGCCTGATCCTAGCTTGCTAAGCAGTCTTCACCTCCTCACCACCTTGCAGACTCTGCTGCTTACTTCTGCCTGTGTCCCATCACCAGGCCTCTCTGTACCTGACTTGGCCCAGTCTGCCCTGTTTGTTAGCATCTATCTTTCCCAGAGATGGAGGACAGCTCTCCAGGATTCTTTCATGCTTATGCTGGGAAATTCTCGATGTCTTGTCTGCCTAGTTGTAAGCAGATAGGTTAGAGGGTCCCCAGAGAAAGAGAACCAGGCACAGCTTTCTTGCCATAGGAAAAGCCAGTTTTGGCCTAAGCTATTTTGGGTCCTAAGCCTGGCCACAGTGCTTACCCTTGCACAGGTCTCAGTAATTAATGATCTTGAGGGAACAAAAGAGCAAACAAACAACTGTTACCAGGCAAGAGAAGTAACAGTAGCAAAGATAACAAATCAGGTATAAAGGCTCCCAGTTCTATTTCAATGGTAAAAATTAGTCTGAAGCTTAACCACCAGATCAACTGTAACCTAAGGGATGATGATGTTGACATTTTCTGAGCCTCGTGACTTCAATCAACTAAAGCTTGGACTCTGTCGACCTTTGCCCCAATTCTATGCTGAATTCTCCTCTGCTCAAGCCCCTTCATGAATATGCATGCACCCTTAGCTTAAAACTTCCCCAATTTTGCTGTTTGGGGAGACACTGCTTTGGGAAGATCCCTGGTGTTCTCTTTACTTGCTGCAAGTAATAAATCCTTCTTTCTCCTGTTCTTTGGCTTGGTTGTGTCTTTTGGCTCAATACCCACCAAGAGGCAAACGCAGTTTTCAGGTAACATAATGAGTTTGTATGGATTATGGCCCTTTGTTATCCTCAAAACTGACCCACCAGCCTTAGTTCTGACCTTTTTTTCTTGCTGGGTCTTTACCCCGTCCACCAAACTTTCCTCTCTCCACCTTTCGACCTTTCTTTGGAACCACATCATTTTCTGTCTTCTCTCCATTTTGCTTATTTTCCCAACTCTTCATAATATCAACTAGTTTGGTTTCTCCTACAAACATCCTATTTTCTCGTCGTATGTTCTCTTCTGATTTTCTCTGTTTATCTCAATTTTCACATGCTCTTCTCCTATTAATAACTATCTGGTTTGGAATCACCAATTTTCTAAGATAATAGATCATTCACCAACTCCCTGTATGCTAGAAAAACATCCATATTTTAGACTCATATTTGTCTGATTTGCAACTTTCAGAACTTCAGTTTCCTCATCTGTGAAATAGGATAATAATACAGAGATATAGTAGGAATCACACAAGATCATGCACTGGAAAGCACTTTGAAGACCGTATGACCCTAAACAAATGTTAGGCATTATTAGTTCAAAGAACACTAAGGAGTCTTTAAAATATGGAAAGAGTAAGTGATTTCCATTCTGCATCATAAACCAGCCCAAGAATTAGCCACTCTGTTCCTATTCTCTAATCTTTATAGCCAGTGTTGATATATAGAGCAGAAAGAAGCAAGTGCGTTAGGAAAACTCAGAGTTTATAACAGCTGAGAGGATTATACACACAGGTCTCTGGAGTCTCTCAGCATCTTTGTCAAATTCCTCAGCACCCCTTCCAAGTCTCTGCTTTCTTCACTAGACTGGGAGTAAAACTTAGATTAAGCCAGAGATTGCAGACTGGTGGTTTACTGGCTAACTCTGGTTTTCTGATAGACTTTGTCTGACAGAAAAATAACCTTTTTAAAAAGCTGCATGTGAGTGCATTTAGATAATATCGTAGGGTGGGTTTTCCCAGAAGCAGTGTCTTAGCCAAGGATTTGGGTACATGAGTGCTTCCAAAAGAAACTGATAAAGGGGTCAGGAAGCAGAATAAGGTAGTAGAAGAAGCCAAGGCAGGGTGTGATTTCAGGTGACACCCCAGACTCAGTCTGATCCTACAGGGAACACTAGAGCATAACTGATATTTTCTCCACCTAGGGTTTATACTTCCTAGAGGTACAGGATGTGGGCTTTTTTACAACCCACCTCATTGGCTATGGATGAGCAGGAAGAGGGGAGGCCATCATCTCTAGGCACTTCTCCTGTCCTTATCAGGGATTAACCCTAAGGCCCAAGAACAAACCTCTGAAGGTCACAGAGGTAAAACACTAGTAGCAAAGCATGTAGGAATTGGGAGATGGGCACACGGAGCTGGTAAAACTGATCTGAGTTTCCTGTTAGGGTGCCAGCAAGGGTCCACTACAGATGGGCTACATGCTCTCCAGTTTGCCAAAGCCCAATACTTGCCCTTGGTAGCTGCAGCTCCATGGTTTCTATAATGGAGGGTCTTGGGCATGGCACTGTGGTTGGAAGTGGGGTGCTGGGGTCAGGGACCCTGACTTGAGGTTATGTTTACTTAGCACTTTATACAAGATGAAAAAACGTCAGTTGTTCATGTCTAAGGATGGAAAATGTAATGGAGATCATGGGAGTTGGTACTAACGTCTTCTTTTCCCAATACCCACCCTTGTCTTCACCACCATATTTGGCACTTCATTTATTTGGCCTGGCCCCTTTAGGCATTTCAGTTTGGTGACTATATAACTTGTGTGATGGAAGATTAATGGCATCGTGGAAAGTGAGATCTAAAAAGACTTAGAGTTTTGGGTCCCTCCCTTAACTTTACAGATTTTGAAAAGATGTTCCAAGCAGTTGTGACTTTCATAAGGTCTCAGAGTTAGTCATGGGAGAGACCATGGTAGCACCCAAGTCTCCTCTCTCCATGGGGTTCCTTACCGGAAGGTGGCTTCATCCAGCGCCTCTACACATGGGTTAGTACACTGACTCCACAGGGAGACTGAGGGGGATGAACTTATTAAATTGCAGAACGCAATGTAAACGTTTGTGTGGTTATGACCTTGAGAATTATCTTGTCCTGCTGAAACTGATGAGTTTTGAGGGGTTGCAGCTACAGGTTATTACACAGAAAATGGAGGGCATTAAACCTAACTCTCTCTATGATGCCTTTCTAATATCTCCTAAATGTGTTTTATATCCTTAACTTTTCCCACAAATTCACCTGTGAAGGCCTTGCTTGATTTTAGTCCACTGCAGCTGATGACTGAGGTAGCTTAGGAAATTGGCTTATACTTTACATTTTAAAAATGTAAGTGATTGGGGCCTCCCTGGTGGCGCAAGTGGTTGAGAGTCCGCCTGCCGATGCAGGGGATACGGGTTCGTGCCCCGGTCTGGGAGGATCCCATATGCCGCGGAGCGGCTGGGCCCGTGAGCCATGGCCGCTGAGCCTGCGCGTCCGGAGCCTGCGCGTCCGGAGCCTGTGCTCCGCAACGGGGGAGGCCACAACAGTGAGAGGCCCGCATACCGCAAAAAAAAAAAAAAAAAAAATGTAAGTGATTCCATCATTGTAACCTTCTGAACTATTCCAAGCATTCGTTTGTTGAGGATACATCCCTAGAAACATGGAAATGCCAATTCAATGAGATAATGCCCAAACCAACATTTAGCACTTTGCTTGGCATTAAAAAAAAAGCAGCCGATAAAGTTTTTAAGCAACAGCAAAAATATGTAAAGGACCATGGACTTCTAATTTAGGTTGGAGGGCTATCCTCAGAGTCTGTTCATTTAAAAATTTTCCAAGATCTCCATGGGAAGTAGGAAGCTTGACTTGGCTGCTGACTGCGACTGTTATCAAGAGGAGATCCAGGGAGGTCTGACTGACTGGTAGACATTCTTAGAACCTGAATCCAGGACAAAGTAGATGATGATGATCTAGAAGGCAAGTCTGTGAGCTGAAATATGAGGGTCCAGTTTGACTGGTGGGCTGAAGCTGGAGATTGGATGGGCACAGCAGGAAACTGGGAAGGCACAGCAGGGGAATAGAAAAAGAGAGGCAGAGAGGACATCGATTCCAGCACTTCTGTAGCATGGTCCTGTTCTGGGGAGAGGGCTAAAAGCAGCAGGCTCTGGCCCAAAGAACTGAGGATCACACACTTTGAAAGCCTGCAAGTGAAGTGCTACCTGCAAATCCCCAGGTTATTTTAGGCAGCTAACAATTAGCTTGGCACCAAAAGCTCTCTCATTTATCTATCTTCACCGTTGACATCTGATGGACATTTGATTCACATCAAACTCTTTGACAAATGATGCTGGGTATGATTTATTTGGCTCTTAAACAATACAAGTGCAACAAACCCAGATGCATGGTCTCCCTCCCTTCCCCTTTCAGAAGGCACTATCATCTCAGCTACAGGGACAAGCAGAAGATTCCACACTACGAGAGCTGCCCCCAGAAACCAAAGTCTTTCCTTCTGTTCTGTTAGCCACCCTCCTCCTTCTGTGTGCGGTGCAGGTGTTTCTGAGTTTCAGGCACATGATGGGCTGAACTGGCATGAGGATTGGGTGGTTTAAGCCTTCCTTTTTTTTAATCTCCTACTTTTTTTTTAACATCTTTATTGGAGTATAATTGTTTTACAGTTGTGTGTTAGTTTCTGCTTTATAATAAAGTGAATCAGCTATACGTATACATATATCCCCATATCTCTTCCCTTTTGCGCCTTCCTCCCTCCCTCCCTATCCCATCCCTCTAGGTGGTCATAAAGCACCGAGCTGATCTCCCTGTGCTATGCAGCTGCTTCCCACTAGCTATCTATTTTACATCTGGTAATGTATATATGTCCATGCCACTCTCTCACTTCGTCCCAGCTTACCATTCCCCTTCCCCGTGTCCTCAAGTCCATTCTCTATGTCTGCGTCTTTATTCCTGTCCTGCCCCAGGTTCATCAGAACTTTTTTTTTTTTTTTTTTTTTTAGATTCCATATATATGTGTTAGCATACGGTATTTGTTTTTCTCTTTTTTTAACATCTTTATTGGAGTATAATTGCTTTACAATGGTGTGTTAGTTTCTGCTTTATAACAAAGTGAATCAGTTATACATATACATACATCCCCATATCTCATCCCTCTTGCATCTCCCTCCCTATCCCACCCCTCTAGGTGGTCACAAAGCACCGAGCTGATCTCCCTGTGCTATGTGGCTGCTTCCTACTAGCTATTGATTTTACATTTGGTAGTGTTTATATGTCCATGCCACTCTCTCACTTCGTCCCACCTTACCCTGCCCCCTCCCCGTGTCCTCACGTCCATTCTCTAGTAGGTCTGTGTCTTTATTCCTGTCCTGCCCCTAGGTTCTTCATGACCATTTTTTTTTTCGATTCCATATATATGTGTTAGTATACGGTATTTGTTTTTCTCTTTCTGACTTACTTCACTCTGTATGACAGACTCTAGGTCCATCCACCTCACTACAAATAACTCAATTTCGTTTCTTTTTATGGCTGAGTAATATTCCATTGTATATATGTGTCACATCTTTATCCATTCATCTGTTGATGGACACTTAGTTTGCTTCCATGTCTTGGATTGTAAATAGAGCTGCAATGAACATTGTGGTATGTGACTCTTTTTAAATTATGGCTTCTCAGGGTATATGCCCAGTAGTGGGATTGCTGGGTCATCTGGTAGTTCTATTTCTGGTTTTTTAAGGAACCTCCATACTGTTCTCCATAGTGGCTGTATCAGTTTACATTCCCACCAACAGCGCAAGAGGGTTCCCTTTTGTCCACACCCTCTCCAGCATTTATTGTTTGTAGATTTTTTGATGATGGCTAATCGCCTACTTTTAAAAAAATTTATTTTATTGAAGTGTAGTTTACAATGTTGTGTTAATTTCTGCTGTACAGCAAAGTGATTCAGTTATACACACACACACATACACAACACATCCTTTTTCATATTCTTTTCCATTATGGTTTATCACAGGATATTGAACATAGCTCCCTGTGCTATACAATAAGACCTTGTTGTTTATCCATTCTCTATGTAATAGTTTGCATCTACTAATCCCAAACTCCCAATCTATCCCTCCCCTACCCCTCTTCCCCCTTGGCAACCACAAGTCTGTTCTCTATGTCTCTGAGTCTGTTTCTGTTTCATAGATAAGTTCATTTGTGTCATAATTTAAATTCCACATATAAGTGATATCATATGATATTTGTCTTTCTCTTTCTGACTTACTTCACTTAGTATGATCATCTCTATGTCCATCCATGTTGTCGCAAATGCAAGCCTTCTTTTTTTGCCCGATAGATCACTCAATTGTCCTAAGACCATCAGACCAGGCCAAGCAGGTAGAGGCAAATTTCATTTATGAGAGGCACAACTTTATAGTGAAAGAAGGTGAAGAGTCAATTTCTTCCTCCCCTGGATGAAGGGGTGATGGGAAGGAATGCTTCCTTTTGGCAGCTCCCTGTGTGAGGTACAGACAGACCACTTCCTTTTTGTTAACAGGCCTGTTATACCAAGTACAGATAGATATTCCAAACACAGACATTCTCTTGGCAGACTGGGAAAACAGCCCTTTTTGAGGAAGGAAAGTTTTTTTCAATTAGCAAAAAATATTGTCCAGCCTTTGGAGTCAGTGGGCTCCACTAATTGTGTGTGGAAGTGCATTTGATTTCTGTTCTGCTCTGTTCCTATACCCACCAAAATAATATAGGAGCTGTATTATTAGTCTTTAATGACTAATTTCCCTTTACAACATAGAACTCTGGATTAAATTCTTTTGGTTCAGCAGTGGGGAGCTATTTTAATTCCTCTTTGCATCTGCAACACCCTAAATGCAAAAAAAAATGTTCCAAAAATGCTACTTATGATGTTAATTAGTAGGGGAGACTGACTTGGGTCTTTTTCAGTAATCATGCCTCTCATTTTACCAGTGCATCTCTTTCTGGAGAGCATTGGCTCTAGATTGAATTGCAAAATAGCTTGCTGTCTCCCAACATCACTGGCCGGGGGGCCTTTTCCCTCAGACTCTGGTGGTCTATTCCTCCCCAGTAAAACCTGCTCTTGGTTATGTGTAGTAGAATTCATAAGAGCTTAAAGAGGTACCCTTCCCAAGCCTGTGGTTAGCACAGAGGATCCCAACTAAGATTCTCATGGAGCAGACAGATGACTTAAGTTAGGAGATGGGGTGGATAGCTCCTCCTCAGCTCCAGTCAAATGTGACAGGAAGAGGATGCTGACCGAGTATTGCCAGGTCTTTTCATTTTTCAAGAGAAGCTGAAAAGCTCAATTTTATGTGAAATCTCCAAATTTTAAAAGTGATATATATATATATATATATAAAATATATATATATATATAAATTAAAAATTTTTTAATTTAGGTCAGTTAGACTATACATACAAACCCACTCCTAACTACCAACCTAAGAGAAATGAGTGGACATATCCGTTAAAAATCCTATACAAGAATGTTCAAAGCAGCTTTATTTGTAAAAGCCAAACAGGAGAAACAAGGCAAATGCCCCTTGTTGAATGCTGGCTCCTAAATTAGCACCAAAATCACCCACTGATGAGACAAAACTGAGTCAAGAGCTACCTTGATAACATCTTTGTCTCAGAGCGGGAAGGGTGAAGTCTAGATATTTACTGAAATTTTGAATTCTGCTTTAAGGTGAGTCTTTAAATGTAAGGGAGTGGGTCATGGCTAGGACCTGGGAAGGGTAATGATAATAGCTTAGGATTGATGGACACAGCCAGGCAAAACAAGGGTTTAAAGGGACTAAGAGTGTAAATGATCGTTTGATGAGTTTCTTTCAGGAAATTCCCAGAATGAGTAAAAAAGTGGTTTGCAACCTTTATCTTCCTGGACAAGAGTTTCCTAAAGCAGTAAAATTATACTGATGAAGCTAGTGGAATAGTTAAGTCGTGTTAACGTAGACGGTGATGTAGCTGAACGTAGATGGTTTGGGTTCTCACCTTGAACAAGAGAATGGATAAATTGTGGTATATTTATAAAATGAATGCTACTCAGCAATAAAAAGTGAATAAATGATTACACATAATAATATGCATGAACTTTACAGGCATATGATGAGGGAAAGAAGGCAGATGCAGAAGAAAACATACTGTGTGGTATGTTCAAGAGCATACTAAAAGTCCAAGAACAGGCTAAGCTATAGAGATAGGTGCCAGAAACCTGGCCCCTGTGAGGGGAGGAGCAGGTGATAGTCATGGTACTGCCGCGAAATGTTTCTTATGGGGCGTTGGAAATATTCTATGTCTGGGTGGTGATTACATGGAGATTCATTGAGCTCTATACCTAAGATTAGTATACTTTTTCATTTAAAATATATATATCTCTTAACCTCAATTTAAAAACATATGAACACATTCAAAGAAAAAGGTATGTAGTATATACATTAAAATAGTTGTCCATGGAGGGGGTAGGAGAGGAATGGGAGTGAAGTATGGGGATAAAAGGAAATTATGGAAACAAAAAAGGGACCTTGCAAGAATCAAACAATGCATCATGAATTACAACAGTGTAATGATTCACTCAACTGTCTCCTCTTGAGATCCAAAATTACGTACATTTAAAAGATACTTTTTAAGAAAAAGTAAAATCAACTCTGTACATGTGTCAAATACTTTGTCCATTTGTCCTCGTTAATGAGGTACCCAGTAAGGCATTACAAGCAGTTCAAGGGACAAGTTAAACAGCAGAGGTTAAAGGGAATAAAGAACTCTGCAATGAATTTCCAAGTAGATGCAAAACAGATCTATCCACAAAATGGATCTATCTATTCATCTATGTATAATTAATACATTTCACAGGATACAATTATTTTGCGTTTCTCTGGGCAAGAATCATTTATATTATCAGTTTTCTACTAACAGAATTATTTAAAAAAAGAAACAAAGATAGTGAAAGGAAGAGTTAACGTGGATGGGTGAGCTACAGAGGATACTACCATTTAGTATTTTAAACTTTTTCTGAGTATATATACATATCCATAAAAATATACACACACACACATAAATTTAACACTAGGAAGTCTGAATAAAACATATATACAGGTCTGTTTTAGCCCATGAACCTTGAGTTTTCAAGTGCTGATTTAGAATGTTAAAGGAACCTTAAAGATCATCTATTTTAAAAATGCCTCAAGCTACAGGAATGGCACTTTCTTGTAGATTCTTGGCCACCGATCAGCAGGATGGATACACTTTAAGAGACAGCCTGTTCTTCCAAATGTCTAGAAATCACCCCATCTCAGGCACCTCTCTTCCTGCTGGTGTGGTTGGCCCTGATTCTGGAATCTGGTTTCATTGTGTAGTTAAAAAAAAAAAAAAATCTCATATGAGAGGTGCTTGTGCAGATTTCTGATAGAATATAAAGATGCTGTTTTCATGGTTGTTTGTCTTGCTAGGTTTCTATCTCAGGCAGCAGGAGAAGGTGCAGCCCAATTCTTGATCACGAGCCAGAAGGAAAGGCAGAGCACACTCAATTTCACGATAGGAAAAAAGCTCATTTATAGCACAGCACTGCGCACGGTAGAATTTCATGAGTCAGTCGAAAAGGATAATTAAACAGTGTAGGTCAAGGACTAGACACAACCATTCAGCCTCCTGCAAATTCATTAGGCAAAATATTGGGCTTAAAAGCTGCAATATTTAATCATTGTTGCATTTTTAAACTTGCTTTATTGCTGCTAAACAATGTTGAGAAAATAATAAAAGCCAAAAATCCTCAGCAACATTACTTTGTCAAAAAATTATCTTCAAAACATAGCAATGATGTTTCTTTTTTCTCACTGCGTGAATTCCCTAATCTTCGGCTTTGCTCCTGTGGTTTCTTCTCCCTGGGCTGCCTTCTCTCTTCTCAAAATCCTTCTTCCAGGAAGCCCTCTCTGGGGATTGCAGCATGCTAATTTTTCCCCCTGTCCTAAATCCTGAATCCTTTTAGCATTTTTTAATACATAATTTCTTCTGGTACTTTTAAAAAATATTGACTTTACTGAACTGTAATTCATGTATCATAAAATGCACCCATACTGAATGTAAGTTTGATGGGTTTTGACAAATGTATACAACGCTATAACCACAACAAACAAGATAGAGAATATTTCCATCACGTCAAAAAGTTCCCTCATAATCTGTTTGTCTTCTGTCACTATAGATTAGTTTTTCCTGTTTCCAAGTTTCACATAAATGGAATCATGCAGTATATGCTTCTGGTGTCCAGTTTATTTGGCTCAGTTTAATGTTCTTGAGATTTATCTATGCTGTTGTGTGTGTCAGTATTTTCTTCCTTTTGATGGCTGGGTCGTATTCCATTGTACAAATATACCGCATGAGTTGGTCCATTCACCTGTTGTTGGAGATTTGAGCTGTTACCATTTTTTTGCTACTACAAATAAAGCTAATACGAACATTTCTTTGGACATATATTTTCATTTCTCTTTGGTATATACACACGTACACAGATACATACATATGATTGTATGGTAAATGTATGTTTAATTTTATAAGAAAACTGCTGAAAAAAAGTCGTACCATTTTCAGCCCCACCAGCTTCGTACTAGATATTCTGTTTTTCCACACCCTCAACACTTGGTATTGTCAGATTTTTAATCTTTTGTTACTCTAGTGGCCATGTAGTGATATCTTATTGTGGTCTTAATTTGCATTTGCCTGAATGCTGATGATGGTGGGTGTGTTTTCATATGCATATACCTTCCTTTGTGAAGCTCTAGAACTGTTATGCTTTGCAGCTCAAGGCCTTATGTTCTATGTCTTAAACACTTCTAGCTGGCTCCTCCTCACTCTCATTACCTTGCAGTGCATTTGCTTTGAAGTTCTTTCCCCAGATTGTCACGCACTGGCTCCTTCTCATCAGTGAGATCATGAATATCACCTCCTCAGAGAAGCATTCAGTTACTCTTCAGCACCTTACCCTGTCTGGTTGCCTTCATAACACTTTTATAACTGTCTGAAATTATCTTATTTATGTACTTATATTTGCTTATATTCTTATCATCTATCTCCACTGGAATACAGACTCCACAAGAGTGGGTCTTTTGTTTGTTTGGTTCATGGTCAATAAGGACAATTAAACAGTACAGATCAAGGGCTGGACACAACCATTCGACCTCCTGAAAACCATTAGTCAAAAGCCTGGGAAATATTCTTTAAAAGCTGTATATTAAATTGTTGGTACATATTTAAAAGAGCTTTATTGCTGCTACTAGTAAAGTACATGGAACCCTGTAGCTTTTCAGGGGGTATTTCCTGAACAAACAGCAGTGTCGGTGTCAAAAAGCATTCTCAAGGAGTCTCACTTCCATCATTCATTTATTCAATGCATATTTACTAAAAACTGTGGAAATACGCCAGGCATTGTGTAGATATAAGAAGAATAGGGATTCCCCTGGTGGTTCAGTGGTTAAGAATCTGCCTGCCAATGCAGGGGACACGTGTTTGAGCCCTGGTCTGGGAAGACCCCATATGCCACGGAGCAACTAAGCCCATGCCAGTGGCCTTGGTCTGGGGCCTCTCTCACTGGATGCACTTCCCTCCTCCCCATGGCTGGGACACGATCCACCCCCGTGTTGACTGAAGGGCACCTGGGTGGGTTCCTGGTGTAGGCAACTGTGAATAAATCACTCTAAGTACTTGGGTTCTCATCTCCTTGGGGTGACATTGCCCTCACTGATGATGCGTGCTTTGGGGTGAATGTCTAGCGGGGGGTGGCCGGCTTGTGGGGAATTTAATGACAAGTCACTGATTAGAAACCCACAGCTCTTCTCCAGGGCGGTGCCACCTTCCCTCCCCGCCACCCCGCATCCTCGCCAGCGCTTGCTACCGTCAGTTTTCTGACCCTTTACGTAAAGGGACACCCTGGGGTGGGGTCCACAGTGGCTGTATTCCTCTTCTTTTTCTCTGGCAGACCCCGATACCCTGATTTGCTGCCTGGTAGCCAGAGGTGGCCGTGTGCCAACCTGGCCAATGAGGTCAAACCAGACATTTCAAAGGGGAACAGAGGCTCTGTCGCTCCTGCTGGCTTCCTCCTATAACAGTGAGGTGATGACGTGATAGCTGCAGGGGCAGCCTCCTTGCAAACACGAGGACAAGAGTCATGAGCTGAGGTTGGCAGAGCACGGGGGACCCTCAGTGACATTGCAAGCCGCTCCAGCCACCAGGGCTGCCTGCCCCACCCTCGTGTGAAGCTTGAAGATGGAAAAAGTCTCTGTGCTTCCTTGGTGACCCCCTCACCTGAACACCAGCAACATGGGTACAGGAAAAGTGGGCCAGAAACACCATTAAGAACAGTTGTCTCCAGATGGCGGCATTTGGGAGATCTTGATTTTCTTGGTACACCTCTTTCATTTCCCACATTCTGGGAACACACAGGACCCCACAAATCTCCAGGGAGCCCACATTCTCTGGAAAGTAGAAGTTAGAAACATTTGAACGACGTGAAAAATGAAAATGATGCTTTTTTATATATAAATATATTTATGTATTTTTATTTTTGGCTGCGTTGGGTCTTCGTTGCTGTGCATGGGCTTTCTCTAGTTGCAGCGAGTGGGGGCTAGTCTTTTTGCGGTGCGCAGGCTTCTCATTGTAGAGGCTCCTCTTGTTGTGGATCACGGGCTCTAGGGCTCTAGAGCGCAGGCTCAGTAGTTGTGGCTCGTGGGCTTCGTTGCTCCTTGGCACATGGGATCTTCCTGGACCAGGGCTCGAACCCATATTCCCTGCATTGGCAGGCGGATTCTTTTCTTTTCTTTTTCTTTTTTTCTTTTTTTTTTTTTTTTGCAGTACGCAGGTCTCTCAAACTTGTGGCCTCTCCCGCTGCGGAGCACAGGCTCCGGACGCGCAGGCTCAGCGGCCATAGCTCACGGGCCCAGCCGCTCCACGGCATGTGGGATCATCCCAGACCGGGGCACGAACCTATGTCCCCTGCATCGGCAGGCGGACTCTCAACCACTGTGCCACCAGGGAAGCCCGGCAGGAGGATTCTTAAGCACTGAAACACGAGGGAAGTCCTAAATGATGCTTTTGATAAATACTTGATACCTTTGGGAATTGCCCAGGTTATAAGAAGTGAAGAAAAGATACAAGAATGTATAGAATCCCAATTTTGTAAAAGAAAAATAGAGGGGAAAAAAGATTAAGGGAAAAGATACAGATGACTGCCCTTGGTGACCGCTGGGTGGAAAGTGTGGGTGGTGTTGGAGGGCCTCCCCTGTCCTAAATGTCTGATGGGAAGCAGGCGTCAGAGCCATCCCAAGCCAGGAGCTCCCACCCCCACCCTGAGGGGCCGCCCCAAGCCTTGCTCAGGCCCCTTCAAGGGCACAGCCAGTTGGTCCCCGTCGCCGTGCCCTCGCCCTGCTGTCTCCCTGGCCCTGGCCCTGCTGGTGCGCCGGTGGGGAGGGTCCGGCCCCTGGGGTGTGATCCTCCCTTGGAGGCTGCTTTCATCCTCCCCGACGGTTGCCTCTGCGGAGCTGGATGGGATACGGGGCCCTGCCAGGCACCGCGGCCCTCGAGGCCTCCAGCGGGAGGGAGTCCTCATGCCAGGTTTCCGGAGAGCCAAGCTCTGCACGGCGCACCTGATTGCGTGTGAGTGACTTTGGCTAAACGGGGTCACGGGTTGGAGCCGTCAGGGCTGGTCCTGGAGGAGAGCAGGGGAAGCTGGCAGCGTGAGGACAGAGCTGCAGACGCCGCAGGAGTATATTCTCTGCAGCAGATAAAGCAGGGGTTGGGGAGGATGCAAATGTCCCAGCTGTACTCCAGGGACGGGGGATTTTAAAACTTGGGCATATTTTCCCCGACGTTTTGGGAAAACTGCTTGGACATCAGCCTGCAGGCCGGAGGGACTCACGCGTTTTGGAGCCGGGCTCCGTGCCCAGCCCTGCTCGGCGTCTATCCTGCAGGATTCGGGATTTCCTCTTGTGCAGGACCTCGCCGTAGGGCGGTCTTCCCCAAGGTCAGGCTAGCGCGGTAGGTTCTCCGTAGATGAGCGGCCACCCTCCAGGCCTCGCCTGGCCCGACGCCTTTCTGAGACGGCAGTGATGGCGGCGTCCCCCCGCGGGACCCCTGCTTTGCGGCACTTTACCCTGGTTTGTCGTGCGCTCAGCCGAGTAAACCAGACCACAAGCTACTGACTCTCCAGCCCACAGGGGTAGAGCCTGTCCTGCCCGAGGGATGTTTTCTGGCTGTCTGGGCTCACGGTGGGCATTGGGTGCACAAACGTGTTGAGAAGCTAAATGCTGGCACAAGGGCCACCACGTTGGGGCCAGTCACCGGTGGCCCTGAAGTTCAAGGGCAAGGCCCACACCTTTCTCTTCTCCTCCCAGCGGCGGCCGCTTCCCTGACCTGAAGGCACCGCATCTGCTGGTCCAGCCCCTGCCCCTTATTCCACCCGGCAAGGTGCCTGGGCCACCAGTTCTGCCTCAGCACTCGCTCGTGACCAGCCCGGTGCTCCTTCAAGGCCCGAGTCAGCGGCCGGGACTTTTGGGTGCCTGCCGACCCTGTCGGTACCTTTGTCGACCGCCAGCCCCACCCCCACCCGGGCCCACGTCTCTGTCATCCCCTGACCGTGTGCTGCTCCGTCCTTCCCTTCGTGGCCTCGGGCTTCCTGCTCGACATGGGGTCCTGTGCTGGAACCATCCCGGGAACGGGGTGCATCCGGCAGGCGTCTTCAGGCCAAAGGGCACCGATGCCCACACCACGCCGACTGCCAAGAAGCGGGAGCTGAGGCATCCCTCTCCAGACCCGACTTTCCAACGCGATGCCACACGAGGCAGAAAACCTTCTGTAGATGCTTATTCTACTTCAAGTAGCAAAGCTATGAAGCTCCATGTTTTAATGTACAGTGATATAATACTTTGCAATATAAAATACAATTTACAGAAATTTCTATCAAGTAAACCTAAACAAACACACTTGATTTTTTACATTTGTTGTATTTAAATTAGAAAAATTTTGTTTTACACCTAAAACAGCCTTCACATGTTGTTAGATGTTGGACCTCGTCGCCACTTTAACGTAACCTATTGACAGGGTCTCTAACACCAATCACTCCAAATTGCTAAGTTCTCGATGTTCTCATAACTTAAACGTTTGTGCTAGAAAGTGAAAAATCTGTAGTGATGTACAATGGAACAGACTCCAAAGAACAAATGAAATTCTCTAATTTTATGTTTGCAAAAGTCAGTTTATGAAAATATAAAAAAAATTATCAAAGTTTCTTTGTACAGTCAAATAAATGAGCAAGTTTTTTCTCTCTTTCGCACTTCATAAGTACTTAGAAAATACACATGACGAGAAGCGGTATACTGTGTCTCACCGTGAAAAGCTTTCTAGTTGGCAGTTCTTAAGCTAGTATCACTATTTTCATCTCGGCTTTACACAAATATTGTTCCGTTTCAACGACAAACGTTGAGATTTGTCACCTGACAAGTACCACAGTGCGGAGCTCGTGCACGTTTCCCGGGACAGAGAACGAACCGCTCAGATGGTAAAGTTCAACAAACAAAAACGTTCCTCATTATCCAAATCAAAGAAACCTACTCCCTCCACCCACCCTGCCTTTTAAAGTACACTTAATTGCTTTCTTTTCTCACTTTCTTTTTTTTTTTTTTTTGCGGTATGCGGGCCTCTCACTGTTGTGGCCTCCCCCGTTGCGGAGCACAGGCTCCGGACGCGCAGGCTCCGGACGCGCAGGCTCAGCGGCCATGGCTCACGGGCCCAGCCGCTCCGCGGCATATGGGATCCTCCCAGACCGGGGCACGAACCCGTATCCCCTGCATCGGCAGGCGGACTCTCAACCACTTGCGCCACCAGGGAGGCCCTCTCACTTTCTTTAGGCTGGTAAAATTTACACCTTTCAAAATAAATTGTTCTTTAAAATTCCACAATTTCTATTCAGATGTTGCTTTTAATCCTGTTTGGGGGTGAGGGGAACATGTAACGCCATACCTAAATACTGAGCAAAACCAAGAAATGTGTTTTTGTTTTCTGGTTGAAATTTGTATTTCAAATTTCTTCATGACAACAGAAAGATGAACCTGTAAGTCTGGTGTTTGTCAAAATTCCAGAGACGAGCTGACACAGCCATGCACAGAAACACACGGCCGGCTGCCCCAAATCCTGTGAAGTTAGCTTCTGGAAACAGGTATCACAGATGAGATGTCAGGAAAGGTATGGCTCTGAGGTCCACTAAACTCCCTTAAAATTTACAATAGTCAAGTTATGAGAAAAGATAACTTTATAATCTGAAAAAGCAATATGCTCTTGTAGGTACTTTCCCATTTCAGTACATTCAAATGGACATATTAAAGAGTTCTTAGTTTTTTGTTTTTATTTTAATGGGATCAGAATTGTAAAGGTGCCAAGACCACCTGCTTAGCACTTGAGCGCGGCTTCAGGGCATCCCTAGGTCTGGGCGGCGGGGGCGGCGGCGCGAGGGGCCTCGGCCTTGGTGTCCTGGGGTCGCTCCGGGCTCCGACTGCGGTCCCTGCGGTGCTCCTGCTCGCGGGCCTTGTCGCGTTCGTGGTCCCTGCTGCAGGACCTCTCCTGGTCACGTCTGTGGTCGCGGTTGCAGCTCCATTCTCGGGCCCAGGGCCACTCGTGACGCTTGTCCCTGCCCGCGTTGCGCTCGCGGCCCCGTCCCACTCGCGGCCAGTGTCCTTGTCGCGGTGTCGGTGTCACTCGAGGCTTCGGTCCCAGTCCTGCTCGCAGCTCCAGGTCCGGCCGCGTTCCCGCTCCCATGGCTTCCCACGCTCCCGCTCGCTCCGCCGGTCCTCGAGGGCCTGGCCGGGGGGCTGTTGGGCGGCGGGGCCTCGGGCTCCTCCGGGGCCTTGTCTCAGGGCCGCCCCTCGAAGCCTGGGCCTCTGTACTCGTGGCCCCTGCCCTCGCGGAATTCGGCCTCGGGGCCTGGGACCGGCGCGGCGGGTGGTGCGGGCGGTTGGCCGGGCAGCTCCAACAGCGGCCGGGGCGCCGGCGGGGCGCCGGCTTGGCTCCGGGGGTGGCCGGGCCCGGGCAGTGGAAGTGTGGAAGCACTGATTCGCTCTTCTCGGGGAAGGGAGTGGCCCCCCGGGGCCCCCCAAAGGGCAAGGCCGCCGGTGCCTTCTGGCCGGTGAACCTGGGCGGCGAGTGGACCCTCTGCTCTTCGAACCGCTGAGGCTGCCTCCCCCTGGGTCCCGGCACGGATCCAGGAGCTTGGCCCCGGGGGCCTTCAAACTGCCCAGGGTGTGGCCCCCTCGGCCCACAAAGGGGCCCACGGGGGGGCCTCTCTGACCTCTGAACTGAGGGGGAGGAGGGCCACCTCGGGGTCCTTTAAACTGGGACAGCAGAGGCCTCCTCTGGCCCCCGAACTGGAAAGGCGTGGTGCCCGCTTCCCAGGAACGGGGCCTGCTCGGGCCCCTCGCACTGCCCAGGGGGGCCCGAGGCCTCACCGTATGGGGCCTCCGGAAACTCCCTCTTTGCCCCGTGGGGGTCCTTGTGGTCTTCAAATGGAGGCAGCCCTGCTCCCTTGGGCGGCGGTGGCGACATGAGCGCGTCCGACACGGAGAAGTGGGCCATGGAGGCCCCGATGGCCGCCCTCTGCTGCCTGAGCGCCTCCTCCTGCTCCTCCACCTGCTTCTGCTGCTCCTCGATCTGCTTGGTGAGCTCCTCTATCATCTGCTGCCGCTCGGCCAGCGAGGGCGCCTGCAGGCCAGGCCCGCCGTGCGCGTCCACACACATTCTGGTGGGCAGGTCGTCGACGGTCACTTTGGCTTCTTCTAGGATCGTGTCGTCATCCGGGTCATAGGCCACCTCCTCCCGCTCAGCTGCCTCCGCCGCCTTGTCCGCCTCCTGGCGTCTCCCGCGGTCTCCGAGCTGAGTGTCCAAGGCTCTCTCAGGACCATACTCTTCCTCGGGGGTCATAGGGCCTGTCGTCTTCCTCCTCCTCCAGAGCTCTGTCTTTTGAGAGCTGACCAAACTGATGGACAATTGGGTCCAGCAGAGGCGCCGCCGGCAGCTCGCCGCCGGCTTTGGCTCTCGAGTCTTGGTGGGGGGCTGGGGCCGACTCGGCAGGCTCTTCGGTGGGGGTGTCAAACGCCTTCTTCTTCCCAAAGAGAGTCTGCAGGATATATTCTAGGGGTGAAGCTGTTTTTGAAGAAGAGGAAGTGACAGAGGAAGCGGCCACCGCAACAGTCACTGACGCGGGTGACGCTCTGACAGTGTTCGTGGCTCCTGGTTTGAGCGACGACAGTATCTGTAACCCGGAAGATGAGGCCGGCGCACCTGGTGCTTCTGGAGGAGGGGATGGGGGTGGGGGAGACCCCGGGGGTGTGGTGCTGACAGCCGCGTTCCCTGGGCACAGCGGGTACTTGTGGGACTGCTTCTCAGGGAGCAGGGCTGCTGGCATTCTGGGGTGGACGGCATCCATTTCTTCTTGTGTCTGAATACGGGGCCGCTTCTCCTCTGCCTTGTCTGATTCGCCAGCATTTGAAGGCTGTAGTTTTTGGGAGATTACTAACCCCAGTATTATGTTTGGACGCGGTGACTCAAGACCTAAAAAGCAAAACAGTTGTGCAAATTTTAGAATCGAATTGTAGCTTTTGTCCTTCAGGGGTCAACTCTGGGTGTGAAGGGCAGCGGGGGGATGGTTTCCAGAGGGAGGAGGAGGGGGAAATTCTGTGGCAAAATAGAACCAAGTGTTCGAAGACCGGCTGCAAAAGACGCAGACTGCACCGCGCACCTGCCCAGCCTGACGGGCCCACAAACCACAAAACCAAGGGCCCAATGCACACGCGCATTCGCCCAGTGCTAAAATTATTACAGATTTTCAATTATACACAACGCTAGGGTAGACGCGCGCTGGGGGAGGTGGGGAAGGCCAGCACGCACACACTCCAGGCCGTTCACCTACTGGGAAGGAAGCCTGTATGTACCAGGATGTTTGCTAAACAAACTCTTAGCTGTGTTCCTTCATTTGCCTCTTGCTACAAATCAGGAAGGCAGCACCCCCTTTCGACTTTAACTTATGAGCTGCAATATGTAAATTAAGCTATTCATACTAAAATTAAAGGTTCAATTAAGGACCAATTCTACAACTCAATGATAAGGATCAACAAAATTATACGGATCGATATAGCACACGCCCTTCGATAAGTTCATGAGTCACTGGTGTCAAAATGGCAATTGATGGGAAAAGTGATGCTGACCAAAATGCCTAAAACAAATGTTCTTGCAGGTTTAGAAAGACATTCAATGACCAGTAACTTCTCAAAAGCTACCGAACGCTCGGGTCTCTGTCAACACAGGACGTGCGGCTTAAAGCCCAAAGGTGTTCAGGACAGGGGCAACAGAGGTCAGACCACGCGCACAACACGCTGGGAATTTCAGAACATTGCACAGTTCTTAAAACATAATGATTTCTTAACAAATTCTTGGTCCACACATTCTGGATTGTGGTGCACTGGACCAGGAATGCTACTGTTTCTGTACGGCTCCGCCACCCTCACAGTAATAACAAACCTGGAATACCAACAGGGGAACAGAGAAGCCCACGTCACAGATCAGTAAGTTAGGGAGAAACGATAAACACGGCACCAAAATTTTGTTTCAACAGCATATTTTAAATGAATCAAATTGTATAAACTCAATTTACACATGAATCACTATTGTGTAAAAGACATTCATGCTATATATTTTTGGTGACTCACTAAAAAAGAAAATCAGCACTGTTTTTCCTATTCTTTCTGTGATTTGAAGTTGATCACAGATCAAAGAGTTGTCCCTAGACACCCATTGTGTAGTTCTGAGCGCCTGTCACCCTTCCTAAATTCCAACAGAGATGGGATGACATGCCGAGCACGAGGGTGGCGGATGTCCCATCCCGCCCCCGAGGAGGAGGAAGACCCGGCATGCCAGAGTGAGCTGGGCTGGCCCAGCATCCGCATGGATCGGCGAGGTACTGCTGGCCCCCCTCCCCACTGTGCTCAGCGCCTCGTTTCACAGGCTGACATTCAAGGGCTGAGGTGCCCATGAAGACACCCACTCGTGATAAGAGGAATGGCTTCCAGAATGTCCTCTGCCTGCCCTTCTAATGACAGTGGTGACTCAGGGGAAGGAGGAGCTGGGCAAAGGAGGGCGTGGACACAGGAAGGCCAGGCCCACTGCACTGAGCATGGCATCCAGATGGTTCTGCTCAGATGTGAAAGATACTCTATCAAGTTCGCTTTCTAATCAAAATGAATTATTTTAACTTAAAATAGTAAATCTCTCACTGTAAAAGCCACTTACTGAATAATTTACAGCTCACTAGTATCCAGTCTGGGGCATAGTCAATAGCTCAACTGGCTCTCGTGGCCCTCTCTGGACCGACTCTCACCGACACGGCCCCAGAGCTGGCAGAACAGGTCCCCAGCCGAGCCACAGGCTGGAGCGTTGGCCAGCCCCGTGAGCAGGAGCAGCAGAGGAATGTGCTCGGCCACGCGGGCGGGGGCGGGGAGGGCTGGGGAGCCCTGGCCGGGGGCGTCCCCTCAGCAGCCCAGGGCCCACGACTGTCCTCACTGTCCTCAATGCAGATGGGCTATGCTACCTGTGAAGAGCTTAACCTCTAAGGTGCCAACACCAGGCCTTGCGGCATGGATCACGTTTCAGGGCAAAGATGCTGTGTGTGGAGGCTAAGGCATTGCGTTAAACCCAGGGCGATGGGGTCCTGTCCTCGGGGGGCGCGCCAGCCCTACAGCTTGCAACAGCTGTATAGGCCTCCTAACAAAAACGATACACCCCAGACTTGGCAAAATTCTCTAGACTCTACCCTTTGTGGTCACAGGCATCACAGGTGAGGGTAGGATTCAATTACTTAACATTTACATGTGTTTCGAAAACAGTAAACTCCCTGGAGACCAGCATCTAACTAAGCAGCTACTATTTTTAAATGCTTTCAGCTCTCAACTACTTCATCTACACACACCCGTAAGCGTTCTAATAAAGCTCCAGAGTTGGAGGAGTGTTAGTTATGCATTTCCCCACTAATCTTCCCCAGGATTTGACATTTGAATTGGGCTGGTTTTGAAGCAGTCAAACCTTCTCTACTTCACCTGTGCACGTTATGGCTGCATGGAGACTTGAAATGTAACGAGCACCGTGGAGATGACTTACTCGTGGAAGAATACGATTCACTGTGCTACCGGGGTCTCAGCAGTGACCTTTAGGGAGGTGAGGGCAAGTCTGGCTCCGCCCCACTCCGCAACCTCACGACAGGCGCCTGGCAAGGGCACGCTGGCCACAGTCAAAGGGCTACTACCACTGGGGCGGTGGCAGGGGCAGCTTTCCCCCGAAGGCCCCATTTTCTGCCTGGGGCCCCTGTGGGCGCGCCCACTGTTGAGTGTGACCCCTGGAGAGGAAAGGGTGCCACCATTTGTCACTGGCTTATGCTAAACACCAGCTTTCCTTCTGGGCGTCTGGGATTTGGCCGCGTACCACCTAGGGAATACCCCCCACAACCAGCCCCCAGTAGGATCCATGGCCCCGAGTCTCTAAGGAGCTTTGCTGTCTGGGAACATGTCACCAGTGCTGGGGGGTGACAGGCATCCTGAGTGGCTCCACTGAGAGGTGTTCTGGGGAGCTGGCGCCTGGGGCCCCTAGACCTCTCCCAATGCGCCTCTGCTGACTTTGCTGGGTTCTTTGCCCAAAATAAATCAAAGCCATGAGTCCTCCTAATGAATCATCAAACCTGGGGGTGGTCTTGGCTACCCCCATCCACCTAGCAAAGCAAGGTGACCATTGACTCTTGCCAGCTTTCCCTCCCTTGAACACAGAAGTGCCTGCACCATTGTTTTCTACAAAAAGGTGCCTGTTACCAGCACTGACTCTCATCAGCTTGGCGTCTAGGACAACTGTATACCACCGACAGCACGCATTACCTTCTATCTCTTTCCATGCGGTTGTGCCTCTCCCTCCGCTGGGACCTGCCCCGTGGGGGCCCGCTCGGCCTCTGCTCCCCGAGGGCGGCCTGGGGCGACTCCACCGATGGCCAAGCACCCTGCGCTGCTGTGGAGCCTTCACCCACATTCCGGAGCTCTCCCAGGGTTCTTCGTTCTCTGTTTCTGTCCAACTGACGTATCCTACTGCGACTCCTCTTATTTCTTGCTTGTTTACATAGCGCTTCTTCTTTGCAAAAGAAGGAAAAAGTGGTATTTTAATTGTTTGGTTCTTCTAAACTTACCCTCGTGAATGCTGAATATATTTTTTGGTATTTTCGATCCAAGATATAAACATGAATGGGTAAGGAACACACAGAACCAAACAGGAAGCACTCCAAAATTCCATACAAACAGCTGGCACAAGGCTCTAGGTTTCAAAGTATAAAACTGAATGTAAATTAAATTAAAACACCCCAGAAGGCTTTCCTGGTGGCACAGTGGTTGAGAGTCCGCCTGCCGATGCAGGGGACACCGGTTCGTGCTCCAGTCCAGGAAGATTCCACATGGCATGTAGCGGCTGGGCCCGTGAGCCATGGCTGCTGAGCCTGCGTGTCCAGAGCCTGTGCTCCGCAACGGGAGAGGCCACAAGAGAGAGACGCCCACGTAGCGCCCCCCCCCCAAAAAAAACACCCCATTTGTTATGTAAGCAGTACAGTCAAAAGGCCCCCTTGTAAATCAGCAGGCATTTTAACTGTCATCTATAAATAAAAAAACCAAGAAGTTGTTTGATTTTTCTGATATTCAGAATGGGAAAAAAAAAACAAACCTAGAAATATTTTCTCCAAAAGATTTTCTTGATATGCAATTATTCTAATATGACACCTGATATTCTAACTGCAATGCTCAGAAGAGAACAAAACCTAAGTGGTTTAGGATTAAACATGCCCTCACCTTATAAGTGAGATTCCCCCCACAAAAGGAGTAATCACATCATAGCTTTGACCTGTGCTCCAGAAATATGTGAAATTTCTATCAAAGTACAGCAGGCATCTAATAAGTACCTGTGGTGATGTGCATTCCCGAGGTACCGTACAAAGTCAAACCCTCTACGGTGAAAGAATCACTTAACACACATTTCAGAATGGTGATAACTTTTCAAAAGACATAGGAATTCACAAGTATTGGTAATATTTTGGTTCTTCAGCTGAGTAGTCAGTACAGGGACTATTTTAATTTTAACCTTTATACCCTACAAATGCTAACATATATTTTCACGAGCAATGTCATAAGAACAATGGAAAATTAATCACTGGCGTGGGAGAAAGAAGCAGACCTCCATCCCTACCCTGTCTTTATCAGCTCTTGAAAAGCTGAGTGTAAGCTGTGTTATTGTTGGATAACTCGAAAAAGAATGTTTTCCAGGAAAAACGGATTGAAGGTTAACGTCAGGTGTAAGCAAAGTTTGCCTTCAGAAATTTCTTTCTTTCTAAGACTTTCTGTATCACCTTATGGCCTCTTGCTCCCAACTCAATTCTTTGCCCATCTGCAGATGGTCCCCTAAAGCTCTGAGCGGATTTCAGACTCCTGCCTCACTCATGAAGTATGAAATAAGAGACAAAAAAAAAAAAAAACCCTAAATTTGCTGTCAGTATCGAAAATGTACCTAAGTCTATCATGTTTCTGTTTAAGGAGGTTACTGTTAAGAAAAAGCAGCCCCTAAACTCAACGTTTCCAGGCCAAGGATAAACGTGATGTTCAAAATTCGCAAGGATGTTCCAAGTGAGGTGACTGGGCAGAGGGACAGAAGGATTCCTAAGATGCAAGCAGGCTTCCGAGATTCTTTCATTGGTTTATAAACCACCTCTCTTTCCTCCCCCAACCGGGGCCAAAAAAAGGGGGGGGGCAGAGACATCAGGCAGGAGGAGAAAGCACCTGCCAGCTTCTGTTTTATCGCTTACCTCCTACTTTAATCCGAACCTGCTCAGGCAAAGCTTTGTTTCTACTACCCAAAGTCTGTTTAGTGGATTCAATTTACTTCTGATAACAGAAAGAAAATGCTCTCGGCTATCCAATATCCTGATGCTTGGTAGCTTCAAGTACACAACATGAGTTACTAGAACTCTGGAAAACAATGAAGCAACAGGAACGTTATCAACAGGTGACAATCTCCTCTCTACGCACAAATAAAATGCACTTTAATAGAAGTAACGTCAAAGTTATTCACATGAACTTGAAGAACTTTAGGTGCACGAAGGATTTTTAAATATCCCCGAACCACATAAATGCTCTCGATTTTAAAAAGTTATCGAGCTCACTGAAAGAAAAAAAACATCCTTGGGACCTAACTAAAATACAATTTATCCATTTAACACAAAAGAGCAAAGCTTCGCAAATCATTTTCCCTACCTTTGTGAAAGATTAGAATTTCCACTAGTAGAGCAACTATTTGCAGTAAACAGAGGGTATGTAAATTGAAGAGCAGTAGTTGCAGCAGCTGTTTTATTTTTCACTAATGTTCTACATTTGTTTTGTTGCTGATGAAGAGGAACATTCATTAATTCGGATGGAGGGCCAATAAGAGTTACCAAACTGCCAAGACAAAAGAAACCCAGAAACACATGAAGAGTATGTGGCAGGTAAGTTTCCTGAAACACCACAATCACTAACTATCACACTCTAACGGCTAACATTTGATTTTCTGGATAGGAACTCGAATCTGTTACCATGAATGCCCCCCATCATGGAAATCTCTACAAAACAATTATCAGCTAGTGTTGTAGGGGACAAGTTCAAACTTTCTTCCTCACATTGGAAGGTGTGGCTGTGTATCATCTTTTAGTTACACCTCCCTTCCCATCACACTTCTGACACCAATCTCTGTTTTTTTTTGGCCATCCTCCAAAATCTGACGACTATGGGCAAAATGGGGAAAACTACAGGGTGGGGACAGACAGAAAGCTGAGGAGACACCCTAGCAGACAGGCTACTCCTCTCCGATAGTTGTTGCTGCGAGATCACTTATGGGCTGGCAGTCTGGCTGAAGGATGAAGCTGCATTTTACACTCAAAGCCTCACAACATGACGTCTGTCCTCCCAGGGGATGCATCTGTGCAAGATCAGGTCAGCCTCAACCTGAGTCAACAGAGGGGGAAGCAGAGGTCTCTCCTGATATTTAGGTGGGTGATTTGGGGACAAAACCTTTGTTCCTCAGGAACATGTGTGGACTTAACTCATCTCTCTTCCACATGCACACGCAGAGCGCACACCGCAAAGGTAATGCTGCAGGCTGTGTACTTAATATCTGCTTGCTGTGCCTGCACAGAGCACACAAACTTTCAGCTCAGCCTCCAGACCCACTGAGGTCTGCTCCTGGTTAAGATGCAAGCTGCAGTGAGGCCGCTGGCCTCTGCAGAAGACCCTGGTCTACATCCAGACTGAGGCTGGTGCTTCTCTGCACAGGACCCTGGTCTACACCCGGACCCAGGCTAGTGCCTCCCTGAAGAGTACCCTGGTTACACCCGGATCCAGGCTGGTGGCCTCTGCAGAGGACCCTGGTCTACACCCGCACACAGCCTGGTGCTTCTCTGCACAGGACCCTGGTCTACACCCTGACCCAGCTGGGCCCGCTCCCTGGGGGATGCACACACTTGTTGAGCGCCATGCCGGGCTCAGGGGGATCCGCGCTGCGCGGGGCTGGCGGGGGCTCGGCTGCTATGCTGTTGAAGCCGTCCTCCAGGCGGACGAGCACCGCCGACTTGGCCAGCGCCTTGGACGCGCCCGCCACGTTCTCCTTGACAGCGCCTGGACCGTCGGCGCCCGGCGACTTCTCGGCGGCGGGGGGCGCTCCCGCCTCTCTCAGCAGCATCATGCGCAGCTCCTGGAAGTCGATGTGGCCCAGGCACTGGCTGGCGCCTGCGAAGCCGCCATCGGCCAGCGCAGGCGAGCACAGCACCGGGTACACTGGCGGCGCGCCCCCGCCGCCGCGCCCCCGGCCGCAGCGAAGCCCCCCGCCGCTGCACCCGGCGCCGCCGCCGCCAGGAAGGCCGAGTTCAGGCGCGTCTCGAGCTCGCCGTCGGCCGCCGCCGCTTCCATGTGCGAGTAGAGGATGTGCTACAGCTGCGTGTACTCGATCTCCGTCATCTCCACAAGGCTCAGGTCGGTGGTCCTGAAAGGCAGCCCCGCCTCGCCGAGCGCCGCGTCCGCGCCCTCGGGGCCCGCCGGCCCCACCGCCTGCGGCTCCCGCTTCCCGGGGCCCCGACAGGCCGGCGCCAGCGGCGTGGGGCACGCGGGCCGGTGGGCTGGGCCAGGTCTGGCAGGCGGGGTTGCGGAAACCGCCGGCCGAAGGGTGCCTGCACCGCCCGCCCAAGGGTGCCTGCACCGCCCGCCCGCAATGGCAGGTCTGCCTTTGCGGACGGGCGGCGCAGCCGTGCTACGGCCGGCGATTTCCGCACCGTCCCCCACCTGCCATGGCAGACTCTCCCAAGCCCCGCCCCGCCTCGCCCCGCGGCTGCGCCCCGCGGCCCGGCCACACCCACCGCCCGCCAAGGCCCTGCCGCGGCTCCCTGGCTTGAGCTGGGCGCACATGTTGGGGGCGCGGTGTTCGGGCGCTGAGGCTGCCGCGCGGGGGTCCAGGCCGTCCAAGTCCTGTGCCTGAGGGGCCAGACCACCCGGGTCGAGTGTCCGCAGGGCCGGGCCGCCCGGATCCCAGTATCCAAGGGGCCAAACGCCCGAGTCCAGTGTCCGAGGGTCAGACACCTGAGTCGAGTGTCCGCGGGGCCGCCCGGGACCTGGCCGGGTATCAGGGCGCATGCAAGAGGCGCCTCTCTAGGTAACGCTTCACCATGAGTCCATGTATCCACGGGGTGCTCTGCGGTACCCCCCTTCTCGGGACACGAGGCCTGCAGTAAGCCCGAACAGTAGACAGGTGAGACAGCGGCCCCAAATACAGGTGTGACAAGGCAGGCTGTACGGAGGTGAAAACTCAGGCAGGTAAATCAATACACGTGGTGCACGGTTCCTCCTAGAACCGGCAGGGCTCGTGTAATCAATGCACTGGACAAACACTGGCCACTGATGAGCTGGAATGCACGTGCCATGTGGGTTCATCCTTTTAAAGTGCGCTCTTCGGGCTTCCCTGGTGGCGCAGTGGTTGAGGGTCCGCCTGCCGATGCAGGGGACGCGGGTTCGTGCCCCGGTCCGGGAGGATCCCGCATGCCGCGGAGCGGCTGGGCCCGTGGGCCATGGCCGCTGGGCCTGTGCGTCCGGAGCCTGTGCTCCGCAGCGGGAGAGGAAACAGCAGTGAGAGGCCCGCGTACCGCCAAAATTAAATAAATAAATAAATAAAGTGCGCTCTTCAGTGGTAGTGTGTTCACATGCCATCACCACAACCAGTTTTCGAACATTTTCATCACCCCAAAGAATCCCATACCCATTAGCACTCCCTCAACACTAACCTTCTTTTTGTCCCTATGGGTTTGCCAACCCTGGGTACGTCCTATAAATGGTATCATAGAATAGGTGGTCTTTAGAAGAATTATTTTTGAAGGCTCAAAATGATCACTGTACCCACCTCTCACCCTTACCCCCATCTCAACCAGTGGCTGTTTTCTGTATGGGAACCACGTGCTTTAAAGAAAGGCCTGTGATTTAGGCACAGTTTTCTTCCATCAGGCTCTGAATCGCTCATTCTGTCAGAGCTCAGACATCTATGGAGTGCTATTCATTTCTTCTGCAGTATCTTTTCTTTGAACAATGTAAGATCATCCTGCACTTCCCTGGAGGACCAGTGGTTAAGACTCCGTGCTTCCACTGCAGGGGGTGCAGGTTCAATCCCTGGTAGGGGAACGAAGAACCCACATGCCACATGGCACAGCCAAAAAAATTTTTGTTTAAAGTAAAAAGAAAAAATATATATATTTCCTTTTTTTTTGTCGACTTAATATGTCCCCAGTAGGAGAATGATGGACCACTTACTCAAGAAAAGGTATCAGGTGTGGGGGGGAAAAAAGAGCACTTTTTCTCACACCTAACATAAAAATTAGTTTCAGGTCATTGAAATACCTACATTTAAAAAGAAAATTAGGGCCTCCCTGGTGGCGCAGTGGTTGAGAGTCCGCCTGCCGATGCAGGGGATACGGGTTCGTGCCCCGGTCTGGGAGGATCCCATATGCCGCGGAGCGGCTGGGCCCGTGAGCCATGGCCGCTGGGCCTCCGCATCCGGAGCCTGTGCTCCGCAACGGGAGAGGCCACAACAGTGAGATGCCCGCATACCGCAAAAAAAAAAAAAAAAAAAAAAAAAAAAAAAAAAAAAAAAAGAAAATTATACAACTACTAAATATATAGGATGATATCGATAAAATCTTTGAGAAGATTCTAAGCGTGACATCAACCCAGAGCATAATGTGCACAGGTTCGCCCTGGGGATCTTGTTTAAAAGCAGATTCTAATTCAGAAGGCCTAGGTGGGACCCGGAATGCCACCTTTCTAAGGAGGCCCCAGCTGACGTGTGTGCAGCTGATCAGTTGACCCCACTTTGAGCAGCAAAATCACGCAGTATGGTGAAATTTACAATGTTTCAAAAAGAAAATAAAATCAAGATTATATGCAACTTGGTTTTTCGCTTATTGGAAATAAAGACCATTGGCACCTACATTGTTTTTTGTGTTTCTTGATTTGGGCGGATTCCTTGCAGATAACAGTTTTTGAGCCCTCTTTTATTTAGACATGAAATGTGAGAATGATCTGGCTTTAGTGGGACTTATTTTATAAATAAAATGTGAAGAAAATATAACACATGTTTTTTTCAAACTCTAAACGTGGCTCCAAGTGGTTCTGGTGTAGCCCTCCAGGGGTAGCCCTCCTTAGCTGAGGACCCTGGCTGTAGGGTCAGGCAGAGCCTGGCGGAGCAGGTCAGGGCAGGAGAAAGGCCCCACCTGGGCTCCACTGAGCTAAGAACTAAACATGCAAAACAATAAATCAATGAATAAGTAAACAGCATCATGGACCGATGCGAAGGGCTGGCTTTCGAGAACAGGAGGAGCTGCTCTGTGGACAGGCCATCGTGCAGGGGGAGACCCCCAGTGGGTGGCAACGTCAGTTTAGTGGCTCCGGACTAATGGCCAGAGACCCAAGCACAGTATCCATGTGAACCTCAGGGAATGCGGGCAAGCGTCAGACATGACACGGTTGTACAAATATATGGATTCGGTGAAACCAGCAGGGCTGGATAGCAAAACCAGATAGAGAATAGAGACATTACAGGAGATTAAAACTACAGGCAATATTGGACATGAACAGATAGGCAGACATTCTTAACAAAAACTTAGCAAATTGAATCCAAAAGATTTCTTAAAAGGAATAACTCATCGTAACCAAGTGGTGTTTATTCCAGGGATGCAAGTTTTGTTTACATTGGAAAACCAACCAATGTAAATTACTATATTCATAGAGCAAAGTGAAAAACCATATGATTACCTGAAAAATGAAAAAAAAACAAGAAGTGGTGGCAAATCTAACATCCATTCCCAATAAAAATTCGGCAAACCAAGCATGGAGGGCAAGTTCCTCAACCTGATAAAGGGCGTACATGAAATTACCACACTTCACATCATACTTAAATGGCAAAAGACAGAATGTTTCCCTCTCGATGAGGAAAAAGGAAAGATACCCACTGTCGCCACTTCTGTTCAGCCTTGTGCTGGAGGGTCTACTCGGCCTGGCAGGGCAAGAGAAAGAAGAGCATGCAGGTGGGAAGACGAGAAGTGGAACTGTCTATTTTCTCCCTAGGCAGCACGATGACCTAGGGAGAAACTCCTACAGAACCGACACAAAAACCAGTGAGTTCAGCGAGGTCGCAGAGCATAACAACATCCTAATACCAGTCATGTTCCTATACAATAGCGGTGGACATGCAGACCCTGCAATTAAAGTACAGTAGCACCTACCATCACTCAAGCGCACACCGAGGTGTGAGTTTAACAGAATACATATAGGACATGCATGTTGAATAGCATACGGGGTGCTTTCACTGCCCTAAATATCCCCTGTGCTCTGCCTACACATCCCTCTGCCCCTTTGCCCCCTGGCAGCTACCGATCCTCTTACTGTCTCCATAGTTCTGCCTTTTCCAGAGTGTCATAGAGGTGGCATCATGAGGCCTTTTCTGATTGGCTTCTTTCACTTAGTTAAATGCATTTCAGGTTCTTCTGTGTCTTTTCGTGGTTTGATAGCTGATTTCACTTAGTGCTGAATCATATTCCATTGTCTGTGTGGGACACCGTTTATTTATCCGTCACCTGCTGAAGGACAGCTTGGTTGCTTCCAAGTTTTGGCAACTATGAATACAGCTGCTGTAAACATCCGTGTGCAGGCTTTTGTGTGGACATGGGTTTTCGCTCCTTTGGGTAGGTACCAGGGAGTGTGCTCCTGGAGCGTATGATAAGCGGATGCTTCGTTTTGTAAGAAATAATCAAACCATCTTCCAAAGAGGCTGCACCATTCTGAATTCCCACTGGCGTGAACGAGAGCTCCTGTCATTCCACATCCCCAGCCCCATCTGGTGTTGTCAGCGTTGCATGCTTTGAGCAGTCTACGAGGTGTGCTTGACGGCCTTTTGAAGACTCAGTTACTGTGCCGGCTAGGTGGCCACCCCGTGCGGGCCAGGGCGGGGGCGATGTCTCCCGGGACACGGTCTGGGCTCCGCAACCAGTGGTGCTCTTGCTCCAGGATTGCTGGATCTGGAATCAAGGGGTGCGAATGGGGTGGCCCCTTTCCCTATTACCTCTCCTGATGCCCCGCAGAATCTGTGCTTCCTGTCCTGTGACTCTCGGTTCTAGAGGGCTCAGTCCCGAGGGGAAGAGAGCTTCCTCGCGGGGACGCAGTGAGGCTTCTTGCGGCCGTCGCTGGAGGCTGTGGCCTGGCCACTTGGGACTCTTCAGGCGCAAAGCAGGGGTGGCAGGGCCCGACTGTGCAGGTTGAGGAGCCGGAGAACCCAGGTCCTCTTCGTCCTCCAGGCCGGTGGACCGCCACAGCGATGCCCTCGGGCCCGACGGCTGAGGCTCAGGCCCGTTAGAAACAAAGGTTTGGGTCACCCACCAGGCCACGAACCCCCAGCAGCTGCTCGGGGCCCCAGGGAGCGTGGACGGGTTCATGGAGGAGGGTCATGGAGTGACGTCTGTGACAGCCGCCCCTCGTCCTGCCTCTGATGGAAACGTGCCTGCGTGTTTATCCACCGCACGCTTTTGTTTTCTCCTCCTTGCTCGTCCCTGGTCGAGTAGGATGCGATGAGAATGGCCGACCTTATTCCCATGGTCTGCAGGACCGGGCAGCCCACCGAGAAGTGACGGGAGGTCCAGTCCCCTCTTCTGGGGGCGGGGCAGTGGCGATGGGGGCGTCGCGTTGGGTGGGAGGTGAGTTTGTGCCTGTCTTCCTTTAGGAATTTGGCTCAAAGGGCGGCTGTAAGTAAGGCATGCAGGCGCGCGGGGGCCGAGATGATGGGCGCGGGGCGGCTAACCGGGCCCCTTTTCTTAGAAGCCCCTCTGCTGCGTGTTCGCGGTTGAGGGGATCAGCAGAGACAGTTCTGCACGAGATCTGGAGACCAGAAGGGAAGCAACAGCCACACCGATATTTCAACTCGGACGGTCGACCTGGGGTCACACGCGTAGCATTCGCCTTGTTGGGGGCAGTGTCCCCACTGGCCATGCCACCTCCCGGGCCCGCTCAGCCTCCCTCGGGCCAGGTGTGCCTGTAACCTCTATGACAACGTGTGCCAGCTTCTCAGGCCGGCTGTCCGCACTGTCCAGGCTGGAGGTAGAGAGAAACACGTGAGAGGGGCTAGTCCATCCTCGTGGGGCCCGGCCTGGCCTCACCTCGCCCTCCACGCCCTCCCCTCTGCCCGTCCTTCCCGTCCAGCTCTGGCCGCAGCAGCTCCCACAGCTGGGGCTAAGCCTGCAGACCAAGCCCTGATGCGTCCCCCCATCCCTGTCTTCCTCTTCTCTCCCTCCCTCTCCTCTTCTCTCTGTCTCTCTCTGATCCAGATAACGAAGAGACGGTGAAACCCACGGCACCGGCGTCTCTAAACCATTTGCTGCGCATCGTGTTATTGCTGTGATTTGTGAGTTTTGTTCGCTCCTTAAGGAGTAAAAGAATCGGAGAAACCTTTGTTAGAGATGTGATTTCAATCAGCGGCTTAGGAGAATGCGATAAAATACCTTTGTGACCGATTTCTAAATATTTGGAAAAATTGTTCAGTATTTAATTTGGTGTTTAAGTGTTCGATATTGTGTTTAAATATCTCTAAAAGTATTGTTTAATAGATTTATAGGACTGAGAAATAGGACATTGAACAAAATACAAGTTTCCTGCTGCTTGCTCGAAAGTTCCTCAGCTAATAAAGTATTGATTAATCACACACACACACACACACACATACGCACACGCACACGCAACGCACAGAAGGAAAGACAAACTAAAGGAAAGTTTGAGCAACTGCTTTTGAACTTCAAAGGAAATTAACGTGAGTTTGAGCTCGCGGGGTCAAGAGATGAACACTCCAGTGACGAGGGGCAGGGCAGCAGGAGTCAGAGGCCAGCAGAGGCAGGGAAGGGTCGAGTCTTCAGTTAAAACTGCAAAATCACAACACAGTAAGAGCAGCAAGTGGTGGAGCCTGTGCTGGAGAGAATCGGGTCCGAATGCCCAGCAGGGCGGAGGGATTCCAGGACTGGCCTAGAATAAGGCACGATGCAGCAGGACGCCAGAGCCAGGGATGCACAGGGCCGTCCTGACGGGGATGATAGCGTGGCTGAGAAAAGAAGCGGCAGAGGGACCCGAGGCCGCTGCACGGGGCTCCTCTCCTTCCCTCTGCCCTCCTCCTCCCTCCCCACTCCTTGTTTTCCAAACAAAAGGAAAGCTTTCCTTTACCACTTGACTACACGGGTGGGGATCTTTTCTGAAAACCAAGAGTGCGCCACTACAGATGAAAGGTGCACATCGTCCAGGGAGAGAAGCGTGACCGCGGCCGGTTCGCCTTCCACACTTGAGCTGCTTTCTTTTCGTTCCTGACACGTGTGGGTGTGCCAGTGTGTGAACACGGGTGTGCGTATCCGTGTGCATGTGTGTGCACGGGGGCTGGGGCTTATCCCTGGGAGCTGCCAGCCCAGCACTTGGTCTCCATGTGCGTCTGGGTGTTGCTCACGGTCAAAGTCACAAGTGCAAACAGCTGTGCCTGCAGCGCTGCCATCGGACAGGACGCCCCCGTCCCCCAGATGCCTCCCTCGTGCTGCCCCTTAGAGGCCCCCCCACCCCACCCTGTCTGCAACCTGCCCCCTCCAGCAGGTCCCTCAGGGGGTCCTGCAGCCAGTGGCCTTGGTCTGGGGCCTCTCTCACTGGATGCACTTCCCTCCTCCCCGTGGCTGGGCCACGATCCACCCCCGTGTTGACTGAAGGGCACCTGGGTGGGTTCCTGGTGTAGGCAACTGTGAATAAATCACTCTAAGTACTTGGGTTCTCATCCCCTTGGGGTGACGTTGCCCTCACTGATGATGCGTGCTTTGGGGTGAATGTCTAGCGGGGGGTGGCCGGCTTGTGTGGAATTTAATGACAAGTCACTGATTGGAAACCCGCAGCTCTTCTCCAGGGCGGTGCCACCTTCCCTCCCCGCCACCCCGCATCCTCGCCAGCGCTTGCTACCGTCAGTTTTCTGACCCTTTACGTAAAGGGACACCCTGGGGTGGGGTCCACAGTGGCTGTATTCCTCTTCTTTTTCTCTGGCAGACCCCGATACCCTGATTTGCTGCCTGGTAGCCAGAGGTGGCCGTGTGCCAACCTGGCCAATGAGGTCAAACCAGACATTTCAAAGGGGAACAGAGGCTCTGTCGCTCCTGCTGGCTTCCTCCTATAACAGTGAGGTGGTGACGTGATGGCTGCAGGGGCAGCCTCCTTGCAAACACGAGGACAAGAGTCATGAGCTGAGGTTGGCAGAGCACGGGGGACCCTCAGTGACATTGCAAGCCGCTCCAGCCACCAGGGCTGCCTGCCCCACCCTCGTGTGAAGCTCGAAGATGGAAAAGGTCTCTGTGCTTCCTTGGTGACCCCCTCACCTGAACACCAGCAACATGGGTACAGGAAAAGTGGGCCAGAAACACCATTAAGAACAGTTGTCTCCAGATGGCGGCATTTGGGAGATCTTGATTTTCTTGGTACACCTCTTTCATTTCCCACAGTCTGGGAACACACAGGACCCCACAAATCTCCAGGGAGCCCACATTCTCTGGAAAGTAGAAGTTAGAAACTTTTGAACGATGTGAAAAATGTAAATGATGCCTTTTTTAATATACAAATATATTTATATATTTTTATTTTTGGCCGCGTTGGGTCTTCGTTGCTGCGCGCGGGCTTTCTCTAGTTGCGGAGAGTGGGGGCTACTCTTCGTTGCGGTGCGCGGGCTTCTCATTGCGGTGGCTCCTCTTGTTGCGGAGCACGGGCTCTAGGGCTCTAGAGCGCAGCCTCAGTAGTTGTGGCTCGCGGGCTTCGTTGCTCTGCGGCACATGGGATCTTCCTGGACCAGGGCTCGAACCCGTATTCCCTACATTGGCAGGTGGATTCTTTTCTTTTTTCTTTCTTTCTTTCTTTTTTTTTTTTTTTTTTTTGCGGTACGCGGGACTCTCACTGTTGTGGCCTCTCCCGCTGCGGAGCACAGGCTCCGGACGCACAGGCTCAGCGGCCACAGCTCACGGGCCCAGTCGCTCCACGGCATGTGGGATCATCCCAGACCGGGGCACGAACCTATGTCCCCTGCATCGGCAGGCGGACTCTCAACCACTGTGCCACCAGGGAAGCCCGGCAGGGGGATTCTCAACCACTGAAACACGAAGGAAGTCCTAAATGATGCTCTTGATGAATACTTGATAACTTTGGGAATTGCCCTGGTTATAAGAAGTGAAGAAAAGATACAAGAATGTATAGAATCCCAATTTTGTAAAAGAAAAATAGAGGGGAAAAAAGATTAAGGGAAAAGATACAGATGACTGCCCTTGGTGACCGCTGGGTGGAAAGTGTGGGTGGTGTTGGAGGGCCTCCCCTGTCCTAAATGTCTGATGGGAAGCAGGCGTCAGAGCCATCCCAAGCCAGGAGCTCCCACCCCCACCCTGAGGGGCCGCCCCAAGCCTTGCTCAGGCCCCTTCAAGGGCACAGCCAGTTGGTCCCCGTCGCCGTGCCCTCGCCCTGCTGTCTCCCTGGCCCTGGCCCTGCTGGTGCGCCGGTGGGGAGGGTCCGGCCCCTGGGGTGTGATCCTCCCTTGGAGGCTGCTTTCATCCTCCCCGACGGTTGCCTCTGCGGAGCTGGATGGGATACGGGGCCCTGCCAGGCACCGCGGCCCTCGAGGCCTCCAGCGGGAGGGAGTCCTCATGCCAGGTTTCCGGAGAGCCAAGCTCTGCACGGCGCACCTGATTGCGTGTGGGTGACTTTGGCTAAACGGGGTCACGGGTTGGAGCCGTCAGGGCTGGTCCTGGAGGAGAGCAGGGGAAGCTGGCAGCGTGAGGACAGAGCTGCAGACGCCGCAGCAGTATATTCTCTGCAGCAGATAAAGCAGGGGTTGGGGAGGATGCAAATGTCCCAGCTGTACTCCAGGGACGGAGGATTTTAAAACTTGGGCATATTTTCCCCGACGTTTTGGGAAAACTGCTTGGACAGCAGCCTGCAGGCCGGAGGGACTCACGCGTTTTGGAGCCGGGCACCGTGCCCAGCCCTGCTCGGCGTCTATCCTGCAGGATTCGGGATTTCCTCTTGTGCAGGACCTCGCCGTAGGGCGGTCTTCCCCAAGGTCAGGCTAGCGCGGTGGGTTCTCCGTAGATGAGCGGCCACCCTCCAGGCCTTGCCTGGCCTGACGCCTTTCTGAGACGTCAGTGATGGCGGCGTCCCCCCGCGGGACCCCTGCTTTGCGGCACTTTACCCTGGTTTGTCGTGCGCTCAGCCGAGTAAACCAGACCACAAGCTACTGACTCTCCAGCCCACAGGGGTAGAGCCTGTCCTGCCCGAGGGATGTTTTCTGGCTGTCTGGGCTCACGGTGGGCATTGGGTGCACAAACGTGTTGAGAAGCTAAATGCTGGCACAAGGGCCACCACGTTGGGGCCAGTCACCGGTGGCCCTGAAGTTCAAGGGCAAGGCCCACACCTTTCTCTTCTCCTCCCAGCGGCGGCCGCTTCCCTGACCTGAAGGCACCGCATCTGCTGGTCCAGCCCCTGCCCCTTATTCCACCCGCCAAGGCGCCTGGGCCACCAGCTCTGCCTCACCCCACGCTCGTGACCAGCCCGGTGCTCCTTCAAGGCCCGAGTCAGCGGCCGGGACTTTTGGGTGCCTGCCGACCCTGTCGGTACCTTTGTCGACCACCAGCCCCACCCCCACCCGGGCCCACGTCTCTGTCATCCCCTGACCGTGTGCTGCTCCGTCCTTCCCTTCGTGGCCTCGGGCTTCCTGCTCGACATGGGGTCCTGTGCTGGAACCATCCCGGGAACGGGGTGCATCCGGCAGGCGTCTTCAGGCCAAAGGGCACCGATGCCCACACCACGCCGACTGCCAAGAAGCGGGAGCTGAGGCATCCCTCTCCAGACCCGACTTTCCAACGCGATGCCACACGAGACAGAAAACCTTCTGTAGATGCTTATTCTACTTCAAGTAGCAAAGCTATGAAGCTCCATGTTTTAATGTACAGTGATATAATACTTTGCAATATAAAACACAATTTACAGAAATTTCTATCAAGTAAACCTAAACAAACACACTTGATTTTTTACATTTGTTGTATTTAAATTAGAAAAATTTTGTTTTACACCTAAAAAAGCCTTCACATGTCGTTAGACGTTGGAACTCGCCGCCACTTTAACGTAACCTAATGACAGGGTCTCTAACACCAATCACTCCAAATTGCTAAGTTCTCGATGTTCTCATAACTTAAACGTTTGTGCTAGAAACTGAAAAATCTGTAGTGATGTTCAATGGAACAGACTCCAAAGAAAAAATGAAATTCTCTAATTTTATGTTTGCAAAAGTAACTTTATGAAAATATAAAAAAATTATCAAAGTTTCTTGTACAGTCAAATAAATGAGCAAGTTTTTTCTCTCTTTCGCACTTCAGAAGTACTTGGAAAATACACATGACGAGAAGCGGTATATATACTGTGCCTCACAGTGAAAAGCTTTCTAGTTGGCAGTTCTTAAGCTAGTATCACTATTTTCATCTCAGGCTTTACACAAATATTGTTCCGTTTCAACGACAAACGTTGAGATTTGTCACCTGACAAGTACCACAGTGCAGAGCTCGTGCACCTTTCCCGGGACAGAGAACCGAACCGCTCAGATGGTAAAGTTCAACAAACAAATACGTTCCTCATTATCCAAATCAAAGAAACCTACTCCCTCCACCCACCCTGCCTTTTAAAGTACACTTAATTGCTTTCTTTTCTCACTTTCTTTAGGCTGGTAAAATTTACACCTTTCAAAATAAATTGTTCTTTAAAATTCCACAATTTCTATTCAGATGTTGCTTTTAATCCTGTTTGGGGGTGGGGGGAACACGTAAGGCAATACCTAAACACTGAGCAAAACCAAGAAATGTGTTTTTGTTTCCTGGTTGAAATTTGTATTTCAAATTTCTTCATGACAACAGAAAGATGCACCTGTAAGTCTGGTGTTTCTCAACATTCCAGAGACGAGCCGACACAGCCATGCACAGAAACACGCGGCTGCCTGCCCCGAACCCTGTGAAGTTAGCTTCTGGAAACAGGTATCACAGATGAGAAGATGTCAGGAAAGGTATGGCTCTGAGGTCCACTAAACTCCCTTAAAATTTACAACAGTCAAGTTATGAGAAAAGATAACTTTATAATCTGAAAGGCAATATGCTCTTGTAGGTACTTTCCCATTTCAGTACATTCAAATGGACATGTTAAAGAGTTCTTAGTTTTTTGTTTTTATTTAAAAAGTGTCAGAATTGTAAAGGTGTGAAATTTGGTAAGAAATAATCACACACAAAATTACAGTAATTTCTCAAGTCCAGAAGGTTCTGTCCTGTGCGTCAGCTCCCAGCTCTTTCCAAGACCACCTGCTTAGCACGTGAGCACGGCTTCACGGGCGGCCCTAGGTCTGGGTGGCGGGGGCGGCGCCCCGCAGGGCCGCGGCCTTGGGGTCCCGGGGTCGCTCCGGGCTCCGACTGCGGTCCCTCCGGCGCTCCTGCTCGCGGGCCTTGTCGCCTTCGTGGTCCCTGCTGCAGGACCTCTCCCGGTCACGTCTGCGGTCGCGGTGGCAGCTCCGTCCTCGGGCCCAGTGCCACTCGCGCCGCTCGCCCCTGCCCGCGTTGCGCTCGCGGCCAGTGTCCTTGTCGCGGGGTTGGTCCCACTCTCGGCCTCGGTCCCAGTCCTGCTCGCGGCTCCAGGTCCGGCCGCGTTCCCGCTCCCATGGCTTCCCACGCTCCCGCTCGCGCCGCCGGTCCTCGAGGGCCTGGCCCAGGCGGCTGTCGGGCGCTGGGGCCTCGGGCTCCTCCGGGGCCTTGTCCCGGGGCCGCCCCTTGCAGCCTGGGCCTCTGTACTCGTGGCCCCTGCCCTCGCGGAATTCGGCCTCGGGGCCTGGGGCCGGCGCGGTGGGTGGCGCGGGCGGGTGGCTGGGCAGCTCCAGCAGCGCCCGGGGCGCCGGCTTGGCTCCGGGGGTGGCCGGGCCCTGGCAGTGGAAGTGTGGAAGCACCGATTCGCTCTTCTCGGGGAAGGGAGTGGCCCCCCGGGGACCCCCAAAGGGAAAGGCCGCCGGTGCCTTCTGGCCGGTGAACCTGGGCGGCGAGTGGACCCTCTGCTCTTCGAACCGCTGAGGCTGCCTCCCCCTGGGTCCCGGCACGGATCCAGGAGCTTGGCCCCGGGGGCCTTCAAACTGCCCAGGCTGTGGCCCCCTCGGCCCACAAAGTGGCCCGCGGGGGGGCCTCTCTGACCTCTGAACTGAGGGGGAGGAGGGCCACCTCGGGGTCCTTTAAACTGGGACAGCAGAGGCCTCCTCTGGCCCCCGAACTGCAAAGGCGCGGTGCCCGCTTCCCAGGAACGGGGCCTGCTCGGGCCCCTCGCTCTGGCCAGGGGGGCCCGAGGCCTCACCGTACGGGGCCCCCGGGAACTCCCTCTTCTCCCCGTGGGGGTCCTTGCGGTCTCCAAATGGAGGCGGCCCTGCTCCCCTGGGCCCGCCCACGTGGGAAACGGATGGGCCCCTCCCATCCCTGTAGGGAGGTGGCCCGTGTGGCCCTGAGAACAAAGAAGGGATGGGCCCCTTTTGGGGCCCGAATCTGCCTGGTGGAGGCCCCCCTCTCGGCCCATCGTTATTAGAATTCTCTTCCGAGAACGGAGGGACTGGCCCCCGGGGGCCTGTGAAATTGGGGCCGTGAAGGCCCGACATCCCGAGAACGCGCGGTGCAGGCTCCCGCTGGCCTTGGAACTGGGGCAGAGGCCCCCCTTTCTCTGCTGCGGTGGGGAACGTGCCGGCCCCCTCACCCGGCCTGGGCTGTGGCTCTCTGTCTCCTTCGGTTTCAGCTGCCAGGGAGTCACGGTTTTCGGGAAACTGCGCAGTTCTCTGATCCTCGTACTGGCAAGAGCCCAGAGGTTTTTCCTGACAGGCGTACACTGGACCCGAGAAAGAATCCCTTCTTCCGGGAGGGTGGAAGGTCTGGCCGTCGTGCTGCCAAGGGAAGAGGGGCTGGAAGGAGGCGCCCTGCAGCGTGGGCAGCAGCACCTTCCGGGCAGGCCTGGCCGCGCCCTCCGCGCCGGCCGTGCCCGCAGGCCCCGGGCTTTCTGTGGGCTCGCGCAGGGGGCCGTCCTGCTTGGCCGGCAGTGGGGCCTCTTCGCCCGGAGCCCACGGTGGAGGGGCTGACTCTGGCTCCGCCTGGGCTGGAAGTGGCCCCGGGGGAGCAGCGGCCCCTCCGGGCGCTACTCTGGCCGGCGGGGGCCTCGGGGCGCGGCCTCGCTCTCGTTGCTCTCCGTGGCCAGCCGCCGGGCCAGCCGCGGGTCCCGGCTCAGCCGCGCCTCGGCGCTCGGGCCCGGGGCCTGGCTGCCAGCGGGGGGCGCGGCCGCCTTGCCCGCGGCCTGCGGCAGGAGCGTGGGCTTGGGCGGCGGCGGCGACATGAGCGCGTCCGACACGGAGAAGTGGGCCATGGAGGCCCTGATGGCCGCCCTCTGCTGCCTGAGCGCCTCCTCCTGCTCCTCCACCTGCTTCTGCTGCTCCTCGATCTGCTTGGTGAGCTCCTCTATCATCTGCTGCCGCTCGGCCAGGGAGGGCGCCAGCGGGCCAGGCCCGCCGTGCGCGTCCACACACATTCTGGTGGGCAGGTCATCGACGGTCACTTTGGCTTCTTCTAGGATCGTCTCGTCCTCCGGGTCATAGGCCACCTCCTCCCGCTCAGCTGCCTCCGCGGCCTTGTCCGCGTCCTGGCGTCTCCCGCGGTCTCCGAGCTGAGTGTCCAAGGCTCTCTCAGGACCGTACTCTTCCTCGGGGTCATAGGGCCTGTCGTCTTCCTCCTCCTCCAGAGCTCTGTCTTTTGAGAGCTGACCAAACTGCTGGACAATTGGGTCCAGCAGGAGCGCCGACGGCACCCCGCCGCCGGCTTTGGCTCTCGAGTCTTGGTGGGGGGCTGGGGCCGACTCGGCAGGCTCTTCGGTGGGGGTGTCAAACGCCTTCTTCTTCCCAAAGAGAGTCTGCAGGATATATTCTAGGGGTGAAGCTGTTTTTGAAGAAGAAGTAGTGACAGAGGAAGCGGCCACCGCAACCGTCACTGACGCGGGTGATGCTGTGACAGTGTTCGTGGCTCCTGGTTTGAGCGACGACAGTATCTGTAACCCGGAAGATGAGGCCGGCGCACCTGGTGCTTCTGGAGGAGGGGATGGGGGTGGGGGAGACCCCGGGGGTGTGGTGCTGACAGCCGCGTTCCCTGGGCACAGCGGGTACTTGCGGGGTTTCTTCTCAGGGAGCAGGGCTGCTGGCATTCTGGGGTGGACGGCATCCATTTCTTCTTGTGTCTGAATACGGGGCCGCTTCTCCTCTGTCTTGTCTGATTCGCCAGCATTTGAAGGCCGCTGTATTTTTTGGCAGATTACTAACCCCAGTATTATGTTTGGACGCGGTGACTCAAGACCTAAAAAGCAAAACAGTTGTGCAAATTTTAGAATCGAAATGTAGCTTTTGTCCTTCAGGGGTCAACTCTGGGTGTGAAGGGCAGCGGGGGGATGGTTTCCAGAGGGAGGAGGAGGGGGAAATTCTGTGGCAAAATAGAACCAAGTGTTCGAAGACCGGCTGCAAAAGACGCAGACTGCACCGCGCACCTGCCCAGCCTGACGGGCCCACAAACCACAAAACCAAGGGCCCAATGCACACGCGCATTCGCCCAGTGCTAAAATTATTACAGATTTTCAATTATACACAACGCTAGGGTAGAGGCGCGCTGGGGGAGGTGGGGAAGGCCAGCACGCACACACTCCAGGCCGTTCACCTACTGGGAAGGAAGCCTGTATGTACCAGGATGTTTGCTAAACAAACTCTTAGCTGTGTTCCTTCATTTGCCTCTTGCTACAAATCAGGAAGGCAGCACCCCCTTTCGACTTTAACTTATGAGCTGCAATATGTAAATTAAGCTATTCATACTAAAATTAAAGGTTCAATTAAGGACCAATTCTACAACTCAATGATAAGGATCAACAAAATTATACGGATCCATAGAGCACACGCCCTTCGATAAGTTCATGAGTCACTGGTGTCAAAATGGCAATTGATGGGAAAAGTGATGCTGACCAAAATGCCTAAAACAAATGTTCTTGCAGGTTTAGAAAGACATTCAATGACCAGTAACTTCTCAAAAGCTACCGAACGCTCAGGTCTCTGTCAACACAGGACGTGCGGCTTAAAGCCCAAAGGTGTTCAGGACAGGGGCAACAGAGGTCAGACCACGCGCACAACACGCTGGGAATTTCAGAACATTGCACAGTTCTTAAAACATAATGATTTCTTAACAAATTCTTGGTCCACACATTCTGGATTGTGGTGCACTGGACCAGGAATGCTACTGTTTCTGTACGGCTCCGCCACCCTCACAGTAATAACAAACCTGGAATACCAACAGGGGAACAGAGAAGCCCACGTCACAGATCAGTAAGTTAGGGAGAAACGATAAACACGGCACCAAAATTTTGTTTCAACAGCATATTTTAAATGAATCAAATTGTATAAACTCAATTTACACATGAATCACTATTGTGTAAAAGACATTCATGCTATATATTTTTGGTTGACTCACTAAAAAAGAAAATCAGCACTGTTTTTCCTATTCTTTCTGTGATTTGAAGTTGATCACAGATCAAAGAGTTGTCCCTAGACACCCATTGTGTAGTTCTGAGCGCCTGTCACCCTTCCTAAATTCCAACAGAGATGGGGTGACATGCCGAGCACGAGGGTGGCGGATGTCCCATCCCGCCCCCGAGGAGGAGGAAGACCCGGCATGCCAGAGTGAGCTGGGCTGGCCCAGCATCCGCATGGATCGGCGAGGTACTGCTGGCCCCCCTCCCCACTGTGCTCAGCGCCTCGTTTCACAGGCTGACATTCAAGGGCTGAGGTGCCCATGAAGACACCCACTCATGATAAGAGGAATGGCTTCCAGAATGTCCTCTGCCCTTCTAATGACAGTGGTGACTCAGGGGAAGGAGGAGCTGGGCAAAGGAGGGCGTGGATACAGGAAGGCCAGGCCCACTGCACTGAGCATGGCATCCAGATGGTTCTGCTCAGATGTGAAAGATACTCTATCAAGTTCGCTTTCTAATCACAATGAATTATTTTAACTTAAAATAGTAAATCTCTCACTCGCTGTAACAGCCACTTACTGAATAATTTACAGCTCACTAATATCCAGTCTGGGGCATAGTCAATAGCTCAACTGGCTCTCGTGGCCCTCTCTGGACCGACTCTCACCGACACGGCCCCAGAGCTGGCAGAACAGGTCCCCAGCCGAGCCACAGGCTGGAGCGTTGGCCAGCCCCGTGAGCAGGAGCAGCAGAGGAATGTGCTCGGCCACGCGGGCGGGGGCGGGGAGGGCTGGGGAGCCCTGGCCGGGGGCGTCCTCTCAGCAGCCCAGGGCCCACGACTGTCCTCACTGTCCTCGATGCAGATGGGCTATGCTACCTGTGAAGAGCTTAACCTCTAAGGTGCCAACACCAGGGCTTGCGGCATGCATCACGTTTCAGGGCAAAGATGCTGTGTGTGGAGGCTAAGGCCTGCGTTAAACCCAGGGCGACGGGGTCCTGTCCTCGGGAGGCGCGCCAGCCCTACAGCTTGCAACAGCTGTATAGGCCTCCTGACAAAAACGATACACCCCAGGCTTGGCAAAATTCTCTAGACTCTACCCTTTGCGGTCACAGGCATCACAGGTGAGGGTAGGATTCAAGTACTTAACATTTACATTTGTTTCGAAAACAGTAAACTCCCTGGAGACCAGCATCTAACTAAGCAGCTACTAGTTTTAAATGCTTTCAGCTCTCAACTACTTCATCTACACACACCCGTAAGCGATCTAATAAAGCTCCAGAGTTGGAGGAGTGTTAGTTATGCATTTCCCCACTAATCTTCCCCAGGATTTGACATTTGAATTGGGCTGTTTTTGAAGCAGTCAAACCTTCTCTACTTCACCTGTGCACGTTATGGCTGCATGGAGACTTGAAATGTAACGAGCACCGTGGAGATGACTTACTCGTGGAAGAATACGATTCACTGTGCTACCGGGGTCTCGGCAGTGACCTTCAGGGAGGTGAGGGCACGTCTGGCTCCGCCCCACTCCGCAACCTCACGACAGGCGCCTGGCAAGGGCACGCTGGCCACAGTCAAAGGGCTACTACCACTGGGGCGGTGGCAGGGGCAGCTTTCCCCCGAAGGCCCCATTTTCTGCCTGGGGCCCCTGTGGGCGCGCCCACTGTTGAGTGTGACCCCTGGAGAGGAAAGGGCGCCCCGAGACGGCCCAGCAGCAGTGAGCACGCTGGCTGCGTGCAGAGACAGGGCTCCCTCCGGGGGCCCGGGGCGCCCCCCCGGCTCCACACAGGGCCTCTGTCCCATGGTTACAAGCGGGGTGCTTACTTACCGACCTCCCTTTGAGGGCAGTGGTGAGGCTTATGACTCATCAAGTAGATGAGAACTAGGTGGGAGGCCACTGAACTATCATTTCCAGACAAGGGGTACTGGTCAGACTGAGCACCGGGGTGTCGGCACCCCTGCCCGACCCCCTCCAAATGGCGGGAGCAAACGTGTCCACAATGTCCCGTGTGGATGAAACAAGCCTTCCTAGCTGCATGTAGGTCCCCGAGTCTTCACGGTGAAAGAAAGGGTCAGCCCCAGACCACCCGTACAAAGAGAGAAGTGGACAAACCCAGGGACGAGGGACAGCTGAAAAGGTGTGTGTGGATTTCCTGAGCCAAGACCCAAACCAGGATCTGTGTCCGGGTGTGTCAGCAACAGGGCCGCGGGGGAAGCAGCCCCCATGCACCTTGGACGTGGCACGGCGGGAGATGAGGTTTAGTTTTAATTAATAAACCAGCTGAAAGCTGCCCAACTATCAAATGAGGCTTTTACCCCTCAATCAACCTGGCATGCTCCACTATTCAGTATTTACAGTGAACACCTTCTTATGGTCTGAGTCTGACAAGACAAAACGTCCACCTCTGCAGGGACAGAAACTGTGCTGGAGTTAGCAGCAACCATCCTCAAAGAGGACTTGGGCAGAGACCCAGCAAATACAGGGAGAAGCAGCTGCCCGCCCGCCACACTCGGCTCCCATGCAGACTTCGCCCGCTCCCACTCTTGGGTCCCTAAGACCTGAGCAAAGCCAGGGCTCCGCGTCCCAGTGAGGAGAGCGTCGTCCATCCGTCCGTCCGCCCGCCCGTGTCCAGGCGCCCCCAGCGCAGCACCGCCGCCTGCACAGCCAGAAGCACACTGGCGTCGGCTGAGGCAAAGCAAGGTGGAGACAGTCCTCCGTCACAGTGCACCTGGATGGGCACCAAGAGCTACCAAATGGTTCAAATTCAGACAAACGATGGCCAGTTTCCATGAAATATTCATTGATTTCAAAGGAGAGAGAAGCACTTTCCATTCAGCACCGTTTTGCCTTTGATTACAACATCTGTACACAGCTACGCAGGAAGACACGCAGAAACTGAAGACGTGCTGTTATCTGACAATACTGCAAGTCACGGAAACGGTCTGCTATTCAGGAAGCAGTTAAGAGTGAGGACAGAAGGCAGACACCACGGATGGAGCCAGCCTAAGAGAATGGCCCTCTCCCGGCAGTGCCTCGGAAGGCAGGTCCCTGTCCTCTGCTCAGGGTGGTCCACACCTTAGATGCCCGCGGGCCCTCGACAGGCGCCCCCCACCCCCTCGGGAGGGCCGGGCACCCTGGCCTAGGCCCAGCGTCCCATCTGACTGCTCTTCCTTCCGTGAATAAAGCCCCTAGAATTAAAAACATATATACTAAATTAAACAAGCTGAGATTTAGAAGCCCTTCGATTGAAAAAAAAAGTCTGTAAACGTTTATGGTAAAAATTCCCGTACAATCACGTTTCCAAAACCCCTCCTACTACTTTGTTTTAATGAAACATTCGTTCTCTATTGTGGATGAACACCTGCAGGCTTTTGCGCATCCCCTTCAGGAAGTGACAGCCTGGGCAATGCAGGTGGAGGAGTGATGTCCACTCCGCTGGTCATCAAGTGTGGTCACTTAGCAGATGAGGTGGGCGCCCTGCCCAGCCTTCCTTGTCCCCGTGTCACCCCGGAACACCCAGCGCGGCCCCCTCCCTCTGCCAGCCGGGCCCCAACCCAGCACTGCACCAGCTCCCGCCGCGGCTCCGACTGGGGCTTTCCTCGGTGGCCCCCGCGCCCCTGCCTCCTCACCACGCCTGACCTCGTCCACCTCTGCCCCCCTCAGGGTCTGTCTGTGGCCCCGAACCTGGCAGCCCCCTGCTCGTGTGACCAGGTGCACCGGGACGGTGTCAGGCAAGAAGACCCCATCGCGGGCTCTGCAGGTGGAGCCGTGAGAGGGGTGAAACAGGGCTTCATCACCTCCCAGGTCCCGCTGCTACAGACGCGCAGAGTGTGCGTGTCACAGGATCTACGCTCACACTAGGCCCCGCACAGGCTTCCGCCCTTGTGACTGACCGGAGGCTCTTCACGGTATCGGAAAGTCGGCTTCACCACCGTCACCGCTGCGTCAGGAACACAGCGTCCAGGGAGCCGGCCGGCGTCCCAGGAGCTGCCCGCCAAGAACCTCGGCCACAGCCCTCCCTGCTGCCCGTCAGGCGGCACGGCTTTAGCGCGAGGAGTGGGACAGCCCACCGGAGAGCTTGGCTTCTAACGTGTTTGGCACTGAGACAGTTCCGTGTGTTGTGTCAGGGGACACGAGCCCTGCGGTCACGGGGACCGACCAGGACGCTGGGCCCAGCCGCAGAGCCGCCGGGGCACGTAAGTGCCTGGCCGCGGCAGGGGCGCTGGCCATGGACATGGAGGCGCCGGGCGCGGGCGTAGCTACTGCCTGTAGAAGCAGGTGCTTCAAGAGCCATCACCGCAGGTTACACTCAGCATCTTTTAGGCTTAGCCGTTTTGGGGGCGCCATGGACAAGGAGACACTCCCATTTAGGCGAGACTTAAGTCCCGTCAACTTCTCAGGGTTAAGGGGAGTTGGGTCCCCAGAGACCACGCCCCCCTTGGAATCACCCTTAGCTCCCTTCAGAAGCCTGAACTTTCTTTCTGGTCAGCCTGGAAATAATTCTTTAGAAGCAGCACTTTCTAAGGAATGAGTGAACAGAAAGTGGTCTGCCAAAGACAAGAATTCGAGCAGCAGATTTCAAAGTGACTATTTCTAGAACTAGCTCCTGTCTCTCAACGCTAGTTTTCGTTTCTCCTCAAAACGAATGCCTGCAGCGAAGAGGCTCTGCCTGACGCCTGCAAGGAGCCAAGCCCGCAGGCCAGGCCCAGGCCCCGCCCTCCCGGCACTGCCCAGCCCCTGCCAGCAACACCCTGCTCATGCCAGGCGGGCGGGCTCCGGACAGGGTTGTCCCTCTTCACAGGACTTTTCTAAGACAATGCACACCTTCCTCAGGGGACCTCCCGTGCCACCCTCCACTATCCGCTGCTTCACCCCTGTTCCCAAGTTCCGCTGCCAAAGGCCGGGTCTAGGTGAGGCACGCAGCTCGCTGGGACGGACTCCGCAGGGCGTGGGGGGGACGTGTGGGCGGAAGCCTGGGGCCTACCTGGTCCCTCAAAGGGCAGGAGTTTGGAGGGGACGGGGTCCGCGGCGCTCAGCGGGATCAGGTAGAAGTCCTTGACGTGCCTGCTGTTGTTTACCACGACGCCGAAGCGGCCGCGGCTACTGAAATAGGAGTACAGAGAGATGTAGGCCACCTCCTCCTCCTCCGTCGCGGGGTGGAAGCGGATCAGACACAGCTCCTGCAACAAACAGAGGGCGGGGAGCATTGACCTGCGGCCACTCGGAAAGGCAGCCCCTCCTCCTTGCACCTAAGCCCCCAAAGCAGGAGGGAAGCGAGGAGAGAAGCGACCAGCCCTGATTCTGACTGTCCCAGCCCTGCTGCCCAACACATCAGAACAATGAGCTGCTCAAGAGGACACAGGCCCGAGTCTCAAGACTGCTGGGTTTGATCTTGGTTTCGGAGGACCTGCTTTAAAACTACTTAGCCCCACTGTCCTCAACACAGAGCCCACCTCCTGGGGCTCTCGTACTGATGGGGTACTCTGTGTGCAGGGCCAGTCTGGGGCAGCGTCTGACACAGTGCTAAGTGACCACTAAGCGTGCGATGAGCTGCCCGCACCTCCGAAACGGGAGGGCTGAACTAGACCAGGGTCGTAACCCTTCTGTGACCCCAGTGAAAACCAGAGCCCCTCCCCCAAAGAGCACTGCACACGCAGACACACAGCTGCGTCCGCATCTCAGCGGTTCAGACTCCAGCCCAGCCGCCTCCCCCGATCTCTCCTCCATCAGCTCAGACAACAAGGGACACAGCATCTGTATTTCTAACTCTGAACCGCACATGCGCTTTCACAAAGCTTCCACCGTCGTGCTACTCAGACCCCCCTTCACAGGTTAGCCAGCTGTCAACTTCAACGTCCACCTGCAAACATCTCACCAGCTAGAGACAGTTCAAGTAGCAAGGCGCAAGACGAGACGTCAAAGAAAGAGCCGTGTGTAAACAAACCCCTTCTTCCTTGGGTGCAGAGGTTAGACTGTGGGCAGGTACCTTAGACACCGAAGACCTGAGTTTGCCGACGTAATCCCAGACTGTCTTCGGGGCAATCCGTCCGCCGATGTGAATTGTGTCGGGCAGGTCCTAAGTGAAATGAGCTCTGATTCAATGGCCGGTGGAACCGTGGCCGTCACAGAGAGACACACCCCAAACTACCCGAGATTCACAACTAAGACAACTGCAAGTATCCCAAACACAGTGGCAATAACTGTGTCAAATGTTGCTTAGTTGACTAACATCCGGGATTATGAGTGACCAAACCCAAGGGTGGTCGGAGGATAACCTTCTGCTAAATAGGATGACATTTAGCAAAGTGTGGTACTGTTGTCTTTTATGAACATACACATACAGGAAAGATCCAGGTATGTCTCAGAAGAGACTGAGCACTCTTTGTCAAGTCTGAAACGCTAGTGCTGTTTCGTTAATTTTGAAAAATAAAAGACCTGTCATGTGCACCCCTCCACACCAGGGCAGGTCACCCGTGCCTGGCCACACCTGCAGTGGGCACATGCACACCCAGCTTTGGCACAAGCTCTAGCGGAACAGAGGGAGAAGGAAGACAAGCTTCAGCTTTTTCAGAAAAGAGGGAGGGTCTGATTTCTCATTTGAATTTTCGCCACTGTCCAAACTGCGTAACCTGCTGACTCAGCCCGGCAAACCCCTATTTTGCCTTCAGAGGTGCTTGTGCGTCCAGACACTCAGCAGGAAGGTGGTCACACGCCTGACTCCAGCGCGGGATCAGAGTGCCTTTGGAAAACGCGCGCGTGCACGCACATGCACCCACACACACTTCTCTCCCTCCTGGTTCTAACCTCACTGAGATAATCAAAATATCCAGAGACAGGAAACGCCTTAGTGACAAACTTCGCTACACTCTGCATGTTAATGAATCCTTTCCAAATGGTGCTGAGTTGAGACAAAAAGAGGGTGGTATCTCCTTCTGGAGGGGACTGGGACTCCGAGATGCTGTAAAACAAAACCACAGAAAATACGTGAATCTTTCTCTGCCCAAAGAATCCCCAAGATTGATTGATTGATTGATTGATTGAACGTGTTTATAAAAGCAAAGTGAATTCCTGCAAGTTTTGATAGCTTACTTTTTCAAATTAATTACCTTCATCATAATGATATGAACATTCTGGTCAAAGAAATATAAACTATATAGGCAATAAACTGGATGGCTGTAAATTCAAATTCCAGTTTTCAACAACTATATGTCTAAGGTGATAATTAGTCATCCTAAAACTGAAGCTTTAAAAAAACGCCTCTCTAAAATAGAAAATTGAGGAGAGTTGTATATCTGGGTGGATTTCAGAGCCAAACGACTGAATCACTCATTACTGCTCCTTTGTTCATCTGAAAGAAAGGCCACAGCTCAGCTGCTCAGACCACACACACGGGGGCAGCACCTGATGCTTGGCGACAGCGGGACCGACAGGAGGTATCTGGGCTCGGGCAACGTGGACGGCTTGACCAAGATGGACTTGGGCACCGTCACGGAGGTCGGCAGAGGCTTCGGGACATCCTGTCGGGGCTCTGCTGGGTGGGCGCTGCCTGGGCGGGCTGCCGAGGGAGCCGTGCCCGTGCTCGGCCTGCCTGGTGCAGTCCTGGGGTCTCGGCCGGACACCGTGACTGTGGTGAGCACTGCGCCGCCACCAGGGGCCCGGCAGGGGGCGCCTTCCAGGGCGGAGGGCTCGGGGTGGCCGTCGGCTGGAGGCACCGGGAGGGACTTTCCCTCCACATGGGCGCGAGCAGCGCGTTCCAGGTCTGGCTCCAAGGTGTTTTCAGGCAGAGTTTCTGGGGCCGCATCCTCGGCTGAGCTGAGAGCGGGCTCGGAGGCAGAGCTGTCACGCTTGGACCTCGAGTCCTCCTTCTTGGCAGAAGTTGACCACTCTCGTCTGTGCGGAGCTGGCTCCTCTTCCGACGATGGAACCTGACCTGGAGAGCAGAAGGCAGGCCTTCGTGAGAAGTCCCACACATCCGAGAGCAAAGCCTTCCCATGGGTAGACAGACGATCACTGCTTTAAAACAACCACACTGTAAAGGTAGGGGCTCACTTCCTAAGCTTGAAGAAACGATTCTAGCCTTTCCACTGTGGAACTTGGTTTGAATGCAGCCGTCCTGAGAAGGGTCTCCACAGTCTCCCCCCACATCGGCTCACCTGTGCAGATCTTACAGTTCCGGTCAAAGAGGTGCGTGTGGTGCTGCCCGGTCGTGTCCCGCAGCATGCCGCCGACAAGGCCCAGCAGCGGTACCGCGCTCCTCTCGGGGGCCGCCCGCACCGATTCTTGCTGTTCCTAAAGCACAAGAAGCAGAGGAGGCCATCTCTTTCCCACCCCCTCTCCAAATTAGCAGCACCCACGGAAAAAACATCTCACGTGATGAAGAACCACTGAAAACAGAGGAAGAGGACTACTGAATACAAGTACTTGAGAAGCAATACAACGACACACACTTGTGTCAGCCCCGCGTCTTGCCCGGTAATTCAGGCACCTAACAACGTCTGGAACGGGATCATCTTTGTCAATTCTCGTGAGCACTGGAAATCCTAAACGCTTACATCACAATCTGATACGGGCAGAGAATCTTCCATATCGGGAATAGTTTCCGGTTTAACGGTCGGCTTCTTAGTCTCATTATGCAAGTTAGTTCCGGACTCCATCACCTAAGATGAAAAAGACAGACAAACGTGAACCCTTAGCCCTTCTTTCCCAAGGGGACTCTCTCATGCCAATAGGCTATTCATTCACTCTGGGGTGGGGTTGGGGGCGGCGTTGGTGTCAGGCTTCTGGCATCCGCAGCCGCCTCTCCCGTCGGCACACACAGGATTTGACGATCTCTCTTTCCACATGGAAAGCCCTTCGGAGACAAGTTCTTCTGGCTTCATTCTCACAAGTTTTGCCAAAGAGATTTCTTCACGCAGAACACGATGGAAGAGCCCCTGTAAACAAACATCTCTTGTTCACTCGTTCAAAACCCTCTAAGATACTAGAGAGGATGTGGAGGTGGGCAGCAAGGCAAGCCCCTGCCCCGCGGCAGGACGAGGGCCCAGAGCCTCCCATCGATGCTTGGAGAACAAGGGCCCTGAATTCGGGCAGCTGATCTCCAGTATCCCACCGCACTAACCCTGCTACAAAGACCACTTCACAGAAAACACAATTGACTGAAGAAGGTACAGTGTTAGGGACAAAGGTAGAAGAAATCCCTTCTGCCAGCGGGTTAACAAGGCGAAATGGAAAGTCAGAGTATGTGCCCTGCTTCTAAACACAGGCAAGAGGTCAAGAGGCCGATCCAGACAGCGTGGGCCCCGGCAGGCACACAGGCGCGCAGGTGGCAAGAACCTCAGCTGGCGAGCGCCTGGCCCCACGGGAACAGCATGCCACGCACCCGCCGCCGCAGGGGGACCCAGTGCCCTAACCCAGGCCTGGGCAGCCCCTGGCCAGGACTGCCCCCATTCCTGACGGTCGGACACGCACCTGGGTGTTGGGGTCCTTGAGGTTGAACGTGAGGCTGCGGTACTTGCTCTGGTACCGACTGTCTGTGACTCGGAACAAGTTAAACATCTCCTTCTCGAGGTGCAGTGCAACTTTTCCTACTTCATTTTCTGTCATGATTAAGTCATCGCTGTCAGTGATTCTAGATGGAATGAAAAAAGCCCCACGGTAACTGCTGCACTTACCATGCCACATGGGATCTCAGCTCCCCAACCAGGGATGGAACCCCGGTGCCCCCTGCAGTGGAAGCGTGGAGTCTTAACCACTGGACGCCAGGGAAGTCCCACATGTGACATTTTTCTTAAACAGCAGGGCCATCGTGAAACCACCACCCTTTACGTGGAAAACTTTCCACTTTAACAGATAAGAAACAAAGTGGAACAGCCCACCTTTTCCACAAGATCTCCTTCAAGGAGCGTCGTACGTTTTGCCGAATTTGAGAATTTGGCTGTGACGAGGCGGGGCGCGCGGGGCCCAGGCGTCCCGGGGCTGGAGAGGCCAGGGGAACCCAGGTGGTCCCAGGCTTCCTGATGGCGCCCACCGAAGCAGCGGAGCTGGGGAACTTTCTGGAAGCAGACGTGGCAGCAACAGGTGCCAGCCTTGCCTGCTTGGCCGAGGGAGTGCTGCCCGAGGGGGAGGGGGCAGCCGAGAGCCACGGCCTCTTGGGGATGGTGCCCTTGAACCCCGGCAACTTTTTGATGGCCGGTTTGGCTGCCGCCGCATTTGCAAAAGGAGGGGACTTCTTTGGAAGGAGACTTCTGGGCGAGGGTTGCTTGAGGCCCCCCGCGGAGCCTGGAGGAGCCACCTTCTTCGGCACCGCCGCCACCACCGCCTTGGCCTCTGCGCCTCTGTCCTCCTTCACGGCTGAAAGGAGAGGGGCCGCTTAGTGAGGCAGGGGTGCAGGGGACCCCGCATGTGCACCCGAAACCAGCAAAGCTAATAACCAGGCATCACTGTGAGACAGATTTAAAGAGGATTTTTAATTTAACTGTTAAATTCAGAAAAGGAGTGTAAACAGGGCTACTAGCAACATTTACGATACTGAATATACTTTGTTTCAGAGAGAAATGCTTTAGTATTAAAACTTTTACTTCAACCGATACACCAGTAAGCTATAAAAGGCTTGATTTGAACCGTTAGCTTAGCTTGGAACTCCAAGGCCAAATTTCGCTGTATCAAGAGAAGGCATAGATTTCAAAGACCACTCGCATGGAGAGTCCCAGTGCAGTTTTTGGTGAACAGGAGCTTAGAAACTCTTTCCAGGGTGGATCAGACACATTCTCTTCGAATGCATATCCAAGCCCCACCTCGGGGGCCCTTGGGGCACTGGAAGGACTAGCGAGAGTCCACCCTGGGGTTAGGGGCTCACAGGTGCTCATCGTCCTCTTGGACAAGAGTCAACTGGACACGGTTAATAAATATATAGAATGTTGGCAGAAAACTGCAACATGGGGGGAGACCAGTGACTTTTACACTAGGAGCTCGGTGGCAGGAACGCCACCTGCGGTCATTCACGTTCCCATTCACACCCCTCTAGTAGCAGCTCGCTATTGGGTAAGACAGTAGGTTAGCACTTTTAATGCAAACAAGGGTTACAGCCCAAAGCTAAAATGAGAATCTTTATGCCAGTACTTCGCATGGACTGATTCCACTTAATCCTGTATCAGACCATCAGAATTACAGTCAGAGGCAAGCAAGGAGGTTCATCCTAAGACCAGTCCCTCGGTCTTAGGGGCGAGCGGCCCAGCAGACGTCCATGGGGAGCCGTGACGGAAAGCTGGAGCGTGTTCCCAGATGGCCCCGCTCAGGCCCACCGCCCAGAACGTCTGGGACCCAGGGCAGAACGGGGTGGCGGGGGGCAGGCAGGTCCAGGGAGCAAGCCAGGAGAGCACAGGGACACCACCTAGGGCCACGTCACACAGGACCGATGGAGAAGCCGCCTCCCCAGGCGCAGGCTTTTCTCAAACTACCCACAGCGCAATGAGCCCCCACATGCTAAACAGGAGACTTCGAGATGCTCTAGCAGCCTTCCGATTTTACGCAGGGGTTGAACACCCACCAATGCCAGTCGGCTGCCGGTGCTTCTTGCAACTGTCCTAGTGAAGCAGGGAGAAAATCTGAAGTCCGGGGACAGAGGTGAGACCCTGTCTACAAATAAGGCCTGACCCCACAAGAGCCCCCAAGGCGTTCACAGCCTACACCCTGCGTGACCATCCCGGCGAAGGGCCGAGCGCTGCCCTCAGGACTGCCTTCCTCCAGCACTGGTCAGGCCAGTTCAGCCACAGGTGTTAAAAGCCCAGGGACCGCAAGATTTTTCCATTTCATAGTACAGGTGAAATTACCTATTTTTAGAAACTTTGCAACAGCGCTACACACATCCAAAACTTAGAACCCTGTCAGAAGGACTTCATTGTCATCAAGCAACAATCCTGACTGCACATCTCCTATTTTCATCTCACAGAGCACCCCCCCAACCTTATGTCCCCTTGTCCACGGTGTCCCAATCACTGGCCCCACGTGTGCCGGCACCCACGGGCTATGCTGTCCAGGCTTTCCCAAGACCACCCGCTCCCCGCTGAGCAGCACGCTTGTGCTCTACATCCACCCTGCTGGCTGTCACCCACGTCCCGTCAGCAAGTCACAGCTGTCTGACAAAGGAGGAACTGGCCACGTCATAGGAACTCAGAACTACGTTTCTACGTGTATTATTCATCAGCTCAAATCCATATTCCTAAGGCGCTACCATACCTCAGTACATGGAAACTTATCTTTACCAGCTCAGCCTCGGCTAACGGGGTCCACAGCACCTCATCTAGGCGGGGGGTGGGGGGAGAGACTGCTAGAGCTGAAGTTAAATGAAATGGACAGAGGCCCCTCTTCTTGGGGGAAGGAACGAGAGTGGAGTGGAGTGGAGCGGGACGCGGTGCCAGCTGTGACTGCCAGCAGGGGATGAAGGAACAAACCCATCAGGATTAAAATCGAGTCCTAAAACCAGCTCACTCACTGACTTTATACAAACTTTGCTGAGATTATTTTAGTAGCACACTTTTAAGCAACTCTAAAAAGTTGGCCTGGGCCTCCCTGGTGGCGCAGGGGTTAAGAGTCCGCCTGCCGATGCAGGGGATACGGGTTCGTGCCCCGGTCTGGGAGGATCCCATATGCCGCGGAGCGGCTGGGCCCGTGAGCCATGGCCGCTGGGCCTGCGCATCCGGAGCCTGTGCTCCGCAACGGGAGAGGCCACAACAGTGAGAGGCCCACATACCGCAAAAAGAAAAAAAAAAAAAAAAAAAGTTGGCCTAAGGGGCTTCCAGAATTCTCAATGAGGCACCCATGATGGGGCCTCAAACAAATCTTACCATGTGACATTTACATTGTTTCAAGTGAGAATTCCTGTTGACTCCGAACACATTCACTCCCTAAGATCAACGCTCCTACTGGTCTAACCGGTGTTTTGTCTCATTCAGGGAAAACAGAAGCCAGGAGCTTAATTTTAGGACATTCACAGTACAGGTGATTAAAGTGACCTGCTATCCAAGAGTGGTAACGGCAAATGAACGTACTCTATTTAAAAAGCAGGGGATGGCTTTCCTTAACCATCGTGCTGCTCTTCTAGAAGATTAGCTGCTTCTGGCTTTTATTTTTATTTTTTTGTTTTGTTTTATTTTTTTTTTGCGGTACGCGGGCCTCTCACTGCTGTGGCCTCCCCATTGCGGAGCACAGGCTCCGGACGCGCAGGCTCAGCGGCCATGGCTCACGGGCCCAGGCGCTCCCCGGCACGTGAGATCTTCCCGGACCGGGGCACGAACCTGTGTCCCCTGCATCGGCAGGCGGACTCTCAACCACTGCGCCACCAGGGAAGCCCCTGCTTCTGGATTTTAAAAGTCAACTTTCATTATCCCTCACCTGCGTCTCAGAGCGTATGTAAGTATGATTACATAAATAAAAAGTTGGTAAAATGTGGAAACTGGTGGACCCCAACAAGTCAGCTCTATCCCTCTTCTACTTTGAGGAAAAATGCTCAAAACCGAAAACAGTTGCATGTGGTCCCACCGTCAGCTGGATGCGGGTTAGCTGCTGCTGGAATGAATGGCAGTGACACCATGTCGTGCCAAAGCGTCTGACAGCGACAGAAGCATTACTTCTGAGTAGAGCTAAAATCACATTTGCAAATGCTTCATCCAAATTCCCTTTTAACTGTACTGTGTGTATACATTCACAGAAGACAAGGCGTAACCAGCCGGCCTCGAAGCGCCAGTTCTAGAACAGGACAGCAGCCCCCCCCCCCCCGGCAGAGTGGCTCCAGCAGTGGCCGGGCCCCCAGTGCTGCCGGCTCGAGGCAGGGTGACCACCTGCCCACGTGCCGGACAGAGACGGCCTCCTCGGAATGTACACCCAGTCTGGGCCATCCCGGGGGCTGCCGATGGGGCAAAGAGTGGCCCAAGTTCCAGGCCAGGTGCTGTCTCGGGGAGCAGATGCAGGAGGAAAGGCTGGCCGGTGGCCAGGCCACCGCCCCAGATGACGTCGTTTCTGCTGCGTCTGGCCATTGGTTTCTACTGGAAACGAGTTGTTTGTGGGGAAGCCCGGCAGGAACCAGGCAGGCCGGTGCGCTCAGGGACCAGCAACAATCTAATTGGCTAACTTCCCAGTAAGCATGAACCTGGGGGCCTTCCCACAGGGCAAGCTGGGCCGCGGTGCTATGGCATCGCTGGCCACTGGGTGGCACTGGTGGGCCTTCGAGGGGACAGGAGGAAAAGGGAGTGGAAGCTGTGTTACTGGGAGCAGCCAGTGCTGTGCAGCAGCACAAGGAACCGGCGCCTGGCAGAAGGCGAGTCGCACCGCACAGCACAGCATCACGCGGCCCCCGCCCAGTCACAGCTCAGGGACAGCCGTTGCCGGGGTGGGCCCTCACAGGGACCACTGAGAAACCCTCAGGGACGGTCACTGCTTTATACCTTTCGTCCTGCCCCAAAGAGGTGCCAAGTTACCCTAAAAATCCCCAGATATGAGGCTTTCAGTCACACTGACACGGTGGGGGGCAGGGGGGGAGACACTACTCAGAATGATTGGCTGTAAATGCCAAAGGAATCGAAGAGCTTCGGATGTGACCAGGTGCCAAGCAAGCCCACGTGGTGCAGGTCGGAGCATCCCCTCCCCCCCGCCATTCCCACAGGGCCCCAGATCCACCCAGGCTCAGTGGTGAGGCCGAGGCAGCTACCGCCACAAGGCCCGGGTAACGTAACGGGACCAGCCAGGGCTCAGAGGACACAGTGGACCAGCGGCAGGGGTTGGGGGGAGTGGACTCTGCTCACTGTGACATCAGTTCTAATTTCAGCTCAGCCTGACACGTGTACGAAGACGTTTCTCATTACAACTTTGTTTCTTGGCTGTCAAGACTTTAGTGTGAAAATTCAAGTAGCAAGAGAGAACCATTTTACTTTTGTGCCTTTGCTTAAATAGTTTGCAGTGAATTATTCCTGTAGAAGTTATGCTTACACAGAAACAGAGACAATCCCCACCGAAGACTTGGGAGGCCTGATCTCCATCTCTGGGGCCCTCACGCCAGCTGCCCTCCATCGCTAGGGGTCTGTATGTGGGTCCACAGCCAAACTGCCATGATCTGGGGCTACACAAAGCTTGTCCAGATTGACTTTTTCTTACTCATGTGCAGTATTTGAGCGACTTACACCTCAAGAGAGGTGCACAGAACTGGCCGTAACAAGCTTGCAAAAAACCAAGTACGCCTCCGGAGGCAAATGGACCCTTCCTTCTTTTCAGAGTTTCACAGATTTTGAAAACCAAAACCCAATTCACGTTGGACTGGTAATATATGAAAAAAATGGTCACATCATCCTTCAGCACGAACCACGAGAAGGAAACGGGGCCGAGGCTGTGTGCGAGGCAGGCGTTCCACTCTCCTGTCTACGCCAACTGCACTGGCGGGGACTGGCCGCCAGACCTGACACTCAGCTGCAAGTAGAGCTGCTGCTTTCCCTCATCTCCAAAACCCGCCAACAGGCACTTTCACCACTTTGACAAGGTTCAACTTTAACTGTTATCTGTGCCTGCGCCATCTGCTACTTCAAGCAACATGATGGGGTCGAGGGCGTGATAAGACTCTGGGGCACAGAGCCTGCGGCACCTGCTGACCCCGGCGGGTTTAGCGGCCGTTACCTTTGTGCTCGTCTTGCTGACGCCTCCAGGTGCACGGCAACACCCCGACCTTCGTTGACAGAAATCAAAGTGGAAACCCTTCTTATCGATCTTCCAGGTTTACTTCTTTAACTTTCAGAAGGTAAGACTATGACTACGTGCACGGTGAGGTGCAACACGCAAAAAATCAAAAACATTACTTTACAGCTTCAAGTATACCGGAGACTCCTACACCATGTGGGCGGGTTTACAGCTGCATCTTCAGAAAGATCCCTTGGGACTCGATGCCACCTAAAGGAATCTGCCGCGGGACCGTCTGCAAACAGTACCACAGGAGATGCAGAGCCCCAGAGGCCACATGAAGGCCAAAGGGCAGGTGAGGTGAGCAGGACCAACCCTGCTAGAAACTTCTACCCCAAACTCCCGCTAAAGCACAAGAACTAAGGGGGGCAGCCAGGATACAGCTGAGGGTCTCTGTCAGAAAAAGTACATGTACATGCAAAACCTTCCCTGCACTAATTTTCTAAACAGTTGGCTATTAAAAAAAAAAAAACTGTAAAAAGTAAAACACTTAAAAATACGAGAGAATGCCAAGGACCAAGAAAATTCCAGGTATTTGGATAACATTAAAAACAGCTGTCAAGGTAAACCCTTATCAGGACAAGTTTTGGTTCTCTCTCCAAATGGGGGGAGGAAATTGGTGAGATGTACAAGGCTGCTTTGTCCCCACCCACATTTTTTTGCCATTGCAGATCTGGAAGAGACAGAGAAAAACAGCTCGTGTAGCTGATAAAACATGCCTCTCCCACCGTTCCATTCCTACCAAACACGCCTTGGTCCAGGCAGCGCCCCCCATCTATGTCACCATGGGGACCTGTCTTCTCTTACTACCTGTGAAGCGTGCTCCCGGAACTCACACCACCGATCCCTGTGAAACCCGCGCCTCCAGATCCACTTCGCCACAGCACAGGAACCGGACATGTGGCACACGGAGACCACGGGGCAACGCTTACGTCAGGGCAGGATGCTAACACATCACTGGACCTGGGTGCACAGGTTCTGCCAGGGGTCCCCATTTCAATTCTCAAACCTACATGGAACTGCAGAAATCTGATTTTCTAGTCAAAATTTATTCAGGTCCCCAGAGTTTCAAGTCATCTCGGAGCCATTTAGGGAGCCCCAAACATGGGAACATGTACCTATGCCTAACACAATTCCACTTCCAAACCCTAAGCAACCAGGGCCACTTTAGAAGAACATCTTCAGCCCTCTTCGTGCCTGTGCCTGGACAGTAACGAGAGGCGATGAAGAGGAAATCAAGAGAAACCATGAGGAGGACTACGAGACACAGGGACCTGGGGGGAAATACAATGGCAACTGTTTCCCTAAGTTACACTGTTTTTGTTTTCAGAAACTCTGAAAAACAATTTAAAAAACTCATCAGAGAACAAGTGGGTGTTAATCCCATCACTGTGAGGACCTTAAGATCTACTGACTGCCCCACGAGAGAAGCAGGTCAGAGCCTCTGTGTAGCAAGGTCTTGCCCACGATGCTCATGCAAGGCTGCCCTGAACCCACAACCCAAGGCCAGTGCCAATGGCCTGGGAGAAGTGGGGTGGGGGCAGAGCACCTCCAGGGGCCGCACACAGGCTGCCTAAGGATCCACCCAAGACCTGACCCGAGTCCAGGGCAACATGGGAAACGCCCCCTCCGAAGAGCGGTCCCGGCATCACCTGCACCCAGAAACATATCACGCTCTGCAGCCAGGGAGGCGGGTGGGGGCGTGGTGGGGATGCAGGGCTCTGCTGAGTGTGTGCAGGGGGCCCCCTCCCATTGTGCCTGTGTGTGGGGACCCGCGGAAGGTCCACAGCCACTGCCACTGTCAAGTAATGGTTTGGGGAAGAGGCAGAGGCACAGCTGCTGCTCACCGAGGCTCCAGTCGGGTGTTTACCTTCGACCTTTTACACTCCTCCCAATCCTCTTTTGGGAAGATGACATTTCTGGGATAACAGAAAATGATCAGAAGCAACTAGCTCAACAGCATGTCCCTTATGCAGGCTACAAGCTGTGGCTATCCGTCCACGTACTTCTGAGACGTAAATGTGCTACAGTAATCGAGACAGTATGGTACTGGCACAAAAACAGAAAGATAGATCAATGGAACAGGATAGAAAGCCCAGAGATAAACCCACGCACATATGGTCACCTTATCTTTCTTTTTTTTTCCTTTTTTTTTTTGCGGTATGCGGGCCTCTCACTGTTGTGGCCTCCCCCGTCGCGGAGCACAGGCTCCGGACGCGCAGGCTCCGGATGCGCAGGCTCAGCGGCCACGGCCCACGGGCCCAGCCGCTCCGCGGCACATGGGATCCTCCCAGACCGGGGCACGAACCCGTATCCCCTGCATCGGCAGGCGGACTCTCAACCACTTGCGCCACCAGGGAGGCCCAGGTCACCTTATCTTTGATAAAGGAGGCAGGAATGTACAGTGGAGAAAGGACAGCCTCTTCAGTAAGTGGTGCTGGGAAAACTGGACAGGTCCATTTAAAAGTATGACATTAGATCACTCCCTAACACCATACACAAAAATAAGCTCAAAATGGCCTAAAGACAGAAATGTAAGGCCAGAGACTATCAAACTCTTAGAGGAAAACATAGGCAGAACACTCTATGACATAAATCACAGCAAGATCCTTTTGGACCCACCTCCTACAGAAATGGAAATAAAAACAAAAATAACACATGGGACCTAATGAAACTTCAAAGCTTTTGCACAGCAAAGGAAACCATAAACAAGACCAAAACACAACCCTCAGAATGGGAGAAAATATTTGCAAATGAAGCAACTGACAAAGGATTCATCTCCAAAATTTATAAGCAGCTTATGCAGCTCAATAGCAAAAAAAAAACCAAACAACCCAATTCAAAAATGGGCAGAAGACCTAAATAGACATTTCTCCAAAGAAGATATACAGACTGCCAACAAACACATGAAAGAATGCTCAACATTATTAATCCTTAGAGACATGCAAATCAAAGCTACAATGAGATATCATCTCACACCAGTCAGAATGGCCATCATCCAAAAACCTAGAAACAATACATGCTGGAGAGGGTGTGGAGAAAAGGGAACACTCTTGCACTGCTGGTGGGAATGTGAATTGGTAGAGCCACTATGGGGAACAGTATGGAGGTTCCTTAAAAAACTACAAATAGAACTACCAGATGACCCAGCAATCCCACTACTGGGCATATACCCTGAGAAAACCATAATTCAAAAGGAGTCACGTACCAAAATGTTCATTGCAGCTCTATTTACAATAGCCCGGAGATGGAAACAACCTAAGTGTCCATCATCCAATGAATGGATAAAGAAGATGCGGCACATATATACCATGGAATACTACTCGGCCATAAAAAGAAACGAAATTGAGCTATTTGTCATGAGGTGGATGGACCTAGAGTCTGTCATACAGAGTGACATAAGTCAGAAAGAGAAAGACAAATACCGTATGCTAACACATAGATATGGAATTTAAGAAAAGAGAACGTCATGAAGAACCTAGGGGTAGAACAGGAATAAAGACACAGACCCACTTGAGAATGGACTTGAAGATATGGGGAGGGGGAAGGGTAAGCTGTGACAAGGCGAGAGAGAGGCATGGACACATATACACTACCGAACGTAAGGTAGATAGCTACTGGGAAGCAGCCACATAGCAAAGGGAGATCAGCTCCGTGCTCTGTGACCACCTAGAGGGGAGGGATAGGGAGGGTGGGAGGGAGGGAGACGCAAGAGGGAAGGGATATGGGAACAGACGTATATGTATAACTGATTCGCTTTGTTATAAAGCAGAAACTAATTTAAAAAGATGCGCTGGGAAGGTGGTCAGTGAGGAGGTGATGTGCAGAGGAGGGGGCTGGGGCAGAGGGAAGAGAAACCCGGCCTGTGAGCAGAGCCACCACCTCCTTGAGGCCGGGCTCCCCGCCCCTCCACCCCAATCTTCCCTCAAAAACCGGGAAGTCAGAACTGGGGATAAGTAAGCACCCACCCCTCCCCCAAGCCCCGCCAGCTTTCCTTTCTCACTGTGCGCCCTACATCTGACTCCACACTCCGAGCCTGGGGGCAGTCTCCCGATTCTGGTCGACAGAGATGGAAATCAACTGAATTGAGATCAATCACCCAGGGTTTTGTGGCTACACCTCGGTTTCCCTTTCATTCTGTCACGTGCCTATAACCAACTGAGAACATTCAGCCCAGGATTCCAACATGACGGCTCCCCACCCATTCACAGCTGGGCGATGCTTATATTTAGGTCCACTCGTAACCCCTGTAGAGGCGCTACGGTGTAGAGGTGCTATAACTTGATGGATGTTTGCGACACGTTGTTAGCATGAAGTTCTTGGTTCAAACAACCTGAGGTGTACTGAGACTCATTTTAATACAGCAACTGGTTAATTCTGTATTTAACCACTCACTCCAAAAATCCAAAAATACATACACAAATAAATATGTATATAGACATATACACACACAGTATTGCTTGGCAGTTTACTTGCAACTCCATTTCTTAGGTCTTGGGTCATTTACATTCTCAAAATGCAGCTAGTTATGCAGTCTTCTAACCACACTACATCCACGAGGCCTTCCCTCAGGCCACTGGCCTAAACAGCCGGCTGAGAGGAGGAAGCAGCACGTGGCTATAATCCTGGAATTTAGGGCCATTTAACCTCTTGTGCTTTTAAAACAAGTTGCAAGAGTATAAAAGATAGCATAAATAAAAACACAAAATGACCTTAATCATAGAAAAATAAGAATAAGATGTGCCCCAGAGCAATTTACACTTCTAAAATTTAATTTTGGAGAATGAGCTGAGAAAAAGAAGAAAGAGAAAAGATTCAAGCTGCATGATCTCATCTGGGATTGCAAAGGTCTGTCTGAACTTGAAGCCTGGGTGGCATGACCCAGCAGTGCACGCCAAGACTCCTGGTCTGGGTGCTGCTCAGAGTGGAGAGACATTGTGCTCACTTACTTTCAAGCACGGGAAGCAGGGTAAACAGCCTTCAAGACTGGCATGTGTGTTTATGTTCTGTGTAGTATGTGAATTGGACATAAAAAAAATTCCGGTTCGGTCAAGAATAATATAACTCCTGCAAATCATGCTTCAGTTGAAAATCAGCTACAACACTACTGTGCTAATAGGAATAGGCTCCCACAATATACAAAGAAGTGAGGGTCACGTGTGCTGGGAGCAGACTGTGTGGAAAGGCCCCCGCGTGGAGAGCCCACGGCGGTGACGGCGCAGTGGTGAACACCTGGATGACGGCGGACCCTGAGTGCCGGGCAGCGCGCCCCCTTGTCAGATTCTGCTGAAGATACTACACATACTTACCAGAGCCTGGTAATAAAGAAAAGCGATTAAAGACATCAGTCGTCGGAGGTGAGACATTCAGCAACGGGGCTGGTACAGCTTTTTGGAAACACGGACAGGAAGTCCCGACAGACTAAGGATGGGCACGCGGGGCTCAGGAGGCCTCCTGGACTTGGGCAAGGGCTTTGATCTCTGCAGGTGCAGCAGAAAACACGGCTAGAACTCCTAGCTCTGGACAGGCCCGAGTGCACGGCCGTCCAGGAAGACCGGGAAGGGTCCAGAGCTCCCCCCCGGGTGATACATACATTTATACAACAGTGGCGGCCAGGGGGCGGCAGTCTTTTCTGGCTTTACTGCATTGTAATTGTGGTCGCTGGCCCACGACGGCGTGCTGCTCTCACAGGGCGGCTCCTTAGCGAGGACCTCACTCCTTGGAGGCACCACCACCACCTTCCTCGCTGTGTTCTCCTTCTTGTCTGGAGCCGGTCTCTTGTGCACAGAAGAGATTTTAATGCCTGCCTGGATAATCAGTAAAGCCCCAATCATGAACGAGGTCAGAAATTAACCTTTGCGCATTTCACTCTGCAGTGAGGGTCACGACTCAATCAGCTCCTGGACCATCCTAAGCCCAATGCACTGCATCTGCTCAGCAGAGGGCTTGGCTACTCCCCCACATCCAGCAGGCCCGCATCAACATCCGAACTATGAGAAGGTCCCTGACACAACAACCCGTCAACCTAGCATCCTGATGAGGCGCTAGGCCGCCACGATAACCGAGGGGCCGTGGAGTGAGGCAGTGAAGCAAGGCGGAGAGCACGGCAGACCGGGGCCCCGTGTGAGAACGCGCCCAAGCAGCACTGACAGGCAGGAGCTGCAGACACAACAGCACGTGGAGAAAGGACAGGCGTACAAACGACATCCCTGTACCCTAGCAGGCACTCAGTGCGGCGACCCCAGAACCCACCGGTCAGCCCGCTGACTGTGTGTCAACTCCCCGCACAGACTCCAGCAGGGACCACTCTCCTCCCAGCGGGGCTGGCGTGTGGGTGGAGAGCTATTCCACGCAGCAGCCGGTTCCCACGTTTCTATCAGTTAATCACTCGGCAGGAGGCGGAGAAGGAAAACATGAGAACACGTGCCTATTTGTCATTTCGACAAGAACACCGGTGGGCAAGGCAGAGGGCAGTGTGAAGGTGCCTGCATCCCGTCCGGGCCTGTGTGCCCTACACTCTCCAAATCAACCCACCGAGCCTGTAACCTCCAGACGCTCATGGTTTGAACTACACAAATGGTTGGTTTCAGTCAACTTACCTGAACGCTCCATTTCTGAAGAATGATTTTTTCCGGCTTTGTCTTGGGTTTCTCTTTAGGTTTTGGTTCCTCCTCTTTCCCTGCACTCAGGAAGCGCATGGTGGCCGCGGCGTGTTTCCGGATACACTCGCTGCTGCAGTAGACAGAGTCGGGCTGCGCCACGCTCGAGCACCCGGGGCCAATGCATCTGGCGGCACCAGGCGCCTCTAGGACCTGCAGGATCAGACGTGGCTTCAGTGTACTCACCCACTAGGTGGGTATGGCACTTTGTAACATAACTATTTATGGTACCGGGATGACTGCTTTTAATCATGTATGAAAAAACTATGAATAAACATGTACCTTTGTTTATTCAAAACACACAAATCTACCTGCCCTGAGGAAGGCCCTCGGGTTCTTACCTGCCCTTCAGCCACGCAAGAAGGGCGGAACCCTAAGCGGACCCGGCGCTCACGCTGCGCACTTCTCAACACAATGGGGTTTCACACCACAAGTAGGTTCCCTTATCGGGCAAATGGGCAGGGATTTTACCAACGAATTAAGATCCCAAGTGAGAGGATTCCGAGTTAGTCCAAAGGGTCCAACTTCGTCAACTGAAAACCCTTCAAAGAGGAACTGAGCCTCCAGAAGAGAGAGGATTCCACTGCTGGCTCTGCTGAGAGGGCGCCCATGCCTAGGCTCGGCGGGCAAGGCTGGGAGACGACACCCAGGACACCCAGTTAACCGTGGCTCTCAGAAACAACAGATCACTTTTTGCTATCATCAGGCCACAAAAATCGCCCGGGATATAGGTTTCATGCTAAACCAAGTCAGAGCTTTTGGAAGTGGATCTTTCCCCAGCCGAGCCTCTGATACCTCAGGCCCCACAGACACCTGGAGGGCAGTCTTGTAAGACCCAGAGCAGAGGGGGCCCAGCTAAGCCAGGCCTGGATTTCGGAGCTAATAAATGTGTGTTGTTTAAGCTGCTGAACAAGTCTGTGGCTGCCTGCCGTGCAGTAGGAGCCTGGTTCACTACAAGGGCTGAACACAGCTGTCCATGATCACTAGAGCATGTTCTGATGGTCGAGACTAATAACATACATGAACATACCCCTCCAATGTACTGGAGCAAAATCTTAAATCTCAAATTATGCACTGAATTGTTTTTCCTCCACAGAATCCAAGTTTTACTCAGAGAAATACTTAAGTTTCTGGGTAGTCTCAAACACATCAGCAATCACAGGACGTTTCCTACTGACTTCCATTCCCATTCATTCTCTTCCTTACCAGTTCTCATCATACTTCCACTCGATGCCTCCTCGTACGCCCATGACAGGTAAAATTTAAACGGTCCAGCCCTCGAGGCTACCTCAGTGCAAGGGGGAGACGGCGGGAAGCTAGGACACGGCCACCGCAAGGTCGTCTGCATGCCCAACACTGGCTAGAGCACGGGCTGTGGGGGCGGCATGGGCCCCCAATTCAAGGAAGGCCTGGGGTGAAAACATGCTCTGAGTAGGACGATCGTGAGAGCCTCAGACAGCTCTCAAGATGCACGGAATCCATGACAAAGAATCACGGCCCTTGGGCAGGAGACACGAGTGAACAGAGTTGGGAAAGGAGAAAACACAGCTGCACAAGCACTGGTGAGTGGGAGAACACCATAACACAGCGCGTGCCAGCCGCAGCTGTCTTGTCAGCCTGGGGACCCGTGCGGGCACCACCGCTGGCCTTGGCATCTTGCTGCGAGGCAGGGACTAGACCACTGGTTCTCTCAAGGCGCTGACGGGTACTATAGGTGCACACGTGCCCCTGTGACTCAAAAATAATTTTGTTTCTTCACATATGTACTTCAAACTCCGGATCCATTCATGAGAAAACTTAAGGGAAGACTTACAAAAGTGAGTCCACTTATGGAAAATGTTAAGTCAGTAATAACAGCATAGGAGATAGATATGATTAACAAACATAGAGAAAGAATAGACAGGCGTGCCAGCCTTAAGCAGGTGCATGGACCTGGGAGCTCACAGAGCCCAGCCCCGCGCCCAATGCCACTCCTGGGAAAAGCTAACTTATCTCAGGAGACAAAACCTTCTGTCTTCATGTTTCTGCCAACGGCAGCTGAGGGCTCCACAGTCACCTCTACTGCTGACCTTGGGAGACAGGTACTTACGGGCTGGAATATCTTGAGTTTTTTCTTGCAACTTGGGTTTGCAGCTTTCTCAATTCTAACCTTAATTCCTTGGTCTTCATTCGATTTCTGCTCCACGATTCCTAGACTTGTACAGTCCATGCCGTCGGCATCTGCAGGTCTCGACCTCGAGTCCTGCGTGCCTGTGGTCTCGGAGCTGGGCTCGTCCTGCACTTGCAGGATGGTGCAGTTTGGGCAGATGTAATCCTGCCCGTTCCTTTCCAAGAGCCTCCCTCGAGCCTCAGAAATGCCCACACAGTCGCCATGAAACCATTCTTCACATCGGTCACAGCAAATCATAAACCTGGAATGATAAAATAAGGAATGGAGATTATTATTAGTATTACGAATGGAAAGTGAGAGACCAACTCCATTTTAAACACAAGTCAAATTTCAACATTCTATTATGAAAAAAACAAAAATATTACAGACACATGGACAGAACAGAATAAAGAGCATCCACGTGCCCCTCTCAATTTTACTAACATTCAATCAAATTTGCTTCACCTTTTCTTTCAGGGGAGCACTCTGCCCTGGACACCACAGTTCTTGTCCACAGGAGGGCAGCCATGCCTTTACCCGCCCCCTCCCTGAGCTGCCCCAACGTCCACACCACAGCCCAGTCGCAGCCGGTCTGGAGCAGCGTCACCCAGCGAGCTCTCTGGGACAGCAGATCCTCTCTGGTCCAGGCCGCCCTGTCCGTGGCTGCTGGGACCGAGGCAGCCAATGTCCCACGCCAGCCCCCACCTCGGTGGAGGGTGTGGCTCTTGGCAGTGCCCACCCATGCCGTATTTGTTGTTGTTTTTTGACAATGACTTGCTCGTCTTTCCCAAGAGAACAAGTCCCTCATTCAGGCCACCCTGGGACTCTCTCAACTAAGACGAATGGAAAACCCTCTCTGGCACTTTCCACACCTCGGACTTCCCCCCGGAAGCCTGGGCAGCCACTTCATCCTCCCACGACCCACCTGCTGTTGTGAGGCTGGCGGCACAGGCAGTACAGGGCATTGGGGTCGTACACCTCACATGCGGGCTTGTGTCGGACTGCGTCTCCGGGTTCCTCTGCATTCCCCCCTGGGGCCGCCCTCCCTTCCAGCTGGCTCTCTCTGTCCATTTTCACCACCTGGGACGCAGCCCCCAGGTCGGCCTCCGGCTCCCGCGGGATGGGCCGCGAACCCTCCATCGCATCGCCTGCCTCAGCATCCACGGTCTCCACCGGGTCCTCCTCCCGATGCTTCTTCCTCAGACGGTTCTGGATGCCCTTTGGGGGCCTGTCGGTGGGCTCCTGCTCGCGCTTTCTCCGCAGGCCATTCTGGAGTTCTTTCAAAGTCAAACCGTCACTGTGGCTATTGGAGGTGTCAATCTCGTCGCCACGCCCTCTGGCCTTTGCCGAGGAGGCCGTTCGTTCCTTAGCACCCGTGCAGCCAGACCTGGGACCGCTATTCCCGTCCGAGGTGCTCTCCATGCTCCCCTCGGAGGCGCTCTCCGCTTCTGTCACTGGACAGGACGCCGGCTCCGCTGAGGCCTCTAGGGACATGGAGGTGCCCCTCCGGCCCCGGCGCCGGACCGTGGTCAGGAACTCCTCCACCCGCTCCGTACGCTTCGGCTGCCTTCCGCTGCGACGCAGCGACGGGCTCTGCTGCTGCCCGGGCAGCAGCTCCAGGGCATCCACCTCCGCATCCCCGGCGCCCTCGCGCTTGCCGATGGTGCTCCTCCGGAACCTCCACGTCTTCCTGAACACTTTGCGGGTGGGCTTGATGGCCTTGGGCGCGTCCTCACCACTCGGGTCATCCTCCTCGTCCATACCTAACAGGGAAATGCAACCAAACCACGCCAGGCGTCAGCCAGGGCCGCGGTCCAGACCCAGGACCGGCACCCACCAGCCACAAGAGTGCACCAGAAGGGGCACCACCCGCACGGAGGAAACCCAGACACAGTGAATCGCAACAATCCTCCACCTACAAAAACCGAAGGCTCTTCCTAAAGTGCACTGAGAGGATTCAAGGTGATCTCTGAAGAAAAGTGTAACAGTTACGGAGCTAATGTTCAGTAGAAAAACACAGCTAGCAAACCAAATCTGTGCATCTGTCAACTGCTGAGGACGAGGATTTGTACAAGAGGTAGCGGGGAAAGAGGAAGCGAGCAGCAGTGCTGCCAGGACAGGACAGGGTGGCGGGTGCCTCGGGCTCTCCCGCACAGAGACGCGGGGCCCACCTGGCTCTGCCCGCAGAGCTCGGTGGACAGAACGCCGTGCTGGCTCTGGGCCTAGTGCTTGGAAGCCCCGAGCTGCGTGTGAGACGTCTGACCACGTTGCTGGAGGGATCACGTGGAGATGGGGGATTCGGACCCTGAACACCCACACCCAGCCCCCGCTGAGCCCTGCCCAGATTCCCGAGCCACGACTGTGTTGACACAAGATGGGCCCATCCAGCTCTGCACGCAGGGTCTGCAGCAGCAGACGATCAGGACACTGAGAAAATTCTGACCCACGCAGCACCTGTGGTATTTAGTTCTTCTCTCCTCTTTCTAACAGACTGTTTAAATGGTCGTGTTTGTGAAAACTTCACTCCTGTTTAAAATGAAAAAGCCTGAAAAAGATAATATATACCTTGAGAATTTTTTCCCAAGCTGCGCGGGCTTCAATTACATTTAAATGCTAACGATGACTCAGGTTTTATGCCATGATCCATTCCAGGGGAAGGACTAGTACAGAATGGAAACCTTCAAACAGAAAACACACAAAATTAAAAATCACACGTAACTGAACTCTCTTTTTCGTTCCCACTAAGTATGGTCACCTCCCATTTCCATGTCCAGGTCTGCAACTCCCCCACCCTGGGCCTGGGCCCACACTCTCCCAGGCCACTTGGAAGCTTGCAGGAGTAGCTGTGACATCAGCACCTGTGCCACCAAGGACCACGCCACTGTCCTGGTCACCCAAGTCTTTCTGCAGGAAGGACTCTCCTCTACAAAACACAGTTCTCACCAGAGCCAACAAACAACGTCATCGTAAATGCACTAAAGAAACCACCCATGTAAAAATAAAGTAGTGCTCTGAATCAGATTCTTAACACACAATTAGACACTCTTCAAGAAATCTTGGGCTAAAGCTTAAACCACTGCAAACAAATACTAATGTCACATCAGTTTCTTTACATATAATGCCGCTTTTGAAATAGAAAACATGACATCAAAACTTAAAATTGTGTTGCTGGCGTTTAACACTATTGCCACGTTACCTGCCCCACACGGAAGCTTGGGCGCTTCTTCCGACTTCCCAGAAACAATGACAACCTGGCCGATGCAACTGCGGGGTCCAAGGGAAGCGCCAAGCCCCGAAACCCTGCTGCTGCCGGTCACTATTCACAGATTACAATGCAGATTATCTCGAGACAGTCACCACGGAGTAAGCTCCTAAAAGAAGACAACAAAACCGTTTAAAGATTTAAAGCAACTATAACTAAAATCATGTTTAAGAAAAAAAAGGCATGAAGCTTTCCAAACAATCTCTTATTTGAATGTACATTACATGACCCACAAAGACACTGGGCGAGTCGACAAACAATAGCCACAAAACAAAGTCCCCTGCTTCCTTAAGGACTTTTAAAGAAGGGAAGATACTTTGACTACACTCTGAAAGCAGGGGGCTGGAAAGGCCTCCGCTTGCACACTGGTGGGGAGGAAGCTGGTGGGCAGAGGGCAGAGGCCTCAGTGGGAAGGAGGGTTTCAAAACTGATCATTGGTACCAGCTGCTTTCCAATTACAATCGTACTTTTAAGATGGACCCAGGTCAGTAAAAACCCAGAGACAGAGAGAAAGGAACAAAACATGAAAAGATGAACAAAAAAATTACACATGAAAGTCATTATTTAGAAATTCTTTTCTGTTTTAAACCTATTTATTTAAGTTTTGGCTGTGTTGGTCTCTGTTGCTGTGCGTGGGTTTTCCCTAGTTGCAGTGAGCGGGGGCTACTCTTCGTTGTGGTGCGTGGGCTTCTCATTGCGGTGGCTGCTCTTGTTGTGGAGCACGGGCTCTAGGCGCATGGCTTCAGTAGTTGTGGCACGCGGGCTCAGTAGTTGTGGCTCGTGGGCTCTAGAGCACAGGCTCAATAGTTGTCGCACACGGGCTTACTTGCTCTGCCGCATGTGGGATCTTAAGTTCCCTGACCAGGGATCAAACTCGTGTCCCCTGCCTCGGCAGGCGGATTCTTAACCACTGTGCCACCAGGGAAGCCCTAGAACACTATACCTATGTCATCCTTTGAGTTAAAAATCTAAGGAAGATTTCAGAGGACTAATGGGATGATGATTGAACATCACCAGGGTACCGCTCATCTATGTGTATTTACATATTTAAAGAACGTTTCTCCTCCTGTGCCCTCATTCAATCACGATACCTAGTTTGATCCACAAATGTGTCTCTGTTTCTAGGTAAGTCCGCAGTGTTAACATTTTAACACATTTTGCTTTCTAGACCCAGGACTCCCTGCCCGCAACTCACCTCTTCCTCACCTCACACCAACTGCCTCCCCTGTAACTGTGGTCTCCTTGGGTGACCTCAGAGCCAACATTCCGTCCCACCTCCTTTTAAAGAGATAGCGACCATCTCACTCTGGTCACCCCCGGCCCCCCATGGCCACCACCTCTCTCACATACGGTCAACCCATCTCAAAATGAGAAACTTCTCAGGAGAAACTGTTCAAAACAGTGAACATTTATAAAAGCAGAGAAATTACGATGGTCTCAGGAATTAAAAAGGTTTTAAGGTTTGTGTTAATCTGAACCACCCACCCAAGAAAAAACCCATGCCTCTGGATTTGACTTCTGAATCATCAGAAAAGGAAAATCCAGCTATTTCTGTTAAGTGGAATGAAGTACTTTATTCAGAAGAGATCATATCATTTTACATCATCTGGTTCGTTTTGGTTCTTTTTTCTGATTTTACATTTGCAAGATCGCTTTCATAATTTCTTCCCAGAAATTCTAAGGGAAAATTTCACGTCACGAAACAAAAACAAACCCCTATGATCAAGGCAAAAGTTAAAAGAGAAGAATTGTGTTCTGTTCCTAACACAACTTAAAATGTGGGTCCACACACAACAGCAGGTCACCAAACGGTGGTCACACCGTACTAGTAACAACTTTTCCCCAGAGGAAAAGAACGGTGGGCGGTCATCCCTGAAACTGGGAAAAAGAAAACCTGGAGGCGAACATGATGCACTGAGATAGTTTTGTATCTTTACATTTCTAAGTGCAAATGTCCTCTCAGCTGAAAACGGCTCCACTTCCTAAGCAGACCTAGGAATACCAACATGAAACCTTAGGTTCCCCCAGGCCACCCAAGGGCAGGAAGCAGCCCACCACCTCCCAGGCAGCTCTCCAACGTTTTGCTGTCAAGGTCCCTTTATACCCTTAAAACCTGAGGACCCCAAAGAGCGGTTGCTCATGTGGGATATGTATTTCCAAAATTAAACCTGAGAAAGGCTTTCAGAATTGTGGATGTTCCCTGATACCACATCAAACCGCGACAGGCCGCAGTTCCATGAAAACCACTTGTGACACGAATCTGCAACCACAGCCATGAATGCTCCGCACCTTCCTGCGTCGTAACGCACTCTGAAAACATCTTTTGCCTATGTGCACGGTGGCCAGTTGGACACATGCAGAGCCCACACGCTGGCACATTTCATTAGACGACATGAGACGCATCTCTTAATGTGAGCGCCCATCTCCTGAAATGTCTTTCGTTACTGGGAAGCCATCAAGCTCAGGGTGGCAGATAAAAGCTTTTCCAAATGCTAATTTTCCTTTAACACCGGAATTTTGTCATCAGTAACAAATATAGTCAGTTGATTTCCTCGAGTCTCACACTGTGCATCTTCGAGAGAACGCCTGACACACACCACCTGAAAAATGCAGTCCATCGGCACTGCTCTGCGGCCCCTGGCTGCGGGCGCCTCTGGCCCCTCAGGGGCACTACCAGGAACCTCTGTGCCAGCAGTGCGAACGCCGACCCGGCAGGGCTGGCTCACGAGGCCGACTGTGACCCTGGACAGGGCTTCTGAGCTCTTAGCCTCCAAAGGGTTTCAAAAGACACCATTTCCAGTAGCTCAAGAACATTCTGGATACACGCCAAGCACTCACACGAATCCACACTCCAGTGTCAGAGGAGAGGAAACATTTGCTTCCACAAAACTGTTCTAAAGCCCCACTTTGTTTTCCCTTCAGACTATACAACCCTTGGAAAACGTTAAGCTGCCAGAAGTGATTTTCTTTCGAGCAAAACCCAAAATACGCTCCCCAAACAAACAACGTGGGTGCTGCCCGACTCTACAAGCACGTAAATCTGAAGGCTCCACTACTACAAAGCTCGCCACAGGTAAGTAACCGCATCTTACCCATCTGAAGATGCTTAGTTCTATGGACTGGAGACTCATTTCTCTGAGATACTTTAAAATGTAATATAGAACCACAATGAAGCTCCTATTTTCACAGCACAACAAACACGAGAAAACAGTTGCGGCTTCTCAAAAACATAACACACAAGCATGCACCTGCCCTGCCCACCTAGCGGCAAAACAAGGTGGTCCTCCGAATCTCACACCCCGAAACAACATTCAAAGCTAACAATTTTAATTTTGAAACAATTCTAACCTGCAGGTCGCAAATTATATCCAGTGCTACAACAGAACCCCATTATTTCGGTAACAAATTATATCCAATGCTACAACGTAACCTCATGATTTCGGACTCTGCTAACTCAACTTATGGTTCTAACAGGCTGGGCCAAAGTTCACAGTTACTGATATTTAACGTTAAGAGTCTTCCGTCTCAGGACGAATCCTTTGCTGGGGATGAGGAGGGATTGAGAAGGTGCTGAAAGTTCTATGAAGTACTGAAAACAGCAAGCTTTCACAATTTCACAAGCCTCTTGCACACTTCCGTTTTTATTAATGGGACAGTCACTAACGAGGCCACGCCCAGGAATTTGAGAGGACATGTGACATCCTGCCGCCCTGGCAGCGGTCCCTCTCAGCGACCCCACGCTCATCCTGACTCGACTGCCCTAGTGGCACTGCAGTCCTTTAGGTGGCCAATCCAAAGTCTGCTGCTTGCCAAATAACACTGTCATTCAAATTCCACTGAAGCAAAAGGACCCACAGCACGATAAGCTTCTCAAGCGGTAACTACAGAGAGAAATCTAGGAACCACCTGCTGTTCAAAATTTCTTAGGTGTTTTTGCGTCACAGGTCTGTGCAGACAAAAAGTCAAACTTGTTGCTGAAAAGCTCGCCACGACTGGTGCCTCGGCAAAGCTCTGGTGAGGCCGGGACCCCAGCTCCCCCTTGGCGGGCGGGCAGCGGGCACTCTGGTTTCTCTCTATCCACTTCCTAGTGAAATCACAGGCTTGTGACCCCGGTGGGCAGCTCTCCAAAAGCGCTTCAGGAACAACCAGCAGAGCCACCTGAATGCGTCCAGGGTAAGGTGGAGGCAACGAGGCTTTCCCTGTCCTCTACGGAACCGCTTGCTACCTTGGATGGACTCCTGCTGGGGTCTGCACGTTTGTGTCCCCGGAGCCCTCCTGAATGGGATATCTGCCCTGGAAAAGAGGCCCCAGAGCCCACCTGGCCCTGCCACCGGGACCCAACTGCCCCGGCATCTTGACCTCGGGCCTCCCGCCTTCAGAGCTGCAAGAAATCAAGTCCACTGTGTCAAAGCTCCTAGCCTGTGGTCCTTGCCACGGCAGCCCGAGTGCACTGAGGCAGCTCCCTCTTGTCTCTCAAGGAACAAGAAGACATGGCTTCAAACACTGGCAAGGGACTCTCTGAATCCTACACCCTGGGGGTTGGTGCTTGTAAGACAAGGCCCCCGCCAGGGTCTTAGGGACCCTCTGAACTGCACAGGCTCCTGTCCTCCCCGAGTCTGCAAGATGGGGCAGGTCTGGCTAAATGCCCAGGACAACACTGGGATGGGCCCCCAAACGGGAGCCTCCCCCATCCTTCCCCAACCAAGACAGAGGGTGTGACTGTGAGGTGGGGGGGAGGGAGGGTCACAGACGGGACCTGGGCACAGTAAGTCGCTCGCTCCCCAGGACAGTCAGCCCTGCTGGGCACCTCAGGGGTTGCTTCCTAGGGACCCTGATCCTCCAGCTCCGCCCCCCTAACCACCCACCCTATCGCTTTCATATCCGCAGTGGTCTGTCTGGGCCCCGAGTGCACCCGGGCTGGCTACTCCCTTCCAGCACCCACGGGGGCACTGCTCCAGATCCCCGTGTCACCCGTAGCACCCAGTGCAGGCCCGGTGCACCGTGTCTCGCTGCGGCAAGAGCTGTTGGTCAGGATCCGGTGAGAGGCTGTGGGTGAGGACAGCCTACGATAAAGGCAAAATGCCACCGTTCCCTCAGGCCCAAAGACCCCTGGGGCCTCCTCACCCACAGCGCACCCCGGCTGTACTCTGGGGCTCTGGTTCCCGCCAGTCCACTTTGAGGGGGACGTGTGCACTGAACCCTCTTCACTGGGGACCACAAACTAGCCAGATAGTCCACGCTTTTCCCCAAGAGCGAGAACGTGGTGGAGGGCCCCCTGAAAACATTGCCTGTCTTCTTAAAAGTAACCCATTTCCCCAGGTGTTAAAGTTCAGAGTCAACTGCCTTTTCAAATTCCCATTTCTCAACAACAAGAGCATTTCTAACCATGACCTACAGCAGAGGTTCTCAAAGTGTGGCCCCCGGGCCTTTCAGGAGGGCCCCCCCAAGGTCAAACTATTTGCACAACACTAAGGGCACAGACGTGGTGCTTTCTCAGAAGCCAAATGACAGAGATAGGACGAAGGAGACAAGAGAATCCGGCTACTGTCGCTTAAGCCAGACGTTCAGGAGACCTGCAAAACCCTAGGACAACACTACCTTTCTCATTAAATTGTTTTTCTTTTGGAACATAGTTGCCATAAAGTGTTATTTACGTTATTCTTTTTAAGTATATTTAAATGTCTCATTTTTAATGCCAAATATGGAAAATATCCATGGACACAACATAAACAAAAGCCCTCTGGGGTCCTTGTTAATTTTAGGTGTAAAGGGGTCAGTCTGAGTATGGCCAACGGCACAGACTTGACATGACTGGCTACTTCAAAGGGCTGCTCTTGATGGGCCAGTGAGCCTGCAGGGCCGGGACAGTGACGCTCCAGGAGGCTGCGCTCCCAGACCCTCCCCACCTCTCCTCGGATGACTGAGAGGCACCGGTTATGAAACAGCGGCATTCAGAGGGACGGCCACCCGAGTCCAAAGAGAAAATGGCTGGAGGAGAAACCAAAGGCCTGCTGCTTCTCACAAGTACGTGCTTCATGAGTGGAGCTGCACCTCATGCCACGGGCCAAGGGGCAAAAGGAATGCTTGGAGACCTTGGAAACGCAAACGTCAAGAATTCAACTGTATACTTGAGCTGGAATCTTCCTTTCTTTCTCTGAGATTAGAAGAGGCCAATGTCTACCTTTGGGGGGCAAGTGGGGAAGGTCCAAGCTTAAATAAAGCAGTTATTAAATAAAAACAGGATTTTACAGGTCCACGCAGAGCTCAACTTGAGGCAACTTCTCCGACTCCTGCCACCACTGCCCGGGTCGCCAAAGTGCAGAAGAAAGCCACCTTACTACTAAAAACACAAATACTGTTTAAATTACAATCTAACAAACCTAAAGAGTCAATGGCTAGCACTGACCTAGCCCTGTCTCCATGGGGCACTGGGGGCATTTCAGGGGGACCACTCCTTGTGCCGGCTCAGCATGCCAAGTCCTGACCAAGGCAGCCCCCAGTGTCCTCCTCCGCTGACCACAGCATGACCACACCCACACACTAACAAGTAGGCTAAGTCCTCTGATAAGCAGAGAGGGGGCTGGGAGGCTCAAGGGGCAGCACCACGGAAGAAGGCAGGCTTCACACCAGGGTGTCCCTGCCTTCAACCCCAACTGCAAACCTAACAGCTAGGTGTGCTGCCCAGGGAAATGGGGACAACTGTGAAACTCCATCGTGTCAAGTGCCTGTCAGAATATGATAAATAACCTGTGTCATTTGTAAGGGGGCTCCCAGCATGCCTTTTTTTTTTTAAACTAAGGGACACAAACCAGTGTCCATCACCAGGAGACCAGTTTGAGAAAAACCCAGAAACAGCCGTATGATGCAATACTTTAAGACTGTAATTAAAGGATGATGAACTCCACAGCCCCTGCCATGGAAAGAGCCCCACACCCTTGAGCGAAGCCAGCAGGTAACAGTTCCCAGCACATCTTGACCCCCACGCCCACCATGCCCCAACCAAGTTCACAAACACATCCACAGCTGTAACTGGGCTTCCAAATGGTGCCATTTCTGGGGTTTCTGCTTTCTTTATATCCTTTCATATTTTATATCCTTTCTTTATATCCTAATTTTCTCTATATATAAACTTATCTTTGCAACCCATACACAGTACAGCTCTCTTTACATTGGGTGAGAACCTCATTTCCCTTCCTGTAGTAAAGGTGTATTAAATACCTCTTGAGTGTCTCTATCAGCATATGGAAAACAAAACCATAGCACCTAAGTTTGACACTCAAGAGAGAAACTTCTGCTTCACAAATTCCAAACAAGATAATCACACCGACTAAGTAGGTTGTACAATCACGGCTACAACAATTCTTATTAAAATGCGTACAATTACCTATTCAACTTCACGCAACAACTTACCCTCAAAATTAGAGGTGACCTTTCAACAATGCAGGAACTGGACTCCCATCCATTTCCCGTGTATAACTTATACTTGGCCTCCGTATACAGCAGACTGTGCAGTACCGTACTATGTACTACTGGAAAAAGTCCCTGTGTAAGTGCACACGGACCGTTCAAACCCATGTTGTTCAAGGGTAAACTACACTACTCAAAAAAATAAAATGAAGAGAACAGTATGCAGGTTCCTTTAAAAACTAGAGTTGCTGTATGATCCAGCAATCCCAGTCCTGGGCATGTATCAACCTAAATGTCCACTGATGGATGAAATGGATAAAGAAGATGTGATTAATGTATACATCAAAACATTACTCAGGGCCTCCCTGGTGGCGCAGTGGTTGAGAGTCCGCCTGCCAATGCAGGGGATACGGGTTCGTGCCCCGGTGTGGGAGGATCCCATGTGCCGCGGAGCGGCTGGGCCCGTGAGCCATGGCCGCTGAGCCTGCGCGTCCGGAGCCTGTGCTCCGCGGCGGGAGAGGCCACAGCAGTGAGAGGCCCGCGTACGGCAAAAAAAAAAAAAAAACATTACTCAGCTATAATGAAATGCCATTTGCAGCAACATACATGGACCCAGAGATTATTATACTAAATGAAATCAGAGAAAGACGAATATATATCACTTATATGTGGAATCTAAAAAACTTGACATAAATAAACTTACTTATTACAAAACAGAAATAGACTCAGACGTAGAAAACAAAGTGTATCCCACGGCCCGCATGCTCGGGCAGGGGGATAAATTAGAGTTTGGAGTTTAAAAAAAAAAAGGCCTAAGCGAGAGACTCCAGGAAGTGTGGGCGCTTAAGATCAACGGAGCTCAATGTAGACCGTTAGGCCTCCTCCTTCCCAAATAGTACATGTCCATTAGCTTTTAGTCACACAGCCTTTGCAGTGGAATTAACACACATCATTTGATGCTGGCCTTAAAGAGAGTAACATTAGGTTTCCACTGTACCTGACGCCACCATTTAAGTAAGAAGAAATGCAAAAGGGACTCTTTAAGGAAAGTTTTTCTTAAAGGACTTCCCGAAGCCACCAGTTCTATGAGAAATCAGGCCTCTACTGGACACAGTGCCAACTGCAGGGACCCAAGGACAACAGTGAACTGACCTGTAAACATTCAATCTTCGCTCTGTAAGAGCCAAATGGAAATCACTTGGTAGCTTGCAACACATGGATAAAAAAGGTAAAACACGTCATGTTAACAGAAATAAAAAACAATCAGTACCTGGAACATCTGGAAAACACACACAAAAAAGACCCAGTCCGCGGGCTGCCAGGGAAGGGGCTCCGCGCCAATAAGGCACCCTGTGCTCAGTCACGGAGAGACTTCCAGTGTCAACAGCAGGACCCACAACTCCACCGCCAAGAAGAAAACGGGAGCCGAGTCCCCACTCCAAACCCTCCCCGCCTCACCAAGAAGATAAACCCCACCCACACGAAGGGCCACCTGAAGCACTGGGCGTCGCCCCGTGTCCAGGTTCCAGTGACGCATTTCCTCCACAAGCCATGGTGATGCTCACACACGCATACATGCTGGGAGGGGCACTGCTCGCCAGAAAGAAATGGTGACCCCCGGTAACAGCAGACAATCAGGGGAGGGGCCCACGGCCCAACTTTTAATTCTGCCCTTTCTTATCAGAGCATAACTCGCTTCGCCTGGAACAGCCTGAATTTAATCGAATACTAATACAAGACAGTTCTCGGTGGAAAATCAGAAGGAAATTAAAGATACACCTTATTCCTAAACTCACTGCTAACCTAAGTCTGCAAGAACACGGGCAGCTAGGAAACAGAAGGTGCTCAGGAAATGCATTAGGTAGAACGCTTCACAACAGGGTTGGGGCTGGGCCTCCCCAGGCGACCCCTGAGACGTCTCTGCCGTGTTAAGATGGGAGAGCAGAGGACTAGACGTGGAGACGTGTATGGTCAATACACGCCACCCTCAAGTGCCAACAAGGGGCCCCAGGCTCCAGGGACACGGCTGCCGACCCTCACAGGACCCCATTACACACGTCTCCAGGGCTGGGAAGGCCACCCTTCTGGTCCCTGCTACAACCAGGGTGCTTGGCACACAGGATGCAATAAATGTTTGTTGAATACAACAAGAAATCGTTCTAAAGGTCACAGATCTTATTTCCTTAAAATCCATGACTAAGATATGGGGATATGTGCATGTGGATAGCTGATTCACTTTGTTATAAAAGAGAAACTAACAAACCATTTTAAGCAACTATACTCCAATAAACATGTTGGAAAAAAAATCCAGGGCTAAAGCACCTTTCTTGGAAACATGAAGGCAGGGACTACGTAGCTCTGGGGAAATCATGGAACATTTCTTTGGGGTTGGCCCAACGGCCCAGTTAGAACCCAGCTCTGCGATCTGGATTGCTGGATCTTGAATCAAGGGGTGCGAATGGGGTGGCCCCTCTATCTATTACCTCTCCTGATGCCCCGCAGAATCTGTGTTTCCTGTCCTGTGACTCTCGGATCTAGAGGGCTCAGTCCCGAGGGGAAGAGAGCTTCCTCGCGGGGACGCAGTGAGGCCTCCTGGGGCCGTCGCGGGAGGCTGTGGCCTGGCCACTTGGGACTCTTCAGGCCCAAAGCAGGGGTGGCAGGGCTCGACTGTCCAGGGTGAGGAGCCGGAGAACCCAGGTCCTCTTCGTCCTCCAGGCCTGTGGACTGCCACAGCGATGCCCTCGGGCCCGACGGCTGAGGCTCAGACCCGGCAGAAGCAAAGGTTTGGGTCACCCACCAGGCCACGGACTCCCAGCAGCTGCTCGGGGGCCCAGGGAGCGTGGACGGGTTCATGGAGGAGGGTCGTTGTCGGTACCAGCGCAGCGGCTGCCACCAGGAGTGACGGCTGTGACAGCCGCGCCTCGTCCTGCCTCTGATGGAAACGTGCCTGCGTGTTTATCCACCGCACGCTTTTGTTTTCTCCTCCTTGCTCGTCCCTGGTCGCGGTGGAGGCGACGGGAATGGCCGGCCTTATTCCCATGGTCTGCAGGACCGGGAAGCCCGCCCAGAAGTGACGGGAGGTCCGGTCCCCTCTCCTGGGGGCGAGGACAGTGGCGATCAGGGCGTCGTGTTGGGTGGGAGGTGAGTTTGTGCCTGTCTTCCTTTGGGAATTTGGCTCAAAGGGCGGCTGAAAGCAAGGCATGCAGGCACGCGGGGGGCCGACATGATGGGTCCACTCACCCAAATTTGGGTCCACTCACCCACGCACAGTAAGGCCAATCTACTGACACTGGCTTGCAGTGAAAGAAAGTGCAGCTTTTATTGCGGGTGCCAAACAAGAACTTCAGGTCTTTTGAGCAATAGCTGCCCACACTGCTTGTTTGGCACCTGCAAGAAACGCTGAACTTTTTTTCACCGCAACTGGTGACAGCAAATTGGCTTTACTGTGTGCAGGCAAGTGGACCCACATCTGGTTCAGTACCATTCAGCCTCATCAATAAACAAACAGCAAGGAAAATAGGAAAGGGGAGCCATAACAGATTAAAAGGTATTTAAGAGCTATGAACCAAATGCAGTGTTTGGATACTGATTTGAGTAAGTCAACAGTAAAAAGACACTTGTGAGCCAATCAGAGAAATCTGGACAGGGATGGAGATTAAGGAGCATGATGATGACCTGATTGTGCTTTTAAACAGCCCTTTTCTTTTTAGAGATACATTTGTGAATCAAAATGATATGACATCTGGAAATGCTTTAAAAGAACTCAGTGACGGTGGGAGGATGGCGATGTATAGGTGAAACATAGTTATGCCTGAAGCTGAGTTATTGCACACGGGAGTTCATTATTCTAGCCTCTCCGTTTTTGTGCATGTATACATTTCTGTAAGTTTTTGTTTTTAAGCACAGCATTTCTACACAATTAAGTCTAAGTTTATATGTTTTTATTGTGGTAAAATATATATAACATAAAATTTGCCATTTTTTACCATTTGGAAGTGTACAATTCAGTGGCTTAAGTACATTCACAATGTTGTGTAAACATCACCGTTATCTATTTGCAGCACTTTCTCATCTCCCCAAACTCAAACTCTCTCCCTGTGAAACATGTTCCCTCCATCCATCTGCCTCCCCCAGTCTCTGGCCCCCCTCATTCCATTTTTTGACGTTATGAATCTGATGACTCTAGGTACTTCATGTAAGTGGAATCAAACAGTATTTGTCTTTTTGTGTCTGCCTTTTCCCGGTCAGCAGCCTGTTTTGGAGGTCCATCTATATTGTGAGGCATGTGTCAGAACTTCATTCCTTTTCATGGCTGAATAGTAATCCATTGGCTGTACAGACATTCTGCTTATCCATTCGTCTGTTGATTGGATTGTTTCCACCACTTGGATTGTTTCCACCTTTTGGTGACTATGAATAAAGCGGCTACGAACACTGGTATACAAATATCTGTTTCAGTCCCTGCTTTCTATTCTTCTGGGTAATTCCTATTCTTTTGGATCATATGGTAATTCTGTGTTTCACTTTCTGAGGACCCACCAGCTGCACCATTTTACATTCCCACCAGCAATCCCGAGGGCTGCAATTTCTCCACATCCTCACCAACACTTGTTATTTTCTTTTCTAAGAGCCACAGCCAATGGGTGTGAACTGCTATCTCACATCCATTAAAGTGCTTTTGATTTGCATTTCCCTGATCATTGGTGATGTTGAGCATCTTTTCATGTGCTTATTGGCCATGTGCTTATCTTCTGTGGAGAAATGTCTATTCAAGTCCTTTGCCCATTTTGGAATTGTGCTGCCTCTTTGTTGCTGGACTACAATAGGTTTATATTTAATTTGTGTCCAGGAAGGGAAGTATAAGCGCTCTCTCTGCTGCCACTGCGCTGACTTCTGAGTCATCTGGAACGGCTGGAGCACTCCACCTGTCCACACGCTAAGTGCATCCCAACCAAGGCCATCTGCCATTTGCAACAACTGTCTATGCTCAGAAGCTATATCTGCACATAAATACATTCTAATTTCCTTCCCCAAATTTAAAAGATTTTCAACGGGTCTTAATGCAATGTAAGATGAACCATGGTTTGATATATTGGTTTCTATATTCTGACACCCAAAGCCCAACTATAAAATATTTGCCTATATTTCAGAAGGTAGAATTTACCTTTGAGAATACCTAAATAGAAGTCCGAAGGAAGACAAGAATCATCTCTCAGATGTAAGAAAGTACTTCAAGAGATTTTCTAAACAATCGTCATAAAATGAGGTGGATAGCCCTGGGCACCCGTCTTTATTTTGAATACTTCTGCCAGCAGTGGGGTTAAGGTGTAGCTCAGTCTAGACTCTCACGAGGTCCCTGCGACTCAGTTCATGGGAACTTGGGGTGACCGTGAAAGAGGGAGACAAGTGGACACCTCCCGCCCTTGATTGCTTCAAAGGGAAGCTAGTAATTGTTACTCTGCTCTCTCAAGTAGCGTCTATTTCAATGAAACTTAAGTGAAATAGCTGAGTTTGAAGGGATTTTTACAACTCATCAGACACCCGGAGATGACGTCTGGTCAAAGTTGGATATTCACATTAAATTTGTAAATAGGAGAAGGTCAATAATAAAAACTATTTTTCGTAGGAAAAAGAAAGACTGTTCCAATTACATGTCAAGAAATTATACCAGGAAGTCAGGAAGAGGAAGAAAACTGGTGTCATCTGTACAGAGAGACGAGAGACTTAAAGGAAAAGGGTTAATGAAACCAAGAGGGGTGACAAACTTCGGGGCCCAGGTGGGAGGGTGTGCCCCCGACACTCAGCCACGCTGAGAGCCCCACAGAGATGGGACAAGGCCAGTCACGGCGGGAGATGCCACGGGGGCTCTCAGAACCACAGGTCTGACAGACAAGAGAGGACAGGAAAGGCCTGAATCACAATTCGTAACCTCAACCTAATAAACATACACAATTCGCCAAACAGAGAATGCACATCCTTTCCAAGTAAACACAGAATTTAAAAAAATTGACCACATAAGAGGTCACAATGGAAGTCTCAACAAGATTTTAAAAACTGCCATCTTCACTGATCACAATGTGATAAATAAATGGGAGGTATAGATAAAATGCTGTTCTTACAAAGAACAGTCTTATCTGCAAAACGGAAACACACTCACAGACATAGAGAACAGACTGGTGGTTGTCAAGGGGGTGGGGGTGGGGGATTGATGGAGTGGGAGCTTGGGGTTAGCAGATGCAAACTATTACATATAGGATGGATAAACAAGGTCCTAACCCTATATAGGGTTACAGTTCCCGGTATAGCACAGGGAACTATATTCAGTATCCTGTGATAAACCATAATGGAAAAGAATATGAAAAAGAATGTATGTATGTGTATATATATATATATATATATATATATATACACATACGTGTGTGTATATATATGTGTATATACCTATATATATACACCTGAGTCACTTGACTCTACAGCAGAAATTAACACAACATTGTGAATCAACTATACTTCAATAAAATAAATTTAAAATAAAAAGGACAGAATTCCTACTGCACAGGAAAGGGAGAAGTAATAGTACAGCTACACCTGATAACTGGGGATGGTGTGCAAGGACAAGTGGGTGCGGGGCGGCCCCCAGCCCATCTTCAGGTGGAGGAGGGAAGACAAAGCAGGGGGGCAGCGCCACTGTCCTGCCCAATCACTGTGATGGTGACATGACAGAGGAGAGGGGAGCACAGAGTGAGAGACTGCCCCACAGCCCCAGAGCCTGGCTAGGGTTCAAGGTCATGAACCCAAAATGTCACCTCACAACAACTGTGTCACCAGTGATCCTGGATTGGGGCTGGACGGGGGAAAATGGTGTACAGGGTGTTACTGGGACAAGAGGCAAAATTTGAATTAGATAAGAGTATTACAGCAATGTTAAGTGTCCTGATTTGGGCCATTGTATTCTGGTTATGTAAGATAATGTAATATTCTTTAAAATCACACACTGAACTGTTAGGGTATCAAGGGGCATGGTGCCCACAGGTTACCATCAAATGGTTGAGACTGCGAGAGACAGAACAAATGGGGCAAAATGTGAACAACTGGGGGTTCTGGGTAAACCTGGGTGGGCACACAAGGAGCTCTTAGCACTCATCTTGGAATTTTCCTGCAAGTTTAAAATTATATAAAAATTTTTAATTACCATCAATAAATACAATGAATCATCTAAATCCAGGGTTCTACAGGCACCTGTCTGGCCCGATCTCTTCAAAATCTCAGTGCCGTAATACAAACTGTGGGGTAGGAAGGACTGCTATAGCTTAGAGACAGAAAAACGTCACTGAAGGCAACACAGGAGCATGGCTGGGTGCTGGTTTGGAAAAACACGCAGCCATAAAAGTCACCTTTAGAACATCTGGGGGACATGGGAATACGGACTGGGTAGTAGATGGTATAAGACAATGACTATCGACCTTGTGAGGTGTGAAAACGGCACTGGCGTTACGTGGGCGACGCAGGCGTAAATATTTAGAGGTGACGGGTCATGACATCTGTCATTGTCTTTGAAATTGTGCTGTGCGCGTGCACGTGTGTGTTAAACACGGTAAATGTTGACGGCTCAGACTAGGTGAGGGGAGGGCAGGTGTTCAGTGAACTCTGTGCTCATTAGGAAAATAAAAGAAAGCGAACCACCTGCTTGCAGACTCGTTTACTCATTCTCAACTTCTCCACCTGACGCCTCCTGGGCACTGAAAACCTAGCCCGTCGGACACAGAACGTGGATTCCGCCCCACCCCATCCTGCTCGTCCACACGTCTTCCCATCTCAGGAAACGGCGCCACCCGCCCACCTGCTCCAGCCACACGCCCCACCGTGATCCCCACTTCCTCTGCCCAGCAGCCCTACATCCAGCACCGCGGGCCCTGGCCAGTCACAGCAGAGCGGCTGCGGCCTCTGACCAGGGTCTGTGTCTCCACTCCTGCCCACCCCCAACCTCTCCTCCTGGAGTCCAGTCTCCCTGCTGCACAGCAGGGAGAGCCATCTTTGCAGCATGTCAACCAGACCCCACACCGGGATGGAGGTGGTCCATTCACCCTCGACCTCTCAGCCGCTTCCCTCCAGCCCACGGGGTCTCTGTCTTATTCAAGGTGCCCCCAGTGTCTGGGACACAAGCCTGGTTAGAGTCGGAACAGACCTGTGGGATGACACGTGTACTGAAATAATTCAGGAAAATCACGGAAGACTTTTGTGTACCACATCTTTCAAAATGTTCATGCAAGGACGAGGGGGAAAGTCACTAAGGAAACAGGAAGGACACAAGGGTTTAAGCTACCTACATTCTAATTCCCCGCCAAATTGCTACTGACGTCACTTCAGCCTGTTTCCTGATGGGTCTTGTAATCCGACCCAGAAACAATCTACAACTTCAATGTAACTAAATTTCACAAATATTCAGGAAGCCTAAGACACATAAAAATTAATGTCCGGAAGTTTTTAACCTATTTTACCTTTGCGTAGAGATTGTGACAGTTAAGTTTTTTTATTGCTGTAAACACCTTCATCATATTTGAAGGAATCATATAAATAAGAGTTTACCACTATTACGTACACACAGCCAACCATTAAATCATTGTTTTAAATAGAAAAGCTTCATTTTTTTACAATAAACCAAGTCTATCGCTAAAAAATAATGGTAAAGAGTAACCACACTATAAATAACCAGAAATGATCCAATCAGCACAAACTGCACACAGGGATCGCTTTCAAAGGCAACTAAATATACAAGGAAAATAAAGAACTGGACGAAATTACGAAATACACAAGATGGAAATGCCCATAGGCACAGAAAAGGGAAACGGAGAAGACAAACTCTTAGCACTCAGCCCCAGGGGCCTCACTCCAGGCGGCCTGGGGCGCTCGGCCGGCCGCTGCCCCAGGATCTAGATACGGAAGGCTCTTTTGCAAAAGGTTCCACGTTTACAGTGCCAACCTCAGCTCGGTTCTCTAACCAGGCCCGTGCTGCCGTCAACGGCAGCGACTACACGACAGCCGGGACCAGCAGCAAAACCCGGACGCTCTTCACTAAGGCCTCATCTACAGCGGCCAGCCCCCCTTCAGTGGCCCACTAAGCCCAGTTGCGCTCCCTGCAAAGTTTCCTGTTTACTTCTCCTGGGCCAGGAGCAAGGACCAGGTCCAAGTCTCTAGACCAAGGATGGACCCAAACCCCCTGAAACTGGAAGCAAAATTGTGTGTGTGTTTCTTCTGGGCAGGACATTCTTTCACTCACCTGCCCTCCAGGTGCCAAGAAAGTCACAGAAGCTAGGATTCACAGCTTTGATCCTCCAGGGGTCCCGGTTCATAAAGGACCACAGGCTACCAGCCGGTTAATATCCCCAAACCTGGTCTTTTTAGGGATGATTTACATCACAACTGGAGTCTTAGACCATCTTTAACTTTTACGTACTACGTTCAGATAATACGGCCCTTGTTTCCATTTCCCCACCTGTACGCTCAGAACTTTAGAGCAACTTTCTAAGGTAACAACAACAGCAGGAATTCTCTAGATGCTCTCTAACTGCAGGCACTGGGCCAGACACTACATTTCAGCTTCTTTACTTCCTGTGTCCCATCTACGCAGTAGATAATATACCTATTTTATAGACGAGAGACTCAGGTGGAGAGGTAAAGAATGTGTAGGAAGTTGTTAAACTAGGGAATGGCAGAGCAAGAATTTAAACTTTTACCGTCAACACGTAGTACATATAAGGCTTTTTTTCAGACGGTAGGTGCTCAGCAAATGTTTATTAAATAAATATAAACCATGCCCATTATGATTCACGGTGAGTTCAGTGATGCCCATCACTTGGCGTGTATGTGCGGACACACCCTTAGGAAAGGGATCTAGATGCCTAGCTTTAATATATCCCTTTAAAGAAATAAATTTCCACCGCTCCACACTGTAGGTTCAGAGATGAATATTTGTCTTGCTCAATGCTCTATTTCCTGAGCCTAAAACAGAAACCGGTACAAAGTACTCAACAAATGACTAACTTAATTAACTCTATGTTAGGGAATCATCCCGTACCCAGCTATAACAGAAAAAGTAACCATATTTTGCTTCTACACAGAACAGCACAAATAAAATCCACAGATAAAACAACTTACATAAGCTGTAACTTCCTCCTTCTTCAATATCCTTAAAAGAACCAAGCAAAACGGAGTAACCCAGTGTGCAGGCGGACTCCCTCCCAGGAAGGCGGCCCCGGCCAGCACCTGGGAACTTAGATTTCGGGGGGGTTCCCACCACCATTGGTCACTGGCTTATGCTAAACACCAGCTTTCCTTCTGGGCGTCTGGGATTTGGCCGCGTGCCACCTAGGGAATACCCCCCACAACCAGCCCCCAGGAGGATCCATGGCCCCGAGTCTCTAAGGAGCTTTGCTGTCCGGGAACATGTCACCAGTGCTGGGGGGTGACAGGCATCCTGAGTGGCTCCACTGAGAGGTGTTCTGGGGAGCTGGCGCCTGGGGCCCCTAGACCTCTCCCCATGCGCCTCTGCTGACTTTGCTGGGTTCTTTGCCCAAAATAAATCAAAGCCACGAGTCCTCCTAATGAATCTTCAAACCTGGGGGTGGTCTTGGCTACCCCCATCCACCTAGCAAAGCAAGGTGACCATTGACTCTTGCCAGCTTTCCCTCCCTTGAACACAGAAGTGCCTGCACCATTGTTTTCTACAAAAAGGTGCCTGTTACCAGCACTGACTCTCATCAGCTTGGCGTCTAGGACAACTGTATACCACCGACAGCACGCATTACCTTCTATCTCTTTCCATGCGGTTGTGCCTCTCCCTCCGCTGGGACCTGCCCCGTGGGGGCCCGCTCTGCCTCTGCTCCCCGAGGGCGGCCTGGGGCGACTCCACGGACGGCCAAGCACCCTGCGCTGCTGTGGAGCCTTCACCCACATTCCGGAGCTCTCCCAGGGTTCTTCGTTCTCTGTTTCTGTCCAACTGACGTATCCTACTCCGACTCCTCTTATTTCTTGCTTGTTTACATAGCGCTTCTTCTTCGCAAAAGAAGGAAAAAGTGGTATTTTAATTGTTTGGTTCTTCTAAACTTACCCTCGTGAATGCTGAATATATTTTTTCCTATTTTCGATCCAAGATATAAACGTGAATGGGTAAGGAGCACACAGAACCAAACAAGAAGCGCTCCAAAATTCCATAGAAACATCCGGCACAAGGCTCTAGGTTTCAAACTATACAACTGAACATAAACTAAATTAAAACACCCCAGAGGGCTTTCCTGGTGGCGCAGTGGCTGAGAGTCCGCCTGCTGATGCAGGGGACACGGGTTCATGCCGCGGTCCGGGAAGATCCCACATGCCGCGGAGCGGCTGGGCCCGTGAGCCATGGCCACTGAGCCTGCGCGTCCGGAGCCTGTGTTCCGCAACGGGAGAGGCCACAACAATGAGAGGCCCACGTACCGCAAAAAAAAACCACCCCAGGTATTATGTAATCAATACAGCTTATACAGCAATACAATCAAAAGTCCCCCTTTTAAATCAAGAGCCATTTTAACTGTCATCTATGAATAAAAAAACCAAGAAGTTGTTTGATTTTTCTGATATTCAGAATGGGAAAAAAAAACAAACCTCGAAATATTTTCTCCAAAAGATTTTCTTGATATGCAATTATTCTAAGATGACAACTGATATTCTAACTGCAATGCTCAGAAGAGGACAGAACCTAAGTGGTTTAGGATTAAACACGCCCTCACCTTACAAGTGAGATTCCCCCCACAAAAGGAGTAATCACGTCATAGCTTTGACCTGTGCTACAGAAATATGTCAAATTTCTATCACAGTACAGCAGGCGTCTAATAAGTACCTGTGGTGATGTGCATTCCCGAGGTACCGTACAAAGCCAAACCCTCTACGATGAAAGAATCACTTACACATTTCAGAATGGTGATAACTTTTCAAAAGGCATAGAGAGGAATTCACAAGTATTGGTAATATTTTGGTTCTTCAGCTGAGTAGTCAGTACAGGGACTATTTTAATTTTAACCTTTATACCTTACAAATGCTAACATATACTTTCACGAGCAATGTCATAAGAACAATGGAAAATTAATCACTGGCGTGGGAGAAAGACGGAGAGCTCCATCCCTACCCTGTCTTTATCAGCTCTTGAAAAGCTGAGTGTAAGCTGTGTTATTGTTGGATAACTCGAAAAAGAATGTTTTCCAGGAAAAACGGATTGAGGGTTAACATCAGGGGTAAGCAAAGTTTGCCTTCAGAAGTTTCTTTCTTTCTAAGACTTTCTGTTATCACCATATGGCCTCTTGCTACCAACTCAATCCTTTGCCCATCTGCAGATGGTCCCCTAAAGCTCTGAGCGGATTTCAGACTCCTGCCTCACTCATGAAGTATGAAATAAGAGACAAAAAAAAAAAAAACCAACACTAAATTTGCTGTCAGTAACGAAAATGTACCTAAGTCTATCATGTTTCTGTTTAAGGAGGTTACTGTTAAGAAAAAGCAGCCCCTAAACTCAACGTTTCCAGGCCAAGGATAAACGTGATGTTCAAAATTCGCAAGGATGTTCCAAGTGAGGTGACTGGGCAGAGGGACAGAAGGATTCCTAAGATGCAAGCAGGCTTCCGAGATCCTTTCATTGGTTTATAAACCAGCTCTCTCCCCTCCCCCACCCGTGGCCAAAAAAAAAAAGGGGGTGCAGAGACATGAGGCAGGAGGAGAAAGCACCTGCCAGCTTCTGTTTTATCGCTTACCTCCTACTTTAATCCGAACCTGCTCAGGCAAAGCTTTGTTTCTACTACCCAAAGTCTGTTTAGTGGATTCAATTTACTTCTGATAACAGAAAGAAAATGCTCTCGGCAATCCAATATCCTGATGCTTGGTAGCTTCAAGTACAGAACGTGAGTTACTACAACTCTGGAAAACAATGAAGCAACAGGAACGTTATCAACAGGTGACAATCTCCTCTCTACGCACAAATAAAAGGCACTTTAACAGAAGTAACGTCAAAGTTATTCACATGAACTTGAAGAACTTTAGGTGCACGAAGGATTTTTAAATATCCCCGAACCACATAAATACTCTCGATTTTAACAAGTTATCGAGCTCAATGAAAGAAAGAAACATCCTTGGGACCTAACTAAAATACAATTTATCCATTTAACACAAAAGAGCAAAGCTTCGCAAATCATTTTCCCTACCTGTGTTTGTGAAAGATTAGAATTTCCACTAGTAGAGCAACTATTTGCAGTAAACAGAGGGTATGTAAATTGAAGAGCAGTAGTTGCAGCAGCTGTTTTATTTTTCACTAATGTTCTACATTTGTTTTGTGGCTGATGAAGTGGAACATTCATTAATTCGGATGGATGGCGAATAAGAGTTACCAAACTGCCAAGACAAAAGAAACCCAGAAACACATGAAGAGTATGTGGCAGGTTAAGTTTCCTGAAACACCACAAATCACTATCACACTCTAATGGCTAACATTTGATTTTCTGGATAGGAACTCGAATCTGTTACCATGAATGACCCCCATCATGGAAATCTCTACAAAACATTATCAGCTAGTGTTGTAGGGGACAAGTTCAAACTTTCTTCCTCACATTGGAAGGTGTGGCTGTGTGTGTCATCTTTTAGTTACACCTCCCTTCCCATTACACTTCTGACACCAATCTCTGTTTTTTTTTGGCCATCCTCCAAAATCTGACGACTATGGGCAAAATGGGGAAAACGACAGGGTGGGGACAGACAGAAAGCTAAGGAGACACCCTAGCAGACAGGCTACTACTCCTCTCCGATAGTTGTTGCTGCGAGATCACTTATGGGCTGGCAGTCTGGCTGAAGGATGAAGCTGCATTTTACACTCAAAGCCTCACAACATGACGTCTGTCCTCCCAGGGGATGCATCTGTGCAAGATCAGGTCAGCCTCAACCTGAGTCAACAGACGGGGAAGCAGAGGTCTCTCCTGACATTTAGGTGGGTGATTTGGGGACAAAACCTTTCTTCCTCAGGAACATGTGTGCACTTATCTCAACTCATCTCTCTTCCACATGCAGACGCAGAGCGCACACCGCAAAGGTAATGCTGCAGGCTGTGTACTTGATATCTGCTTGCTGTGCCTGCACAGAGCACACAAACTTTCAGCTCAGCCTCCAGACCCACTGAGGTCTGCTCCCTGTTAAGATGCAAGCTGCAGTGAGGCCGCTGGCCTCTGCAGAAAACCCTGGTCTACATCCAGACCGAGGCTGGTGCTTCTCTGCACAGGACCCTGGTCTACACCCGGACCCAGGCTAGTGCCTCCCTGCAGAGGCCCCTGGTTCCACCCGGATACAGGCCGGTGGCCTCTGCTGAGGACCCTGGTCTACACCCACACCCAGGATGGTGCTTCTCTGCAAGGACCCTGGTCTATACCCGCACACAGCCTGGTGTTTCTCTGCACAGGACCCTGGTCTACACCCTGATCCAGCCGGGCCCGCTCCCTGGGGGATGCACCCACTGGTTGAGCGCCATGCCAGGCTCGGGGGGATCCGCACCGCGCGGGGCTGGCGGGGGCTCGGCTGCTATGCTGTTGAAGCCGTCCTCCAGGCGGACGCGCACCGCCGACTTGGCCCGCACCTCGCTCGCGCCCTCCACGTTCTCCTTGCCGGCGCCGTCGGGCGCTTTGGGCCGGAATGCGCCGGCGCCCGGCGTCTTCTCGGCGGCGCGGGGCGCGCCCGCCTCGCTCAGCAGCATCATGCGCAGCTCCTGGAAGTCGATGTGGCCCAGGCACTGGTTGGCGTCCGCGAAGCCACCATCGGCCAGCGCAGGCGGCACAGCACCGGGTACACGGGCGGCGCGACTCCGCCGCCGCGCCCACGGCCGCAGCGAAGCCCCCCGCCGCTGCGCCCGGCGCCGCCGACGCCAGGAAGCAAGAGTTGACGCGCGTCTCCAGCTCGCCGGCGGCCTCCGCCGCCTCCATGTGCGAGTAGAGGATGTGCTGCAGCTGCGTGTACTCGATATCCGTCATCTCCACAAGGCTCAGGTCGCTGGTCCTGAAACTCAGCCCCGCCTCGCCGAGCGCCGCGTCCGCGCCCTCGGGGCCCGCCGGCCCGCCCGCCTGCGGCGGCTCCTGCTGCCCGGGGCCCGACATGCCTGCGACAAAGGCGTGTGGCGCGCGGGCGGGCCGGCTGGGCCAGGCCTGGGGGTCGGGTACGCAGAAACCGACGGCCGCGGCGGGCCTGCGCCGCCCACCCGCACGCAATGGCGGACGCTCCCCGGCCCCACCCCGCACCGCCCCGCACCGCCCGGAGGCCCCACCCCGAGGGCGGGCCACACCCATCGCCCGCCCCGCCCTCGCCGCGGCGCCCCGTCCCGAGCTGCGCGCGCATGTTGGGGGCGCGGGGTGCTGGTGCCGGCGGCGCGGCGCGCGGGCCCAGGCCGTCCAAGTCCAGTGCCTGAGGGGCCAGACCACCCGGGTCGAGTGTCCGCAGGGCCGGGCCGCCCGGATCCCAATGTCCAAGGGGCCAAACGCGCGAGTCCAGTGTCCGAGGGACAGACACACCTGGGTCGAGTGTCCGCGGGGCCGCCCGGGGGCTGGCCGGGTATCAGGGCGCATGCAAGAGACACCTCTCTAGGTAACGTTTCACCACGAGTCCACGTATCCACGGGGTGCCCTTTGGTCCCCCCCTTCTCGGGACACGAGGCCTGCAGTAAGCCCGAACAGTAGACAGGTGAGACAGCGGCCCCAAATACAGGTGTGACAAGGCAGGCTGTACGGAGGTGAAAACTCAAGCAGGTAAATCAATACACGTGGTGCACGGTTCCTCCTAGAACCGGCAGGGCTCGTGTAATCAATGCACTGGACAAACACTGGCCACTGATGAGCTGGAATGCACATGCCATGTGGGTCCATCCTTTTAAAGTGCGCTCTTCGGGCTTCCCTGGTGGCGCAGTGGTTGAGGGCCCGCCTGCCGATGCAGGGGACGCGGGTTCGTGCCCCGGTCCGGGAGGATCCCGCATGCCGCGGAGCGGCTGGGCCCGTGGGCCATGGCCGCTGGGCCTGTGCGTCCGGAGCCTGTGCTCCGCAGCGGGAGAGGAAACAGCAGTGAGAGGCCCGCGTACCGCCAAAAATAAATACATAAATAAATAAAGTGCGCTCTTCAGTGGTAGTGTGTTCACATGCCATCACCACAACCAGTTTTCGAACATTTTCATCACCCCAAAGAATCCCATACCCATTAGCACTTCCTCAACACTAACCTTCTTTTTGTCCCTATGGGTTTGCCAACCCTGGGTACGTCCTATAAATGGTATCATAGAATAGGTGGTCTTTAGAAGAATTATTTTTGCAGGCTCAAAATGATCACTGTACCCACCTCTCACCCTTACCCCCATCTCAACCAGTGGCTGTTTTCTGTATGGGAACCACGTGCTTTAAAGAAAGGCCTGTGATTTAGGCACAGTTTTCTTCCATCAGGCTCTGAATCGCTCATTCTGTCAGAGCTCAGACATCTATGGAGTGCTATTCATTTCTTCTGCAGTATCTTTTCTTTGAACAATGTAAGATCATCCTGCACTTCCCTGGAGGACCAGTGGTTAAGACTCCGTGCTTCCACTGCAGGGGGTGCAGGTTCAATCCCTGGTAGGGGAACGAAGATCTCACATGCCACGTGGCACAGCCAAAAATCTTTCAAAAAAAAAGGAAAAAGACAAAATATATATAAATTTGCTTGTCGTTTTGTCGACTTAATATGTCCCCAGTAGGATAATGATGGACCACTTACTCAAGAAAAGGTATTAGGTGGGGGGGGGGGGGGAAGAGCACTTTTTCTCACACCTAACATAAAAATTAGTTTCAGATCATCGAAATACCTACATTTAAAAAGAAAATTATACAACTACTAAATATATAGGAAGATATCGATAAAATCTTTGAGAAGATTCTAAGCGTGACATCAACACAGACCGTAATGTGCACAGGCTCGCCCTGGGGATCTTGTTTAAAAGCAGATTCTAATTCTGCAGGCCTAGGTGGGACCCGGAATGCCACCTTTCTAAGGAGGCCCCAGCTGACGTGTGTGCAGCTGATCAGTTGACCCCACTTTGAGCAGCAAAATCACGCAGTATGGTGAAATTTACAATGTTTCAAAAAGAAAAAAAAAATCAAGATTATATGCGGCTTGGTTTTTCGCTTATTGGAAATAAAGACCTTTGGCACCTACATTGTTTTCTGTGTTTCTTGATTTGGGCAGATTCCTTGCAGATAACAGTTTTTGAGCCCTCTTTTATTTAGACATGAAACGTGAGAATGATCTGGCTTTAGTGGGACTTATTTTATAAATAAAATGTGAAGAAAATATAAAACATGTTTTTTTCAAACTCTAAACGTGGCTCCAAGTGGTTCTGGTGTAGCCCTCCAGGGGTAGCCCTCCTTAGCTGAGGACCCTGGCTGTAGGGTCAGGCAGAGCCCGGCGGAGCAGGTCAGGGCGGGAGAAAAGCCCCACCTGGGCTCCCCTGAGCTAAGAACTAAACATGCAAAACAATAAATCAATGAATAAGTAAACAGCATCATGGACCGATGCGAAGGGCTGGCTTTCGAGAACAGGAGGAGCTGCTCTGTGGACAGGCCATCGTGCAGGGGGAGACCCCCAGTGGGTGGCAACGTCAGTTTAGTGGCTCCGGACTAATGGCCAGAGACCCAAGCACAGTATCCATGTGAACCTCAGGGAATGCGGGCAAGCGTCAGACATGACACGGTTGTACAAATATATGGATTCGGTGAAACCAGCAGCGCTGGATAGCAAAACCAGATAGAGAATAGAGACATTACAGGAAAATAAAACTACAAAGCAATATTGGACATGAACAGATAGGCAGACATTCTTAACAAAAACTTAGCAAATTGAATCCAAAAGATTTCTTAAAAGGAATAACTCATCGTAACCAAGTGGTGTTTATTCCAGGGATGCAAGTTTTGTTTACATTGGAAAACCAACCAATGTAAATTACTATATTCATAGAGCAAAGTGAAAAACCATATGATTACCTGAAAAATGAAAAAAAAACAAGAAGTGGTGGCAAATCTAACATCCATTCCCAATAAAAATTCGGCAAACCAAGCATGGAGGGCAAGTTCCTCAACCTGATAAAGGGCGTACATGAAATTACCACACTTCACATCATACTTAAATGGCAAAAGACAGAATGTTTCCCTCTCGATGAGGAAAAAGGAAAGATACCCACTGTCGCCACTTCTGTTCAGCCTTGTGCTGGAGGGTCTACTCGGCCTGGCAGGGCAAGAGAAAGAAGAGCATGCAGGTGGGAAGACGAGAAGTGGAACTGTCTATTTTCTCCCTAGGCAGCACGATGACCTAGGGAGAAACTCCTACAGAACCGACACAAAAACCAGTGAGTTCAGCGAGGTCGCAGAGCATAACAACATCCTAATACCAGTCATGTTCCTATACAATAGCGGTGGACATGCAGACCCTGCAATTAAAGTACAGTAGCACCTACCATCACTCAAGCGCACACCGAGGTGTGAGTTTAACAGAATACATATAGGACATGCATGTTGAATAGCATACGGGGTGCTTTCACTGCCCTAAATATCCCCTGTGCTCTGCCTACCCATCCCTCTGCCCCTTTGCCCCCTGGCAGCTACCGATCCTCTTACTGTCTCCATAGTTCTGCCTTTTCCAGAGTGTCATAGAGGTGGCATCATGAGGCCTTTTCTGATTGGCTTCTTTCACTTAGTTAAATGCATTTCAGGTTCTGTGTCTTTTTGTGGTTTGATAGCTGATTTCACTTAGTGCTGAATCATATTCCATTGTCTGTGTGGGACACCGTTTATTTATCCGTCACCTGCTGAAGGACATCTTGGTTGCTTCCAAGTTTTGGCAACTATGAATACAGCTGCTGTAAACATCTGTGTGCAGGCTTTTGTGTGGACATGGGTTATCTCTCCTTTGGGTAGGTACCAGGGAGTGTGCTCCTGGAGCGTATGGTAAGCGGATGCTTCGTTTTGTAAGAAATAATCAAACCATCTTCCAAAGAGGCTGCACCATTCTGAATTCCCACTGGCGTGAACGAGAGCTCCTGTCATTCCACATCCCCAGCCCCATCTGGTGTTGTCAGCGTTGCATGCTTTGGGCAGTCTACGAGGTGTGCTTTTCGGCCTTTTGAAGACTCAGTTACTGTGCCGGCTAGGTGGCCACCCCGTGCGGGCCAGGGCGGGGGCGATGTCTCCCGGGACACGGTCTGGGCTCCGCAACCAGTGGTGCTCTTGCTCCAGGATTGCTGGATCTGGAATCAAGGGGTGCGAATGGGGTGGCCCCTTTCCCTATTACCTCTCCTGATGCCCCGCAGAATCTGTGCTTCCTGTCCTGTGACTCTCGGTTCTAGAGGGCTCAGTCCCGAGGGGAAGAGAGCTTCCTTGCGGGGACGCAGTGAGGCTTCTTGGGGCCGTCGCTGGAGGCTGTGGCCTGGCCACTTGGGACTCTTCAGGCGCAAAGCAGGGGTGGCAGGGCCCGACTGTGCAGGTTGAGGAGCCGGAGAACCCAGGTCCTCTTCGTCCTCCAGGCCGGTGGACCGCCACAGCGATGCCCTCGGGCCCGACGGCTGAGGCTCAGGCCCGTTAGAAACAAAGGTTTGGGTCACCCACCAGGCCACGAACCCCCAGCAGCTGCTCGGGGCCCCAGGGAGCGTGGACGGGTTCATGGAGGAGGGTCATGGAGTGACGTCTGTGACAGCCGCCCCTCGTCCTGCCTCTGATGGAAACGTGCCTGCGTTTTTATCCACCGCACGCTTTTGTTTTCTCCTCCTTGCTCGTCCCTGGTCGAGTAGGATGCGATGAGAATGGCCGACCTTATTCCCATGGTCTGCAGGACCGGGCAGCCCACCGAGAAGTGACGGGAGGTCCAGTCCCCTCTTCTGGGGGCGGGGCAGTGGCGATGGGGGCGTCGCGTTGGGTGGGAGGTGAGTTTGTGCCTGTCTTCCTTTAGGAATTTGGCTCAAAGGGCGGCTGTAAGTAAGGCATGCAGGCGCGCGGGGGCCGAGATGATGGGCGCGGGGCGGCTAACCAGGCCCCTTTTCTTAGAAGCCCCTCTGCTGCGTGTTCGCGGTTGAGGGGATCAGCAGAGACAGTTCTGCACGAGATCTGGAGACCAGAAGGGAAGCAACAGCCACACCGATATTTCAACTCGGACGGTCGACCTGGGGTCACACGCGTAGCATTCGCCTTGTTGGGGGCAGTGTCCCCACTGGCCATGCCACCTCCCGGGCCCGCTCAGCCTCCCTCGGGCCAGGTGTGCCTGTAACCTCTATGACAACGTGTGCCAGCTTCTCAGGCCGGCTGTCCGCACCGTCCAGGCTGGAGGTAGAGAGAAACACGTGAGAGGGGCTAGTCCATCCTCGTGGGGCCCGGCCTGGCCTCACCTCGCCCTCCACGCCCTCCCCTCTGCCCGTCCTTCCCGTCCAGCTCTGCCCGCAGCAGCTCCCACAGCTGGGGCTAAGCCTGCAGACCAAGCCCTGATGCGTCCCCCCATCCCTGTCTTCCTCTTCTCTCCCTCCCTCTCCTCTTCTCTCTGTCTCTCTCTGATCCAGATAACGAAGAGACGGTGAAACCCACGGCACTGGCGTCTCTAAACCATTTGCTGCGCATCGTGTTATTGCTGTGATTTGTGAGTTTTGTTCGCTCCTTAAGGAGTAAAAGAATCGGAGAAACCTTTGTTAGAGATGTGATTTCAATCAGCGGCTTAGGAGAATGCGATAAAATACCTTTGTGACCGATTTCTAAATATTTGGAAAAATTGTTCAGTATTTAATTTGGTGTTTAAGTGTTCGATATTGTGCTTAAATATCTCTAAAAGTATTGTTTAATAGATTTATAGGACTGAGAAATAGGACATTGAACAAAATACAAGTTTCCTGCTGCTTGCTCGAAAGTTCCTCAGCTAATAAAGTATTGATTAATCACACACACACACACACACACATACGCACACGCACACGCAACGCACAGAAGGAAAGACAAACTAAAGGAAAGTTTGAGCAACTGCTTTTGAACTTCAAAGGAAATTAACGTGAGTTTGAGCTCGCGGGGTCAAGAGATGAACACTCCAGTGACGAGGGGCAGGGCAGCAGGAGTCAGAGGCCAGCAGAGGCAGGGAAGGGTCGAGTCTTCAGTTAAAACTGCAAAATCACAACACAGTAAGAGCAGCAAGTGGTGGAGCCTGTGCTGGAGAGAATCGGGTCCGAATGCCCAGCAGGGCGGAGGGATTCCAGGACTGGCCTAGAATAAGGCACGATGCAGCAGGACGCCAGAGCCAGGGATGCACAGGGCCGTCCTGACGGGGATGATAGCGTGGCTGAGAAAAGCAGCGGCAGAGGGACCCGAGGCCGCTGCATGGGGCTCCTCTCCTTCCCTCTGCCCTCCTCCTCCCTCCCCACTCCTTGTTTTCCAAACAAAAGGAAAGCTTTCCTTTACCACTTGATTACACGGGTGGGGATCTTTTCTGAAAACCAAGAGTGCGCCACTACAGATGAAAGGTGCACATTGTCCAGGGAGAGAAGCGTGACCGCGGCCGGTTCGCCTTCCACACTTGAGCTGCTTTCTTTTCTTCCTGACACGTGTGGGTGTGCCAGTGTGTGAACACGGGTGTGCGTATCCGTGTGCATGTGTGTGCACGGGGGCTGGGGCTTATCCCTGGGAGCTGCCAGCCCAGCACTTGGTCTCCCTGTGCGTCTGGGTGTTGCTCACGGTCAAAGTCACAAGTGCAAACAGCTGTGCCTGCAGCGCTGCCATCGGACAGGACGCCCCCGTCCCCCAGATGCCTCCCTCGTGCTGCCCCTTAGAGGCCCCCCCACCCCACCCTGTCTGCAACCTGCCCCCTCCAGCAGGTCCCTCAGGGGGTCCTGCAGCCAGTGGCCTTGGTCTGGGGCCTCTCTTACTGGATGCACTTCCCTCCTCCCCGTGGCTGGGCCACGATCCACCCCCGTGTTGACTGAAGGGCACCTGGGTGGGTTCCTGGTGTAGGCAACTGTGAATAAATCACTCTAAGTACTTGGGTTCTCATCCCCTTGGGGTGACGTTGCCCTCACTGATGATGCGTGCTTTGGGGTGAATGTCTAGCGGTGGGTGGCCGGCTTGTGTGGAATTTAATGACAAGTCACTGATTGGAAACCCGCAGCTCTTCTCCAGGGCGGTGCCACCTTCCCTCCCCGCCACCCCGCATCCTCGCCAGCGCTTGCTACCGTCAGTTTTCTGACCCTTTACGTAAAGCGACACCCTGGGGTGGGGTCCACAGTGGCTGTATTCCTCTTCTTTTTCTCTGGCAGACCCCGATACCCTGATTTGCTGCCTGGTAGCCAGAGGTGGCCGTGTGCCAACCTGGCCAATGAGGTCAAACCAGACATTTCAAAGGGGAACAGAGGCTCTGTCGCTCCTGCTGGCTTCCTCCTATAACAGTGAGGTGGTGACGTGATGGCTGCAGGGGCAGCCTCCTTGCAAACACGAGGACAAGAGTCATGAGCTGAGGTTGGCAGAGCACGGGGGACCCTCAGTGACATTGCAAGCCGCTCCAGCCACCAGGGCTGCCTGCCCCACCCTCGTGTGAAGCTCGAAGATGGAAAAGGTCTCTGTGCTTCCTTGGTGACCCCCTCACCTGAACACCAGCAACATGGGTACAGGAAAAGTGGGCCAGAAACACCATTAAGAACAGTTGTCTCCAGATGGCGGCATTTGGGAGATCTTGATTTTCTTGGTACACCTCTTTCATTTCCCACAGTCTGGGAACACACAGGACCCCACAAATCTCCAGGGAGCCCACATTCTCTGGAAAGTAGAAGTTAGAAACTTTTGAACGATGTGAAAAATGTAAATGATGCCTTTTTTAATATACAAATATATTTATATATTTTTATTTTTGGCCGCGTTGGGTCTTCGTTGCTGCGCGCGGGCTTTCTCTAGTTGCGGAGAGTGGGGGCTACTCTTCGTTGCGGTGCGCGGGCTTCTCATTGCGGTGGCTCCTCTTGTTGCAGAGCACGGGCTCTAGGGCTCTAGAGCGCAGCCTCAGTAGTTGTGGCTCGCGGGCTTCGTTGCTCTGCGGCACATGGGATCTTCCTGGACCAGGGCTCGAACCCGTATTCCCTACATTGGCAGGTGGATTCTTTTCTTTTTTCTTTCTTTTTTTTTTTTTTTTTTTTTTGCGGTACGCGGGACTCTCACTGTTGTGGCCTCTCCCGCTGCGGAGCACAGGCTCCGGACGCGCAGGCTCAGCGGCCACAGCTCACGGGCCCAGCCGCTCCACGGCATGTGGGATCATCCCAGACCGGGGCACGAACCTATGTCCCCTGCATCGGCAGGCGGACTCTCAACCACTGTGCCACCAGGGAAGCCCGGCAGGGGGATTCTCAACCACTGAAACACGAAGGAAGTCCTAAATGATGCTCTTGATGAATACTTGATAACTTTGGGAATTGCCCTGGTTATAAGAAGTGAAGAAAAGATACAAGAATGTATAGAATCCCAATTTTGTAAAAGAAAAATAGAGGGGAAAAAAGATTAAGGGAAAAGATACAGATGACTGCCCTTGGTGACCGCTGGGTGGAAAGTGTGGGTGGTGTTGGAGGGCCTCCCCTGTCCTAAATGTCTGATGGGAAGCAGGCGTCAGAGCCATCCCAAGCCAGGAGCTCCCACCCCCACCCTGAGGGGCCTCCCCAAGCCTTGCTCAGGCCCCTTCAAGGGCACAGCCAGTTGGTCCCCGTCGCCGTGCCCTCGCCCTGCTGTCTCCCTGGCCCTGGCCCTGCTGGTGCGCCGGTGGGGAGGGTCCGGCCCCTGGGGTGTGATCCTCCCTTGGAGGCTGCTTTCATCCTCCCCGACGGTTGCCTCTGCGGAGCTGGATGGGATACGGGGCCCTGCCAGGCACCGCGGCCCTCGAGGCCTCCAGCGGGAGGGAGTCCTCATGCCAGGTTTCCGGAGAGCCAAGCTCTGCACGGCGCACCTGATTGCGTGTGAGTGACTTTGGCTAAACGGGGTCACGGGTTGGAGCCGTCAGGGCTGGTCCTGGAGGAGAGCAGGGGAAGCTGGCAGCGTGAGGACAGAGCTGCAGACGCCGCAGGAGTATATTCTCTGCAGCAGATAAAGCAGGGGTTGGGGAGGATGCAAATGTCCCAGCTGTACTCCAGGGACGGAGGATTTTAAAACTTGGGCATATTTTCCCCGACGTTTTGGGAAAACTGCTTGGACAGCAGCCTGCAGGCCGGAGGGACTCACGCGTTTTGGAGCCGGGCACCGTGCCCAGCCCTGCTCGGCGTCTATCCTGCAGGATTCGGGATTTCCTCTTGTGCAGGACCTCGCCGTAGGGCGTTCTTCCCCAAGGTCAGGCTAGCGCGGTGGGTTCTCCGTAGATGAGCGGCCACCCTCCAGGCCTCGCCTGGCCCGACGCCTTTCTGGGACGGCAGTGATGGCGGCGTCCCCCCGCGGGACCCCTGCTTTGCGGCACTTTACCCTGGTTTGTCGTGCGCTCAGCCGAGTAAACCAGACCACAAGCTACTGACTCTCCAGCCCACAGGGGTAGAGCCTGTCCTGCCCGAGGGATGTTTTCTGGCTGTCTGGGCTCACGGTGGGCATTGGGTGCACAAACGTGTTGAGAAGCTAAATGCTGGCACAAGGGCCACCACGTTGGGGCCAGTCACCGGTGGCCCTGAAGTTCAAGGGCAAGGCCCACACCTTTCTCTTCTCCTCCCAGCGGCGGCTGCTTCCCTGACCTGAAGGCACCGCATCTGCTGGTCCAGCCCCTGCCCCTTATTCCACCCGCCAAGGCGCCTGGGCCACCAGCTCTGCCTCACCCCACGCTCGTGACCAGCCCGGTGCTCCTTTAAGGCCCGAGTCAGCGGCTGGGACTTTTGGGTGCCTGCCGACCCTGTCGGTACCTTTGTCGACCGCCAGCCCCACCCCCACCCGGGCCCACGTCTCTGTCATCCCCTGACCGTGCGCTGCTCCGTCCTTCCCTTCGTGGCCTCGGGCTTCCTGCTCGACATGGGGTCCTGTGCTGGAACCATCCCGGGAACGGGGTGCATCCGGCAGGCGTCTTCAGGCCAAAGGGCACCGATGCCCACACCACGCCGACTGCCAAGAAGCGGGAGCTGAGGCATCCCTCTCCAGACCCGACTTTCCAACGCGATGCCACACGAGACAGAAAACCTTCTGTAGATGCTTATTCTACTTCAAGTAGCAAAGCTATGAAGCTCCATGTTTTAATGTACAGTGATATAATACTTGGCAATATAAAATACAATTTACAGAAATTTCTATCAAGTAAACCTAAACAAACACACTTGATTTTTTACATTTGTTGTATTTAAATTAGAAAAATTTTGTTTTACACCTAAAAAAGCCTTCACATGTCGTTAGATGTTGGAACTCGCCGCCACTTTAACGTAACCTAATGACAGGGTCTCTAACACCAATCACTCCCAATTGCTAAGTTCTCGATGTTCTCATAACTTAAACGTTTGTGCTAGAAACTGAAAAATCTGTAGTGATGTTCAATGGAACAGACTCAAAGAAAAAATGAAATTCTCTAATTTTATGTTTGCAAAAGTAACTTTATGAAAATATAAAAAAATTATCAAAGTTTCTTGTACAGTCAAATAAATGAGCAAGTTTTTTCTCTCTTTCGCACTTCAGAAGTACTTGGAAAATACACATGACGAGAAGCGGTATATATACTGTGTCTCACAGTGAAAAGCTTTCTAGTTGGCAGTTCTTAAGCTAGTATCACTATTTTCATCTCAGGCTTTACACAAATATTGTTCCGTTTCAACGACAAACATTGAGATTTGTCACCTGACAAGTACCACAGTGCAGAGCTCGTGCACCTTTCCCGGGACAGAGAACGAACCGCTCAGATGGTAAAGTTCAACAAACAAAAATGTTCCTCATTATCCAAATCAAAGAAACCTACTCCCTCCACCCACCCTGCCTTTTAAAGTACACTTAATTGCTTTCTGTTCTCACTTTCTTTAGGCTGGTAAAATTTACACCTTTCAAAATAAATTGTTCTTTAAAATTCCACAATTTCTATTCAGATGTTGCTTTTAATCCTGTTTGGGGCTGGGGGGAACATGTAAGGCGATACCTAAACACTGAGCAAAACCAAGAAATGTGTTTTTGTTTCGTGGTTGAAATTTGTATTTCAAATTTTTTCATGACAAGAGAAAGATGCACCTGTAAGTCTGGTGTTTCTCAACATTCCAGAGACGAGCCGACACAGCCATGCACAGAAACACGCGGCCGCCTGCCCCGAACCCTGTGAAGTTAGCTTCTGGAAACAGGTATCACAGATGAGAAGATGTCAGGAAAGGTATGGCTCTGAGGTCCACTAAACTCCCTTAAAATTTACAACAGTCAAGTTATGAGAAAAGATCACTTTATAATCTGAAAAGCAATATGCTCTTGTAGGTACTTTCCCATTTCAGTATATTCAAATGGACATGTTAAAGAGTTCTTAGTTTTTTGTTTTTATTTAAAAAGCGTCAGAATTGTAAAGGTGTGAAATTTGGTAAGAAGTAATCACACACAAAATTACAGTAATTTCTCAAGTCCAGAAGGTTCTGTCCTGTGCGTCAGCTCCCAGCTCTTTCCAAGACCACCTGCTTAGCACGTGAGCGCGGCTTCACGGGCGGCCCTAGGTCTGGGTGGCGGGGGCGGCGCCCCGCAGGGCCGCGGCCTTGGGGTCCCGGGGTCGCTCCGGGCTCCGACTGCGGTCCCTCCGGCGCTCCTGCTCGCGGGCCTTGTCGCCTTCGTGGTCCCTGCTGCAGGACCTCTCCCGGTCACGTCTGCGGTCGCGGGGGCAGCTCCGTCCTCGGGCCCAGTGCCACTCGCGCCGCTCGCCCCTGCCCGCGTTGCGCTCGCGGCCAGTGTCCTTGTCGCGGGGTTGGTCCCACTCTCGGCCTCGGTCCCAGTCCTGCTCGCGGCTCCAGGTCCGGCCGCGTTCCCGCTCCCATGGCTTCCCACGCTCCCGCTCGCGCCGCCGGTCCTCGAGGGCCTGGCCCAGGCGGCTGTCGCGCGGTGGGGCCTCGGGCTCCTCCGGGGCCTTGTCCCGGGGCCGCCCCTTGCAGCCTGGGCCTCTGTACTCGTGGCCCCTGCCCTCGCGGAATTCGGCCTCGGGGCCTGGGGCCGGCGCGGTGGGTGGCGCGGGCGGGTGGCTGGGCAGCTCCAGCAGCGCCCGGGGCGCCGGCTTGGCTCCGGGGGTGGCCGGGCCCTGGCAGTGGAAGTGTGGAAGCACCGATTCGCTCTTCTCGGGGAAGGGAGTGGCCCCCCGGGGACCCCCAAAGGGAAAGGCCGCCGGTGCCTTCTGGCCGGTGAACCTGGGCGGCGAGTGGACCCTCTGCTCTTCGAACCGCTGAGGCTGCCTCCCCCTGGGTCCCGGCACGGATCCAGGAGCTTGGCCCCGGGGGCCTTCAAACTGCCCAGGGTGTGGCCCCCTCGGCCCACAAAGTGGCCCGCGGGGGGGCCTCTCTGACCTCTGAACTGAGGGGGAGGAGGGCCACCTCGGGGTCCTTTAAACTGGGACAGCAGAGGCCTCCTCTGGCCCCCGAACTGCAAAGGCGCGGTACCCGCTTCCCAGGAACGGGGCCTGCTCGGGCCCCTCGCTCTGGCCAGGGGGGCCCGAGGCCTCACCGTACGGGGCCCCCGGGAACTCCCTCTTCTCCCCGTGGGGGTCCCTGCGGTCTCCAAATGGAGGCGGCCCTGCTCCCCTGGGCCCGCCCACGTGGGAAACGGATGGGCCCCTCCCATCCCTGTAGGGAGGTGGCCCGTGTGGCCCTGAGAACAAAGAAGGGATGGGCCCCTTTTGGGGCCCGAATCTGCCTGGTGGAGGCCCCCCTCTTGGCCCATCGTTATTAGAATTCTCTTCCGAGAACGGAGGGACTGGCCCCCGTGGGCCTGTGAAATTGGGGCCGTGAAGGCCCGACATCCCGAGAACGCGCGGTGCAGGCTCCCGCTGGCCTTGGAACTGGGGCAGAGGCCCCCCTTTCTCTGCTGCGGTGGGGAACGTGCCGGCCCCCTCACCCGGCCTGGGCTGTGGCTCTCTGTCTCCTTCGGTTTCAGCTGCCAGGGAGTCACGGTTTTCGGGAAACTGCGCAGTTCTCTGATCCTCATACTGGCAAGAGCCCAGAGGTTTTTCCTGACAGGCGTACACTGGACCCGAGAAAGAATCCCTTCTTCCGGGAGGGTGGAAGGTCTGGCCGTCGTGCTGCCAAGGGAAGAGGGGCTGGAAGGAGGCGCCCTGCAGCGTGGGCAGCAGCACCTTCCGGGCAGGCCTGGCCGCGCCCTCCGCGCCGGCCGTGCCCGCAGGCCCCGGGCTTTCTGTGGGCTCGCGCAGGGGGCCGTCCTGCTTGGCCGGCAGTGGGGCCTCTTCGCCCGGAGCCCACGGTGGAGGGGCTGACTCTGGCTCCGCCTGGGCTGGAAGTGGCCCCGGGGGAGCAGCGGCCCCTCCGGGCGCTACTCTGGCCGGCGGGGGCCTCGGGGCGCGGCCTCGCTCTCGTTGCTCTCCGTGGCCAGCCACCGGGCCTGGCGCGGGTCCCGGCTCAGCCGCGCCTCGGCGCTCGGGCCCGGGGCCTGGCTGCCAGCGGGGGGCGCGGCCGCCTTGGCCGCGGCCTGCGGCAGGAGCGTGGGCTTGGGCGGCGGCGGCGACATGAGCGCGTCCGACACGGAGAAGTGGGCCATGGAGGCCCTGATGGCCGCCCTCTGCTGCCTGAGCGCCTCCTCCTGCTCCTCCACCTGCTTCTGCTGCTCCTCGATCTGCTTGGTGAGCTCCTCTATCATCTGCTGCCGCTCGGCCAGGGAGGGCGCCAGCGGGCCAGGCCCGCCGTGCGCGTCCACACACATTCTGGTGGGCAGGTCGTCGACGGTCACTTTGGCTTCTTCTAGGATCGTCTCGTCCTCCGGGTCATAGGCCACCTCCTCCCGCTCAGCTGCCTCCGCGGCCTTGTCCGCGTCCTGGCGTCTCCCGCGGTCTCCGAGCTGAGTGTCCAAGGCTCTCTCAGGACCGTACTCTTCCTCGGGGTCATAGGGCCTGTCGTCTTCCTCCTCCTCCAGAGCTCTGTCTTTTGAGAGCTGACCAAACTGCTGGACAATTGGGTCCAGCAGGAGCGCCGACGGCACCCCGCCGCCGGCTTTGGCTCTCGAGTCTTGGTGGGGGGCTGGGGCCGACTCGGCAGGCTCTTCGGTGGGGGTGTCAAACGCCTTCTTCTTCCCAAAGAGAGTCTGCAGGATATATTCTAGGGGTGAAGCTGTTTTTGAAGAAGAAGTAGTGACAGAGGAAGCGGCCACCGCAACCGTCACTGACGCGGGTGATGCTGTGACAGTGTTCGTGGCTCCTGGTTTGAGCGACGACAGTATCTGTAACCCGGAAGATGAGGCCGGCGCACCTGGTGCTTCTGGAGGAGGGGATGGGGGTGGGGGAGACCCCGGGGGTGTGGTGCTGACAGCCGCGTTCCCTGGGCACAGCGGGTACTTGCGGGGCTTCTTCTCAGGGAGCAGGGCTGCTGGCATTCTGGGGTGGACGGCATCCATTTCTTCTTGTGTCTGAATACGGGGCCGCTTCTCCTGTCTTGTCTGATTCGCCAGCATTTGAAGGCCGCTGTATTTTTTGGCAGATTACTAACCCCAGTATTATGTTTGGACGCGGTGACTCAAGACCTAAAAAGCAAAACAGTTGTGCAAATTTTAGAATCGAATTGTAGCTTTTGTCCTTCAGGGGTCAACTCTGGGTGTGCAGGGCAGCGGGGGGATGGTTTCCAGAGGGAGGAGGAGGGGGAAATTCTGTGGCAAAATAGAACCAAGTGTTCGAAGACCGGCTGCAAAAGACGCAGACTGCACCGCGCACCTGCCCAGCCTGACGGGCCCACAAACCACAAAACCAAGGGCCCAATGCACACGCGCATTCGCCCAGTGCTAAAATTATTACAGATTTTCAATTATACACAACGCTAGGGTAGACGCGCGCTGGGGGAGGTGGGGAAGGCCAGCACGCACACACTCCAGGCCGTTCACCTACTGGGAAGGAAGCCTGTATGTACCAGGATGTTTTCTAAACAAACTCTTAGCTGTGTTCCTTCATTTGCCTCTTGCTACAAATCAGGAAGGCAGCACCCCCTTTCGACTTTAACTAATGAGCTGCAATATGTAAATTAAGCTATTCATACTAAAATTAAAGGTTCAATTAAGGACCAATTCTACAACTCAATGATAAGGATCAACAAAATTATACGGATCGATAGAGCACACGCCCTTCGATAAGTTCATGAGTCACTGGTGTCAAAATGACAATTGATGGGAAAAGTGATGCTGACCAAAATGCCTAAAACAAATGTTCTTGCAGGTTTAGAAAGACATTCAATGACCAGTAACTTCTCAAATGCTACCGAACGCTCAGGTCTCTGTCAACACAGGACGTGCGGCTTAAAGCCCAAAGGTGTTCAGGACAGGGGCAACAGAGGTCAGACCACACGCACAACACGCTGGGAATTTCAGAACATTGCACAGTTCTTAAAACATAATGATTTCTTAACAAATTCTTGGTCCACACATTCTGGATTGTGGTGCACTGGACCAGGAATGCTACTGTTTCTGTACGGCTCCGCTACCCTCACAGTAATAACAAACCTGGAATACCAACAGGGGAACAGAGAAGCCCACGTCACAGATCAGTAAGTTAGGGAGAAACGATAAACACGGCACCAAAATTTTGTTTCAACAGCATATTTTAAATGAATCAAATTGTATAAACTCAATTTACACATAAATCACTATTGTGTAAAAGACATTCATGCTATATATTTTTGGTTGACTCACTAAAAAAGAAAATCAGCACTGTTTTTCCTATTCTTTCTGTGATTTGAAGTTGATCACAGATAAAAGAGTTGTCCCTAGACACCCATTGTGTAGTTCTGAGCGCCTGTCACCCTTCCTAAATTCCAACAGAGATGGGGTGACATGCCGAGCACGAGGGTGGCGGATGTCCCATCCCGCCCCCGAGGAGGAGGAAGACCCGGCATGCCAGAGTGAGCTGGGCTGGCCCAGCATCCGCATGGATCGGCGAGGTACTGCTGGCCCCCCTCCCCACTGTGCTCAGCGCCTCGTTTCACAGGCTGACATTCAAGGGCTGAGGTGCCCATGAAGACACCCACTCATGATAAGAGGAATGGCTTCCAGAATGTCCTCTGCCCTTCTAATGACAGTGGTGACTCAGGGGAAGGAGGAGCTGGGCAAAGGAGGGCGTGGACACAGGAAGGCCAGGCCCACTGCACTGAGCATGGCATCCAGATGGTTCTGCTCAGATGTGAAAGATACTCTATCAAGTTCGCTTTCTAATCACAATGAATTATTTTAACTTAAAATAGTAAATCTCTCACTCGCTGTAACAGCCACTTACTGAATAATTTACAGCTCACTAGTATCCAGTCTGGGGCACAGTCAATAGCTCAACTGGCTCTCGTGGCCCTCTCTGGACCGACTCTCACCGACACGGCCCCAGAGCTGGCAGAACAGGTCCCCAGCCGAGCCACAGGCTGGAGCGTTGGCCAGCCCCGTGAGCAGGAGCAGCAGAGGAATGTGCTCGGCCACGCGGGCGGGGGCGGGGCGGGCTGGGGAGCCCTGGCTGGGGGCGTCCTCTCAGCAGCCCAGGGCCCACGACTGTCCTCACTGTCCTCAATGCAGATGGGCTATGCTACCTGTGAAGAGCTTAACCTCTAAGGTGCCAACACCAGGGCTTGCGGCATGAATCACGTTTCAGGTCAAAGATGCTGAGTGTGGAGGCTAAGGCCTGCGTTAAACCCAGGGCGATGGGGTCCTGTCCTCGGGAGGCGCGCCAGCCCTACAGCTTGCAACAGCTGTATAGGCCTCCTAACAAAAACGATACACCCCAGACTTGGCAAAATTCTCTAGACTCTACCCTTTGCGGTCACAGGCATCACAGGTGAGGGTAGGATTCAAGTACTTAACATTTACATGTGTTTCGAAAACAGTAAACTCCCTGGAGACCAGCATCTAACTAAGCAGCTACTAGTTTTAAATGCTTTCAGCTCTCAACTACTTCATCTACACACACCCGTAAGCGATCTAATAAAGCTCCAGAGTTGGAGGAGTGTTAGTTATGCATTTCCCCACTAATCTTCCCCAGGATTTGACATTTGAATTGGGCTGTTTTTGAAGCAGTCAAACCTTCTCTACTTCACCTGTGCACGTTATGGCTGCATGGAGACTTGAAATGTAACAAGCACCGTGGAGATGACTTACTCGTGGAAGAATACGATTCACTGTGCTACCGGGGTCTCGGCAGTGACCTTTAGGGAGGTGAGGGCACGTCTGGCTCCGCCCCACTCCACAACCTCACGACAGGCGCCTGGCAAGGGCACGCTGGCCACAGTCAAAGGGCTACTACCACTGGGGCGGTGGCAGGGGCAGCTTTCCCCCGAAGGCCCCATTTTCTGCCTGGGGCCCCTGTGGGCGCGCCCACTGTTGAGTGTGACCCCTGGAGAGGAAAGGGCGCCCCGAGACGGCCCAGCAGCAGTGAGCACGCTGGCTGCGTGCAGAGACAGGGCTCCCTCCGGGGGCCCGGGGCGCCCCCCCGGCTCCACACAGGGCCTCTGTCCCATGGTTACAAGCGGGGTGCTTACTTACCGACCTCCCTTTGAGGGTAGTGGTGAGGCTTATGACTCATCAAGTAGATGAGAACTAGGTGGGAGGCCACTGAACTATCATTTCCAGACAAGGGGTACTGGTCAGACTGAGCACCGGGGTGTCGGCACCCCTGCCCGACCCCCTCCAAACTGCGGGAGCAAACGTGTCCACAATGTCCCGTGTGAATGAAACGAGCCTTCCTAGCTGCATGTAGGTCCCCGAGTCTTCACGGTGAAAGAAAGGGTCAGCCCCAGACCACCCGTACAAAGAGAGAAGTGGACAAACCCAGGGACGAGGGACAGCTGAAAAGGTGTGTGTGGATTTCCTGAGCCAAGACCCAAACCAGGATCTGTGTCCGGGTGTGTCAGCAACAGGGCCGCGGGGGAAGCAGCCCCCATGCACCTTGGACGTGGCACGGCGGGAGATGAGGTTTAGTTTTAATTAATAAACCAGCTGAAAGCTGCCCAACTATCAAATGAGGCTTTTACCCCTCAATCAACCTGGCATGCTCCACTATTCAGTATTTACAGTGAACACCTTCTTATGGTCTGAGTCTGACAAGACAAAACGTCCACCTCTGCAGGGACAGAAACTGTGCTGGAGTTAGCAGCAACCATCCTCAAAGAGGACTTGGGCAGAGACCCAGCAAATACAGGGAGAAGCAGCTGCCCGCCCGCCACACTCGGCTCCCATGCAGACTTCGCCCGCTCCCACTCTTGGGTCCCTAAGACCTGAGCAAAGCCAGGGCTCCGCGTCCCAGTGAGGAGAGCGTCGTCCATCCGTCCGTCCGCCCGCCCGTGTCCAGGCGCCCCCAGCGCAGCACTGCCGCCTGCACAGCCAGAAGCACACTGGCGTCGGCTGAGGCAAAGCAAGGTGGAGACAGTCCTCCGTCACAGTGCACCTGGATGGGCACCAAGAGCTACCAAATGGTTCAAATTCAGACAAACGATGGCCAGTTTCCATGAAATATTCATTGATTTCAAAGGAGAGAGAAGCACTTTCCATTCAGCACCGTTTTTGCCTTTGATTACAACATCTGTACACAGCTACGCAGGAAGACACGCAGAAACTGAAGACGTGCTGTTATCTGACAATACTGCAAGTCACGGAAACGGTCTGCTATTCAGGAAGCAGTTAAGAGTGAGGACAGAAGGCAGACACCACGGATGGAGCCAGCCTAAGAGAATGGTCCTCTCCCGGCAGTGCCTCGGAAGGCAGGTCCCTGTCCTCTGCTCAGGGTGGTCCACACCTTAGATGCCCGAGGGCCCTCGACAGGCGCCCCCCACCCCCTCGGGAGGGCCGGGCACCCTGGCCTAGGCCCAGCGTCCCATCTGACTGCTCTTCCTTCCGTGAATAAAGCCCCTAGAATTAAAAACATATATACTAAATTAAACAAGCTGAGATTTAGAAGCCCTTCGATTGAAAAAAAAAGTCTGTAAACGTTTATGGTAAAAATTCCCGTACAATCACGTTTCCAAAACCCCTCCTACTACTTTGTTTTTTTTTTTGTTTGTTTTGTTTTAGTTTTTTTTTTTTTTTTCTTCATTTTTTTTTTTTTTATTTTACAAATTTAATCAGTTATACATATACATATGTTCCCATATCCCCTCCCTTTTGCGTCTCCCTCCCACCCTCCCTATCCCACCCCTCCAGGCGATCACAAAGAACCGAGCTGATCTCCCTGTGCTATGCGGCTGCTTCCCACTAGCTATCTACCTTACATTTGGTAGTGTATATATGTCCATGCCGCTCTTTCACTTTGTCACAGCTTACCCTTCCCCCTCCCCATATCCTCAAGTCCATGCTCTAGTAGGTCTGTGTCTTTATTCCTGTCTTACCCCTATGTTCTTGATGACATTTTTTTCTTAAATTCCATATATATGTGTCAGCATACAGTATTTGTCTTTCTCTTTCTGACTTACTTCACTCTGTATGACAGACTCTAGGTCCATCCACCTCATTACAAATAGCTCAATTTCATTTCTTTTTATGGCTGAGTAATATTCCATTGTATATATGTGCCACATCTTCTTTATCCATTCATCCGATGATGGACACTTAGGTTGTTTCCATCTCCGGGCTATTGTAAATAGGGCTGCTATGAACATTTTGGTACATGTCTCTTTTTGAATTATGGTTTTCTCAGGGTATATGCCCAGTAGTGGGATTGCTGGGTCATATGGTAGTTCTATTTGTAGTTTTTTAAGGAACCTCCATACTGTTCTCCATAGTGGCTGTACCAATTCACATTCCCACCAGCAGTGCAAGAGTGTTCCCTTTTTTCCACACCCTCTCCAGCATTTATTGTTTCTAGATTTTTTGATGATGGCCATTCTGACTGGTGTGAGATGATATCTCATTGTAGTTTTGATATGCATTTCTCTAATGAGTAAAGATGTTGAGCATCCTTTCATGTGTTTGTTGGCAGTCTGTATATCTTCTGTGGAAAAATGTCTATTTAGGTCTTCTGCCCATTTTTGGATTGGGTTGTTTGTTTTTTTGCTATTGAGCTGCATGAGCTGCTTATAAATTTTGCAGATTAATCCTTTGTCAGTTGCTTCATTTGCAAATATTTTCTCCCATTCTGAGGGTTGTCTTTTGGTCTTGTTTATGGTTTCCTTTGCTGTGCAAAAGCTTTGAAGTTTCATTAGGTCCCATGTGTTTATTTTTGTCTTTATTTCCATTTCTCTAGGAGGTGGGTCAAAAAGGATCTTGCTGTGATTTATGTCATAGAGTGTTCTGCCTATGTTTTCCTCTAGGAGTTTGATAGTGTCTGGCCTTACATTTAGGTCTTTAATCCATTTTGAGCTTATTTTTGTGTATGGTGTTAGGGAGTGATCTAATCTCATACTTTTACATGTCCCTGTCCAGTTTTCCCAGCACCACTTATTGAAGAGACTGTCCTTTCTCCACTGTACATTCCTGCCTCCTTTATCAAAGATAAGGTGACCATATGTCCGTGGGTTTATCTCTGGGCTTTCTATCCTGTTCCATTGATCTATCTTTCTGTTTTTGTGCCAGTACCATACTGTCTTGATTACTGTAGCTTTGTAGTATAGTCTGAAGTCAGGGAGCCTGATTCCTCCAGCTCCATTTTTTGTTCTCAAGATTGCTTTGGCTATTCGGGGTCTTTTGTGTTTCCATACAAATTGTGAAATTTTTTGTTCTAGTTCTGTGAAAAATGCCATTGGTAGTTTGATAGGGATTGCATTGAATCTGTAGATTGCTTTGGGTAGTAGAGTCATTTTCACAATGTTGATTCTTCCAATCCAAGAACATGGTACATCTCTCCATCTATTTGTATCATCTTTAATTTCTTTCATCAGTGTCTTATAATTTTCTGCATACAGGTCTTTTGTCTCCTTAGGTAGGTTTATTCCTAGATATTTTATTCTTTTTGTTGCAATGGTAAATGGGAGTGTTTCCTTGATTTCACTTTCAGATTTTTCATCATTAGTATATAGGAATGCCAGAGATTTCTGTGCATTAATTTTGTATCCTGCAACTTTACCAAATTCATTGATTAGCTCTAGTAGTTTTCTGGTAGCATCTTTAGGATTCTCTATGTATAGTATCATGTCATCTGCAAACAGTGACAGCTTTACTTCTTCTTTTCCCATTTGGATTCCTTTTATTTCCTTTTCTTCTCTGATTGCTGTGGCTAAAACTTCCAAAACTATGTTGAATAAGAGTGGTGAGAGTGGGCAACCTTGTCTTGTTCCTGATCTTAGTGGAAATGGTTTCAGTTTTTCACCATTGAGGACGATGCTGGCTGTGGGTTTGTCATATATGGCCTTTATTATGTTGAGGAAAGTTCCCTCTATGCCTACTTTCTGCAGGGTTTTTATCATAAATGGGTGTTGAATTTTGTCAAAAGCTTTCTCTGCATCTATTGAGATGATCATATGGTTTTTCTCCTTCAGTTTGTTAATATGGTGTATCACATTGATTGATTTGCGTATATTGAAGAATCCTTGCATTCCTGGAATAAACCCCACTTGATCATGGTGTATGATCCTTTTAATGTGCTGTTGGATTCTGTTTGCTAGTATTTTGTTGAGGATTTTTGCATCTATGTTCATCAGTGATATTGGCCTGTAGTTTTCTTTCTTTGTGACATCCTTGTCTGGTTTTGGTATCAAGGTGATGGTGGCCTCGTAGAATGAGTTTGGGAGTGTTCCTCCCTCTGCTATATTTTGGAAGAGTTTGAGAAGCATAGGTGTTAGCTCTTCTCTAAATGCTTGATAGAATTCGCCTGTGAAGCCATCTGGTCCTGGGCTTTTGTTTGTTGGAAGATTTTTAATCACAGTTTCAATTTCAGTGCTTGTGATTGGTCTGTTCATATTTTCTATTTCTTCCTGATTCAGTCTTGGCAGGTTGTGCATTTCTAAGAATTTGTCCATTTCTTCCAGGTTGTCCATTTTATTGGCATAGAGTTGCTTATAGTAATCTCTCATGATCTTTTGTATTTCTGCAGTGTCAGTTGTTACTTCTCCTTTTTCATTTCTAATTCTATTGATTTGAGTCTTCTCCCTTTTTTTCTTGATGAGTCTGGCTAATGGTTTATCAATTTTGTTTATCTTCTCAAAGAACCAGCTTTTAGTTTTATTGATCTTTGCCATCGTTTCCTTCATTTCTTTTTCATTTATTTCTGATCTGATTTTTATGATTTCTTTCCTTCTGCTAACTTTGGGATGTTTTTGTTCTTCTTTCTCTAATTGCTTTAGGTGCAAGGTTAGGTTGTTTATTCGAGATATTTCCTGTTTCTTAAGGTGGGATTGTATTGCCATAAACTTCCCTCTTAGAACTGCTTTTGCTGCATCCCATAGGTTGTGGGTCGTCGTGTCTCCATTGTCATTTGTTTCTAGGTATTTTTTAATTTCCTCTTTGATTTCTTCAGTGATCACTTCGTTATTAAGTAGTGTATTGTTTAGCCTCCATGTGTTTGTATGTTTTACAGCTCTTTTCCTGTAATTGATATCTAGTCTCATAGCATTGTGGTCGGAAAAGATACTTGATACAATTTCAATTTTCTTAAATTTACCAAGGCTTGATTTGTGACCCAAGATATGATCTATCCTGGAGAATGTTCCATGAGCACTTGAGAAAAATGTGTATTCTGTTGTTTTTGGATGGAATGTCCTATAAATATCAATTAAGTCCATCTTGTTTAATGTATCATTTAAAGCTTGTGTTTCCTTATTTATTTTCATTTTGGATGACCTGTCCATTGGTGAAAGTGGGGTGTTAAAGTCCCCTACTATGATTGTGTTACTGTCGATTTCTCCTTTTATGGCTGTTAATATTTCCCTTATGTATTGAGGTGCTCCTATGTTTGGTGCATAAATATTTACAATTGTTATATCTTCTTCTTGGATTGATCCCTTGATCATTATGTAGTGTCCTTCTTTGTCTCTTCTAGTAGTCTTTATTTTAAAGTCTATTTTGTCTGATATGAGAATTGCTACTCCAGCTTTCTTTTGGTTTCCATTTGCATGGAATATCTTTTTCCATCCCCTTACTTTCAGTCTGTATGTATCTCTAGGTCTGAAGTGGGTCTCTTGTAGACAGCATATATCCATTTTTGTATCCATTCAGCCAGTCTGTGTCTTTTGGTGGGAGCATTTAGTCCATTTACATTTAAGGTAATTATTGATATGTATGTTCCTATTCCCATTTTCTTAATTGTTTTGGGTTCGTTATTGTAGTTCTTTTCCTTCTGTTGTGTTTCTTGCCTAGAGAAGTTCCTTTAGCATTTGTTGTAAAGCTGGTTTGGTGGTGCTGAACTCTCTCAGATTTTGCTTGTCTGTAAAGGTTTTAATTTCTCCATCAAATCTGAATGAGATCCTTGCTGGGTAGAGTAATCTTGGTTGCAGGTTTTTCTCCTTCATCACTTTAAGTATGTCCTGCCACTCCCTTCTGGCTTGTAGAGTTTCTGCTGAGAGATCAGCTGTTATCCTGATGGGGATTCCCTTGTGTGTTATTTGTTGTTTTTGCCTTGCTGCTTTTAATATGATTTCTTTGTGTTTAATTTTTGACAGTTTGATTAATATGTGTCTTGGTGTATTTCTCCTTGTATTTATTCTGTATGGGACTCTCTGTGCCTCCTGGACTTGATTAACTATTTCCTTTCCCATATTAGGGAAGTTTTCAACTATAATCTCTTCAAATATTTTCTCAGTCCCTTTCTTTTTCTCTTCTTCTTCTGGAACCCCTATAATTCGAATGTTGGTGCGTTTAATGTTGTCCCAGAGGTCTCTGAGACTGTCCTCTGTTCTTTTCATTCTTTTTTCTTTATTTTGCTGTGCAGCAGTTATTTCCACTATTTTATCTTCCACCTCACTTATCCGTTCTTCTGCCTCAGTTATTCTGCTATTGATCCCATCTAGAGTATTTTTTATTTCATTTATTGTGTTTTTAATCGATGCTTGATTCGTCTTTAGTTCTTCTAGGTCCTTGTTAACTGTTTCTTGCATTTTGTCTATTCTATTTCCAAGATTTTGGATCATCTTTACCATCATTATTCTGAATTCTTTTTCAGATAGACTGCCTATTACCTCTTCATTTGTTAGGTCTGGTGGGTTTTTATCTTGCTCCTTCTCCTGCTGTGTGTTTTTCTGTCTTCTCATTTTGCTTATGTTACTGTGTTTGGGGTCTCCTCTTTGCAGGCTGCAGGTTCGTAGTTCCCGTTGTTTTTGGTGTCTGTCCCCAGTGGCTAAGGTTGGTTTAGTGGGTTGTGTAGGCTTCTTGGTGGAGGGGACTACTGCCTGTGTTCTGGTGGATGAGGCTGGATCTTGTCTTTCTGGTGGGCAGGTCCACGTCTGGTGGTGTGTTTTGGGGTGTTTGCGGACTTTTTATGATTTGAGGCAGCCTCTCTGCTAATGGGTGGTGTTGTGTTCCTGTCTTGCTAGTTGTTTGGCATAGGGTGTCCAGCACTGTAGCTTGCTGGTCGTTGAGTGAAGCTGGGTGCTGGTGTTGAGATGGAGATCTCTGGAAGATTTTCGCCGTTTGATATTATGTGGAGCTGGGAGGTCTCTTGTGGACCAGTGTTCTGAAGTTCGCTCTCCCACCTCAGAGGCACAGCACTGACTCCTGGCTCCTCAATTTGGGATGATCTGTTGTCTATTCATGTATTCCACAGATGCAGGGTACATGAAGTTGATTGTGGAGCTTTAATCCGCTGCTTCTGAGGCTGCTGGGAGAGGTTTCCCTTTCTCTTCTTTGTTCTCACAGCTCCTGGGTCTCAGCTTTGGATTTGGCCCCGCCTCTGCGTGTAGGTCGCCGGAGGGCGTCTGTTCTTCGCTCAGACAGGACAGGGTTAAAGGAGCAGCCTCTTCGGGGACTCTGGCTCACTCAGGCCGGGCGGGAGGGAGGGGCACAGAGTGCGGGGCGAGCCTGCAGCGGCAAAGGTCGGCGTGACGTTGCACCAGCCCGAGGCGCGCCGTGCGTTCTCCCAGGGAAGCCGCCCCTGGATCCCGGGACCCCGGCAGTGGCAGGCTGCACAGGCTCCCGGAAGGGCGGTGTGGACAGTGTCCTGCGCTCGCACACAGGCTTCTTGGCGGCGGCAGCAGCAGCCCCAGCGTCCCACGCCCGTCTCTGGGCTCCGCGCTTTCAGCCGCGACTCGCGCCCGTCTCTGGAGCTCCTTTACGCGGTGCTCTTAATCCCCTCTCCTCGCGCACCAGGAAACCAAGAGGGAAGAAAAAGTCTCCTGCCTCTTCGGCAGCTCCAGAGTTTTCCCGGACTCCCTCCCGGCTAGCTGTGGCACATTAGCCCCCTTCAGGCTGAGTTCTTGCCGCCAGTCCCAGCCCTCTCCCTGCGCTCTGACCGAAGCCCGAGCCTCAGCTCCAGCGCCGCTCGCCCTGGCGGGGGAGCAAACAAGCCTCTCGGGCTGGTGAGTGCGGCTCGGCACCGCTCCTCTGTGCGGGAATCTCTCTGCTTTGCCCTACCCAGGTATGTGGGGAGTTTCTTGCCTTTTGGGAGGTCTTGGGTCTTCTGCCAGCGTTCAGTAGGTGTTCTGTAGGAGTTGTTGCACGTGTAGCTGTATTTCTGGTGTCCTACTTTGTTTTAATGAAACATTCGTTCTCTATTGTGGATGAACACCTACAGGCTTTTGAGCATCCCCTTCAGGAAGTGACAGCCTGGGCAATGCAGGTGGAGGAGTGATGTCCACTCCGCTGGTCATCAAGTGTGGTCACTTAGCAGATGAGGTGGGCGCCCTGCCCAGCCTTCCTTGTCCCCGTGTCACCCCGGAACACCCAGCGCGGCCCCCTCCCTCTGCCAGCCGGGCCCCAACCCAGCACTGCACCAGCTCCCGCCGCGGCTCCGACTGGGGCTTTCCTCGGTGGCCCCCGCGCCCCTGCCTCCTCACCACGCCTGACCTCGTCCACCTCTGCCCCCCTCAGGGTCTGTCTGTGGCCCCGAACCTGGCAGCCCCCTGCTCGTGTGACCAGGTGCACCGGGACGGTGTCAGGCAAGAAGACCCCATCGCGGGCTCTGCAGGTGGAGCCGTGAGAGGGGCTCCAACACGGGTGAAACAGGGCTTCGTCACCTCCCAGGTCCCGCTGCTACAGACGCACAGAGTGTGCGTGTCACAGGATCTACGCTCACACTAGGCCCCGCACAGGCTTCCGCCCTTGTGACTGACCGGAGGCTCTTCACGGTATCGGAAAGTCGGCTTCACCACCGTCACCGCTGCGTCAGGAACACGGCGTCCAGGGAGCCGGCCGGCGCCCCAGGAGCTGCCCGCCAAGAACCTCGGCCACAGCCCTCCCTGCTGCCCGTCAGGCGGCACGGCTTTAGCGCGAGGAGTGGGACAGCCCCCCGGAGAGCTTGGCTTCTAACGTGTTTGGCACTGAGACAGTTCCGTGTGTTGTGTCAGGGGACACGAGCCCTGCGGTCACGGGGACCGACCAGGACGCTGGGCCCAGCCGCAGAGCCGCCGGGGCACGTAAGTGCCTGGCCGCGGCAGGGCCGCTGGCCATGGACATGGAGGCCTCGGGCACGGGCGTAGCTACTGCCTGTAGAAGCAGGTGCTTCAAGAGCCATCACCGTAGGTTACACTCAGCATCTTTTAGGCTTAGCCGTTTTGGGGGCGCCATGGACAAGGAGACACTCCCATTTAGGCGAGACTTAAGTCCCGTCAACTTCTCAGGGTTAAGGGGAGTTGGGTCCCCAGAGACCACGCCCCCCTTGGAATCACCCTTAGCTCCCTTGAGAAGCCTGAACTTTCTTTCTGGTCAGCCTGCAAATAATTCTTTAGAAGCAGCACTTTCTAAGGAATGAGTGAACAGAAAGTGGTCTGCCAAAGACAAGAATTCGAGCAGCAGATTTCAAAGTGACTATTTCTAGAACTAGCTCCTGTCTCTCAACGCTAGTTTTCGTTTCTCCTCAAAACGAATGCCTGCAGCGAAGAGGCTCTGCCTGACGCCTGCAAGGAGCCGAGCCCGCAGGCCAGGCCCAGGCCCCGCCCTCCCAGCACTGCCCAGCCCCTGCCAGCAACACCCTGCTCATGCCAGGCGGGCGGGCTCCGGACAGGGTTGTCCCTCTTCACAGGACTTTTCTAAGACAATGCACACCTTCCTCAGGGGACCTCCCGTGCCACCCTCCACTATCCGCTGCTTCACCCCTGTTCCCAAGTTCCGCTGCCAAAGGCCAGGTCTAGGTGAGGCACGCAGCTCGCTGGGACGGACTCCGCAGGGCGTGGGGGGGACGTGTGGGCGGAAGCCTGGGGCCTACCTGGTCCCTCAAAGGGCAGGAGTTTGGAGGGGACGGGGTCCGCGGCGCTCAGCGGGATCAGGTAGAAGTCCTTGACGTGCCTGCTGTTGTTTACCACGACGCCGAAGCGGCCGCGGCTACTGAAATAGGAGTACAGAGAGATGTAGGCCACCTCCTCCTCCTCCGTCGCGGGGTGGAAGCGGATCAGACACAGCTCCTGCAACAAACAGAGGGCGGGGAGCATTGACCTGCGGCCACTCGGAAAGGCAGCCCCTTCTCCTTGCACCTAAGCCCCAAAAGCAGGAGGGAAGCGAGGAGAGAAGCGACCAGCCCTGATTCTGACTGTCCCAGCCCTGCTGCCCAACACATCAGAACAATGAGCTGCTCAAGAGGACACAGGCCCGAGTCTCAAGACTGCTGGGTTTGATCTTGGTTTCGGAGGACCTGCTTTAAAACTACTTAGCCCCACTGTCCTCAACACAGAGCCCACCTCCTGGGGCTCTCGTACTGATGGGGTACTCTGTGTGCAGGGCCAGTCTGGGGCAGCGTCTGACACAGAGCTAAGTGACCACTAAGCGTGCGATGAGCTGCCCGCACCTCCGAAACGGGAGGGCTGAACTAGACCAGGGTCGTAACCCTTCTGTGACCCCAGTGAAAACCAGAGCCCCTCCCCCAAAGAGCACTGCACACGCAGACACACAGCTGCGTCCGCATCTCAGCGGTTCAGACTCCAGCCCAGCCGCCTCCCCCGATCTCTCCTCCATCAGCTCAGACAACAAGGGACACAGCATCTGTATTTCTAACTCTGAACCGCACATGCGCTTTCACAAAGCTTCCACCGTCGTGCTACTCAGACCCCCCTTCACAGGTTAGCCAGCTGTCAACTTCAACGTCCACCTGCAAACATCTCACCAACTAGAGACAGTTCAAGTAGCAAGGCGCAAGACGAGACGTCAAAGAAAGAGCCGTGTGTAAACAAACCCCTTCTTCCTTGGGTGCAGAGGTTAGACTGTGGGCAGGTACCTTAGACACCGAAGACCTGAGTTTGCCGACGTAATCCCAGACTGTCTTCGGGGCAATCCGTCCGCCGATGTGAATTGTGTCGGGCAGGTCCTAAGTGAAATGAGCTCTGATTCAATGGCCGGTGGAACCGTGGCCGTCACAGAGAGACACACCCCAAACTACCCGAGATTCACAACTAAGACAACTGCAAGTATCCCAAACACAGCGGCAATAACTGTGTCAAATGTTGCTTAGTTGACTAACATCCGGGATTATGAGTGACCAAACCCAAGGGTGGTCGGAGGATAACCTTCTGCTAAATAGGATGACATTTAGCAAAGTGTGGTACTGTTGTCTTTTATGAACATACACATACAGGAAAGATCCAGGTATGTCTCAGAAGAGACTGAGCACTCTTTGTCAAGTCTGAAACGCTAGTGCTGTTTCGTTAATTTTGAAAAATAAAAGACCTGTCATGTGCACCCCTCCACACCAGGGCAGGTCACCCGTGCCTGGCCACACCTGCAGTGGGCACATGCACACCCAGCTTTGGCACAAGCTCTAGCGGAACAGAGGGAGAAGGAAGACAAGCTTCAGCTTTTTCAGAAAAGAGGGAGGGTCTGATTTCTCATTTGAATTTTCGCCACTGTCCAAACTGCGTAACCTGCTGACTCGGCCCGGCAAACCCCTATTTTGCCTTCAGAGGTGCTTGTGCGTCCAGACACTCAGCAGGAAGGTGGTCACACGCCTGACTCCAGCGCGGGATCAGAGTGCCTTTGGAAAACGCGAGCGTGCACGCACATGCACCCACACACACTTCTCTCCCTCCTGGTTCTAACCTCACTGAGATAATCAAAATATCCAGAGACAGGAAACGCCTTAGTGACAAACTTCGCTACACTCTGCATGTTAATGAATCCTTTCCAAATGGTGCTGAGTTGAGACAAAAAGAGGGTGGTATCTCCTTCTGGAGGGGACTGGGACTCCGAGATGCTGTAAAACAAAACCACAGAAAATACGTGAATCTTTCTCTGCCCAAAGAATCCCCAAGATTTATTGATTGATTGATTGATTGAACGTGTTTATAAAAGCAAAGTGAATTCCTGCAAGTTTTGATAGCTTACTTTTTCAAATTAATTACCTTCATCATAATGATATGAACATTCTGGTCAAAGAAATATAAACTATATAGGCAATAAACTGGATGGCTGTAAATTCAAATTCCAGTTTTCAACAACTATATGTCTAAGGTGATAATTAGTCATCCTAAAACTGAAGCTTTACAAAAACGCCTCTCTAAAATAGAAAATTGAGGAGAGTTGTATATCTGGGTGGATTTCAGAGCCAAACGAGTGAATCACTCATTACTGCTCCCTCCTTTGTTCATCTGAAAGAAAGGCCACAGCTCAGCTGCTCAGACCACACACACGGGGGCAGCACCTGATGCTTGGCGACAGCGGGACTGACAGGAGGTATCTGGGCTCGGGCAACGTGGACGGCTTGACCAAGATGGACTTGGGCACCGTCACGGAGGTCGGCAGAGGCTTCGGGACATCCTGTCGGGGCTCTGCTGGGTGGGCGCTGCCTGGGCGGGCTGCCGAGGGAGCCGTGCCCGTGCTCGGCCTGCCTGGTGCAGTCCTGGGGTCTCGGCCGGACACCGTGACTGTGGTGAGCACTGCGCCGCCACCAGGGCCCGGGCAGGGGGCGCCTTCCAGGGCGGAGGGCTCGGGGTGGCCGTCCGCTGGAGGCACCGGGAGGGACTTTCCCTCCACATGGGCGCGAGCAGCGCGTTCCAGGTCTGGCTCCAAGGTGTTTTCAGGCAGAGTTTCTGGGGCCGCATCCTCGGCTGAGCTGAGAGCGGGCTCGGAGGCAGAGCTGTCACGCTTGGACCTCGAGTCCTCCTTCTTGGCAGAAGTTGACCACTCTCGTCTGTGCGGAGCTGGCTCCTCTTCCGACGATGGAACCTGACCTGGAGAGCAGAAGGCAGGCCTTCGTGAGAAGTCCCACACATCCGAGAGCAAAGCCTTCCCATGGGTAGACAGACGATCACTGCTTTAAAACAACCACACTGTAAAGGTAGGGGCTCACTTCCTAAGCTTGAAGAAACGATTCTAGCCTTTCCACTGTGGAACTTGGTTCGAATGCAGCCGTCCTGAGAAGGGTCTCCACAGTCTCCCCCCAGATCGGCTCACCTGTGCAGATCTTACAGTTCTGGTCAAAGAGGTGCGTGTGGTGCTGCCCGGTCGTGTCCCGCAGCATGCCGCCGACAAGGCCCAGCAGCGGTACCGCGCTCCTCTCGGGGGCCGCCCGCACCGATTCTTGCTGTTCCTAAAGCACAAGAAGCAGAGGAGGCCATCTCTTTCCCACCCCCTCTCCAAATTAGCAGCACCCACGGAAAAAACATCTCACGTGATGAAGAACCACTGAAAACAGAGGAAGAGGACTACTGAATACAAGTACTTGAGAAGCAATACAACGACACACACTTGTGTCAGCCCCGCGTCTTGCCCGGTAATTCAGGCACCTAACAACGTCTGGAACGGGATCATCTTTGTCAATTCTCGTGAGCACTGGAAATCCTAAACGCTTACATCACAATCTGATACGGGCAGAGAATCTTCCATATCGGGAATAGTTTCCGGTTTAACGGTCGGCTTCTTAGTCTCATTATGCAAGTTAGTTCCGGACTCCATCACCTAAGATGAAAAAGACAGACAAACGTGAACCCTTAGCCCTTCTTTCCCAAGGGGACTCTCTCATGCCAATAGGCTATTCATTCACTCTGGGGTGGGGTTGGGGGCGGCGTTGGTGTCAGGCTTCTGGCATCCGCAGCCGCCTCTCCCGTCGGCACACACAGGATTTGACGATCTCTCTTTCCACAAGGAAAGCCCTTCGGAGACAAGTTCTTCTGGCTTCATTCTCACAAGTTTTGCCAAAGAGATTTCTTCACGCAGAACACGATGGAAGAGCCCCTGTAAACAAACATCTCTTGTTCACTCGTTCAAAACCCTCTAAGATACTAGAGAGGATGTGGAGGTGGGCAGCAAGGCAAGCCCCTGCCCCGCGGCAGGACGAGGGCCCAGAGCCTCCCATCGATGCTTGGAGAACAAGGGCCCTGAATTCGGGCAGCTGATCTCCAGTATCCCACCGCACTAACCCTGCTACAAAGACCACTTCACAGAAAACACAATTGACTGAAGAAGGTACAGTGTTAGGGACAAAGGTAGAAGAAATCCCTTCTGCCAGCGGGTTAACAAGGCGAAATGGAAAGTCAGAGTATGTGCCCTGCTTCTAAACACAGGCAAGAGGTCAAGAGGCCGATCCAGACAGCGTGGGCCCCGGCAGGCACACAGGCGCGCAGGTGGCAAGAACCTCAGCTGGCGAGCGCCTGGCCCCACGGGAACAGCATGCCACGCACCCGCCGCCGCAGGGGGACCCAGTGCCCTAACCCAGGCCTGGGCAGCCCCTGGCCAGGACTGCCCCCATTCCTGACGGTCGGACACGCACCTGGGTGTTGGGGTCCTTGAGGTTGAACGTGAGGCTGCGGTACTTGCTCTGGTACCGGCTGTCTGTGACTCGGAACAAGTTAAACATCTCCTTCTCGAGGTGCAGTGCAACTTTTCCTACTTCATTTTCTGTCATGATTAAGTCATCGCTGTCAGAGATTCTAGATGGAATGAAAAAAGCCCCACGGTAACTGCTGCACTTACCATGCCACATGGGATCTCAGCTCCCCAACCAGGGATGGAACCCCGGTGCCCCCTGCAGTGGAAGCGTGGAGTCTTAACCACTGGACGCCAGGGAAGTCCCACATGTGACATTTTTCTTAAACAGCAGGGCCATCGTGAAACCACCACCCTTTACGTGGAAAACTTTCCACTTTAACAGATAAGAAACAAAGTGGAACAGCCCACCTTTTCCACAAGATCTCCTTCAAGGAGCGTCGTACGTTTTGCCGAATTTGAGAATTTGGCTGTGACGAGGCGGGGCGCGCGGGGCCCAGGCGTCCCGGGGCTGGAGAGGCCAGGGGAACCCAGGTGGTCCCAGGCTTCCTGATGGCGCCCACCAAAGCAGCGGAGCTGGGGAACTTTCTGGAAGCAGACGTGGCAGCAACAGGTGCCAGCCTTGCCTGCTTGGCCGAGGGAGTGCTGCCCGAGGGGTTTGGGGCAGCCGAGAGCCACGGCCTCTTGGGGATGGTGCCCTTGAACCCCGGTGGCAACTTTTTGATGGCCGGTTTGGCTGCCGCCGCGTTTGCAAAAGGAGGGGACTTCTTTGGAAGGAGACTTCTGGGCGAGGGTTGCTTGAGGCCCCCCGAGGAGCCTGGAGGAGCCACCTTCTTCGGCACCGTCGCCACCGCCGCCTTGGCCTCTGCGCCTCTGTCCTCCTTCACGGCTGAAAGGAGAGGGGCCGCTTAGTGAGGCAGGGGTGCAGGGGACCCCACATGTGCACCCGAAACCAGCAAAGCTAATAACCAGGCATCACTGTGAGACAGATTTAAAGAGGATTTTTAAAGTAACTGTTAAATTCAGAAAAGGAGTGTAAACAGGGCTACCAGCAACATTTACGATACTGAATATACTTTGTTTCAGAGAGAAATGCTTTAGTATTAAAACCTTTACTTCAACCGATAAACCAGTAAGCTATAAAAGGCTTGATTTGAACCGTTAGCTTAGCTTGGAACTCCAAGGCCAAATTTCGCTGTATCAAGAGAAGGCATAGATTTCAAAGACCACTCGCATGGAGAGTCCCAGTGCAGTTTTTGGTGAACAGGAGCTTAGAAACTCTTTCCAGGGTGGATCAGACACATTCTCTTCGAATGCATATCCAAGCCCCACCTCGGGGGCCCTTGGGGCACTGGAAGGACTAGCGAGAGTCCACCCTGGGGTTAGGGGCTCACAGGTGCTCATCGTCCTCTTGGACAAGAGTCAACTGGACACGGTTAATAAATATATAGAATGTTGGCAGAAAACTGCAACATGGGGGGAGACCAGTGACTTTTACACTAGGAGCTCGGTGGCAGGAACGCCACCTGCGGTCATTCACGTTCCCATTCACACCCCTCTAGTAGCAGCTCGCTATTGGGTAAGACAGTAGGTTAGCACTTTTAATGCAAACAAGGGTTACAGCCCAAAGCTAAAATGAGAATCTTTATGCCAGTACTTCGCATGGACTGATTCCACTTAATCCTGTATCAGACCATCAGAATTACAGTCAGAGGCAAGCAAGGAGGTTCATCCTAAGACCAGTACCTCGGTCTTAGGGGCGAGCGGCCCAGCAGACGTCCATGGGGAGCCGTGACGGAGAGCTGGAGCGTGTTCCCAGATGGCCCCGCTCAGGCCCACCGCCCAGAACGTCTGGGACCCAGGGCAGAACGGGGTTGGGGGGGGGCAGGCAGGTCCAGGGAGCAAGCCAGGAGAGCACAGGGACACCACCTAGGGCCACGTCACACAGGACCGACGGAGAAGCCGCCTCCCCAGGCGCAGGCTTTTCTCAAACTACCCACAGCGCAATGAGCCCCCACATGCTAAACAGGAGACTTCGAGATGCTCTAGCAGCCTTCCGATTTTACGCAGGGGTTGAACACCCACCAATGCCAGTCAGCTGCCGGTGCTTCTTGCAACTGTCCTAGTGAAGCAGGGAGAAAATCTGAAGTCCGGGGAGAGAGGTGAGACCCTGTCTACAAATAAGGCCTGACCCCACAAGAGCCCCCAAGGCGTTCACAGCCTACACCCTGCGTGACCATCCTGGCGAAGGGCCGAGCGCTGCCCTCAGGACTGCCTTCCTCCAGCACTGGTCAGGCCAGTTCAGCCACAGGTGTTAAAAGCCCAGGGACCGCAAGATTTTTCCATTTCATAGTACAGGTGAAATTACCTATTTTTAGAAACTTTGCAACAGCGCTACACATATCCAAAACTTAGAACCCTGTCAGAAGGACTTCATTGTCATCAAGCAACAATCCTGACTGCAAATCTCCTATTTTCATCTCACAGAGCACCCCCCCAACCTTATGTCCCCTTGTCCACGGTGTCCCAATCACTGGCCCCACGTGTGCCGGCACCCCCGGGCTATGCTGTCCAGGCTTTCCCAAGACCACCCGCTCCCCGCTGAGCAGCACGCTTGTGCTCTACATCCACCCTGCTGGCTGTCACCCACGTCCCGTCAGCAAGTCACAGCTGTCTGACAAAGGAGGAACTGGCCACGTCATAGGAACTCAGAACTACGTTTCTACGTATATTATTCATCAGCTCAAATCCATATTCCTAAGGCGCTACCATACCTCAGTACGTGGAAACTTATCTTTACCAGCTCAGCCTCGGCTAACGGGGTCCACAGCACCTCATCTAGGCGGGGGGTGGGGGGAGAGACTGCTAGAGCTGAAGTTAAATGAAATGGACAGAGGCCCCTCTTCTTGGGGGAAGGAACGAGAGTGGAGTGGAGTGGAGCGGGACGCGGTGCCAGCTGTGACTGCCAGCAGGGGATGAAGGAACAAACCCGTCAGGATTAAAATCGAGTCCTAAAACCAGCTCACTCACTGACTGTATACAAACTTTGCTGAGATTATTTTAGTAGCACACTTTTAAGCCACTCTAAAAAGCTGGCCTAAGGTGCTTCCAGAATTCTCAATGAGGCACCCATGATGGGGCCTCAAACAAATCTTATCATGTGACATTTACATTGTTTCAAGTGAGAATTCCTGTTGACTCCGAACACATTCACTCCCTAAGATCAACGCTCCTACTGGTCTAACCAGTGTTTTGTCTCATTCAGGGAAAACAGAAGCCAGGAGCTTAATTTTAGGACATTCACAGTACAGGTGATTAAAGTAACCTGCTATCCAAGAGTGGTAACGGCAAATGAACGTACTCTATTTAAAAAGCAGGGGATGGCTTTCCTTAACCATCGTGCTGCTCTTCTAGAAGATTAGCTGCTTCTGGCTTTTAAAAGTCAACTTTCATTATCCCTCACCTGCGTCTCAGAGCGTATGTAAGTATGATTACATAAATAAAAAGTTGGTAAAATGTGGAAACTGGTGGACCCCAACAAGTCAGCTCTATCCCTCTTCTACTCTGAGGAAAAATGCTCAAAACCGAAAACAGTTGCATGTGGTCCCACCGTCAGCTGGATGCGGGTTAGCTGCTGCTGGAATGAATGGCAGTGACACCATGTCGTGCCAAAGCGACTGACAGCGACAGAAGCATTACTTCTGAGTAGAGCTAAAATCACATTTGCAAATGCTTCATCCAAATTCCCTTTTAACTGTACTGTGTGTATACATTCACAGAAGAGCAAGGCGTAACCAGCCGGCCTCGAAGCGCCAGTTCTAGAACAGGACAGCAGCCCACCCGCCCCCGGCAGAGTGGCTCCAGCAGTGGCCGGGCCCCCAGTGCTGCCGGCTCGAGGCAGGGTGACCACCTGCCCACGTGCCGGACAGAGACGGCCTCCTCGGAATGTACACCCAGTCTGGGCCATCCCGGGGGCTGCCGATGGGGCAAAGAGTGGCCCAAGTTCCAGGCCAGGTGCTGTCTCGGGGAGCAGATGCAGGAGGAAAGGCTGGCCGGTGGCCAGGCCACCGCCCCAGATGACGTCGTTTCTGCTGCGTCTGGCCATTGGTTTCTACTGGAAACGAGTTGTTTGTGGGGAAGCCCGGCAGGAACCAGGCAGGCCGGTGCGCTCAGGGACCAGCAACAATCTAATTGGCTAACTTCCCAGTAAGCATGAACCTGGGGGCCTTCCCACAGGGCAAGCTGGGCCGCGGTGCTATGGCATCGCTGGCCACTGGGTGGCACTGGTGGGCCTTCGAGGGGACAGGAGGAAAAGGGAGCGGAAGCTGTGTTACTGGGAGCAGCCAGTGCTGTGCAGCAGCACGAGGGACCGGCGCCTGGCAGAAGGCGAGTCGCACCGCACAGCACAGCATCACGCGGCCCCCGCCCAGTCACAGCTCAGGGACAGCCGTTGCCGGGGTGGGCCCTCACAGGGACCACTGAGAAACCCTGAGGGACGGTCACTGCTTTATACCTTTCGTCCTGCCCCAAAGAGGTGCCAAGTTACCCTAAAAATCCCCAGATATGAGGCTTTCAGTCACACTGACACGGTGGGGGGCAGGGGGGGAGACACTACTCAGAATGATTGGCTGTAAATGCCAAAGGAATCGAAGAGCTTCGGATGTGACCAGGTGCCAAGCAAGCCCACGTGGTGCAGGTCGGAGCATCCCCTCCCCCCCGCCATTCCCACAGGGCCCCAGATCCACCCAGGCTCAGTGGTGAGGCCGAGGCAGCTACCGCCACAAGGCCCGGGTAACGTAACGGGACCAGCCAGGGCTCAGAGGACACAGTGGACCAGCGGCAGGGGTTGGGGGGAGTGGACTCTGCTCACTGTGACATCAGTTCTAATTTCAGCTCAGCCTGACACGTGTACGAAGACGTTTCTCATTACAACTTTGTTTCTTGGCTGTCAAGACTTTAGTGTGAAAATTCAAGTAGCAAGAGAGAACCATTTTACTTTTGTGCCTTTGCTTAAATAGTTTGCAGTGAATTATTCCTGTAGAAGTTATGCTTACACAGAAACAGAGACAATCCCCACCGAAGACTTGGGAGGCCTGATCTCCATCTCTGGGGCCCTCACGCCAGCTGCCCTCCATCGCTAGGGGTCTGTATGTGGGTCCACAGACAAACTGCCATGATCTGGGGCTACACAAAGCTTGTCCAGATTGACTTTTTCTTACTCATGTGCAGTATTTGAGCGACTTACACCTCAAGAGAGGTGCACAGAACTGGCCGTAACAAGCTTGCAAAAAACCAAGTACGCCTCCGGAGGCAAATGGACCCTTCCTTCTTTTCAGAGTTTCACGGATTTTGAAAACCAAAACCCAATTCACGTTGGACTGGTAATATATGAAAAAAATGGTCACATCATCCTTCAGCACGAACCACGAGAAGGAAACGGGGCCGAGGCTGTGTGCGAGGCAGGCGTTCCACTCTCCTGTCTATGCCAACTGGACTGGTGGGGACTGGCCGCCAGACCTGACACTCAGCTGCAAGTAGAGCTGCTGCTTTCCCTCATCTCCAAAACCCGCCAACAGGCACTTTCACCACTTTGACAAGGTTCAACTTTAACTGTTATCTGTGCCTGCGCCATCTGCTACTTCAAGCAACATGATGGGGTCGAGGGCGTGATAAGACTCTGGGGCACAGAGCCTGCGGCACCTGCTGACCCCAGCGGGTTTAGCGGCCGTTACCTTTGTGCTCGTCTTGCTGACGTCTCCAGGTGCACGGCAACACCCCGACCTTCGTTGACAGAAATCAAAGTGGAAACCCTTCTTATCGATCTTCCAGGTTTACTTCTTTAACTTTCAGAAGGTAAGACTATGACTACGTGCACGGTGAGGTGCAACACGCAAAAAATCAAAAACATTACTTTACAGCTTCAAGTACACCGGAGACTCCTACACCATGTGGGCGGGTTTACAGCTGCATCTTCAGAAAGATCCCTTGGGACTCGATGCCACCTAAAGGAATCTGCCGCGGGACCGTCTGCAAACAGTACCACAGGAGATGCAGAGCCCCAGAGGCCACATGAAGGCCAAAGGGCAGGTGAGGTGAGCAGGACCAACCCTGCTAGAAACTTCTACCCCAAACTCCCGCTAAAGCACAAGAACTAAGGGGGGCAGCCAGGATACAGCTGAGGGTCTCTGTCAGAAAAAGTACATGTACATGCAAAACCTTCCCTGCACTAATTTTCTAAACAGTTGGCTATTAAAAAAAAAAAAACTGTAAAAAGTAAAACACTTAAAAATACGAGAGAATGCCAAGGACCAAGAAAATTCCAGGTATTTGGATAACATTAAAAACAGCTGTCAAGGTAAATCCTTATCAGGACAAGTTTTGGTTCTCTCTCCAAATGGGGGGAGGAAATTGGTGAGATGTACAAGGCTGCTTTGTCCCCACCCACATTTTTTTGCCACTGCAGATCTGGAAGAGACAGAGAAAAACAGCTCGTGTAGCTGATAAAACATGCCTCTCCCACCGTGCCATTCCTACCAAACACCCCTTGGTCCAGGCAGCGCCCCCATCTATGTCACCATGGGGACCTGTCTTCTCTTACTACCTGTGAAGCGTGCTCCCGGAACTCACACCACCGATCCCTGTGAAACCCGCACCCCCAGATCCACTTCGCCACAGCACAGGAACCGGACATGTGGCACACGGAGACCACGGGGCAACGCTTACGTCAGGGCAGGATGCTAACACATCACTGGACCTGGGTGCACAGGTTCTGCCAGGGGTCCCCACTTCAATTCTCAAACCTACATGGAACTGCAGAAATCTGATTTTCTAGTCAAAATTTATTCAGGTCCCCAGAGTTTCAAGTCATCTCGGAGCCATTGAGGGAGCCCCAAACATGGGAACATGTACCTATGCCTAACACAATTCCACTTCCAAACCCTAAGCAACCAGGGCCACTTTAGAAGAACATCTTCAGCCCTCTTCGTGCCTGTGCCTGGACAGTAACGAGAGGCGATGAAGAGGAAATGAAGAGAAACCATGAGGAGGACTACGAGACACAGGGACCTGGGGGGAAATACAATGGCAACTGTTTCCCTAAGTTACACTGTTTTTGTTTTCAGAAACTCTGAAAAACAATTTAAAAAACTCATCAGAGAACAAGTGGGTGTTAATCCCATCACTGTGAGGACCTTAAGATCTACTGACTGCCCCACGAGAGAAGCAGGTCAGAGCCTCTGTGTAGCAAGGTCTTGCCCACGATGCTCATGCAAGGCTGCCCTGAACCCACAACTCAAGGCCAGTGCCAATGGCCTGGGAGAAGTGGGGTGGGGGCAGAGCACCTCCAGGGGCCGCACACTGGCTGCCTAAGGATCCACCCAAGACCTGACCCGAGTCCAGGGCAACCAGGGAAACGCCCCCTCCGAAGAGCGGTCCCGGCATCACCTGCACCCAGAAACATATCACGCTCTGCAGCCAGGGAGGTGGGTGGGGGCGTGGTGGGGATGCAGGGCTCTGCTGAGTGTGTGCGGGGGGCCCCCTCCCATTGTGCCTGTGTGTGGGGACCCGCGGAAGGTCCACAGCCACTGCCACTGTCAAGTAATGGTTTGGGGAAGAGGCAGAGGCACAGCTGCTGCTCACCGAGGCTCAAGTCGGGTGTTTACCTTCGACCTTTTACACTCCTCCCAATCCTCTTTTGGGAAGATGACATTTCTGGGATAACAGAAAATGATCAGAAGCAACTAGCTCAACAGCATGTCCCTTATGCAGGCTACAAGCTGTGGCTATCCGTCCACGTACTTCTGAGACGTAAATGTGCTACAGTAATCGAGACAGTGTGGAACTGGCACAAAAACAGAAAGATCGATCAATGGAACAGGATAGAAAGCCCAGAGATAAACCCACGCACATATGGTCACCTTATCTTTGATAAAGGAGGCAGGAATGTACAGTGGAGAAAGGACAGCCTCTTCAGTAAGTGGTGCTGGGAAAACTGGACAGGTCCATGTAAAAGTATGACATTAGATCACTCCCTAACACCATACACAAAAATAAGCTCAAAATGGCCTAAAGACAGAAATGTAAGGCCAGAGACTATCAAACTCTTAGAGGAAAACATAGGCAGAACACTCTATGACATAAATCACAGCAAGATCCTTTTGGACCCACCTCCTACAGAAATGGAAATAAAAACAAAAATAACACATGGGACCTAATGAAACTTCAAAGCTTTTGCACAGCAAAGGAAACCATAAACAAGACCAAAACACAACCCTCAGAATGGGAGAAAATATTTGCAAATGAAGCAACTGACAAAGGATTCATCTCCAAAATTTATAAGCAGCTTATGCAGCTCAATAACAAAAAAAAAAAACAAACAACCCAATCCAAAAATGGGCAGAAGACCTAAATAGACATTTCTCCAAAGAAGATATACAGACTGCCAACAAACACATGAAAGAATGCTCAACATCATTAATCCTTAGAGACATGCACATCAAAACTACAATGAGATATCATCTCACACCAGTCAGAATGGCCATCATCCAAAAACCTAGAAACAATACATGCTGGAGAGGGTGTGGAGAAAAGGGAACACTCTTGCACTGCTGGTGGGAATGTGAATTGGTAGAGCCACTATGGGGAACAGTATGGAGGTTCCTTAAAAAACTACAAACAGAACTACCAGATGACCCAGCAATCCCACTACTGGGCATATACCCTGAGAAAACCATAATTCAAAAGGAGTCACGTACCAAAATGTTCATTGCAGCTCTATTTACAATAGCCCGGAGATGGAAACAACCTAAGTGTCCATCATCCAATGAATGGATAAAGAAGATGCGGCACATATATACCATGGAATACTACTCGGCCATAAAAAGAAACGAAATTGAGCTATTTGTCATGAGGTGGATGGACCTAGAGTCTGTCATACAGAGTGACATAAGTCAGAAAGAGAAAGACAAATACCGTATGCTAACACATAGATATGGAATTTAAGAAAAGAGAACGTCATGAAGAACCTAGGGGTAGAACAGGAATAAAGACACAGACCCACTTGAGAATGGACTTGAAGATATGGGGAGGGGGAAGGGTAAGCTGTGACAAGGCGAGAGAGAGGCATGGACACATATACACTACCGAACGTAAGGTAGATAGCTACTGGGAAGCAGCCACATAGCAAAGGGAGATCAGCTCCGTGCTCTGTGACCACCTAGAGGGGAGGGATAGGGAGGGTGGGAGGGAGGGAGACGCAAGAGGGAAGGGATATGGGAACAGACGTATATGTATAACTGATTCGCTTTGTTATAAAGCAGAAACTAATTTAAAAAGATGCGCTGGGAAGGTGGTCAGTGAGGAGGTGATGTGCAGAGGAGGGGGCTGGGGCAGAGGGAAGAGAAACCCGGCCTGTGAGCAGAGCCACCACCTCCTTGAGGCCGGGCTCCCCGCCCCTCCACCCCAATCTTCCCTCAAAAACCGGGAAGTCAGAACTGGGGATAAGTAAGCACCCACCCCTCCCCCAAGCCCCGCCAGCTTTCCTTTCTCACTGTGCGCCCTACATCTGACTCCACACTCCGAGCCTGGGGGCAGTCTCCCGATTCTGGTCGACAGAGATGGAAATCAACTGAATTGAGATCAATCACCCAGGGTTTTGTGGCTACACCTCGGTTTCCCTTTCATTCTGTCACGTGCCTATAACCAACTGAGAACATTCAGCCCAGGATTCCAACATGACGGCTCCCCACCCATTCACAGCTGGGCGATGCTTATATTTAGGTCCACTCGTAACCCCTGTAGAGGCGCTACGGTGTAGAGGTGCTATAACTTGATGGATGTTTGCGACACGTTGTTAGCATGAAGTTCTTGGTTCAAACAACCTGAGGTGTACTGAGACTCATTTTAATACAGCAACTGGTTAATTCTATATTTAACCACTCACTCCAAAAATCCAAAAATAAATACACAAATAAATATGTATATAGACATATACACACACAGTATTGCTTGGCAGTTTACTTGCAACTCCATTTCTTAGGTCTTGGGTCATTTACATTCTCAAAATGCAGCTAGTTATGCAGTCTTCTAACCACACTACATCCACGAGGCCTTCCCTCAGGCCGCTGGCCTAAACAGCCGGCTGAGAGGAGGAAGCAGCACGTGGCTATAATCCTGGAATTTAGGGCCATTTAACCTCTTGTGCTTTTAAAACAAGTTGCAAGAGTATAAAAGATAGCATAAATAAAAACACAAAATGACCTTAATCATAGAAAAATAAGAATAAGATGCGCCCCAGAGCAATTTAAATTTCTAAAATTTAATTTTGGAGAATGAGCTGAGAAAAAGAAGAAAGAGAAAAGATTCAAGCTGCATGATCTCATCTGGGATTGCAAAGGTCTGTCTGAACTTGAAGCCTGGGTGGCATGACCCAGCAGTGCACGCCAAGACTCCTGGTCTGGGTGCTGCTCAGAGTGGAGAGACATTGTGCTCACTTACTTTCAAGCACGGGAAGCAGGGTAAACAGCCTTCAAGACTGGCATGTGTGTTTATGTTCTGTGTAGTATGTGAATTGGACATAAAAAAAATTCCGGTTCGGTCAAGAATAATATAACTCCTGCAAATCATGCTTCAGTTGAAAATCAGCTACAACACTACTGTGCTAATAGGAATAGGCTCCCACAATATACAAAGAAGTGAGGGTCACGTGTGCTGGGAGCAGACTGTGTGGAAAGGCCCCCGCGTGGAGAGCCCACGGCGGTGACGGCGCAGTGGTGAACACCTGGATGACGGCGGACCCTGAGTGCCGGGCAGCGCGCCCCCTTGTCAGATTCTGCTGAAGATACTACACATACTTACCAGAGCCTGGTAATAAAGAAAAGCGATTAAAGACATCGGTCGTCGGAGGTGAGACATTCAGCAACGGGGCTGGTACAGCTTTTTGGAAACACGGACAGGAAGTCCCGACAGACTAAGGATGGGTACGCGGGGCTCAGGAGGCCTCCTGGACTTGGGCAAGGGCTTTGATCTCTGCAGGTGCAGCAGAAAACACGGCTAGAACTCCTAGCTCTGGACAGGCCCGAGTGCACGGCCGTCCAGAAAGACCGGGAAGGGTCCAGAGCTCCCCCCCGGGTGATACATACATTTATACAACAGTGGCGGCCAGGGGGCGGCAGTCTTTTCTGGCTTTACTGCATTGTAATTGTGGTCGCTGGCCCACGACGGCGTGCTGCTCTCACAGGGCGGCTCCTTAGCGAGGACCTCACTCCTTGGAGGCACCACCACCACCTTCCTCGCTGTGTTCTCCTTCTTGTCTGGAGCCGGTCTCTTGTGCACAGAAGAGATTTTAATGCCTGCCTGGATAATCAGTAAAGCCCCAATCATGAACGAGGTCAGAAATTAACCTTTGCGCATTTCACTCTGCAGTGAGGGTCACGACTCAATCAGCTCCTGGACCATCCTAAGCCCAATGCACTGCATCTGCTCAGCAGAGGGCTTGGCTACTCCCCCACATCCAGCAGGCCCGCATCAACATCCGAACGATGAGAAGGTCCCTGACACAACAACCCGTCAACCTAGCATCCTGATGAGGCGCTAGGCCGCCACGATAACCGAGGGGCCGTGGAGTGAGGCAGTGAAGCAAGGCGGAGAGCACGGCAGACCGGGGCCCCGTGTGAGAACGCGCCCAAGCAGCACTGACAGGCAGGAGCTGCAGACACAACAGCACGTGGAGAAAGGACAGGCGTACAAACGACATCTCTGTACCCCACCAGGCACACAGTGCGGCGCCCCCAGAACCCACTGGCCACTCCGCAGCTGGCACGTCAATTCCCTGCACAGACTCCAGCAGGGACCACTCTCCTCCCAGCAGGGCTGGCGTGTGGGTGGAGAGCTATTCCACGCAGCAGCCGGTTCCCACGATTCTATCAGTTAATCCCTCGGCAGGAGGCGGAGAAGGAAAATACGAGAACACGTGCCTATTTGTCATTTCGACAAGAACACTGGTGGGCAAGGCGGAGGGCAGTGTGAAGGTGCCTGCATCCCGTCCGGGCCTGTGTGCCCTACACTCTCCAAATCAACCCACCGAGCCTGTAACCTCCAGACGCTCATGGTTTGAACTACACAAATGGCTGGTTTCAGTCAACTTACCTGAACGCTCCATTTCTGAAGAATGATTTTTTCCGGCTTTGTCTTGGGTTTCTCTTTAGGTTTTGGTTTCTCCTCTTTCCCTGCGCTCAGGAAGCGCATGGTGGCCGCGGCGTGTTTCCGGATACACTCGCTGCTGCAGTAGACAGAGTCGGGCTGCGCCACGCTCGAGCACCCGGGGCCAATGCATCTGGCGGCACCAGGCGCCTCTAGGACCTGCAGGATCAGACGTGGCTTCAGTGTACTCACCCACTAGGTGGGTATGGCACTTTGTAACATAACTATTTATGGTACCGGGATGACTGCTTTTAATCATGTATGAAAAAACTATGAATAAACATGTACCTTTGTTTATTCAAAACACACAAATCTACCTGCCCTGAGGAAGGCCCTCGGGTTCTTACCTGCCCTTCAGCCACGCAAGAAGGGCGGAACCCTAAGCGGACCCGGCGCTCACGCTGCGCACTTCTCAACACAATGGGGTTTCACACCACAAGTAGGTTCCCTTATCGGGCAAATGGGCAGGGATTTTACCAACGAATTAAGATCCCAAGTGAGAGGATTCCGAGTTAGTCCAAAGGGTCCAACTTCGTCAACTGAAAACCCTTCAAAGAGGAACTGAGCCTCCAGAAGAGAGAGGATTCCACTGCTGGCTCTGCTGAGAGGGCGCCCATGCCTAGGCTCGGCGGGCAAGGCTGGGAGACGACACCCAGGACACCCAGTTAACCGTGGCTCTCAGAAACAACAGATCACTTTTTGCTATCATCAGGCCACAAAAATCGCCCGGGATATAGGTTTCATGCTAAACCAAGTCAGAGCTTTTGGAAGTGGATCTTTCCCCAGCCGAGCCTCTGATACCTCAGGCCCCACAGACACCTGGAGGGCAGTCTTGTAAGACCCAGAGCAGAGGGGGCCCAGCTAAGCCAGGCCTGGATTTCGGAGCTAATAAATGTGTGTTGTTTAAGCTGCTGAACAAGTCTGTGGCTGCCTGCCGTGCAGTAGGAGCCTGGTTCACTACAAGGGCTGAACACAGCTGTCCATGATCACTAGAGCATGTTCTGATGGTCGAGACTAATAACATACATGAACATACCCCTCCAATGTACTGGAGCAAAATCTTAAATCTCAAATTATGCACTGAATTGTTTTTCCTCCACAGAATCCAAGTTTTACTCAGAGAAATACTTAAGTTTCTGGGTAGTCTCAAACACATCAGCAATCACAGGACGTTTCCTACTGACTTCCATTCCCATTCATTCTCTTCCTTACCAGTTCTCATCATACTTCCACTCGATGCCTCCTCGTACGCCCATGACAGGTAAAATTTAAACGGTCCAGCCCTCGAGGCTACCTCAGTGCAAGGGGGAGACGGCGGGAAGCTAGGACACGGCCACCGCAAGGTCGTCTGCATGCCCAACACTGGCTAGAGCACGGGCTGTGGGGGCGGCATGGGCCCCCAATTCAAGGAAGGCCTGGGGTGAAAACATGCTCTGAGTAGGACGATCGTGAGAGCCTCAGACAGCTCTCAAGATGCACGGAATCCATGACAAAGAATCACGGCCCTTGGGCAGGAGACACGAGTGAACAGAGTTGGGAAAGGAGAAAACACAGCTGCACAAGCACTGGTGAGTGGGAGAACACCATAACACAGCGCGTGCCAGCCGCAGCTGTCTTGTCAGCCTGGGGACCCGTGCGGGCACCACCGCTGGCCTTGGCATCTTGCTGCGAGGCAGGGACTAGACCACTGGTTCTCTCAAGGCGCTGACGGGTACTATAGGTGCACACGTGCCCCTGTGACTCAAAAATAATTTTGTTTCTTCACATATGTACTTCAAACTCCGGATCCATTCATGAGAAAACTTAAGGGAAGACTTACAAAAGTGAGTCCACTTATGGAAAATGTTAAGTCAGTAATAACAGCATAGGAGATAGATATGATTAACAAACATAGAGAAAGAATAGACAGGCGTGCCAGCCTTAAGCAGGTGCATGGACCTGGGAGCTCGCAGAGCCCAGCCCCGCGCCCAATGCCACTCCTGGGAAAAGCTAACTTATCTCAGGAGACAAAACCTTCTGTCTTCATGTTTCTGCCAACGGCAGCTGAGGGCTCCACAGTCACCTCTACTGCTGACCTTGGGAGACAGGTACTTACGGGCTGGAATATCTTGAGTTTTTTCTTGCAACTTGCGTTTGCAGCTTTCTCAATTCTAACCTTAATTCCTTGGTCTTCATTCGATTTCTGCTCCACGATTCCTAGACTTGTACAGTCCATGCCGTCGGCATCTGCAGCTCTCGACCTCGAGTCCTGCGTGCCTGTGGTCTCGGAGCTGGGCTCGTCCTGCACTTGCAGGATGGTGCAGTTTGGGCAGATGTAATCCTGCCCGTTCCTTTCCAAGAGCCTCCCTCGAGCCTCAGAAATGCCCACACAGTCGCCATGAAACCATTCTTCACATCGGTCACAGCAAATCATAAACCTGGAATGATAAAATAAGGAATGGAGATTATTATTAGTATTACGAATGGAAAGTGAGAGACCAACTCCATTTTAAACACAAGTCAAATTTCAACATTCTATTATGAAAAAAACAAAAATATTACAGACACATGGACAGAACAGAATAAAGAGCATCCACGTGCCCCTCTCAATTTTACTAACATTCAATCAAATTTGCTTCACCTTTTCTTTCAGGGGAGCACTCTGCCCTGGACACCACAGTTCTTGTCCACAGGAGGGCAGCCATGCCTTTACCCGCCCCCTCCCTGAGCTGCCCCAACGTCCACACCACAGCCCAGTCGCAGCCGGTCTGGAGCAGCGTCACCCAGCGAGCTCTCTGGGACAGCAGATCCTCTCTGCTCCAGGCCGCCCTGTCCGTGGCTGCTGGGACCGAGGCAGCCAATGTCCCACGCCAGCCCCCACCTCGGTGGAGGGTGTGGCTCTTGGCAGTGCCCACCCATGCCGTATTTGTTGTTGTTTTTTGACAATGACTTGCTCGTCTTTCCCAAGAGAACAAGTCCCTCATTCAGGCCACCCTGGGACTCTCTCAACTAAGACGAATGGAAAACCCTCTCTGGCACTTTCCACACCTCGGACTTCCCCCCGGAAGCCTGGGCAGCCACTTCATCCTCCCACGACCCACCTGCTGTTGTGAGGCTGGCGGCACAGGCAGTACAGGGCATTGGGGTCGTACACCTCACATGCGGGCTTGTGTCGGACTGCGTCTCCGGGTTCCTCTGCATTCCCCCCTGGGGCCGCCCTCCCTTCCAGCTGGCTCTCTCTGTCCATTTTCGCCACCTGGGACGCAGCCCCCAGGTCGGCCTCCGGCTCCCGCGGGATGGGCCGCGAACCCTCCATCGCATCGCCTGCCTCAGCATCCACGGTCTCCACCGGGTCCTCCTCCCGATGCTTCTTCCTCAGACGGTTCTGGATGCCCTTTGGGGGCCTGTCGGTGGGCTCCTGCTCGCGCTTTCTCCGCAGGCCATTCTGGAGTTCTTTCAAAGTCAAACCGTCACTGTGGCTATTGGAGGTGTCAATCTCGTCGCCACGCCCTCTGGCCTTTGCCGAGGAGGCCGTTCGTTCCTTAGCACCCGTGCAGCCAGACCTGGGACCGCTATTCCCGTCCGAGGTGCTCTCCATGCTCCCCTCGGAGGCGCTCTCCGCTTCTGTCACTGGACAGGACGCCGGCTCCGCTGAGGCCTCTAGGGACATGGAGGTGCCCCTCCGGCCCCGGCGCCGGACCGTGGTCAGGAACTCCTCCACCCGCTCCGTACGCTTCGGCTGCCTTCCGCTGCGACGCAGCGACGGGCTCTGCTGCTGCCCGGGCAGCAGCTCCAGGGCATCCACCTCCGCATCCCCGGCGCCCTCGCGCTTGCCGATGGTGCTCCTCCGGAACCTCCACGTCTTCCTGAACACTTTGCGGGTGGGCTTGATGGCCTTGGGCACGTCCTCACCACTCGGGTCATCCTCCTCGTCCATACCTAACAGGGAAATGCAACCAAACCACGCCAGGCGTCAGCCAGGGCCGCGGTCCAGACCCAGGACCGGCACCCACCAGCCACGAGAGTGCACCAGAAGGGGCACCACCCGCACGGAGGAAACCCAGACACAGTGAATCGCAACAATCCTCCACCTACAAAAACCGAAGGCTCTTCCTAAAGTGCACTGAGAGGATTCAAGGTGATCTCTGAAGAAAAGTGTAACAGTTACGGAGATAATGTTCAGTAGAAAAACACAGCTAGCAAACCAAATCTGTGCATCTGTCAACTGCTGAGGACGAGGATTTGTACAAGAGGTAGCGGGGAAAGAGGAAGCGAGCAGCAGTGCTGCCAGGACAGGACAGGGTGGCGGGTGCCTCGGGCTCTCCCGCACAGAGACGCGGGGCCCACCTGGCTCTGCCCGCAGAGCTCGGTGGACAGAACGCCGTGCTGGCTCTGGGCCTAGTGCTTGGAAGCCCCGAGCTGCGTGTGAGACGTCTGACCACGTTGCTGGAGGGATCACGTGGAGATGGGGGATTCGGACCCTGAACACCCACACCCAGCCCCCGCTGAGCCCTGCCCAGATTCCCGAGCCACGACTGTGTTGACACAAGATGGGCCCATCCAGCTCTGCACGCAGGGTCTGCAGCAGCAGACGATCAGGACACTGAGAAAATTCTGACCCACGCAGCACCTGTGGTATTTAGTTCTTCTCTCCTCTTTCTAACAGACTGTTTAAATGGTCGTGTTTGTGAAAACTTCACTCCTGTTTAAAATGAAAAAGCCTGAAAAAGATAATATATACCTTGAGAATTTTTTCCCAAGCTGCGCGGGCTTCAATTACATTTAAATGCTAACGATGACTCAGGTTTTATGCCATGATCCATTCCAGGGGAAGGACTAGTACAGAATGGAAACCTTCAAACAGAAAACACACAAAATTAAAAATCACACGTAACTGAACTCTCTTTTTCGTTCCCACTAAGTATGGTCACCTCCCATTTCCATGTCCAGGTCTGCAACTCCCCCACCCTGGGCCTGGGCCCACACTCTCCCAGGCCACTTGGAAGCTTGCAGGAGTAGCTGTGACATCAGCACCTGTGCCACCAAGGACCACGCCACTGTCCTGGTCACCCAAGTCTTTCTGCAGGAAGGACTCTCCTCTACAAAACACAGTTCTCACCAGAGCCAACAAACAACGTCATCGTAAATGCACTAAAGAAACCACCCATGTAAAAATAAAGTAGTGCTCTGAATCAGATTCTTAACACACAATTAGACACTCTTCAAGAAATCTTGGGCTAAAGCTTAAACCACTGCAAACAAATACTAATGTCACATCAGTTTCTTTACATATAATGCCGCTTTTGAAATAGAAAACATGACATCAAAACTTAAAATTGTGTTGCTGGCGTTTAACACTATTGCCACGTTACCTGCCCCACACGGAAGCTTGGGCGCTTCTTCCGACTTCCCAGAAACAATGACAACCTGGCCGATGCAACTGCGGGGTCCAAGGGAAGCGCCAAGCCCCGAAACCCTGCTGCTGCCGGTCACTATTCACAGATTACAATGCAGATTATCTCGAGACAGTCACCACGGAGTAAGCTCCTAAAAGAAGACAACAAAACCGTTTAAAGATTTAAAGCAACTATAACTAAAATCATGTTTAAGAAAAAAAAGGCATGAAGCTTTCCAAACAATCTCTTATTTGAATGTACATTACATGACCCACAAAGACACTGGGCGAGTCGACAAACAATAGCCACAAAACAAAGTCCCCTGCTTCCTTAAGGACTTTTAAAGAAGGGAAGATACTTTGACTACACTCTGAAAGCAGGGGGCTGGAAAGGCCTCCGCTTGCACACTGGTGGGGAGGAAGCTGGTGGGCAGAGGGCAGAGGCCTCAGTGGGAAGGAGGGTTTCAAAACTGATCATTGGTACCAGCTGCTTTCCAATTACAATCGTACTTTTAAGATGGACCCAGGTCAGTAAAAACCCAGAGACAGAGAGAAAGGAACAAAACATGAAAAGATGAACAAAAAAATTACACATGAAAGTCATTATTTAGAAATTCTTTTCTGTTTTAAACCTATTTATTTAAGTTTTGGCTGTGTTGGTCTCTGTTGCTGTGCGTGGGTTTTCCCTAGTTGCAGTGAGCGGGGGCTACTCTTCGTTGTGGTGCGTGGGCTTCTCATTGCGGTGGCTGCTCTTGTTGTGGAGCACGGGCTCTAGGCGCATGGCTTCAGTAGTTGTGGCACGCGGGCTCAGTAGTTGTGGCTCGTGGGCTCTAGAGCACAGGCTCAATAGTTGTCGCACACGGGCTTACTTGCTCTGCCGCATGTGGGATCTTAAGTTCCCTGACCAGGGATCAAACTCGTGTCCCCTGCCTCGGCAGGCGGATTCTTAACCACTGTGCCACCAGGGAAGCCCTAGAACACTATACCTATGTCATCCTTTGAGTTAAAAATCTAAGGAAGATTTCAGAGGACTAATGGGATGATGATTGAACATCACCAGGGTACCGCTCATCTATGTGTATTTACATATTTAAAGAACGTTTCTCCTCCTGTGCCCTCATTCAATCACGATACCTAGTTTGATCCACAAATGTGTCTCTGTTTCTAGGTAAGTCCGCAGTGTTAACATTTTAACACATTTTGCTTTCTAGACCCAGGACTCCCTGCCCGCAACTCACCTCTTCCTCACCTCACACCAACTGCCTCCCCTGTAACTGTGGTCTCCTTGGGTGACCTCAGAGCCAACATTCCGTCCCACCTCCTTTTAAAGAGATAGCGACCATCTCACTCTGGTCACCCCCGGCCCCCCATGGCCACCACCTCTCTCACATACGGTCAACCCATCTCAAAATGAGAAACTTCTCAGGAGAAACTGTTCAAAACAGTGAACATTTATAAAAGCAGAGAAATTACGATGGTCTCAGGAATTAAAAAGGTTTTAAGGTTTGTGTTAATCTGAACCACCCACCCAAGAAAAAACCCATGCCTCTGGATTTGACTTCTGAATCATCAGAAAAGGAAAATCCAGCTATTTCTGTTAAGTGGAATGAAGTACTTTATTCAGAAGAGATCATATCATTTTACATCATCTGGTTCGTTTTGGTTCTTTTTTCTGATTTTACATTTGCAAGATCGCTTTCATAATTTCTTCCCAGAAATTCTAAGGGAAAATTTCACGTCACGAAACAAAAACAAACCCCTATGATCAAGGCAAAAGTTAAAAGAGAAGAATTGTGTTCTGTTCCTAACACAACTTAAAATGTGGGTCCACACACAACAGCAGGTCACCAAACGGTGGTCACACCGTACTAGTAACAACTTTTCCCCAGAGGAAAAGAACGGTGGGCGGTCATCCCTGAAACTGGGAAAAAGAAAACCTGGAGGCGAACATGATGCACTGAGATAGTTTTGTATCTTTACATTTCTAAGTGCAAATGTCCTCTCAGCTGAAAACGGCTCCACTTCCTAAGCAGACCTAGGAATACCAACACGAAACCTAAGGTTCCCCCAGGCCACCCAAGGGCAGGAAGCAGCCCACCACCTCCCAGGCCGCTCTCCAACGTTTTGCTGTCAAGGTCCCTTTATACCCTTAAAACCTGAGGACCCCAAAGAGCGGTTGCTCATGTGGGATATGTATTTCCAAAATTAAACCTGAGAAAGGCTTTCAGAATTGTGGATGTTCCCTGATACCACATCAAACCGCGACAGGCCGCAGTTCCATGAAAACCACTTGTGACACGAATCTGCAACCACAGCCATGAATGCTCCGCACCTTCCTGCGTCGTAACGCACTCTGAAAACATCTTTTGCCTATGTGCACGGTGGCCAGTTGGACACATGCAGAGTCCACACGCTGGCACATTTCATTAGACGACATGAGACGCATCTCTTAATGTGAGCGCCCATCTCCTGAAATGTCTTTCGTTAATGGGAAGCCATCAAGCTCAGGGTGGCAGATAAAAGCTTTTCCAAATGCTAATTTTCCTTTAACACCGGAATTTTGTCATCAGTAACAAATATAGTCAGTTGATTTCCTCGAGTCTCACACTGTGCATCTTCGAGAGAACGCCTGACACACACCACCTGAAAAATGCAGTCCATCGGCACTGCTCTGCGGCCCCTGGCTGCGGGCGCCTCTGGCCCCTCAGGGGCACTACCAGGAACCTCTGCGCCAGCAGTGCGAACGCCGACCCGGCAGGGCTGGCTCACGAGGCCGACTGTGACCCTGGACAGGGCTTCTGAGCTCTTAGCCTCCAAAGGGTTTCAAAACACACCATTTCCGGTAGCTCAAGAACATTCTGGATACACGCCAAGCACTCACACGAATCCGCACTCCAGTGTCAGAGGAGAGGAAACATTTGCTTCCACAAAACTGTTCTAAAGCCCCACTTCGTTTTCCCTTCAGACTATACAACCCTTGGAAAACGTTAAGCTGCCAGAAGTGATTTTCTTTCGAGCAAAACCCAAAATACGCTCCCCAAACAAACAACGTGGGTGCTGCCCGACTCTACAAGCACGTAAATCTGAAGGCTCCACTACTACAAAGCTTGCCACAGGTAAGTAACCGCATCTTACCCATCTGAAGATGCTTAGTTCTATGGACTGGAGACTCATTTCTCTGAGATACTTTAAAATGTAATATAGAACCACAATGAAGCTCCTATTTTCACAGCACAACAAACACGAGAAAACAGTTGCGGCTTCTCAAAAACATAACACACAAGCATGCACCTGCCCTGCCCACCTAGCGGCAAAACAAGGTGGTCCTCCGAATCTCACACCCCGAAACAACATTCAAAGCTAACAATTTTAATTTTGAAACAATTCTAACCTGCGGGTCGCAAATTATATCCAGTGCTACAACAGAACCCCATTATTTCGGTCACAAATTATATCCAATGCTACAACGTAACCTCATGATTTCGGACTCTGCTAACTCAACTTATGGTTCTAACAGGCTGGGCCAAAGTTCACAGATATTTCACGTTAAGAGTCTTCCGTCTCAGGACGAATCCTTTGCTGGGGATGAGGAGGGATTGAGAAGGTGCTGAAAGTTCTATGAAGTACTGAAAACAGCAAGCTTTCACAATTTCACAAGCCTCTTGCACAATTCCGTTTTTATTAATGGGACAGTCACTAACGAGGCCACGCCCAGGAATTTGAGAGGACATGCGACATCCTGCCGCCCTGGCAGCGGTCCCTCTCAGCGACCCCACGCTCATCCTGACTCGACTGCCCTAGTGGCACTGCAGTCCTTTACGTGGCCAATCCAAAGTCTGCTGCTTGCCAAATAACACTGTCATTCAAATTCCACTGAAGCAAAAGGACCCACAGCACGATAAGCTTCTCAAGCGGTAACTACAGAGAGAAATCTAGGAACCTCCTGCTGTTCAAAATTTCTTAGGTGTTTTTGCCTCACAGGTCTGTGCAGACAGAAAGTCAAACTTGTTGCTGAAAAGCTCGCCACGACTGGTGCCTCGGCAAAGCTCTGGTGAGGCCGGGACCCCAGCTCCCCGTTGGCGGGCGGGCAGCGGGCACTCTGGTTTCTCTCTATCCACTTCCTAGTGAAAACACAGGCTTGTGACCCCGGTGGGCAGCTCTCCAAAAGCGCTTCAGGAACAACCAGCAGAGCCACCTGAATGCGTCCAGGGTAAGGTGGAGGCAACGAGGCTTTCCCTGTCCTCTACGGAACCGCTTGCTACCTTGGATGGACTCCTGCTGGGGTCTGCACGTTTGTGTCCCCGGAGCCCTCCTGAATGGGATATCTGCCCTGGAAAAGAGGCCCCAGAGCCCACCTGGCCCTGCCACCGGGACCCAACTGCCCCGGCATCTTGACCTCGGGCCTCCCGCCTTCAGAGCTGCAAGAAATCAAGTCCACTGTGTCAAAGCTCCTAGCCTGTGGTCCTTGCCACGGCAGCCCGAGTGCACTGAGGCAGCTCCCTCTTGTCTCTCAAGGAACAAGAAGACATGGCTTCAAACACTGGCAAGGGACTCTCTGAATCCTACACCCTGGGGGTTGGTGCTTGTAAGACAAGGCCCCCGCCAGGGTCTTAGGGACCCTCGGAACTGCACAGGATCCTGTCCTCACCGAGTCTGCAAGATGGGGCAGGTCTGGCTAAATGCCCAGGACAACACTGGGATGGGCCCCCAAACGGGAGCCTCCCCCATCCTTCCCCAACCAAGACAGAGGGTGTGACTGTGAGGTGGCGGGGAGGGAGGGTCACAGACGGGACCTGGGCACAGTAAGTCGCTCCCCAGGACAGTCAGCCCTGCTGGGCACCTCAGGGGTTGCTTCCTAGGGACCCTGATCCTCCAGCTCCGCCCCCCTAACCACCCACCCTATCGCTTTCATATCCGCAGTGGTCTGTCTGGGCCCCGAGTGCACCCGGGCTGGCTACTCCCTTCCAGCACCCACGGGGGCACTGCTCCAGATCCCCGTGTCACCCGTAGCACCCAGTGCAGGCCCGGTGCACCGTGTCTCGCTGCGGCAAGAACTGTTGGTCAGGATCCGGTGAGAGGCTGTGGGTGAGGACAGCCTACGATAAAGGCAAAATGCCACCGTTCCCTCAGGCCCAAAGACCCCTGGGGCCTCCTCACCCACAGCGCACCCCGGCTGTACTCTGGGGCTCTGGTTCCCGCCGGTCCACTTTGAGGGGGACGTGTGCACTGAACCCTCTTCACTGGGGACCACAAACTAGCCAGATAGTCCACGCTTTTCCCAAAAAGCGAGAACGTGGTGGAGGGCCCCCTGAAAACATTGCCTGTCTTCTTAAAAGTAACCCATTTCCCCAGGTGTTAAAGTTCAGAGTCAACTGCCTTTTCAAATTCCCATTTCTCAACAACAAGAGCATTTCTAACCATGACCTACAGCAGAGGTTCTCAAAGTGTGGCCCCCGGGCCTTTCAGGAGGGCCCCCCCAAGGTCAAACTATTTGCACAACACTAAGGGCACAGACGTGGTGGTTTCTCAGAAGCCAAATGACAGAGATAGGACGAAGGAGACAAGAGAATCCGGCTACTGTCGCTTAAGCCAGACGTTCAGGAGACCTGCAAAACCCTAGGACAACACTACCTTTCTCATTAAATTGTTTTTCTTTTGGAACATAGTTGCCATAAAGTGTTATTTACGTTATTCTTTTTAAGTATATTTAAATGTCTCATTTTTAATGCCAAATATGGAAAATATCCATGGACACAACATAAACAAAAGCCCTCTGGGGTCCTTGTTAATTTTAGGTGTAAAGGGGTCAGTCTGAGTATGGCCAACGGCACAGACTTGACACGACTGGCTACTTCAAAGGGCTGCTCTTGATGGGCCAGTGAGCCTGCAGGGCCGGGACAGTGACGCTCCAGGAGGCTGCGCTCCCAGACCCTCCCCACCTCTCCTCGGATGGCTGAGAGGCACCGGTTATGAAACGGCGGCATTCAGAGGGACGGCCACCCGAGTCCAAAGAGAAAATGGCTGGAGGAGAAACCAAAGGCCTGCTGCTTCTCACAAGTACCTGCTTCATGAGTGGAGCTGCACCTCATGCCACAGGCCAAGGGGCAAAAGGAATGCTTGGAGACCTTGGAAACGCAAACGTCAAGAATTCAACTGTATACTTGAGCTGGAATCTTCCTTTCTTTCTCTGAGATTAGAAGAGGCCAATGTCTACCTTTGGGGGGCAAGTGGGGAAGGTCCAAGCTTAAATAAAGCAGTTATTAAATAAAAACAGGATTTTACAGATCCACGCAGAGCTCAACTTGAGGCAACTTCTCCGACTCCTGCCACCACTGCCCGGGTCGCCAAAGTGCAGAAGAAAGCCACCTTACTACTAAAAACACAAATACTGTTTAAATTACAATCTAACAAACCTAAAGAGTCAATGGCTAGCCCTGTCTCCATGGGGCACTGGGGGCATTTCAGGGGGACCACTCCTTGTGCCGGCTCAGCATGCCAAGTCCTGACCAAGGCAGCCCCCAGTGTCCTCCTCCGCTGACCACAGCATGACCACACCCACACACTAACAAGTAGGCTAAGTCCTCTGATAAGCAGAGAGGGGGCTGGGAGGCTCAAGGGGCAGCGCCACGGAAGAAGGCAGGCTTCACACCAGGGTGTCCCTGCCTTCAGTCCCAACTACAAACCTATCAAACTCGTGTCCCCTGCCTTGGCAGGCGGATTCTTAACCACTGTGCCACCAGGGAAGCCCTAGAACACTATACCTATGTCATCCTTTTAGTTAAAAATCTAAGGAAGATTTCAGAGGACTAATGGGATGATGATTGAACATCACCAGGGTACCGCTCATCTATGTGTATTTACATATTTAAAGAACGTTTCTCCTCCTGTGCCCTCATTCAATCACGATACCTAGTTTGATCCACAAATGTGTCTCTGTTTCTAGGTAAGTCCGCAGTGTTAACATTTTAACACATTTTGCTTTCTAGACCCAGGACTCCCTGCCCGCAACTCACCTCTTCCTCACCTCACACCAACTGCCTCCCCTGTAACTGTGGTCTCCTTGGGTGACCTCAGAGCAAACATTCCGTCCCACCTCCTTTTAAAGAGATAGCGACCATCTCACTCTGGTCACCCCCGGCCCCCCATGGCCACCACCTCTCTCACATATGGTCAACCCATCTCAAAATGAGAAACTTCTCAGGAGAAACTGTTCAAAGCAGTGAACATTTATAAAAGCAGAGAAAGTACGATGATCTCAGAAATTAAAACGTTTTTAAGGTTTGTGTTGATCTGAACCACCCACACAACAAAAAACCCATGCCTCTGGATTTGACTTCTGAATCGTCAGAAAAGGAAAATCCAGCTATTTCTGTTAAGTGGAATGAAGTACTTTATTCAGAACAGATCATATCATTTTAGATCATCTGGTTCGTTTTGGTTCTTTTTTTTGATTTTACATTTGCAAGATCGCTTTCATAATTTCTTCCCAGAAATTCTAAGGGAAAATTTCAGGTCACGAAACAAAAACAAACCCCTGTGATCAAGGCAAAAGTTAAAAGAGAAGAATTGTGTTCTGTTCCTAACACAACTTAAAATGTGGGTCCACACACAACAGCAGGTCACCAAACGGTGGTCACACCGTACTAGTAACAACTTTTCCCCAGAGGAAAAGAACGGTGGGCGGTCATCCCTGAAACTGGGAAAAAGAAAACCTGGAGGCGAACATGATGCACTGAGATAGTTTTGTATCTTTACATTTCTAAGTGCAAATGTCCTCTCAGCTGAAAATGGCTCCACTTCCTAAGCAGACCTAGGAATACCAACACGAAACCTTAGGTTCCCCCAGGCCACCCAAGGGCAGGAAGCAGCCCACCACCTCCCAGGCAGCTCTCCAACGTTTTGCTGTCAAGGTCCCTTTATACCCTTAAAACCTGAGGACCCCAAAGAGCGGTTGCTCATGTGGGATATGTATTTCCAAAATTAAACCTGAGAAAGGCTTTCAGAATTGTGGATGTTCCCTGATACCACATCAAACCTCGACGGGCCGCAGTTCCACGAAAACCACTTGTGACACGAATCCGCAAGCACAGCCATGAATGCTCCGCACCTTCCTGCGTCGTAACGCACTCTGAAAACATCTTTTGCCTATGTGCACGGTGGCCAGTTGGACACATGCAGAGCCCACACGCTGGCACATTTCATTAGACGACATGAGACGCATCTCTTAATGTGAGCGCCCATCTCCTGAAATGTCTTTCGTTACTGGGAAGCCATCAAGCTCAGGGTGGCAGATAAAAGCTTTTCCAAATGCTAATTTTCCTTTAACACCGGAATTTTGTCATCAGTAACAAATATAGTCAGTTGATTTCCTCGAGTCTCACACTGTGCATCTTCGAGAGAACGCCTGACACACACCACCTGAAAAATGCAGTCCATCGGCACTGCTCTGCGGCCCCTGGCTGCGGGCGCCTCTGGCCCCTCAGGGGCACTACCAGGAACCTCTGCGCCAGCAGTGCGAACGCCGACCCGGCAGGGCTGGCTCACGAGGCCGACTGTGACCCTGGACAGGGCTTCTGAGCTCTTAGCCTCCAAAGGGTTTCAAAAGACACCATTTCCGGTAGCTCAAGAACATTCTGGATACACGCCAAGCACTCACACGAATCCACACTCCAGTGTCAGAGGAGAGGAAACATTTGCTTCCACAAAACTGTTCTAAAGCCCCACTTCGTTTTCCCTTCAGACTATACAACCCTTGGAAAACGTTAAGCTGCCAGAAGTGATTTTCTTTCGAGCAAAACCCAAAATACGCTCCCCAAACAAACAACGTGGGTGCTGCCCGACTCTACAAGCACGTAAATCTGAAGGCTCCACTACTACAAAGCTTGCCACAGGTAAGTAACCGCATCTTACCCATCTGAAGATGCTTAGTTCTATGGACTGGAGACTCATTTCTCTGAGATACTTTAAAATGTAATATAGAACCACAATGAAGCTCCTATTTTCACAGCACAACAAACACGAGAAAACAGTTGCGGCTTCTCAAAAACATAACACACAAGCATGCACCTGCCCTGCCCACCTAGCGGCAAAACAAGGTGGTCCTCCGAATCTCACACCCCGAAACAACATTCAAAGCTAACAATTTTAATTTTGAAACAATTCTAACCTGCGGGTCGCAAATTATATCCAGTGCTACAACAGAACCTCATTATTTCGGTCACAAATTATATCTAATGCTACAACGTAACCTCATGATTTCGGACTCTGCTAACTCAACTTATGGTTCTAACAGGCTGGGCCAAAGTTCACAGTTACTGATATTTCACGTTAAGAGTCTTCCGGGGCCTCCCTGGTGGCGCAAGTGGTTGAGAGTCCGCCTGCCGATGCAGGGGATACGGGTTCGTGCCCCGGTCTGGGAGGATCCCATATGCCGCGGAGCGGCTGGGCCCGTGAGCCATGGCCGCTGAGCCTGCGCGTCCGGAGCCTGTGCTCCGCAACGGGGGAGGCCACGGCAGTGAGAGGCCCGCATACCGCAAAAAAAAAAAAAAAAAAAAAAAAAAGAGTCTTCCGTCTCAGGACGAATCCTTTGCTGGGGATGAGGAGGGATTGAGAAGGTGCTGAAAGTTCTATGAAGTACTGAAAACAGCAAGCTTTCACAATTTCACAAGCCTCTTGCACAATTCCGTTTTTATTAATGGGACAGTCACTAACGAGGCCACGACGCCCAGGAATTTGAGAGGACATGCGACATCCTGCCGCCCTGGCAGCGGTCCCCCTCAGCGACCGCACGCTCATCCTGACTCGACTGCCCTAGTGGCACTGCAGTCCTTTAGGTGGCCAATCCAAAGTCTGCTGCTTGCCAAATAACACTGTCATTCAAATTCCACTGAAGCAAAAGGACCCACAGCACGATAAGCTTCTCAAGCGGTAACTACAGAGAGAAATCTAGGAACCACCTGCTGGTCAAAACTTCTTAGGTGTTTTTTCTTCACAGGTCTGTGCAGACAAAAAGTCAAACTTGTTGCTGAAAAGCTCGCCACGACTGGTGCCTCGGCAAAGCTCTGGTGAGGCCGGGACCCCAGCTCCCCCTTGGCGGGCGGGCAGCGGGCACTCTGGTTTCTCTCTATCCACTTCCTAGTGAAAACACAGGCTTGTCACCCCGGTGGGCAGCTCTCCAAAAGCGCTTCAGGAACAACCAGCAGAGCCACCTGAATGCGTCCAGGGTTAGGTGGAGGCAACGAGGCTTTCCCTGTCCTCTACGGAACCGCTTGCTACCTTGGATGGACTCCTGCTGGGGTCTGCACGTTTGTGTCCCCGGAGCCCTCCTGAATGGGATATCTGCCCTGGAAAAGAGGCCCCAGAGCCCACCTGGCCCTGCCACTGGGACCCAACTGCCCCGGCATCTTGACCTCGGGCCTCCCGCCTTCAGAGCTGCAAGAAATCAAGTCCACTGTGTCAAAGCTCCTAGCCTGTGGTCCTTGCCACGGCAGCCCGAGTGCACTGAGGCAGCTCCCTCTTGTCTCTCAAGGAACAAGAAGACATGGCTTCAAACACTGGCAAGGGACTCTCTGAATCCTACACCCTGGGGGTTGGTGCTTGTAAGACAAGGCCCCCGCCAGGGTCTTAGGGACCCTCTGAACTGCACAGGCTCCTGTCCTCACCGAGTCTGCAAGATGGGGCAGGTCTGGCTAAATGCCCAGGACAACACTGGGATGGGCCCCCAAACGGGAGCCTCCCCCATCCTTCCCCAACCAAGACAGAGGGTGTGACTGTGAGGTGGGGGGGGAGGGTCACAGACGGGACCTGGGCACAGTAAGTCGCTCCCCAGGACAGTCAGCCCTGCTGGGCACCTCAGGGGTTGCTTCCTAGGGACCCTGATCCTCCAGCTCCGCCCCCCTAACCACCCACCCTATCGCTTTCATATCCGCAGTGGTCTGTCTGGGCCCCGAGTGCACCCGGGCTGGCTACTCCCTTCCAGCACCCACGGGGGCACTGCTCCAGATCCCCGTGTCACCCGTAGCACCCAGTGCAGGCCCGGTGCACCGTGTCTCGCTGCGGCAAGAGCTGTTGGTAAGGATCCGGTGAGAGGCTGTGGGTGAGGACAGCCTACGATAAAGGCAAAATGCCACCGTTCCCTCAGGCCCAAAGACCCCTGGGGCCTCCTCACCCACAGCGCACCCCGGCTGTACTCTGGGGCTCTGGTTCCCGCCGGTCCACTTTGAGGGGGACGTGTGCACTGAACCCTCTTCTCTGGGGACCACAAACTAGCCAGATAGTTCACGCTTTTCCCAAAGAGCGAGAACGTGGTGGAGGGCCCCCTGAAAACACTGCCTGTCTTCTTAAAAGTAACCCATTTCCCCAGGTGTTAAAGTTCAGAGTCAACTGCCTTTTCAAATTCCCATTTCTCAACAACAAGAGCATTTCTAACCATGACCTACAGCAGAGGTTCTCAAAGTGTGGCCCCCGGGCCTTTCAGGAGGGCCCCCCCAAGGTCAAACTATTTGCACAACACTAAGGGCACAGACGTGGTGGTTTCTCAGAAGCCAAATGACAGAGATAGGACGAAGGAGACAAGAGAATCCGGCTACTGTCGCTTAAGCCAGACGTTCAGGAGACCTGCAAAGCCCTAGGACAACACTACCTTTCTCATTAAATTGTTTTTCTTTTGGAACATAGTTGCCATAAAGTGTTATTTACGTTATTCTTTTTAAGTATATTTAAATGTCTCATTTTTAATGCCAAATATGGAAAATATCCATGGACACAACATAAACAAAAGCCCTCTGGGGTCCTTGTTAATTTTAGGTGTAAAGGGGTCAGTCTGAGTATGGCCAACGGCACAGACTTGACACGACTGGCTACTTCAAAGGGCTGCTCTTGATGGGCCAGTGAGCCTGCAGGGCCGGGACAGTGACGCTCCAGGAGGCTGCGCTCCCAGACCCTCCCCACCTCTCCTCGGATGGCTGAGAGGCACCGGTTAGGAAACGGCGGCATTCAGAGGGACGGCCACCCGAGTCCAAAGAGAAAATGGCTGGAGGAGAAACCAAAGGCCTGCTGCTTCTCACAAGTACCTGCTTCATGAGTGGAGCTGCACCTCATGCCACAGGCCAAGGGGCAAAAGGAATGCTTGGAGACCTTGGAAACGCAAACGTCAAGAATTCAACTGTATACTTGAGCTGGAATCTTCCTTTCTTTCTCTGAGATTAGAAGAGGCCAATGTCTACCTTTGGGGGGCAGTGGGGAAGGTCCAAGCTTAAATAAAGCAGTTATTAAATAAAAACAGGATTTTACAGGTCCATGCAGAACTCAACTTGAGGCAACTTCTCCGACTCCTGCCACCACTGCCCGGGTCGCCAAAGTGCAGAAGAAAGCCACCTTACTACTAAAAACACAAATACTGTTTAAATTACAATCTAACAAACCTAAAGAGTCAATGGCTAGCCCTGTCTCCATGGGGCACTGGGGGCATTTCAGGGGGACCACTCCTTGTGCCGGCTCAGCATGCCAAGTCCTGACCAAGGCAGCCCCCAGTGTCCTCCTCCGCTGACCACAGCATGACCACACCCACACACTAACAAGTAGGCTAAGTCCTCTGATAAGCAGAGAGGGGGCTGGGAGGCTCAAGGGGCAGCACCACGGAAGAAGGCAGGCTTCACACCAGGGTGTCCGTGCCTTCAACCCCAACTGCAAACCTAACAGCTAGCTGTGCTGCCCAGGGAAATGGGGACAACTGTGAAACTCCATCGTGTCAAGTGCCAGTCAGAATATGATAAATAACCTGTGTCATTTGTAAGGGGGCTCCCAGCATGCCTTTTTTTTTTTAAACTAAGGGACACAAACCAGTGTCCATCACCAGGAGACCAGTTTGAGAAAAACCGAGAAACAGCCGTATGATGCAATACTTTAAGACTGTAATTAAAGGATGATGAACTCTACAGCCCCTGCCATGGAAAGAGCCCCACACCCTTGAGCGAAGCCAGCAGGTAACAGTTCCCAGCACATCTTGACCCCCACCCCCACCCTGCCCCAACCAAGTTCACAAACACATCCACAGCTGTAACTGGGCTTCCAAATGGTGCCATTTCTGGGGTTTCTGCTTTCTTTATATCCTTTCATATTTTATATCCTTTCTTTATATCCTAATTTTCTCTCTATATAAACTTACCTTTGCAACCCATACACAGTACAGCTCTCTTTACATTGGGGGAGAACCTCATTTCCCTTCCTGTAGTAAAGGTGTATTAAATACCTCTTGAGTGTCTCTATCAGCATATGGAAAACAAAACCATAGCACCTAAGTTTGACACTCAAGACAGAAACTTCTGCTTCACAAATTACAAACAAGATAATCACACCGACTAAGTAGGTTGTACAATCACGGCTACAACAATTCTTATTAAAATGCGTACAATTACCTATTCAAATACACGCAACAACTTACCCTCAAAATTAGAGGTGACCTTTCAACAATGCAGGAACTGGACTCCCATCCATTTCCCGTGTATAACTTATACTTGGCCTCCGTATACAGCAGACTGTGCAGTACCGTACTATGTACTACTGGAAAAAGTCCCTGTGTAAGTGCACCCGGACCGTTCAAACCCATGTTGTTCAAGGGTCAACTACACTACTCAAAAAAATAAAATGAAGAGAACAGTATGGAGGTTCCTTTAAAAACTAGAGTTGCTGTATGATCCAGCAATCCCAGTCCTGGGCATGTATCAACCTAAATGTCCACTGATGGATGCAATGGATAAAGAAGATGTGGTTAATGTATACATCAAAACATTACTCAGCTATAATGAAATGCCATTTGCAGCAACATACATGGATCCAGAGATTATTATACTAAATGAAATCAGAGAAAGACGAATATATATCACTTATATGTGGAATCTAAAAAACTTGACATAAATAAACTTACTTATTACAAAACAGAAATAGACTCAGACATAGAAAACAAAGTGTATCCCACGGCCCGCATGCTCGGGCAGGGGGATAAATTAGAGTTTGGAATTTTTTTAAAAAAAGGCCTAAGCGAGACTCCAGGAAGTGTGGGCGCTTAAGATCAACGGAGCTCAATGTAGACCGTTAGGCCTCCTCCTTCCCAAATAGTACATGTCCATTAGCTTTTAGTCACACAGCCTTTGCAGTGGAATTAACACACATCATTTGATGCTGGCCTTAAAGAGAGTAGCATTAGGTTTCCACTGTACCTGACGCCACCATTTAAGTAAGAAGAAATGCAAAAGGGACTCTTTAAGGAAAGTTTTTCTTAAAGGACTTCCCGAAGCCACCAGTTGTATGAGAAATCAGGCCTCTACTGGACACAGTGCCAACTGCAGGGACCCAAGGACAACAGTGAACTGACCTGTAAACATTCAATCTTCGCTCTGTAAGAGCCAAATGGAAATCACTTGGTAGCTTGCAACACGTGGATAAAAAAGGTAAAACACGTCATGTTAACAGAAATAAAAAACAATCAGTACCTGGAACATCTGGAAAACACACACAAAAAAGACCCAGTCCGCGGGCTGCCAGGGAAGGGGCTCCGCGCCAATAAGGCACCCTGTGCTCAGTCACGGAGAGACTTCCAGTGTCAACAGCAGGACCCACAACTCCACCGCCAAGAAGAAAACGGGAGCCGAGTCCCCACTCCAAACCCTCCCCGCCTCACCAAGAAGATAAACCCCACCCACACGAAGGGCCACCTGAAGCACTGGGCGTCGCCCCGTGTCCAGGTTCCAGTGACGCATTTCCTCCACAAGCCATGGTGATGCTCACACACGCATACATGCTGGGAGGGGCACTGCTCGCCAGAAAGAAATGGTGACCCCCGGTAACAGCAGACAATCAGGGGAGGGGCCCACGGCCCAACTTTTAATTCTGCCCTTTCTTATCAGAGCATAACTCGCTTCGCCTGGAACAGCCTGAATTTAATCGAATACTAATACAAGACAGTTCTCGGTGGAAAATCAGAAGGAAATTAAAGATACACCTTATTCCTAAACTCACTGCTAACCTAAGTCTGCAAGAACACGGGCAGCTAGGAAACAGAAGGTGCTCAGGAAATGCATTAGGCAGAACGCTTCACAACAGGGTTGGGGCTGGGCCTCCCCAGGCGACCCCTGAGACGTCTCTGCCGTGTTAAGATGGGAGAGCAGAGGACTAGACGTGGAGACGTGTATGGTCAATACACGCCACCCTCAAGTGCCAACAAGGGGCCCCAGGCTCCAGGGACATGGCTGCCGACCCTCACAGGACCCCATTACACACGTCTCCAGGGCTGGGAAGGCCACCCTTCTGGTCCCTGCTACAACCAGGGTGCTTGGCACACAGGATGCAATAAATGTTTGTTGAATACAACAAGAAATCGTTCTAAAGGTCACAGATCTTATTTCCTTAAAATCCATGACTAAGATATGGGGATATGTGCATGTGGATAGCTGATTCACTTTGTTATAAAAGAGAAACTAACAAACCATTTTAAGCAACTATACTCCAATAAAGATGTTGGAAAAAAAATCCAGGGCTAAAGCACCTTTCTTGGAAACATGAAGGCAGGGACTACGTAGCTCTGGGGAAATCATGGAACATTTCTTTGGGGTTGGTCCAACGGCCCAGTTAGAACCCAGCTCTGCGATCTGGATTGCTGGATCTTGAATCAAGGGGTGCGAATGGGGTGGCCCCTCTATCTATTACCTCTCCTGATGCCCCGCAGAATCTGTGTTTCCTGTTCTGTGACTCTCGGATCTAGAGGGCTCAGTCCCGAGGGGAAGAGAGCTTCCTCGCGGGGACGCAGTGAGGCTTCCTGGCGCCGTCGCGGGAGGCTGTGGCCTGGCCACTTGGGACTCTTCAGGCCCAAAGCAGGGGTGGCAGGGCCCGACTGTCCAGGGTGAGGAGCCGGAGAACCCAGGTCCTCTTCGTCCTCCAGGCCTGTGGACTGCCACAGCGATGCCCTCGGGCCCGACGGCTGAGCCTCAGACCCAGCAGAAGCAAAGGTTTGGGTCACCCACCAGGCCACGGACTCCCAGCAGCTGCTCGGGGGCCCAGGGAGCGTGGACGGGTTCATGGAGGAGGGTCGTTGTCGGTACCAGCGCAGCGGCTGCCACCAGGAGTGACGGCTGTGACAGCCGCGCCTCGTCCTGCCTCTGATGGAAACGTGCCTGCGTGTTTATCCACCGCACGCTTTTGTTTTCTCCTCCTTGCGCGTCCCTGGTCGCGTTGGATATGACGGGAATGGCCGGCCTTATTCCCATGGTCTGCAGGACCGGGAAGCCCGCCCAGAAGTGACGGGAGGTCCAGTCCCCTCTCCTGGGGGCGAGGACAGTGGCGAGGCGGGCGTCGTGTTGGGTGGGAGGTGAGTTTGTGCCTGTCTTCCTTTGGGAATTTGGCTCAAAGGGCGGCTGAAAGCAAGGCATGCAGGCACGCGGGGGGGCCGAGATGATGGGTCCACTCACCCAAATTTGGGTCCACTCACCCACGCACAGTAAGGCCAATCTACTGACACTGGCTTGCAGTGAAAGAAAGTGCAGCTTTTATTGCGGGTGCCAAACAAGAACTTCAGGTCTTTTGAGCAATAGCTGCCCACACTGCTTGTTTGGCAGCTGCAAGAAACGCTGAACTTTTTTTCACCGCAACTGGTGACAGCAAATTGGCTTTACTGTGTGCAGGCAAGTGGACCCACATCTGGTTCAGTACCATTCAGCCTCATCAATAAACAAACAGCAAGGAAAATAGGAAAGGGGAGCCATAACAGATTAAAAGGTATTTAAGAGCTATGAACCAAATGCAGTGTTTGGATACTGATTTGAGTAAGTCAACAGTAAAAAGACACTTGTGAGCCAATCAGAGAAATCTGGACAGGGATGGAGATTAAGGAGGATGATGATGACCTGATTGTGCTTTTAAACAGCCCTTTTCTTTTTAGAGATACATTTGTGAATCAAAATGATATGACATCTGGAAATGCTTTAAAAGAACTCAGTGACGGTGGGAGGATGGCGATGTATAGGTGAAACATAGTTATGCCTGAAGCTGAGTTATTGCACACGGGAGTTCATTATTCTAGCCTCTCCGTTTTTGTGCATGTATACATTTCTGTAAGTTTTTGTTTTTAAGCACAGCATTCCTACACAATTAAGTCTAAGTTTATATGTTTTTATTGCGGTAAAATATATATAACATAAAATTTGCCATTTTTTACCATTTGGAAGTGTACAATTCAGTGGCTTAAGTACATTCACAATGTTGTGTAAACATCACCGTTATCTATTTGCAGCACTTTCTCATCTCCCCAAACTCAAACTCTGTCCCTGTGAAACATGTTCCCTCCATCCATCTGCCTCCCCCAGTCTCTGGCCCCCCTCATTCCATTTTTTGACGTTATGAATCTGATGACTCTAGGTACTTCATGTAAGTGGAATCAAACAGTATTTGTCTTTTTGTGTCTGCCTTTTCCCGGTCAGCAGCCTGTTTTGGAGGTCCATCTATATTGTGAGGCATGTGTCAGAACTTCATTCCTTTTCATGGCTGAATAGTAATCCATTGGCTGTACAGACATTCTGCTTATCCATTCGTCTGTTGATTGGATTGTTTCCACCACTTGGATTGTTTCCACCTTTTGGTGACTATGAATAAAGCGGCTACGAACACTGGTATACAAATATCTGTTTCAGTCCCTGCTTTCTATTCTTCTGGGTAATTCCTATTCTTTTGGATCATATGGTAATTCTGTGTTTCACTTTCTGAGGACCCACCAGCTGCACCATTTTACATTCCCACCAGCAATCCCGAGGGCTGCAATTTCTCCACATCCTCACCAACACTTGTTATTTTCTTTTCTAAGAGCCACAGCCAATGGGTGTGAACTGCTATCTCACATCCATTAAAGTGCTTTTGATTTGCATTTCCCTGATCATTGGTGATGTTGAGCATCTTTTCATGTGCTTATTGGCCATGTGCTTATCTTCTGTGGAGAAAAGTCTATTCAAGTCCTTTACCCATTTTTGAATTGTGCTGCCTCTTTGTTGCTGGACTACAATAGGTTTATATTTAATTTGTGTCCAGGAAGGGAAGTATAAGCGCTCTCTCTGCTGCCACTGCGCTGACTTCTGAGTCATCTGGAACGGCTGGAGCACTCCACCTGTCCACACGCTAAGTGGCATCCCAACCAAGGCCATCTGCCATTTGCAACAACTGTCTATGCTCAGAAGCTATATCTGCACATAAATACATTCTAATTTCCTTCCCCAAATTTAAAAGATTTTCAACGGGTCTTAATGCAATGTAAGATGAACCATGGTTTGATATATTGGTTTCTATATTCTGACACCCAAAGCCCAACTATACAATATTTGCCTATATTTCAGAAGGTAGAATTTACCTTTGAGAATACCTAAATAGAAGTCCGAAGGAAGACAAGAATCATCTCTCAGATGTAAGAAAGTACTTCAAGAGATTTTCTAAACAATCGTCATAAAATGAGGTGGATAGCCCTGGGCACCCGTCTTTATTTTGAATACTTCTGCCAGCAGTGGGGTTAAGGTGTAGCTCAGTCTAGACTCTCACGAGGTCCCTGCGACTCAGTTCATGGGAACTTGGGGTGACCGTGAAAGAGGGAGACAAGTGGACACCTCCCGCCCTTGACTGCCTCAAAGGGAAGCTAGTAATTGTTACTCTGCTCTCTCAAGTAGCGTCTATTTCAATGAAACTTAAGTGAAATAGCTGAGTTTGAAGGGATTTTTACAACTCATCAGACACCCGGAGATGACCTCTGGTCAAAGTTGGATATTCACATTAAATTTGTAAATAGGAGAAGGTCAATAATAAAAACTATTTTTCGTAGGAAAAAGAAAGACTGTTCCAATTACATGTCAAGAAATTATACCAGGAAGTCAGGAAGAGGAAGAAAACTGGTGTCATCTGTACAGAGAGACGAGAGACTTAAAGGAAAAGGGTTAATGAAACCAAGAGGGGTGACAAACTTCGGGGCCCAGGTGGGAGGGTGTGCCCCCGACACTCAGCCACGCTGAGAGCCCCACAGAGATGGGACAAGGCCAGTCACGGCGGGAGATGCCACGGGGGCTCTCAGAACCACAGGTCTGACAGACAAGAGAGGACAGGAAAGGCCTGAATCACAATTCGTAACCTCAACCTAATAAACATACACAATTCGCCAAACAGAGAATGCACATCCTTTCCAAGTAAACACAGAATTTAAAAAAATTGACCACATAAGAGGTCACAATGGAAGTCTCAACAAGATTTAAAAAACTGCCATCTTCACTGATCACAATGTGATAAATAAATGGGAGGAATAGATAAAATGCTGTTCTTCTAAAGAACAGTCTTATCTGCAAAACAGAAACAGACTCACAGACATAGAGAACAGACTGGTGGTTGTCAAGGGGGTGGGGGTGGGGGATTGATGGAGTGGGAGCTTGGGGTTAGCAGATGCAAACTATTACATATAGGATGGATAAACAAGGTCCTAACCCTATATAGGGTTACAGTTCCCGGTATAGCACAGGGAACTATATTCAGTATCCTGTGATAAACCATAATGGAAAAGAATATGAAAAAGAATGTATGTATGTGTATATATATATATATGTATATATATATATGTATATGTATATATATATATATATATATACACACATACGTGTGTGTATATATATGTGTATATACCTATATATATACACCTGAGTCACTTGACTCTACAGCAGAAATTAACACAACATTGTAAATCAACTATACTTCAATAAAATAAATTTAAAATAAAAAGGACAGAATTCCTACTGCACAGGAAAGGGAGAAGTAATAGTACAGCTACACCTGATAACTGGGGATGGTGCGCAAGGACAAGTGGGTGCGGGGCGGCCCCCAGCCCATCTTCAGGTGGAGGAGGGAAGACAAAGCAGGGGGGCAGCGCCACTTTCCTGCCCAATCACTGTGATGGTGACATGACAGAGGAGAGGGGAGCACAGAGTGAGAGACTGCCCCACAGCCCCAGAGCCTGGCTAGGGTTCAAGGTCATGAACCCAAAATGTCACCTCACAACAACTGTGTCACCAGTGATCCTGGATTGGGGCTGGACGGGGGAAAATGGTGTAGAGGGTGTTATTGGGACACGAGGCAAAATTTGAATTAGATAAGAGTATTACAGCAATGTGAAGTGTCCTGATTTGGGCCATTGTATTCTGGTTATGTAAGATAATGTAATATTCTTTAAAATCACACACTGAAGTGTTTGGATATCAAGGGGCATGGTGCCCACAGGTTACCATCAAATGGTTGAGACTGCGAGAGACAGAACAAATGGGGCAAAATGTGAACAACTGGGGGTTCTGGGTAAACCTGGGTGGGCACACAAGGAGCTCTTAGCACTCATCTTGGAATTTTCCTGCAAGTTTAAAATTATATAAAAATTTTTAATTACCATAAATAAATACAACGAATCATCTAAATCCAGGGTTCTACAGGCACCTGTCTGGCCCGATCTCTTCAAAATCTCAGTGCCGTAATACAAACTGTGGGGTAGGAAGGCCTGCTATAGCTTAGAGACAGAAAAACGTCACTGAAGGCAACACAGGAGCATGGCTGGGTGCTGGTTTGGAAAAACACGCAGCCATAAAAGTCACCTTTAGAACATCTGGGGGACATGGGAATACAGACTGGGTAGTAGATGGTATAAGACAATGACTATCGACCTTGTGAGGTGTGAAAACGGCACTGGCGTTACGTGGGCGACGCAGGCGTAAATATTTAGAGGTGACGGGTCATGACATCTGTCATTGTCTTTGAAATTGTGCTGTGCGCGTGCACGTGTGTGTTAAACACGGTAAATGTTGACGGCTCAGACTAGGTGAGGGGAGGGCAGGTGTTCAGTGAACTCTGTGCTCACTAGAAAAATAAAACAAAGCGAACCACCTGCTTGCAGACTCGTTTACTCATTCTCAACTTCTCCACCTGATGCCTCCTGGGCACTGAAAACCTAGCCCGTGGGACACAGAACGTGGATTCCGCCCCACCCCATCCTGCTCGTCCACACGTCTTCCCATCTCAGGAAACGGCGCCACCCGCCCACCTGCTCCAGCCAGACGCCCCACCGTGATCCCCACTTCCTCTGCCCAGCAGCCCTACATCCAGCACCGCGGGCCCTGGCCAGTCACAGCAGAGCGGCTGCGGCCTCTGACCAGGGTCTGTGTCTCCACTCCTGCCCACCCCAAACCTCTCCTCCTGGAGTCCAGTCTCCCTGCTGCACAGCAGGGAGAGCCATCTTTGCAGCATGTCAACCAGACCCCACACCGGGATGGAGGTGGTCCATTCACCCTCGACCTCTCAGCCGCTTTCCTCCAGCCCACGGGGTCTCTGTCTTATTCAAGGTGCCCCCAGTGTCTGGGATACAAGCCTGGTTAGAGTCGGAACAGACCTGTGGGATGACATGTGTACTGAAATAATTTAGGAAAATCACGGAAGACTTTTGTGTACCACATCTTTCAAAATGTTCATGCAAGGAAGAGGGGGAAAGTCACTGAGGAAACAGGAAGGACACAAGGGTTTAAGCTACCTACATTCTAATTCCCCCCCAAATTGCTACTGACGTCACACGTCACTTCAGCCTGTTTCCTGATGGGTCTTGTAATCCGACCCAGAAACAATCTACAACTTCAATGTAACTAAATTTCACAAATATTCAGGAAGCCTAAGACACATAAAAATTAATGTCCGGAAGTTTTTAACCTATTTTACCTTTGCGTAGAGATTGTGACAGTTAAGTTTTTTTATTGCTGTAAACACCTTCATCATATTTGAAGGAATCATATAAATAAGAGTTTACCACCATTAGGTACACAATTAAATCATTGTTTTAAATAGAAAAGCTTTATTTTTTTACAATAAACCAAGTCTATCGCTAAAAAATAATGGTAAAGAGTAACCACACTATAAATAACCAGAAATGATCCAATCAGCACAAACTGCACACAGGGATCGCTTTCAAAGGCAACTAAATATACAAGGAAAGTAAGGAACTGGACGAAATTACGAAATACACAAGATAGAAATGCCCATAGGCACAGAAAAGGGAAACGGAGAAGACAAACTCTTAGCACTCAGCCCCAGGGGCTTCACTCCAGGCGACCTGGGGCGCTCGGCCGTCGCTGCCCCAGGATCTAGATACGGAAAGCTCTTCTGCAAAAGGTTCCACGTTTACAGTGCCAACCTCAGCTCGGTTCTCTAACCAGGCCCGTGCTGCCGTCAACGGCAGCGACTACACGACAGCCAGGACCAGCAGCAAAACCCGGACGCTCTTCACTAAGGCCTCATCTACAGCGGCCAGCCCCCCTTCAGTGGCCCACTAAGCCCAGTCGCGCTCCCTGCAAAGTTTCCTGTTTACTTCTCCTGGGCCAGGAGCAAGGACCAGGTCCAAGTCTCTAGACCAAGGATGGACCCAAACCCCCTGAAACTGGAAGCAAAATTGTGTGTGTGTTTCTTCTGGGCAGGACATTCTTTCACTCACCTGCCCTCCAGGTGCCAAGAAAGTCACAGAAGCTAGGATTCACAGCTTTGATCCTCCAGGTGTCCCGGTTCATAAAGGACCACAGGCTACCAGCCGGTTAATATCCCCAAACCTGGTCGTTTTAGGGATGATTTACATCACAACTGGAGTCTTAGACCATCTTTAACTTTTACGTATTACGTTCAGATAATACGGCCCTTGTTTCTATTTCCCCACCTGTACGCTCAGAACTTTAGAGCAACTTTCTAAGGTAACAACAACAGCAGGAATTCTCTAGATGCTCTCTAACTGCAGGCACTCGGCCAGACACTACATTTCAGCTTCTTTACTTCCTGTGTCCCATCTACGCAGTAGGTAATATACCTATTTTATAGACGAGAGACTCAGGTGGAGAGGTAAAGAATGTGTAGGAAGTTGTTAAACTAGGGAATGGCAGAGCAAGAAATTAAACTTTTACCGTCAACACGTAGTACATATAAGGCTTTTTTTCAGACGGTAGGTGCTCAGCAAATGTTTATTAAATAAATATAAACCATGCCCATTATGGTTCACGGTGAGTTCAGTGATGCCCATCACTTGGCGTGTATGTGCGGACACACCCTTAGGAAAGGGATCTAGATGCCTAGCTTTAATATATCCCTTTAAAGAAATAAATTTCCACCGCTCCACACTGTAGGTTCAGAGATGAATATTTGTCTTGCTCAATGCTCTATTTCCTGAGCCTAAAACAGAAACCGGTACAAAGTACTCAACAAATGACTAACTTAATTAACTCTATGTTAGGGAATCATCCCGTACCCAGCTATAACAGAAAAAGTAACCACGTTTTGCTTCTACACAGAACAGCACAAATAAAATCCACAGATAAAACAACTTACATAAGCTGTAACTTCCTCCTTCTTCAATATCCTTAAAAGAACCAAGCAAAACGGAGTAACCCAGTGTGCAGGCGGACTCCCTCCCAGGAAGGCGGCCCCGGCCAGCACCTGGGAACTTAGATTTCGGGGGGGTTCCCACCACCATTGGTCACTGGCTTATGCTAAACACCAGCTTTCCTTCTGGGCGTCTGGGATTTGGCCGCATGCCACCTAGGGAATACCCCCCACAACCAGCCCCCAGGAGGATCCATGGCCCCGAGTCTCTAAGGAGCTTTGCTGTCCGGGAACATGTCACCAGTGCTGGGGGGTGACAGGCATCCTGAGTGGCTCCACTGAGAGGTGTTCTGGGGAGCTGGCGCCTGGGGCCCCTAGACCTCTCCCCATGCGCCTCTGCTGACTTTGCTGGGTTCTTTGCCCAAAATATATCAAAGCCATGAGTCCTCCTAATGAATCTTCAAACCTGGGGGTGGTCTTGGCTACCCCCATCCACCTAGCAAAGCAAGGTGACCATTGACTCTTGCCAGCTTTCCCTCCCTTGAACACAGAAGTGCCTGCACCATTGTTTTCTACAAAAAGGTGCCTGTTACCAGCACTGACTCTCATCAGCTTGGCGTCTAGGACAACTGTATACCACCGACAGCACGCATTACCTTCTATCTCTTTCCATGCGGTTGTGCCTCTCCCTCCGCTGGGACCTGCCCCGTGGGGGCCCGCTCTGCCTCTGCTCCCCGAGGGCGGCCTGGGGCGACTCCACCGACGGCCAAGCACCCTGCGCTGCTGTGGAGCCTTCACCCACATTCCGGAGCTCTCCCAGGGTTCTTCGTTCTCTGTTTGTGTCCAACTGACGTATCCTACTGCGACTCCTCTTATTTCTTGCTTGTTTACATAGCGCTTCTTCTTTGCAAAAGAAGGAAAAAGTGGTGTTTTAATTGTTTGGTTCTTCTAAACTTACCCTCGTGAATGCTGAATATATTTTTTGGTATTTTCGATCCAAGATATAAACATGAATGGGTAAGGAGCACACAGAACCAAACAAGAAGCGCTCCAAAATTCCATAGAAACATCCGGCACAAGGCTCTAGGTTTCAAACTATACAACTGAACATAAACTAAATTAAAACACCCCAGAGGGCTTTCCTGGTGGCGCAGTGGCTGAGAGTCCGCCTGCTGATGCAGGGGACACGGGTTCGTGCCCCGATCCCGGAAGATCCCACATGCCGCGGAGCGGCTGGGCCCGCGAGCCATGGCCACTGAGCCTGCGCGTCCGGAGCCTGTGTTCCGCAACGGGAGAGGCCACAACAATGAGAGGCCCACGTACCGCAAAAAAAAAAACACCCCAGGTATTATGTAATCAATGCAGCTTATACAGCAATACAATCAAAAGTCCCCCTTTTAAATCAAGAGCCATTTTAACTGTCATCTATGAATAAAAAAACCAAGAAGTTGTTTGATTTTTCTGATATTCAGAATGGGAAAAAAAAACAAACCTAGAAATATTTTCTCCAAAAGATTTTCTTGATATGCAATTATTCTAAGATGATAACTGATATTCTAACTGCAATGCTCAGAAGAGGACAGAACCTAAGTGGTTTAGGATTAAACACGCCCTCACCTTACAAGTGAGATTCCCCCCACAAAAGGAGTAATCACGTCATAGCTTTGACCTGTGCTACAGAAATATGTCAAATTTCTATCACAGTACAGCAGGCGTCTAATAAGTACCTGTGGTGATGTGCATTCCCGAGGTACCGTACAAAGCCAAACCCTCTACGGTGAAAGAATCACTTAACACACATTTCAGAATGGTGATAACTTTTCAAAAGACATAGAGAGGAATTCACAAGTATTGGTAATATTTTGGTTCTTCAGCTGAGTAGTCAGTACAGGGACTATTTTAATTTTAACCTTTATACCTTACAAATGCTAACATATACTTTCACGAGCAATGTCATAAGAACAATGGAAAATTAATCACTGGCGTGGGAGAAACAAGGAGAGCTCCATCCCTACCCTGTCTTTATCAGCTCTTGAAAAGCTGAGTGTAAGCTGTGTTATTGTTGGATAACTCGAAAAAGAATGTTTTCCAGGAAAAACGGATTGAGGGTTAACATCAGGGGTAAGCAAAGTTTGCCTTCAGAAGTTTCTTTCTTTCTAAGACTTTCTGTTATCACCATATGGCCTCTTGTTACCAACTCAATCCTTTGCCCATCTGCAGATGGTCCCCTAAAGCTCTGAGCGGATTTCAGACTCCTGCCTCACTCATGAAGTATGAAATAAGAGACAAAAAAAAAAAAACCAACACTAAATTTGCTGTCAGTAACGAAAATGTACCTAAGTCTATCATGTTTCTGTTTAAGGAGGTTACTGTTAAGAAAAAGCAGCCCCTAAACTCAACATTTCCAGGCCAAGGATAAACGTGATGTTCAAAATTCGCAAGGATGTTCCAAGTGAGGTGACTGGGCAGAGGGACAGAAGGATTCCTAAGATGCAAGCAGGCTTCCGAGATCCTTTCATTGGTTTATAAACCAGCTCTCTCCCCTCCCCCACCCGTGGCCAAAAAAAAAAAAAGGGGGTGCAGAGACATCAGGCAGGAGGAGAAAGCACCTGCCAGCTTCTGTTTTATCGCTTACCTCCTACTTTAATCCGAACCTGCTCAGGCAAAGCTTTGTTTCTACTACCCAAAGTCTGTTTAGTGGATTCAATTTACTTCTGATAACAGAAAGAAAATGCTCTCGGCAATCCAATATCCTGATGCTTGGTAGCTTCAAGTACAGAACGTGAGTTACTACAACTCTGGAAAACAATGAAGCAACAGGAACGTTATCAACAGGTGACAATCTCCTCTCTACGCACAAATAAAAGGCACTTTAACAGAAGTTACGTCAAAGTTATTCACATGAACTTGAAGAACTTTAGGTGCACGAAGGATTTTTAAATATCCCCGAACCACATAAATACTCTCGATTTTAACAAGTTATCGAGCTCAATGAAAGAAAGAAACATCCTTGGGACCTAACTAAAATACAATTTATCCATTTAACACAAAAGAGCAAAGCTTCGCAAATCATTTTCCCTACCTGTGTTTGTGAAAGCTTAGAATTTCCACTAGTAGAGCAACTATTTGCAGTAAACAGAGGGTATGTAAATTGAAGAGCAGTAGTTGCAGCAGCTGTTTTATTTTTCACTAATGTTCTACATTTGTTTTGTTGCTGATGAAGTGGAACATTCATTAATTCGGATGGATGGCGAATAAGAGTTACCAAACTGCCAAGACAAAAGAAACCCAGAAACACATGAAGAGTATGTGGCAGGTTAAGTTTCCTGAAACACCACAAATCACTATTACACTCTAATGGCTAACATTTGATTTTCTGGATAGGAACTCGAATCTGTTACCATGAATGACCCCCATCATGGAAATCTCTACAAAACAATTATCAGCTAGTGTTGTAGGGGACAAGTTCAAACTTTCTTCCTCACATTGGAAGGTGTGGCTGTGTGTCATCTTTTAGTTACACCTCCCTTCCCATTACACTTCTGACACCAATCTCTGTTTTTTTTTGGCCATCCTCCAAAATCTGACGACTATGGGCAAAATGGGGAAAACGACAGGGTGGGGACAGACAGAAAGCTAAGGAGACACCCTAGCAGACAGGCTACTACTCCTCTCCGATAGTTGTTGCTGCGAGATCACTTATGGGCTGGCAGTCTGGCTGAAGGATGAAGCTGCATTTTACACTCAAAGCCTCACAACATGACGTCTGTCCTCCCAGGGGATGCATTTGTGCAAGATCAGGTCAGCCTCAACCTGAGTCAACAGACGGGGAAGCAGAGGTCTCTCCTGACATTTAGGTGGGTGATTTGGGGACAAAACCTTTCTTCCTCAGGAACATGTGTGCACTTATCTCAACTCATCTCTCTTCCACATGCAGACGCAGAGCGCACACCGCAAAGGTAATGCTGCAGGCTGTGTACTTGATATCTGCTTGCTGTGCCTGCACAGAGCACACAAACTTTCAGCTCAGCCTCCAGACCCACTGAGGTCTGCTCCCTGTTAAGATGCAAGCTGCAGTGAGGCCGCTGGCCTCTGCAGAAAACCCTGGTCTACATCCAGACCGAGGCTGGTGCTTCTCTGCACAGGACCCTGGTCTACACCCGGACCCAGGCTAGTGCCTCCCTTCAGAGGCCCCTGGTTCCACCCGGATACAGGCCGGTGGCCTCTGCTGAGGACCCTGGTCTACACCCACACCCAGGATGGTGCTTCTCTGCAAGGACCCTGGTCTATACCCGCACACAGCCTGGTGTTTCTCTGCACAGGACCCTGGTCTACACCCTGATCCAGCCGGGCCCGCTCCCTGGGGGATGCACCCACTGGTTGAGCGCCATGCCAGGCTCGGGGGGGATCCGCACCGCGCGGGGCTGGCGGGGGCTCGGCTGCTATGCTGTTGAAGCCGTCCTCCAGGCGGACGCGCACCGCCGACTTGGCCCGCACCTCGCTCGCGCCCTCCACGTTCTCCTTGCCGGCGCCGTCGGGCGCCTTGGGCCGGAATGCGCCGGCGCCCGGCGTGTTCTCGGCGGCGCGGGGCGCGCCCGCCTCGCTCAGCAGCATCATGCGCAGCTCCTGGAAGTCGATGTGGCCCAGGCACTGGTTGGCGTCCGCGAAGCCACCATCGGCCAGCGCAGGCGGCACAGCACCGAGTACACGGGTGGCGCGACCCCGCCGCCGCGCCCACGGCCGCAGCGAAGCCCCCCGCCGCTGCGCCCGGCGCCGCCGCCGCCAGGAAGCAAGAGTTGACGCGCGTCTCCAGCTCGCCGGCGGCCTTCGCCGCCTCTATGTGCGAGTAGAGGATGTGCTGCAGCTGCGTGTACTCGATCTCCGTCATCTCCACAAGGCTCAGGTCGCTGATCCTGAAACTCAGCCCCGCCTCGCCGAGCGCCGCGTCCGCGCCCTCGGGGCCCGCCGGCCCGCCCGCCTGCGGCGGCTCCTGCTGCCCGGAGCCCGACATGCCTGCGCCAAAGGCGTGTGGCGCGCGGGCGGGCCGGCTGGGCCAGGCCGGGCGGTCGGGTACGCAGAAACCGACGGCCGCGGCGGGCCTGCGCCGCCCGCCCGCACGCAATGGCTGACGCTCCCCGGCCCCACCCCGCACCGCACCGCCCCGCCCGGAGGCCCCACCCCGAGGGCGGGCCACACCCATCGCCCGCCCCGCCCTCGCCGCGGCGCCCCGTCCCGAGCTGCGCGCGCATGTTGGGGGCGCGGGGTTCTGGTGCTGGCGGCGCGGCGCGCGGGCCCAGGCCGTCCAAGTCCAGTGCCTGAGGGGCCAGACCACCCGGGTCGAGTGTCCGCAGGGCCGGGCCGCCCGGATCCCAATGTCCAAGGGGCCAAACGCGCGAGTCCAGTGTCCGAGGGACAGACACACCTGGGTCGAGTGTCCGCGGGGCCGCCCGGGGGCTGGCCGGGTATCAGGGCGCATGCAAGAGACACCTCTCTAGGTAACGTTTCACCACGAGTCCACGTATCCACGGAGTGCCCTTTGGTCCCCCCCTTCTCGGGACACGAGGCCTGCAGTAAGCCCGAACAGTAGACAGGTGAGACAGCGGCCCCAAATACAGGTGTGACATGGCAGGCTGTACGGAGGTGAAAACTCAAGCAGGTAAATCAATACACGTGGTGCACGGTTCCTCCTAGAACCGGCAGGGCTCGTGTAATCAATGCACTGGACAAACACTGGCCACTGATGAGCTGGGATGCACGTGCCATGTGGGTTCATCCTTTTAAAGTGCGCTCTTCAGTGGTAGTGTGTTCACATGCCATCACCACAACCAGTTCTCGAACATTTTCATCACCCCAAAGAATCCCATATCCATTAGCACTCTCTAAACACTAACCTTCTTTTTGTCCCTATGGGTTTGCCAACCCTGGGTACGTCCTATAAATGGTATCATAGAATAGGTGGTCTTTAGAAGAATTATTTTTGCAGGCTCAAAATGATCACTGTACCCACCTCTCACTCTTACCCCCATCTCAACCAGTGGCTGTTTTCTGTATGGGAACCACGTGCTTTAAAGAAAGGCCTGTGATTTAGGCACAGTTTTCTTCCATCAGGCTCTGAATCGCTCATTCTGTCAGAGCTCAGACATCTATGGAGTGCTATTCATTTCTTCTGCAGTATCTTTTCTTTGAACAATGTAAGATCATCCTGCACTTCCCTGGAGGACCAGTGGTTAAGACTCCGTGCTTCCACTGCAGGGGGTGCAGGTTCAATCCCTGGTAGGGGAACGAAGATCTCACATGCCACGTGGCACAGCCAAAAAACTTTCAAAAACAAAGGAAAAAGACAAAATATATATAAATTTGCTTTTCTTTTTGTCGACTTAATATGTCCCCAGTAGGATAATGATGGACCACTTACTCAAGAAAAGGTATCAGGTGTGTGGGGGGGGGAAGAGCACTTTTTCTCACACCTAACATAAAAATTAGTTTCAGATCATCGAAATACCTACATTTAAAAAGAAAATTATACAACTACTAAATATATAGGATGATATCGATAAAATCTTTGAGAAGATTCTAAGCGTGACATCAACACAGACCATAATGTGCACAGGCTTGCCCTGGGGATCTTGTTTAAAAGCAGATTCTAATTCTGCAGGCCTAGGTGGGACCCGGAATGCCACCTTTCTAAGGAGGCCCCAGCTGACGTGTGTGCAGCTGAACAGTTGACCCCACTTTGAGCAGCAAAATCACGCAGTATGGTGAAATTTACAATGTTTCAAAAAGAAAATAAAATCAAGATTATATGCGGCTTGGTTTTTCGCTTATTGGAAATAAAGACCTTTGGCACCTACATTGTTTTCTGTGTTTCTTGATTTGGGCGGATTCCTTGCAGATAACAGTTTTTGAGCCCTCTTTTATTTAGACATGAAACGTGAGAACGATCTGGCTTTAGTGGGACTTATTTTATAAATAAAATGTGAAGAAAATATAACACATGTTTTTTTTAAACTCTAAACGTGGCTCCAAGTGGTTCTGGTGTAGCCCTCCAGGGGTAGCCCTCTTTAGCTGAGGACCCTGGCTGTAGGGTCAGGCAGAGCCCGGCGGAGCAGGTCAGGGCGGGAGAAAAGCCCCACCTGGGCTCCCCTGAGCTAAGAACTAAACATGCAAAACAATAAATCAATGAATAAGTAAACAGCATCATGGACCGATGCGAAGGGCTGGCTTTCGAGAACAGGAGGAGCTGCTCTGTGGACAGGCCATCGTGCAGGGGGAGACCCCCAGTGGGTGGCAAAGTCAGTTTAGTGGCTCCGGACTAACGGCCAGAGAACCAAGCGCAGCATCCATGTGAGCCTCAGGGAATGCGGGCAAGCGTCGGACATGACACCGCTGTACAAATATACGCATTCGGTGGAAGCAGCAGGGCTGGATAGCAAAACCAGATAGAGAATAGAGACATTACAGGAGATTAAAACTACAGGCAGTATTGGACATGAACAGATAGGCAGACATTCTTAACAACAGCTTAGCAAATTGAATCCATCAAGATTTCTTGAAAGGAATAACTCATCGTAACCAAGTGGTGTTTATTCCAGGGATGCAAGTTTTGTTTACATTGGAAAATCAACCAATGTAAATTACTATATTCATAGAGCAAAGTGGAAAACATATGATTACCTGAAAAATGCAAAAAAAAAAAGTGGCTGGCAAATCTAACATCCATTCCCAATAAAAATTCGGCAAACCAAGCATGGAGGGCAAGTTCCTCAACCTGATAAAGGGCGTACATGAAATTACCACACTTCACATCATACTTAAATGGCAAAAGACGGAATGTTTTCCCTCTCGATGAGGAAAAAGGCAAGATACCCACTGTCGCCACTTCTATTCAGCATCGTGCTGGAGGGTCTACTCGGCGTGACAGGGCAAGAGAAAGAAGAGCATGCAGGTGCGAAGACCAGAAGTGGAACTGTCTACTTTCTCCCTAGGCAGCACGATGACCTAGGGAGAAACTCCTACAGCACCTACACAAAAGCCAGTGAGTTCAGCGAGGTCGCAGAGCATAACAACATCCTAATACCAGTCATGTTCCTATACAATAGCGGTGGACATGCAGACCCTGCAATTAAAGTACAGTAGCACCTACCATCACTCAAGTGCACACCGAGGTGTGAGTTTCACAGAATACGTATAGGACATGCATGTTGAACAGCATACGGGGTGCTTTCACTGCCCTAAAAATCCCGTGCTCTGCCTACCCAACCCTCTGCCCCTTTGGCCCCTGGCAGCTACCGATCCTCTTACTGTCTCCATAGTTCTGCCTTTTCCAGAGTGTCATAGAGGTGGCATCATGAGGCCTTTTCTGATTGGCTTCTTTCACTTAGTTAAATGCCTTTCAGGTTCCTCTGTGTCTTTTCGTGGTTTGATAGCTGATTTCACTTAGTGCTGAATCATATTCCATTGTCTGTGTGGGACACCGTTTATTTATCCGTCACCTGCTGAAGGACAGCTTGGTTGCTTCCAAGTTTTGGCAACTATGAATACAGCTGCTGCAAACATCTGTGTGCAGGCTTTTGTGTGGACATGGGTTTTCGCTCCTTTGGGTAGGTACCAGGGAGTGTGCTCCTGGAGCGTATGGTAAGCGGATGCTTCGTTTTGTAAGAAATAATCAAACCATCTTCCAAAGAGGCTGCACCATTCTGAATTCCCACTGGCGTGAACGAGAGCTCCTGTCATTCCACATCCCCAGCCCCATCTGGTGTTGTCAGCGTTGCATGCTTTGGGCAGTCTACGAGGTGTGCTTGACGGCCTTTTGAAGACTCAGTTACTGTGCCGGCTAGGTGGCAACCCCGTGCGGGCCAGGGCGGGGGCGATGTCTCCCGGGACACGGTCTGGGCTCCGCAACCAGTAGTGATCTTGCTCCAGGATTGCTGGATCTGGAATCAAGGGGTGCGAATGGGGTGGCCCCTTTCCCTGGTACCTCTCCTGATGCCCCACAGAATCTGTGCTTCCTGTCCTGTGACTCTCGGATCTAGAGGGCTCAGTCCCGAGGGGAAGAGAGCTTCCTCGCGGGGACGCAGTGAGGCTTCCTGGGGCCGTCGCGGGAGGCTGTGGCCTGGCCACTTGGGACTCTTCAGGCCCAAAGAAGGGGTGGCAGGGCCCGACTGTCCAGGGTGAGGAGCCAGAGAACCCAGGTCCTCTTCATCCTCCAGGCCGGTGGACCGCCACAGCGATGCCCATGGGCCTGACGGATGAGGCTCAGACCCGTTAGAAGCAAAGGTTTGGGTCACCCACCAGGCCACGAACCCCCAGCAGCTGCTCGGGGCCCCAGGGAGCATGGACGGGTTCATGGAGGACGGTCGTGGAGTGACGTCTGTGACAGCCGCCCCTCGTCCTGCCTCTGATGGAAACGTGCCTGCGTGTTTATCCACCGCACGCTTTTGTTTTCTCCTCCTTGCTCGTCCCTGGTCGAGTAGGATGCGACGGGAATGGCCGGCCTTATTCCCATGGTCTGCAGGACCGGGCAGCCCACCCAGAAGTGACGGGAGGTCCAGTCCCCTCTTCTGGGGGCGGGGACAGTGGCGATGGGGGCGTCGCGTTGCGTGGGAGGTGAGTTTGTGCCTGTCTTCCTTTAGGAATTTGGCTCAAAGGGCGGCTGTAAGTAAGGCATGCAGGCGCGCGGGGGCCGAGATGATGGGCGCGGGGCGGCTAACCAGGCCCCTTTTCTTAGAAGCCCCTCTGCTGCGTGTTCCCGGTTGAGGGGATCAGCAGAGACAGTTCTGCACGAGATCTGGAGACCAGAAGGGAAGCAACAGCCACACCGATATTTCAACTCGGACGGTCGACCTGGGGTCACACGCGTAGCATTCGCCTTGTTGGGGGCAGTGTCCCCACTGGCCATGCCACCTCCCGGGCCCGCTCAGCCTCCCTCGGGCCAGGTGTGCCTGTAACCTCTATGACAACGTGTGCCAGCTTCTCAGGCCGGCTGTCCGCACCGTCCAGGCTGGAGGTAGAGAGAAACACGTGAGAGGGGCTAGTCCATCCTCGTGGGGCCCGGCCTGGCCTCACCTCGCCCTCCACGCCCTCCCCTCTGCCCGTCCTTCCCGTCCAGCTCTGGCCGCAGCAGCTCCCACAGCTGGGGCTAAGCCTGCAGACCAAGCCCTGATGCGTCCCCCCATCCCTGTCTTCCTCTTCTCTCCCTCCCTCTCCTCTTCTCTCTGTCTCTCTCTGATCCAGATAACGAAGAGACGGTGAAACCCACGGCACCGGCGTCTCTAAACCATTTGCTGCGCATCGTGTTATTGCTGTGATTTGTGAGTTTTGTTCGCTCCTTAAGGAGTAAAAGAATTGGAGAAACCTTTGTTAGAGATGTGATTTCAATCAGCGGCTTAGGAGAATTCGATAAAATACCATTGTAACCGATTTCTAAATATTTGGAAAAATTGTTCAGTATTTAATTTGGTGTTTAAGTGTTCGATATTGTGTTTAAATATCTCTAAAAGTATTGTTTAATAGATTTATAGGACTGAGAAATAGGACATTGAACAAAATACAAGTTTCCTGCTGCTTGCTCGAAAGTTCCTCAGCTAATAAAGTATTGATTAATCACACACGCACACGCACACGCACACGCACACGCAACGCACAGAAGGAAAGACAAACTAAAGGAAAGTTTGAGCAACTGCTTTTGAACTTCAAAGGAAATTAACGTGAGTTTGAGCTCGCGGGGTCAAGAGATGAACACTCCAGTGACGAGGGGCAGGGCAGCAGGAGTCAGAGGCCAGCAGAGGCAGGGAAGGGTCGAGTCTTCAGTTAAAACTGCAAAATCACAACACAGTAAGAGCAGCAAGTGGTGGAGCCTGTGGTGGAGAGAATCGGGTCCGAATGCCCAGCAGGATGGAGGGATTCCAGGACTGGCCTAGAATAAGGCACGATGCAGCAGGACGCCAGAGCCAGGGATGCACAGGGCCGTCCTGACGGGGGTGATAGCGTGGCTGAGAAAAGCAGCGGCAGAGGGACCCGAGGCCGCTGCATGGGGCTCCTCTCCTTCCCTCTGCCCTCCTCCTCCCTCCCCACTCCTTGTTTTCCAAACAAAAGGAAAGCTTTCCTTTACCACTTGACTACACGGGTGGGGATCTTTTCTGAAAACCAAGAGTGCGCCACTACAGATGAAAGGTGCACATCGTCCAGGGAGAGAAGCGTGACCGCGGCCGGTTCGCCTTCCACACTTGAGCTGCTTTCTTTTCGTTCCTGACAGGTGTGTGCGTGTGTGCCAGTGTGTGCACACGTGTGTGCGTATCCGTGTGCGTGTGTGTGCGCGGGGGCTGGGGCTTATCCCTGGGAGCTGCACTTGGTCTCCCTGTGCGTCTGGGTGTTGCTCACGGTCAAAGTCACAAGTGCAAACAGCTGTGCCTGCAGCGCTGCCATCGGACAGGACGCCCCCGTCCCCCAGATGCCTCCCTCGTGCTGCCCCTTAGAGGCCCCCCCACCCCACCCTGTCTGCAACCTGCCCCCTCCAGCAGGTCCCTCAGGGGGTCCTGCAGCCAGTGGCCTTGGTCTGGGGCCTCTCTCACTGGATGCACTTCCCTCCTCCCCGTGGCTGGGCCACGATCCACCCCCGTGTTGACTGAAGGGCACCTGGGTGGGTTCCTGGTGTAGGCAACTGTGAATAAATCACTCTAAGTACTTGGGTTCTCATCCCCTTGGGGTGACGTTGCCCTCACTGATGATGCGTGCTTTGGGGTGAATGTCTAGCGGGGGGTGGCCGGCTTGTGTGGAATTTGATGACAAGTCACTGATTGGAAACCCGCAGCTCTTCTCCAGGGCGGTGCCACCTTCCCTCCCCGCCACCCCGCATCCTCGCCAGCGCTTGCTACAGTCAGTTTTCTGACCCTTTACGTAAAGGGACACCCTGGGGTGGGGTCCACAGTGGCTGTATTCCTCTTCTTTTTCTCTGGCAGACCCCGATACCCTGATTTGCTGCCTTGTAGCCAGAGGTGGCCGTGTGCCAACCTGGCCAATGAGGTCAAACCAGACATTTCAAAGGGGAACAGAGGCTCTGTCGCTCCTGCTGGCTTCCTCCTATAACAGTGAGGTGGTGACGTGATGGCTGCAGGGGCAGCCTCCTTGCAAACACGAGGACAAGAGTCATGAGCTGAGGTTGGCAGAGCACGGGGGACCCTCAGTGACATTGCAAGCCGCTCCAGCCACCAGGGCTGCCTGCCCCACCCTCGTGTGAAGCTCGAAGATGGAAAAAGTCTCTGTGCTTCCTTGGTGACCCCCTCACCTGAACACCAGCAACATGGGTACAGGAAAAGTGGGCCAGAAATACCATTAAGAACAGTTGTTTCCAGATGGCGGCATTTGGGAGATCTTGATTTTCTTGGTACACCTCTTTCATTTCCCACAGTCTGGGAACACACAGGACCCCACAAATCTCCAGGGAGCCCACATTCTCTGGAAAGTAGAAGTTAGAAACTTTTGAACGATGTGAAAAATGTAAATGATGTCTTTTTTAATATACAAATATATTTATATATTTTTATTTTTGGCCGCGTTGAGTCTTCGTTGCTGCACGCGGGCTTTCTCTAGTTGCGGAGAGTGGGGGCTACTCTTCGTTGCGGTGCGCGGGCTTCTCATTGCGGTGGCTCCTCTTGTTGCGGAGCACGGGCTCTAGGGCTCTAGAGCGCAGCCTCAGTAGTTGTGGCTCGCGGGCTTCGTTGCTCTGCGGCACATGGGATCTTCCTGGACCAGGGCTCGAACCCTTATTCCCTACATTGGCAGGTGGATTCTTTTCTTTTTTTTTTTTTTTTTTGCGGTACGCGGGAATCTCACTGTTGTGGCCTCTCCCGCTGCGGAGCACAGGCTCCGGACGCGCAGGCTCAGCGGCCACAGCTCACGGGCCCAGCCGCTCCACAGCATGTGGGATCATCCCAGACCGGGGCACGAACCGGTGTCCCCTGCATCGGCAGGCGGACTCTCAACCACTGTGCCACCAGGGAAGCCTGGCAGGGGGATTCTCAACCACTGAAACGTGAAGGAAGTCCTAAATGATGCTCTTGATGAATACTTGATACCTTTGGGAATTGCCCTGGTTATAAGAAGTGAAGAAAAGATACAAGAATGTATAGAATCCCAATTTTGTAAAAGAAAAATAGAGGGGAAAAAAGATTAAGGGAAAAGATACAGATGACTGCCCTTGGTGACCGCTGGGTGGAAAGTGTGGGTGGTGTTGGAGGGCCTCCCCTGTCCTAAATGTCTGATGGGAAGCAGGCGTCAGAGCCATCCCAAGCCAGGAGCTCCCACCCCCACCCTGAGGGGCCTCCCCAAGCCTTGCTCAGGCCCCTTCAAGGGCACAGCCAGTTGGTCCCCGTCGCCGTGCCCTCGCCCTGCTGTCTCCCTGGCCCTGGCCCTGCTGGTGCGCCGGTGGGGAGGGTCCGGCCCCTGGGGTGTGATCCTCCCTTGGAGGCTGCTTTCATCCTCCCCGACGGTTGCCTCTGCGGAGCTGGATGGGATACGGGGCCCTGCCAGGCACCGCGGCCCTCGAGGCCTCCAGCGGGAGGGAGTCCTCATGCCAGGTTTCCGGAGAGCCAAGCTCTGCACGGCGCACCTGATTGCGTGTGAGTGACTTTGGCTAAACGGGGTCACGGGTTGGAGCCGTCAGGGCTGGTCCTGGAGGAGAGCAGGGGAAGCTGGCAGCGTGAGGACAGAGCTGCAGACGCCGCAGGAGTATATTCTCTGCAGCAGATAAAGCAGGGGTTGGGGAGGATGCAAATGTCCCAGCTGTACTCCAGGGACGGAGGATTTTAAAACTTGGGCATATTTTCCCCGACGTTTTGGGAAAACTGCTTGGACAGCAGCCTGCAGGCCGGAGGGACTCACGCGTTTTGGAGCCGGGCACCGTGCCCAGCCCTGCTCGGCGTCTATCCTGCAGGATTCGGGATTTCCTCTTGTGCAGGACCTCGCCGTAGGGCGGTCTTCCCCAAGGTCAGGCTAGCGCGGTGGGTTCTCCGTAGATGAGCGGCCACCCTCCAGGCCTCGCCTGGCCCGACGCCTTTCTGGGACGGCAGTGATGGCGGCGTCCCCCCGCGGGACCCCTGCTTTGCGGCACTTTACCCTGGTTTGTCGTGCGCTCAGCCGAGTAAACCAGACCCCAAGCTACTGACTCTCCAGCCCACAGGGGTAGAGCCTGTCCTGCCCAAGGGATGTTTTCTGGCTGTCTGGGCTCACGGTGGGCATTGGGTGCACAAACGTGTTGAGAAGCTAAATGCTGGCACAAGGGCCACCACGTTGGGGCCAGTCACCGGTGGCCCTGAAGTTCAAGGGCAAGGCCCACACCTTTCTCTTCTCCTCCCAGCGGCGGCTGCTTCCCTGACCTGAAGGCACCGCATCTGCTGGTCCAGCCCCTGCCCCTTATTCCACCCGCCAAGGCGCCTGGGCCACCAGCTCTGCCTCACCCCACGCTCGTGACCAGCCCGGTGCTCCTTCAAGGCCCGAGTCAGCGGCCGGGACTTTTGGGTGCCTGCCGACCCTGTCGGTACCTTTGTCGACCGCCAGCCCCACCCCCACCCGGGCCCACGTCTCTGTCATCCCCTGACCGTGCGCTGCTCCGTCCTTCCCTTCGTGGCCTCGGGCTTCCTGCTCGACATGGGGTCCTGTGCTGGAACCATCCCGGGAACGGGGTGCATCCGGCAGGCGTCTTCAGGCCAAAGGGCACCGATGCCCACACCACGCCGACTGCCAAGAAGCGGGAGCTGAGGCATCCCTCTCCAGACCCGACTTTCCAACGCGATGCCACACGAGACAGAAAACCTTCTGTAGATGCTTATTCTACTTCAAGTAGCAAAGCTATGAAGCTCCATGTTTTAATGTACAGTGATATAATACTTTGCAATATAAAATACAATTTACAGAAATTTCTATCAAGTAAACCTAAACAAACACACTTGATTTTTTACATTTGTTGTATTTAAATTAGAAAAATTTTGTTTTACACCTAAAAAAGCCTTCACATGTCGTTAGATGTTGGAACTCGCCGCCACTTTAACGTAACCTAATGACAGGGTCTCTAACACCAATCACTCCAAATTGCTAAGTTCTCGATGTTCTCATAACTTAAACGTTTGTGCTAGAAACTGAAAAATCTGTAGTGATGTTCAATGGAACAGACTCAAAGAAAAAATGAAATTCTCTAATTTTATGTTTGCAAAAGTAACTTTATGAAAATATAAAAAAATTATCAAAGTTTCTTGTACAGTCAAATAAATGAGCAAGTTTTTTCTCTCTTTCGCACTTCAGAAGTACTTGGAAAATACACATGACGAGAAGCGGTATATATACTGTGCCTCACAGTGAAAAGCTTTCTAGTTGGCAGTTCTTAAGCTAGTATCACTATTTTCATCTCAGGCTTTACACAAATATTGTTCCGTTTCAACGACAAACGTTGAGATTTGTCACCTGACAAGTACCACAGTGCAGAGCTCGTGCACCTTTCCTGGGACAGAGAACCGAACCGCTCAGATGGTAAATTTCAACAAACAAATAGGTTCCTCATTATCCAAATCAAAGAAACCTACTCCCTCCACCCACCCTGCCTTTTAAAGTACACTTAATTGCTTTCTTTTCTCACTTTCTTTAGGCTGGTAAAATTTACACCTTTCAAAATAAATTGTTCTTTAAAATTCCACAATTTCTATTCAGATGTTGCTTTTAATCCTGTTTGGGGGTGGGGGGAACATGTAAGGCGATACCTAAACACTGAGCAAAACCAAGAAATGTGTTTTTGTTTCGTGGTTGAAATTTGTATTTCAAATTTCTTCTTGACAACAGAAAGATGCACCTGTAAGTCTGGTGTTTCTCAACATTCCAGAGACGAGCCGACACAGCCATGCACAGAAACACGCGGCTGCCTGCCCCGAACCCTGTGAAGTTAGCTTCTGGAAACAGGTATCACAGATGAGAAGATGTCAGGAAAGGTATGGCTCTGAGGTCCACTAAACTCCCTTAAAATTTACAACAGTCAAGTTATGAGAAAAGATCACTTTATAATCTGAAAAGCAATATGCTCTTGTAGGTACTTTCCCATTTCAGTACATTCAAATGGACATGTTAAAGAGTTCTTAGTTTTTTGTTTTTATTTAAAAAGCGTCAGAATTGTAAAGGTGTGAAATTTGCTAAGAAATAATCACACACAAAATTACAGTAATTTCTCAAGTCCAGAAGGTTCTGTCCTGTGCGTCAGCTCCCAGCTCTTTCCAAGACCACCTGCTTAGCACGTGAGCGCGGCTTCACGGGCGGCCCTAGGTCTGGGTGGCGGGGGCGGCGCCCCGCAGGGCCGCGGCCTTGGGGTCCCGGGGTCGCTCCGGGCTCCGACTGCGGTCCCTCCGGCGCTCCTGCTCGCGGGCCTTGTCGCCTTCGTGGTCCCTGCTGCAGGACCTCTCCCGGTCACGTCTGCGGTCGCGGGGGCAGCTCCGTCCTCGGGCCCAGTGCCACTCGCGCCGCTCGCCCCTGCCCGCGTTGCGCTCGCGGCCAGTGTCCTTGTCGCGGGGTTGGTCCCACTCTCGGCCTCGGTCCCAGTCCTGCTCGCGGCTCCAGGTCCGGCCGCGTTCCCGCTCCCATGGCTTCCCACGCTCCCGCTCGCGCCGCCGGTCCTCGAGGGCCTGGCCCAGGCGGCTGTCGCGCGGTGGGGCCTCGGGCTCCTCCGGGGCCTTGTCCCGGGGCCGCCCCTTGCAGCCTGGGCCTCTGTACTCGTGGCCCCTGCCCTCGCGGAATTCGGCCTCGGGGCCTGGGGCCGGCGCGGTGGGTGGCGCGGGCGGGTGGCTGGGCAGCTCCAGCAGCGCCCGGGGCGCCGGCTTGGCTCCGGGGGTGGCCGGGCCCTGGCAGTGGAAGTGTGGAAGCACCGATTCGCTCTTCTCGGGGAAGGGAGTGGCCCCCCGGGGTCCCCCAAAGGGCAAGGCCGCCGGTGCCTTCTGGCCGGTGAACCTGGGCGGCGAGTGGACCCTCTGCTCTTCGAACCGCTGAGGCTGCCTCCCCCTGGGTCCCGGCACGGATCCAGGAGCTTGGCCCCGGGGGCCTTCAAACTGCCCAGGCTGTGGCCCGCGGGGGGGCCTCTCTGACCTCTGAACTGAGGGGGAGGAGGGCCACCTCGGGGTCCTTTAAACTGGGACAGCAGAGGCCTCCTCTGGCCCCCGAACTGCAAAGGCGCGGTGCCCGCTTCCCAGGAACGGGGCCTGCTCGGGCCCCTCGCTCTGGCCAGGGGGGCCCGAGGCCTCACCGTACGGGGCCCCCGGGAACTCCCTCTTCTCCCCGTGGGGGTCCTTGCGGTCTCCAAATGGAGGCGGCCCTGCTCCCCTGGGCCCGCCCACGTGGGAAACGGATGGGCCCCTCCCATCCCTGTAGGGAGGTGGCCCGTGTGGCCCTGAGAACAAAGAAGGGATGGGCCCCTTTTGGGGCCCGAATCTGCCTGGTGGAGGCCCCCCTCTCGGCCCATCGTTATTAGAATTCTCTTCCGAGAACCGAGGGACTAGCCCCCGGGGGCCTGTGAAATTGGGGCCGTGAAGGCCCGACATCCCGAGAACGCGCGGTGCAGGCTCCCGCTGGCCTTGGAACTGGGGCAGAGGCCCCCCTTTCTCTGCTGCGGTGGGGAACGTGCCGGCCCCCTCACCCGGCCTGGGCTGTGGCTCTCTGTCTCCTTCGGTTTCAGCTGCCAGGGAGTCACGGTTTTCGGGAAACTGCGCAGTTCTCTGATCCTCGTACTGGCAAGAGCCCAGAGGTTTTTCCTGACAGGCGTACACTGGACCCGAGAAAGAATCCCTTCTTCCGGGAGGGTGGAAGGTCTGGCCGTCGTGCTGCCAAGGGAAGAGGGGCTGGAAGGAGGCGCCCTGCAGCGTGGGCAGCAGCACCTTCCGGGCAGGCCTGGCCGCGCCCGCAGGCCCCGGGCTTTCTGTGGGCTCGCGCAGGGGGCCGTCCTGCTTGGCCGGCAGTGGGGCCTCTTCGCCCGGAGCCCACGGTGGAGGGGCTGACTCTGGCTCCGCCTGGGCTGGAAGTGGCCCCGGGGGAGCAGCGGCCCCTCCGGGCGCTACTCTGGCCGGCGGGGGCCTCGGGGCGCGGCCTCGCTCTCGTTGCTCTCCGTGGCCAGCCGCCGGGCCTGCCGCGGGTCCCGGCTCAGCCGCGCCTCGGCGCTCGGGCCCGGGGCCTGGCTGCCAGCGGGGGGCGCGGCCGCCTTGGCCGCGGCCTGCGGCCGGAGCGTGGGCTTGGGCGGCGGCGGCGACATGAGCGCGTCCGACACGGAGAAGTGGGCCATGGAGGCCCTGATGGCCGCCCTCTGCTGCCTGAGCGCCTCCTCCTGCTCCTCCACCTGCTTCTGCTGCTCCTCGATCTGCTTGGTGAGCTCCTCTATCATCTGCTGCCGCTCGGCCAGGGAGGGCGCCAGCGGGCCAGGCCCACCGTGCACGTCCACACACATTCTGGTGGGCAGGTCGTCGACGGTCACTTTGGCTTCTTCTAGGATCGTCTCGTCCTCCGGGTCATAGGCCACCTCCTCCCGCTCAGCTGCCTCCGCGGCCTTGTCCGCGTCCTGGCGTCTCCCGCGGTCTCCGAGCTGAGTGTCCAAGGCTCTCTCAGGACCGTACTCTTCCTCGGGGTCATAGGGCCTGTCGTCTTCCTCCTCCTCCAGAGCTCTGTCTTTTGAGAGCTGACCAAACTGCTGGACAATTGGGTCCAGCAGGAGCGCCGACGGCACCCCGCCGCCGGCTTTGGCTCTCGAGTCTTGGTGGGGGGCTGGGGCCGACTCGGCAGGCTCTTCGGTGGGGGTGTCAAACGCCTTCTTCTTCCCAAAGAGAGTCTGCAGGATATATTCTAGGGGTGAAGCTGTTTTTGAAGAAGTAGTGACAGAGGAAGCGGCCACCGCAACCGTCACTGACGCGGGTGATGCTGTGACAGTGTTCGTGGCTCCTGGTTTGAGCGACGACAGTATCTGTAACCCGGAAGATGAGGCCGGCGAACCTGGTGCTTCTGGAGGAGGGGATGGGCGTGGGGGAGACCCCGGGGGTGTGGTGCTGACAGCCGCGTTCCCTGGGCACAGCGGGTACTTGCGGGGCTTCTTCTCAGGGAGCAGGGCTGCTGGCATTCTGGGGTGGACGGCATCCATTTCTTCTTGTGTCTGAATACGGGGCCGCTTCTCCTCTGTCTTGTCTGATTCGCCAGCATTTGAAGGCCGCTGTATTTTCTGGCAGATTACTAACCCCAGTATTATGTTTGGACGCGGTGACTCAAGACCTAAAAAGCAAAACAGTTGTGCAAATTTTAGAATCGAATTGTAGCTTTTGTCCTTCAGGGGTCAACTCTGGGTGTGAAGGGCAGCGGGGGGATGGTTTCCAGAGGGAGGAGGAGGGGGAAATTCTGTGGCAAAATAGAACCAAGTGTTCGAAGACCGGCTGCAAAAGACGCAGACTGCACCGCGCACCTGCCCAGCCTGACGGGCCCACAAACCACAAAACCAAGGGCCCAATGCACACGCGCATTCGCCCAGTGCTAAAATTATTACAGATTTTCAATTATACACAACGCTAGGGTAGAGGCGCGCTGGGGGAGGTGGGGAAGGCCAGCACGCACACACTCCAGGCCGTTCACCTACTGGGAAGGAAGCCTGTATGTACCAGGATGTTTTCTAAACAAACTCTTAGCTGTGTTCCTTCATTTGCCTCTTGCTACAAATCAGGAAGGCAGCACCCCCTTTCGACTTTAACTTATGAGCTGCAATATGTAAATTAAGCTATTCATACTAAAATTAAAGGTTCAATTAAGGACCAATTCTACAACTCAATGATAAGGATCAACAAAATTATACGGATCCATAGAGCACACGCCCTTCGATAAGTTCATGAGTCACTGGTGTCAAAATGACAATTGATGGGAAAAGTGATGCTGACCAAAATGCCTAAAACAAATGTTCTTGCAGGTTTAGAAAGACATTCAATGACCAGTAACTTCTCAAAAGCTACCGAACGCTCAGGTCTCTGTCAACACAGGACGTGCGGCTTAAAGCCCAAAGGTGTTCAGGACAGGGGCAACAGAGGTCAGACCACGCGCACAACACGCTGGGAATTTCAGAACATTGCACAGTTCTTAAAACATAATGATTTCTTAACAAATTCTTGGTCCACACATTCTGGATTGTGGTGCACTGGACCAGGAATGCTACTGTTTCTGTACGGCTCCGCCACCCTCACAGTAATAACAAACCTGGAATACCAACAGGGGAACAGAGAAGCCCACGTCACAGATCAGTAAGTTAGGGAGAAACGATAAACACGGCACCAAAATTTTGTTTCAACAGCATATTTTAAATGAATCAAATTGTATAAACTCAATTTACACATGAATCACTATTGTGTAAAAGACATTCATGCTATATATTTTTGGTTGACTCACTAAAAAAGAAAATCAGCACTGTTTTTCCTATTCTTTCTGTGATTTGAAGTTGATCACAGATCAAAGAGTTGTCCCTAGACACCCATTGTGTAGTTCTGAGCGCCTGTCACCCTTCCTAAATTCCAACAGAGATGGGGTGACATGCCGAGCACGAGGGTGGCGGATGTCCCATCCCGCCCCCGAGGAGGAGGAAGACCTGGCATGCCAGAGTGAGCTGGGCTGGCCCAGCATCCGCATGGATCGGCGAGGTACTGCTGGCCCCCCTCCCCACTGTGCTCAGCGCCTCGTTTCACAGGCTGACATTCAAGGGCTGAGGTGCCCATGAAGACACCCACTCGTGATGAGAGGAATGGCTTCCAGAATGTCCTCTGCCCTTCTAATGACAGTGGTGACTCAGGGGAAGGAGGAGCTGGGCAAAGGAGGGCGTGGACACAGGAAGGCCAGGCCCACTGCACTGAGCATGGCATCCAGATGGTTCTGCTCAGATGTGAAAGATACTCTATCAAGTTCGCTTTCTAATCAAAATGGATTATTTTAACTTAAAATAGTAAATCTCTCACTCGCTGTAACAGCCACTTACTGAATAATTTACAGCTCACTAATATCCAGTCTGGGGCATAGTCAATAGCTCAACTGGCTCTCGTGGCCCTCTCTGGACCGACTCTCACTGACACGGCCCCAGAGCTGGCAGAACAGGTCCCCAGCCGAGCCACAGGCTGGAGCGTTGGCCAGCCCCGTGAGCAGGAGCAGCAGAGGAATGTGCTCGGCCACGCGGGCGGGGGCGGGGAGGGCTGGGGAGCCCTGGCCGGGGGCGTCCTCTCAGCAGCCCAGGGCCCACGACTGTCCTCACTGTCCTCGATGCAGATGGGCTATGCTACCTGTGAAGAGCTTAACCTCTAAGGTGCCAACACCAGGGCTTGCGGCATGCATCACGTTTCAGGGCAAAGATGCTGTGTGTGGAGGCTAAGGCCTGCGTTAAACCCAGGGCGACGGGGTCCTGTCCTCGGGAGGCGCGCCAGCCCTACAGCTTGCAACAGCTGTATAGGCCTCCTGACAAAAACGATACACCCCAGGCTTGGCAAAATTCTCTAGACTCTACCCTTTGCGGTCACAGGCATCACAGGTGAGGGTAGGATTCAAGTACTTAACATTTACATTTGTTTCGAAAACAGTAAACTCCCTGGAGACCAGCATCTAACTAAGCAGCTACTATTTTTAAATGCTTTCAGCTCTCAACTACTTCATCTACACACACCCGTAAGCATTCTAATAAAGCTCCAGAGTTGGAGGAGTGTTAGTTATGCATTTCCCCACTAATCTTCCCCAGGATTTGACATTTGAATTGGGCTGTTTTTGAAGCAGTCAAACCTTCTCTACTTCACCTGTGCACGTTATGGCTGCATGGAGACTTGCAATGTAACGAGCACCGTGGAGATGACTTACTCGTGGAAGAATACGATTCACTGTGCTACCGGGGTCTCGGCAGTGACCTTTAGGGAGGTGAGTGCACGTCTGGCTCCGCCCCACTCCGCAACCTCACGACAGGCGCCTGGCAAGGGCACGCTGGCCACAGTCAAAGGGCTACTACCACTGGGGCGGTGGCAGGGGCAGCTTTCCCCCGAAGGCCCCATTTTCTGCCTGGGGCCCCTGTGGGCGCGCCCACTGTTGAGTGTGAACCCTGGAGAGGAAAGGGCGCCCCGAGACGGCCCAGCAGCAGTGAGCACGCTGGCTGCGTGCAGAGACAGGGCTCCCTCCGGGGGCCCGGGGCGCCCCCCCGGCTCCACACAGGGCCTCTGTCCCATGGTTACAAGCGGGGTGCTTACTTACCGACCTCCCTTTGAGGGCAGTGGTGAGGCTTATGACTCATCAAGTAGATGAGAACTAGGTGGGAGGCCACTGAACTATCATTTCCAGACAAGGGGTACTGGTCAGACTGAGCACCGGGGTGTCGGCACCCCTGCCCGACCCCCTCCAAATGGCGGGAGCAAACGTGTCCACAATGTCCCGTGTGGATGAAACGAGCCTTCCTAGCTGCATGTAGGTCCCCGAGTCTTCACGGTGAAAGAAAGGGTCAGCCCCAGACCACCCGTACAAAGAGAGAAGTGGACAAACCCAGGGACGAGGGACAGCTGAAAAGGTGTGTGTGGATTTCCTGAGCCAAGACCCAAACCAGGATCTGTGTCCGGGTGTGTCAGCAACAGGGCCGCGGGGGAAGCAGCCCCCATGCACCTTGGACGTGGCACGGCGGGAGATGAGGTTTAGTTTTAATTAATAAACCAGCTGAAAGCTGCCCAACTATCAAATGAGGCTTTTACCCCTCAATCAACCTGGCATGCTCCACTATTCAGTATTTACAGTGAACACCTTCTTATGGTCTGAGTCTGACAAGACAAAACGTCCACCTCTGCAGGGACAGAAACTGTGCTGGAGTTAGCAGCAACCATCCTCAAAGAGGACTTGGGCAGAGACCCAGCAAATACAGGGAGAAGCAGCTGCCCGCCCGCCACACTCGGCTCCCATGCAGACTTCGCCCGCTCCCACTCTTGGGTCCCTAAGACCTGAGCAAAGCCAGGGCTCCGCGTCCCAGTGAGGAGAGCGTCGTCCATCCGTCCGTCCGCCCGCCCGTGTCCAGGCGCCCCCAGCGCAGCACCGCCGCCTGCACAGCCAGAAGCACACTGGCGTCGGCTGAGGCAAAGCAAGGTGGAGACAGTCCTCCGTCACAGTGCACCTGGATGGGCACCAAGAGCTACCAAATGGTTCAAATTCAGACAAACGATGGCCAGTTTCCATGAAATATTCATTGATTTCAAAGGAGAGAGAAGCACTTTCCATTCAGCACCGTTTTGCCTTTGATTACAACATCTGTACACAGCTACGCAGGAAGACACGCAGAAACTGAAGACGTGCTGTTATCTGACAATACTGCAAGTCACGGAAACGGTCTGCTATTCAGGAAGCAGTTAAGAGTGAGGACAGAAGGCAGACACCACGGATGGAGCCAGCCTAAGAGAATGGCCCTCTCCCGGCAGTGCCTCGGAAGGCAGGTCCCTGTCCTCTGCTCAGGGTGGTCCACACCTTAGATGCCCGCGGGCCCTCGACAGGCGCCCCCCACCCCCTCGGGAGGGCCGGGCACCCTGGCCTAGGCCCAGCGTCCCATCTGACTGCTCTTCCTTCCGTGAATAAAGCCCCTAGAATTAAAAACATATATACTAAATTAAACAAGCTGAGATTTAGAAGCCCTTCGATTGAAAAAAAAAGTCTGTAAACGTTTATGGTAAAAATTCCCGTACAATCACGTTTCCAAAACCCCTCCTACTACTTTGTTTTAATGAAACATTCGTTCTCTATTGTGGATGAACACCTGCAGGCTTTTGAGCATCCCCTTCAGGAAGTGACAGCCTGGGCAATGCAGGTGGAGGAGTGATGTCCACTCCGCTGGTCATCAAGTGTGGTCACTTAGCAGATGAGGTGGGCGCCCTGCCCAGCCTTCCTTGTCCCCGTGTCACCCCGGAACACCCAGCGCGGCCCCCTCCCTCTGCCAGCCGGGCCCCAACCCAGCACTGCACCAGCTCCCGCCGCGGCTCCGACTGGGGCTTTCCTCGGTGGCCCCCGCGCCCCTGCCTCCTCACCACGCCTGACCTCGTCCACCTCTGCCCCCCTCAGGGTCTGTCTGTGGCCCCGAACCTGGCAGCCCCCTGCTCGTGTGACCAGGTGCACCGGGACGGTGTCAGGCAAGAAGACCCCATCGCGGGCTCTGCAGGTGGAGCCGTGAGAGGGGTGAAACAGGGCTTCATCACCTCCCAGGTCCCGCTGCTACAGACGCGCAGAGTGTGCGTGTCACAGGATCTACGCTCACACTAGGCCCCGCACAGGCTTCCGCCCTTGTGACTGACCGGAGGCTCTTCACGGTATCGGAAAGTCGGCTTCACCACCGTCACCGCTGCGTCAGGAACACGGCGTCCAGGGAGCCGGCCGGCGCCCCAGGAGCTGCCCGCCAAGAACCTCGGCCACAGCCCTCCCTGCTGCCCGTCAGGCGGCACGGCTTTAGCGCGAGGAGTGGGACAGCCCCCCGGAGAGCTTGGCTTCTAACGTGTTTGGCACTGAGACAGTTCCGTGTGTTGTGTCAGGGGACACGAGCCCTGCGGTCACGGGGACCGACCAGGACGCTGGGCCCAGCCGCAGAGCCGCCGGGGCACGTAAGTGCCTGGCCGCGGCAGGGGCGCTGGCCATGGACATGGAGGCCTCGGGCACAGGCGTAGCTACTGCCTGTAGAAGCAGGTGCTTCAAGAGCCATCACCGTAGGTTACACTCAGCATCTTTTAGGCTTAGCCGTTTTGGGGGCGCCATGGACAAGGAGACACTCCCATTTAGGCGAGACTTAAGTCCCGTCAACTTCTCAGGGTTAAGGGGAGTTGGGTCCCCAGAGACCACGCCCCCCTTGGAATCACCCTTAGCTCCCTTGAGAAGCCTGAACTTTCTTTCTGGTCAGCCTGCAAATAATTCTTTAGAAGCAGCACTTTCTAAGGAATGAGTGAACAGAAAGTGGTCTGCCAAAGACAAGAATTCGAGCAGCAGATTTCAAAGTGACTATTTCTAGAACTAGCTCCTGTCTCTCAACGCTAGTTTTCATTTCTCCTCAAAACGAATGCCTGCAGCGAAGAGGCTCTGCCTGACGCCTGCAAGGAGCCAAGCCCGCAGGCCAGGCCCAGGCCCCGCCCTCCCGGCACTGCCCAGCCCCTGCCAGCAACACCCTGCTCATGCCAGGCGGGCGGGCTCCGGACAGGGTTGTCCCTCTTCACAGGACTTTTCTAAGACAATGCACACCTTCCTCAGGGGACCTCCCGTGCCACCCTCCACTATCCGCTGCTTCACCCCTGTTCCCAAGTTCCGCTGCCAAAGGCCGGGTCTAGGTGAGGCACGCAGCTCGCTGGGACGGACTCCGCAGGGCGTGGGGGGGACGTGTGGGCGGAAGCCTGGGGCCTACCTGGTCCCTCAAAGGGCAGGAGTTTGGAGGGGACGGGGTCCGCGGCGCTCAGCGGGATCAGGTAGAAGTCCTTGACGTGCCTGCTGTTGTTTACCACGACGCCGAAGCGGCCGCGGCTACTGAAATAGGAGTACAGAGAGATGTAGGCCACCTCCTCCTCCTCTGTCGCGGGGTGGAAGCGGATCAGACACAGCTCCTGCAACAAACAGAGGGCGGGGAGCATTGACCTGCGGCCACTCGGAAAGGCAGCCCCTTCTCCTTGCACCTAAGCCCCAAAAGCAGGAGGGAAGCGAGGAGAGAAGCGACCAGCCCTGATTCTGACTGTCCCAGCCCTGCTGCCCAACACATCAGAACAATGAGCTGCTCAAGAGGACACAGGCCCGAGTCTCAAGACTGCTGGGTTTGATCTTGGTTTCGGAGGACCTGCTTTAAAACTACTTAGCCCCACTGTCCTCAACACAGAGCCCACCTCCTGGGGCTCTCGTACTGATGGGGTACTCTGTGTGCAGGGCCAGTCTGGGGCAGCGTCTGACACAGTGCTAAGTGACCACTAAGCGTGCGATGAGCTGCCCGCACCTCCGAAACGGGAGGGCTGAACTAGACCAGGGTCGTAACCCTTCTGTGACCCCAGTGAAAACCAGAGCCCCTCCCCCAAAGAGCACTGCACACGCAGACACACAGCTGCGTCCGCATCTCAGCGGTTCAGACTCCAGCCCAGCCGCCTCCCCCGATCTCTCCTCCATCAGCTCAGACAACAAGGGACACAGCATCTGTATTTCTAACTCTGAACCGCACATGCGCTTTCCCAAAGCTTCCACCGTCGTGCTACTCAGACCCCCCTTCACAGGTTAGCCAGCTGTCAACTTCAACGTCCACCTGCAAACATCTCACCAACTAGAGACAGTTCAAGTAGCAAGGCGCAAGACGAGACGTCAAAGAAAGAGCCGTGTGTAAACAAACCCCTTCTTCCTTGGGTGCAGAGGTTAGACTGTGGGCAGGTACCTTAGACACCGAAGACCTGAGTTTGCCGACGTAATCCCAGACTGTCTTCGGGGCAATCCGTCCGCCGATGTGAATTGTGTCGGGCAGGTCCTAAGTGAAATGAGCTCTGATTCAATGGCCGGTGGAACCGTGGCCGTCACAGAGAGACACACCCCAAACTACCCGAGATTCACAACTAAGACAACTGCAAGTATCCCAAACACAGCGGCAATAACTGTGTCAAATGTTGCTTAGTTGACTAACATCCGGGATTATGAGTGACCAAACCCAAGGGTGGTCGGAGGATAACCTTCTGCTAAATAGGATGACATTTAGCAAAGTGTGGTACTGTTGTCTTTTATGAACATACACATACAGGAAAGATCCAGGTATGTCTCAGAAGAGACTGAGCACTCTTTGTCAAGTCTGAAACGCTAGTGCTGTTTCGTTAATTTTGAAAAATAAAAGACCTGTCATGTGCACCCCTCCACACCAGGGCAGGTCACCCGTGCCTGGCCACACCTGCAGTGGGCACATGCACACCCAGCTTTGGCACAAGCTCTAGCGGAACAGAGGGAGAAGGAAGACAAGCTTCAGCTTTTTCAGAAAAGAGGGAGGGTCTGATTTCTCATTTGAATTTTCGCCACTGTCCAAACTGCGTAACCTGCTGACTCGGCCCGGCAAACCCTATTTTGCCTTCAGAGGTGCTTGTGCGTCCAGACACTCAGCAGGAAGGTGGTCACACGCCTGACTCCAGCGCGGGATCAGAGTGCCTTTGGAAAACGCGCGCGTGCACGCACATGCACCCACACACACTTCTCTCCCTCCTGGTTCTAACCTCACTGAGATAATCAAAATATCCAGAGACAGGAAACGCCTTAGTGACAAACTTCGCTACACTCTGCATGTTAATGAATCCTTTCCAAATGGTGCTGAGTTGAGACAAAAAGAGGGTGGTATCTCCTTCTGGAGGGGACTGGGACTCCGAGATGCTGTAAAACAAAACCACAGAAAATACGTGAATCTTTCTCTGCCCAAAGAATCCCCAAGATTTATTGATTGATTGATTGATTGAACGTGTTTATAAAAGCAAAGTGAATTCCTGCAAGTTTTGATAGCTTACTTTTTCAAATTAATTACCTTCATCATAATGATATGAACATTCTGGTCAAAGAAATATAAACTATATAGGCAATAAACTGGATGGCTGTAAATTCAAATTCCAGTTTTCAACAACTATATGTCTAAGGTGATAATTAGTCATCCTAAAACTGAAGCTTTAAAAAAACGCCTCTCTAAAATAGAAAATTGAGGAGAGTTGTATATCTGGGTGGATTTCAGAGCCAAACGACTGAATCACTCATTACTGCTCCTCTGTTCATCTGAAAGAAAGGCCACAGCTCAGCTGCTCAGACCACACACACGGGGGCAGCACCTGATGCTTGGCGACAGCGGGACCGACAGGAGGTATCTGGGCTCGGGCAACGTGGACGGCTTGACCAAGATGGACTTGGGCACCGTCACGGAGGTCGGCAGAGGCTTCGGGACATCCTGTCGGGGCTCTGCTGGGTGGGCGCTGCCTGGGCGGGCTGCCGAGGGAGCCGTGCCCGTGCTCGGCCTGCCTGGTGCAGTCCTGGGGTCTCGGCCGGACACCGTGACTGTGGTGAGCACTGCGCCGCCACCAGGGGCCGGGCAGGGGGCGCCTTCCAGGGCGGAGGGCTCGGGGTGGCCGTCGGCTGGAGGCACCGGGAGGGACTTTCCCTCCACATGGGCGCGAGCAGCGCGTTCCAGGTCTGGCTCCAAGGTGTTTTCAGGCAGAGTTTCTGGGGCCGCATCCTCGGCTGAGCTGAGAGCGGGCTCGGAGGCAGAGCTGTCACGCTTGGACCTCGAGTCCTCCTTCTTGGCAGAAGTTGACCACTCTCGTCTGTGCGGAGCTGGCTCCTCTTCCGACGATGGAACCTGACCTGGAGAGCAGAAGGCAGGCCTTCGTGAGAAGTCCCACACATCCGAGAGCAAAGCCTTCCCATGGGTAGACAGACGATCACTGCTTTAAAACAACCACACTGTAAAGGTAGGGGCTCACTTCCTAAGCTTGAAGAAACGATTCTAGCCTTTCCACTGTGGAACTTGGTTCGAATGCAGCCGTCCTGAGAAGGGTCTCCACAGTCTCCCCCCACATCGGCTCACCTGTGCAGATCTTACAGTTCCGGTCAAAGAGGTGCGTGTGGTGCTGCCCGGTCGTGTCCCGCAGCATGCCGCCGACAAGGCCCAGCAGCGGTACCGCGCTCCTCTCGGGGGCCGCCCGCACCGATTCTTGCTGTTCCTAAAGCACAAGAAGCAGAGGAGGCCATCTCTTTCCCACCCCCTCTCCAAATTAGCAGCACCCACGGAAAAAACATCTCACGTGATGAAGAACCACTGAAAACAGAGGAAGAGGACTACTGAATACAAGTACTTGAGAAGCAATACAACGACACACACTTGTGTCAGCCCCGCGTCTTGCCCGGTAATTCAGGCACCTAACAACGTCTGGAACGGGATCATCTTTGTCAATTCTCGTGAGCACTGGAAATCCTAAACGCTTACATCACAATCTGATACGGGCAGAGAATCTTCCATATCGGGAATAGTTTCCGGTTTAACGGTCGGCTTCTTAGTCTCATTATGCAAGTTAGTTCCGGACTCCATCACCTAAGATGAAAAAGACAGACAAACGTGAACCCTTAGCCCTTCTTTCCCAAGGGGACTCTCTCATGCCAATAGGCTATTCATTCACTCTGGGGTGGGGTTGGGGGCGGCGTTGGTGTCAGGCTTCTGGCATCCGCAGCCGCCTCTCCCGTCGGCACACACAGGATTTGACGATCTCTCTTTCCACATGGAAAGCCCTTCGGAGACAAGTTCTTCTGGCTTCATTCTCACAAGCTTTGCCAAAGAGATTTCTTCACGCAGAACACGATGGAAGAGCCCCTGTAAACAAACATCTCTTGTTCACTCGTTCAAAACCCTCTAAGATACTAGAGAGGATGTGGAGGTGGGCAGCAAGGCAAGCCCCTGCCCCGCGGCAGGACGAGGGCCCAGAGCCTCCCATCGATGCTTGGAGAACAAGGGCCCTGAATTCGGGCAGCTGATCTCCAGTATCCCACCGCACTAACCCTGCTACAAAGACCACTTCACAGAAAACACAATTGACTGAAGAAGGTACAGTGTTAGGGACAAAGGTAGAAGAAATCCCTTCTGCCAGCGGGTTAACAAGGCGAAATGGAAAGTCAGAGTATGTGCCCTGCTTCTAAACACAGGCAAGAGGTCAAGAGGCCGATCCAGACAGCGTGGGCCCCGGCAGGCACACAGGCGCGCAGGTGGCAAGAACCTCAGCTGGCGAGCGCCTGGCCCCACGGGAACAGCATGCCACGCACCCGCCGCCGCAGGGGGACCCAGTGCCCTAACCCAGGCCTGGGCAGCCCCTGGCCAGGACTGCCCCCATTCCTGACGGTCGGACACGCACCTGGGTGTTGGGGTCCTTGAGGTTGAACGTGAGGCTGCGGTACTTGCTCTGGTACCGGCTGTCTGTGACTCGGAACAAGTTAAACATCTCCTTCTCGAGGTGCAGTGCAACTTTTCCTACTTCATTTTCTGTCATGGTTAAGTCTTCGCTGTCAGTGACTCTAGATGGAATGAAAAAAGCCCCACGGTAACTGCTGCACTTACCATGCCACATGGCATCTCAGCTCCCCAACCAGGGATGGAACCCCGGTGCCCCCTGCAGTGGAAGCGTGGAGTCTTAACCACTGGACGCCAGGGAAGTCCCACATGTGACATTTTTCTTAAACAGCAGGGCCATCGTGAAACCACCACCCTTTACGTGGAAAACTTTCCACTTTAACAGATAAGAAACAAAGTGGAACAGCCCACCTTTTCCACAAGATCTCCTTCAAGGAGCGTCGTACGTTTTGCCGAATTTGAGAATTTGGCTGTGACGAGGCGGGGCGCGCGGGGCCCAGGCGTCCCGGGGCTGGAGAGGCCAGGGGAACCCAGGTGGTCCCAGGCTTCCTGATGGCGCCCACCGAAGCAGCGGAGCTGGGGAACTTTCTGGAAGCAGACGTGGCAGCAACAGGTGCCAGCCTTGCCTGCTTGGCCGAGGGAGTGCTGCCCGAGGGGGAGGGGGCAGCCGAGAGCCACGGCCTCTTGGCGATGGTGCCCTTGAACCCCGGTGGCAACTTTTTGATGGCCGGTTTGGCTGCCGCCGCGTTTGCAAAAGGAGGGGACTTCTTTGGAAGGAGACTTCTGGGCGAGGGTTGCTTGAGGCCCCCCGCGGAGCCTGGAGGAGCCACCTTCTTCGGCACCGCCGCCACCGCCGCCTTGGCCTCTGCGCCTCTGTCCTCCTTCACGGCTGAAAGGAGAGGGGCCGCTTAGTGAGGCAGGGGTGCAGGGGACCCCGCATGTGCACCCGAAACCAGCAAAGCTAATAACCAGGCATCACTGTGAGACAGATTTAAAGAGGATTTTTAAAGTAACTGTTAAATTCAGAAAAGGAGTGTAAACAGGGCTACCAGCAACATTTACGATACTGAATATACTTTGTTTCAGAGAGAAATGCTTTAGTATTAAAACTTTTACTTCAACCGATACACCAGTAAGCTATAAAAGGCTTGATTTGAACCGTTAGCTTAGCTTGGAACTCCAAGGCCAAATTTCGCTGTATCAAGAGAAGGCATAGATTTCAAAGACCACTCGCATGGAGAGTCCCAGTGCAGTTTTTGGTGAACAGGAGCTTAGAAACTCTTTCCAGGGTGGATCAGACACATTCTCTTCGAATGCATATCCAAGCCCCACCTCGGGGGCCCTTGGGGCACTGGAAGGACTAGCGAGAGTCCACCCTGGGGTTAGGGGCTCACAGGTGCTCATCGTCCTCTTGGACAAGAGTCAACTGGACACGGTTAATAAATATATAGAATGTTGGCAGAAAACTGCAACATGGGGGGAGACCAGTGACTTTTACACTAGGAGCTCGGTGGCAGGAACGCCACCTGCGGTCATTCACGTTCCCATTCACACCCCTCTAGTAGCAGCTCGCTATTGGGTAAGACAGTAGGTTAGCACTTTTAATGCAAACAAGGGTTACAGCCCAAAGCTAAAATGAGAATCTTTATGCCAGTACTTCGCATGGACTGATTCCACTTAATCCTGTATCAGACCATCAGAATTACAGTCAGAGGCAAGCAAGGAGGTTCATCCTAAGACCAGTCCCTCGGTCTTAGGGGCGAGCGGCCCAGCAGACGTCCATGGGGAGCCGTGACGGAAAGCTGGAGCGTGTTCCCAGATGGCCCCGCTCAGGCCCACCGCCCAGAACGTCTGGGACCCAGGGCAGAACGGGGTGGCGGGGGGCAGGCAGGTCCAGGGAGCAAGCCAGGAGAGCACAGGGACACCACCTAGGGCCACGTCACACAGGACCGATGGAGAAGCCGCCTCCCCAGGCGCAGGCTTTTCTCAAACTACCCACAGCGCAATGAGCCCCCACATGCTAAACAGGAGACTTCGAGATGCTCTAGCAGCCTTCCGATTTTACGCAGGGGTTGAACACCCACCAATGCCAGTCGGCTGCCGGTGCTTCTTGCAACTGTCCTAGTGAAGCAGGGAGAAAATCTGAAGTCCGGGGACAGAGGTGAGACCCTGTCTACAAATAAGGCCTGACCCCACAAGAGCCCCCAAGGCGTTCACAGCCTACACCCTGCGTGACCATCCCGGCGAAGGGCCGAGCGCTGCCCTCAGGACTGCCTTCCTCCAGCACTGGTCAGGCCAGTTCAGCCACAGGTGTTAAAAGCCCAGGGACCGCAAGATTTTTCCATTTCATAGTACAGGTGAAATTACCTATTTTTAGAAACTTTGCAACAGCGCTACACACATCCAAAACTTAGAACCCTGTCAGAAGGACTTCATTGTCATCAAGCAACAATCCTGACTGCAAATCTCCTATTTTCATCTCACAGAGCACCCCCCCAACCTTATGTCCCCTTGTCCACGGTGTCCCAATCACTGGCCCCACGTGTGCCGGCACCCCCGGGCTATGCTGTCCAGGCTTTCCCAAGACCACCCGCTCCCCGCTGAGCAGCACGCTTGTGCTCTACATCCACCCTGCTGGCTGTCACCCACGTCCCGTCAGCAAGTCACAGCTGTCTGACAAAGGAGGAACTGGCCACGTCATAGGAACTCAGAACTACGTTTCTACGTGTATTATTCATCAGCTCAAATCCATATTCCTAAGGCGCTACCATACCTCAGTACGTGGAAACTTATCTTTACCAGCTCAGCCTCGGCTAACGGGGTCCACAGCACCTCATCTAGGCGGGGGGTGGGGGGAGAGACTGCTAGAGCTGAAGTTAAATGAAATGGACAGAGGCCCCTCTTCTTGGGGGAAGGAACGAGAGTGGAGTGGAGTGGAGCGGGACGCGGTGCCAGCTGTGACTGCCAGCAGGGGATGAAGGAACAAACCCATCAGGATTAAAATCGAGTCCTAAAACCAGCTCACTCACTGACTGTATACAAACTTTGCTGAGATTATTTTAGTAGCACACTTTTAAGCAACTCTAAAAAGCTGGCCTAAGGTGCTTCCAGAATTCTCAATGAGGCACCCATGATGGGGCCTCAAACAAATCTTATCATGTGACATTTACATTGTTTCAAGTGAGAATTCCTGTTGACTCCGAACACATTCACTCCCTAAGATCAACGCTCCTACTGGTCTAACCAGTGTTTTGTCTCATTCAGGGAAAACAGAAGCCAGGAGCTTAATTTTAGGACATTCACAGTACAGGTGATTAAAGTAACCTGCTATCCAAGAGTGGTAACGGCAAATGAACGTACTCTATTTAAAAAGCAGGGGATGGCTTTCCTTAACCATCGTGCTGCTCTTCTAGAAGATTAGCTGCTTCTGGCTTTTAAAAGTCAACTTTCATTATCCCTCACCTGCGTCTCAGAGCGTATGTAAGTATGATTACATAAATAAAAAGTTGGTAAAATGTGGAAACTGGTGGACCCCAACAAGTCAGCTCTATCCCTCTTCTACTCTGAGGAAAAATGCTCAAAACCGAAAACAGTTGCATGTGGTCCCACCGTCAGCTGGATGCAGGTTAGCTGCTGCTGGAATGAATGGCAGTGACACCATGTCGTGCCAAAGCGTCTGACAGCGACAGAAGCATTACTTCTGAGTAGAGCTAAAATCACATTTGCAAATGCTTCATCCAAATTCCCTTTTAACTGTACTGTGTGTATACATTCACAGAAGAGCAAGGCGTAACCAGCCGGCCTCGAAGCGCCAGTTCTAGAACAGGACAGCAGCCCCCCCCCCCCCGGCAGAGTGGCTCCAGCAGTGGCCGGGCCCCCAGTGCTGCCGGCTCGAGGCAGGGTGACCACCTGCCCACGTGCCGGACAGAGACGGCCTCCTCGGAATGTACACCCAGTCTGGGCCATCCCGGGGGCTGCCGATGGGGCAAAGAGTGGCCCAAGTTCCAGGCCAGGTGCTGTCTCGGGGAGCAGATGCAGGAGGAAAGGCTGGCCGGTGGCCAGGCCACCGCCCCAGATGACGTCGTTTCTGCTGCGTCTGGCCATTGGTTTCTACTGGAAACGAGTTGTTTGTGGTGAAGCCCGGCAGGAACCAGGCAGGCCGGTGCGCTCAGGGACCAGCAACAATCTAATTGGCTAACTTCCCAGTAAGCATGAACCTGGGGGCCTTCCCACAGAGCAAGCTGGGCCGCGGTGCTATGGCATCGCTGGCCACTGGGTGGCACTGGTGGGCCTTCGAGGGGACAGGAGGAAAAGGGAGTGGAAGCTGTGTTACTGGGAGCAGCCAGTGCTGTGCAGCAGCACGAGGAACCGGCGCCTGGCAGAAGGCGAGTCGCACCGCACAGCACAGCATCACGCGGCCCCCGCCCAGTCACAGCTCAGGGACAGCCGTTGCCGGGGTGGGCCCTCACAGGGACCACTGAGAAACCCTGAGGGACGGTCACTGCTTTATACCTTTCGTCCTGCCCCAAAGAGGTGCCAAGTTACCCTAAAAATCCCCAGATATGAGGCTTTCAGTCACACTGACACGGTGGGGGGCAGGGGGGGAGACATTACTCAGAATGATTGGCTGTAAATGCCAAAGGAATCGAAGAGCTTCGGATGTGACCAGGTGCCAAGCAAGCCCACGTGGTGCAGGTCGGAGCATCCCCTCCCCCCCGCCATTCCCACAGGGCCCCAGATCCACCCAGGCTCAGTGGTGAGGCCGAGGCAGCTACCGCCACAAGGCCCGGGTAACATAACGGGACCAGCCAGGGCTCAGAGGACACAGTGGACCAGTGGCAGGGGTTGGGGGGAGTGGACTCTGCTCACTGTGACATCAGTTCTAATTTCAGCTCAGGCTGACACGGGTACGAAGACGTTTCTCATTACAACTTTGTTTCTTGGCTGTCAAGACTTTAGTGTGAAAATTCAAGTAGCAAGAGAGAACCATTTTACTTTTGTGCCTTTGCTTAAATAGTTTGCAGTGAATTATTCCTGTAGAAGTTATGCTTACACAGAAACAGAGACAATCCCCACCGAAGACTTGGGAGGCCTGATCTCCATCTCTGGGGCCCTCACGCCAGCTGCCCTCCATCGCTAGGGGTCTGTATGTGGGTCCACAGCCAAACTGCCATGATCTGGGGCTACACAAAGCTTGTCCAGATTGACTTTTTCTTACTCATGTGCAGTATTTGAGCGACTTACACCTCAAGAGAGGTGCACAGAACTGGCCGTAACAAGCTTGCCAAAAACAAGTACGCCTCCGGAGGCAAATGGACCCTTCCTTCTTTTCAGAGTTTCACAGATTTTGAAAACCAAAACCCAATTCACGTTGGACTGGTAATATATGAAAAAAATGGTCACATCATCCTTCAGCACAAACCACGAGAAGGAAACGGGGCCGAGGATGTGTGCGAGGCAGGCGTTCCACTCTTCTGTGTATGCCAACTGGACTGGTGGGGACTGGCCGCCAGACCTGACACTCAGCTGCAAGTAGAGCTGCTGCTTTCCCTCATCTCCAAAACCCGCCAACAGGCACTTTCACCACTTCGACAAGGTTCAACTTTAACTGTTATCTGTGCCTGCGCCATCTGCTACTTTAAGCAACATGATGGGGTCGAGGGCGTGATAAGACTCTGGGGCACAGAGCCTGCGGCACCTGCTGACCCCAGCGGGTTTAGCGGCCGTTACCTTTCTGCTCGTCTTGCTGTCGCCCCCAGGTGCATGGCAATGCCCCGACCATCGTTGACAGAAATCAAAGTGGAAACCCTTCTTATCGATCTTCCAGGTTTACTTCTTTAACTTTCAGAAGGTAAGACTATGACTACGTGCACGGTGAGGTGCAACACGCAAAAAATCAAAAACATTACTTTACAGCTTCAAGTATACCTGAGACTCCTACACCATGTGGGCGGGTTTACAGCTGCATCTTCAGAAAGATCCCTTGGGACTCGATGCCACCTAAAGGAATCTGCCGCGGCACCGTCTGCAAACAGTACCACAGGAGATGCAGAGCCCCAGAGGCCACATGAAGGCCAAAGGGCAGGTGAGGTGAGCAGGACCAACCCTGCTAGAAACTTCTACCCCGAACTCCCGCTAAAGCACAAGAACTAAGGGGGGCAGCCAGGATACAGCTGAGGGTCTCTGTCAGAAAAAGTACATGTACATGCAAAACCTTCCCTGCACTAATTTTCTGAACAGTTGGCTATTAAAAAAAAAAAAACTGTAAAAAGTAAAACACTTAAAAATACGAGAGAATGCCAAGGACCAAGAAAATTCCAGGTATTTGGATAACATTAAAAACAGCTGTCGGGCCTCCCTGGTGGCGCAGTGGTTAAGAGTCCGCCTGCCGATGCAGGGGATACGGGTTCGTGCCCCGGTCTGGGAGGATCCCATATGCCGCGGAGCGGCTGGGCCCGTGAGCCATGGCCGCTGGGCCTGCGCGTCCGGAGCCTGTGCTCCGCAACGGGAGAGGCCACAACAGTGAGAGGCCCGCATACCGCAAAAAAAAAAAAAAAAAAAAAAAAAAAAAAAAAAAAAAAAAAAAAAAAACAGCTGTCAAGGTAAACCCTTATCAGGACAAGTTTTGGTTCTCTCTCCAAATGGGGGAGGAAATTGGTGAGATGTACAAGGCTGCTTTGTCCCCACCCACATTTTTTTGCCACTGCAGATCTGGAAGAGACAGAGAAAAACAGCTCGTGTAGCTGATAAAACATGCCTCTCCCACCGTGCCATTCCTACCAAACACCCCTTGGTCCAGGCAGCGCCCCCATCTATGTCACCATGGGGACCTGTCTTCTCTTACTACCTGTGAAGCGTGCTCCCGGAACTCACACCACCGATCCCTGTGAAACCCGCGCCCCCAGATCCACTTCGCCACAGCACAGGAACCGGACATGTGGCACACGGAGACCACGGGGCAACGCTTCGTCAGGGCAGGATGCTAACACATCACTGGACCTGGGTGCACAGGTTCTGCCAGGGGTCCCCATTTCAATTCTCAAACCTACATGGAACTGCAGAAATCTGATTTTCTAGTCAAAATTTATTCAGGTCCCCAGAGTTTCAAGTCATCTCGGAGCCATTTAGGGAGCCCCAAACATGGGAACATGTACCTATGCCTAACACAATTCCACTTCCAAACCCTAAGCAACCAGGGCCACTTTAGAAGAACATCTTCAGCCCTCTTTGTGCCTGTGCCTGGACAGTAACGAGAGGCGATGAAGAGGAAATCAAGAGAAACCATGAGGAGGACTACGAGACACAGGGACCTGGGGGGAAATACAATGGCAACTGTTTCCCTAAGTTACACTGTTTTTGTTTTCAGAAACTCTGAAAAACAATTTAAAAAACTCATCAGAGAACAAGTGGGTGTTAATCCCATCACTGTGAGGACCTTAAGATCTACTGACTGCCCCACGAGAGAAGCAGGTCAGAGCCTCTGTGTAGCAAGGTCTTGCCCACGATGCTCATGCAAGGCTGCCCTGAACCCACAACTCAAGGCCAGTGCCAATGGCCTGGGAGAAGTGGGGTGGGGGCAGAGCACCTCCAGGGGCCGCACACTGGCTGCCTAAGGATCCACCCAAGACCTGACCCGAGTCCAGGGCAACCAGGGAAACGCCCCCTCCGAAGAGCGGTCCCGGCATCACCTGCACCCAGAAACATATCACGCTCTGCAGCCAGGGAGGCGGGTGGGGGCGTGGTGGGGATGCAGGGCTCTGCTGAGTGTGTGCGGGGGGCCCCCTCCCATTGTGCCTGTGTGTGGGGACCCGCGGAAGGTCCACAGCCACTGCCACTGTCAAGTAATGGTTTGGGGAAGAGGCAGAGGCACAGCTGCTGCTCACCGAGGCTCCAGTCGGGTGTTTACCTTCGACCTTTTACACTCCTCCCAATCCTCTTTTGGGAAGATGACATTTCTGGGATAACAGAAAATGATCAGAAGCAACTAGCTCAACAGCATGTCCCTTATGCAGGCTACAAGCTGTGGCTATCCGTCCACGTACTTCTGAGACGTAAATGTGCTACAGTAATCGAGACAGTGTGGAACTGGCACAAAAACAGAAAGATAGATCAATGGAACAGGATAGAAAGCCCAGAGATAAACCCACGCACATATGGTCACCTTATCTTTGATAAAGGAGGCAGGAATGTACAGTGGAGAAAGGACAGCCTCTTCAGTAAGTGGTGCTGGGAAAACTGGACAGGTCCATGTAAAAGTATGACATTAGATCACTCCCTAACACCATACACAAAAATAAGCTCAAAATGGCCTAAAGACAGAAATGTAAGGCCAGAGACTATCAAACTCTTAGAGGAAAACATAGGCAGAACACTCTATGACATAAATCACAGCAAGATCCTTTTGGACCCACCTCCTACAGAAATGGAAATAAAAACAAAAATAACACATGGGACCTAATGAAACTTCAAAGCTTTTGCACAGCAAAGGAAACCATAAACAAGACCAAAACACAACCCTCAGAATGGGAGAAAATATTTGCAAATGAAGCAACTGACAAAGGATTCATCTCCAAAATTTATAAGCAGCTTATGCAGCTCAATAACAACAACAACAAAAAAAACAACCCAATCCAAAAATGGGCAGAAGACCTAAATAGACATTTCTCCAAAGAAGATATACAGACTGCCAACAAACACATGAAAGAATGCTCAACATCATTAATCCTTAGAGACATGCACATCAAAACTACAATGAGATACCATCTCACACCAGTCAGAATGGCCATCATCCAAAAACCTAGAAACAATACATGCTGGAGAGGGTGTGGAGAAAAGGGAACACTCTTGCACTGCTGGTGGGAATGTGAATTGGTAGAGCCACTATGGGGAACAGTATGGAGGTTCCTTGAAAAACTACAAACAGAACTACCAGATGACCCAGCAATCCCACTACTGGGCATATACCCTGAGAAAACCATAATTCAAAAGGAGTCACGTACCAAAATGTTCATTGCAGCTCTATTTACAATAGCCCGGAGATGGAAACAACCTAAGTGTCCATCATCCAATGAATGGATAAAGAAGATGCGGCACATATATACCATGGAATACTACTCGGCCATAAAAAGAAACGAAATTGAGCTATTTGTCATGAGGTGGATGGACCTAGAGTCTGTCATACAGAGTGACATAAGTCAGAAAGAGAAAGACAAATACCGTATGCTAACACATAGATATGGAATTTAAGAAAAGAGAACGTCATGAAGAACCTAGGGGTAGAACAGGAATAAAGACACAGACCCACTTGAGAATGGACTTGAAGATATGGGGAGGGGGAAGGGTAAGCTGTGACAAGGCGAGAGAGAGGCATGGACACATATACACTACCGAACGTAAGGTAGATAGCTACTGGGAAGCAGCCACATAGCAAAGGGAGATCAGCTCGGTGCTCTGTGACCACCTAGAGGGGAGGGATAGGGAGGGTGGGAGGGAGGGAGACGCAAGAGGGAAGGGATATGGGAAGAGACGTATATGTATAACTGATTCGCTTTGTTATAAAGCAGAAACTAATTTAAAAAAATGTGCTGGGAAGGTGGTCAGTGAGGAGGTGATGTGCAGAGGAGGGGGCTGGGGCAGAGGGAAGAGAAACCCGGCCTGTGAGCAGAGCCACCACCTCCTTGAGGCCGGGCTCCCCGCCCCTCCACCCCAATCTTCCCTCAAAAACCGGGAAGTCAGAACTGGGGATAAGTAAGCACCCACCCCTTCCCCAAACCCCGCCAGCTTTCCTTTCTCACTGTGCGCCCTACATCTGACTCCACACTCCGAGCCTGGGGGCAGTCTCCCGATTCTGGTCGACAGAGATGGAAATCAACTGAATTGAGATCAATCACCCAGGGTTTTGTGGCTACACCTCGGTTTCCCTTTCATTCTGTCACGTGCCTATAACCAACTGAGAACATTCAGCCCAGGATTCCAACATGACGGCTCCCCACCCATTCACAGCTGGGCGATGCTTATATTTAGGTCCACTCGTAACCCCTGTAGAGGCGCTACGGTGTAGAGGTGCTATAACTTGATGGATGTTTGCGACACGTTGTTAGCATGAAGTTCTTGGTTCAAACAACCTGAGGTGTACTGAGACTCATTTTAATACAGCAACTGGTTAATTCTATATTTAACCACTCACTCCAAAAATCCAAAAATAAATACACAAATAAATATGTATATAGACATATACACACACAGTATTGCTTGGCAGTTTACTTGCAACTCCATTTCTTAGGTCTTGGGTCATTTACATTCTCAAAATGCAGCTAGTTATGCAGTCTTCTAACCACACTACATCCACGAGGCCTTCCCTCAGGCCGCTGGCCTAAACAGCCGGCTGAGAGGAGGAAGCAGCACGTGGCTATAATCCTGGAATTTAGGGCCATTTAACCTCTTGTGCTTTTAAAACAAGTTGCAAGAGTATAAAAGATAGCATAAATAAAAACACAAAATGACCTTAATCATAGAAAAATCAGAATAAGATGCGCCCCAGAACAATTTAAATTTCTAAAATTTAATTTTGGAGAATGAGCTGAGAAAAAGAAGAAAGAGAAAAGATTCAAGCTGCATGATCTCATCTGGGATTGCAAAGGTCTGTCTGAACTTGAAGCCTGGGTGGCATGACCCAGCAGTGCACGCCAAGACTCCTGGTCTGGGTGCTGCTCAGAGTGGAGAGACATTGTGCTCACTTACTTTCAAGCACGGGAAGCAGGGTAAACAGCCTTCAAGACTGGCATGTGTGTTTATGTTCTGTGTAGTATGTGAATTGGACATAAAAAAAATTCCGGTTCGGTCAAGAATAATATAACTCCTGCAAATCATGCTTCAGTTGAAAATCAGCTACAACACTACTGTGCTAATAGGAATAGGTTCCCACAATATACAAAGAAGTGAGGGTCACGTGTGCTGGGAGCAGACTGTGTGGAAAGGCCCCCGCGTGGAGAGCCCACGGCGGTGACGGCGCAGTGGTGAACACCTGGATGACGGCGGACCCTGAGTGCCGGGCAGCGCGCCCCCTTGTCAGATTCTGCTGAAGATACTACACATACTTACCAGAGCCTGGTAATAAAGAAAAGCGATTAAAGACATCAGTCGTCGGAGGTGAGACATTCAGCAACGGGGCTGGTACAGCTTTTTGGAAACACGGACAGGAAGTCCCGACAGACTAAGGATGGGCACGCGGGGCTCAGGAGGCCTCCTGGACTTGGGCAAGGGCTTTGATCTCCGCAGGTGCAGCAGAAAACACGGCTAGAACTCCTAGCTCTGGACAGGCCCGAGTGCACGGCCGTCCAGGAAGACCGGGAAGGGTCCAGAGCTCCCCCCCCGGGTGATACATACATTTATACAACAGTGGCGGCCAGGGGGCGGCTGTCTTTTCTGGCTTTACTGCATTGTAATTGTGGTCGCTGGCCCACGACGGCGTGCTGCTCTCACAGGGCGGCTCCTTAGCGAGGACCTCACTCCTTGGAGGCACCACCACCACCTTCCTCGCTGTGTTCTCCTTCTTGTCTGGAGCCGGTCTCTTGTGCACAGAAGAGATTTTAATGCCTGCCTGGATAATCAGTAAAGCCCCAATCATGAACGAGGTCAGAAATTAACCTTTGCGCATTTCACTCTGCAGTGAGGGTCACGACTCAATCAGCTCCTGGACCATCCTAAGCCCAATGCACTGCATCTGCTCAGCAGAGGGCTTGGCTACTCCCCCACATCCAGCAGGCCCGCATCAACATCCGAACGATGAGAAGGTCCCTGACACAACAACCCGTCAACCTAGCATCCTGATGAGGCGCTAGGCCGCCACGATAACCGAGGGGCCGTGGAGTGAGGCAGTGAAGCAAGGCGGAGAGCACGGCAGACCGGGGCCCCGTGTGAGAACGCGCCCAAGCAGCACTGACAGGCAGGAGCTGCAGACACAACAGCACGTGGAGAAAGGACAGGCGTACAAACGACATCTCTGTACCCCACCAGGCACACAGTGCGGCGCCCCCAGAACCCACTGGCCACCCCGCATCTGGCACGTCAATTCCCTGCACAGACTCCAGCAGGGACCACTCTCCTCCCAGCAGGGCTGGCGTGTGGGTGGAGAGCTATTCCACGCAGCAGCCAGTTCCCACGATTCTATCAGTTAATCCCTCGGCAGGAGGCGGAGAAGGAAAACATGAGAACACGTGCCTATTTGTCATTTCGACAAGAACACCGGTGGGCAAGGCGGAGGGCAGTGTGAAGGTGCCTGCATCCCGTCCGGGCCTGTGTGCCCTACACTCTCCAAATCAACCCACCGAGCCTGTAACCTCCAGACGCTCATGGTTTGAACTACACAAATGGTTGGTTTCAGTCAACTTACCTGAACGCTCCATTTCTGAAGAATGATTTTTTCCGGCTTTGTCTTGGGTTTCTCTTTAGGTTTTGGTTTCTCCTCTTTCCCTGCGCTCAGGAAGCGCATGGTGGCCGCGGCGTGTTTCCGGATACACTCGCTGCTGCAGTAGACAGAGTCGGGCTGCGCCACGCTCGAGCACCCGGGGCCAATGCATCTGGCGGCACCAGGCGCCTCTAGGACCTGCAGGATCAGACGTGGCTTCAGTGTACTCACCCACTAGGTGGGTATGGCACTTTGTAACATAACTACTTATGGTACCGAGACGACTGCTTTTAATCATGTATGAAAAAACTATGAATAAACATGTACCTTTGTTTATTCAAAACACACAAATCTACCTCCCCTGAGGAAGGCCCTCGGGTTCTTACCTGCCCTTCAGCCACGCAAGAAGGGCGGAACCCTAAGCGGACCCGGCGCTCACGCTGCGCACTTCTCAACACAATGGGGTTTCACACCACAAGTAGGTTCCCTTATCGGGCAAATGGGCAGGGATTTTACCAACGAATTAAGATCCCAAGTGAGAGGATTCCGAGTTAGTCCAAAGGGTCCAACTTCGTCAACTGAAAACCCTTCAAAGAGGAACTGAGCCTCCAGAAGAGAGAGGATTCCACTGCTGGCTCTGCTGAGAGGGCGCCCATGCCTAGGCTCGGCGGGCAAGGCTGGGAGACGACACCCAGGACACCCAGTTAACCGTGGCTCTCAGAAACAACAGATCACTTTTTGCTATCATCAGGCCACAAAAATCGCCCGGGATATAGGTTTCATGCTAAACCAAGTCAGAGCTTTTGGAAGTGGATCTTTCCCCAGCCGAGCCTCTGATACCTCAGGCCCCACAGACACCTGGAGGGCAGTCTTGTAAGACCCAGAGCAGAGGGGGCCCAGCTAAGCCAGGCCTGGATTTCGGAGCTAATAAATGTGTGTTGTTTAAGCTGCTGAACAAGTCTGTGGCTGCCTGCCGTGCAGTAGGAGCCTGGTTCACTACAAGGGCTGAACACAGCTGTCCATGATCACTAGAGCATGTTCTGATGGTCGAGACTAATAACATACATGAACATACCCCTCCAATGTACTGGAGCAAAATCTTAAATCTCAAATTATGCACTGAATTGTTTTTCCTCCACAGAATCCAAGTTTTACTCAGAGAAATACTTAAGTTTCTGGGTAGTCTCAAACACATCAGCAATCACAGGACGTTTCCTACTGACTTCCATTCCCATTCATTCTCTTCCTTACCAGTTCTCATCATACTTCCACTCGATGCCTCCTCGTACGCCCATGACAGGTAAAATTTAAACGGTCCAGCCCTCGAGGCTACCTCAGTGCAAGGGGGAGACGGCGGGAAGCTAGGACACGGCCACCGCAAGGTCGTCTGCATGCCCAACACTGGCTAGAGCACGGGCTGTGGGGGCGGCATGGGCCCCCAATTCAAGGAAGGCCTGGGGTGAAAACATGCTCTGAGTAGGACGATCGTGAGAGCCTCAGACAGCTCTCAAGATGCACGGAATCCATGACAAAGAATCACGGCCCTTGGGCAGGAGACACGAGTGAACAGAGTTGGGAAAGGAGAAAACACAGCTGCACAAGCACTGGTGAGTGGGAGAACACCATAACACAGCGCGTGCCAGCCGCAGCTGTCTTGTCAGCCTGGGGACCCGTGCGGGCACCACCGCTGGCCTTGGCATCTTGCTGCGAGGCAGGGACTAGACCACTGGTTCTCTCAGGCGCTGACGGGTACTATAGGTGCACACGTGCCCCTGTGACTCAAAAATAATTTTGTTTGTTCACATATGTACTTCAAACTCCAGATCCATTCATGAGAAAACTTAAGGGAAGACTTACAAAAGTGAGTCCACTTATGGAAAATGTTAAGTCAGTAATAACAGCATAGGAGATAGATATGATTAACAAACATAGAGAAAGAATAGACAGGCGTGCCAGCCTTAAGCAGGTGCATGGACCTGGGAGCTCGCAGAGCCCAGCCCCGCGCCCAATGCCACTCCTGGGAAAAGCTAACTTATCTCAGGAGACAAAACCTTCTGTCTTGATGTTTCTGCCAACGGCAGCTGAGGGCTCCACAGTCACCTCTACTGCTGACCTTGGGAGACAGGTACTTACGGGCTGGAATATCTTGAGTTTTTTCTTGCAACTTGCGTTTGCAGCTTTCTCAATTCTAACCTTAATTCCTTGGTCTTCATTCGATTTCTGCTCCACGATTCCTAGACTTGTACAGTCCATGCCGTCGGCATCTGCAGCTCTCGACCTCGAGTCCTGCGTGCCTGTGGTCTCGGAGCTGGGCTCGTCCTGCACTTGCAGGATGGTGCAGTTTGGGCAGATGTAATCCTGCCCGTTCCTTTCCAAGAGCCTCCCTCGAGCCTCAGAAATGCCCACACAGTCGCCATGAAACCATTCTTCACATCGGTCACAGCAAATCATAAACCTGGAATGATAAAATAAGGAATGGAGATTATTATTAGTATTACGAATGGAAAGTGAGAGACCAACTCAATTTTAAACACAAGTCAAATTTCAACATTCTATTATGAAAAAAACAAAAATATTACAGACACGTGGACAGAACAGAATAAAGAGCATCCACGTGCCCCTCTCAATTTTACTAACATTCAATCAAATTTGCTTCACCTTTTCTTTCAGGGGAGCACTCTGCCCTGGACACCACAGTTCTTGTCCACAGGAGGGCAGCCATGCCTTTACCCGCCCCCTCCCTGAGCTGCCCCAACGTCCACACCACAGCCCAGTCGCAGCCGGTCTGGAGCAGCGTCACCCAGCGAGCTCTCTGGGACAGCAGATCCTCTCTGCTCCAGGCCGCCCTGTCCGTGGCTGCTGGGACCGAGGCAGCCAATGTCCCACGCCAGCCCCCACCTTGGTGGAGGGTGTGGCTCTTGGCAGTGCCCACCCATGCCGTATTTGTTGTTGTTTTTTGACAACGACTTGCTCGTCTTTCCCAAGAGAACAAGTCCCTCATTCAGGCCACCCTGGGACTCTCTCAACTAAGACGAATGGAAAACCCTCTCTGGCACTTTCCACACCTCGGACTTCCCCCCGGAAGCCTGGGCAGCCACTTCATCCTCCCACGACCCACCTGCTGTTGTGAGGCTGGCGGCACAGGCAGTACAGGGCATTGGGGTCGTACACCTCACATGCGGGCTTGTGTCGGACTGCGTCTCCGGGTTCCTCTGCATTCCCCCCTGGGGCCGCCCTCCCTTCCAGCTGGCTCTCTCTGTCCATTTTCGCCACCTGGGACGCAGCCCCCAGGTCGGCCTCCGGCTCCCGCGGGATGGGCCGCGAACCCTCCATCGCATCGCCTGCCTCAGCATCCACGGTCTCCACCGGGTCCTCCTCCCGATGCTTCTTCCTCAGACGGTTCTGGATGCCCTTTGGGGGCCTGTCGGTGGGCTCCTGCTCGCGCTTTCTCCGCAGGCCATTCTGGAGTTCTTTCAAAGTCAAACCGTCACTGTGGCTATTGGAGGTGTCAATCTCGTCGCCACGCCCTCTGGCCTTTGCCGAGGAGGCCGTTCGTTCCTTAGCACCCGTGCAGCCAGACCTGGGACCGCTATTCCCGTCCGAGGTGCTCTCCATGCTCCCCTCGGAGGCGCTCTCCGCTTCTGTCACTGGACAGGACGCCGGCTCCGCTGAGGCCTCTAGGGACATGGAGGTGCCCCTCCGGCCCCGGCGCCGGACCGTGGTCAGGAACTCCTCCACCCGCTCCGTACGCTTTGGCTGCCTTCCGCTGCGACGCAGCGACGGGCTCTGCTGCTGCCCGGGCAGCAGCTCCAGGGCATCCACCTCCGCATCCCCGGCGCCCTCGCGCTTGCCGATGGTGCTCCTCCGGAACCTCCACGTCTTCCTGAACACTTTGCGGGTGGGCTTGATGGCCTTGGGCGCGTCCTCACCACTCGGGTCATCCTCCTCGTCCATACCTAACAGGGAAATGCAACCAAACCACGCCAGGCGTCAGCCAGGGCCGCGGTCCAGACCCAGGACCGGCACCCACCAGCCACGAGAGTGCACCAGAAGGGGCACCACCCGCACGGAGGAAACCCAGACACAGTGAATCGCAACAATCCTCCACCTACAAAAACCGAAGGCTCTTCCTAAAGTGCACTGAGAGGATTCAAGGTGATCTCTGAAGAAAAGTGTAACAGTTACGGAGCTAATGTTCAGTAGAAAAACACAGCTAGCAAACCAAATCTGTGCATCAGTCAACTGCTGAGGACGAGGATTTGTACAAGAGGTAGCGGGGAAAGAGGAAGCGAGCAGCAGTGCTGCCAGGACAGGACAGGGTGGCGGGTGCCTCGGGCTCTCCCGCACAGAGACGCGGGGCCCACCTGGCTCTGCCCGCAGAGCTCGGTGGACAGAACGCCGTGCTGGCTCTGGGCCTAGTGCTTGGAAGCCCCGAGCTGCGTGTGAGACGTCTGACCACGTTGCTGGAGGGATCACGTGGAGATGGGGGATTCGGACCCTGAACACCCACACCCAGCCCCCGCTGAGCCCTGCCCAGATTCCCGAGCCACAACTGTGTTGACACAAGATGGGCCCATCCAGCTCTGCACGCAGGGTCTGCAGCAGCAGACGATCAGGACACTGAGAAAATTCTGACCCACGCAGCACCTGTGGTATTTATTTCTTCTCTCCTCTTTCTAACAGACTGTTTAAATGGTCGTGTCTGTGAAAACTTCACTCCTGTTTAAAATGAAAAAGCCTGAAAAAGATAATATATACCTTGAGAATTTTTTCCCAAGCTGCGCGGGCTTCAATTACATTTAAATGCTAACAATGACTCAGGTTTTATGCCATGATCCATTCCAGGGGAAGGACTAGTACAGAATGGAAACCTTCAAACAGAAAACACACAAAATTAAAAATCACACGTAACTGAACTCTCTTTTTCGTTCCCACTAAGTATGGTCACCTCCCATTTCCATGTCCAGGTCTGCAACTCCCCCACCCTGGGCCTGGGCCCACACTCTCCCAGGCCACTTGGAAGCTTGCAGGAGTAGCTGTGACATCAGCACCTGTGCCACCAAGGACCACGCCACTGTCCTGGTCACCCAAGTCTTTCTGCAGGAAGGACTCTCCTCTACAAAACACAGTTCTCACCAGAGCCAACAAACAACGTCATCGTAAATGCACTAAAGAAACCACCCATGTAAAAATAAAGTAGTGCTCTGAATCAGATTCTTAACACACAATTAGACACTCTTCAAGAAATCTTGGGCTAAAGCTTAAACCACTGCAAACAAATACTAATGTCACATCAGTTTCTTTACATATAATGCCGCTTTTGAAATAGAAAACATGACATCAAAACTTAAAATTGTGTTGCTGGCGTTTAACACTATTGCCACGTTACCTGCCCCACACGGAAGCTTGGGCGCTTCTTCCGACTTCCCAGAAACAATGACAACCTGGCCGATGCAACTGCGGGGTCCAAGGGAAGCGCCAAGCCCCGAAACCCTGCTGCTGCCGGTCACTATTCACAGATTACAATGCAGATTATCTCGAGACAGTCACCACGGAGTAAGCTCCTAAAAGAAGACAACAAAACCGTTTAAAGATTTAAAGCAACTATAACTAAAATCATGTTTAAGAAAAAAAAGGCATGAAGCTTTCCAAACAATCTCTTATTTGAATGTACATTACATGACCCACAAAGACACTGGGCGAGTCGACAAACAATAGCCACAAAACAAAGTCCCCTGCTTCCTTAAGGACTTTTAAAGAAGGGAAGATACTTTGACTACACTCTGAAAGCAGGGGGCTGGAAAGGCCTCCGCTTGCGCACTGGTGGGGAGGAAGCTGGTGGGCAGAGGGCAGAGGCCTCAGTGGGAAGGAGGGTTTCAAAACTGATCATTGGTACCAGCTGCTTTCCAATTACAATCGTACTTTTAAGATGGACCCAGGTCAGTAAAAACCCAGAGACAGAGAGAAAGGAACAAAACATGAAAAGATGAACAAAAAAATTACACATGAAAGTCATTATTTAGAAATTCTTTTCTGTTTTAAATCTATTTATTTAAGTTTTGGCTGTGTAGGTCTCTGTTGCTGTGCGTGGGTTTTCTCTAGTTGCAGTGAGCGGGGGCTACTCTTCGTTGTGGTGCGTGGGCTTCTCATTGCGGTGGCTGCTCTTGTTGTGGAGCACGGGCTCTAGGCGCATGGCTTCAGTAGTTGTGGCACGCGGGCTCAGTAGTTGTGGCTCGTGGGCTCTAGAGCACAGGCTCAGTAGTTGTCGCACACGGGCTTAGTTGCTCTGCCGCATGTGGGATCTTAAGTTCCCTGACCAGGGATCAAACTCGTGTCCCCTACCTCGGCAGGCGGATTCTTAACCACTGTGCCACCAGGGAAGCCCTAGAACACTATACCTATGTCATCCTTTTAGTTAAAAATCTAAGGAAGATTTCAGAGGACTAATGGGATGATGATTGAACATCACCGGGGTACAGCTCATCTATGTGTATTTACATATTTAAAGAACGTTTCTCCTCCTGTGCCCTCATTCAATCACGATACCTAGTTTGCTCCACAAATGTGTCTCTGTTTCTAGGTAAGTCCGCAGTGTTAACATTTTAACACATTTTGCTTTCTAGACCCAGGACTCCCTGCCCGCAACTCACCTCTTCCTCACCTCACACCAACTGCCTCCCCTGTAACTGTGGTCTCCTTGGGTGACCTCAGAGCCAACATTCCGTCCCACCTCCTTTTAAAGAGATAGCGACCATCTCACTCTGGTCACCCCCGGCCCCCCATGGCCACCACCTCTCTCACATACGGTCAACCGATCTCAAAATGAGAAACTTCTCAGGAGAAACTGTTCAAAACAGTGAACATTTATAAAAGCAGAGAAATTACGATGGTCTCAGGAATTAAAAAGGTTTTAAGGTTTGTGTTCATCTGAACCACCCACCCAAGAAAAAACCCATGCCTCTGGATTTGACTTCTGAATCGTCAGAAAAGGAAAATCCAGCTATTTCTGTTAAGTGGAATGAAGTACTTTATTCAGAAGAGATCATATCATTTTAGATCATCTGGTTCGTTTTGGTTCTTTTTTCTGATTTTACATTTGCAAGATCGCTTTCATAATTTCTTCCCAGAAATTCTAAGGGAAAATTTCACGTCACGAAACAAAAGCAAACCCCTATGATCAAGGCAAAAGTTAAAAGAGAAGAATTGTGTTCCGTTCCTAACACAGTGCAGGCCCGGTGCACCGTGTCTCGCTGCGGCAAGAGCTGTTGGTCAGGATCCGGTGAGAGGCTGTGGGTGAGGACAGCCTACGATAAAGGCAAAATGCCACCGTTCCCTCAGGCCCAAAGACCCCTGGGGCCTCCTCACCCACAGCGCACCCCGGCTGTACTCTGGGGCTCTGGTTCCCACCGGTCCACTTTGAGGGGGACGTATGCACTGAACCCTCTTCACAGGGGACCACAAACTAGCCAGATAGTCCACGCTTTTCCCAAAGAGCAAGAACGTGGTGGAGGGCCCCCTGAAAACATTGCCTGTCTTCTTAAAAGTAACCCATTTCCCCAGGTGTTAAAGTTCAGAGTCAACTGCCTTTTCAAATTCCCATTTCTCAACAACAAGAGCATTTCTAACCATGACCTACAGCAGAGGTTCTCAAAGTGTGGCCCCCGGGCCTTTCAGGAGGGCCCCCCCAAGGTCAAACTATTTGCACAACACTAAGGGCACAGACGTGGTGGTTTCTCAGAAGCCAAATGACAGAGATAGGACGAAGGAGACAAGAGAATCCGGCTACTGTCGCTTAAGCCAGACATTCAGGAGACCTGCAAAGCCCTAGGACAACACTACCTTTCTCATTAAATTGTTTTTCTTTTGGAACATAGTTGCCATAAAGTGTTATTTACGTTATTCTTTTTAAGTATATTTAAATGTCTCATTTTTAATGCCAAATATGGAAAATATCCATGGACACAACATAAACAAAAGCCCTCTGGGGTCCTTGTTAATTTTAGGTGTAAAGGGGTCAGTCTGAGTGTGGCCAACGGCACAGACCTGACACGACTGGCTACTTCAAAGGGCTGCTCTTGATGGGCCAGTGAGCCTGCAGGGCCGGGACAGTGACGCTCCAGGAGGCTGCGCTCCCAGACCCTCCCCACCTCTCCTCGGATGGCTGAGAGGCACCGGTTAGGAAACGGCGGCATTCAGAGGGACGGCCACCCGAGTCCAAAGAGAAAATGGCTGGAGGAGAAACCGAAGGCCTGCTGCTTCTCACAAGTACCTGCTTCATGAGTGGAGCTGCACCTCATGCCACAGGCCAAGGGGCAAAAGGAATGCTTGGAGACCTTGGAAACGCAAACGTCAAGAATTCAACTGTATACTTGAGCCGGAATCTTCCTTTCTTTCTCTGAGATTAGAAGAGGCCAATGTCTACCTTTGAGGGGCAAGTGGGGAAGGTCCAAGCTTAAATAAAGCAGTTATTAAATAAAAACAGGATTTTACAGATCCACGCAGAGCTCAACTTGAGGCAACTTCTCCGACTCCTGCCACCACTGCCCGGGTCGCGAAAGTGCAGAAGAAAGCCACCTTACTACTAAAAACACAAATACTGTTTAAATTACAATCTAACAAACCTAAAGAGTCAATGGCTAGCACTGACCTAGCCCTGTCTCCATGGGGCACTGGGAGCATTTCAGGGGGACCACTCCTTGTGCCGGCTCAGCATGCCAAGTCCTGACCAAGGCAGCCCCCAGTGTCCTCCTCCGCTGACCACAGCATGACCACACCCACACACTAACAAGTAGGCTAAGTCCTCTGATAAGCAGAGAGGGGGCTGGGAGGCTCAAGGGGCAGCACCACGGAAGAAGGCAGGCTTCACACCAGGGTGTCCCTGCCTTCAACCCCAACTGCAAACCTATCAAACTCGTGTCCCCTGCCTCGGCAGGCGGATTCTTAACCACTGTGCCACCAGGGAAGCCCTAGAACACTATACCTATGTCATCCTTTTAGTTAAAAATCTAAGGAAGATTTCAGAGGACTAATGGGATGATGATTGAACATCACCAGGGTACAGCTCATCTATGTGTATTTACATATTTAAACAACGTTTCTCCTCCTGTGCCCTCATTCAATCACGATACCTAGTTTGCTCCACAAATGTGTCTCTGTTTCTAGGTAAGTCCGCAGTGTTAACATTTTAACACATTTTGCTTTCTAGACCCAGGACTCCCTGCCCGCAACTCACCTCTTCCTCACCTCACACCAACTGCCTCCCCTGTAACTGTGGTCTCCTTGGGTGACCTCAGAGCCAACATTCCGTCCCACCTCCTTTTAAAGAGATAGCGACCATCTCACTCTGGTCACCCCCGGCCCCCCATGGCCACCACCTCTCTCACATACGGTCAACCCATCTTAAAATGAGATACTTCTCAGGAGAAACTGTTCAAAACAGTGAACATTTATAAAAGCAGAGAAATTACGATGGTCTCAGGAAATAAAACGTTTTTAAGGTTTGTGTTGATCTGAACCACCCACCCAAGAAAAAACCCATGCCTCTGGATTTGACTTCTGAATCGTCAGAAAAGGAAAATCCAGCTATTTCTGTTAAGTGGAATGAAGTACTTTATTCAGAACAGATCATATCATTTTAGATCATCTGGTTCGTTTTGGTTCTTTTTTCTGATTTTACATTTGCAAGATCGCTTTCATAATTTCTTCCCAGAAATTCTAAGGGAAAATTTCACGTCACGAAACAAAAACAAACCCCTGTGATCAAGGCAAAAGTTAAAAGAGAAGAATTGTGTTCTGTTCCTAACACAACTTAAAATGTGGGTCCACACACAACAGCAGGTCACCAAACGGTGGTCACACCGTACTAGTAACAACTTTTCCCCAGAGGAAAAGAACGGTGGGCGGTCATCCCTGAAACTGGGAAAAAGAAAACCTGGAGGCGAACATGATGCACTGAGATAGTTTTATATCTTTACATTTCTAAGTGCAAATGTCCTCTCAGCTGAAAACGGCTCCACTTCCTAAGCAGACCTAGGAATACCAACACGAAACCTAAGGTTCCCCCAGGCCACCCAAGGGCAGGAAGCAGCCCACCACCTCCCAGGCAGCTCTCCAGCGTTTTGCTGTCAAGGTCCCTTTATACCCTTAAAACCTGAGGACCCCAAAGAGCGGTTGCTCATGTGGGATATGTATTTCCAAAATTAAACCTGAGAAAGGCTTTCAGAATTGTGGATGTTCCCTGATAACCACATCAAACCTCGACGGGCCGCAGTTCCACGAAAACCACTTGTGACACGAATCTGCAACCACAGCCATGAATGCTCCGCACCTTCCTGCGTCGTAACGCACTCTGAAAACATCTTTTGCCTATGTGCACGGTGGCCAGTTGGACACATGCAGAGTCCACACGCTGGCACATTTCATTAGACGACATGAGACGCATCTCTTAACGTGAGCGCCCATCTCCTGAAATGTCTTTCATTACTGGGAAGCCATCAAGCTCAGGGTGGCAGATAAAAGCTTTTCCAAATGCTAATTTTCCTTTAACACCGGAATTTTGTCATCAGTAACAAATATAGTCAGTTGATTTCCTCGAGTCTCACACTGTGCATCTTCGAGAGAACGCCTGACACACACCACCTGAAAAATGCAGTCCATCGGCACTGCTCTGCGGCCCCTGGCTGCGGGCGCCTCTGGCCCCTCAGGGGCACTACCAGGAACCTCTGTGCCAGCAGTGCGAACGCCGACCCGGCAGGGCTGGCTCACGAGGCCGACTGTGACCCTGGACAGGGCTTCTGAGCTCTTAGCCTCCAAAGGGTTTCAAAACACACCATTTCCGGTAGCTCAAGAACATTCTGGATACACGCCAAGCACTCACACGAATCCGCACTCCAGTGTCAGAGGAGAGGAAACATTTGCTTCCACAAAACTGTTCTAAAGCCCCACTTTGTTTTCCCTTCAGACTATACAACCCTTGGAAAACGTTAAGCTGCCAGAAGTGATTTTCTTTCGAGCAAAACCCAAAATACGCTCCCCAAACAAACAACGTGGGTGCTGCCCGACTCTACAAGCACGTAAATCTGAAGGCTCCACTACTACAAAGCTCGCCACAGGTAAGTAACCGCATCTTACCCATCTGAAGATGCTTAGTTCTGTGGACTGGAGACTCATTTCTCTGAGATACTTTAAAATGTAATATAGAACCACAATGAAGCTCCTATTTTCACAGCACAACAAACACGAGAAAACAGTTGCGGCTTCTCAAAAACATAACACACAAGCGTGCACCTGCCCTGCCCACCTAGCGGCAAAACAAGGTGGTCCTCCGAATCTCACACCCCGAAACAACATTCAAAGCTAACAATTTTAATTTTGAAACAATTCTAACCTGCGGGTCGCAAATTATATCCAGTGCTACAACAGAACCTCATTATTTCGGTCACAAATTATATCCAATGCTACAACGTAACCTCATGATTTCGGACTCTGCTAACTCAACTTATGGTTCTAACAGGCTGGGCCAAAGTTCACAGTTACTGATATTTCACGTTAAGAGTCTTCCGTCTCAGGACGAATCCTTTGCTGGGGATGAGGAGGGATTGAGAAGGTGCTGAAAGTTCTATGAAGTACTGAAAACAGCAAGCTTTCACAATTTCACAAGCCTCTTGCACAATTCCATTTTTATTAATGGGACAGTCACTAACGAGGCCACGCCCAGGAATTTGAGAGGACATGGGACATCCTGCCGCCCTGGCAGCGGTCCCCCTCAGCGACCCCACGCTCATCCTGACTCGACTGCCCTAGTGGCACTGCAGTCCTTTACGTGGCCAATCCAAAGTCTGCTGCTTGCCAAATAACACTGTCATTCAAATTCCACTGAAGCAAAAGGACCCACAGCACGATAAGCTTCTCAAGCGGTAACTACAGAGAGAAATCTAGGAACCACCTGCTGTTCAAAACTTCTTAGGTGGTTTTGCCTCACAGGTCTGTGCAGACAAAAAGTCAAACTTGTTGCTGAAAAGCTCGCCACGACTGGTGCCTCGGCAAAGCTCTGGTGAGGCCGGGACCCCAGCTCCCCCTTGGCGGGCGGGCAGCGGGCACTCTGGTTTCTCTCTATCCACTTCCTAGTGAAAACACAGGCTTGTGACCCCGGTGGGCAGCTCTCCAAAAGCGCTTCAGGAACAACCAGCAGAGCCACCTGAATGCGTCCAGGGTAAGGTGGAGGCAACGAGGCTTTCCCTGTCCTCTACGGAACCGCTTGCTACCTTGGATGGACTCCTGCTGGGGTCTGCACGTTTGTGCCCCCGGAGCCCTCCTGAATGGGATATCTGCCCTGGAAAAGAGGCCCCAGAGCCCACCTGGCCCTGCCACCGGGACCCAACTGCCCCGGCATCTTGACCTCGGGCCTCCCGCCTTCAGAGCTGCAAGAAATCAAGTCCACTGTGTCAAAGCTCCTAGCCTGTGGTCCTTGCCACGGCAGCCCGAGTGCACTGAGGCAGCTCCCTCTTGTCTCTCAAGGAACAAGAAGACATGGCTTCAAACACTGGCAAGGGACTCTCTGAATCCTACACCCTGGGGGTTGGTGCTTGTAAGACAAGGCCCCCGCCAGGGTCTTAGGGACCCTCTGAACTGCACAGGCTCCTGTCCTCACCGAGTCTGCAAGATGGGGCAGGTCTGGCTAAATGCCCAGGACAACACTGGGATGGGCCCCCAAACGGGAGCCTCCCCCATCCTTCCCCAACCAAGACAGAGGGTGTGACTGTGAGGTGGGGGGGGAGGGTCACAGACGGGACCTGGGCACAGTAAGTCGCTCCCCAGGACAGTCAGCCCTGCTGGGCACCTCAGGGGTTGCTTCCTAGGGACCCTGATCCTCCAGCTCCGCCCCCCTAACCACCCACCCTATCGCTTTCATATCCGCAGTGGTCTGTCTGGGCCCCGAGTGCACCCGGGCTGGCTACTCCCTTCCAGCACCCACGGGGGCACTGCTCCAGATCCCCGTGTCACCCGTAGCACCCAGTGCAGGCCCGGTGCACCGTGTCTCGCTGCGGCAAGAGCTGTTGGTCAGGATCCGGTGAGAGGCTGTGGGTGAGGACAGCCTACGATAAAGGCAAAATGCCACCGTTCCCTCAGGCCCAAAGACCCCTGGGGCCTCCTCACCCACAGCGCACCCCGGCTGTACTCTGGGGCTCTGGTTCCCGCCGGTCCACTTTGAGGGGGACGTGTGTACTGAACCCTCTTCACTGGGGACCACAAACTAGCCAGATAGTCCACGCTTTTCCCAAAGAGCGAGAACGTGGTGGAGGGCCCCCTGAAAACATTGCCTGTCTTCTTAAAAGTAACCCATTTCCCCAGGTGTTAAAGTTCAGAGTCAACTGCCTTTTCAAATTCCCATTTCTCAACAACAAGAGCATTTCTAACCATGACCTACAGCAGAGGTTCTCAAAGTGTGGCCCCCGGGCCTTTCAGGAGGGCTCCCCCAAGGTCAAACTATTTGCACAACACTAAGGGCACAGACGTGGTGGTTTCTCAGAAGCCAAATGACAGAGATAGGACGAAGGAGACAAGAGAATCCGGCTACTGTCGCTTAAGCCAGACGTTCAGGAGACCTGCAAAACCCTAGGACAACACTACCTTTCTCATTAAATTGTTTTTCTTTTGGAACATAGTTGCCATAAAGTGTTATTTACGTTATTCTTTTTAAGTATATTTAAATGTCTCATTTTTAATGCCAAATATGGAAAATATCCATGGACACAACATAAACAAAAGCCCTCTGGGGTCCTTGTTAATTTTAGGTGTAAAGGGGTCAGTCTGAGTGTGGCCAACGGCACAGACCTGACACGACTGGCTACTTCAAAGGGCTGCTCTTGATGGGCCAGTGAGCCTGCAGGGCCGGGACAGTGACGCTCCAGGAGGCTGCGCTCCCAGACCCTCCCCACCTCTCCTCGGATGGCTGAGAGGCACCGGTTATGAAACGGCGGCATTCAGAGGGACGGCCACCCGAGTCCAAAGAGAAAATGGCTGGAGGAGAAACCGAAGGCCTGCTGCTTCTCACAAGTACGTGCTTCATGAGTGGAGCTGCACCTCATGCCACAGGCCAAGGGGCAAAAGGAATGCTTGGAGACCTTGGAAACGCAAACGTCAAGAATTCAACTGTATACTTGAGCCGGAATCTTCCTTTCTTTCTCTGAGATTAGAAGAGGCCAATGTCTACCTTTGAGGGGCAAGTGGGGAAGGTCCAAGCTTAAATAAAGCAGTTATTAAATAAAAACAGGATTTTACAGATCCACGCAGAGCTCAACTTGAGGCAACTTCTCCGACTCCTGCCACCACTGCCCGGGTCGCCAAAGTGCAGAAGAAAGCCACCTTACTACTAAAAACACAAATACTGTTTAAATTACAATCTAACAAACCTAAAGAGTCAATGGCTAGCACTGACCTAGCCCTGTCTCCATGGGGCACTGGGAGCATTTCAGGGGGACCACTCCTTGTGCCGGCTCAGCATGCCAAGTCCTGACCAAGGCAGCCCCCAGTGTCCTCCTCCGCTGACCACAGCATGACCACACCCACACACTAACAAGTAGGCTAAGTCCTCTGATAAGCAGAGAGGGGGCTGGGAGGCTCAAGGGGCAGCACCACGGAAGAAGGCAGGCTTCACACCAGGGTGTCCCTGCCTTCAACCCCAACTGCAAACCTATCAAACTCGTGTCCCCTGCCTCGGCAGGCGGATTCTTAACCACTGTGCCACCAGGGAAGCCCTAGAACACTATACCTATGTCATCCTTTTAGTTAAAAATCTAAGGAAGATTTCAGAGGACTAATGGGATGATGATTGAACATCACCAGGGTACAGCTCATCTATGTGTATTTACATATTTAAACAACGTTTCTCCTCCTGTGCCCTCATTCAATCACGATACCTAGTTTGCTCCACAAATGTGTCTCTGTTTCTAGGTAAGTCCGCAGTGTTAACATTTTAACACATTTTGCTTTCTAGACCCAGGACTCCCTGCCCGCAACTCACCTCTTCCTCACCTCACACCAACTGCCTCCCCTGTAACTGTGGTCTCCTTGGGTGACCTCAGAGCCAACATTCCGTCCCACCTCCTTTTAAAGAGATAGCGACCATCTCACTCTGGTCACCCCCGGCCCCCCATGGCCACCACCTCTCTCACATACGGTCAACCCATCTTAAAATGAGATACTTCTCAGGAGAAACTGTTCAAAACAGTGAACATTTATAAAAGCAGAGAAATTACGATGGTCTCAGGAAATAAAACGTTTTTAAGGTTTGTGTTGATCTGAACCACCCACCCAAGAAAAAACCCATGCCTCTGGATTTGACTTCTGAATCGTCAGAAAAGGAAAATCCAGCTATTTCTGTTAAGTGGAATGAAGTACTTTATTCAGAACAGATCATATCATTTTAGATCATCTGGTTCGTTTTGGTTCTTTTTTTTGATTTTACATTTGCAAGATCGCTTTCATAATTTCTTCCCAGAAATTCTAAGGGAAAATTTCACGTCACGAAACAAAAACAAACCCCTGTGATCAAGGCAAAAGTTAAAAGAGAAGAATTGTGTTCTGTTCCTAACACAACTTAAAATGTGGGTCCACACACAACAGCAGGTCACCAAACGGTGGTCACACCGTACTAGTAACAACTTTTCCCCAGAGGAAAAGAACGGTGGGCGGTCATCCCTGAAACTGGGAAAAAGAAAACCTGGAGGCGAACATGATGCACTGAGATAGTTTTATATCTTTACATTTCTAAGTGCAAATGTCCTCTCAGCTGAAAACGGCTCCACTTCCTAAGCAGACCTAGGAATACCAACACGAAACCTAAGGTTCCCCCAGGCCACCCAAGGGCAGGAAGCAGCCCACCACCTCCCAGGCAGCTCTCCAGCGTTTTGCTGTCAAGGTCCCTTTATACCCTTAAAACCTGAGGACCCCAAAGAGCGGTTGCTCATGTGGGATATGTATTTCCAAAATTAAACCTGAGAAAGGCTTTCAGAATTGTGGATGTTCCCTGATAACCACATCAAACCTCGACGGGCCGCAGTTCCACGAAAACCACTTGTGACACAGCCATGAATGCTCCGCACCTTCCTGCGTCGTAACGCACTCTGAAAACATCTTTTGCCTATGTGCACGGTGGCCAGTTGGACACATGCAGAGTCCACACGCTGGCACATTTCATTAGACGACATGAGACGCATCTCTTAACGTGAGCGCCCATCTCCTGAAATGTCTTTCGTTACTGGGAAGCCATCAAGCTCAGGGTGGCAGATAAAAGCTTTTCCAAATGCTAATTTTCCTTTAACACCGGAATTTTGTCATCAGTAACAAATATAGTCAGTTGATTTCCTCGAGTCTCACACTGTGCATCTTCGAGAGAACGCCTGACACACACCACCTGAAAAATGCAGTCCATCGGCACTGCTCTGCGGCCCCTGGCTGCGGGCGCCTCTGGCCCCTCAGGGGCACTACCAGGAACCTCTGCGCCAGCAGTGCGAACGCCGACCCGGCAGGGCTGGCTCACGAGGCCGACTGTGACCCTGGACAGGGCTTCTGAGCTCTTAGCCTCCAAAGGGTTTCAAAACACACCATTTCCGGTAGCTCAAGAACATTCTGGATACACGCCAAGCACTCACACGAATCCGCACTCCAGTGTCAGAGGAGAGGAAACATTTGCTTCCACAAAACTGTTCTAAAGCCCCACTTTGTTTTCCCTTCAGACTATACAACCCTTGGAAAACGTTAAGCTGCCAGAAGTGATTTTCTTTCGAGCAAAACCCAAAATACGCTCCCCAAACAAACAACGTGGGTGCTGCCCGACTCTACAAGCACGTAAATCTGAAGGCTCCACTACTACAAAGCTCGCCACAGGTAAGTAACCGCATCTTACCCATCTGAAGATGCTTAGTTCTATGGACTGGAGACTCATTTCTCTGAGATACTTTAAAATGTAATATAGAACCACAATGAAGCTCCTGTTTTCACAGCACAACAAACACGAGAAAACAGTTGCGGCTTCTCAAAAACATAACACACAAGCGTGCACCTGCCCTGCCCACCTAGCGGTAAAACAAGGTGGTCCTCCGAATCTCACACCCCGAAACAACATTCAAAGCTAACAATTTTAATTTTGAAACAATTCTAACCTGCGGGTCGCAAATTATATCCAGTGCTACAACAGAACCTCATTATTTCGGTCACAAATTATATCCAATGCTACAACGTTACCTCATGATTTCGGACTCTGCTAACTCAACTTATGGTTCTAACAGGCTGGGCCAAAGTTCACAGTTACTGATATTTCACGTTAAGAGTCTTCCGTCTCAGGACGAATCCTTTGCTGGGGATGAGGAGGGATTGAGAAGGTGCTGAAAGTTCTATGAAGTACTGAAAACAGCAAGCTTTCACAATTTCACAAGCCTCTTGCACAATTCCATTTTTATTAATGGGACAGTCACTAACGAGGCCACGCCCAGGAATTTGAGAGGACATGCGACATCCTGCCGCCCTGGCAGCGGTCCCCCTCAGCGACCCCACGCTCATCCTGACTCGACTGCCCTAGTGGCACTGCAGTCCTTTACGTGGCCAATCCAAAGTCTGCTGCTTGCCAAATAACACTGTCATTCAAATTCCACTGAAGCAAAAGGACCCACAGCACGATAAGCTTCTCAAGCGGTAACTACAGAGAGAAATCTAGGAACCACCTGCTGTTCAAAACTTCTTAGGTGGTTTTGCCTCACAGGTCTGTGCAGACAAAAAGTCAAACTTGTTGCTGAAAAGCTCGCCACGACTGGTGCCTCGGCAAAGCTCTGGTGAGGCCGGGACCCCAGCTCCCCCTTGGCGGGCGGGCAGCGGGCACTCTGGTTTCTCTCTATCCACTTCCTAGTGAAAACACAGGCTTGTGACCTCGGTGGGCAGCTCTCCAAAAGCGCTTCAGGAACAACCAGCAGAGCCACCTGAATGCGTCCAGGGTAAGGTGGAGGCAACGAGGCTTTCCCTGTCCTCTACGGAACCGCTTGCTACCTTGGATGGACTCCTGCTGGGGTCTGCACGTTTGTGCCCCCGGAGCCCTCCTGAATGGGATATCTGCCCTGGAAAAGAGGCCCCAGAGCCCACCTGGCCCTGCCACCGGGACCCAACTGCCCCGGCATCTTGACCTCGGGCCTCCCGCCTTCAGAGCTGCAAGAAATCAAGTCCACTGTGTCAAAGCTCCTAGCCTGTGGTCCTTGCCACGGCAGCCCGAGTGCACTGAGGCAGCTCCCTCTTGTCTCTCAAGGAACAAGAAGACATGGCTTCAAACACTGGCAAGGGACTCTCTGAATCCTACACCCTGGGGGTTGGTGCTTGTAAGACAAGGCCCCCGCCAGGGTCTTAGGGACCCTCTGAACTGCACAGGCTCCTGTCCTCACCGAGTCTGCAAGATGGGGCAGGTCTGGCTAAATGCCCAGGACAACACTGGGATGGGCCCCCAAACGGGAGCCTCCCCCATCCTTCCCCAACCAAGACAGAGGGTGTGACTGTGAGGTGGGGGGGGAGGGTCACAGACGGGACCTGGGCACAGTAAGTCGCTCCCCAGGACAGTCAACCCTGCTGGGCACCTCAGGGGTTGCTTCCTAGGGACCCTGATCCTCCAGCTCCGCCCCCCTAACCACCCACCCTATCGCTTTCATATCCGCAGTGGTCTGTCTGGGCCCCGAGTGCACCCGGGCTAGCTACTCCCTTCCAGCACCCACGGGGGCACTGCTCCAGATCCCCGTGTCACCCGTAGCACCCAGTGCAGGCCTGGTGCACCGTGTCTCACTGCGGCAAGAGCTGTTGGTAAGGATCCGGTGAGAGGCTGTGGGTGAGGACAGCCTACGATAAAGGCAAAATGCCACCGTTCCCTCAGGCCCAAAGACCCCTGGGGCCTCCTCACCCACAGCGCACCCCGGCTGTACTCTGGGGCTCTGGTTCCCGCCGGTCCACTTTGAGGGGGACGTCTGCACTGAACCCTCTTCACTGGGGACCACAAACTAGCCAGATAGTCCACGCTTTTCCCAAAGAGCGAGAACGTGGTGGAGGGCCCCCTGAAAACATTGCCTGTCTTCTTAAAAGTAACCCATTTCCCCAGGTGTTAAAGTTCAGAGTCAACTGCCTTTTCAAATTCCCATTTCTCAACAACAAGAGCATTTCTAACCGTGACCTACAGCAGAGGTTCTCAAAGTGTGGCCCCCGGGCCTTTCAGGAGGGCCCCCCCAAGGTCCAACTATTTGCACAACACTAAGGGCACAGACGTGGTGGTTTCTCAGAAGCCAAATGACAGAGACAGGACGAAGGAGACAAGAGAATCCGGCTACTGTCGCTTAAGCCAGACGTTCAGGAGACCTGCAAAGCCCTAGGACAACACTACCTTTCTCATTAAATTGTTTTTCTTTTGGAACATAGTTGCCATAAAGTGTTATTTACGTTATTCTTTTTAAGTACATTTAAATGTCTCATTTTTAATGCCAAATATGGAAAATATCCATGGACACAACATAAACAAAAGCCCTCTGGGGTCCTTGTTAATTTTAGGTGTAAAGGGGTCAGTCTGAGTGTGGCCAACGGCACAGACCTGACACGACTGGCTACTTCAAAGGGCTGCTCTTGATGGGCCAGTGAGCCTGCAGGGCCGGGACAGTGACGCTCCAGGAGGCTGCGCTCCCAGACCCTCCCCACCTCTCCTCGGATGGCTGAGAGGCACCGGTTATGAAACGGCGGCATTCAGAGGGACGGCCACCCGAGTCCAAAGAGAAAATGGCTGGAGGAGAAACCGAAGGCCTGCTGCTTCTCACAAGTACGTGCTTCATGAGTGGAGCTGCACCTCATGCCACAGGCCAAGGGGCAAAAGGAATGCTTGGAGACCTTGGAAACGCAAACGTCAAGAATTCAACTGTATACTTGAGCCGGAATCTTCCTTTCTTTCTCTGAGATTAGAAGAGGCCAATGTCTACCTTTGAGGGGCAAGTGGGGAAGGTCCAAGCTTAAATAAAGCAGTTATTAAATAAAAACAGGATTTTACAGATCCACGCAGAGCTCAACTTGAGGCAACTTCTCCGACTCCTGCCACCACTGCCCGGGTCGCCAAAGTGCAGAAGAAAGCCACCTTACTACTAAAAACACAAATACTGTTTAAATTACAATCTAACAAACCTAAAGAGTCAATGGCTAGCCCTGTCTCCATGGGGCACTGGGGGCATTTCAGGGGGACCACTCCTTGTGCCGGCTCAGCATGCCAAGTCCTGACCAAGGCAGCCCCCAGTGTCCTCCTCCGCTGACCACAGCATGACCACACCCACACACTAACAAGTAGGCTAAGTCCTCTGATAAGCAGAGAGGGGGCTGGGAGGCTCAAGGGGCAGCACCACGGAAGAAGGCAGGCTTCACACCAGGGTGTCCCTGCCTTCAACCCCAACTGCAAACCTAACAGCTAGCTGTGCTGCCCAGGGAAATGGGGACAACTGTGAAACTCCATCGTGTCAAGTGCCAGTCAGAATATGATAAATAACCTGTGTCATTTGTAAGGGGGCTCCCAGCATGCCTTTTTTTTTTTAAACTAAGGGACACAAACCAGTGTCCATCACCAGGAGACCAGTTTGAGAAAAACCGAGAAACAGCCGTATGATGCAATACTTTAAGACTGTAATTAAAGGATGATGAACTCCACAGCCCCTGCCATGGAAAGAGCCCCACACCCTTGAGCGAAGCCAGCAGGTAACAGTTCCCAGCACATCTTGACCCCCACCCCCACCCTGCCCCAACCAAGTTCACAAACACATCCACAGCTGTAACTGGGCTTCCAAATGGTGCCATTTCTGGGGTTTCTGCTTTCTTTATATCCTTTCATATTTTATATCCTTTCTTTATATCCTAATTTTCTCTCTCTATAAACTTACCTTTGCAACCCATACACAGTACAGCTCTCTTTACATTGGGGGAGAACCTCATTTCCCTTCCTGTAGTAAAGGTGTATTAAATACCTCTTGAGTGTCTCTATCAGCATATGGAAAACAAAACCATAGCACCTAAGTTTGACACTCAAGACAGAAACTTCTGCTTCACAAATTCCAAACAAGATAATCACACTGACTAAGTAGGTTGTACAATCACGGCTACAACAATTCTTATTAAAATGCGTACAATTATCTATTCAACTTCACGCAACAACTTACCCTCAAAATTAGAGGTGACCTTTCAACAATGCAGGAACTGGACTCCCATCCATTTCCCGTGTATAACTTATACTTGGCCTCCGTATACAGCAGACTGTGCAGTACCGTACTATGTACTACTGGAAAAAGTCCCTGTGTAAGTGCACCCGGACCGTTCAAACCCATGTTGTTCAAGGGTCAACTACACTACTCAAAAAAATAAAATGAAGAGAACAGTATGGAGGTTCCTTTAAAAACTAGAGTTGCTGTATGATCCAGCAATCCCAGTCCTGGGCATGTATCAACCTAAATGTCCACTGATGGATGCAATGGATAAAGAAGATGTGGTTAATGTATACATCAAAACATTACTCAGCTATAATGAAATGCCATTTGCAGCAACATACATGGACCCAGAGATTATTATACTAAATGAAATCAGAGAAAGACGAATATATATCACTTATATGTGGAATCTAAAAAACTTGACATAAATAAACTTACTTATTACAAAACAGAAATAGACTCAGACGTAGAAAACAAAGTGTATCCCACGGCCCGCATGCTCGGGCAGGGGGATAAATTAGCGTTTGGAATTAAAAAAAAAAAAAGGCCTAAGCGAGAGACTCCAGGAAGCGTGGGCGCTTAAGATCAACGGAGCTCAATGTAGACCGTTAGGCCTCCTCCTTCCCAAATAGTACATGTCCATTAGCTTTTAGTCACACAGCCTTTGCAGTGGAATTAACACACATCATTTGATGCTGGCCTTAAAGAGAGTAACATTAGGTTTCCACTGTACCTGACGCCACCATTTAAGTAAGAAGAAATGCAAAAGGGACTCTTTAAGGAAAGTTTTTCTTAAAGGACTTCCCGAAGCCACCAGTTGTATGAGAAATCAGGCCTCTACTGGACACAGTGCCAACTGCAGGGACCCAAGGACAACAGTGAACTGACCTGTAAACATTCAATCTTCGCTCTGTAAGAGCCAAATGGAAATCACTTGGTAGCTTGCAACACGTGGATAAAAAAGGTAAAACACGTCATGTTAACAGAAATAAAAAACAATCAGTACCTGGAACATCTGGAAAACACACACAAAAAAGACCCAGTCCGCGGGCTGCCAGGGAAGGGGCTCCGCGCCAATAAGGCACCCTGTGCTCAGTCACGGAGAGACTTCCAGTGTCAACAGCAGGACCCACAACTCCACCGCCAAGAAGAAAACGGGAGCCGAGTCCCCACTCCAAACCCTCCCCGCCTCACCAAGAAGATAAACCCCACCCACACGAAGGGCCACCTGAAGCACTGGGCGTCGCCCCGTGTCCAGGTTCCAGTGACGCATTTCCTCCACAAGCCATGGTGATGCTCACACACGCATACATGCTGGGAGGGGCACTGCTCGCCAGAAAGAAATGGTGACCCCCGGTAACAGCAGACAATCAGGGGAGGGGCCCACGGCCCAACTTTTAATTCTGCCCTTTCTTATCAGAGCATAACTCGCTTCGCCTGGAACAGCCTGAATTTAATCGAATACTAATACAAGACAGTTCTCGGTGGAAAATCAGAAGGAAATTAAAGATACACCTTATTCCTAAACTCACTGCTAACCTAAGTCTGCAAGAACACGGGCAGCTAGGAAACAGAAGGTGCTCAGGAAATGCATTAGGCAGAACGCTTCACAACAGGGTTGGGGCTGGGCCTCCCCAGGCGACCCCTGAGACGTCTCTGCCGTGTTAAGATGGGAGAGCAGAGGACTAGACGTGGAGACGTGTATGGTCAATACACGCCACCCTCAAGTGCCAACAAGGGGCCCCAGGCTCCAGGGACATGGCTGCCGACCCTCACAGGACCCCATTACACACGTCTCCAGGGCTGGGAAGGCCACCCTTCTGGTCCCTGCTACAACCAGGGTGCTTGGCACACAGGATGCAATAAATGTTTGTTGAATACAACAAGAAATCGTTCTAAAGGTCACAGATCTTATTTCCTTAAAATCCATGACTAAGATATGGGGATATGTGCATGTGGATAGCTGATTCACTTTGTTATAAAAGAGAAACTAACAAACCATTTTAAGCAACTATACTCCAATAAAGATGTTGGAAAAAAAATCCAGGGCTAAAGCACCTTTCTTGGAAACATGAAGGCAGGGACTACGTAGCTCTGGGGAAATCATGGAACATTTCTTTGGGGTTGGCCCAACGGCCCAGTTAGAACCCAGCTCTGCGATCTGGATTGCTGGATCTTGAATCAAGGGGTGCGAATGGGGTGGCCCCTCTATCTATTACCTCTCCTGATGCCCCGCAGAATCTGTGTTTCCTGTTCTGTGACTCTCGGATCTAGAGGGCTCAGTCCCGAGGGGGAAGAGAGCTTCCTCGCGGGGACGCAGTGAGGCTTCCTGGCGCCGTCGCGGGAGGCTGTGGCCTGGCCACTTGGGACTCTTCAGGCCCAAAGCAGGGGTGGCAGGGCCCGACTGTCCAGGGTGAGGAGCCGGAGAACCCAGGTCCTCTTCGTCCTCCAGGCCTGTGGACTGCCACAGCGATGCCCTCGGGCCCGACGGCTGAGCCTCAGACCCAGCAGAAGCAAAGGTTTGGGTCACCCACCAGGCCACGGACTCCCAGCAGCTGCTCGGGGGCCCAGGGAGCGTGGACGGGTTCATGGAGGAGGGTCGTTGTCGGTACCAGCGCAGCGGCTGCCACCAGGAGTGACGGCTGTGACAGCCGCGCCTCGTCCTGCCTCTGATGGAAACGTGCCTGCGTGTTTATCCACCGCACGCTTTTGTTTTCTCCTCCTTGCGCGTCCCTGGTCGCGTTGGATATGACGGGAATGGCCGGCCTTATTCCCATGGTCTGCAGGACCGGGAAGCCCGCCCAGAAGTGACGGGAGGTCCAGTCCCCTCTCCTGGGGGCGAGGACAGTGGCGAGGCGGGCGTCGTGTTGGGTGGGAGGTGAGTTTGTGCCTGTCTTCCTTTGGGAATTTGGCTCAAAGGGCGGCTGAAAGCAAGGCATGCAGGCACGCGGGGGGGCCGAGATGATGGGTCCACTCACCCAAATTTGGGTCCACTCACCCACGCACAGTAAGGCCAATCTACTGACACTGGCTTGCAGTGAAAGAAAGTGCAGCTTTTATTGCGGGTGCCAAACAAGAACTTCAGGTCTTTTGAGCAATAGCTGCCCACACTGCTTGTTTGGCAGCTGCAAGAAACGCTGAACTTTTTTTCACCGCAACTGGTGACAGCAAATTGGCTTTACTGTGTGCAGGCAAGTGGACCCACATCTGGTTCAGTACCATTCAGCCTCATCAATAAACAAACAGCAAGGAAAATAGGAAAGGGGAGCCATAACAGATTAAAAGGTATTTAAGAGCTATGAACCAAATGCAGTGTTTGGATACTGATTTGAGTAAGTCAACAGTAAAAAGACACTTGTGAGCCAATCAGAGAAATCTGGACAGGGATGGAGATTAAGGAGGATGATGATGACCTGATTGTGCTTTTAAACAGCCCTTTTCTTTTTAGAGATACATTTGTGAATCAAAATGATATGACATCTGGAAATGCTTTAAAAGAACTCAGTGACGGTGGGAGGATGGCGATGTATAGGTGAAACATAGTTATGCCTGAAGCTGAGTTATTGCACACGGGAGTTCATTATTCTAGCCTCTCCGTTTTTGTGCATGTATACATTTCTGTAAGTTTTTGTTTTTAAGCACAGCATTCCTACACAATTAAGTCTAAGTTTATATGTTTTTATTGCGGTAAAATATATATAACATAAAATTTGCCATTTTTTACCATTTGGAAGTGTACAATTCAGTGGCTTAAGTACATTCACAATGTTGTGTAAACATCACCGTTATCTATTTGCAGCACTTTCTCATCTCCCCAAACTCAAACTCTGTCCCTGTGAAACATGTTCCCTCCATCCATCTGCCTCCCCCAGTCTCTGGCCCCCCTCATTCCATTTTTTGACGTTATGAATCTGATGACTCTAGGTACTTCATGTAAGTGGAATCAAACAGTATTTGTCTTTTTGTGTCTGCCTTTTCCCGGTCAGCAGCCTGTTTTGGAGGTCCATCTATATTGTGAGGCATGTGTCAGAACTTCATTCCTTTTCATGGCTGAATAGTAATCCATTGGCTGTACAGACATTCTGCTTATCCATTCGTCTGTTGATTGGATTGTTTCCACCACTTGGATTGTTTCCACCTTTTGGTGACTATGAATAAAGCGGCTACGAACACTGGTATACAAATATCTGTTTCAGTCCCTGCTTTCTATTCTTCTGGGTAATTCCTATTCTTTTGGATCATATGGTAATTCTGTGTTTCACTTTCTGAGGACCCACCAGCTGCACCATTTTACATTCCCACCAGCAATCCCGAGGGCTGCAATTTCTCCACATCCTCACCAACACTTGTTATTTTCTTTTCTAAGAGCCACAGCCAATGGGTGTGAACTGCTATCTCACATCCATTAAAGTGCTTTTGATTTGCATTTCCCTGATCATTGGTGATGTTGAGCATCTTTTCATGTGCTTATTGGCCATGTGCTTATCTTCTGTGGAGAAAAGTCTATTCAAGTCCTTTACCCATTTTTGAATTGTGCTGCCTCTTTGTTGCTGGACTACAATAGGTTTATATTTAATTTGTGTCCAGGAAGGGAAGTATAAGCGCTCTCTCTGCTGCCACTGCGCTGACTTCTGAGTCATCTGGAACGGCTGGAGCACTCCACCTGTCCACACGCTAAGTGGCATCCCAACCAAGGCCATCTGCCATTTGCAACAACTGTCTATGCTCAGAAGCTATATCTGCACATAAATACATTCTAATTTCCTTCCCCAAATTTAAAAGATTTTCAACGGGTCTTAATGCAATGTAAGATGAACCATGGTTTGATATATTGGTTTCTATATTCTGACACCCAAAGCCCAACTATACAATATTTGCCTATATTTCAGAAGGTAGAATTTACCTTTGAGAATACCTAAATAGAAGTCCGAAGGAAGACAAGAATCATCTCTCAGATGTAAGAAAGTACTTCAAGAGATTTTCTAAACAATCGTCATAAAATGAGGTGGATAGCCCTGGGCACCCGTCTTTATTTTGAATACTTCTGCCAGCAGTGGGGTTAAGGTGTAGCTCAGTCTAGACTCTCACGAGGTCCCTGGGACTCAGTTCATGGGAACTTGGGGTGACCGTGAAAGAGGGAGACAAGTGGACACCTCCCGCCCTTGACTGCCTCAAAGGGAAGCTAGTAATTGTTACTCTGCTCTCTCAAGTAGCGTCTATTTCAATGAAACTTAAGTGAAATAGCTGAGTTTGAAGGGATTTTTACAACTCATCAGACACCCGGAGATGACCTCTGGTCAAAGTTGGATATTCACATTAAATTTGTAAATAGGAGAAGGTCAATAACAAAAACTATTTTTCGTAGGAAAAAGAAAGACTGTTCCAATTACATGTCAAGAAATTATACCAGGAAGTCAGGAAGAGGAAGAAAACTGGTGTCATCTGTACAGAGAGACGAGAGACTTAAAGGAAAAGGGTTAATGAAACCAAGAGGGGTGACAAACTTCGGGGCCCAGGTGGGAGGGTGTGCCCCCGACACTCAGCCACGCTGAGAGCCCCACAGAGATGGGACAAGGCCAGTCACGGCGGGAGATGCCACGGGGGCTCTCAGAACCACAGGTCTGACAGACAAGAGAGGACAGGAAAGGCCTGAATCACAATTCGTAACCTCAACCTAATAAACATACACAATTCGCCAAACAGAGAATGCACATCCTTTCCAAGTAAACACAGAATTTAAAAAAATTGACCACATAAGAGGTCACAATGGAAGTCTCAACAAGATTTTAAAAACTGCCATCTTCACTGATCACAATGTGATAAATAAATGGGAGGAATAGATAAAATGCTGTTCTTCTAAAGAACAGTCTTATCTGCAAAACAGAAACAGACTCACAGACATAGAGAACAGACTGGTGGTTGTCAAGGGGGTGGGGGTGGGGGATTGATGGAGTGGGAGCTTGGGGTTAGCAGATGCAAACTATTACATATAGGATGGATAAACAAGGTCCTAACCCTATATAGGGTTACAGTTCCCGGTATAGCACAGGGAACTATATTCAGTATCCTGTGATAAACCATAATGGAAAAGAATATGAAAAAGAATGTATGTATGTGTATATATATATATATGTATATATATATATATGTATATGTATATATATATATATATATATATATATACACATACGTGTGTGTATATATATGTGTATATACCTATATATATACACCTGAGTCACTTGACTCTACAGCAGAAATTAACACAACATTGTAAATCAACTATACTTCAATAAAATAAATTTAAAATAAAAAGGACAGAATTCCTACTGCACAGGAAAGGGAGAAGTAATAGTACAGCTACACCTGATAACTGGGGATGGTGCGCAAGGACAAGTGGGTGCGGGGCGGCCCCCAGCCCATCTTCAGGTGGAGGAGGGAAGACAAAGCAGGGGGGCAGCGCCACTTTCCTGCCCAATCACTGTGATGGTGACATGACAGAGGAGAGGGGAGCACAGAGTGAGAGACTGCCCCACAGCCCCAGAGCCTGGCTAGGGTTCAAGGTCATGAACCCAAAATGTCACCTCACAACAACTGTGTCACCAGTGATCCTGGATTGGGGCTGGACGGGGGAAAATGGTGTAGAGGGTGTTATTGGGACACGAGGCAAAATTTGAATTAGATAAGAGTATTACAGCAATGTTAAGTGTCCTGATTTGGGCCATTGTATTCTGGTTATGTAAGATAATGTAATATTCTTTAAAATCAAACACTGAAGTGTTTGGATATCAAGGGGCATGGTGCCCACAGGTTACCATCAAATGGTTGAGACTGCGAGAGACAGAACAAATGGGGCAAAATGTGAACAACTGGGGGTTCTGGGTAAACCTGGGTGGGCACACAAGGAGCTCTTAGCACTCATCTTGGAATTTTCCTGCAAGTTTAAAATTATATAAAAATTTTTAATTACCATAAATAAATACAACGAATCATCTAAATCCAGGGTTCTACAGGCACCTGTCTGGCCCGATCTCTTCAAAATCTCAGTGCCGTAATACAAACTGTGGGGTAGGAAGGCCTGCTATAGCTTAGAGACAGAAAAACGTCACTGAAGGCAACACAGGAGCATGGCTGGGTGCTGGTTTGGAAAAACACGCAGCCATAAAAGTCACCTTTAGAACATCTGGGGGACATGGGAATACAGACTGGGTAGTAGATGGTATAAGACAATGACTATCGACCTTGTGAGGTGTGAAAACGGCACTGGCGTTACGTGGGCGACGCAGGCGTAAATATTTAGAGGTGACGGGTCATGACATCTGTCATTGTCTTTGAAATTGTGCTGTGCGCGTGCACGTGTGTGTTAAACACGGTAAATGTTGACGGCTCAGACTAGGTGAGGGGAGGGCAGGTGTTCAGTGAACTCTGTGCTCACTAGAAAAATAAAACAAAGCGAACCACCTGCTTGCAGACTCGTTTACTCATTCTCAACTTCTCCACCTGATGCCTCCTGGGCACTGAAAACCTAGCCCGTGGGACACAGAACGTGGATTCCGCCCCACCCCATCCTGCTCGTCCACACGTCTTCCCATCTCAGGAAACGGCGCCACCCGCCCACCTGCTCCAGCCAGACGCCCCACCGTGATCCCCACTTCCTCTGCCCAGCAGCCCTACATCCAGCACCGCGGGCCCTGGCCAGTCACAGCAGAGCGGCTGCGGCCTCTGACCAGGGTCTGTGTCTCCACTCCTGCCCACCCCAAACCTCTCCTCCTGGAGTCCAGTCTCCCTGCTGCACAGCAGGGAGAGCCATCTTTGCAGCATGTCAACCAGACCCCACACCGGGATGGAGGTGGTCCATTCACCCTCGACCTCTCAGCCGCTTTCCTCCAGCCCACGGGGTCTCTGTCTTATTCAAGGTGCCCCCAGTGTCTGGGATACAAGCCTGGTTAGAGTCGGAACAGACCTGTGGGATGACATGTGTACTGAAATAATTTAGGAAAATCACGGAAGACTTTTGTGTACCACATCTTTCAAAATGTTCATGCAAGGAAGAGGGGGAAAGTCACTGAGGAAACAGGAAGGACACAAGGGTTTAAGCTACCTACATTCTAATTCCCCCCCAAATTGCTACTGACGTCACACGTCACTTCAGCCTGTTTCCTGATGGGTCTTGTAATCCGACCCAGAAACAATCTACAACTTCAATGTAACTAAATTTCACAAATATTCAGGAAGCCTAAGACACATAAAAATTAATGTCCGGAAGTTTTTAACCTATTTTACCTTTGCGTAGAGATTGTGACAGTTAAGTTTTTTTATTGCTGTAAACACCTTCATCATATTTGAAGGAATCATATAAATAAGAGTTTACCACCATTAGGTACACAATTAAATCATTGTTTTAAATAGAAAAGCTTTATTTTTTTACAATAAACCAAGTCTATCGCTAAAAAATAATGGTAAAGAGCAACCACACTATAAATAACCAGAAATGATCCAATCAGCACAAACTGCACACAGGGATCGCTTTCAAAGGCAACTAAATATACAAGGAAAGTAAGGAACTGGACGAAATTACGAAATACACAAGATAGAAATGCCCATAGGCACAGAAAAGGGAAACGGAGAAGACAAACTCTTAGCACTCAGCCCCAGGGGCTTCACTCCAGGCGACCTGGGGCGCTCGGCCGTCGCTGCCCCAGGATCTAGATACGGAAAGCTCTTCTGCAAAAGGTTCCACGTTTACAGTGCCAACCTCAGCTCGGTTCTCTAACCAGGCCCGTGCTGCCGTCAACGGCAGCGACTACACGACAGCCAGGACCAGCAGCAAAACCCGGACGCTCTTCACTAAGGCCTCATCTACAGCGGCCAGCCCCCCTTCAGTGGCCCACTAAGCCCAGTCGCGCTCCCTGCAAAGTTTCCTGTTTACTTCTCCTGGGCCAGGAGCAAGGACCAGGTCCAAGTCTCTAGACCAAGGATGGACCCAAACCCCCTGAAACTGGAAGCAAAATTGTGTGTGTGTTTCTTCTGGGCAGGACATTCTTTCACTCACCTGCCCTCCAGGTGCCAAGAAAGTCACAGAAGCTAGGATTCACAGCTTTGATCCTCCAGGTGTCCCGGTTCATAAAGGACCACAGGCTACCAGCCGGTTAATATCCCCAAACCTGGTCGTTTTAGGGATGATTTACATCACAACTGGAGTCTTAGACCATCTTTAACTTTTACGTATTACGTTCAGATAATACGGCCCTTGTTTCTATTTCCCCACCTGTACGCTCAGAACTTTAGAGCAACTTTCTAAGGTAACAACAACAGCAGGAATTCTCTAGATGCTCTCTAACTGCAGGCACTCGGCCAGACACTACATTTCAGCTTCTTTACTTCCTGTGTCCCATCTACGCAGTAGGTAATATACCTATTTTATAGACGAGAGACTCAGGTGGAGAGGTAAAGAATGTGTAGGAAGTTGTTAAACTAGGGAATGGCAGAGCAAGAATTTAAACTTTTACCGTCAACACGTAGTACATATAAGGCTTTTTTTCAGACGGTAGGTGCTCAGCAAATGTTTATTAAATAAATATAAACCATGCCCATTATGGTTCACGGTGAGTTCAGTGATGCCCATCACTTGGCGTGTATGTGCGGACACACCCTTAGGAAAGGGATCTAGATGCCTAGCTTTAATATATCCCTTTAAAGAAATAAATTTCCACCGCTCCACACTGTAGGTTCAGAGATGAATATTTGTCTTGCTCAATGCTCTATTTCCTGAGCCTAAAACAGAAACCGGTACAAAGTACTCAACAAATGACTAAGTTAATTAACTCTATGTTAGGGAATCATCCCGTACCCAGCTATAACAGAAAAAGTAACCACGTTTTGCTTCTACACAGAACAGCACAAATAAAATCCACAGATAAAACAACTTACATAAGCTGTAACTTCCTCCTTCTTCAATATCCTTAAAAGAACCAAGCAAAACGGAGTAACCCAGTGTGCAGGCGGACTCCCTCCCAGGAAGGCGGCCCCGGCCAGCACCTGGGAACTTAGATTTCGGGGGGGTTCCCACCACCATTGGTCACTGGCTTATGCTAAACACCAGCTTTCCTTCTGGGCGTCTGGGATTTGGCCGCGTACCACCTAGGGAATACCCCCCACAACCAGCCCCCAGGAGGATCCATGGCCCCGAGTCTCTAAGGAGCTTTGCTGTCCGGGAACATGTCACCAGTGCTGGGGGGTGACAGGCATCCTGAGTGGCTCCACTGAGAGGTGTTCTGGGGAGCTGGCGCCTGGGGCCCCTAGACCTCTCCACATGCGCCTCTGCTGACTTTGCTGGGTTCTTTGCCCAAAATATATCAAAGCCATGAGTCCTCCTAATGAATCTTCAAACCTGGGGGTGGTCTTGGCTACCCCCATCCACCTAGCAAAGCAAGGTGACCATTGACTCTTGCCAGCTTTCCCTCCCTTGAACACAGAAGTGCCTGCACCATTGTTTTCTACAAAAAGGTGCCTGTTACCAGCACTGACTCTCATCAGCTTGGCGTCTAGGACAACTGTATACCACCGACAGCACGCATTACCTTCTATCTCTTTCCATGCGGTTGTGCCTCTCCCTCCGCTGGGACCTGCCCCGTGGGGGCCCGCTCTGCCTCTGCTCCCCGAGGGCGGCCTGGGGCGACTCCACCGACGGCCAAGCACCCTGCGCTGCTGTGGAGCCTTCACCCACATTCCGGAGCTCTCCCAGGGTTCTTCGTTCTCTGTTTGTGTCCAACTGACGTATCCTACTGCGACTCCTCTTATTTCTTGCTTGTTTACATAGCGCTTCTTCTTTGCAAAAGAAGGAAAAAGTGGTGTTTTAATTGTTTGGTTCTTCTAAACTTACCCTCGTGAATGCTGAATATATTTTTTGGTATTTTCGATCCAAGATATAAACATGAATGGGTAAGGAGCACACAGAACCAAACAAGAAGCGCTCCAAAATTCCATAGAAACATCCGGCACAAGGCTCTAGGTTTCAAACTATACAACTGAACATAAACTAAATTAAAACACCCCAGAGGGCTTTCCTGGTGGCGCAGTGGCTGAGAGTCCGCCTGCTGATGCAGGGGACACGGGTTCGTGCCCCGATCCCGGAAGATCCCACATGCCGCGGAGCGGCTGGGCCCGCGAGCCATGGCCACTGAGCCTGCGCGTCCGGAGCCTGTGTTCCGCAACGGGAGAGGCCACAACAATGAGAGGCCCACGTACCGCAAAAAAAAAAACACCCCAGGTATTATGTAATCAATGCAGCTTATACAGCAATACAATCAAAAGTCCCCCTTTTAAATCAAGAGCCATTTTAACTGTCATCTATGAATAAAAAAACCAAGAAGTTGTTTGATTTTTCTGATATTCAGAATGGGAAAAAAAAACAAACCTAGAAATATTTTCTCCAAAAGATTTTCTTGATATGCAATTATTCTAAGATGACAACTGATATTCTAACTGCAATGCTCAGAAGAGGACAGAACCTAAGTGGTTTAGGATTAAACACGCCCTCACCTTACAAGTGAGATTCCCCCCACAAAAGGAGTAATCACGTCATAGCTTTGACCTGTGCTACAGAAATATGTCAAATTTCTATCACAGTACAGCAGGCGTCTAATAAGTACCTGTGGTGATGTGCATTCCCGAGGTACCGTACAAAGCCAAACCCTCTACGGTGAAAGAATCACTTAACACACATTTCAGAATGGTGATAACTTTTCAAAAGGCATAGAGAGGAATTCACAAGTATTGGTAATATTTTGGTTCTTCAGCTGAGTAGTCAGTACAGGGACTATTTTAATTTTAACCTTTATACCTTACAAATGCTAACATATACTTTCACGAGCAATGTCACAAGAACAATGGAAAATTAATCACTGGCGTGGGAGAAACAAGGAGAGCTCCATCCCTACCCTGTCTTTATCAGCTCTTGAAAAGCTGAGTGTAAGCTGTGTTATTGTTGGATAACTCGAAAAAGAATGTTTTCCAGGAAAAACGGATTGAGGGTTAACATCAGGGGTAAGCAAAGTTTGCCTTCAGAAGTTTCTTTCTTTCTAAGACTTTCTGTTATCACCATATGGCCTCTTGTTACCAACTCAATCCTTTGCCCATCTGCAGATGGTCCCCTAAAGCTCTGAGCGGATTTCAGACTCCTGCCTCACTCATGAAGTATGAAATAAGAGACAAAAAAAAAAAAAACCAACACTAAATTTGCTGTCAGTAACGAAAATGTACCTAAGTCTATCATGTTTCTGTTTAAGGAGGTTACTGTTAAGAAAAAGCAGCCCCTAAACTCAACATTTCCAGGCCAAGGATAAACGTGATGTTCAAAATTCGCAAGGATGTTCCAAGTGAGGTGACTGGGCAGAGGGACAGAAGGATTCCTAAGATGCAAGCAGGCTTCCGAGATCCTTTCATTGGTTTATAAACCAGCTCTCTCCCCTCCCCCACCCGTGGCCAAAAAAAAAAAGGGGGTGCAGAGACATCAGGCAGGAGGAGAAAGCACCTGCCAGTTTCTGTTTTATCGCTTACCTCCTACTTTAATCCGAACCTGCTCAGGCAAAGCTTTGTTTCTACTACCCAAAGTCTGTTTAGTGGATTCAATTTACTTCTGATAACAGAAAGAAAATGCTCTCGGCAATCCAATATCCTGATGCTTGGTAGCTTCAAGTACAGAACGTGAGTTACTACAACTCTGGAAAACAATGAAGCAACAGGAACGTTATCAACAGGTGACAATCTCCTCTCTACGCACAAATAAAAGGCACTTTAACAGAAGTTACGTCAAAGTTATTCACATGAACTTGAAGAACTTTAGGTGCACGAAGGATTTTTAAATATCCCCGAACCACATAAATACTCTCGATTTTAACAAGTTATCGAGCTCAATGAAAGAAAGAAACATCCTTGGGACCTAACTAAAATACAATTTATCCATTTCACACAAAAGAGCAAAGCTTCGCAAATCATTTTCCCTACCTGTGTTTGTGAAAGATTAGAATTTCCACTAGTAGAGCAACTATTTGCAGTAAACAGAGGGTATGTAAATTGAAGAGCAGTAGTTGCAGCAGTTGTTTTATTTTTCACTAATGTTCTACATTTGTTTTGTTGCTGATGAAGTGGAACATTCATTAATTCGGATGGATGGCGAATAAGAGTTACCAAACTGCCAAGACAAAAGAAACCCAGAAACACATGAAGAGTATGTGGCAGGTTAAGTTTCCTGAAACACCACAAATCACTATTACACTCTAATGGCTAACATTTGATTTTCTGGATAGGAACTCGAATCTGTTACCATGAATGACCCCCATCATGGAAATCTCTACAAAACAATTATCAGCTAGTGTTGTAGGGGACAAGTTCAAACTTTCTTCCTCACATTGGAAGGTGTGGCTGTGTGTCATCTTTTAGTTACACCTCCCTTCCCATTACACTTCTGACACCAATCTCTGTTTTTTTTTGGCCATCCTCCAAAATCTGACGACTATGGGCAAAATGGGGAAAACGACAGGGTGGGGACAGACAGAAAGCTAAGGAGACACCCTAGCAGACAGGCTACTACTCCTCTCCGATAGTTGTTGCTGCGAGATCACTTATGGGCTGGCAGTCTGGCTGAAGGATGAAGCTGCATTTTACACTCAAAGCCTCACAACATGACGTCTGTCCTCCCAGGGGATGCATTTGTGCAAGATCAGGTCAGCCTCAACCTGAGTCAACAGACGGGGAAGCAGAGGTCTCTCCTGACATTTAGGTGGGTGATTTGGGGACAAAACCTTTCTTCCTCAGGAACATGTGTGCACTTATCTCAACTCATCTCTCTTCCACATGCAGACGCAGAGCGCACACCGCAAAGGTAATGCTGCAGGCTGTGTACTTGATATCTGCTTGCTGTGCCTGCACAGAGCACACAAACTTTCAGCTCAGCCTCCAGACCCACTGAGGTCTGCTCCCTGTTAAGATGCAAGCTGCAGTGAGGCCGCTGGCCTCTGCAGAAAACCCTGGTCTACATCCAGACCGAGGCTGGTGCTTCTCTGCACAGGACCCTGGTCTACACCCGGACCCAGGCTAGTGCCTCCCTGCAGAGGCCCCTGGTTCCACCCGGATACAGGCCGGTGGCCTCTGCTGAGGACCCTGGTCTACACCCACACCCAGGATGGTGCTTCTCTGCAAGGACCCTGGTCTATACCCGCACACAGCCTGGTGTTTCTCTGCACAGGACCCTGGTCTACACCCTGATCCAGCCGGGCCCGCTCCCTGGGGGATGCACCCACTGGTTGAGCGCCATGCCAGGCTCGGGGGGATCCGCACCGCGCGGGGCTGGCGGGGGCTCGGCTGCTATGCTGTTGAAGCCGTCCTCCAGGCGGACGCGCACCGCCGACTTGGCCCGCACCTCGCTCGCGCCCTCCACGTTCTAATTGCCGGCGCCGTCGGGCGCCTTGGGCCGGAATGCGCCGGCGCCCGGCGTCTTCTCGGCGGCGCGGGGCGCGCCCGCCTCGCTCAGCAGCATCATGCGCAGCTCCTGGAAGTCGATGTGGCCCAGGCACTGGTTGGCGTCCGCGAAGCCACCATCGGCCAGCGCAGGCGGCACAGCACCGAGTACACGGGTGGCGCGACCCCGCCGCCGCGCCCACGGCCGCAGCGAAGCCCCCCGCCGCTGCGCCCGGCGCCGCCGCCGCCAGGAAGCAAGAGTTGACGCGCGTCTCCAGCTCGCCGGCGGCCTTCGCCGCCTCTATGTGCGAGTAGAGGATGTGCTGCAGCTGCGTGTACTCGATCTCCGTCATCTCCACAAGGCTCAGGTCGCTGATCCTGAAACTCAGCCCCGCCTCGCCGAGCGCCGCGTCCGCGCCCTCGGGGCCCGCCGGCCCGCCCGCCTGCGGCGGCTCCTGCTGCCCGGAGCCCGACATGCCTGCGCCAAAGGCGTGTGGCGCGCGGGCGGGCCGGCTGGGCCAGGCCGGGCGGTCGGGTACGCAGAAACGGACGGCCGCGGCGGGCCTGCGCCGCCCGCCCGCACGCAATGGCTGACGCTCCCCGGCCCCACCCCGCACCGCACCGCCCCGCCCGGAGGCCCCACCCCGAGGGCGGGCCACACCCATCGCCCGCCCCGCCCTCGCCGCGGCGCCCCGTCCCGAGCTGCGCGCGCATGTTGGGGGCGCGGGGTTCTGGTGCTGGCGGCGCGGCGCGCGGGCCCAGGCCGTCCAAGTCCAGTGCCTGAGGGGCCAGACCACCCGGGTCGAGTGTCCGCAGGGCCGGGCCGCCCGGATCCCAATGTCCAAGGGGCCAAACGCGCGAGTCCAGTGTCCGAGGGACAGACACACCTGGGTCGAGTGTCCGCGGGGCCGCCCGGGGGCTGGCCGGGTATCAGGGCGCATGCAAGAGACACCTCTCTAGGTAACGTTTCACCACGAGTCCACGTATCCACGGGGTGCCCTTTGGTCCCCCCCTTCTCGGGACACGAGGCCTGCAGTAAGCCCGAACAGTAGACAGGTGAGACAGCGGCCCCAAATACAGGTGTGACATGGCAGGCTGTACGGAGGTGAAAACTCAAGCAGGTAAATCAATACACGTGGTGCACGGTTCCTCCTAGAACCGGCAGGGCTCGTGTAATCAATGCACTGGACAAACACTGGCCACTGATGAGCTGGGATGCACGTGCCATGTGGGTTCATCCTTTTAAAGTGCGCTCTTCAGTGGTAGTGTGTTCACATGCCATCACCACAACCAGTTCTCGAACATTTTCATCACCCCAAAGAATCCCATATCCATTAGCACTCTCTAAACACTAACCTTCTTTTTGTCCCTATGGGTTTGCCAACCCTGGGTACGTCCTATAAATGGTATCATAGAATAGGTGGTCTTTAGAAGAATTATTTTTGCAGGCTCAAAATGATCACTGTACCCACCTCTCACCCTTACCCCCATCTCAACCAGTGGCTGTTTTCTGTATGGGAACCACGTGCTTTAAAGAAAGGCCTGTGATTTAGGCACAGTTTTCTTCCATCAGGCTCTGAATCGCTCATTCTGTCAGAGCTCAGACATCTATGGAGTGCTATTCATTTCTTCTGCAGTATCTTTTCTTTGAACAATGTAAGATCATCCTGCACTTCCCTGGAGGACCAGTGGTTAAGACTCCGTGCTTCCACTGCAGGGGGTGCAGGTTCAATCCCTGGTAGGGGAACGAAGATCTCACATGCCATGTGGCACAGCCAAAAAACTTTCAAAAACAAAGGAAAAAGACAAAATATATATAAATTTGCTTTTCTTTTTGTCGACTTAATATGTCCCCAGTAGGATAATGATGGACCACTTACTCAAGAAAAGGTATCAGGTGTGTGGGGGGGGAAGAGCACTTTTTCTCACACCTAACATAAAAATTAGTTTCAGATCATCGAAATACCTACATTTAAAAAGAAAATTATACAACTACTAAATATATAGGATGATATCGATAAAATCTTTGAGAAGATTCTAAGCGTGACATCAACACAGACCGTAATGTGCACAGGCTTGCCCTGGGGATCTTGTTTAAAAGCAGATTCTAATTCTGCAGGCCTAGGTGGGACCCGGAATGCCACCTTTCTAAGGAGGCCCCAGCTGACGTGTGGGCAGCTGAACAGTTGACCCCACTTTGAGCAGCAAAATCACGCAGTATGGTGAAATTTACAATGTTTCAAAAAGAAAATAAAATCAAGATTATATGCGGCTTGGTTTTTCGCTTATTGGAAATAAAGACCTTTGGCACCTACATTGTTCTCTGTGTTTCTTGATTTGGGCGGATTCCTTGCAGATAACAGTTTTTGAGCCCTCTTTTATTTAGACATGAAACGTGAGAACGATCTGGCTTTAGTGGGACTTATTTTATAAATAAAATGTGAAGAAAATATAACACATGTTTTTTTTAAACTCTAAACGTGGCTCCAAGTGGTTCTGGTGTAGCCCTCCAGGGGTAGCCCTCTTTAGCTGAGGACCCTGGCTGTAGGGTCAGGCAGAGCCCGGCGGAGCAGGTCAGGGCGGGAGAAAAGCCCCACCTGGGCTCCCCTGAGCTAAGAACTAAACATGCAAAACAATAAATCAATGAATAAGTAAACAGCATCATGGACCGATGCGAAGGGCTGGCTTTCGAGAACAGGAGGAGCTGCTCTGTGGACAGGCCATCGTGCAGGGGGAGACCCCCAGTGGGTGGCAAAGTTAGTTTAGTGGCTCCGGACTAACGGCCAGAGAACCCAGCACAGCATCCATGTGAGCCTCAAGGAATGCGGGCAAGCGTCGGACATGACACGGTTGTACAAATATATGGATTCGGTGGAAGCAGCAGGGCTGGATAGCAAAACCAGATAGAGAATAGAGACATTACAGGAGATGAAAACTACAGGCAATATTGGACATGAACAGATAGGCAGACATTCTTAACAACAGCTTAGCAAATTGAATCCATCAAGATTTCTTAAAAGGAATAACTCATCGTAACCAAGTGGTGTTTATTCCAGGGATGCAAGTTTTGTTTACATTGGAAAATCAACCAATGTAAATTACTATATTCATAGAGCAAAGTGGAAAACCATATGATTACCTCAAAAATGCAAAAAAAAAAAAAGTGGCTGGCAAATCTAACATCCATTCCCAATAAAAATTCGGCAAACCAAGCATGGAGGGCAAGTTCCTCAACCTGATAAAGGGCGTACATGAAATTACCACACTTCACATCATACTTAAATGGCAAAAGACGGAATGTTTTCCCTCTCGATGAGGAAAAAGGCAAGATACCCACTGTCGCCACTTCTATTCAGCATCGTGCTGGAGGGTCTACTCGGCGTGACAGGGCAAGAGAAAGAAGAGCATGCAGGTGCGAAGACCAGAAGTGGAACTGTCTACTTTCTCCCTAGGCAGCACGATGACCTAGGGAGAAACTCCTACAGCACCTACACAAAAGCCAGTGAGTTCAGCGAGGTCGCAGAGCATAACAACATCCTAATACCAGTCATGTTCCTATACAATAGCGGTGGACATGCAGACCCTGCAATTAAAGTACAGTAGCACCTACCATCACTCAAGTGCACACCGAGGTGTGAGTTTCACAGAATACGTATAGGACATGCATGTTGAACAGCATACGGGGTGCTTTCACTGCCCTAAAAATCCCGTGCTCTGCCTACCCAACCCTCTGCCCCTTTGGCCCCTGGCAGCTACCGATCCTCTTACTGTCTCCATAGTTCTGCCTTTTCCAGAGTGTCATAGAGGTGGCATCATGAGGCCTTTTCTGATTGGCTTCTTTCACTTAGTTAAATGCCTTTCAGGTTCCTCTGTGTCTTTTCGTGGTTTGATAGCTGATTTCACTTAGTGCTGAATCATATTCCATTGTCTGTGTGGGACACCGTTTATTTATCCGTCACCTGCTGAAGGACAGCTTGGTTGCTTCCAAGTTTTGGCAACTATGAATACAGCTGCTGCAAACATCTGTGTGCAGGCTTTTGTGTGGACATGGGTTTTCGCTCCTTTGGGTAGGTACCAGGGAGTGTGCTCCTGGAGCGTATGGTAAGCGGATGCTTCGTTTTGTAAGAAATAATCAAACCATCTTCCAAAGAGGCTGCACCATTCTGAATACCCACTGGCGTGAACGAGAGCTCCTGTCATTCCACATCCCCAGCCCCATCTGGTGTTGTCAGCGTTGCATGCTTTGGGCAGTCTACGAGGTGTGCTTGACGGCCTTTTGAAGACTCAGTTACTGTGCCGGCTAGGTGGCAACCCCGTGCGGGCCAGGGCGGGGGCGATGTCTCCCGGGACACGGTCTGGGCTCCGCAACCAGTAGTGATCTTGCTCCAGGATTGCTGGATCTGGAATCAAGGGGTGCGAATGGGGTGGCCCCTTTCCCTGGTACCTCTCCTGATGCCCCACAGAATCTGTGCTTCCTGTCCTGTGACTCTCGGATCTAGAGGGCTCAGTCCCGAGGGGAAGAGAGCTTCCTCGCGGGGACGCAGTGAGGCTTCCTGGGGCCGTCGCGGGAGGCTGTGGCCTGGCCACTTGGGACTCTTCAGGCCCAAAGAAGGGGTGGCAGGGCCCGACTGTCCAGGGTGAGGAGCCAGAGAACCCAGGTCCTCTTCATCCTCCAGGCCGGTGGACCGCCACAGCGATGCCCATGGGCCTGACGGATGAGGCTCAGACCCGTTAGAAGCAAAGGTTTGGGTCACCCACCAGGCCACGAACCCCCAGCAGCTGCTCGGGGCCCCAGGGAGCATGGACGGGTTCATGGAGGAGGGTCATGGAGTGACGTCTGTGACAGCCGCCCCTCGTCCTGCCTCTGATGGAAACGTGCCTGCGTGTTTATCCACCGCACGCTTTTGTTTTCTCCTCCTTGCTCGTCCCTGGTCGAGTAGGATGCGACGGGAATGGCCGGCCTTATTCCCATGGTCTGCAGGACCGGGCAGCCCACCCAGAAGTGACGGGAGGTCCAGTCCCCTCTTCTGGGGGCGGGGACAGTGGCGATGGGGGCGTCGCGTTGGGTGGGAGGTGAGTTTGTGCCTGTCTTCCTTTAGGAATTTGGCTCAAAGGGCGGCTGTAAGTAAGGCATGCAGGCGCGCGGGGGCCGAGATGATGGGCGCGGGGCGGCTAACCAGGCCCCTTTTCTTAGAAGCCCCTCTGCTGCGTGTTCCCGGTTGAGGGGATCAGCAGAGACAGTTCTGCACGAGATCTGGAGACCAGAAGGGAAGCAACAGCCACACCGATATTTCAACTCAGACGGTCGACCTGGGGTCACACGCGTAGCATTCGCCTTGTTGGGGGCAGTGTCCCCACTGGCCATGCCACCTCCCGGGCCCGCTCAGCCTCCCTCGGGCCAGGTGTGCCTGTAACCTCTATGACAACGTGTGCCAGCTTCTCAGGCCGGCTGTCCGCACCGTCCAGGCTGGAGGTAGAGAGAAACACGTGAGAGGGGCTAGTCCATCCTCGTGGGGCCCGGCCTGGCCTCACCTCGCCCTCCACGCCCTCCCCTCTGCCCGTCCTTCCCGTCCAGCTCTGGCCGCAGCAGCTCCCACAGCTGGGGCTAAGCCTGCAGACCAAGCCCTGATGCGTCCCCCCATCCCTGTCTTCCTCTTCTCTCCCTCCCTCTCCTCTTCTCTCTGTCTCTCTCTGATCCAGATAACGAAGAGACGGTGAAACCCACGGCACCGGCGTCTCTAAACCATTTGCTGCGCATCGTGTTATTGCTGTGATTTGTGAGTTTTGTTCGCTCCTTAAGGAGTAAAAGAATCGGAGAAACCTTTGTTAGAGATGTGATTTCAATCAGCGGCTTAGGAGAATTCGATAAAATACCATTGTGACCGATTTCTAAATATTTGGAAAAATTGTTCAGTATTTAATTTGGTGTTTAAGTGTTCGATATTGTGTTTAAATATCTCTAAAAGTATTGTTTAATAGATTTATAGGACTGAGAAATAGGACATTGAACAAAATACAAGTTTCCTGCTGCTTGCTCGAAAGTTCCTCAGCTAATAAAAGTATTGATTAATCACACACGCACACGCACACGCACACGCAACGCACAGAAGGAAAGACAAACTAAAGGAAAGTTTGAGCAACTGCTTTTGAACTTCAAAGGAAATTAACGTGAGTTTGAGCTCGCGGGGTCAAGAGATGAACACTCCAGTGACGAGGGGCAGGGCAGCAGGAGTCAGAGGCCAGCAGAGGCAGGGAAGGGTCGAGTCTTCAGTTAAAACTGCAAAATCACAACACAGTAAGAGCAGCAAGTGGTGGAGCCTGTGGTGGAGAGAATCGGGTCCGAATGCCCAGCAGGATGGAGGGATTCCAGGACTGGCCTAGAATAAGGCACGATGCAGCAGGACGCCAGAGCCAGGGATGCACAGGGCCGTCCTGACGGGGGTGATAGCGTGGCTGAGAAAAGCAGCGGCAGAGGGACCCGAGGCCGCTGCATGGGGCTCCTCTCCTTCCCTCTGCCCTCCTCCTCCCTCCCCACTCCTTGTTTTCCAAACAAAAGGAAAGCTTTCCTTTACCACTTGACTACACGGGTGGGGATCTTTTCTGAAAACCAAGAGTGCGCCACTACAGATGAAAGGTGCACATCGTCCAGGGAGAGAAGCGTGACCGCGGCCGGTTCGCCTTCCACACTTGAGCTGCTTTCTTTTCGTTCCTGACAGGTGTGTGCGTGTGTGCCAGTGTGTGCACACGTGTGTGCGTATCCGTGTGCGTGTGTGTGCGCGGGGGCTGGGGCTTATCCCTGGGAGCTGCACTTGGTCTCCCTGTGCGTCTGGGTGTTGCTCACGGTCAAAGTCACAAGTGCAAACAGCTGTGCCTGCAGCGCTGCCATCGGACAGGACGCCCCCGTCCCCCAGATGCCTCCCTCGTGCTGCCCCTTAGAGGCCCCCCCACCCCACCCTGTCTGCAACCTGCCCCCTCCAGCAGGTCCCTCAGGGGGTCCTGCGGCCAGTGGCCTTGGTCTGGGGCCTCTCTCACTGGATGCACTTCCCTCCTCCCCGTGGCTGGGCCACGATCCACCCCCGTGTTGACTGAAGGGCACCTGGGTGGGTTCCTGGTGTAGGCAACTGTGAATAAATCACTCTAAGTACTTGGGTTCTCATCCCCTTGGGGTGACGTTGCCCTCACTGATGATGCGTGCTTTGGGGTGAATGTCTAGCGGGGGGTGGCTGGCTTGTGTGGAATTTGATGACAAGTCACTGATTGGAAACCCGCAGCTCTTCTCCAGGGCGGTGCCACCTTCCCTCCCCGCCACCCCGCATCCTCGCCAGCGCTTGCTACAGTGAGTTTTCTGACCCTTTACGTAAAGGGACACCCTGGGGTGGGGTCCACAGTGGCTGTATTCCTCTTCTTTTTCTCTGGCAGACCCCGATACCCTGATTTGCTGCCTTGTAGCCAGAGGTGGCCGTGTGCCAACCTGGCCAATGAGGTCAAACCAGACATTTCAAAGGGGAACAGAGGCTCTGTCGCTCCTGCTGGCTTCCTCCTATAACAGTGAGGTGGTGACGTGATGGCTGCAGGGGCAGCCTCCTTGCAAACACGAGGACAAGAGTCATGAGCTGAGGTTGGCAGAGCACGGGGGACCCTCAGTGACATTGCAAGCCGCTCCAGCCACCAGGGCTGCCTGCCCCACCCTCGTGTGAAGCTCGAAGATGGAAAAAGTCTCTGTGCTTCCTTGGTGACCCCCTCACCTGAACACCAGCAACATGGGTACAGGAAAAGTGGGCCAGAAACACCATTAAGAACAGTTGTTTCCAGATGGCGGCATTTGGGAGATCTTGATTTTCTTGGTACACCTCTTTCATTTCCCACAGTCTGGGAACACACAGGACCCCACAAATCTCCAGGGAGCCCACATTCTCTGGAAAGTAGAAGTTAGAAACTTTTGAACGATGTGAAAAATGTAAATGATGTCTTTTTTAATATACAAATATATTTATATATTTTTATTTTTGGCCGCGTTGAGTCTTCGTTGCTGCACGCGGGCTTTCTCTAGTTGCGGAGAGTGGGGGCTACTCTTCGTTGCGGTGCGCGGGCTTCTCATTGCGGTGGCTCCTCTTGTTGCGGAGCACGGGCTCTAGGGCTCTAGAGCGCAGCCTCAGTAGTTGTGGCTCGCGGGCTTCGTTGCTCTGCGGCACATGGGATCTTCCTGGACCAGGGCTCGAACCCTTATTCCCTACATTGGCAGGTGGATTCTTTTCTTTTTTTTTTTTTTTTTTGCGGTACGCGGGAATCTCACTGTTGTGGCCTCTCCCGCTGCGGAGCACAGGCTCCGGACGCGCAGGCTCAGCGGCCACAGCTCACGGGCCCAGCCGCTCCACAGCATGTGGGATCATCCCAGACCGGGGCACGAACCGGTGTCCCCTGCATCGGCAGGCGGACTCTCAACCACTGTGCCACCAGGGAAGCCTGGCAGGGGGATTCTCAACCACTGAAACATGAAGGAAGTCCTAAATGATGCTCTTGATGAATACTTGATACCTTTGGGAATTGCCCTGGTTATAAGAAGTGAAGAAAAGATACAAGAATGTATAGAATCCCAATTTTGTAAAAGAAAAATAGAGGGGAAAAAAGATTAAGGGAAAAGATACAGATGACTGCCCTTGGTGACCGCTGGGTGGAAAGTGTGGGTGGTGTTGGAGGGCCTCCCCTGTCCTAAATGTCTGATGGGAAGCAGGCGTCAGAGCCATCCCAAGCCAGGAGCTCCCACCCCCACCCTGAGGGGCCTCCCCAAGCCTTGCTCAGGCCCCTTCAAGGGCACAGCCAGTTGGTCCCCGTCGCCGTGCCCTCGCCCTGCTGTCTCCCTGGCCCTGGCCCTGCTGGTGCGCCGGTGGGGAGGGTCCGGCCCCTGGGGTGTGATCCTCCCTTGGAGGCTGCTTTCATCCTCCCCGACGGTTGCCTCTGCGGAGCTGGATGGGATACAGGGCCCTGCCAGGCACCGCGGCCCTCGAGGCCTCCAGCGGGAGGGAGTCCTCATGCCAGGTTTCCGGAGAGCCAAGCTCTGCACGGCGCACCTGATTGCGTGTGAGTGACTTTGGCTCAACGGGGTCACGGGTTGGAGCCGTCAGGGCTGGTCCTGGAGGAGAGCAGGGGAAGCTGGCAGCGTGAGGACAGAGCTGCAGACGCCGCAGGAGTATATTCTCTGCAGCAGATAAAGCAGGGGTTGGGGAGGATGCAAATGTCCCAGCTGTACTCCAGGGACGGAGGATTTTAAAACTTGGGCATATTTTCCCCGACGTTTTGGGAAAACTGCTTGGACAGCAGCCTGCAGGCCGGAGGGACTCACGCGTTTTGGAGCCGGGCACCGTGCCCAGCCCTGCTCGGCGTCTATCCTGCAGGATTCGGGATTTCCTCTTGTGCAGGACCTCGCCGTAGGGCGGTCTTCCCCAAGGTCAGGCTAGCGCGGTGGGTTCTCCGTAGATGAGCGGCCACCCTCCAGGCCTCGCCTGGCCCGACGCCTTTCTGGGACGGCAGTGATGGCGGCGTCCCCCCGCGGGACCCCTGCTTTGCGGCACTTTACCCTGGTTTGTCGTGCGCTCAGCCGAGTAAACCAGACCGCAAGCTACTGACTCTCCAGCCCACAGGGGTAGAGCCTGTCCTGCCCGAGGGATGTTTTCTGGCTGTCTGGGCTCACGGTGGGCATTGGGTGCACAAACGTGTTGAGAAGCTAAATGCTGGCACAAGGGCCACCACGTTGGGGCCAGTCACCGGTGGCCCTGAAGTTCAAGGGCAAGGCCCACACCTTTCTCTTCTCCTCCCAGCGGCGGCTGCTTCCCTGACCTGAAGGCACCGCATCTGCTGGTCCAGCCCCTGCCCCTTATTCCACCCGCCAAGGCGCCTGGGCCACCAGCTCTGCCTCACCCCACGCTCGTGACCAGCCCGGTGCTCCTTCAAGGCCCGAGTCAGCGGCCGGGACTTTTGGGTGCCTGCCGACCCTGTCGGTACCTTTGTCGACCGCCAGCCCCACCCCCACCCGGGCCCACGTCTCTGTCATCCCCTGACCGTGCGCTGCTCCGTCCTTCCCTTCGTGGCCTCGGGCTTCCTGCTCGACATGGGGTCCTGTGCTGGAACCATCCCGGGAACGGGGTGCATCCGGCAGGCGTCTTCAGGCCAAAGGGCACCGATGCCCACACCACGCCGACTGCCAAGAAGCGGGAGCTGAGGCATCCCTCTCCAGACCCGACTTTCCAACGCGATGCCACACGAGACAGAAAACCTTCTGTAGATGCTTATTCTACTTCAAGTAGCAAAGCTATGAAGCTCCATGTTTTAATGTACAGTGATATAATACTTTGCAATATAAAATACAATTTACAGAAATTTCTATCAAGTAAACCTAAACAAACACACTTGATTTTTTACATTTGTTGTATTTAAATTAGAAAAATTTTGTTTTACACCTAAAAAAGCCTTCACATGTCGTTAGATGTTGGAACTCGCCGCCACTTTAACGTAACCTAATGACAGGGTCTCTAACACCAATCACTCCAAATTGCTAAGTTCTCGATGTTCTCATAACTTAAACGTTTGTGCTAGAAACTGAAAAATCTGTAGTGATGTTCAATGGAACAGACTCAAAGAAAAAATGAAATTCTCTAATTTTATGTTTGCAAAAGTAACTTTATGAAAATATAAAAAAATTATCAAAGTTTCTTGTACAGTCAAATAAATGAGCAAGTTTTTTCTCTCTTTCGCACTTCAGAAGTACTTGGAAAATACACATGACGAGAAGCGGTATATATACTGTGCCTCACAGTGAAAAGCTTTCTAGTTGGCAGTTCTTAAGCTAGTATCACTATTTTCATCTCAGGCTTTACACAAATATTGTTCCGTTTCAACGACAAACGTTGAGATTTGTCACCTGACAAGTACCACAGTGCAGAGCTCGTGCACCTTTCCTGGGACAGAGAACCGAACCGCTCAGATGGTAAATTTCAACAAACAAATAGGTTCCTCATTATCCAAATCAAAGAAACCTACTCCCTCCACCCACCCTGCCTTTTAAAGTACACTTAATTGCTTTCTTTTCTCACTTTCTTTAGGCTGGTAAAATTTACACCTTTCAAAATAAATTGTTCTTTAAAATTCCACAATTTCTATTCAGATGTTGCTTTTAATCCTGTTTGGGGGTGGGGGGAACATGTAAGGCGATACCTAAACACTGAGCAAAACCAAGAAATGTGTTTTTGTTTCCTGGTTGAAATTTGTATTTCAAATTTCTTCTTGACAACAGAAAGATGCACCTGTAAGTCTGGTGTTTCTCAACATTCCAGAGACGAGCCGACACAGCCATGCACAGAAACACGCGGCTGCCTGCCCCGAACCCTGTGAAGTTAGCTTCTGGAAACAGGTATCACAGATGAGAAGATGTCAGGAAAGGTATGGCTCTGAGGTCCACTAAACTCCCTTAAAATTTACAACAGTCAAGTTATGAGAAAAGATAACTTTATAATCTGAAAAGCAATATGCTCTTGTAGGTACTTTCCCATTTCAGTACATTCAAATGGACATGTTAAAGAGTTCTTAGTTTTTTGTTTTTATTTAAAAAGCGTCAGAATTGTAAAGGTGTGAAATTTGCTAAGAAATAATCACACACAAAATTACAGTAATTTCTCAAGTCCAGAAGGTTCTGTCCTGTGCGTCAGCTCCCAGCTCTTTCCAAGACCACCTGCTTAGCACGTGAGCGCGGCTTCACGGGCGGCCCTAGGTCTGGGTGGCGGGGGCGGCGCCCCGCAGGGCCGCGGCCTTGGGGTCCCGGGGTCGCTCCGGGCTCCGACTGCGGTCCCTCCGGCGCTCCTGCTCGCGGGCCTTGTCGCCTTCGTGGTCCCTGCTGCAGGACCTCTCCCGGTCACGTCTGCGGTCGCGGGGGCAGCTCCGTCCTCGGGCCCAGTGCCACTCGCGCCGCTCGCCCCTGCCCGCGTTGCGCTCGCGGCCAGTGTCCTTGTCGCGGGGTTGGTCCCACTCTCGGCCTCGGTCCCAGTCCTGCTCGCGGCTCCAGGTCCGGCCGCGTTCCCGCTCCCATGGCTTCCCACGCTCCCGCTCGCGCCGCCGGTCCTCGAGGGCCTGGCCCAGGCGGCTGTCGCGCGGTGGGGCCTCGGGCTCCTCCGGGGCCTTGTCCCGGGGCCGCCCCTTGCAGCCTGGGCCTCTGTACTCGTGGCCCCTGCCCTCGCGGAATTCGGCCTCGGGGCCTGGGGCCGGCGCGGTGGGTGGCGCGGGCGGGTGGCTGGGCAGCTCCAGCAGCGCCCGGGGCGCCGGCTTGGCTCCGGGGGTGGCCGGGCCCTGGCAGTGGAAGTGTGGAAGCACCGATTCGCTCTTCTCGGGGAAGGGAGTGGCCCCCCGGGGTCCCCCAAAGGGCAAGGCCGCCGGTGCCTTCTGGCCGGTGAACCTGGGCGGCGAGTGGACCCTCTGCTCTTCGAACCGCTGAGGCTGCCTCCCCCTGGGTCCCGGCACGGATCCAGGAGCTTGGCCCCGGGGGCCTTCAAACTGCCCAGGCTGTGGCCCGCGGGGGGGCCTCTCTGACCTCTGAACTGAGGGGGAGGAGGGCCACCTCGGGGTCCTTTAAACTGGGACAGCAGAGGCCTCCTCTGGCCCCCGAACTGCAAAGGCGCGGTGCCCGCTTCCCAGGAACGGGGCCTGCTCGGGCCCCTCGCTCTGGCCAGGGGGGCCCGAGGCCTCACCGTACGGGGCCCCCGGGAACTCCCTCTTCTCCCCGTGGGGGTCCTTGCGGTCTCCAAATGGAGGCGGCCCTGCTCCCCTGGGCCCGCCCACGTGGGAAACGGATGGGCCCCTCCCATCCCTGTAGGGAGGTGGCCCGTGTGGCCCTGAGAACAAAGAAGGGATGGGCCCCTTTTGGGGCCCGAATCTGCCTGGTGGAGGCCCCCCTCTCGGCCCATCGTTATTAGAATTCTCTTCCGAGAACCGAGGGACTAGCCCCCGGGGGCCTGTGAAATTGGGGCCGTGAAGGCCCGACATCCCGAGAACGCGCGGTGCAGGCTCCCGCTGGCCTTGGAACTGGGGCAGAGGCCCCCCTTTCTCTGCTGCGGTGGGGAACGTGCCGGCCCCCTCACCCGGCCTGGGCTGTGGCTCTCTGTCTCCTTCGGTTTCAGCTGCCAGGGAGTCACGGTTTTCGGGAAACTGCGCAGTTCTCTGATCCTCGTACTGGCAAGAGCCCAGAGGTTTTTCCTGACAGGCGTACACTGGACCCGAGAAAGAATCCCTTCTTCCGGGAGGGTGGAAGGTCTGGCCGTCGTGCTGCCAAGGGAAGAGGGGCTGGAAGGAGGCGCCCTGCAGCGTGGGCAGCAGCACCTTCCGGGCAGGCCTGGCCGCGCCCGCAGGCCCCGGGCTTTCTGTGGGCTCGCGCAGGGGGCCGTCCTGCTTGGCCGGCAGTGGGGCCTCTTCGCCCGGAGCCCACGGTGGAGGGGCTGACTCTGGCTCCGCCTGGGCTGGAAGTGGCCCCGGGGGAGCAGCGGCCCCTCCGGGCGCTACTCTGGCCGGCGGGGGCCTCGGGGCGCGGCCTCGCTCTCGTTGCTCTCCGTGGCCAGCCGCCGGGCCAGCCGCGGGTCCCGGCTCAGCCGCGCCTCGGCGCTCGGGCCCGGGGCCTGGCTGCCAGCGGGGGGCGCGGCCGCCTTGGCCGCGGCCTGCGGCCGGAGCGTGGGCTTGGGCGGCGGCGGCGACATGAGCGCGTCCGACACGGAGAAGTGGGCCATGGAGGCCCTGATGGCCGCCCTCTGCTGCCTGAGCGCCTCCTCCTGCTCCTCCACCTGCTTCTGCTGCTCCTCGATCTGCTTGGTGAGCTCCTCTATCATCTGCTGCCGCTCGGCCAGGGAGGGCGCCAGCGGGCCAGGCCCGCCGTGCGCGTCCACACACATTCTGGTGGGCAGGTCGTCGACGGTCACTTTGGCTTCTTCTAGGATCGTCTCGTCCTCCGGGTCATAGGCCACCTCCTCCCGCTCAGCTGCCTCCGCGGCCTTGTCCGCGTCCTGGCGTCTCCCGCGGTCTCCGAGCTGAGTGTCCAAGGCTCTCTCAGGACCGTACTCTTCCTCGGGGTCATAGGGCCTGTCGTCTTCCTCCTCCTCCAGAGCTCTGTCTTTTGAGAGCTGACCAAACTGCTGGACAATTGGGTCCAGCAGGAGCGCCGACGGCACCCCGCCGCCGGCTTTGGCTCTCGAGTCTTGGTGGGGGGCTGGGGCCGACTCGGCAGGCTCTTCGGTGGGGGTGTCAAACGCCTTCTTCTTCCCAAAGAGAGTCTGCAGGATATATTCTAGGGGTGAAGCTGTTTTTGAAGAAGTAGTGACAGAGGAAGCGGCCACCGCAACCGTCACTGACGCGGGTGATGCTGTGACAGTGTTCGTGGCTCCTGGTTTGAGCGACGACAGTATCTGTAACCCGGAAGATGAGGCCGGCGAACCTGGTGCTTCTGGAGGAGGGGATGGGCGTGGGGGAGACCCCGGGGGTGTGGTGCTGACAGCCGCGTTCCCTGGGCACAGCGGGTACTTGCGGGGTTTCTTCTCAGGGAGCAGGGCTGCTGGCATTCTGGGGTGGACGGCATCCATTTCTTCTTGTGTCTGAATACGGGGCCGCTTCTCCTCTGTCTTGTCTGATTCGCCAGCATTTGAAGGCCGCTGTATTTTTTGGCAGATTACTAACCCCAGTATTATGTTTGGACGCGGTGACTCAAGACCTAAAAAGCAAAACAGTTGTGCAAATTTTAGAATCGAATTGTAGCTTTTGTCCTTCAGGGGTCAACTCTGGGTGTGAAGGGCAGCGGGGGGATGGTTTCCAGAGGGAGGAGGAGGGGGAAATTCTGTGGCAAAATAGAACCAAGTGTTCGAAGACCGGCTGCAAAAGACACAGACTGCACCGCGCACCTGCCCAGCCTGACGGGCCCACAAACCACAAAACCAAGGGCCCAATGCACACGCGCATTCGCCCAGTGCTAAAATTATTACAGATTTTCAATTATACACAACGCTAGGGTAGAGGCGCGCTGGGGGAGGTGGGGAAGGCCAGCACGCACACACTCCAGGCCGTTCACCTACTGGGAAGGAAGCCTGTATGTACCAGGATGTTTTCTAAACAAACTCTTAGCTGTGTTCCTTCATTTGCCTCTTGCTACAAATCAGGAAGGCAGCACCCCCTTTCGACTTTAACTTATGAGCTGCAATATGTAAATTAAGCTATTCATACTAAAATTAAAGGTTCAATTAAGGACCAATTCTACAACTCAATGATAAGGATCAACAAAATTATACGGATCGATAGAGCACACGCCCTTCGATAAGTTCATGAGTCACTGGTGTCAAAATGACAATTGATGGGAAAAGTGATGCTAACCAAAATGCCTAAAACAAATGTTCTTGCAGGTTTAGAAAGACATTCAATGACCAGTAACTTCTCAAAAGCTAACGAACGCTCAGGTCTCTGTCAACACAGGACGTGCGGCTTAAAGCCCAAAGGTGTTCAGGACAGGGGCAACAGAGGTCAGACCACGCGCACAACACGCTGGGAATTTCAGAACATTGCACAGTTCTTAAAACATAATGATTTCTTAACAAATTCTTGGTCCACACATTCTGGATTGTGGTGCACTGGACCAGGAATGCTACTGTTTCTGTACGGCTCCGCCACCCTCACAGTAATAACAAACCTGGAATACCAACAGGGGAACAGAGAAGCCCACGTCACAGATCAGTAAGTTAGGGAGAAACGATAAACACGGCACCAAAATTTTGTTTCAACAGCATATTTTAAATGAATCAAATTGTATAAACTCAATTTACACATGAATCACTATTGTGTAAAAGACATTCATGCTATATATTTTTGGTTGACTCACTAAAAAAGAAAATCAGCACTGTTTTTCCTATTCTTTCTGTGATTTGAAGTTGATCACAGATCAAAGAGTTGTCCCTAGACACCCATTGTGTAGTTCTGAGCGCCTGTCACCCTTCCTAAATTCCAACAGAGATGGGGTGACATGCCGAGCACGAGGGTGGCGGATGTCCCATCCCGCCCCCGAGGAGGAGGAAGACCCGGCATGCCAGAGTGAGCTGGGCTGGCCCAGCATCCGCATGGATCGGCGAGGTACTGTTGGCCCCCCTCCCCACTGTGCTCAGCGCCTCGTTTCACAGGCTGACATTCAAGGGCTGAGGTGCCCATGAAGACACCCACTCATGATGAGAGGAATGGCTTCCAGAATGTCCTCTGCCCTTCTAATGACAGTGGTGACTCAGGGGAAGGAGGAGCTGGGCAAAGGAGGGCGTGGACACAGGAAGGCCAGGCCCACTGCACTGAGCATGGCATCCAGATGGTTCTGCTCAGATGTGAAAGATACTCTATCAAGTTCGCTTTCTAATCAAAATGGATTATTTTAACTTAAAATAGTAAATCTCTCACTCGCTGTAACAGCCACTTACTGAATAATTTACAGCTCACTAATATGCAGTCTGGGGCATAGTCAATAGCTCAACTGGCTCTCGTGGCCCTCTCTGGACCGACTCTCACTGACACGGCCCCAGAGCTGGCAGAACAGGTCCCCAGCCGAGCCACAGGCTGGAGCGTTGGCCAGCCCCGTGAGCAGGAGCAGCAGAGGAATGTGCTCGGCCACGCGGGCGGGGGCGGGGAGGGCTGGGGAGCCCTGGCCGGGGGCGTCCTCTCAGCAGCCCAGGGCCCACGACTGTCCTCACTGTCCTCGATGCAGATGGGCTATGCTACCTGTGAAGAGCTTAACCTCTAAGGTGCCAACACCAGGGCTTGTGGCATGAATCACGTTTCAGGGCAAAGATGCTGTGTGTGGAGGCTCAGGCCTGCGTTAAACCCAGGGCGATGGGTCCTGTCCTCGGGAGGCGCGCCCGCCCTACAGCTTGCAACAGCTGTATAGGCCTCCTGACAAAAACGATACACCCCAGACTTGGCAAGATTCTCTAGACTCTACCCTTTGCGGTCACAGGCATCACAGGTAAGGGTAGGATTCAAGTACTTAACATTTACATTTGTTTCGAAAACAGTAAACTCCCTGGAAACCAGCATCTAACTAAGCAGCTACTATTTTTAAATGCTTTCAGCTCTCAACTACTTCATCTACACACACCCGTAAGCGTTCTAATAAAGCTCCAGAGTTGGAGGAGTGTTAGTTATGCATTTCCCCACTAATCTTCCCCAGGATTTGACATTTGAATTGGGCTGTTTTTGAAGCAGTCAAACCTTCTCTACTTCACCTGTGCACGTTATGGCTGCATGGAGACTTGCAATGTAACGAGCACCGTGGAGATGACTTACTCGTGGAAGAATACGATTCACTGTGCTACCGGGGTCTCGGCAGTGACCTTTAGGGAGGTGAGGGCATGTCTGGCTCCGCCCCACTCCGCAACTTCACGACAGGCGCCTGGCAAGGGCACGCTGGCCACAGTCAAAGGGCTACTACCACTGGGGCGGTGGCAGGGGCAGCTTTCCCCCGAAGGCCCCATTTTCTGCCTGGGGCCCCTGTGGGCGCGACCACTGTTGAGTGTGACCCCTGGAGAGGAAAGGGCGCCCCGAGACGGCCCAGCAGCAGTGAGCACGCTGGCTGCGTGCAGAGACAGGGCTCCCTCCGGGGGCCCGGGGCGCCCGCCCGGCTCCACACAGGGCCTCTGTCCCATGGTTACAAGCGGGGTGCTTACTTACCGACCTCCCTTTGAGGGCAGTGGTGAGGCTTATGACTCATCAAGTAGATGAGAACTAGGTGGGAGGCCACTGAACTATCATTTCCAGACAAGGGGTACTGGTCAGACTGAGCACTGGGGTGTCGGCACCCCTGCCCGACCCCCTCCAAATTGCGGGAGCAAACGTGTCCACAATGTCCCGTGTGGATGAAACAAGCCTTCCTAGCTGCATGTAGGTCCCCGAGTCTTCACGGTGAAAGAAAGGGTCAGCCCCAGACCACCCGTACAAAGAGAGAAGTGGACAAACCCAGGGACGAGGGACAGCTGAAAAGGTGTGTGTGGATTTCCTGAGCCAAGACCCAAACCAGGATGTGTCCGGGTGTGTCAGCAACAGGGCCGCGGGGGAAGCAGCCCCCATGCACCTTGGACGTGGCACGGCGGGAGATGAGGTTTAGTTTTAATTAATAAACCAGCTGAAAGCTGCCCAACTATCAAATGAGGCTTTTACCCCTAAATCAACCTGGCATGCTCCACTATTCAGTATTTACAGTGAACACCTTCTTATGGTCTGAGTCTGACAAGACAAAACGTCCACCTCTGCAGGGACAGAAACTGTGCTGGAGTTAGCAGCAACCATCCTCAAAGAGGACTTGGGCAGAGACCCAGCAAATACAGGGAGAAGCAGCTGCCCGCCCGCCACACTCGGCTCCCATGCAGACTTCGCCCGCTCCCACTCTTGGGTCCCTAAGACCTGAGCAAAGCCAGGGCTCCGCGTCCCAGTGAGGAGAGCGTCGTCCATCCGTCCGTCCGCCCGCCCGTGTCCAGGCGCCCCCAGCGCAGCACCGCCGCCTGCACAGCCAGAAGCACACTGGCGTCGGCTGAGGCAAAGCAAGGTGGAGACAGTCCTCCGTCACAGTGCACCTGGATGGGCACCAAGAGCTACCAAATGGTTCAAATTCAGACAAACGATGGCCAGTTTCCATGAAATATTCATTGATTTCAAAGGAGAGAGAAGCACTTTCCATTCAGCACCGTTTTGCCTTTGATTACAACATCTGTACACAGCTACGCAGGAAGACACGCAGAAACTGAAGACGTGCTGTTATCTGACAATACTGCAAGTCACGGAAACGGTCTGCTATTCAGGAAGCAGTTAAGAGTGAGGACAGAAGGCAGACACCACGGATGGAGCCAGCCTAAGAGAATGGCCCTCTCCCGGCAGTGCCTCGGAAGGCAGGTCCCTGTCCTCTGCTCAGGGTGGTCCACACCTTAGATGCCCGCGGGCCCTCGACAGGCGCCCCCCACCCCCTCGGGAGGGCCGGGCACCCTGGCCTAGGCCCAGCGTCCCATCTGACTGCTCTTCCTTCCGTGAATAAAGCCCCTAGAATTAAAAACATATATACTAAATTAAACAAGCTGAGATTTAGAAGCCCTTCGATTGAAAAAAAAAGTCTGTAAACGTTTATGGTAAAAATTCCCGTACAATCACGTTTCCAAAACCCCTCCTACTACTTTGTTTTAATGAAACATTCGTTCTCTATTGTGGATGAACACCTGCAGGCTTTTGAGCATCCCCTTCAGGAAGTGACAGCCTGGGCAATGCAGGTGGAGGAGTGATGTCCACTCCGCTGGTCATCAAGTGTGGTCACTTAGCAGATGAGGTGGGCGCCCTGCCCAGCCTTCCTTGTCCCCGTGTCACCCCGGAACACCCAGCGCGGCCCCCTCCCTCTGCCAGCCGGGCCCCAACCCAGCACTGCACCAGCTCCCGCCGCGGCTCCGACTGGGGCTTTCCTCGGTGGCCCCCGCGCCCCTGCCTCCTCACCACGCCTGACCTCGTCCACCTCTGCCCCCCTCAGGGTCTGTCTGTGGCCCCGAACCTGGCAGCCCCCTGCTCGTGTGACCAGGTGCACCGGGACGGTGTCAGGCAAGAAGACCCCATCGCGGGCTCTGCAGGTGGAGCCGTGAGAGGGGTGAAACAGGGCTTCATCACCTCCCAGGTCCCGCTGCTACAGACGCGCAGAGTGTGCGTGTCACAGGATCTACGCTCACACTAGGCCCCACACAGGCTTCCGCCCTTGTGACTGACCGGAGGCTCTTCACGGTATCGGAAAGTCGGCTTCACCACCGTCACCGCTGCGTCAGGAACACGGCGTCCAGGGAGCCGGCCGGCGCCCCAGGAGCTGCCCGCCAAGAACCTCGGCCACAGCCCTCCCTGCTGCCCGTCAGGCGGCACGGCTTTAGCGCGAGGAGTGGGACAGCCCCCAGAGAGCTTGGCTTCTAACGTGTTTGGCACTGAGACAGTTCCGTGTGTTGTGTCAGGGGACACGAGCCCTGCGGTCACGGGGACCGACCAGGACGCTGGGCCCAGCCGCAGAGCCGCCGGGGCACGTAAGTGCCTGGCCGCGGCAGGGGCGCTGGCCATGGACATGGAGGCCTCGGGCACGGGCGTAGCTACTGCCTGTAGAAGCAGGTGCTTCAAGAGCCATCACCGTAGGTTACACTCAGCATCTTTTAGGCTTAGCCGTTTTGGGGGCGCCATGGACAAGGAGACACTCCCATTTAGGCGAGACTTAAGTCCCGTCAACTTCTCAGGGTTAAGGGGAGTTGGGTCCCCAGAGACCACGCCCCCTTTGGAATCACCCTTAGCTCCCTTGAGAAGCCTGAACTTTCTTTCTGGTCAGCCTGCAAATAATTCTTTAGAAGCAGCACTTTCTAAGGAATGAGTGAACAGAAAGTGGTCTGCCAAAGACAAGAATTCGAGCAGCAGATTTCAAAGTGACTATTTCTAGAACTAGCTCCTGTCTCTCAACGCTAGTTTTCGTTTCTCCTCAAAACGAATGCCTGCAGCGAAGAGGCTCTGCCTGATGCCTGCAAGGAGCCGAGCCCGCAGGCCAGGCCCAGGCCCCGCCCTCCCGGCACTGCCCAGCCCCTGCCAGCAACACCCTGCTCATGCCAGGCGGGCGGGCTCCGGACAGGGTTGTCCCTCTTCACAGGACTTTTCTAAGACAATGCACACCTTCCTCAGGGGACCTCCCGTGCCACCCTCCACTATCCGCTGCTTCACCCCTGTTCCCAAGTTCCGCTGCCAAAGGCCGGGTCTAGGTGAGGCACGCAGCTCGCTGGGACGGACTCCGCAGGGCGTGGGGGGGACGTGTGGGCGGAAGCCTGGGGCCTACCTGGTCCCTCAAAGGGCAGGAGTTTGGAGGGGACGGGGTCCGCGGCGCTCAGCGGGATCAGGTAGAAGTCCTTGACGTGCCTGCTGTTGTTTACCACGACGCCGAAGCGGCCGCGGCTACTGAAATAGGAGTACAGAGAGATGTAGGCCACCTCCTCCTCCTCCGTCGCGGGGTGGAAGCGGATCAGACACAGCTCCTGCAACAAACAGAGGGCGGGGAGCATTGACCTGCGGCCACTCGGAAAGGCAGCCCCTTCTCCTTGCACCTAAGCCCCAAAAGCAGGAGGGAAGCGAGGAGAGAAGCGACCAGCCCTGATTCTGACTGTCCCAGCCCTGCTGCCCAACACATCAGAACAATGAGCTGCTCAAGAGGACACAGGCCCGAGTCTCAAGACTGCTGGGTTTGATCTTGGTTTCGGAGGACCTGCTTTAAAACTACTTAGCCCCACTGTCCTCAACACAGAGCCCACCTCCTGGGGCTCTCGTACTGATGGGGTACTCTGTGTGCAGGGCCAGTCTGGGGCAGCGTCTGACACAGAGCTAAGTGACCACTAAGCGTGCGATGAGCTGCCCGCACCTCCGAAACGGGAGGGCTGAACTAGACCAGGGTCGTAACCCTTCTGTGACCCCAGTGAAAACCAGAGCCCCTCCCCCAAAGAGCACTGCACACGCAGACACACAGCTGCGTCCGCATCTCAGCGGTTCAGACTCCAGCCCAGCCGCCTCCCCCGATCTCTCCTCCATCAGCTCAGACAACAAGGGACACAGCATCTGTATTTCTAACTCTGAACCGCACATGCGCTTTCACAAAGCTTCCACCGTCGTGCTACTCAGACCCCCCTTCACAGGTTAGCCAGCTGTCAACTTCAACGTCCACCTGCAAACATCTCACCAACTAGAGACAGTTCAAGTAGCAAGGCGCAAGACGAGACGTCAAAGAAAGAGCCGTGTGTAAACAAACCCCTTCTTCCTTGGGTGCAGAGGTTAGACTGTGGGCAGGTACCTTAGACACCGAAGACCTGAGTTTGCCGACGTAATCCCAGACTGTCTTCGGGGCAATCCGTCCGCCGATGTGAATTGTGTCGGGCAGGTCCTAAGTGAAATGAGCTCTGATTCAATGGCCGGTGGAACCGTGGCCGTCACAGAGAGGCACACCCCAAACTACCCGAGATTCACAACTAAGACAACTGCAAGTATCCCAAACACAGCGGCAATAACTGTGTCAAATGTTGCTTAGTTGACTAACATCCGGGATTATGAGTGACCAAACCCAAGGGTGGTCGGAGGATAACCTTCTGCTAAATAGGATGACATTTAGCAAAGTGTGGTACTGTTGTCTTTTATGAACATACACATACAGGAAAGATCCAGGTATGTCTCAGAAGAGACTGAGCACTCTTTGTCAAGTCTGAAACGCTAGTGCTGTTTCGTTAATTTTGAAAAATAAAAGACCTGTCATGTGCACCCCTCCACACCAGGGCAGGTCACCCGTGCCTGGCCACACCTGCAGTGGGCACATGCACACCCAGCTTTGGCACAAGCTCTAGCGGAACAGAGGGAGAAGGAAGACAAGCTTCAGCTTTTTCAGAAAAGAGGGAGGGTCTGATTTCTCATTTGAATTTTCGCCACTGTCCAAACTGCGTAACCTGCTGACTCGGCCCGGCAACCCCTATTTTGCCTTCAGAGGTGCTTGTGCGTCCAGACACTCAGCAGGAAGGTGGTCACACGCCTGACTCCAGCGCGGGATCAGAGTGCCTTTGGAAAACGCGCGCGTGCACGCACATGCACCCACACACACTTCTCTCCCTCCTGGTTCTAACCTCACTGAGATAATCAAAATATCCAGAGACAGGAAACGCCTTAGTGACAAACTTCGCTACACTCTGCATGTTAATGAATCCTTTCCAAATGGTGCTGAGTTGAGACAAAAAGAGGGTGGTATCTCCTTCTGGAGGGGACTGGGACTCCGAGATGCTGTAAAACAAAACCACAGAAAATACGTGAATCTTTCTCTGCCCAAAGAATCCCCAAGATTTATTGATTGATTGATTGATTTAACGTGTTTATAAAAGCAAAGTGAATTCCTGCAAGTTTTGATAGCTTACTTTTTCAAATTAATTACCTTCATCATAATGATATGAACATTCTGGTCAAAGAAATATAAACTATATAGGCAATAAACTGGATGGCTATAAATTCAAATTCCAGTTTTCAACAACTATATGTCTAAGGTGATAATTAGTCATCCTAAAACTGAAGCTTTAAAAAAACGCCTCTCTAAAATAGAAAATTGAGGAGAGTTGTATATCTGGGTGGATTTCAGAGCCAAACGAGTGAATCACTCCTTACTGCTCCCTCCTTTGTTCATCTGAAAGAAAGGCCACAGCTCAGCTGCTCAGACCACACACACGGGGGCAGCACCTGATGCTTGGCGACAGCGGGACCGACAGGAGGTATCTGGGCTCGGGCAACGTGGACGGCTTGACCAAGATGGACTTGGGCACCGTCACGGAGGTCGGCAGAGGCTTCGGGACATCCTGTCGGGGCTCTGCTGGGTGGGCGCTGCCTGGGCGGGCTGCCGAGGGAGCCGTGCCCGTGCTCGGCCTGCCTGGTGCAGTCCTGGGGTCTCGGCCGGACACCGTGACTGTGGTGAGCACTGCGCCGCCACCAGGGGCCGGGCAGGGGGCGCCTTCCAGGGCGGAGGGCTCGGGGTGGCCGTCGGCTGGAGGCACCGGGAGGGACTTTCCCTCCACATGGGCGCGAGCAGCGCGTTCCAGGTCTGGCTCCAAGGTGTTTTCAGGCAGAGTTTCTGGGGCCGCATCCTCGGCTGAGCTGAGAGCGGGCTCGGAGGCAGAGCTGTCACGCTTGGACCTCGAGTCCTCCTTCTTGGCAGAAGTTGACCACTCTCGTCTGTGCGGAGCTGGCTCCTCTTCCGACGATGGAACCTGACCTGGAGAGCAGAAGGCAGGCCTTCGTGAGAAGTCCCACACATCCGAGAGCAAAGCCTTCCCATGGGTAGACAGACGATCACTGCTTTAAAACAACCACACTGTAAAGGTAGGGGCTCACTTCCTAAGCTTGAAGAAACGATTCTAGCCTTTCCACTGTGGAACTTGGTTCGAATGCAGCCGTCCTGAGAAGGGTCTCCACAGTCTCCCCCCACATCGGCTCACCTGTGCAGATCTTACAGTTCCGGTCAAAGAGGTGCGTGTGGTGCTGCCCGGTCGTGTCCCGCAGCATGCCGCCGACAAGGCCCAGCAGCGGTACCGCGCTCCTCTCGGGGGCCGCCCGCACCGATTCTTGCTGTTCCTAAAGCACAAGAAGCAGAGGAGGCCATCTCTTTCCCACCCCCTCTCCAAATTAGCAGCACCCACGGAAAAAACATCTCACGTGATGAAGAACCACTGAAAACAGAGGAAGAGGACTACTGAATACAAGTACTTGAGAAGCAATACAACGACACACACTTGTGTCAGCCCCGCGTCTTGCCCGGTAATTCAGGCACCTAACAACGTCTGGAACGGGATCATCTTTGTCAATTCTCGTGAGCACTGGAAATCCTAAACGCTTACATCACAATCTGATACGGGCAGAGAATCTTCCATATCGGGAATAGTTTCCGGTTTAACGGTCGGCTTCTTAGTCTCATTATGCAAGTTAGTTCCGGACTCCATCACCTAAGATGAAAAAGACAGACAAACGTGAACCCTTAGCCCTTCTTTCCCAAGGGGACTCTCTCATGCCAATAGGCTATTCATTCACTCTGGGGTGGGGTTGGGGGCGGCGTTGGTGTCAGGCTTCTGGCATCCGCAGCCGCCTCTCCCGTCGGCACACACAGGATTTGACGATCTCTCTTTCCACATGGAAAGCCCTTCGGAGACAAGTTCTTCTGGCTTCATTCTCACAAGCTTTGCCAAAGAGATTTCTTCACGCAGAACACGATGGAAGAGCCCCTGTAAACAAACATCTCTTGTTCACTCGTTCAAAACCCTCTAAGATACTAGAGAGGATGTGGAGGTGGGCAGTAAGGCAAGCCCCTGCCCCGCGGCAGGACGAGGGCCCAGAGCCTCCCATCGATGCTTGGAGAACAAGGGCCCGGAATTCGGGCAGCTGATCTCCAGTATCCCACCGCACTAACCCTGCTACAAAGACTACTTCACAGAAAACACAATTGACTGAAGAAGGTACAGTGTTAGGGACAAAGGTAGAAGAAATCCCTTCTGCCAGCGGGTTAACAAGGCGAAATGGAAAGTCAGAGTATGTGCCCTGCTTCTAAACACAGGCAAGAGGTCAAGAGGCCGATCCAGACAGCGTGGGCCCCGGCAGGCACACAGGCGCGCAGATGGCAAGAACCTCAGCTGGCGAGCACCTGGCCCCACGGGAACAGCATGCCACGCACCCGCCGCCGCAGGGGGACCCAGTGCCCTAACCCAGGCCTGGGCAGCCCCTGGCCAGGACTGCCCCCATTCCTGACGGTCGGACACGCACCTGGGTGTTGGGGTCCTTGAGGTTGAACGTGAGGCTGCGGTACTTGCTCTGGTACCGGCTGTCTGTGACTCGGAACAAGTTAAACATCTCCTTCTCGAGGTGCAGTGCAACTTTTCCTACTTCATTTTCTGTCATGATTAAGTCATCGCTGTCAGTGATTCTAGGTGGAATGAAAAAAGCCCCACGGTAACTGCTGCACTTACCATGCCACATGGGATCTCAGCTCCCCAACCAGGGATGGAACCCCAGTGCCCCCTGCAGTGGAAGCGTGGAGTCTTAACCACTGGACGCCAGGGAAGTCCCACATGTGACATTTTTCTTAAACAGCAGGGCCATCGTGAAACCACCACCCTTTACGTGGAAAACTTTCCACTTTAACAGATAAGAAACAAAGTGGAACAGCCCACCTTTTCCACAAGATCTCCTTCAAGCAGCGTCGTACGTTTTGCCGAATTTGAGAATTTGGCTGTGACGAGGCGGGGCGCGCGGGGCCCAGGCATCCCGGGGCTGGAGAGGCCAGGGGAACCCAGGTGGTCCCAGGCTTCCTGATGGCGCCCACCGAAGCAGCGGAGCTGGGGAACTTTCTGGAAGCAGACGTGGCAGCAACAGGTGCCAGCCTTGCCTGCTTGGCCGAGGGAGTGCTGCCCGAGGGGGAGGGGGCAGCCGAGAGCCACGGCCTCTTGGCGATGGTGCCCTTGAACCCCGGTGGCAACTTTTTGATGGCCGGTTTGGCTGCCGCCGCATTTGCAAAAGGAGGGGACTTCTTTGGAAGGAGACTTCTGGGCGAGGGTTGCTTGAGGCCCCCCGAGGAGCCTGGCGGAGCCACCTTCTTCGGCACTGCCGCCACCGCCGCCTTGGCCTCTGCGCCTCTGTCCTCCTTCACGGCTGAAAGGAGAGGGGCCGCTTAGTGAGGCAGGGGTGCAGGGGACCCCACATGTGCACCCGAAACCAGCAAAGCTAATAACCAGGCATCACTGTGAGACAGATTTAAAGAGGATTTTTAAAGTAACTGTTAAATTCAGAAAAGGAGTGTAAACAGGGCTACCAGCAACATTTACGATACTGAATATACTTTGTTTCAGAGAGAAATGCTTTAGTATTAAAACTTTTACTTCAACCGATACACCAGTAAGCTATAAAAGGCTTGATTTGAACCATTAGCTTAGCTTGGAACTCCAAGGCCAAATTTCGCTGTATCAAGAGAAGGCATAGATTTCAAAGACCACTCGCATGGAGAGTCCCAGTGCAGTTTTTGGTGAACAGGAGCTTAGAAACTCTTTCCAGGGTGGATCAGACACATTCTCTTCGAATGCATATCCAAGCCCCACCTCGGGGGCCCTTGGGGCACTGGAAGGACTAGCGAGAGTCCACCCTGGGGTTAGGGGCTCACAGGTGCTCATCGTCCTCTTGGACAAGAGTCAACTGGACACGGTTAATAAATATATAGAATGTTGGCAGAAAACTGCAACATGGGGGGAGACCAGTGACTTTTACACTAGGAGCTCGGTGGCAGGAACGCCACCTGCGGTCATTCACGTTCCCATTCACACCCCTCTAGTAGCAGCTCGCTATTGGGTAAGACAGTAGGTTAGCACTTTTAATGCAAACAAGGGTTACAGCCCAAAGCTAAAATGAGAATCTTTATGCCAGTACTTCGCATGGACTGATTCCACTTAATCCTGTATCAGACCATCAGAATTACAGTCAGAGGCAAGCAAGGAGGTTCATCCTAAGACCAGTCCCTCGGTCTTAGGGGCGAGCGGCCCAGCAGACGTCCATGGGGAGCCGTGACGGAGAGCTGGAGCGTGTTCCCAGATGGCCCCGCTCAGGCCCACCGCCCAGAACGTCTGGGACCCAGGGCAGAACGGGGTTGGGGGGGGGCAGGCAGGTCCAGGGAGCAAGCCAGGAGAGCACAGGGACACCACCTAGGGCCACGTCACACAGGACCGATGGAGAAGCCGCCTCCCCAGGCGCAGGCTTTTCTCAAACTACCCACAGCGCAATGAGCCCCCACATGCTAAACAGGAGACTTCGAGATGCTCTAGCAGCCTTCCGATTTTACGCAGGGGTTGAACACCCACCAATGCCAGTCGGCTGCCGGTGCTTCTTGCAACTGTCCTAGTGAAGCAGGGAGAAAATCTGAAGTCCGGGGACAGAGGTGAGACCCTGTCTACAAATAAGGCCTGACCCCACAAGAGCCCCCAAGGCGTTCACAGCCTACACCCTGCGTGACCATCCTGGCGAAGGGCCGAGCGCTGCCCTCAGGACTGCCTTCCTCCAGTACTGGTCAGGCCAGTTCAGCCACAGGTGTTAAAAGCCCAGGGACCGCAAGATTTTTCCATTTCATAGTACAGGTGAAATTACCTATTTTTAGAAACTTTGCAACAGCGCTACACACATCCAAAACTTAGAACCCTGTCAGAAGGACTTCATTGTCATCAAGCAACAATCCTGACTGCAAATCTCCTATTTTCATCTCACAGAGCACCCCCCCAACCTTATGTCCCCTTGTCCACGGTGTCCCAATCACTGGCCCCACGTGTGCCGGCACCCCCGGGCTATGCTGTCCAGGCTTTCCCAAGACCACCCGCTCCCCGCTGAGCAGCACGCTTGTGCTCTACATCCACCCTGCTGGCTGTCACCCACGTCCCGTCAGCAAGTCACAGCTGTCTGACAAAGGAGGAACTGGCCACGTCATAGGAACTCAGAACTACGTTTCTACGTGTATTATTCATCAGCTCAAATCCATATTCCTAAGGCGCTACCATACCTCAGTACATGGAAACTTATCTTTACCAGCTCAGCCTCGGCTAACGGGGTCCACAGCACCTCATCTAGGCGGGGGGTGGGGGGAGAGACTGCTAGAGCTGAAGTTAAATGAAATGGACAGAGGCCCCTCTTCTTGGGGGAAGGAACGAGAGTGGAGTGGAGTGGAGCGGGACGCGGTGCCAGCTGTGACTGCCAGCAGGGGATGAAGGAACAAATCCGTCAGGATTAAAATCGAGTCCTAAAACCAGCTCACTCACTGACTGTATACAAACTTTGCTGAGATTATTTTAGTAGCACACTTTTAAGCCACTCTAAAAAGCTGGCCTAAGGGGCTTCCAGAATTCTCAATGAGGCACCCATGATGGGGCCTCAAACAAATCTTACCATGTGACATTTACATTGTTTCAAGTGAGAATTCCTGTTGACTCCGAACACATTCACTCCCTAAGATCAACGCTCCTACTGGTCTAACCGGTGTTTTGTCTCATTCAGGGAAAACAGAAGCCAGGAGCTTAATTTTAGGACATTCACAATACAGGTGATTAAAGTGACCTGCTATCCAAGAGTGGTAACGGCAAATGAACGTACTCTATTTAAAAAGCAGGGGATGGCTTTCCTTAACCATCGTGCTGCTCTTCTAGAAGATTAGCTGCTTCTGGCTTTTATTTTTATTTTTTATTTTTTTGTTTTGTTTTATTTTTTTTTTTGCTGTACGCGGGCCTCTCACTGCTGTGGCCTCTCCCGTTGCGGAGCACAGGCTCCGGACGCACAGGCTCAGCGGCCATGGCTCACGGGCCCAGGCGCTCCGCGGCACGTGAGATCTTCCCGGACCGGGGCCCGAACCTGTGTCCCCTGCATCGGCAGGCGGACTCTCAACCACTGCGCCACCAGGGAAGCCCCTGCTTCTGGCTTTTAAAAGTCAACTTTCATTATCCCTCACCTGCGTCTCAGAGCGTATGTAAGTATGATTACATAAATAAAAAGTTGGTAAAATGTGGAAACTGGTGGACCCCAACAAGTCAGCTCTATCCCTCTTCTACTTTGAGGAAAAATGCTCAAAACCGAAAACAGTTGCATGTGGTCCCACCGTCAGCTGGATGCGGGTTAGCTGCTGCTGGAATGAATGGCAGTGACACCATGTCGTGCCAAAGCGACTGACAGCGACAGAAGCATTACTTCTGAGTAGAGCTAAAATCACATTTGCAAATGCTTCATCCAAATTCCCTTTTAACTGTACTGTGTGTATACATTCACAGAAGAGCAAGGCGTAACCAGCCGGCCTCGAAGCGCCAGTTCTAGAACAGGACAGCAGCCCCCCCCCCCCCGGCAGAGTGGCTCCAGCAGTGGCCGGGCCCCCAGTGCTGCCGGCTCGAGGCAGGGTGACCACCTGCCCACGTGCCGGACAGAGACGGCCTCCTCGGAATGTACACCCAGTCTGGGCCATCCCGGGGGCTGCCGATGGGGCAAAGAGTGGCCCAAGTTCCAGGCCAGGTGCTGTCTCGGGGAGCAGATGCAGGAGGAAAGGCTGGCCGGTGGCCAGGCCACCGCCCCAGATGACGTCGTTTCTGCTGCGTCTGGCCATTGGTTTCTACTGGAAACGAGTTGTTTGTGGGGAAGCCCGGCAGGAACCAGGCAGGCCGGTGCGCTCAGGGACCAGCAACAATCTAATTGGCTAACTTCCCAGTAAGCATGAACCTGGGGGCCTTCCCACAGGGCAAGCTGGGCCGCGGTGCTATGGCATCGCTGGCCACTGGGTGGCACTGGTGGGCCTTCGAGGGGACAGGAGGAAAAGGGAGTGGAAGCTGTGTTACTGGGAGCAGCCAGTGCTGTGCAGCAGCACAAGGAACCGGCGCCTGGCGAGAGCCGAGTCGCACCGCACAGCACAGCACCGCGCGGCCCCCGCCCAGTCACAGCTCAGGGACAGCCGTTGCCGGGGTGGGCCACTGAGAAACCCTGAGGGACGGTCACTGCTTTATACCTTTCGTCCTGCCCCAAAGAGGTGCCAAGTTACCCTAAAAATCCCCAGATATGAGGCTTTCAGTCACACTGACACGGTGGGGGGCAGGGGGGGAGACACTACTCAGAATGATTGGCTGTAAATGCCAAAGGAATCGAAGAGCTTCGGATGTGACCAGGTGCCAAGCAAGCCCACGTGGTGCAGGTCGGAGCATCCCCTCCCCCCCGCCATTCCCACAGGGCCCCAGATCCACCCAGGCTCAGTGGTGAGGCCGAGGCAGCTACCGCCACAAGGCCCGGGTAACGTAACGGGACCAGCCAGGGCTCAGAGGACACAGTGGACCAGCGGCAGGGGTTGAGGGGAGTGGACTCTGCTCACTGTGACATCAGTTCTAATTTCAGCTCAGCCTGACACGTGTACGAAGACGTTTCGCATTACAACTTTGTTTCTTGGCTGTCAAGACTTTAGTGTGAAAATTCAAGTAGCAAGAGAGAACCATTTTACTTTTGTGCCTTTGCTTAAATAGTTTGCAGTGAATTATTCCTGTAGAAGTTATGCTTACACAGAAACAGAGACAATCCCCACCGAAGACTTGGGAGGCCTGATCTCCATCTCTGGGGCCCTCACGCCAGCTGCCCTCCATCACTAGGGGTCTGTATGTGGGTCCACAGCCAAACTGCCATGATCTGGGGCTACACAAAGCTTGTCCAGATTGACTTTTTCTTACTCATGTGCAGTATTTGAGCGACTTACACCTCAAGAGAGGTGCACAGAACTGGCCGTAACAAGCTTGCAAAAAACCAAGTACGCCTCCGGAGGCAAATGGACCCTTCCTTCTTTTCAGAGTTTCACAGATTTTGAAAACCAAAACCCAATTCACGTTGGACTGGTAATATATGAAAAAAATGGTCACATCATCCTTCAGCACGAACCACGAGAAGGAAACGGGGCCGAGGCTGTGTGCGAGGCAGGCGTTCCACTCTCCTGTCTACGCCAACTGGACTGGCGGGGACTGGCCGCCAGACCTGACACTCAGCTGCAAGTAGAGCTGCTGCTTTCCCTCATCTCCAAAACCCGCCAACAGGCACTTTCACCACTTTGACAAGGTTCAACTTTAACTGTTATCTGTGCCTGCGCCATCTGCTACTTCAAGCAACATGATGGGGTCGAGGGCGTGATAAGACTCTGGGGCACAGAGCCTGCGGCACCTGCTGACCCCGGCGGGTTTAGCGGCCGTTACCTTTGTGCTCGTCTTGCTGACGCCTCCAGGTGCACGGCAACACCCCGACCTTCGTTGACAGAAATCAAAGTGGAAACCCTTCTTATCGATCTTCCAGGTTTACTTCTTTAACTTTCAGAAGGTAAGACTATGACTACGTGCACGGTGAGGTGCAACACGCAAAAAATCAAAAACATTACTTTACAGCTTCAAGTATACCGGAGACTCCTACACCATGTGGGCGGGTTTACAGCTGCATCTTCAGAAAGATCCCTTGGGACTCCATGCCACCTAAAGGAATCTGCCGCGGGACCGTCTGCAAACAGTACCACAGGAGATGCAGAGCCCCAGAGGCCACATGAAGGCCAAAGGGCAGGTGAGGTGAGCAGGACCAACCCTGCTAGAAACTTCTACCCCAAACTCCCGCTAAAGCACAAGAACTAAGGGGGGCAGCCAGGATACAGCTGAGGGTCTCTGTCAGAAAAAGTACATGTACATGCAAAACCTTCCCTGCACTAATTTTCTGAACAGTTGGCTATTAAAAAAAAAAAAACCTGTAAAAAGTAAAACACTTAAAAATACGAGAGAATGCCAAGGACCAAGAAAATTCCAGGTATTTGGATAACATTAAAAACAGCTGTCAAGGTAAATCCTTATCAGGACAAGTTTTGGTTCTCTCTCCAAATGGGGGGAGGAAATTGGTGAGATGTACAAGGCTGCTTTGTCCCCACCCACATTTTTTTGCCACTGCAGATCTGGAAGAGACAGAGAAAAACAGCTCGTGTAGCTGATAAAACATGCCTCTCCCACCGTTCCATTCCTACCAAACACCCCTTGGTCCAGGCAGCGCCCCCCATCTATGTCACCATGGGGACCTGTCTTCTCTTACTACCTGTGAAGCGTGCTCCCGGAACTCACACCACCGATCCCTGTGAAACCCGCGCCCCCAGATCCACTTCGCCACAGCACAGGAACCGGACATGTGGCACACGGAGACCATGGGGCAACGCTTACGTCAGGGTAGGATGCTAACACATCACTGGACCTGGGTGCACAGGTTCTGCCAGGGGTCCCCATTTCAATTCTCAAACCTACATGGAACTGCAGAAATCTGATTTTCTAGTCAAAATTTATTCAGGTCCCCAGAGTTTCAAGTCATCTCGGAGCCATTGAGGGAGCCCCAAACATGGGAACATGTACCTATGCCTAACACAATTCCACTTCCAAACCCTAAGCAACCAGGGCCACTTTAGAAGAACATCTTCAGCCCTCTTCGTGCCTGTGCCTGGACAGTAACGAGAGGCGATGAAGAGGAAATCAAGAGAAACCATGAGGAGGACTACGAGACACAGGGAATTTCCTGGGGGGAAATACAATGGCAACTGTTTCCCTAAGTTACACTGTTTTTGTTTTCAGAAACTCTGAAAAACAATTTAAAAAACTCATCAGAGAACAAGTGGGTGTTAATCCCATCACTGTGAGGACCTTAAGATCTACTGACTGCCCCACGAGAGAAGCAGGTCAGAGCCTCTGTGTAGCAAGGTCTTGCCCACGATGCTCATGCAAGGCTGCCCTGAACCCACAACCCAAGGCCAGTGCCAATGGCCTGGGAGAAGTGGGGTGGGGGCAGAGCACCTCCAGGGGCCGCACACTGGCTGCCTAAGGATCCACCCAAGACCTGACCCGAGTCCAGGGCAACATGGGAAACGCCCCCTCCGAAGAGCGGTCCCGGCATCACCTGCACCCAGAAACATATCATGCTCTGCAGCCAGGGAGGCGGGTGGGGGCGTGGTGGGGATGCAGGGCTCTGCTGAGTGTGTGCGGGGGGCCCCCTCCCATTGTGCCTGTGTGTGGGGACCCGCGGAAGGTCCACAGCCACTGCCACTGTCAAGTAATGGTTTGGGGAAGAGGCAGAGGCACAGCTGCTGCTCACCGAGGCTCCAGTCGGGTGTTTACCTTCGACCTTTTACACTCCTCCCAATCCTCTTTTGGGAAGATGACATTTCTGGGATAACAGAAAATGATCAGAAGCAACTAGCTCAACAGCATGTCCCTTATGCAGGCTACAAGCTGTGGCCATCCGTCCACGTACTTCTGAGACGTAAATGTGCTACAGTAATCGAGACAGTGTGGTACTGGCACAAAAACAGAAAGATAGATCAATGGAACAGGATAGAAAGCCCAGAGATAAACCCACGCACATATGGTCACCTTATCTTTGATAAAGGAGGCAGGAATGTACAGTGGAGAAAGGACAGCCTCTTCAGTAAGTGGTGCTGGGAAAACTGGACAGGTCCATGTAAAAGTATGAGATTAGATCACTCCCTAACACCATACACAAAAATAAGCTCAAAATGGCCTAAAGACAGAAATGTAAGGCCAGAAACTATCAAACTCTTAGAGGAAAACATAGGCAGAACACTCTATGACATAAATCACAGCAAGATCCTTTTGGACCCACCTCCTACAGAAATGGAAATAAAAACAAAAATAACACATGGGACCTAATGAAACTTCAAAGCTTTTGCACAGCAAAGGAAACCATAAACAAGACCAAAACACAACCCTCAGAATGGGAGAAAATATTTGCAAATGAAGCAACTGACAAAGGATTCATCTCCAAAATTTATAAGCAGCTTATGCAGCTCAATAGCAAAAAAAAAAAACCAAACAACCCAATCCAAAAATGGGCAGAAGACCTAAATAGACATTTCTCCAAAGAAGATATACAGACTGCCAACAAACACATGAAAGAATGCTCAACATCATTAATCCTTAGAGACATGCACATCAAAACTACAATGAGATATCATCTCACACCAGTCAGAATGGCCATCATCCAAAAACCTAGAAACAATACATGCTGGAGAGGGTGTGGAGAAAAGGGAACACTCTTGCACTGCTGGTGGGAATGTGAATTGATAGAGCCACTGTGGAGAACAGTATGGAGGTTCCTTAAAAAACTACAAATAGAACTACCAGATGACCCAGCAATCCCACTACTGGGCATATACCCTGAGAAAACCATAATTCAAAAGGAGTCACGGGCCTCCCTGGTGGCGCAGTGGTTGAGAGTCCGCCTGCCGATGCAGGGGATGCGGGTTCGTGCCCCGATCTGGGAGGATCCCATGTGCCGCGGAGCGGCTGGGCCCGTGAGCCATGGCCGCTGGGCCTGCGCGTCCGGAGCCTGTGCTCCGCAACGGGAGAGGCCACGACAGTGAGAGGCCCGCATACCGCAAAAAAAGAAAAAAAAAAAAAAAAAAGGAGTCACGTACCAAAATGTTCATTGCAGCTCTATTTACAATAGCCCGGAGATGGAAACAACCTAAGTGTCCATCATCCAATGAATGGATAAAGAAGATGCGGCACATATATACCATGGAATACTACTCGGCCATAAAAAGAAACGAAATTGAGCTATTTGTCATGAGGTGGATGGACCTAGAGTCTGTCATACAGAGTGACGTAAGTCAGAAAGAGAAAGACAAATACCGTATGCTAACACATAGATATGGAATTTAAGAAAAGAGAACGTCATGAAGAACCTAGGGGTAAAACAGGAATAAAGACACAGACCTACTTGAGAATGGACTTGAGGATATGAGGAGGGGGAAGGGTAAGCTGTGACAAGGCGAGAGAGAGGCATGGACACATATACACTACCGAACGTAAGGTAGATAGCTACTGGGAAGCAGCCACATAGCAAAGGGAGATCAGCTCGGTGCTCTGTGACCACCTAGAGGGGAGGGATAGGGAGGGTGGGAGGGAGGGAGACGCAAGAGGGAAGGGATATGGGAACAGACGTACATGTATAACTGATTCGCTTTGTTATAAAGCAGAAACTAATTTAAAAAATGCGCTGGGAAGGTCGTCAGTGAGGAGGTGATGTGCAGAGGAGGGGGGTGGGACAGAGGGAAGAGAAACCCGGCCTGTGAGCAGAGCCACCACCTCCTTGAGGCCGGGCTCCCCGCCCCTCCACCCCAATCTTCCCTCAAAAACCGGGAAGTCAGAACTGGGGATAAGTAAGCACCCACCCCTTCCCCAAACCCCGCCAGCTTTCCTTTCTCACTGTGCGCCCTACATCTGACTCTACACTCCGAGCCTGGGGGCAGTCTCCCGATTCTGGTCGACAGAGATGGAAATCAACTAAATTGAGATCAATCACCCAGGGTTTTGTGGCTACACCTCGGTTTCCCTTTCATTCTGTCACGTGCCTATAACCAACTGAGAACATTCAGCCCAGGATTCCAACATGACGGCTCCCCACCCATTCACAGCTGGGCGATGCTTATATTTAGGTCCACTCGTAACCCCTGTAGAGGCGCTACGGTGTAGAGGTGCTATAACTTGATGGATGTTTGCGACACGTTGTTAGCATAAAGTTCTTGGTTCAAACAACCTGAGGTGTACTGAGACTCTTTAATACAGCAACTGGTTAATTCTATATTTAACCACTCACTCCAAAAATCCAAAAATAAATACACAAATAAATATGTATATAGACATATACACACACAGTATTGCTTGGCAGTTTACTTGCAACTCCATTTCTTAGGTCTTGGGTCATTTACATTCTCAAAATGCAGCTAGTTATGCAGTCTTCTAACCACACTACATCCACGAGGCCTTCCCTCAGGCCGCTGGCCTAAACAGCCGGCTGAGAGGAGGAAGCAGCACGTGGCTATAATCCTGGAATTTAGGGCCATTTAACCTCTTGTGCTTTTAAAACAAGTTGCAAGAGTATAAAAGATAGCATAAATAAAAACACAAAATGACCTTAATCATAGAAAAATAAGAATAAGATGCGCCCCAGAGCAATTTACATTTCTAAAATTTAATTTTGGAGAATGAGCTGAGAAAAAGAAGAAAGAGAAAAGATTCAAGCTGCATGATCTCATCTGGGATTGCAAAGGTCTGTCTGAACTTGAAGCCTGGGTGGCATGACCCAGCAGTGCACGCCAAGACTCCTGGTCTGGGTGCTGCTCAGAGTGGAGAGACATTGTGCTCACTTACTTTCAAGCACGGGAAGCAGGGTAAACAGCCTTCAAGACTGGCATGTGTGTTTATGTTCTGTGTAGTATGTGAATTGGACATAAAAAAAATTCCGGTTCGGTCAAGAATAATATAACTCCTGCAAATCATGCTTCAGTTGAAAATCAGCTGCAACACTACTGTGCTAATAGTAATAGGCTCCCACAATATACAAAGAAGTGAGGGTCACGTGTGCTGGGAGCAGACTGTGTGGAAAGGCCCCCGCGTGGAGAGCCCACAGCAGTGACGGCGCAGTGGTGAACACCTGGATGACGGCGGACCCTGAGTGCCGGGCAGCGCGCCCCCTTGTCAGATTCTGCTGAAGATACTACACATACTTACCAGAGCCTGGTAATAAAGAAAAGCGATTAAAGACATCAGTCGTCGGAGGTGAGACATTCAGCAACGGGGCTGGTACAGCTTTTTGGAAACACGGACAGGAAGTCCCGACAGACTAAGGATGGGCACGCGGGGCTCAGGAGGCCTCCTGGACTTGGGCAAGGGCTTTGATCTCCGCAGGTGCAGCAGAAAACACGGCTAGAACTCCTAGCTCTGGACAGGCCCGAGTGCACGGCCGTCCAGAAAGACCGGGAAGGGTCCAGAGCTCCCCCCCGGGTGATACATACATTTATACAACAGTGGCGGCCAGGGGGCGGCAGTCTTTTCTGGCTTTACTGCATTGTAATTGTGGTCGCTGGCCCACGACGGCGTGCTGCTCTCACAGGGCGGCTCCTTAGCGAGGACCTCACTCCTTGGAGGCACCACCACCACCTTCCTCGCTGTGTTCTCCTTCTTGTCTGGAGCCGGTCTCTTGTGCACAGAAGAGATTTTAATGCCTGCCTGGATAATCAGTAAAGCCCCAATCATGAACGAGGTCAGAAATTAACCTTTGCGCATTTCACTCTGCAGTGAGGGTCACGACTCAATCAGCTCCTGGACCATCCTAAGCCCAATGCACTGCATCTGCTCAGCAGAGGGCTTGGCTACTCCCCCACATCCAGCAGGCCCGCATCAACATCCGAACGATGAGAAGGTCCCTGACACAACAACCCGTCAACCTAGCATCCTGATGAGGCGCTAGGCCGCCACGATAACCGAGGGGCCGTGGAGTGAGGCAGTGAAGCAAGGCGGAGAGCACGGCAGACCGGGGCCCCGTGTGAGAACGCACCCAAGCAGCACTGACAGGCAGGAGCTGCAGACACAACAGCACGTGGAGAAAGGACAGGCGTACAAACGACATCTCTGTACCCCACCAGGCACACAGTGCGGCGCCCCCAGAACCCACTGGCCACCCCGCAGCTGGCACGTCAATTCCCTGCACAGACTCCAGCAGGGACCACTCTCCTCCCAGCAGGGCTGGCGTGTGGGTGGAGAGCTATTCCACGCAGCAGCCGGTTCCCACGTTTCTATCAGTTAATCCCTCGGCAGGAGGCGGAGAAGGAAAATACGAGAACACGTGCCTATTTGTCATTTCGACAAGAACACTGGTGGGCAAGGCGGAGGGCAGTGTGAAGGTGCCTGCATCCCGTCCGGGCCTGTGTGCCCTACACTCTCCAAATCAACCCACCGAGCCTGTAACCTCCAGACGCTCATGGTTTGAACTACACAAATGGTTGGTTTCAGTCAACTTACCTGAACGCTCCATTTCTGAAGAATGATTTTTTCCGGCTTTGTCTTGGGTTTCTCTTTAGGTTTTGGTTTCTCCTCTTTCCCTGCGCTCAGGAAGCGCATGGTGGCCGCGGCGTGTTTCCGGATACACTCGCTGCTGCAGTAGACAGAGTCGGGCTGCGCCACGCTCGAGCACCCGGGGCCAATGCATCTGGCGGCACCAGGCGCCTCTAGGACCTGCAGGATCAGACGTGGCTTCAGTGTACTCACCCACTAGGTGGGTATGGCACTTTGTAACATAACTATTTATGGTACCGGGATGACTGCTTTTAATCATGTATGAAAAAACTATGAATAAACATGTACCTTTGTTTATTCAAAACACACAAATCTACCTCCCCTGAGGAAGGCCCTCGGGTTCTTACCTGCCCTTCAGCCACGCAAGAAGGGCGGAACCCTAAGCGGACCCGGCGCTCACGCTGCGCACTTCTCAACACAATGGGGTTTCACACCACAAGTAGGTTCCCTTATCGGGCAAATGGGCAGGGATTTTACCAACGAATTAAGATCCCAAGTGAGAGGATTCCGAGTTAGTCCAAAGGGTCCAACTTCGTCAACTGAAAACCCTTCAAAGAGGAACTGAGCCTCCAGAAGAGAGAGGATTCCACTGCTGGCTCTGCTGAGAGGGCGCCCATGCCTAGGCTCGGCGGGCAAGGCTGGGAGACGACACCCAGGACACCCAGTTAACCGTGGCTCTCAGAAACAACAGATCACTTTTTGCTATCATCAGGCCACAAAAATCGCCCGGGATATAGGTTTCATGCTAAACCAAGTCAGAGCTTTTGGAAGTGGATCTTTCCCCAGCCGAGCCTCTGATACCTCAGGCCCCACAGACACCTGGAGGGCAGTCTTGTAAGACCCAGAGCAGAGGGGGCCCAGCTAAGCCAGGCCTGGATTTCGGAGCTAATAAATGTGTGTTGTTTAAGCTGCTGAACAAGTCTGTGGCTGCCTGCCGTGCAGTAGGAGCCTGGTTCACTACAAGGGCTGAACACAGCTGTCCATGATCACTAGAGCATGTTCTGATGGTCGAGACTAATAACATACATGAACATACCCCTCCAATGTACTGGAGCAAAATCTTAAATCTCAAATTATGCACTGAATTGTTTTTCCTCCACAGAATCCAAGTTTTACTCAGAGAAATACTTAAGTTTCTGGGTAGTCTCAAACACATCAGCAATCACAGGACGTTTCCTACTGACTTCCATTCCCATTCATTCTCTTCCTTACCAGTTCTCATCATACTTCCACTCGATGCCTCCTCGTACGCCCATGACAGGTAAAATTTAAACGGTCCAGCCCTCGAGGCTACCTCAGTGCAAGGGGGAGACGGCGGGAAGCTAGGACACGGCCACCGCAAGGTCGTCTGCATGCCCAACACTGGCTAGAGCACGGGCTGTGGGGGCGGCATGGGCCCCCAATTCAAGGAAGGCCTGGGGTGAAAACATGCTCTGAGTAGGACGATCGTGAGAGCCTCAGACAGCTCTCAAGATGCACGGAATCCATGACAAAGAATCACGGCCCTTGGGCAGGAGACACGAGTGAACAGAGTTGAGAAAGGAGAAAACACAGCTGCACAAGCACTGGTGAGTGGGAGAACACCATAACAGAGCGCGTGCCAGCCGCAGCTGTCTTGTCAGCCTGGGGACCCGTGCGGGCACCACCGCTGGCCTTGGCATCTTGCTGCGAGGCAGGGACTAAGACCACTGGTTCTCTCAAGGCGTTGACGGGTACTATAGGTGCACACGTGCCCCTGTGACTCAAAAATAATTTTGTTTGTTCACATATGTACTTCAAACTCCGGATCCATTCATGAGAAAACTTAAGGGAAGACTTACAAAAGTGAGTCTACTTATGGAAAATGTTAAGTCAGTAATAACAGCATAGGAGATAGATATGATTAACAAACATAGAGAAAGAATAGACAGGCGTGCCAGCCTTAAGCAGGTGCATGGACCTGGGAGCTCGCAGAGCCCAGCCCCGCGCCCAATGCCACTCCTGGGAAAAGCTAACTTATCTCAGGAGACAAAACCTTCTGTCTTGATGTTTCTGCCAACGGCAGCTGAGGGCTCCACAGTCACCTCTACTGCTGACCTTGGGAGACAGGTACTTACGGGCTGGAATATCTTGAGTTTTTTCTTGCAACTTGCGTTTGCAGCTTTCTCAATTCTAACCTTAATTCCTTGGTCTTCATTCGATTTCTGCTCCACGATTCCTAGACTTGTACAGTCCATGCCGTCGGCATCTGCAGCTCTCGACCTCGAGTCCTGCGTGCCTGTGGTCTCGGAGCTGGGCTCGTCCTGCACTTGCAGGATGGTGCAGTTTGGGCAGATGTAATCCTGCCCGTTCCTTTCCAAGAGCCTCCCTCGAGCCTCAGAAATGCCCACACAGTCGCCATGAAACCATTCTTCACATCGGTCATAGCAAATCATAAACCTGGAATGATAAAATAAGGAATGGAGATTATTATTAGTATTACGAATGGAAAGTGAGAGACCAACTCAATTTTAAACACAAGTCAAATTTCAACATTCTATTATGAAAAAAACAAAAATATTACAGACACGTGGACAGAACAGAATAAAGAGCATCCACGTGCCCCTCTCAATTTTACTAACATTCAATCAAATTTGCTTCACCTTTTCTTTCAGGGGAGCACTCTGCCCTGGACACCACAGTTCTTGTCCACAGGAGGGCAGCCATGCCTTTACCCGCCCCCTCCCTGAGCTGCCCCAACGTCCACACCACAGCCCAGTCGCAGCCGGTCTGGAGCAGCGTCACCCAGCGAGCTCTCTGGGACAGCAGATCCTCTCTGCTCCAGGCCGCCCTGTCCGTGGCTGCTGGGACCGAGGCAGCCAATGTCCCACGCCAGCCCCCACCTCGGTGGAGGGTGTGGCTCTTGGCAGTGCCCACCCATGCCGTATTTGTTGTTGTTTTTTGACAACGACTTGCTCGTCTTTCCCAAGAGAACAAGTCCCTCATTCAGGCCACCCTGGGACTCTCTCAACTAAGACGAATGGAAAACCCTCTCTGGCACTTTCCACACCTCGGACTTCCCCCCGGAAGCCTGGGCAGCCACTTCATCCCCCCACGACCCACCTGCTGTTGTGAGGCTGGCGGCACAGGCAGTACAGGGCATTGGGGTCGTACACCTCACATGCGGGCTTGTGTCGGACTGCGTCTCCGGGTTCCTCTGCATGCCCCCCTGGGGCCGCCCTCCCTTCCAGCTGGCTCTCTCTGTCCATTTTCGCCACCTGGGACGCAGCCCCCAGGTCGGCCTCCGGCTCCCGCGGGATGGGCCGCGAACCCTCCATCGCATCGCCTGCCTCAGCATCCACGGTCTCCACCGGGTCCTCCTCCCGATGCTTCTTCCTCAGACGGTTCTGGATGCCCTTTGGGGGCCTGTCGGTGGGCTCCTGCTCGCGCTTTCTCCGCAGGCCATTCTGGAGTTCTTTCAAAGTCAAACCGTCACTGTGGCTATTGGAGGTGTCAATCTCGTCGCCACGCCCTCTGGCCTTTGCCGAGGAGGCCGTTCGTTCCTTAGCACCCGTGCAGCCAGGCCTGGGACCGCTATTCCCGTCCGAGGTGCTCTCCATGCTCCCCTCGGAGGCGCTCTCCGCTTCTGTCACTGGACAGGACGCCGGCTCCGCTGAGGCCTCTAGGGACATGGAGGTGCCCCTCCGGCCCCGGCGCCGGACCGTGGTCAGGAACTCCTCCACCCGCTCCGTACGCTTCGGCTGCCTTCCGCTGCGACGCAGCGACGGGCTCTGCTGCTGCCCGGGCAGCAGCTCCAGGGCATCCACCTCCGCATCCCCGGCGCCCTCGCGCTTGCCGATGGTGCTCCTCCGGAACCTCCACGTCTTCCTGAACACTTTGCGGGTGGGCTTGATGGCCTTGGGCGCGTCCTCACCACTCGGGTCATCCTCCTCGTCCATACCTAACAGGGAAATGCAACCAAACCACGCCAGGCGTCAGCCAGGGCCGCGGTCCAGGCCCAGGACCGGCACCCACCAGCCACGAGAGTGCACCAGAAGGGGCACCACCCGCACGGAGGAAACCCAGACACAGTGAATCGCAACAATTCTCCACCTACAAAAACCGAAGGCTCTTCCTAAAGTGCACTGAGAGGATTCAAGGTGATCTCTGAAGAAAAGTGTAACAGTTACGGAGCTAATGTTCAGTAGAAAAACACAGCTAGCAAACCAAATCTGTGCATCTGTCAACTGCTGAGGACGAGGATTTGTACAAGAGGTAGCGGGGAAAGAGGAAGCGAGCAGCAGTGCTGCCAGGACAGGACAGGGTGGCGGGTGCCTCGGGCTCTCCCGCACAGAGACGCGGGGCCCACCTGGCTCTGCCCGCAGAGCTCGGTGGACAGAACGCCGTGCTGGCCCTGGGCCTAGTGCTTGGAAGCCCCAAGCTGCGTGTGAGACGTCTGACCACGTTGCTGGAGGGATCATGTGGAGATGGGGGATTCGGACCCTGAACACCCACACCCAGCCCCCGCTGAGCCCTGCCCAGATTCCCGAGCCACGACTGTGTTGACACAAGATGGGCCCATCCAGCTCTGCACGCAGGGTCTGCAGCAGCAGACGATGAGGACACTGAGAAAATTCTGACCCACGCAGCACCTGTGGTATTTATTTCTTCTCTCCTCTTTCTAACAGACTGTTTAAATGGTCGTGTTTGTGAAAACTTCACTCCTGTTTAAAATGAAAAAGCCTGAAAAAGATAATATATACCTTGAGAATTTTTTTCCCAAGCTGCGCGGGCTTCAATTACATTTAAATGCTAACAATGACTCAGGTTTTATGCCATGATCCATTCCAGGGGAAGGACTAGTACAGAATGGAAACCTTCAAACAGAAAACACACAAAATTAAAAATCACAAGTAACTGAACTCTCTTTTTCGTTCCCACTAAGTATGGTCACCTCCCATTTCCATGTCCAGGTCTGCAACTCCCCCACCCTGGGCCTGGGCCCACACTCTCCCAGGCCACTTGGAAGCTTGCAGGAGTAGCTGTGACATCAGCACCTGTGCCACCAAGGACCACGCCACTGTCCTGGTCACCCAAGTCTTTCTGCAGGAAGGACTCTCCTCTACAAAACACAGTTCTCACCAGAGCCAACAAACAACATCATCGTAAATGCACTAAAGAAACCACCCATGGGGCCTCCCTGGTGGCGCAGTGGTTGAGAGTCCGCCTGCCGATGCAGGGGATACGGGTTCGTGCCCCGATCTGGGAGGATCCCATGTGCCGCGGAGCGGCTGGGCCCGTGAGCCATGGCCGCTGGGCCTGCGCATCCGGAGCCTGTGCTCCGCAATGGGAGAGGCCACGACAGTGAGAGGCCCGCATACCGCAAAAAGAAAAAAAAAAAAGAAAAAGAAACCACCCATGTAAAAATAAAGTAGTGCTCTGAATCAGATTCTTAACACACAATTAGACACTCTTCAAGAAATCTTGGGCTAAAGCTTAACCCACTGCAAACAAATACTAATGTCACATCAGTTTCTTTACATATAATGCCGCTTTTGAAATAGAAAACATGACATCAAAACTTAAAATTGTGTTGCTGGCGTTTAACACTATTGCCACGTTACCTGCCCCACACGGAAGCTTGGGCGCTTCTTCCGACTTCCCAGAAACAATGAAAACCTGGCCGATGCAACTGCGGGGTCCAAGGGAAGCGCCAAGCCCCGAAACCCTGCTGCTGCCGGTCACTATTCACAGATTACAATGCAGATTATCTCGAGACAGTCACCACGGAGTAAGCTCCTAAAAGAAGACAACAAAACCGTTTAAAGATTTAAAGCAACTATAACTAAAATCATGTTTAAGAAAAAAAAGGCATGAAGCTTTCCAAACAATCTCTTATTTGAATGTACATTACATGACCCACAAAGACACTGGGCGAGTCGACAAACAATAGCCACAAAACAAAGTCCCCTGCTTCCTTAAGGACTTTTAAAGAAGGGAAGATACTTTGACTACACTCTGAAAGCAGGGGGCTGGAAAGGCCTCCGCTTGCGCACTGGTGGGGAGGAAGCTGGTGGGCAGAGGGCAGAGGCCTCAGTGGGAAGGAGGGTTTCAAAACTGATCATTGGTACCAGCTGCTTTCCAATTACAATCGTACTTTTAAGATGGACCCAGGTCAGTAAAAACCCAGAGACAGAGAGAAAGGAACAAAACATGAAAAGATGAACAAAAAAATTACACATGAAAGTCATTATTTAGAAATTCTTTTCTGTTTTAAATCTATTTATTTAAGTTTTGGCTGTGTTGGTCTCTGTTGCTGTGCGTGGGTTTTCTCTAGTTGCAGTGAGCGGGGGCTACTCTTCGTTGTGGTGCGTGGGCTTCTCATTGCGGTGGCTGCTCTTGTTGTGGAGCACGGGCTCTAGGCGCATGGCTTCAGTAGTTGTGGTACGCGGGCTCACTGGTTGTGGCTCGTGGGCTCTAGAGCACAGGCTCAGTAGTTGTCGCACACGGGCTTAGTTGCTCTGCCGCATGTGGGATCTTAAGGTCCCTGACCAGGGATCAAACTCGTGTCCCCTGCCTCGGCAGGCGGATTCTTAACCACTGTGCCACCAGGGAAGCCCTAGAACACTATACCTATGTCATCCTTTTAGTTAAAAATCTAAGGAAGATTTCAGAGGACTAATGGGATGATGATTGAACATCACCAAGGTACAGCTCATCTATGTGTATTTACATATTTAAAGAACGTTTCTCCTCCTGTGCCCTCATTCAATCACGATACCTAGTTTGCTCCACAAACGTGTCTCTGTTTCTAGGTAAGTCCTCAGTGTTAACATTTTAACACATTTTGCTTTCTAGACCCAGGACTCCCTGCCCGCAACTCACCTCTTCCTCACCTCACACCAACTGCCTCCCCTGTAACTGTGGTCTCCTTGGGTGACCTCAGAGCCAACATTCCGTCCCACCTCCTTTTAAAGAGATAGCGACCATCTCACTCTGGTCACCCCCGGCCCCCCATGGCCACCACCTCTCTCACATACGGCCAACCCATCTCAAAATGAGAAACTTCTCAGGAGAAACTGTTCAAAACAGTGAACATTTATAAAAGCAAAGAAATTACGATGGTCTCAGGAATTAAAAAGGTTTTAAGGTTTGTGTTAATCTGAACCACCCACCCAAGAAAAAACCCATGCCTCTGGATTTGACTTCTGAATCATCAGAAAAGGAAAATCCAGCTATTTCTGTTAAGTGGAATGAAGTACTTTATTCAGAAGAGATCATATCATTTTAGATCATCTGGTTCATTTTGGTTCTTTTTTCTGATTTTACATTTGCAAGATCGCTTTCATAATTTCTTCCCAGAAATTCTAAGGGAAAATTTCAGGTCACGAAACAAAAACACACCCCTATGATCAAGGCAAAAGTTAAAAGAGAAGAATTGTGTTCTGTTCCTAACACAACTTAAAATGTGGGTCCACACACAACAGCAGGTCACCAAACGGTGGTCACACCGTACTACTAACAACTTTTCCCCAGAGGAAAAGAACGGTGGGCGGTCATCCCTGAAACTGGGAAAAAGAAAACCTGGAGGCGAACATGATGCACTGAGATAGTTTTGTATCGTTACATTTCTAAGTGCAAATGTCCTCTCAGCTGAAAACGGCTCCACTTCCTAAGCAGACCTAGGAATACCAACACGAAACCTTAGGTTCCCCCAGGCCACCCAAGGGCAGGAAGCAGCCCACCACCTCCCAGGCAGCTCTCCAACGTTTTGCTGTCAAGGTCCCTTTATACCCTTAAAACCTGAGGACCCCAAAGAGCGGTTGCTCATGTGGGATATGTATTTCCAAAATTAAACCTGAGAAAGGCTTTCAGAATTGTGGATGCTCCCTGATACCACATCAAACCTCGACAGGCCGCAGTTCCATGAAAAGCACTTGTGACACGAATCTGCAACCACAGCCATGAATGCTCCGCACCTTCCTGCGTCGTAACGCACTCTGAAAACATCTTTTGCCTATGTGCACGGTGGCCAGTTGGACACATGCAGAGTCCACACGCTGGCACATTTCATTAGACGACATGAGACGTATCTCTTAATGTGAGCGCCCATCTCCTGAAATGTCTTTCATTACTGGGAAGCCATCAAGCTCAGGGTGGCAGATAAAAGCTTTTCCAAATGCTAATTTTCCTTTAACACCGGAATTTTGTCATCAGTAACAAATATAGTCAGTTGATTTCCTCGAGTCTCACACTGTGCATCTTCGAGAGAACGCCTGACACACACCACCTGAAAAATGCAGTCCATCGGCACTGCTCTGCGGCCCCTGGCTGCGGGCGCCTCTGGCCCCTCAGGGGCACTACCAGGAACCTCTGTGCCAGCAGTGCGAACGCCGACCCGGCAGGGCTGGCTCACGAGGCCGACTGTGACCCTGGACAGGGCTTCTGAGCTCTTAGCCTCCAAAGGGTTTCAAAAGACACCATTTCCGGTAGCTCAAGAACATTCTGGATACACGCCAAGCACTCACACGAATCCACACTCCAGTGTCAGAGGAGAGGAAACATTTGCTTCCACAAAACTGTTCTAAAGCCCCACTTTGTTTTCCCTTCAGACTATACAACCCTTGGAAAACGTTAAGCTGCCAGAAGTGATTTTCTTTCGAGCAAAACCCAAAATACGCTCCCCAAACAAACAACGTGGGTGCTGCCCGACTCCACAAGCACGTAAATCTGAAGGCTCCACTACTACAAAGCTCGCCACAGGTAAGTAACCGCATCTTACCCATCTGAAGATGCTTAGTTCTATGGACTGGAGACTCATTTCTCTGAGATACTTTAAAATGTAATATAGAACCACAATGAAGCTCCTATTTTCACAGCACAACAAACACGAGAAAACAGTTGCGGCTTCTCAAAAACATAACACACAAGCGTGCACCTGCCCTGCCCACCTAGCGGCAAAACAAGGTGGTCCTCCGAATCTCACACCCCGAAACAACATTCAAAGCTAACAATTTTAATTTTGAAACAATTCTAACCTGCGGGTCGCAAATTATATCCAGTGCTACAACAGAACCTCATTATTTCGGTCACAAATTATATCCAATGCTACAACGTAACCTCATGATTTCGGACTCTGCTAACTCAACTTATGGTTCTAACAGGCTGGGCCAAAGTTCACAGTTACTGATATTTCACGTTAAGAGTCTTCTGTCTCATGACGAATCCTTTGCTGGGGATGAGGAGGGATTGAGAAGGTGCTGAAAGTTCTATGAAGTACTGAAAACAGCAAGCTTTCACAATTCCACAAGCCTCTTGCACAATTCCGTTTTTATTAATGGGACAGTCACTAACGAGGCCACGACGCCCAGGAATTTGAGAGGACATGCGACATCCTGCCGCCCTGGCAGCGGTCCCTCTCAGCGACCCCACGCTCATCCTGACTCGACTGCCCTAGTGGCACTGCAGTCCTTTACGTGGCCAATCCAAAGTCTGCTGCTTGCCAAATAACACTGTCATTCAAATTCCACTGAAGCAAAAGGACCCACAGCACGATAAGCTTCTCAAGCGGTAACTACAGAGAGAAATCTAGGAACCACCTGCTGTTCAAAATTTCTTAGGTGTTTTTGCTTCACAGGTCTGTGCAGACAAAAAGTCAAACTTGTTGCTGAAAAGCTCGCCACGACTGGTGCCTCGGCAAAGCTCTGGTGAGGCCGGGACCCCAGCTCCCCCTTGGCGGGCGGGCAGCGGGCACTCTGGTTTCTCTCTATCCACTTCCTAGTGAAAACACAGGCTTGTGACCCCGGTGGGCAGCTCTCCAAAAGCGCTTCAGGAACAACCAGCAGAGCCACCTGAATGTGTCCAGGGTTAAGTTGGAGGCAACGAGGCTTTCCCTGTCCTCTACGGAACCACTTGCTACCTTGGATGGACTCCTGCTGGGGTCTGCACGTTTGTGTCCCCGGAGCCCTCCTGAATGGGATATCTGCCCTGGAAAAGAGGCCCCAGAGCCCACCTGGCCCTGCCACCGGGACCCAACTGCCCCGGCATCTTGACCTCGGGCCTCCCGCCTTCAGAGCTGCAAGAAATCAAGTCCACTGTGTCAAAGCTCCTAGCCTGTGGTCCTTGCCACGGCAGCCCGAGTGCACTGAGGCAGCTCCCTCTTGTCTCTCAAGGAGCAAGAAGACATGGCTTCAAACACTGGCAAGGGACTCTCTGAATCCTACACCCTGGGGGTTGGTGCTTGTAAGACAAGGCCCCCGCCAGGGTCTTAGGGACCCTCTGAACTGCACAGGCTCCTGTCCTCACCGAGTCTGCAAGATGGGGCAGGTCTGGCTAAATGCCCAGGACAACACTGGGATGGGCCCCCAAACGGGAGCCTCCCCCATCCTTCCCCAACCAAGACAGAGGGTGTGACTGTGAGGTGGGGGGGGAGGGTCACAGACGGGACCTGGGCACAGTAAGTCGCTCGCTCCCCAGGACAGTCAGCCCTGCTGGGCACCTCAGGGGTTGCTTCCTAGGGACCCTGATCCTCCAGCTCCGCCCCCCTAACCACCCACCCTATCGCTTTCATATCCGCAGTGGTCTGTCTGGGCCCCGAGTGCACCCGGGCTGGCTACTCCCTTCCAGCACCCACGGGGACACTGCTCCAGATCCCCGTGTCACCCGTAGCACCCAGTGCAGGCCCGGTGCACCGTGTCTCGCTGCGGCAAGAGCTGTTGGTCAGGATCCGGTGAGGCTGTGGGTGAGGACAGCCTACGATAAAGGCAAAATGCCACCGTTCCCTCAGGCCCCAAGACCCCTGGGGCCTCCTCACCCACAGCGCACACTGGCTGTACTCTGGGGCTCTGGTTCCCGCCGGTCCACTCTGAGGGGGACGTGTGCACTGAACCCTCTTCACTGGGGACCACAAACTAGCCAGATAGTCCACGCTTTTCCCAAAAAGCAAGAACGTGGTGGAGGGCCCCCTGAAAACATTGCCTGTCTTCTTAAAAGTAACCCATTTCCCCAGGTGTTAAAGTTCAGAGTCAACTGCCTTTTCAAATTCCCATTTCTCAACAACAAGAGCATTTCTAACCATGACCTACAGCAGAGGTTCTCAAAGTGTGGCCCCCGGGCCTTTCAGGAGGGCCCCCCCCAAGGTCAAACTATTTGCACAACACTAAGGGCACAGACGTGGTGGTTTCTCAGAAGCCAAATGACAGAGATAGGACGAAGGAGACAAGAGAATCCGGCTACTGTCGCTTAAGCCAGACGTTCAGGAGACCTGCAAAACCCTAGGACAACACTACCTTTCTCATTAAGTTGTTTTTCTTTTGGAACATAGTTGCCATAAAGTGTTATTTACGTTATTCTTTTTAAGTATATTTAAATGTCTCATTTTTAATGCCAAATATGGAAAATATCCATGGACACAACATAAACAAAAGCCCTCTGGGGTCCTTGTTAATTTTAGGTGTAAAGGGGTCAGTCTGAGTATGGCCAACGGCACAGACCTGACACGACTGGCTACTTCAAAGGGCTGCTCTTGATGGGCCAGTGAGCCTGCAGGGCCGGGACAGTGACGCTCCAGGAGGCTGCGCTCCCAGACCCTCCCCACCTCTCCTCGGATGGCTGAGAGGCACCGGTTATGAAACGGCGGCATTCAGAGGGACGGCCACCCGAGTCCAAAGAGAAAATGGCTGGAGGAGAAACCGAAGGCCTGCTGCTTCTCACAAGTACGTGCTTCATGAGTGGAGCTGCACCTCATGCCTCAGGCCAAGGGTCAAAAGGAATGCTTGGAGACCTTGGAAACGCAAACGTCAAGAATTCAACTGTATACTTGAGCTGGAATCTTCCTTTCTTTCTCTGAGATTAGAAGAGGCCAATGTCTACCTTTGGGGGGCAAGTGGGGAAGGTCCAAGCTTAAATAAAGCAGTTATTAAATAAAAACAGGATTTTACAGGTCCACGCAGAGCTCAACTTGAGGCAACTTCTCCGACTCCTGCCACCACTGCCCGGGTCGCCAAAGTGCAGAAGAAAGCCACCTTACTACTAAAAACACAAATACTGTTTAAATTACAATCTAACAAACCTAAAGAGTCAATGGCTAGCCCTGACCTAGCCCTGTCTCCATGGGGCACTGGGGGCATTTCAGGGGGACCACTCCTTGTGCCGGCTCAGCATGCCAAGTCCTGACCAAGGCAGCCCCCAGTGTCCTCCTCCGCTGACCACAGCATGACCACACCCACACACTAACAAGTAGGCTAAGTCCTCTGATAAGCAGAGAGGGGGCTGGGAGGCTCAAGGGGCAGCACCACGGAAGAAGGCAGGCTTCACACCAGGGTGTCCCTGCCTTCAGTCCCAACTACAAACCTATCAAACTCGTGTCCCCTGCCTCGGCAGGCGGATTCTTAACCACTGTGCCACCAGGGAAGCCCTAGAACACTATACCTATGTCATCCTTTTAGTTAAAAATCTAAGGAAGATTTCAGAGGACTAATGGGATGATGATTGAACATCACCGGGGTACAGCTCATCTATGTGTATTTACATATTTAAAGAACGTTTCTCCTCCTGTGCCCTCATTCAATCACGATACCTAGTTTGCTCCACAAACGTGTCTCTGTTTCTAGGTAAGTCCGCAGTGTTAACATTTTAACACATTTTGCTTTCTAGACCCAGGACTCCCTGCCCGCAACTCACCTCTTCCTCACCTCACACCAACTGCCTCCCCTGTAACTGTGGTCTCCTTGGGTGACCTCAGAGCAAACATTCCATCCCACCTCCTTTTAAAGAGATAGCGACCATCTCACTCTGGTCACCCCCGGCCCCCCATGGCCACCACCTCTCTCACATATGGTCAACCCATCTCAAAATGAGAAACTTCTCAGGAGAAACTGTTCAAAACAGTGAATGAACATTTATAAAAGCAAAGAAATTACGATGGTCTCAGGAATTAAAAAGGTTTTAAGGTTTGTGTTAATCTGAACCACCCACCCAAGAAAAAACCCATGCCTCTGGATTTGACTTCTGAATCATCAGAAAAGGAAAATCCAGCTATTTCTGTTAAGTGGAATGAAGACTTTCTTCAGAAGAGATCATATCATTTTACATCATCTGGTTCGTTTTGGTTCTTTTTTCTGATTTTACATTTGCAAGATCGCTTTCATAATTTCTTCCCAGAAATTCTAAGGGAAAATTTCAGGTCACGAAACAAAAACACACCCCTATGATCAAGGCAAAAGTTAAAAGAGAAGAATTGTGTTCTGTTCCTAACACAACTTAAAATGTGGGTCCACACACAACAGCAGGTCACCAAACAGTGGTCACACCGTACTACTAACAACTTTTCCCCAGAGGAAAAGAACGGTGGGCGGTCATCCCTGAAACTGGGAAAAAGAAAACCTGGAGGCGAACATGATGCACTGAGATAGTTTTGTATCGTTACATTTCTAAGTGCAAATGTCCTCTCAGCTGAAAACGGCTCCACTTCCTAAGCAGACCTAGGAATACCAACACGAAACCTTAGGTTCCCCCAGGCCACCCAAGGGCAGGAAGCAGCCCACCACCTCCCAGGCAGCTCTCCAACGTTTTGCTGTCAAGGTCCCTTTATACCCTTAAAACCTGAGGACCCCAAAGAGCGGTTGCTCATGTGGGATATGTATTTCCAAAATTAAACCTGAGAAAGGCTTTCAGAATTGTGGATGCTCCCTGATACCACATCAAACCTCGACAGGCCGCAGTTCCATGAAAACCACTTGTGACACGAATCTGCAACCACAGCCATGAATGCTCCGCACCTTCCTGCGTCGTAACGCACTCTGAAAACATCTTTTGCCTATGTGCACGGTGGCCAGTTGGACACATGCAGAGTCCACACGCTGGCACATTTCATTAGACGACATGAGACGCATCTCTTAATGTGAGCGCCCATCTCCTGAAATGTCTTTCGTTACTGGGAAGCCATCAAGCTCAGGGTGGCAGATAAAAGCTTTTCCAAATGCTAATTTTCCTTTAACACCGGAATTTTGTCATCAGTAACAAATATAGTCAGTTGATTTCCTCGAGTCTCACACTGTGCATCTTCGAGAGAACGCCTGACACACACCACCTGAAAAATGCAGTCCATCGGCACTGCTCTGCGGCCCCTGGCTGCGGGCGCCTCTGGCCCCTCAGGGGCACTACCAGGAACCTCTGCGCCAGCAGTGCGAACGCCGACCCGGCAGGGCTGGCTCACGAGGCCGACTGTGACCCTGGACAGGGCTTCTGAGCTCTTAGCCTCCAAAGGGTTTCAAAACACACCATTTCCGGTAGCTCAAGAACATTCTGGATACACGCCAAGCACTCACACGAATCCGCACTCCAGTGTCAGAGGAGAGGAAACATTTGCTTCCACAAAACTGTTCTAAAGCCCCACTTTGTTTTCCCTTCAGACTATACAACCCTTGGAAAACGTTAAGCTGCCAGAAGTGATTTTCTTTCGAGCAAAACCCAAAATACGCTCCCCAAACAAACAACGTGGGTGCTGCCCGACTCTACAAGCACGTAAATCTGAAGGCTCCACTACTACAAAGCTCGCCACAGGTAAGTAACCGCATCTTACCCATCTGAAGATGCTTAGTTCTATGGACTGGAGACTCAATTCTCTGAGATACTTTAAAATGTAATATAGAACCACAATGAAGCTCCTATTTTCACAGCACAACAAACACGAGAAAACAGTTGCGGCTTCTCAAAAACATAACACACAAGCGTGCACCTGCCCTGCCCACCTAGCGGCAAAACAAGGTGGTCCTCCGAATCTCACACCCCGAAACAACATTCAAAGCTAACAATTTTAATTTTGAAACAATTCTAACCTGCGGGTCGCAAATTATATCCAGTGCTACAACAGAACCTCATTATTTCGGTCACAAATTATATCCAATGCTACAACGTAACCTCATGATTTCGGACTCTGCTAACTCAACTTATGGTTCTAACAGGCTGGGCCAAAGTTCACAGTTACTGATATTTCACGTTAAGAGTCTTCTGTCTCATGACGAATCCTTTGCTGGGGATGAGGAGGGATTGAGAAGGTGCTGAAAGTTCTATGAAGTACTGAAAACAGCAAGCTTTCACAATTCCACAAGCCTCTTGCACAATTCCGTTTTTATTAATGGGACAGTCACTAACGAGGCCACGACGCCCAGGAATTTGAGAGGACATGCGACATCCTGCCGCCCTGGCAGCGGTCCCTCTCAGCGACCCCACGCTCATCCTGACTCGACTGCCCTAGTGGCACTGCAGTCCTTTACGTGGCCAATCCAAAGTCTGCTGCTTGCCAAATAACACTGTCATTCAAATTCCACTGAAGCAAAAGGACCCACAGCACGATAAGCTTCTCAAGCGGTAACTACAGAGAGAAATCTAGGAACCACCTGCTGTTCAAAATTTCTTAGGTGTTTTTGCCTCACAGGTCTGTGCAGACAAAAAGTCAAACTTGTTGCTGAAAAGCTCGCCACGACTGGTGCCTCGGCAAAGCTCTGGTGAGGCCGGGACCCCAGCTCCCCCTTGGCGGGCGGGCAGCGGGCACTCTGGTTTCTCTCTATCCACTTCCTAGTGAAAACACAGGCTTGTGACCCCGGTGGGCAGCTCTCCAAAAGCGCTTCAGGAACAACCAGCAGAGCCACCTGAATGCGTCCAGGGTAAGGTGGAGGCAACGAGGCTTTCCCTGTCCTCTACGGAACCGCTTGCTACCTTGGATGGACTCCTGCTGGGGTCTGCACGTTTGTGTCCCCGGAGCCCTCCTGAATGGGATATCTGCCCTGGAAAAGAGGCCCCAGAGCCCACCTGGCCCTGCCACCGGGACCCAACTGCCCCGGCATCTTGACCTCGGGCCTCCCGCCTTCAGAGCTGCAAGAAATCAAGTCCACTGTGTCAAAGCTCCTAGCCTGTGGTCCTTGCCACGGCAGCCCGAGTGCACTGAGGCAGCTCCCTCTTGTCTCTCAAGGAGCAAGAAGACATGGCTTCAAACACTGGCAAGGGACTCTCTGAATCCTACACCCTGGGGGTTGGTGCTTGTAAGACAAGGCCCCCGCCAGGGTCTTAGGGACCCTCTGAACTGCACAGGCTCCTGTCCTCACCGAGTCTGCAAGATGGGGCAGGTCTGGCTAAATGCCCAGGACAACACTGGGATGGGCCCCCAAACGGGAGCCTCCCCCATCCATCCCCAACCAAGACAGAGGGTGTGACTGTGAGGTGGGGGGGAGGGAGGGTCACAGACGGGACCTGGGCACAGTAAGTCGCTCCCCAGGACAGTCAGCCCTGCTGGGCACCTCAGGGGTTGCTTCCTAGGGACCCTGATCCTCCAGCTCCGCCCCCCTAACCACCCACCCTATCGCTTTCATATCCGCAGTGGTCTGTCTGGGCCCCGAGTGCACCCGGGCTGGCTACTCCCTTCCAGCACCCACGGGGGCACTGCTCCAGATCCCCGTGTCACCCGTAGTACCCAGTGCAGGCCTGGTGCACCGTGTCTCGCTGCGGCAAGAGCTGTTGGTAAGGATCCGTTGAGAGGCTGTGGGTGAGGACAGCCTACGATAAAGGCAAAATGCCACCGTTCCCTCAGGCCCAAAGACCCCTGGGGCCTCCTCACCCACAGCGCACCCCGGCTGTACTCTGGGGCTCTGGTTCCCGCCGGTCCACTCTGAGGGGGACGTGTGCACTGAACCCTCTTCACTGGGGACCACAAACTAGCCAGATAGTCCACGCTTTTCCCAAAAAGCAAGAACGTGGTGGAGGGCCCCCTGAAAACATTGCCTATCTTCTTAAAAGTAACCCATTTCCCCAGGTGTTAAAGTTCAGAGTCAACTGCCTTTTCAAATTCCCATTTCTCAACAACAAGAGCATTTCTAACCATGACCTACAGCAGAGGTTCTCAAAGTGTGGCCCCCGGGCCTTTCAGGAGGGCCCCCCCCAAGGTCAAACTATTTGCACAACACTAAGGGCACAGACGTGGTGGTTTCTCAGAAGCCAAATGACAGAGATAGGACGAAGGAGACAAGAGAATCCGGCTACTGTCGCTTAAGCCAGACGTTCAGGAGACCTGCAAAACCCTAGGACAACACTACCTTTCTCATTAAGTTGTTTTTCTTTTGGAACATAGTTGCCATAAAGTGTTATTTACGTTATTCTTTTTAAGTATATTTAAATGTCTCATTTTTAATGCCAAATATGGAAAATATCCATGGACACAACATAAACAAAAGCCCTCTGGGGTCCTTGTTGATTTTAGGTGTAAAGGGGTCAGTCTGAGTGTGGCCAACGGCACAGACTTGACACGACTGGCTACTTCAAAGGGCTGCTCTTGATGGGCCAGTGAGCCTGCAGGGCCGGGACAGTGACGCTCCAGGAGGCTGCGCTCCCAGACCCTCCCCACCTCTCCTCGGATGGCTGAGAGGCACCGGTTATGAAACGGCGGCATTCAGAGGGACGGCCACCCGAGTCCAAAGAGAAAATGGCTGGAGGAGAAACCGAAGGCCTGCTGCTTCTCACAAGTACGTGCTTCATGAGTGGAGCTGCACCTCATGCCTCAGGCCAAGGGGCAAAAGGAATGCTTGGAGACCTTGGAAACGCAAACGTCAAGAATTCAACTGTATACTTGAGCCGGAATCTTCCTTTCTTTCTCTGAGATTAGAAGAGGCCAATGTCTACCTTTGGGGGGCAAGTGGGGAAGGTCCAAGCTTAAATAAAGCAGTTATTAAATAAAAACAGGATTTTACAGGTCCACGCAGAGCTCAACTTGAGGCAACTTCTCCGACTCCTGCCACCACTGCCCGGGTCGCCAAAGTGCAGAAGAAAGCCACCTTACTACTAAAAACACAAATACTGTTTAAATTACAATCTAACAAACCTAAAGAGTCAATGGCTAGCCCTGACCTAGCCCTGTCTCCATGGGGCACTGGGGGCATTTCAGGGGGACCACTCCTTGTGCCGGCTCAGCATGCCAAGTCCTGACCAAGGCAGCCCCCAGTGTCCTCCTCCGCTGACCACAGCATGACCACACCCACACACTAACAAGTAGGCTAAGTCCTCTGATAAGCAGAGAGGGGGCTGGGAGGCTCAAGGGGCAGCACCACGGAAGAAGGCAGGCTTCACACCAGGGTGTCCCTGCCTTCAACCCCAACTGCAAACCTAACAGCTAGCTGTGCTGCCCAGGGAAATGGGGACAACTGTGAAACTCCATCGTGTCAAGTGCCAGTCAGAATATGATAAATAACCTGTGTCATTTGTAAGGGGGCTCCCAGCATGCCTTTTTTTTTTTAAACTAAGGGACACAAACCAGTGTCCATCACCAGGAGACCAGTTTGAGAAAAACCGAGAAACAGCCGTATGATGCAATACTTTAAGACTGTAATTAAAGGATGATGAACTCCACAGCCGCTGCCATGGAAAGAGCCCCACACCCTTGAGCGAAGCCAGCAGGTAACAGTTCCCAGCACATCTTGACCCCCACCCCCACCCTGCCCCAACCAAGTTCACAAACACATCCACAGCTGTAACTGGGCTTCCAAATGGTGCCATTTCTGGGGTTTCTGCTTTCTTTATATCCTTTCATATTTTATATCCTTTCTTTATATCCTAATTTTCTCTATATATAAACTTATCTTTGCAACCCATACACAGTACAGCTCTCTTTACATTGGGGGAGAACCTCATTTCCCTTCCTGTAGTAAAGGTGTATTAAATACCTCTTGAGTGTCTCTATCAGCATATGGAAAACAAAACCATAGCACCTAAGTTTGACACTCAAGAGAGAAACTTCTGCTTCACAAATTCCAAACAAGATAATCACACCGACTAAGTAGGTTGTACAATCACGGCTACAACAATTCTTATTAAAATGCGTACAATTACCTATTCAACTTCACGCAACAACTTACCCTCAAAATTAGAGGTGACCTTTCAACAATGCAGGAACTGGACTCCCATCCATTTCCCGTGTATAACTTATACTTGGCCTCCGTATACAGCAGACTGTGCAGTACCGTACTATGTACTACTGGAAAAAGTCCCTGTGTAAGTGCACCCGGACCGTTCAAACCCATGTTGTTCAAGGGTCAACTACACTACTCAAAAAAATAAAATGAAGAGAACAGTATGGAGGTTCCTTTAAAAACTAGAGTTGCTGTATGATCCAGCAATCCCAGTCCTGGGCATGTATCAACCTAAATGTCCACTGATGGATGCAATGGATAAAGAAGATGTGGTTAATGTATACATCAAAACATTACTCAGCTATAATGAAATGCCATTTGCAGCAACATACATGGACCCAGAGATTATTATACTAAATGAAATCAGAGAAAGACGAATATATATCACTTATATGTGGAATCTAAAAAACTTGACATAAATAAACTTACTTATTACAAAACAGAAATAGACTCAGACGTAGAAAACAAAGTGTATCCCACGGCCCGCATGCTCGGGCAGGGGGATAAATTAGCGTTTGGAATTAAAAAAAAAAAAGGCCTAAGCGAGAGACTCCAGGAAGCGTGGGCGCTTAAGATCAACGGAGCTCAATGTAGACCGTTAGGCCTCCTCCTTCCCAAATAGTACATGTCCATTAGCTTTTAGTCACACAGCCTTTGCAGTGGAATTAACACACATCATTTGATGCTGGCCTTAAAGAGAGTAACATTAGGTTTCCACTGTACCTGACGCCACCATTTAAGTAAGAAGAAATGCAAAAGGGACTCTTTAAGGAAAGTTTTTCTTAAAGGACTTCCCGAAGCCACCAGTTGTATGAGAAATCAGGCCTCTACTGGACACAGTGCCAACTGCAGGGACCCAAGGACAACAGTGAACTGACCTGTAAACATTCAATCTTCGCTCTGTAAGAGCCAAATGGAAGTCACTTGGTAGCTTGCAACACGTGGATAAAAAAGGTAAAACACGTCATGTTAACAGAAATAAAAAACAATCAGTACCTGGAACATCTGGAAAACACACACAAAAAAGACCCAGTCCGCGGGCTGCCAGGGAAGGGGCTCCGCGCCAATAAGGCACCCTGTGCTCAGTCACGGAGAGACTTCCAGTGTCAACAGCAGGACCCACAACTCCACCGCCAAGAAGAAAACGGGAGCCGAGTCCCCACTCCAAACCCTCCCCGCCTCACCAAGAAGATAAACCCCACCCACACGAAGGGCCACCTGAAGCACTGGGCGTCGCCCCGTGTCCAGGTTCCAGTGACGCATTTCCTCCACAAGCCATGGTGATGCTCACACACGCATATATGCTGGGAGGGGCACTGCTCGCCAGAAAGAAATGGTGACCCCCGGTAACAGCAGACAATCAGGGGAGGGGCCCACGGCCCAACTTTTAATTCTGCCCTTTCTTATCAGAGCATAACTCGCTTCGCCTGGAACAGCCTGAATTTAATCGAATACTAATACAAGACAGTTCTCGGTGGAAAATCAGAAGGAAATTAAAGATACGCCTTATTCCTAAACTCACTGCTAACCTAAGTCTGCAAGAACACGGGCAGCTAGGAAACAGAAGGTGCTCAGGAAATGCATTAGGCAGAACGCTTCACAACAGGGTTGGGGCTGGGCCTCCCCAGGCGACCCGAGACGTCTCTGCCGTGTTACGAAGGGAGAGCAGAGGACTAGACGTGGAGACGTGTATGTTCAACACACGCCACCCTCAAGCGCCAACAAGGGGCCCCAGGCTCCAGGGACATGGCTGCCGTCCCTCACAGGACCCCATTACACACGTCTCCAGGGCTGGGAAGGCCACCCTTCTGGTCCCTGCTACAACCAGGGTGCTTGGCACACAGGATGCAATAAATGTTTGTTGAATACAACAAGAAATCGTTCTAAAGGTCACAGATCTTATTTCCTTAAAATCCATGACTAAGATATGGGGATATGTGCATGTGGATAGCTGATTCACTTTGTTATAAAAGCAGAAACTAACAAACCATTTTAAGCAACTATACTCCAATAAAGATGTTGGAAAAAAAAATCCAGGGCTAAAGCACCTTTCTTGGAAACATGAAGGCAGGGACTACGTAGCTCTGGGGAAATCATGGAACATTTCTTTGGGGTTGGCCCAACGGCCCAGTTAGAACCCAGCTCTGCGATCTGGATTGCTGGATCTGGATTCAAGGGGTGCAAATGGGGTGGCCCCTCTCCCTATTACCTCTCCTGATGCCCCGCAGAATCTGTGTTTCCTGTTCTGTGACTCTAGGATCTAGAGGGCTCAGTCCCGAGAAGAGAGCTTCCTCGCAGGGACGCAGTGAGGCTTCCTGGGGCCGTCGCTGGAGGCTGTGGCCTGGCCACTTGGGACTCTTCAGGCCCAAAGCAGGGGTGGCAGGGCCCGACTGTCCAGGGTGAGGAGCCGGAGCACCCAGGTCCTCTTCGTCCTCCAGGCCGGTGGACAGCCACAGCGATGCCCTCGGCCCGACGGCTGAGGCTCAGATCCGGCAGAAGCAAAGGTTTGGGTCACCCACCAGGCCATGAACTCCCAGCAGCTGCTTGGGGGCCCAGGGAGCGTGGACGGGTTCATGGGGGGCCGTTGTCGGTACCAGCGCAGCGGCTGCCACCAGGAGTGACGGCTGTGACAGCCGCCCCTCGTCCTGCCTCTGATGGAAACGTGCCTGCGTGTTTATCCACCACATGCTTTTGTTTTCTCCTCCTTGCTCGTCCCTAGTCACGTTGGATATGACGGGAATGGCCGGCCTTATTCCCATGGTCTGCAGGACCGGGAAGCCCGCCCAGAAGTGACGGGAGGTCCGGTCCCCTCTCCTGGGGGTGGGGACAGTGGCGAGGAGGGCGTCGTGTTGGGTGGGAGGTGAGTTTGTGCCTGTCTTCCTTTGGGAATTTGGCTCAAAGGGCGGCTGTAAGCAAGGCATGCAGGCACGTGGGGGGCCGAGATTGTGTCCACTCACCCAAATTTGGGTCCACTCACCCGCGCACAGTAAGGCCAATCTACTGACACTGGCTTGCAGTGAAAGAAAGTGCAGCTTTTATTGCGGGTGCCAAACAAGAACTTCAGGTCTTTTGAGCAATAGCTGCCCACACTGCTTGTTTGGCACCTGCAAGAAACGCTGAACTTTTTTTCACCGCAACTGGTGACAGCAAATTGGCTTTACTGTGTGCAGGCAAGTGGACCCACATCTGGTTCAGTACCATTCAGCCTCATCAATAAACAAACAGCAAGGAAAATAGGAAAGGGGAGCCATAACAGATTAAAAGGTATTTAAGAGCTATGAACCAAATGCAGTGTTTGGATACTGATTTGAGTAAGTCAACAGTAAAAAGACACTTGTGAGCCAATCAGAGAAATCTGGACAGGGATGGAGATTAAGGAGCATGATGATGACCTGATTGTGCTTTTAAACAGCCCTTTTCTTTTTAGAGATACATTTGTGAATCAAAATGATATGACATCTGGAAATGCTTTAAAATAACTCAGTGACGGTGGGAGGATGGCGATGTATAGGTGAAACATAGTTATGCCTGAAGCTGAGTTATTGCACACGGGAGTTCATTATTCTAGCCTCTCCGTTTTTGTGCATGTATACATTTCTGTAAGTTTTTGTTTTTAAGTACAGCATTTCTACACAATTAAGTCTAAGTTTATATGTTTTTATTGTGGTAAAATATATATAACATAAAATTTGCCATTTTTTACCATTTGGAAGTGTACAATTCAGTGGCTTAAGTACATTCACAATGTTGTGTAAACATCACCGTTATCTATTTGCAGCACTTTCTCATCTCCCCAAACTCAAACTCTCTCCTTGTGAAACATGTTCCCTCCATCCATCTGACTCCCCCAGTCTCTGGCCCCCCTCATTCCATTTTTTGACGTTATGAATCTGATGACTCTAGGTACTTCATGTAAGTGGAATCAAACAGTATTTGTCTTTTTGTGTCTGCCTTTTCCCGGTCAGCAGCCTGTTTTGGAGGTCCATCTATATTGTGAGGCATGTGTCAGAACTTCATTCCTTTTCATGGCTGAATAGTAATCCATTGGCTGTACAGACATTCTGCTTATCCATTCGTCTGTTGATTGGATTGTTTCCACCACTTGGATTGTTTCCACCTTTTGGTGACTATGAATAAAGCGGCTACGAACACTGGTATACAAATATCTGTTTCAGTCCCTGCTTTCTATTCTTCTGGGTAATTCCTATTCTTTTGGATCATATGGTAATTCTGTGTTTCACTTTCTGAGGACCCACCAGCTGCACCATTTTACATTCCCACCAGCAATCCCGAGGGCTGCAATTTCTCCACATCCTCACCAACACTTGTTATTTTCTTTTCTAAGAGCCACAGCCAATGGGTGTGAACTGCTATCTCACATCCATTAAAGTGCTTCTGATTTGCATTTCCCTGATCATTGGTGATGTTGAGCATCTTTTCATGTGCTTATTGGCCATGTGCTTATCTTCTGTGGAGAAATGTCTATTCAAGTCCTTTGCCCATTTTTGAATTGTGCTGCCTCTTTGTTGCTGGACTACAATAGGTTTATATTTAATTTGTGTCCAGGAAGGGAAGTATAAGCGCTCTCTCTGCTGCCACTGCGCTGACTTCTGAGTCATCTGGAACGGCTGGAGCACTCCACCTGTCCACACGCTAAGTGGCATCCCAACCAAGGCCATCTGCCATTTGCAACAACTGTCTATGCTCAGAAGCTATATCTGCACATAAATACATTCTAATTTCCTTCCCCAAATTTAAAAGATTTTCAACGGGTCTTAATGCAATGTAAGATGAACCATGGTTTGATATATTGGTTTCTATATTCTGACACCCAAAGCCCAACTATACAATATTTGCCTATATTTCAGAAGGTAGAATTTACCTTTGAGAATACCTAAATAGAAGTCCGAAGGAAGACAAGAATCATCTCTCAGATGTAAGAAAGTACTTCAAGAGATTTTCTAAACAATCGTCATAAAATGAGGTGGATAGCCCTGGGCACCCGTCTTTATTTTGAATACTTCTGCCAGCAGTGGGGTTAAGGTGTAGCTCAGTCTAGACTCTCACGAGGTCCCTGCGACTCAGTTCATGGGAACTTGGGGTGACCGTGAAAGAGGGAGACAAGTGGACACCTCCCGCCCTTGATTGCCTCAAAGGGAAGCTAGTAATTGTTACTCTGCTCTCTCAAGTAGCGTCTATTTCAATGAAACTTAAGTGAAATAGCTGAGTGTGAAGGGATTTTTACAACTCATCAGACACCCGGAGATGACGTCTGGTCAAAGTTGGATATTCACATTAAATTTGTAAATAGGAGAAGGTCAATAATAAAAACTATTTTTCGTAGGAAAAAGAAAGACTGTTCCAATTACATGTCAAGAAATTATACCAGGAAGTCAGGAAGAGGAAGAAAACTGGTGTCATCTGTACAGAGAGACGAGAGACTTAAAGGAAAAGGGTTAATGAAACCAAGAGGGGTGACAAACTTCGGGGCCCAGGTGGGAGGGTGTGCCCCCGACACTCAGCCACGCTGAGAGCCCCACAGAGATGGGACAAGGCCAGTCACGGCGGGAGATGCCACGGGGGCTCTCAGAACCACAGGTCTGACAGACAAGAGAGGACAGGAAAGGCCTGAATCACAATTCGTAACCTCAACCTAATAAACATACACAATTCGCCAAACAGAGAATGCACATCCTTTCCAAGTAAACACAGAATTTAAAAAAATTGACCACATAAGAGGTCACAATGGAAGTCTCAACAAGATTTTAAAAACTGCCATCTTCACTGATCACAATGTGATAAATAAATGGGAGGTATAGATAAAATGCTGTTCTTACAAAGAGCAGTCTTATCTGCAAAACGGAAACAGACTCACAGACATAGAGAACAGACTGGTGGTTGTCAAGGGGGTGGGGGTGGGGGATTGATGGAGTGGGAGCTTGGGGTTAGCAGATGCAAACTATTACATATAGGATGGATAAACAAGGTCCTAACCCTATATAGGGTTACAGTTCCCGGTATAGCACAGGGAACTATATTCAGTATCCTGTGATAAACCATAATGGAAAAGAATATGAAAAAGAATGTATGTATGTGTATATATATATATATATATATATATATATATATATATATATATATATACACACATACGTGTGTGTATATATATGTGTATATACCTATATATATACACCTGAGTCACTTGACTCTACAGCAGAAATTAACACAACATTGTAAATCAACTATACTTCAATAAAATAAATTTAAAATAAAAAGGACAGAATTCCTACTGCACAGGAAAGGGAGAAGTAATAGTACAGCTACACCTGATAACTGGGGATGGTGCGCAAGGACAAGTGGGTGCGGGACGGCCCCCAGCCCATCTTCAGGTGGAGGAGGGAAGACAAAGCAGGGGGGCAGCGCCACTTTCCTGCCCAATCACTGTGATGGTGACATGACAGAGGAGAGGGGAGCACAGAGTGAGAGACTGCCCCACAGCCCCAGAGCCTGGCTAGGGTTCAAGGTCATGAACCCAAAATGTCACCTCACAACAACTGTGTCACCAGTGATCCTGGATTGGGGCTGGACGGGGGAAAATGGTGTAGAGGGTGTTATTGGGACACGAGGCAAAATTTGAATTAGATAAGAGTATTACAGCAATGTTAAGTGTCCTGATTTGGGCCATTGTATTCTGGTTATGTAAGATAATGTAATATTCTTTAAAATCAAACACTGAAGTGTTTGGGTATCAAGGGGCATGGTGCCCACAGGTTACCATCAAATGGTTGAGACTGCGAGAGACAGAACAAATGGGGCAAAATGTGAACAACTGGGGGTTCTGGGTAAACCTGGGTGGGCACACAAGGAGCTCTTAGCACTCATCTTGGAATTTTCCTGCAAGTTTAAAATTATATAAAAATTTTTAATTACCATCAATAAATACAACGAATCATCTAAATCCAGGGTTCTACAGGCACCTGTCTGGCCCGATCTCTTCAAAATCTCAGTGCCGTAATACAAACTGTGGGGTAGGAAGGCCTGCTATAGCTTAGAGACAGAAAAACGTCACTGAAGGCAACACAGGAGCATGGCTGGGTGCTGGTTTGGAAAAACACGCAGCCATAAAAGTCACCTTTAGAACAACTGGGGGACATGGGAATACGGACTGGGTAGTAGATGGTATAAGACAATGACTATCGACCTTGTGAGGTGTGAAAACGGCACTGGCGTTACGTGGGCGACGCAGGCGTAAATATTTAGAGGTGACGGGTCATGACATCTGTCATTGTCTTTGAAATTGTGCTGTGCGCGTGCACGTGTGTGTTAAACACGGTAAATGTTGACGGCTCAGACTAGGTGAGGGGAGGGCAGGTGTTCAGTGAACTCTGTGCTCACTAGAAAAATAAAACAAAGCGAACCACCTGCTTGCAGACTCGTTTACTCATTCTCAACTTCTCCACCTGATGCCTCCTGGGCACTGAAAACCTAGCCCGTGGGACACAGAACGTGGATTCCGCCCCACCCCATCCTGCTCGTCCACACGTCCTCCGATCTCAGGAAACGACGCCACCCGCCCACCTGCTCCAGCCACACGCCCCACCATGGTCCCCGCTTCCTCTGCCCAGCAGCCCTACATCTAGCACCGCGGGCCCTGGCCAGTCACAGCAGAGCGGCTGCGGCCTCTGACCAGGGTCTGTGTCTCCACTCCTGCCCACCCCAAACCTCTCCTCCTGGAGTCCAGTCTCCCTGCTGCACAGCAGGGAGAGCCATCTTTGCAGCATGTCAACCAGACCCCACACCGGGATGGAGGTGGTCCATTCACCCTCGACCTCTCAGCCGCTTTCCTCCAGCCCACGGGGTCTCTGTCTTATTCAAGGTGCCCCCAGTGTCTGGGACACAAGCCTGGTTAGAGTCGGAACAGACCTGTGGGATGACATGTGTACTGAAATAATTTAGGAAAATCACGGAAGACTTTTGTGTACCACATCTTTCAAAATGTTCATGCAAGGAAGAGGGGGAAAGTCACTGAGGAAACAGGAAGGACACAAGGGTTTAAGCTACCTACATTCTAATTCCCCGCCAAATTGCTACTGACGTCACTTCAGCCTGTTTCCTGATGGGTCTTGTAATCCGACCCAGAAACAATCTACAACTTCAATGAAACTAAATTTCACAAATATTCAGGAAGCCTAAGACACATAAAAATTAATGTCCGGAAGTTTTTAACCTATTTTACCTTGGCGTAGAGATTGTGGCAGTTAAGTTTTTTTATTGCTGTAAACACCTTCATCATATTTGAAGGAATCATAAAAATAAGAGTTTACCACTATTAGGTACACACAGCCAACCATTAAATCATTGTTTTAAATAGAAAAGCTTTATTTTTTTACAATAAACCAAGTCTATCGCTAAAAAATAATGGTAAAGAGTAACCACACTATAAATAACCAGAAATGATCCAATCAGCACAAACTGCACACAGGGATCGCTTTCAAAGGCAACTAAATATACAAGGAAAGTAAGGAACTGGACGAAATTACGAAATACACAAGATAGAAATGCCCATAGGCACAGAAAAGGGAAACGGAGAAGACAAACTCTTAGCACTCAGCCCCAGGGGCCTCACTCCAGGCGACCTGGGGCGCTCGGCCGTCGCTGCCCCAGGATCTAGATACGGAAAGCTCTTCTGCAAAAGGTTCCACGTTTACAGTGCCAACCTCAGCTCGGTTCTCTAACCAGGCCCGTGCTGCCGTCAACGGCAGCGACTACACGACAGCCAGGACCAGCAGCAAAACCCGGACGCTCTTCACTAAGGCCTCATCTACAGCGGCCAGCCCCCCTTCAGTGGCCCACTAAGCCCAGTCGCGCTCCCTGGAAAGTTTCCTGTTTACTTCTCCTGGGCCAGGAGCAAGGACCAGGTCCAAGTCTCTAGACCAAGGATGGACCCAAACCCCCTGAAACTGGAAGCAAAATTGTGTGTGTGTTTCTTCTGGGCAGGACATTCTTTCACTCACCTGCCCTCCAGGTGCCAAGAAAGTCACAGAAGCTAGGATTCACAGCTTTGATCCTCCAGGGGTCCCGGTTCATAAAGGACCACAGGCTACCAGCCGGTTAATATCCCCAAACCTGGTCGTTTTAGGGATGATTTACATCACAACTGGAGTCTTAGACCATCTTTAACTTTTACGTATTACGTTCAGATAATACGGCCCTTGTTTCTATTTCCCCACCTGTACGCTCAGAACTTTAGAGCAACTTTCTAAGGTAACAACAACAGCAGGAATTCTCTAGATGCTCTCTAACTGCAGGCACTGGGCCAGACACTACATTTCAGCTTCTTTACTTCCTGTGTCCCATCTACGCAGTAGGTAATATACCTATTTTATAGACGAGAGACTCAGGTGGAGAGGTAAAGAATGTGTAGGAAGTTGTTAAACTAGGGAATGGCAGAGCAAGAATTTAAACTTTTACCGTCAACACGTAGTACATATAAGGCTTTTTTTCAGACGGTAGGTGCTCAGCAAATGTTTATTAAATAAATATAAACCATGCCCATTATGATTCACGGTGAGTTCAGTGATGCCCATCACTTGGCGTGTATGTGCGGACACACCCTTAGGAAAGGGATCTAGATGCCTAGCTTTAATATATCCCTTTAAAGAAATAAATTTCCACCGCTCCACACTGTACGTTCAGAGATGAATATTTGTCTTGCTCAATGCTCTATTTCCTGAGCCTAAAACAGAAACCGGTACAAAGTACTCAATAAATGACTAAGTTAATTAACTCTATGTTAGGGAATCATCCCGTACCCAGCTATAACAGAAAAAGTAACCACCTTTTGCTTCTACACAGAACAGCACAAATAAAATCCACAGATAAAACAACTTACATAAGCTGTAACTTCCTCCTTCTTCAATATCCTTAAAAGAACCAAGCAAAACGGAGTAACCCAGTGTGCAGGCGGACTCCCTCCCAGGAAGGCGGCCCCGGCCAGCACCTGGGAACTTAGATTTCGGGGGGGTTCCCACCACCATTGGTCACTGGCTTATGCTAAACACCAGCTTTCCTTCTGGGCGTCTGGGATTTGGCCGCGTGCCACCTAGGGAATACCCCCCACAACCAGCCCCCAGCAGGATCCATGGCCCCGAGTCTCTAAGGAGCTTTGCTGTCCGGGAACATGTCACCAGTGCTGGGGGGTGACAGGCATCCTGAGTGGCTCCACTGAGAGGTGTTCTGGGGAGCTGGCGCCTGGGGCCCCTAGACCTCTCCCCATGCGCCTCTGCTGACTTTGCTGGGTTCTTTGCCCAAAATAAATCAAAGCCACGAGTCCTCCTAATGAATCTTCAAACCTGGCAGTGGTCTTGGCTACCCCCATCCACCTAGCAAAGCAAGGTGACCATTGACTCTTGCCAGCTTTCCCTCCCTTGAACACAGAAGTGCCTGCACCATTGTTTTCTACAAAAAGGTGCCTGTTACCAGCACTGACTCTCATCAGCTTGGCGTCTAGGACAACTGTATACCACCGACAGCACGCATTACCTTCTATCTCTTTCCATGCGGTTGTGCCTCTCCCTCCGCTGGGACCTGCCCCGTGGGGGCCCGCTCTGCCTCTGCTCCCCGAGGGCGGCCTGGGGCGACTCCACCGATGGCCAAGCACCCTGCGCTGCTGTGGAGCCTTCACCCACATTCCGGAGCTCTCCCAGGGTTCTTCGTTCTCTGTTTCTGTCCAACTGACGTATCCTACTGCGACTCCTCTTATTTCTTGCTTGTTTACATAGCGCTTCTTCTCTGCAAAAGAAGGAAAAAGTGGTATTTTAATTGTTTGGTTCTTCTAAACTTACCCTCGTGAATGCTGAATATATTTTTTGGTATTTTCGATCCAAGATATAAACGTGAATGGGTAAGGAGCACACAGAACCAAACAAGAAGCGCTCCAAAATTCCATAGAAACATCCGGCACAAGGCTCTAGGTTTCAAACTATACAACTGAACATAAACTAAATTAAAACACCCCAGAGGGCTTTCCTGGTGGCGCAGTGGCTGAGAGTCCGCCTGCTGATGCAGGGGACACGGGTTCAGGCCGCGGTCCGGGAAGATCCCACATGCCGCGGAGCGGCTGGGCCCGTGAGCCATGGCCACTGAGCCTGCGCGTCCGGAGCCTGTGTTCCGCAACGGGAGAGGCCACAACAGTGAGAGGCCAACGTACCGCAAAAAAACAAAACACCCCAGGTATTATGTAATCAATGCAGCTTATACAGCAATACAATCAAAAGTCCCCCTTTTAAATCAAGAGCCATTTTAACTGTCATCTATGAATAAAAAAACCAAGAAGTTGTTTGATTTTTCTGATATTCAGAATGGGAAAAAAAAACAAACCTAGAAATATTTTCTCCAAAAGATTTTCTTGATATGCAATTATTCTAAGATGACAACTGATATTCTAACTGCAATGCTCAGAAGAGGATAGAACCTAAGTGGTTTAGGATTAAACACGCCCTCACCTTACAAGTGAGATTCCCCCCACAAAAGGAGTAATCACGTCATAGCTTTGACCTGTGCTACAGAAATATGTCAAATTTCTATCACAGTACAGCAGGCGTCTAATAAGTACCTATGGTGATGTGCATTCCCGAGGTACCGTACAAAGCCAAACCCTCTACGGTGAAAGAATCACTTAACACACATTTCAGAATGGTGATAACTTTTCAAAAGACATAGAGAGGAATTCACAAGTATTGGTAATATTTTGGTTCTTCAGCTGAGTAGTCAGTACAGGGACTATTTTAATTTTAACCTTTATACCTTACAAATGCTAACATATACTTTCACGAGCAATGTCATAAGAACAATGGAAAATTAATCACTGGCGTGGGAGAAAGACGGAGAGCTCCATCCCTACCCTGTCTTTATCAGCTCTTGAAAAGCTGAGTGTAAGCTGTGTTATTGTTGGATAACTCGAAAAAGAATGTTTTCCAGGAAAAACGGATTGAGGGTTAACATCAGGGGTAAGCAAAGTTTGCCTTCAGAAGTTTCTTTCTTTCTGTATCACCTTATGGCCTCTTGCTCCCAACTCAATCCTTTGCCCATCTGCAGATGGTCCCCTAAAGCTCTGAGCGGATTTCAGACTCCTGCCTCACTCATGAAGTATGAAATGAGAGACAAAAAAAAAAACACCCCTAAATTTGCTGTCAGTATCGAAAATGTACCTAAGTCTATCATGTTTCTGTTTAAGGAGGTTACTGTTAAGAAAAAGCAACCCCTAAACTCAACGTTTCCAGGCCAAACGTGATGTTCAAAATTCGCAAGGAAGTTCCAAGTGAGGTGACTGGGCAGAGGGACAGAAGAATTCCTAATATGCAAGCAGGCTTCCGAGATCCTTTCATTTGTTTATAAACCAGCTCTCTCCCCTCCCCCACCCGTGGCCAAAAAAAAAGGGGCGGGGGAAGAGACATCAGGCAGGAGGAGAAAGCACCTGCCAGCTTCTGTTTTATCGCTTACCTCCTACTTTAATCCGAACCTGCTCAGGCAAAGCTTTGTTTCTACTACCCAAAGTCTGTTTAGTGGATTCAATTTACTTCTGATAACAGAAAGAAAATGCTCTCAGCAATCCAATATCCTGATGCTTGGTAGCTTCAAGTACAGAACGTGAGTTACTAGAACTCTGGAAAACAATGAAGCAACAGGAACGTTATCAACAGGTGACAATCTCCTCTCTACGCACAAATAAAAGGCACTTTAACAGAAGTAACGTCAAAGTTATTCACATGAACTTGAAGAACTTTAGGTGCACGAAGGATTTTTAAATATCCCCGAACCACATAAATACTCTCGATTTTAACAAGTTATCGAGCTCAATGAAAGAAAGAAACATCCTTGGGACCTAACTAAAATACAATTTATCCATTTAACACAAAAGAGCAAAGCTTCGCAAATCATTTTCCCTACCTGTGTTTGTGAAAGATTAGAATTTCCACTAGTAGAGCAACTATTTGCAGTAAACAGAGGGTATGTAAATTGAAGAGCAGTAGTTGCAGCAGCTGTTTTATTTTTCACTAATGTTCTACATTTGTTTTGTTGCTGATGAAGTGGAACATTCATTAATTCGGATGGATGGCGAATAAGAGTTACCAAACTGCCAAGACAAAAGAAACCCAGAAACACATGAAGAGTATGTGGCAGGTAAGTTTCCTGAAACACCACAAATCACTATCACACTCTAATGGCTAACATTTGATTTTCTGGATAGGAACTCGAACCTGTTACCATGAATGACCCCCATCATGGAAATCTCTACAAAACAATTATCAGCTAGTGTTGTAGGGGACAAGTTCAAACTTTCTTCCTCACATTGGAAGGTGTGGCTGTGTGTCATCTTTTAGTTACACCTCCCTTCCCATTACACTTCTGACACCAATCTCTGTTTTTTTTTTGGCCATCCTCCAAAATCTGACGACTATGGGCAAAATGGGGAAAACTACAGGGTGGGGACAGACAGAAAGCTAAGGAGACACCCTAGCAGACAGGCTACTACTCCTCTCCGATAGTTGTTGCTGCGAGATCACTTATGGGCTGGCAGTCTGGCTGAAGGATGAAGCTGCATTTTACACTCAAAGCCTCACAACATGACGTCTGTCCTCCCAGGGGATGCATCTGTGCAAGATCAGGTCAGCCTCAACCTGAGTCAACAGACGGGGAAGCAGAGGTCTCTCCTGACATTTAGGTGGGTGATTTGGGGACAAAACCTTTCTTCCTCAGGAACATGTGTGCACTTATCTCAACTCATCTCTCTTCCACATGCAGACGCAGAGCGCACACCGCAAAGGTAATGCTGCAGGCTGTGTACTTGATATCTGCTTGCTGTGCCTGCACAGAGCACACAAACTTTCAGCTCAGCCTCCAGACCCACTGAGGTCTGCTCCCTGTTAAGATGCAAGCTGCAGTGAGGCCGCTGGCCTCTGCAGAAAACCCTGGTCTACATCCAGACCGAGGCTGGTGCTTCTCTGCACAGGACCCTGGTCTACACCCGGACCCAGGCTAGTGCCTCCCTGCAGAGGCCCCTGGTTCCACCCGGATACAGGCCGGTGGCCTCTGCTGAGGACCCTGGTCTACACCCACACCCAGGATGGTGCTTCTCTGCAAGGACCCTGGTCTATACCCGCACACAGCCTGGTGTTTCTCTGCACAGGACCCTGGTCTACACCCTGATCCAGCCGGGCCCGCTCCCTGGGGGATGCACCCACTGGTTGAGCGCCATGCCAGGCTCGGGGGGATCCGCACCGCGCGGGGCTGGCGGGGGCTCGGCTGCTATGCTGTTGAAGCCGTCCTCCAGGCGGACGCGCACCGCCGACTTGGCCCGCACCTCGCTCGCGCCCTCCACGTTCTCCTTGCCGGCGCCGTCGGGCGCCTTGGGCCGGAATGCGCCGGCGCCCGGCGTCTTCTCGGCGGCGCGGGGCGCGCCCGCCTCGCTCAGCAGCATCATGCGCAGCTCCTGGAAGTCGACGTGGCCCAAGCACTGGTTGGCGTCCGCGAAGCCACCATCGGCCAGCGCAGGCGGCACAGCACCGGGTACACGGGCGGCGCGACTCCGCCGCCGCGCCCACGGCCGCAGCGAAGCCCCCCGCCGCTGCGCCCGGCGCCGCCGCCGCCAGGAAGCAAGAGTTGACGCGCGTCTCCAGCTCGCCGGCGGCCTCCGCCGCCTCCATGTGCGAGTAGAGGATGTGCTGCAGCTGCGTGTACTCGATCTCCGTCATCTCCACAAGGCTCAGGTCGCTGGTCCTGAAACTCAGCCCCGCCTCGCCGAGCGCCGCGTCCGCGCCCTCGGGGCCCGCCGGCCCGCCCGCCTGCGGCGGCTCCTGCTGCCCGGGGCCCGACATGCCTGCGCCAAAGGCGTGTGGCGCGCGGGCGGGCCGGCTGGGCCAGGCCGGGAAGTCGGGTACGCAGAAACCGACGGCCGCGGCGGGCCTGCGCCGCCCGCCCGCACGCAATGGCGGACACTCCCCGGCCCCACCCCGCACCGCACCGCCCCGCCCGGAGGCCCCACCCCGAGGGCGGGCCACACCCATCGCCCGCCCCGCCCTCGCCGCGGCGCCCCATCCCGAGCTGCGCGCGCATGTTGGGGGCGCGGGGTGCTGGTGCCGGCGGCGCGGCGCGCGGGCCCAGGCCGTCCAAGTCCAGTGCCTGAGGGGCCAGACCACCCGGGTCGAGTGTCCGCAGGGCCGGGCCGCCCGGATCCCAATGTCCAAGGGGCCAAACGCGCGAGTCCAGTGTCCGAGGGACAGACACACCTGGGTCGAGTGTCCGCGGGGCCGCCCGGGGGCTGGCCGGGTATCAGGGCGCATGCAAGAGACACCTCTCTAGGTAACGTTTCACCACGAGTCCACGTATCCACGGGGTGCCCTTTGGTCCCCCCCTTCTCGGGACACGAGGCCTGCAGTAAGCCCGAACAGTAGACAGGTGAGACAGCGGCCCCAAATACAGGTGTGACAAGGCAGGCTGTACGGAGGTGAAAACTCAAGCAGGTAAATCAATACACGTGGTGCACGGTTCCTCCTAGAACCGGCAGGGCTCGTGTAATCAATGCACTGGACAAACACTGGCCACTGATGAGCTGGGATGCACGTGCCATGTGGGTTCATCCTTTTAAAGTGCGCTCTTCGGTCTTCCCTGGTGGCGCAGTGGCTGAGGGCCCGCCTGCCGATGCAGGGGACGCGGGTTCGTGCCCCGGTCCGGGAGGATCCCGCATGCCGCGGAGCGGCTGGGCCCGTGGGCCATGGCCGCTGGGCCTGTGCGTCCGGAGCCTGTGCTCCGCAGCGGGAGAGGAAACAGCAGTGAGAGGCCCGCGTACCGCCAAAAATAAATAAATAAATAAATAAATAAAGTGCGCTCTTCAGTGGTAGTGTGTTCACATGCCATCACCACAACCAGTTTTCGAACATTTTCATCACCCCAAAGAATCCCATACCCATTAGCACTCCCTCAACACTAACCTTCTTTTTGTCCCTATGGGTTTGCCAACCCTGGGTACGTCCTATAAATGGTATCATAGAATAGGTGGTCTTTAGAAGAATTATTTTTGCAGGCTCAAAATGATCACTGTACCCACCTCTCACCCTTACCCCCATCTCAACCAGTGGCTGTTTTCTGTATGGGAACCACGTGCTTTAAAGAAAGGCCTGTGATTTAGGCACAGTTTTCTTCCATCAGGCTCTGAATCGCTCATTCTGTCAGAGCTCAGACATCTATGGAGTGCTATTCATTTCTTCTGCAGTACCTTTTCTTTGAACAATGTAAGATCATCCTGCACTTCCCTGGAGGACCAGTGGTTAAGACTCCGTGCTTCCACTGCAGGGGGTGCAGGTTCAATCCCTGGTAGGGGAACGAAGATCTCACATGCCACGTGGCACAGCCAAAAAACTTTCAAAAACAAAGGAAAAAGACAAAATATATATAAATTTGCTTTTCTTTTTGTCGACTTAATATGTCCCCAGTAGGATAATGATGGACCACTTACTCAAGAAAAGGTATCAGGTGTGGGGGGGAGAAAAAGAGCCCTTTTTCTCACACCTAACATAAAAATTAGTTTCAGATCATCGAAATACCTACATTTAAAAAGAAAATTATACAACTACTAAATATATAGGATGATATCGATAAAATCTTTGAGAAGATTCTAAGCGTGACATCAACACAGACCGTAATGTGCACAGGCTCGCCCTGGGGATCTTGTTTAAAAGCAGATTCTAATTCTGCAGGCCTAGGTGGGACCCGGAATGCCACCTTTCTAAGGAGGCCCCAGCTGACGTATGTGCAACTGATCAGTTGACCCCACTTTGAGCAGCAAAATCACGCAGTATGGTGAAATTTACAATGTTTCAAAAAGAAAATAAAATCAAGATTATATGCGACTTGGTTTTTCGCTTATTGGAAATAAAGACCTTTGGCACCTACATTGTTTTCTGTGTTTCTTGATTTGGGCGGATTCCTTGCAGATAACAGTTTTTGAGCCCTCTTTTATTTAGACATGAAACGTGAGAATGATCTGGCTTTAGTGGGACTTATTTTATAAGTAAAATGTGAAGAAAATATAACACATGTTTTTTTTCAAACTCTAAACGTGGCTCCAAGTGGTTCTGGTGTAGCCCTCCAGGGGTAGCCCTCCTTAGCTGAGGACCCTGGCTGTAGGGTCAGGCAGAGCCCGGCGGAGCAGGTCAGGGCGGGAGAAAAGCCCCACCTGGGCTCCCCTGAGCTAAGAACTAAACATGCAAAACAATAAATCAATGAATAAGTAAACAGCATCATGGACCGATGCGAAGGGCTGGCTTTCGAGAACAGGAGGAGCTGCTCTGTGGACAGGCCATCGTGCAGGGGGAGACCCCCAGTGGGTGGCAAAGTCAGTTTAGTGGCTCCGGACTAACGGCCAGAGACCCAAGCACAGCATCCATGTGAGCCTCAAGGAATGCGGGCAAGCGTCGGACATGACACCGCTATACAAATATACGCATTCGGTGGAAGCAGCAGGGCTGGATAGCAAAACCAGATAGAGAATAGAGACATTACAGGAGATTAAAACTACAGGCAGTATTGGACATGAACAGATAGGCAGACATTCTTAACAACAGCTTAGCAAATTGAATCCATCAAGATTTCTTGAAAGGAATAACTCATCGTAACCAAGTGGTGTTTATTCCAGGGATGCAAGTTTTGTTTACATTGGAACATCAACCAATGTAAATTACTATATTCATAGAGCAAAGTGGAAAACATATGATTACCTCAAAAATGGAAAAAAAAAAAAAGTGGCTGGCAAATCTAACATCCATTCCCAATAAAAATTCGGCAAACCAAGCATGGAGGGCAAGTTCCTCAACCTGATAAAGGGCGTACATGAAATTACCACACTTCACATCATACTTAAATGGCAAAAGACGGAATGTTTTCCCTCTCGATGAGGAAAAAGGAAAGATACCCACTGTCGCCACTTCTATTCAGCATTGTGCTGGAGGGTCTACTCGGCGTGACAGGGCAAGAGAAAGAAGAGCATGCAGGTGGGAAGACCAGAAGTGGAACTGTCTACTTTCTCCCTAGGCAGCACGATGACCTAGGGAGAAACTCCTACAGCACCTACACAAAAGCCAGTGAGTTCAGCGAGGTCGCAGAGCATAACAACATCCTAATACCAGTCATGTTCCTATACAATAGCGGTGGACATGCAGACCCTGCAATTAATGTACAGTAGCACCTACCATCACTCAAGTGCACACCGAGGTGTGAGTTTCACAGAATACGTATAGGACATGCATGTTGAATAGCATACGGGGTGCTTTCACTGCCCTAAAAATCCCGTGCTCTGCCTACCCAACCCTCTGCCCCTTTGGCCCCTGGCAGCTACCGATCCTCTTACTGTCTCCATAGTTCTGCCTTTTCCAGAGTGTCATAGAGGTGGCACCATGAGGCCTTTGCTGATTGGCTTCTTTCACTTAGTTAAATGCCTTTCAGGTTCCTCTGTGTCTTTTCGTGGTTTGATAGCTGATTTCACTTAGTGCTGAATCATATTCCATTGTCTGTGTGGGACACCGTTTATTTATCCGTCACCTGCTGAAGGACAGCTTGGTTGCTTCCAAGTTTTGGCAACTATGAATACAGCTGCTGTAAACATCTGTGTGCAGGCTTTTGTGTGGACATGGGTTTTCGCTCCTTTGGGTAGGTACCAGGGAGTGTGCTCCTGGAGCGTATGATAAGCGGATGCTTAGTTTTGTAAGAAATAATCAAACCATCTTCCAAAGAGGCTGCACCATTCTGAATTCCCACTGGTGTGAACGAGAGCTCCTGTCATTCCACATCCCCAGCCCCATCTGGTGTTGTCAGCGTTGCATGCTTTGGGCAGTCTACGAGGTGTGCTTGACGCCCTTTTGAAGACTCAGTTACTGTGCCGGCTAGGTGGCAACCCCGTGCGGGCCAGGGCGGGGGCGATGTCTCCCGGGACACGGTCTGGGCTCCGCAACCAGTAGTGATCTTGCTCCAGGATTGCTGGATCTGGAATCAAGGGGTGCGAATGGGGTGGCCCCTTTCCCTATTACCTCTCCTGATGCTCCGCAGAATCTGTGCTTCCTGTCCTGTGACTCTCGGTTCTAGAGGGCTCAGTCCCGAGGGGAAGAGAGCTTCCTCGCGGGGACGCAGTGAGGCTTCCTGGGGCCGCCGCTGGAGGCTGTGGCCTGGCCACTTGGGACTCTTCAGGCGCAAAGTTGGGGTGGCAGGGCCCGACTGTCCACGGTGAGGAGCCGGAGAACCCAGGTCCTCTTCGTCCTCCAGGCCGGTGGACCGCCACAGCGATGCCCACGGGCCTGACAGCTGAGGCTCAGACCCGGAAGAAGCAAAGGTTTGGGTCACCCACCAGGCCACGGACTCCCAGCAGCTGCTCGGGGCCCCAGGGAGCGTGGACGGGTTCATGGAGGAGGGTCGGTGTCGGTACCAGCGCCGCGGCTGCCACCAGCAGTGACGGCTGTGACAGCCGCCCCTCGTCCTCCTGCTGATGGAAACGTGCCTGCGTGTTTATCCACCGCACGCTTTTGTTTTCTCCTCCTTGCTCGTCCCTGGTCGAGTAGGATGCGACGGGAATGGCCGGCCTTATTCCCATGGTCTGCAGGACCGGGCAGCCCACCAAGAAGTGACGGGAGGTCCGGTCCCCTCTTCTGGGGGTGGGGCAGTGACGATGGGGGTGTCGCGTTGGGTGGGAGGTGAGTTTGTGCCTGTCTTCCTTTAGGAATTTGGCTCAAAGGGCGGCTGTAAGTAAGGCATGCAGGCGCGCGGGGGCCGAGATGATGGGCGCGGGGCGGCTAACCGGGCCCCTTTTCTTAGAAGCCCCTCTGCTGCGTGTTCGCGGTTGAGGGGATCAGCAGAGACAGTTCTGCACGAGATCTGGAGACCAGAAGGGAAGCAACAGCCACACCGATATTTCAACTCGGACGGTCGACCTGGGGTCACACGCGTAGCATTCGCCTTGTTGGGGGCAGTGTCCCCACTGGCCATGCCACCTCCCGGGCCCGCTCAGCCTCTCTCGGGCCAGGTGTGCCTGTAACCTCTATGACAACGTGTGCCAGCTTCTCAGGCCGGCTGTCCGCACCGTCCAGGCTGGAGGTAGAGAGAAACACGTGAGAGGGGCTAGTCCATCCTCGTGGGGCCCGGCCTGGCCTCACCTCGCCCTCCACGCCCTCCCCTCTGCCCGTCCTTCCCGTCCAGCTCTGGCCGCAGCAGCTCCCACAGCTGGGGCTAAGCCTGCAGACCAAGCCCTGATGCGTCCCCCCATCCCTGTCTTCCTCTTCTCTCCCTCCCTCTCCTCTTCTCTCTGTCTCTCTCTGATCCAGATAACGAAGAGACGGTGAAACCCACGGCACCGGCGTCTCTAAACCATTTGCTGCGCATCGTGTTATTGCTGTGATTTGTGAGTTTTGTTCGCTCCTTAAGGAGTAAAAGAATCGGAGAAACCTTTGTTAGAGATGTGATTTCAATCAGCGGCTTAGGAGAATTCGATAAAATACCATTGTGACCGATTTCTAAATATTTGGAAAAATTGTTCAGTATTTAATTTGGTGTTTAAGTGTTCGATATTGTGTTTAAATATCTCTAAAAGTATTGTTTAATAGATTTATAGGACTGAGAAATAGGACATTGAACAAAATACAAGTTTCCTGCTGCTTGCTCGAAAGTTCCTCAGCTAATAAAGTATTGATTAATCACACACGCACACGCACATGCACACGCACACGCAACACACAGAAGGAAAGACAAACTAAAGGAAAGTTTGAGCAACTGCTTTTGAACTTCAAAGGAAATTAACGTGAGTTTGAGCTCGCGGGGTCAAGAGATGAACACTCCAGTGACGAGGGGCAGGGCAGCAGGAGTCAGAGGCCAGCAGAGGCAGGGAAGGGTCGAGTCTTCAGTTAAAACTGCAAAATCACAACACAGTAAGAGCAGCAAGTGGTGGAGCCTGTGGTGGAGAGAATCGGGTCCGAATGCCCAGCAGGATGGAGGGATTCCAGGACTGGCCTAGAATAAGGCACGATGCAGCAGGACGCCAGAGCCAGGGATGCACAGGGCCGTCCTGACGGGGGTGATAGCGTGGCTGAGAAAAGCAGCGGCAGAGGGACCCGAGGCCGCTGCATGGGGCTCCTCTCCTTCCCTCTGCCCTCCTCCTCCCTCCCCACTCCTTGTTTTCCAAACAAAAGGAAAGCTTTCCTTTACCACTTGACTACACGGGTGGGGATCTTTTCTGAAAACCAAGAGTGCGCCACTACAGATGAAAGGTGCACATCGTCCAGGGAGAGAAGCGTGACCGCGGCCGGTTCGCCTTCCACACTTGAGCTGCTTTCTTTTCGTTCCTGACAGGTGTGTGCGTGTGTGCCAGTGTGTGCACACGTGTGTGCGTATCCGTGTGCGTGTGTGTGCGCGGGGGCTGGGGCTTATCCCTGGGAGCTGCACTTGGTCTCCCTGTGCGTCTGGGTGTTGCTCACGGTCAAAGTCACAAGTGCAAACAGCTGTGCCTGCAGCGCTGCCATCGGACAGGACGCCCCCGTCCCCCAGATGCCTCCCTCGTGCTGCCCCTTAGAGGCCCCCCCACCCCACCCTGTCTGCAACCTGCCCCCTCCAGCAGGTCCCTCAGGGGGTCCTGCGGCCAGTGGCCTTGGTCTGGGGCCTCTCTCACTGGATGCACTTCCCTCCTCCCCGTGGCTGGGCCACGATCCACCCCCGTGTTGACTGAAGGGCACCTGGGTGGGTTCCTGGTGTAGGCAACTGTGAATAAATCACTCTAAGTACTTGGGTTCTCATCCCCTTGGGGTGACATTGCCCTCACTGATGATGCGTGCTTTGGGGTGAATGTCTAGCGGGGGGTGGCCGGCTTGTGTGGAATTTAATGACAAGTCACTGATTGGAAACCCGCAGCTCTTCTCCAGGGCGGTGCCACCTTCCCTCCCCGCCACCCCGCATCCTCGCCAGCGCTTGCTACAGTGAGTTTTCTGACCCTTTACGTAAAGCGACACCCTGGGGTGGGGTCCACAGTGGCTGTATTCCTCTTCTTTTTCTCTGGCAGACCCCGATACCCTGATTTGCTGCCTGGTAGCCAGAGGTGGCCGTGTGCCAACCTGGCCAATGAGGTCAAAACAGACATTTCAAAGGGGAACAGAGGCTCTGTCGCTCCTGCTGGCTTCCTCCTATAACAGTGAGGTGGTGACGTGATGGCTGCAGGGGCAGCCTCCTTGCAAACACGAGGACAAGAGTCATGAGCTGAGGTTGGCAGAGCACGGGGGACCCTCAGTGACATTGCAAGCCGCTCCAGCCACCAGGGCTGCCTGCCCCACCCTCGTGTGAAGCTCGAAGATGGAAAAAGTCTCTGTGCTTCCTTGGTGACCCCCTCACCTGAACACCAGCAACATGGGTACAGGAAAAGTGGGCCAGAAACACCATTAAGAACAGTTGTCTCCAGATGGCGGCATTTGGGAGATCTTGATTTTCTTGGTACACCTCTTTCATTTCCCACAGTCTGGGAACACACAGGACCCCACAAATCTCCAGGGAGCCCACATTCTCTGGAAAGTAGAAGTTAGAAACTTTTGAACGATGTGAAAAATGTAAATGATGCCTTTTTTAATATACAAATATATTTATATATTTTTATTTTTGGCCGCGTTGGGTCTTCGTTGCTGCGCGCGGGCTTTCTCTAGTTGCGGAGAGTGGGGGCTACTCTTCGTTGCGGTGCGCGGGCTTCTCATTGCGGTGGCTCCTCTTGTTGCGGAGCACGGGCTCTAGGGCTCTAGAGCGCAGCCTCAGTAGTTGTGGCTCGCGGGCTTCGTTGCTCTGCGGCACATGGGATCTTCCTGGACCAAGGCTCGAACCCTTATTCCCTACATTGGCAGGTGGATTCTTTTCTTTTTTCTTTCTTTCTTTCTTTTTTTTTTTTGCGGTATGCGGGCCTCTCACTGTTGTGGCCTCTCCCGCTGCGGAGCACAGGCTCCGGACGCGCAGGCTCAGCGGCCACAGCTCATGGGCCCAGCCGCTCCACGGCATGTGGGATCATCCCAGACCGGGGCACAAACCGGTGTCCCCTGCATCGGCAGGTGGACTCTCAACCACTGTGCCACCAGGGAAGCCCGGCAGGGGGATTCTCAACCACTGAAACACGAAGGAAGTCCTAAATGATGCTCTTGATGAATACTTGATATCTTTGGGAATTGCCCTGGTTATAAGAAGTGAAGAAAAGATACAAGAATGTATAGAATCCCAATTTTGTAAAAGAAAAATAGAGGGGAAAAAAGATTAAGGGAAAAGATACAGATGACTGCTCTTGGTGACCGCTGGGTGGAGAGTGTGGGTGGTGTTGGAGGGCCTCCCCTGTCCTAAAGGTCTGATGGGAAGCAGGCGTCAGAGCCATCCCAAGCCAGGAGCTCCCGTCCCCACCCTGAGGGGCCGCCCCAAGCCTTGCTCAGGCCCCTTCAAGGGCACAGCCAGTTGGTCCCCGTCGCCGTGCCCTCGCCCTGCTGTCTCCCTGGCCCTGGCCCTGCTGGTGCGCCGGTGGGGAGGGTCCGGCCCCTGGGGTGTGATCCTCCCTTGGAGGCTGCTTTCATCCTCCCCGACGGTTGCCTCTGCGGAGCTGGATGGGATACGGGGCCCTGCCAGGCACCGCGGCCCTCGAGGCCTCCAGCGGGAGGGAGTCCTCATGCCAGGTTTCCGGAGAGCCAAGCTCTGCACAGCGCACCTGATTGCGTGTGGGTGACTTTGGCTAAACGGGGTCACGGGTTGGAGCCGTCAGGGCTGGTCCTGGAGGAGAGCAGGGGAAGCTGGCAGCGTGAGGACAGAGCTGCAGACGCCGCAGGAGTATATTCTCTGCAGCAGATAAAGCAGGGGTTGGGGAGGATGCAAATGTCCCAGCTGTACTCCAGGGACGGAGGATTTTAAAACTTGGGCATATTTTCCCCGACGTTTTGGGAAAACTGCTTGGACAGCAGCCTGCAGGCCGGAGGGACTCACGCGTTTTGGAGCCGGGCACCGTGCCCAGCCCTGCTCGGCGTCTATCCTGCAGGATTCGGGATTTCCTCTTGTGCAGGACCTCGCCGTAGGGCGGTCTTCCCCAAGGTCAGGCTAGCGCAGTGGGTTCTCCGTAGATGAGCGGCCACCCTCCAGGCCTCGCCTGGCCCGACGCCTTTCTGAGACGTCAGTGATGGCGGCGTCCCCCCGCGGGACCCCTGCTTTGCGGCACTTTACCCTGGTTTGTCGTGCGCTCAGCCGAGTAAACCAGACCACAAGCTACTGACTCTCCAGCCCACAGGGGTAGAGCCTGTCCTGCCCGAGGGATGTTTTCTGGCTGTCTGGGCTCACGGTGGGCATTGGGTGCACAAACGTGTTGAGAAGGTAAATGCTGGCACAAGGGCCACCACGTTGGGGCCAGTCACCGGTGGCCCTGAAGTTCAAGGGCAAGGCCCACACCTTTCTCTTCTCCTCCCAGCGGCGGCCGCTTCCCTGACCTGAAGGCACCGCATCTGCTGGTCCAGCCCCTGCCCCTTATTCCACCCGGCAAGGCGCCTGGGCCACCAGCTCTGCCTCACCCCACGCTCGTGACCAGCCCGGTGCTCCTTTAAGGCCCGAGTCAGCGGCTGGGACTTTTGGGTGCCTGCCGACCCTGTCGGTACCTTTGTCGACCGCCAGCCCCACCCCCACCCGGGCCCACGTCTCTGTCATCCCCTGACCGTGCGCTGCTCCGTCCTTCCCTTCGTGGCCTCGGGCTTCCTGCTCGACATGGGGTCCTGTGCTGGAACCATCCCGGGAACGGGGTGCATCCGGCAGGCGTCTTCAGGCCAAACGGCACCGATGCCCACACCAACGCCGACTGCCAAGAAGTGGGAGCTGAGGCATCCCTCTCCAGACCCGACTTTCCAACGCGATGCCACACGAGGCAGAAAACCTTCTGTAGATGCTTATTCTACTTCAAGTAGCAAAGCTATGAAGCTCCATGTTTTAATGTACAGTGATATAATACTTTGCAATATAAAACACAATTTACAGAAATTTCTATCAAGTAAACCTAAACAAACACACTTGATTTTTTACATTTGTTGTATTTAAATTAGAAAAAATTTGTTTTACACCTAAAAAAGCCTTCACATGTCGTTAGATGTTGGAACTCGCCGCCACATTAACGTAACCTAATGACAGGGTCTCTAACACCAATCACTCCAAATTGCTAAGTTCTCGATGTTCTCATAACTTAAACGTTTGTGCTAGAAACTGAAAAATCTGTAGTGATGTTCAATGGAACAGACTCCAAAGAAAAAATGAAATTCTCTAATTTTATGTTTGCAAAAGTAACTTTATGAAAATATAAAAAAATTATCAAAGTTTCTTGTACAGTCAAATAAATGAGCAAGTTTTTTCTCTCTTTCGCACTTCAGAAGTACTTGGAAAATACACATGACGAGAAGCGGTATATATACTGTGTCTCACAGTGAAAAGCTTTCTAGTTGGCAGTTCTTAAGCTAGTATCACTATTTTCATCTCAGGCTTTACACAAATATTGTTCCGTTTCAACGACAAACGTTGAGATTTGTCACCTGACAAGTACCACAGTGCAGAGCTCGTGCACCTTTCCCGGGACAGAGAACCGAACCGCTCAGATGGTAAAGTTCAACAAACAAATACGTTCCTCATTATCCAAATCAAAGAAACCTACTCCCTCCACCCACCCTGCCTTTTAAAGTACACTTAATTGCTTTCTTTTCTCACTTTCTTTAGGCTGGTAAAATTTACACCTTTCAAAATAAATTGTTCTTTAAAATTCCACAATTTCTATTCAGATGTTGCTTTTAATCCTGTTTGGGGGTGGGGGGAACACGTAAGGCAATACCTAAACACTGAGCAAAACCAAGAAATGTGTTTTTGTTTCCTGGTTGAAATTTGTATTTCAAATTTCTTCATGACAACAGAAAGATGCACCTGTAAGTCTGGTGTTTCTCAACATTCCAGAGACGAGCCGACACAGCCATGCACAGAAACACGCGGCTGCCTGCCCCGAACCCTGTGAAGTTAGCTTCTGGAAACAGGTATCACAGATGAGAAGATGTCAGGAAAGGTATGGCTCTGAGGTCCACTAAACTCCCTTAAAATTTACAACAGTCAAGTTATGAGAAAAGATAACTTTATAATCTGAAAAGCAATATGCTCTTGTAGGTACTTTCCCATTTCAGTACATTCAAATGGACATGTTAAAGAGTTCTTAGTTTTTTGTTTTTATTTAAAAAGTGTCAGAATTGTAAAGGTGTGAAATTTGGTAAGAAATAATCACACACAAAATTACAGTAATTTCTCAAGTCCAGAAGGTTCTGTCCTGTGCGTCAGCTCCCAGCTCTTTCCAAGACCACCTGCTTAGCACGTGAGCACGGCTTCACGGGCGGCCCTAGGTCTGGGTGGCGGGGGCGGCGCCCCGCAGGGCCGCGGCCTTGGGGTCCCGGGGTCGCTCCGGGCTCCGACTGCGGTCCCTCCGGCGCTCCTGCTCGCGGGCCTTGTCGCCTTCGTGGTCCCTGCTGCAGGACCTCTCCCGGTCACGTCTGCGGTCGCGGGGGCAGCTCCGTCCTCGGGCCCAGTGCCACTCGCGCCGCTCGCCCCTGCCCGCGTTGCGCTCGCGGCCAGTGTCCTTGTCGCGGGGTTGGTCCCACTCTCGGCCTCGGTCCCAGTCCTGCTCGCGGCTCCAGGTCCGGCCGCGTTCCCGCTCCCATGGCTTCCCACGCTCCCGCTCGCGCCGCCGGTCCTCGAGGGCCTGGCCCAGGCGGCTGTCGGGCGCTGGGGCCTCGGGCTCCTCCGGGGCCTTGTCCCGGGGCCGCCCCTTGCAGCCTGGGCCTCTGTACTCGTGGCCCCTGCCCTCGCGGAATTCGGCCTCGGGGCCTGGGGCCGGCGCGGTGGGTGGCGCGGGCGGGTGGCTGGGCAGCTCCAGCAGCGCCCGGGGCGCCGGCTTGGCTCCGGGGGTGGCCGGGCCCTGGCAGTGGAAGTGTGGAAGCACCGATTCGCTCTTCTCGGGGAAGGGAGTGGCCCCCCGGGGACCCCCAAAGGGAAAGGCCGCCGGTGCCTTCTGGCCGGTGAACCTGGGCGGCGAGTGGACCCTCTGCTCTTCGAACCGCTGAGGCTGCCTCCCCCTGGGTCCCGGCACGGATCCAGGAGCTTGGCCCCGGGGGCCTTCAAACTGCCCAGGCTGTGGCCCCCTCGGCCCACAAAGTGGCCCGCGGGGGGGCCTCTCTGACCTCTGAACTGAGGGGGAGGAGGGCCACCTCGGGGTCCTTTAAACTGGGACAGCAGAGGCCTCCTCTGGCCCCCGAACTGCAAAGGCGCGGTGCCCGCTTCCCAGGAACGGGGCCTGCTCGGGCCCCTCGCTCTGGCCAGGGGGGCCCGAGGCCTCACCGTACGGGGCCCCCGGGAACTCCCTCTTCTCCCCGTGGGGGTCCTTGCGGTCTCCAAATGGAGGCGGCCCTGCTCCCCTGGGCCCGCCCACGTGGGAAACGGATGGGCCCCTCCCATCCCTGTAGGGAGGTGGCCCGTGTGGCCCTGAGAACAAAGAAGGGATGGGCCCCTTTTGGGGCCCGAATCTGCCTGGTGGAGGCCCCCCTCTCGGCCCATCGTTATTAGAATTCTCTTCCGAGAACGGAGGGACTGGCCCCCGGGGGCCTGTGAAATTGGGGCCGTGAAGGCCCGACATCCCGAGAACGCGCGGTGCAGGCTCCCGCTGGCCTTGGAACTGGGGCAGAGGCCCCCCTTTCTCTGCTGCGGTGGGGAACGTGCCGGCCCCCTCACCCGGCCTGGGCTGTGGCTCTCTGTCTCCTTCGGTTTCAGCTGCCAGGGAGTCACGGTTTTCGGGAAACTGCGCAGTTCTCTGATCCTCGTACTGGCAAGAGCCCAGAGGTTTTTCCTGACAGGCGTACACTGGACCCGAGAAAGAATCCCTTCTTCCGGGAGGGTGGAAGGTCTGGCCGTCGTGCTGCCAAGGGAAGAGGGGCTGGAAGGAGGCGCCCTGCAGCGTGGGCAGCAGCACCTTCCGGGCAGGCCTGGCCGCGCCCTCCGCGCCGGCCGTGCCCGCAGGCCCCGGGCTTTCTGTGGGCTCGCGCAGGGGGCCGTCCTGCTTGGCCGGCAGTGGGGCCTCTTCGCCCGGAGCCCACGGTGGAGGGGCTGACTCTGGCTCCGCCTGGGCTGGAAGTGGCCCCGGGGGAGCAGCGGCCCCTCCGGGCGCTACTCTGGCCGGCGGGGGCCTCGGGGCGCGGCCTCGCTCTCGTTGCTCTCCGTGGCCAGCCGCCGGGCCAGCCGCGGGTCCCGGCTCAGCCGCGCCTCGGCGCTCGGGCCCGGGGCCTGGCTGCCAGCGGGGGGCGCGGCCGCCTTGGCCGCGGCCTGCGGCAGGAGCGTGGGCTTGGGCGGCGGCGGCGACATGAGCGCGTCCGACACGGAGAAGTGGGCCATGGAGGCCCTGATGGCCGCCCTCTGCTGCCTGAGCGCCTCCTCCTGCTCCTCCACCTGCTTCTGCTGCTCCTCGATCTGCTTGGTGAGCTCCTCTATCATCTGCTGCCGCTCGGCCAGGGAGGGCGCCAGCGGGCCAGGCCCGCCGTGCGCGTCCACACACATTCTGGTGGGCAGGTCATCGACGGTCACTTTGGCTTCTTCTAGGATCGTCTCGTCCTCCGGGTCATAGGCCACCTCCTCCCGCTCAGCTGCCTCCGCGGCCTTGTCCGCGTCCTGGCGTCTCCCGCGGTCTCCGAGCTGAGTGTCCAAGGCTCTCTCAGGACCGTACTCTTCCTCGGGGTCATAGGGCCTGTCGTCTTCCTCCTCCTCCAGAGCTCTGTCTTTTGAGAGCTGACCAAACTGCTGGACAATTGGGTCCAGCAGGAGCGCCGACGGCACCCCGCCGCCGGCTTTGGCTCTCGAGTCTTGGTGGGGGGCTGGGGCCGACTCGGCAGGCTCTTCGGTGGGGGTGTCAAACGCCTTCTTCTTCCCAAAGAGAGTCTGCAGGATATATTCTAGGGGTGAAGCTGTTTTTGAAGAAGTAGTGACAGAGGAAGCGGCCACCGCAACCGTCACTGACGCGGGTGATGCTGTGACAGTGTTCATGGCTCCTGGTTTGAGCGACGACAGTATCTGTAACCCGGAAGATGAGGCCGGCGAACCTGGTGCTTCTGGAGGAGGGGATGGGGGTGGGGGAGACCCCGGGGGTGTGGTGCTGACAGCCGCGTTCCCTGGGCACAGCGGGTACTTGCGGGGTTTCTTCTCAGGGAGCAGGGCTGCTGGCATTCTGGGGTGGACGGCATCCATTTCTTCTTGTGTCTGAATACGGGGCCGCTTCTCCTCTGTCTTGTCTGATTCGCCAGCATTTGAAGGCCGCTGTATTTTTTGGCAGATTACTAACCCCAGTATTATGTTTGGACGCGGTGACTCAAGACCTAAAAAGCAAAACAGTTGTGCAAATTTTAGAATCGAAATGTAGCTTTTGTCCTTCAGGGGTCAACTCTGGGTGTGAAGGGCAGCGGGGGGATGGTTTCCAGAGGGAGGAGGAGGGGGAAATTCTGTGGCAAAATAGAACCAAGTGTTCGAAGACCGGCTGCAAAAGACGCAGACTGCACCGCGCACCTGCCCAGCCTGACGGGCCCACAAACCACAAAACCAAGGGCCCAATGCACACGCGCATTCGCCCAGTGCTAAAATTATTACAGATTTTCAATTATACACAACGCTAGGGTAGAGGCGCGCTGGGGGAGGTGGGGAAGGCCAGCACGCACACACTCCAGGCCGTTCACCTACTGGGAAGGAAGCCTGTATGTACCAGGATGTTTTCTAAACAAACTCTTAGCTGTGTTCCTTCATTTGCCTCTTGCTACAAATCAGGAAGGCAGCACCCCCTTTCGACTTTAACTTATGAGCTGCAATATGTAAATTAAGCTATTCATACTAAAATTAAAGGTTCAATTAAGGACCAATTCTACAACTCAATGATAAGGATCAACAAAATTATACGGATCCATAGAGCACACGCCCTTCGATAAGTTCATGAGTCACTGGTGTCAAAATGGCAATTGATGGGAAAAGTGATGCTGACCAAAATGCCTAAAACAAATGTTCTTGCAGGTTTAGAAAGACATTCAATGACCAGTAACTTCTCAAAAGCTACCGAATGCTCAGGTCTCTGTCAACACAGGACGTGCGGCTTAAAGCCCAAAGGTGTTCAGGACAGGGGCAACAGAGGTCAGACCACGCGCACAACACGCTGGGAATTTCAGAACATTGCACAGTTCTTAAAACATAATGATTTCTTAACAAATTCTTGGTCCACACATTCTGGATTGTGGTGCACTGGACCAGGAATGCTACTGTTTCTGTACGGCTCCGCCACCCTCACAGTAATAACAAACCTGGAATACCAACAGGGGAACAGAGAAGCCCACGTCACAGATCAGTAAGTTAGGGAGAAACGATAAACACGGCACCAAAATTTTGTTTCAACAGCATATTTTAAATGAATCAAATTGTATAAACTCAATTTACACATGAATCACTATTGTGTAAAAGACATTCATGCTATATATTTTTGGTTGACTCACTAAAAAAGAAAATCAGCAGTTTTTCCTATTCTTTCTGTGATTTGAAGTTGATCACAGATCAAAGAGTTGTCCCTAGACACCCATTGTGTAGTTCTGAGCGCCTGTCACCCTTCCTAAATTCCAACAGAGATGGGGTGACATGCCGAGCACGAGGGTGGCGGATGTCCCATCCCGCCCCCGAGGAGGAGGAAGACCCGGCATGCCAGAGTGAGCTGGGCTGGCCCAGCATCCGCATGGATCGGCGAGGTACTGCTGGCCCCCCTCCCCACTGTGCTCAGCGCCTCGTTTCACAGGCTGACATTCAAGGGCTGAGGTGCCCATGAAGACACCCACTCATGATAAGAGGAATGGCTTCCAGAATGTCCTCTGCCCTTCTAATGACAGTGGTGACTCAGGGGAAGGAGGAGCTGGGCAAAGGAGGGCGTGGACACAGGAAGGCCAGGCCCACTGCACTGAGCATGGCATCCAGATGGTTCTGCTCAGATGTGAAAGATACTCTATCAAGTTCGCTTTCTAATCACAATGAATTATTTTAACTTAAAATAGTAAATCTCTCACTCGCTGTAACAGCCACTTACTGAATAATTTACAGCTCACTAATATCCAGTCTGGGGCATAGTCAATAGCTCAACTGGCTCTCGTGGCCCTCTCTGGACCGACTCTCACCGACACGGCCCCAGAGCTGGCAGAACAGGTCCCCAGCCGAGCCACAGGCTGGAGCGTTGGCCAGCCCCGTGAGCAGGAGCAGCAGAGGAATGTGCTCGGCCACGCGGGCGGGGGCGGGGAGGGCTGGGGAGCCCTGGCCGGGGGCGTCCTCTCAGCAGCCCAGGGCCCACGACTGTCCTCACTGTCCTCGATGCAGATGGGCTATGCTACCTGTGAAGAGCTTAACCTCTAAGGTGCCAACACCAGGGCTTGCGGCATGCATCACGTTTCAGGGCAAAGATGCTGTGTGTGGAGGCTAAGGCCTGCGTTAAACCCAGGGCGACGGGGTCCTGTCCTCGGGAGGCGCGCCAGCCCTACAGCTTGCAACAGCTGTATAGGCCTCCTGACAAAAACGATACACCCCAGGCTTGGCAAAATTCTCTAGACTCTACCCTTTGCGGTCACAGGCATCACAGGTGAGGGTAGGATTCAAGTACTTAACATTTACATTTGTTTCGAAAACAGTAAACTCCCTGGAGACCAGCATCTAACTAAGCAGCTACTAGTTTTAAATGCTTTCAGCTCTCAACTACTTCATCTACACACACCCGTAAGCGATCTAATAAAGCTCCAGAGTTGGAGGAGTGTTAGTTATGCATTTCCCCACTAATCTTCCCCAGGATTTGACATTTGAATTGGGCTGTTTTTGAAGCAGTCAAACCTTCTCTACTTCACCTGTGCACGTTATGGCTGCATGGAGACTTGAAATGTAACGAGCACCGTGGAGATGACTTACTCGTGGAAGAATACGATTCACTGTGCTACCGGGGTCTCGGCAGTGACCTTCAGGGAGGTGAGGGCACGTCTGGCTCCGCCCCACTCCGCAACCTCACAACAGGCGCCTGGCAAGGGCACGCTGGCCACAGTCAAAGGGCTACTACCACTGGGGCGGTGGCAGGGGCAGCTTTCCCCCGAAGGCCCCATTTTCTGCCTGGGGCCCCTGTGGGCGCGCCCACTGTTGAGTGTGAACCCTGGAGAGGAAAGGGCGCCCCGAGACGGCCCAGCAGCAGTGAGCACGCTGGCTGCGTGCAGAGACAGGGCTCCCTCCGGGGGCCCGGGGCGCCCCCCCGGCTCCACACAGGGCCTCTGTCCCATGGTTACAAGCGGGGTGCTTACTTACCGACCTCCCTTTGAGGGCAGTGGTGAGGCTTATGACTCATCAAGTAGATGAGAACTAGGTGGGAGGCCACTGAACTATCATTTCCAGACAAGGGGTACTGGTCAGACTGAGCACCGGGGTGTCGGCACCCCTGCCCGACCCCCTCCAAATGGCGGGAGCAAACGTGTCCACAATGTCCCGTGTGGATGAAACGAGCCTTCCTAGCTGCATGTAGGTCCCCGAGTCTTCACGGTGAAAGAAAGGGTCAGCCCCAGACCACCCGTACAAAGAGAGAAGTGGACAAACCCAGGGACGAGGGACAGCTGAAAAGGTGTGTGTGGATTTCCTGAGCCAAGACCCAAACCAGGATCTGTGTCCGGGTGTGTCAGCAACAGGGCCGCGGGGGAAGCAGCCCCCATGCACCTTGGACGTGGCACGGCGGGAGATGAGGTTTAGTTTTAATTAATAAACCAGCTGAAAGCTGCCCAACTATCAAATGAGGCTTTTACCCCTCAATCAACCTGGCATGCTCCACTATTCAGTATTTACAGTGAACACCTTCTTATGGTCTGAGTCTGACAAGACAAAACGTCCACCTCTGCAGGGACAGAAACTGTGCTGGAGTTAGCAGCAACCATCCTCAAAGAGGACTTGGGCAGAGACCCAGCAAATACAGGGAGAAGCAGCTGCCCGCCCGCCACACTCGGCTCCCATGCAGACTTCGCCCGCTCCCACTCTTGGGTCCCTAAGACCTGAGCAAAGCCAGGGCTCCGCATCCCAGTGAGGAGAGCGTCGTCCATCCGTCCGTCCGCCCGCCCGTGTCCAGGCGCCCCCAGCGCAGCACCGCCGCCTGCACAGCCAGAAGCACACTGGCATCGGCTGAGGCAAAGCAAGGTGGAGACAGTCCTCCGTCACAGTGCACCTGGATGGGCACCAAGAGCTACCAAATGGTTCAAATTCAGACAAACGATGGCCAGTTTCCATGAAATATTCATTGATTTCAAAGGAGAGAGAAGCACTTTCCATTCAGCACCGTTTTGCCTTTGATTACAACATCTGTACACAGCTACGCAGGAAGACACGCAGAAACTGAAGACGTGCTGTTATCTGACAATACTGCAAGTCACGGAAACGGTCTGCTATTCAGGAAGCAGTTAAGAGTGAGGACAGAAGGCAGACACCACGGATGGAGCCAGCCTAAGAGAATGGCCCTCTCCCGGCAGTGCCTCGGAAGGCAGGTCCCTGTCCTCTGCTCAGGGTGGTCCACACCTTAGATGCCCGAGGGCCCTCGACTGGCGCCCCCCACCCCCTCGGGAGGGCCGGGCACCCTGGCCTAGGCCCAGCGTCCCATCTGACTGCTCTTCCTTCCGTGAATAAAGCCCCTAGAATTAAAAACATATATACTAAATTAAACAAGCTGAGATTTAGAAGCCCTTCGATTGAAAAAAAAAGTCTGTAAACGTTTATGGTAAAAATTCCCGTACAATCACGTTTCCAAAACCCCTCCTACTACTTTGTTTTAATGAAACATTCGTTCTCTATTGTGGATGAACACCTGCAGGCTTTTGCGCATCCCCTTCAGGAAGTGACAGCCTGGGCAATGCAGGTGGAGGAGTGATGTCCACTCCGCTGGTCATCAAGTGTGGTCACTTAGCAGATGAGGTGGGCGCCCTGCCCAGCCTTCCTTGTCCCCGTGTCACCCCGGAACACCCAGCGCGGCCCCCTCCCTCTGCCAGCCGGGCCCCAACCCAGCACTGCACCAGCTCCCGCCGCGGCTCCGACTGGGGCTTTCCTCGGTGGCCCCCGCGCCCCTGCCTCCTCACCACGCCTGACCTCGTCCACCTCTGCCCCCCTCAGGGTCTGTCTGTGGCCCCGAACCTGGCAGCCCCCTGCTCGTGTGACCAGGTGCACCGGGACGGTGTCAGGCAAGAAGACCCCATCGCGGGCTCTGCAGGTGGAGCCGTGAGAGGGGCTCCAACACGGGTGAAACAGGGCTTCATCACCTCCCAGGTCCCGCTGCTACAGACGCGCAGAGTGTGCGTGTCACAGGATCTACGCTCACACTAGGCCCCGCACAGGCTTCCGCCCTTGTGACTGACCGGAGGCTCTTCACGGTATCGGAAAGTCGGCTTCACCACCGTCACCGCTGCGTCAGGAACACGGCGTCCAGGGAGCCGGCCGGCGTCCCAGGAGCTGCCCGCCAAGAACCTCGGCCACAGCCCTCCCTGCTGCCCGTCAGGCGGCACGGCTTTAGCGCGAGGAGTGGGACAGCCCACCGGAGAGCTTGGCTTCTAACGTGTTTGGCACTGAGACAGTTCCGTGTGTTGTGTCAGGGGACACGAGCCCTGCGGTCACGGGGACCGACCAGGACGCTGGGCCCAGCCGCAGAGCCGCCGGGGCACGTAAGTGCCTGGCCGCGGCAGGGGCGCTGGCCATGGACATGGAGGCGCCGGGCGCGGGCGTAGCTACTGCCTGTAGAAGCAGGTGCTTCAAGAGCCATCACCGCAGGTTACACTCAGCATCTTTTAGGCTTAGCCGTTTTGGGGGCGCCATGGACAAGGAGACACTCCCATTTAGGCGAGACTTAAGTCCCGTCAACTTCTCAGGGTTAAGGGGAGTTGGGTCCCCAGAGACCACGCCCCCCTTGGAATCACCCTTAGCTCCCTTCAGAAGCCTGAACTTTCTTTCTGGTCAGCCTGCAAATAATTCTTTAGAAGCAGCACTTTCTAAGGAATGAGTGAACAGAAAGTGGTCTGCCAAAGACAAGAATTCGAGCAGCAGATTTCAAAGTGACTATTTCTAGAACTAGCTCCTGTCTCTCAACGCTAGTTTTCGTTTCTCCTCAAAACGAATGCCTGCAGCGAAGAGGCTCTGCCTGACGCCTGCAAGGAGCCAAGCCCGCAGGCCAGGCCCAGGCCCCGCCCTCCCGGCACTGCCCAGCCCCTGCCAGCAACACCCTGCTCATGCCAGGCGGGCGGGCTCCGGACAGGGTTGTCCCTCTTCACAGGACTTTTCTAAGACAATGCACACCTTCCTCAGGGGACCTCCCGTGCCACCCTCCACTATCCGCTGCTTCACCCCTGTTCCCAAGTTCCGCTGCCAAAGGCCGGGTCTAGGTGAGGCACGCAGCTCGCTGGGACGGACTCCGCAGGGCGTGGGGGGGACGTGTGGGCGGAAGCCTGGGGCCTACCTGGTCCCTCAAAGGGCAGGAGTTTGGAGGGGACGGGGTCCGCGGCGCTCAGCGGGATCAGGTAGAAGTCCTTGACGTGCCTGCTGTTGTTTACCACGACGCCGAAGCGGCCGCGGCTACTGAAATAGGAGTACAGAGAGATGTAGGCCACCTCCTCCTCCTCCGTCGCGGGGTGGAAGCGGATCAGACACAGCTCCTGCAACAAACAGAGGGCGGGGAGCATTGACCTGCGGCCACTCGGAAAGGCAGCCCCTCCTCCTTGCACCTAAGCCCCCAAAGCAGGAGGGAAGCGAGGAGAGAAGCGACCAGCCCTGATTCTGACTGTCCCAGCCCTGCTGCCCAACACATCAGAACAATGAGCTGCTCAAGAGGACACAGGCCCGAGTCTCAAGACTGCTGGGTTTGATCTTGGTTTCGGAGGACCTGCTTTAAAACTACTTAGCCCCACTGTCCTCAACACAGAGCCCACCTCCTGGGGCTCTCGTACTGATGGGGTACTCTGTGTGCAGGGCCAGTCTGGGGCAGCGTCTGACACAGTGCTAAGTGACCACTAAGCGTGCGATGAGCTGCCCGCACCTCCGAAACGGGAGGGCTGAACTAGACCAGGGTCGTAACCCTTCTGTGACCCCAGTGAAAACCAGAGCCCCTCCCCCAAAGAGCACTGCACACGCAGACACACAGCTGCGTCCGCATCTCAGCGGTTCAGACTCCAGCCCAGCCGCCTCCCCCAATCTCTCCTCCATCAGCTCAGACAACAAGGGACACAGCATCTGTATTTCTAACTCTGAACCGCACATGCGCTTTCACAAAGCTTCCACCGTCGTGCTACTCAGACACCCCTTCACAGGTTAGCCAGCTGTCAACTTCAACGTCCACCTGCAAACATCTCACCAGCTAGAGACAGTTCAAGTAGCAAGGCGCAAGACGAGACGTCAAAGAAAGAGCCGTGTGTAAACAAACCCCTTCTTCCTTGGGTGCAGAGGTTAGACTGTGGGCAGGTACCTTAGACACCGAAGACCTGAGTTTGCCGACGTAATCCCAGACTGTCTTCGGGGCAATCCGTCCGCCGATGTGAATTGTGTCGGGCAGGTCCTAAGTGAAATGAGCTCTGATTCAATGACCGGTGGAACCGTGGCCGTCACAGAGAGACACACCCCAAACTACCCGAGATTCACAACTAAGACAACTGCAAGTATCCCAAACACAGCGGCAATAACTGTGTCAAATGTTGCTTAGTTGACTAACATCCGGGATTATGAGTGACCAAACCCAAGGGTGGTCGGAGGATAACCTTCTGCTAAATAGGATGACATTTAGCAAAGTGTGGTACTGTTGTCTTTTATGAACATACACATACAGGAAAGATCCAGGTATGTCTCAGAAGAGACTGAGCACTCTTTGTCAAGTCTGAAACGCTAGTGCTGTTTCGTTAATTTTGAAAAATAAAAGACCTGTCATGTGCACCCCTCCACACCAGGGCAGGTCACCCGTGCCTGGCCACACCTGCAGTGGGCACATGCACACCCAGCTTTGGCACAAGCTCTAGCGGAACAGAGGGAGAAGGAAGACAAGCTTCAGCTTTTTCAGAAAAGAGGGAGGGTCTGATTTCTCATTTGAATTTTCGCCACTGTCCAAACTGCGTAACCTGCTGACTCGGCCCGGCAACCCCTATTTTGCCTTCAGAGGTGCTTGTGCGTCCAGACACTCAGCAGGAAGGTGGTCACACGCCTGACTCCAGCGCGGGATCAGAGTGCCTTTGGAAAACGCGCGCGTGCACGCACATGCACCCACACACACTTCTCTCCCTCCTGGTTCTAACCTCACTGAGATAATCAAAATATCCAGAGACAGGAAACGCCTTAGTGACAAACTTCGCTACACTCTGCATGTTAATGAATCCTTTCCAAATGGTGCTGAGTTGAGACAAAAAGAGGGTGGTATCTCCTTCTGGAGGGGACTGGGACTCCGAGATGCTGTAAAACAAAACCACAGAAAATACGTGAATCTTTCTCTGCCCAAAGAATCCCCAAGATTTATTGATTGATTGATTGATTGAACGTGTTTATAAAAGCAAAGTGAATTCCTGCAAGTTTTGATAGCTTACTTTTTCAAATTAATTACCTTCATCATAATGATATGAACATTCTGGTCAAAGAAATATAAACTATATAGGCAATAAACTGGATGGCTGTAAATTCAAATTCCAGTTTTCAACAACTATATGTCTAAGGTGATAATTAGTCATCCTAAAACTGAAGCTTTAAAAAAACGCCTCTCTAAAATAGAAAATTGAGGAGAGTTGTATATCTGGGTGGATTTCAGAGCCAAACGAGTGAATCACTCCTTACTGCTCCCTCCTTTGTTCATCTGAAAGAAAGGCCACAGCTCAGCTGCTCAGACCACACACACGGGGGCAGCACCTGATGCTTGGCGACAGCGGGACCGACAGGAGGTATCTGGGCTCGGGCAACGTGGACGGCTTGACCAAGATGGACTTGGGCACCGTCACGGAGGTCGGCAGAGGCTTCGGGACATCCTGTCGGGGCTCTGCTGGGTGGGCGCTGCCTGGGCGGGCTGCCGAGGGAGCCGTGCCCGTGCTCGGCCTGCCTGGTGCAGTCCTGGGGTCTCGGCCGGACACCGTGACTGTGGTGAGCACTGCGCCGCCACCAGGGGCCGGGCAGGGGGCGCCTTCCAGGGCGGAGGGCTCGGGGTGGCCGTCGGCTGGAGGCACCGGGAGGGACTTTCCCTCCACATGGGCGCGAGCAGCGCGTTCCAGGTCTGGCTCCAAGGTGTTTTCAGGCAGAGTTTCTGGGGCCGCATCCTCGGCTGAGCTGAGAGCGGGCTCGGAGGCAGAGCTGTCACGCTTGGACCTCGAGTCCTCCTTCTTGGCAGAAGTTGACCACTCTCGTCTGTGCGGAGCTGGCTCCTCTTCCGACGATGGAACCTGACCTGGAGAGCAGAAGGCAGGCCTTCGTGAGAAGTCCCACACATCCGAGAGCAAAGCCTTCCCATGGGTAGACAGACGATCACTGCTTTAAAACAACCACACTGTAAAGGTAGGGGCTCACTTCCTAAGCTTGAAGAAACGATTCTAGCCTTTCCACTGTGGAACTTGGTTTGAATGCAGCCGTCCTGAGAAGGGTCTCCACAGTCTCCCCCCACATCGGCTCACCTGTGCAGATCTTACAGTTCCGGTCAAAGAGGTGCGTGCGGTGCTGCCCGGTCGTGTCCCGCAGCATGCCGCCGACAAGGCCCAGCAGCGGTACCGCGCTCCTCTCGGGGGCCGCCCGCACCGATTCTTGCTGTTCCTAAAGCACAAGAAGCAGAGGAGGCCATCTCTTTCCCACCCCCTCTCCAAATTAGCAGCACCCACGGAAAAAACATCTCACGTGATGAAGAACCACTGAAAACAGAGGAAGAGGACTACTGAATACAAGTACTTGAGAAGCAATACAACGACACACACTTGTGTCAGCCCCGCGTCTTGCCCGGTAATTCAGGCACCTAACAACGTCTGGAACGGGATCATCTTTGTCAATTCTCGTGAGCACTGGAAATCCTAAACGCTTACATCACAATCTGATACGGGCAGAGAATCTTCCATATCGGGAATAGTTTCCGGTTTAACGGTCGGCTTCTTAGTCTCATTATGCAAGTTAGTTCCGGACTCCATCACCTAAGATGAAAAAGACAGACAAACGTGAACCCTTAGCCCTTCTTTCCCAAGGGGACTCTCTCATGCCAATAGGCTATTCATTCACTCTGGGGTGGGGTTGGGGGCGGCGTTGGTGTCAGGCTTCTGGCATCCGCAGCCGCCTCTCCCGTCGGCACACACAGGATTTGACGATCTCTCTTTCCACATGGAAAGCCCTTCGGAGACAAGTTCTTCTGGCTTCATTCTCACAAGCTTTGCCAAAGAGATTTCTTCACGCAGAACACGATGGAAGAGCCCCTGTAAACAAACATCTCTTGTTCACTCGTTCAAAACCCTCTAAGATACTAGAGAGGATGTGGAGGTGGGCAGCAAGGCAAGCCCCTGCCCCGCGGCAGGACGAGGGCCCAGAGCCTCCCATCGATGCTTGGAGAACAAGGGCCCTGAATTCGGGCAGCTGATCTCCAGTATCCCACCGCACTAACCCTGCTACAAAGACCACTTCACAGAAAACACAATTGACTGAAGAAGGTACAGTGTTAGGGACAAAGGTAGAAGAAATCCCTTCTGCCAGCGGGTTAACAAGGCGAAATGGAAAGTCAGAGTATGTGCCCTGCTTCTAAACACAGGCAAGAGGTCAAGAGGCCGATCCAGACAGCGTGGGCCCCGGCAGGCACACAGGCGCGCAGGTGGCAAGAACCTCAGCTGGCGAGCGCCTGGCCCCACGGGAACAGCATGCCACGCACCCGCCGCCGCAGGGGGACCCAGTGCCCTAACCCAGGCCTGGGCAGCCCCTGGCCAGGACTGCCCCCATTCCTGACGGTCGGACACGCACCTGGGTGTTGGGGTCCTTGAGGTTGAACGTGAGGCTGCGGTACTTGCTCTGGTACCGGCTGTCTGTGACTCGGAACAAGTTAAACATCTCCTTCTCGAGGTGCAGTGCAACTTTTCCTACTTCATTTTCTGTCATGGTTAAGTCTTCGCTGTCAGTGACTCTAGATGGAATGAAAAAAGCCCCACGGTAACTGCTGCACTTACCATGCCACATGGCATCTCAGCTCCCCAACCAGGGATGGAACCCCGGTGCCCCCTGCAGTGGAAGCGTGGAGTCTTAACCACTGGACGCCAGGGAAGTCCCACATGTGACATTTTTCTTAAACAGCAGGGCCATCGTGAAACCACCACCCTTTACGTGGAAAACTTTCCACTTTAACAGATAAGAAACAAAGTGGAACAGCCCACCTTTTCCACAAGATCTCCTTCAAGGAGCGTCGTACGTTTTGCCGAATTTGAGAATTTGGCTGTGACGAGGCGGGGCGCGCGGGGCCCAGGCGTCCCGGGGCTGGAGAGGCCAGGGGAACCCAGGTGGTCCCAGGCTTCCTGATGGCGCCCACCGAAGCAGCGGAGCTGGGGAACTTTCTGGAAGCAGACGTGGCAGCAACAGGTGCCAGCCTTGCCTGCTTGGCCGAGGGAGTGCTGCCCGAGGGGGAGGGGGCAGCCGAGAGCCACGGCCTCTTGGGGATGGTGCCCTTGAACCCCGGCAACTTTTTGATGGCCGGTTTGGCTGCCGCCGCATTTGCAAAAGGAGGGGACTTCTTTGGAAGGAGACTTCTGGGCGAGGGTTGCTTGAGGCCCCCCGCGGAGCCTGGAGGAGCCACCTTCTTCGGCACCGCCGCCACCACCGCCTTGGCCTCTGCGCCTCTGTCCTCCTTCACGGCTGAAAGGAGAGGGGCCGCTTAGTGAGGCAGGGGTGCAGGGGACCCCGCATGTGCACCCGAAACCAGCAAAGCTAATAACCAGGCATCACTGTGAGACAGATTTAAAGAGGATTTTTAATTTAACTGTTAAATTCAGAAAAGGAGTGTAAACAGGGCTACTAGCAACATTTACGATACTGAATATACTTTGTTTCAGAGAGAAATGCTTTAGTATTAAAACTTTTACTTCAACCGAAACACCAGTAAGCTATAAAAGGCTTGATTTGAACCGTTAGCTTAGCTTGGAACTCCAAGGCCAAATTTCGCTGTATCAAGAGAAGGCATAGATTTCAAAGACCACTCGCATGGAGAGTCCCAGTGCAGTTTTTGGTGAACAGGAGCTTAGAAACTCTTTCCAGGGTGGATCAGACACATTCTCTTCGAATGCATATCCAAGCCCCACCTCGGGGGCCCTTGGGGCACTGGAAGGACTAGCGAGAGTCCACCCTGGGGTTAGGGGCTCACAGGTGCTCATCGTCCTCTTGGACAAGAGTCAACTGGACACGGTTAATAAATATATAGAATGTTGGCAGAAAACTGCAACATGGGGGGAGACCAGTGACTTTTACACTAGGAGCTCGGTGGCAGGAACGCCACCTGCGGTCATTCACGTTCCCATTCACACCCCTCTAGTAGCAGCTCGCTATTGGGTAAGACAGTAGGTTAGCACTTTTAATGCAAACAAGGGTTACAGCCCAAAGCTAAAATGAGAATCTTTATGCCAGTACTTCGCATGGACTGATTCCACTTAATCCTGTATCAGACCATCAGAATTACAGTCAGAGGCAAGCAAGGAGGTTCATCCTAAGACCAGTCCCTCGGTCTTAGGGGCGAGCGGCCCAGCAGACGTCCATGGGGAGCCGTGACGGAAAGCTGGAGCGTGTTCCCAGATGGCCCCGCTCAGGCCCACCGCCCAGAACGTCTGGGACCCAGGGCAGAACGGGGTGGCGGGGGGCAGGCAGGTCCAGGGAGCAAGCCAGGAGAGCACAGGGACACCACCTAGGGCCACGTCACACAGGACCGATGGAGAAGCCGCCTCCCCAGGCGCAGGCTTTTCTCAAACTACCCACAGCGCAATGAGCCCCCACATGCTAAACAGGAGACTTCGAGATGCTCTAGCAGCCTTCCGATTTTACGCAGGGGTTGAACACCCACCAATGCCAGTCGGCTGCCGGTGCTTCTTGCAACTGTCCTAGTGAAGCAGGGAGAAAATCTGAAGTCTGGGGACAGAGGTGAGACCCTGTCTACAAATAAGGCCTGACCCCACAAGAGCCCCCAAGGCGTTCACAGCCTACACCCTGCGTGACCATCCTGGCGAAGGGCCGAGCGCTGCCCTCAGGACTGCCTTCCTCCAGCACTGGTCAGGCCAGTTCAGCCACAGGTGTTAAAAGCCCAGGGACCGCAAGATTTTTCCATTTCATAGTACAGGTGAAATTACCTATTTTTAGAAACTTTGCAACAGCGCTACACACATCCAAAACTTAGAACCCTGTCAGAAGGACTTCATTGTCATCAAGCAACAATCCTGACTGCAAATCTCCTATTTTCATCTCACAGAGCACCCCCCCAACCTTATGTCCCCTTGTCCACGGTGTCCCAATCACTGGCCCCACGTGTGCCGGCACCCCCGGGCTATGCTGTCCAGGCTTTCCCAAGACCACCCGCTCCCCGCTGAGCAGCACGCTTGTGCTCTACATCCACCCTGCTGGCTGTCACCCACGTCCCGTCAGCAAGTCACAGCTGTCTGACAAAGGAGGAACTGGCCACGTCATAGGAACTCAGAACTACGTTTCTACGTGTATTATTCATCAGCTCAAATCCATATTCCTAAGGCGCTACCATACCTCAGTACATGGAAACTTATCTTTACCAGCTCAGCCTCGGCTAACGGGGTCCACAGCACCTCATCTAGGCGGGGGGTGGGGGGAGAGACTGCTAGAGCTGAAGTTAAATGAAATGGACAGAGGCCCCTCTTCTTGGGGGAAGGAACGAGAGTGGAGTGGAGTGGAGCGGGACGCGGTGCCAGCTGTGACTGCCAGCAGGGGATGAAGGAACAAACCCATCAGGATTAAAATCGAGTCCTAAAACCAGCTCACTCACTGACTGTATACAAACTTTGCTGAGATTATTTTAGTAGCACACTTTTAAGCCACTCTAAAAAGCTGGCCTAAGGGGCTTCCAGAATTCTCAATGAGGCACCCATGATGGGGCCTCAAACAAATCTTATCATGTGACATTTACATTGTTTCAAGTGAGAATTCCTGTTGACTCCGAACACATTCACTCCCTAAGATCAACGCTCCTACTGGTCTAACCAGTGTTTTGTCTCATTCAGGGAAAACAGAAGCCAGGAGCTTAATTTTAGGACATTCACAGTACAGGTGATTAAAGTAACCTGCTATCCAAGAGTGGTAACGGCAAATGAACGTACTCTATTTAAAAAGCAGGGGATGGCTTTCCTTAACCATCGTGCTGCTCTTCTAGAAGATTAGCTGCTTCTGGCTTTTAAAAGTCAACTTTCATTATCCCTCACCTGCGTCTCAGAGCGTATGTAAGTATGATTACATAAATAAAAAGTTGGTAAAATGTGGAAACTGGTGGACCCCAACAAGTCAGCTCTATCCCTCTTCTACTCTGAGGAAAAATGCTCAAAACCGAAAACAGTTGCATGTGGTCCCACCGTCAGCTGGATGCAGGTTAGCTGCTGCTGGAATGAATGGCAGTGACACCATGTCGTGCCAAAGCGACTGACAGCGACAGAAGCATTACTTCTGAGTAGAGCTAAAATCACATTTGCAAATGCTTCATCCAAATTCCCTTTTAACTGTACTGTGTGTATACATTCACAGAAGAGCAAGGCGTAACCAGCCGGCCTCGAAGCGCCAGTTCTAGAACAGGACAGCAGCCCCCCACCCCCCGGCAGAGTGGCTCCAGCAGTGGCCGGGCCCCCAGTGCTGCCGGCTCGAGGCAGGGTGACCACCTGCCCACGTGCCGGACAGAGACGGCCTCCTCGGAATGTACACCCAGTCTGGGCCATCCCGGGGGCTGCCGATGGGGCAAAGAGTGGCCCAAGTTCCAGGCCAGGTGCTGTCTCGGGGAGCAGATGCAGGAGGAAAGGCTGGCCGGTGGCCAGGCCACCGCCCCAGATGACGTCGTTTCTGCTGCGTCTGGCCATTGGTTTCTACTGGAAACGAGTTGTTTGTGGTGAAGCCCGGCAGGAACCAGGCAGGCCGGTGCGCTCAGGGACCAGCAACAATCTAATTGGCTAACTTCCCAGTAAGCATGAACCTGGGGGCCTTCCCACAGAGCAAGCTGGGCCGCGGTGCTATGGCATCGCTGGCCACTGGGTGGCACTGGTGGGCCTTCGAGGGGACAGGAGGAAAAGGGAGTGGAAGCTGTGTTACTGGGAGCAGCCAGTGCTGTGCAGCAGCACAAGGAACCGGCGCCTGGCAGAAGGCGAGTCGCACCGCACAGCACAGCATCACGCGGCCCCCGCCCAGTCACAGCTCAGGGACAGCCGTTGCCGGGGTGGGCCCTCACAGGGACCACTGAGAAACCCTGAGGGACGGTCACTGCTTTATACCTTTCGTCCTGCCCCAAAGAGGTGCCAAGTTACCCTAAAAATCCCCAGATATGAGGCTTTCAGTCACACTGACACGGTGGGGGGCAGGGGGGGAGACATTACTCAGAATGATTGGCTGTAAATGCCAAAGGAATCGAAGAGCTTCGGATGTGACCAGGTGCCAAGCAAGCCCACGTGGTGCAGGTCGGAGCATCCCCTCCCCCCCGCCATTCCCACAGGGCCCCAGATCCACCCAGGCTCAGTGGTGAGGCCGAGGCAGCTACCGCCACAAGGCCCGGGTAACGTAACGGGACCAGCCAGGGCTCAGAGGACACAGTGGACCAGCGGCAGGGGTTGGGGGGAGTGGACTCTGCTCACTGTGACATCAGTTCTAATTTCAGCTCAGCCTGACACGTGTACGAAGACGTTTCTCATTACAACTTTGTTTCTTGGCTGTCAAGACTTTAGTGTGAAAATTCAAGTAGCAAGAGAGAACCATTTTACTTTTGTGCCTTTGCTTAAATAGTTTGCAGTGAATTATTCCTGTAGAAGTTATGCTTACACAGAAACAGAGACAATCCCCACCGAAGACTTGGGAGGCCTGATCTCCATCTCTGGGGCCCTCACGCCAGCTGCCCTCCATCGCTAGGGGTCTGTATGTGGGTCCACAGACAAACTGCCATGATCTGGGGCTACACAAAGCTTGTCCAGATTGACTTTTTCTTACTCATGTGCAGTATTTGAGCGACTTACACCTCAAGAGAGGTGCACAGAACTGGCCGTAACAAGCTTCCAAAAAACCAAGTACGCCTCCGGAGGCAAATGGACCCTTCCTTCTTTTCAGAGTTTCACGGATTTTGAAAACCAAAACCCAATTCACGTTGGACTGGTAATATATGAAAAAAATGGTCACATCATCCTTCAGCACGAACCACGAGAAGGAAACGGGGCCGAGGCTGTGTGCGAGGCAGGCGTTCCACTCTCCTGTCTATGCCAACTGGACTGGTGGGGACTGGCCGCCAGACCTGACACTCAGCTGCAAGTAGAGCTGCTGCTTTCCCTCATCTCCAAAACCCGCCAACAGGCACTTTCACCACTTTGACAAGGTTCAACTTTAACTGTTATCTGTGCCTGCGCCATCTGCTACTTCAAGCAACATGATGGGGTCGAGGGCGTGATAAGACTCTGGGGCACAGAGCCTGCGGCACCTGCTGACCCCGGCGGGTTTAGCGGCCGTTACCTTTGTGCTCGTCTTGCTGACGCCTCCAGGTGCACGGCAACACCCCGACCTTCGTTGACAGAAATCAAAGTGGAAACCCTTCTTATCGATCTTCCAGGTTTACTTCTTTAACTTTCAGAAGGTAAGACTATGACTACGTGCACGGTGAGGTGCAACACGCAAAAAATCAAAAACATTACTTTACAGCTTCAAGTATACCGGAGACTCCTACACCATGTGGGCGGGTTTACAGCTGCATCTTCAGAAAGATCCCTTGGGACTCCATGCCACCTAAAGGAATCTGCCGCGGGACCGTCTGCAAACAGTACCACAGGAGATGCAGAGCCCCAGAGGCCACATGAAGGCCAAAGGGCAGGTGAGGTGAGCAGGACCAACCCTGCTAGAAACTTCTACCCCAAACTCCCGCTAAAGCACAAGAACTAAGGGGGGCAGCCAGGATACAGCTGAGGGTCTCTGTCAGAAAAAGTACATGTACATGCAAAACCTTCCCTGCACTAATTTTCTGAACAGTTGGCTATTAAAAAAAAAAAAACCTGTAAAAAGTAAAACACTTAAAAATACGAGAGAATGCCAAGGACCAAGAAAATTCCAGGTATTTGGATAACATTAAAAACAGCTGTCAAGGTAAATCCTTATCAGGACAAGTTTTGGTTCTCTCTCCAAATGGGGGGAGGAAATTGGTGAGATGTACAAGGCTGCTTTGTCCCCACCCACATTTTTTTGCCACTGCAGATCTGGAAGAGACAGAGAAAAACAGCTCGTGTAGCTGATAAAACATGCCTCTCCCACCGTTCCATTCCTACCAAACACCCCTTGGTCCAGGCAGCGCCCCCCATCTATGTCACCATGGGGACCTGTCTTCTCTTACTACCTGTGAAGCGTGCTCCCGGAACTCACACCACCGATCCCTGTGAAACCCGCGCCCCCAGATCCACTTCGCCACAGCACAGGAACCGGACATGTGGCACACGGAGACCATGGGGCAACGCTTACGTCAGGGTAGGATGCTAACACATCACTGGACCTGGGTGCACAGGTTCTGCCAGGGGTCCCCATTTCAATTCTCAAACCTACATGGAACTGCAGAAATCTGATTTTCTAGTCAAAATTTATTCAGGTCCCCAGAGTTTCAAGTCATCTCGGAGCCATTGAGGGAGCCCCAAACATGGGAACATGTACCTATGCCTAACACAATTCCACTTCCAAACCCTAAGCAACCAGGGCCACTTTAGAAGAACATCTTCAGCCCTCTTCGTGCCTGTGCCTGGACAGTAACGAGAGGCGATGAAGAGGAAATCAAGAGAAACCATGAGGAGGACTACGAGACACAGGGAATTTCCTGGGGGGAAATACAATGGCAACTGTTTCCCTAAGTTACACTGTTTTTGTTTTCAGAAACTCTGAAAAACAATTTAAAAAACTCATCAGAGAACAAGTGGGTGTTAATCCCATCACTGTGAGGACCTTAAGATCTACTGACTGCCCCACGAGAGAAGCAGGTCAGAGCCTCTGTGTAGCAAGGTCTTGCCCACGATGCTCATGCAAGGCTGCCCTGAACCCACAACCCAAGGCCAGTGCCAATGGCCTGGGAGAAGTGGGGTGGGGGCAGAGCACCTCCAGGGGCCGCACACTGGCTGCCTAAGGATCCACCCAAGACCTGACCCGAGTCCAGGGCAACATGGGAAACGCCCCCTCCGAAGAGCGGTCCCGGCATCACCTGCACCCAGAAACATATCATGCTCTGCAGCCAGGGAGGCGGGTGGGGGCGTGGTGGGGATGCAGGGCTCTGCTGAGTGTGTGCGGGGGGCCCCCTCCCATTGTGCCTGTGTGTGGGGACCCGCGGAAGGTCCACAGCCACTGCCACTGTCAAGTAATGGTTTGGGGAAGAGGCAGAGGCACAGCTGCTGCTCACCGAGGCTCCAGTCGGGTGTTTACCTTCGACCTTTTACACTCCTCCCAATCCTCTTTTGGGAAGATGACATTTCTGGGATAACAGAAAATGATCAGAAGCAACTAGCTCAACAGCATGTCCCTTATGCAGGCTACAAGCTGTGGCCATCCGTCCACGTACTTCTGAGACGTAAATGTGCTACAGTAATCGAGACAGTGTGGTACTGGCACAAAAACAGAAAGATAGATCAATGGAACAGGATAGAAAGCCCAGAGATAAACCCACGCACATATGGTCACCTTATCTTTGATAAAGGAGGCAGGAATGTACAGTGGAGAAAGGACAGCCTCTTCAGTAAGTGGTGCTGGGAAAACTGGACAGGTCCATGTAAAAGTATGAGATTAGATCACTCCCTAACACCATACACAAAAATAAGCTCAAAATGGCCTAAAGACAGAAATGTAAGGCCAGAAACTATCAAACTCTTAGAGGAAAACATAGGCAGAACACTCTATGACATAAATCACAGCAAGATCCTTTTGGACCCACCTCCTACAGAAATGGAAATAAAAACAAAAATAACACATGGGACCTAATGAAACTTCAAAGCTTTTGCACAGCAAAGGAAACCATAAACAAGACCAAAACACAACCCTCAGAATGGGAGAAAATATTTGCAAATGAAGCAACTGACAAAGGATTCATCTCCAAAATTTATAAGCAGCTTATGCAGCTCAATAGCAAAAAAAAAACAAACAACCCAATTCAAAAATGGGCAGAAGACCTAAATAGACATTTCTCCAAAGAAGATATACAGACTGCCAACAAACACATGAAAGAATGCTCAACATCATTAATCCTTAGAGACATGCACATCAAAACTACAATGAGATATCATCTCACACCAGTCAGAATGGCCATCATCCAAAAACCTAGAAACAATACATGCTGGAGAGGGTGTGGAGAAAAGGGAACACTCTTGCACTGCTGGTGGGAATGTGAATTGGTAGAGCCACTATGGAGAACAGTATGGAGGTTCCTTGAAAAACTACAAACAGAACTACCAGATGACCTAGCAATCCCACTACTGGGCATATACCCTGAGAAAACCATAATTCAAAAGGAGTCACGTACCAAAATGTTCATTGCAGCTCTATTTACAATAGCCCGGAGATGGAAACAACCTAAGTGTCCATCATCCAATGAATGGATAAAGAAGATGCGGCACATATATACCATGGAATACTACTCGGCCATAAAAAGAAACGAAATTGAGCTATTTGTCATGAGGTGGATGGACCTAGAGTCTGTCATACAGAGTGACGTAAGTCAGAAAGAGAAAGACAAATACCGTATGCTAACACATAGATATGGAATTTAAGAAAAGAGAACGTCATGAAGAACCTAGGGGTAGAACAGGAATAAAGACACAGACCCACTTGAGAATGGACTTGAAGATATGGGGAGGGGGAAGGGTAAGCTGTGACAAGGCGAGAGAGAGGGATGGACACATATACACTACCGAACGTAAGGTAGATAGCTACTGGGAAGCAGCCACATAGCAAAGGGAGATCAGCTCGGTGCTCTGTGACCACCTAGAGGGGAGGGATAGGGAGGGTGGGAGGGAGGGAGACGCAAGAGGGAAGGGATATGGGAACAGACGTATATGTATAACTGATTCGCTTTGTTATAAAGCAGAAACTAATTTAAAAAGATGCGCTGGGAAGGTGGTCAGTGAGGAGGTGATGTGCAGAGGAGGGGGCTGGGGCAGAGGGAAGAGAAACCCGGCCTGTGAGCAGAGCCACCACCTCCTTGAGGCCGGGCTCCCCGCCCCTCCACCCCAATCTTCCCTCAAAAACCGGGAAGTCAGAACTGGGGATAAGTAAGCACCCACCCCTCCCCCAAACCCCGCCAGCTTTCCTTTCTCACTGTGCGCCCTACATCTGACTCCACACTCCGAGCCTGGGGGCAGTCTCCCGATTCTGGTCGACAGAGATGGAAATCAACTGAATTGAGATCAATCACCCAGGGTTTTGTGGCTACACCTCGGTTTCCCTTTCATTCTGTCACGTGCCTATAACCAACTGAGAACATTTAGCCCAGGATTCCAACATGACGGCTCCCCACCCATTCACAGCTGGGCGATGCTTATATTTAGGTCCACTCGTAACCCCTGTAGAGGCGCTACGGTGTAGAGGTGCTATAACTTGATGGATGTTTGCGACACGTTGTTAGCATGAAGTTCTTGGTTCAAACAACCTGAGGTGTACTGAGACTCATTTTAATACAGCAACTGGTTAATTCTGTATTTAACCACTCACTCCAAAAATCCAAAAATACATACACAAATAAATATGTATATAGACATATACACACACAGTATTGCTTGGCAGTTTACTTGCAACTCCATTTCTTAGGTCTTGGGTCATTTACATTCTCAAAATGCAGCTAGTTATGCAGTCTTCTAACCACACTACATCCACGAGGCCTTCCCTCAGGCCACTGGCCTAAACAGCCGGCTGAGAGGAGGAAGCAGCACGTGGCTATAATCCTGGAATTTAGGGCCATTTAACCTCTTGTGCTTTTAAAACAAGTTGCAAGAGTATAAAAGATAGCATAAATAAAAACACAAAATGACCTTAATCATAGAAAAATAAGAATAAGATGCGCCCCAGAACAATTTAAATTTCTAAAATTTAATTTTGGAGAATGAGCTGAGAAAAAGAAGAAAGAGAAAAGATTCAAGCTGCATGATCTCATCTGGGATTGCAAAGGTCTGTCTGAACTTGAAGCCTGGGTGGCATGACCCAGCAGTGCACGCCAAGACTCCTGGTCTGGGTGCTGCTCAGAGTGGAGAGACATTGTGCTCACTTACTTTCAAGCACGGGAAGCAGGGTAAACAGCCTTCAAGACTGGCATGTGTGTTTATGTTGTGTGTAGTATGTGAATTGGACATAAAAAAAATTCCGGTTCGGTCAAGAATAATATAACTCCTGCAAATCATGCTTCAGTTGAAAATCAGCTACAACACTACTGTGCTAATAGTAATAGGCTCCCACAATATACAAAGAAGTGAGGGTCACGTGTGCTGGGAGCAGACTGTGTGGAAAGGCCCCTGCGTGGAGAGCCCACGGCGGTGACGGCGCAGTGGTGAACACCTGGATGACGGCGGACTCTGAGTGCCGGGCAGCGCGCCCCCTTGTCAGATTCTGCTGAAGATACTACACATACTTACCAGAGCCTGGTAATAAAGAAAAGCGATTAAAGACATCAGTCGTCGGAGGTGAGACATTCAGCAACGGGGCTGGTACAGCTTTTTGGAAACACGGACAGGAAGTCCCGACAGACTAAGGATGGGCACGCGGGGCTCAGGAGGCCTCCTGGACTTGGGCAAGGGCTTTGATCTCTGCAGGTGCAGCAGAAAACACGGCTAGAACTCCTAGCTCTGGACAGGCCCGAGTGCACGGCCGTCCAGAAAGACCGGGAAAGGTCCAGAGCTCCCCCCCGGGTGATACATACATTTATACAACAGTGGCGGCCAGGGGGCGGCAGTCTTTTCTGGCTTTACTGCATTGTAATTGTGGTCGCTGGCCCACGACGGCGTGCTGCTCTCACAGGGCGGCTCCTTAGCGAGGACCTCACTCCTTGGAGGCACCACCACCACCTTCCTCGCTGTGTTCTCCTTCTTGTCTGGAGCCGGTCTCTTGTGCACAGAAGAGATTTTAATGCCTGCCTGGATAATCAGTAAAGCCCCAATCATGAACGAGGTCAGAAATTAACCTTTGCGCATTTCACTCTGCAGTGAGGGTCACGACTCAATCAGCTCCTGGACCATCCTAAGCCCAATGCACTGCATCTGCTCAGCAGAGGGCTTGGCTACTCCCCCACATCCAGCAGGCCCGCATCAACATCCGAACGATGAGAAGGTCCCTGACACAACAACCCGTCAACCTAGCATCCTGATGAGGCGCTAGGCCGCCACGATAACCGAGGGGCCGTGGAGTGAGGCAGTGAAGCAAGGCGGAGAGCACGGCAGACCGGGGCCCCGTGTGAGAACGCGCCCAAGCAGCACTGACAGGCAGGAGCTGCAGACACAACAGCACGTGGAGAAAGGACAGGCGTACAAACGACATCCCTGTACCCTAGCAGGCATTCAGTGCGGCGACCCCAGAACCCACCGGTCAGCCCGCTGACTGTGTGTCAACTCCCCGCACAGACTCCAGCAGGGACCACTCTCCTCCCAGCGGGGCTGGCGTGTGGGTGGAGAGCTATTCCACGCAGCAGCCGGTTCCCACGTTTCTATCAGTTAATCCCTCGGCAGGAGGCGGAGAAGGAAAACACGAGAACACGTGCCTATTTGTCATTTCGACAAGAACACCGGTGGGCAAGGCGGAGGGCAGTGTGAAGGTGCCTGCATCCCGTCCGGGCCTGTGTGCCCTACACTCTCCAAATCAACCCACCGAGCCTGTAACCTCCAGACGCTCATGGTTTGAACTACACAAATGGTTGGTTTCAGTCAACTTACCTGAACGCTCCATTTCTGAAGAATGATTTTTTCCGGCTTTGTCTTGGGTTTCTCTTTAGGTTTTGGTTTCTCCTCTTTCCCTGCGCTCAGCAAGCGCATGGTGGCCGCGGCGTGTTTCCGGATACACTCGCTGCTGCAGTAGACAGAGTCGGGCTGCGCCACGCTCGAGCACCCGGGGCCAATGCATCTGGCGGCACCAGGCGCCTCTAGGACCTGCAGGATCAGACGTGGCTTCAGTGTACTCACCCACTAGGTGGGTATGGCACTTTGTAACATAACTATTTATGGTACCGAGATGACTGCTTTTAATCATGTATGAAAAAACTATGAATAAACATGTACCTTTGTTTATTCAAAACACACCAATCTACCTGCCCTGAGGAAGGCCCTCGGGTTCTTACCTGCCCTTCAGCCACGCAAGAAGGGCGGAACCCTAAGCGGACCCGGCGCTCACGCTGCGCACTTCTCAACACAATGGGGTTTCACACCACAAGTAGGTTCCCTTATCGGGCAAATGGGCAGGGATTTTACCAACGAATTAAGATCCCAAGTGAGAGGATTCCGAGTTAGTCCAAAGGGTCCAACTTCGTCAACTGAAAACCCTTCAAAGAGGAACTGAGCCTCCAGAAGAGAGAGGATTCCACTGCTGGCTCTGCTGAGAGGGCGCCCATGCCTAGGCTCGGCGGGCAAGGCTGGGAGACGACACCCAGGACACCCAGTTAACCGTGGCTCTCAGAAACAACAGATCACTTTTTGCTATCATCAGGCCACAAAAATCGCCCGGGATATAGTTTCCATGCTAAACCAAGTCAGAGCTTTTGGAAGTGGATCTTTCCCCAGCCGAGCCTCTGATACCTCAGGCCCCACAGACACCTGGAGGGCAGTCTTGTAAGACCCAGAGCAGAGGGGGCCCAGCTAAGCCAGGCCTGGATTTCGGAGCTAATAAATGTGTGTTGTTTAAGCTGCTGAACAAGTCTGTGGCTGCCTGCCGTGCAGTAGGAGCCTGGTTCACTACAAGGGCTGAACACAGCTGTCCATGATCACTAGAGCATGTTCTGATGGTCGAGACTAATAACATACATGAACATACCCCTCCAATGTACTGGAGCAAAATCTTAAATCTCAAATTATGCACTGAATTGTTTTTCCTCCACAGAATCCAAGTTTTACTCAGAGAAATACTTAAGTTTCTGGGTAGTCTCAAACACATCAGCAATCACAGGACGTTTCCTACTGACTTCCATTTCCATTCATTCTCTTCCTTACCAGTTCTCATCATACTTCCACTCGATGTCTCCTCATACGCCCATGACAGGTAAAATTTAAACGGTCCAGCCCTCGAGGCTACCTCAGTGCAAGGGGGAGACGGCGGGAAGCTAGGACAAGGCCACCGCAAGGTCGTCTGCATGCCCAACACTGGCTAGAGCACGGGCTGTGGGGGCGGCATGGGCCCCCAATTCAAGGAAGGCCTGGGGTGAAAACATGCTCTGAGTAGGACGATCATGAGAGCCTCAGACAGCTCTCAAGATGCACGGAATCCATGACAAAGAATCACGGCCCTTGGGCAGGAGACACGAGTGAACAGAGTTGGGAAAGGAGAAAACACAGCTGCACAAGCACTGGTGAGTGGGAGAACACCATAACACAGCGCGTGCCAGCCGCAGCTGTCTTGTCAGCCTGGGGACCCGTGCGGGCACCACCGCTGGCCTTGGCATCTTGCTGCGAGGCAGGGACTAGACCACTGGTTCTCTCAAGGCACTGACGGGTACTATAGGTGCACACGTGCCCCTGTGACTCAAAAATAATTTTGTTTCTTCACATATGTACTTCAAACTCCGGATCCATTCATGAGAAAACTTAAGGGAAGACTTACAAAAGTGAGTCCACTTATGGAAAATGTTAAGTCAGTAATAACAGCATAGGAGATAGATATGATTAACAAACATAGAGAAAGAATAGACAGGCGTGCCAGCCTTAAGCAGGTGCATGGACCGGGGAGCTCGCAGAGCCCAGCCCCGCGCCCAATGCCACTCCTGGGAAAAGCTAACTTATCTCAGGAGACAAAACCTTCTGTCTTGATGTTTCTGCCAACGGCAGCTGAGGGCTCCACAGTCACCTCTACTGCTGACCTTGGGAGACAGGTACTTACGGGCTGGAATATCTTGAGTTTTTTCTTGCAACTTGCGTTTGCAGCTTTCTCAATTCTAACCTTAATTCCTTGGTCTTCATTCGATTTCTGCTCCACGATTCCTAGACTTGTACAGTCCATGCCGTCGGCATCTGCAGCTCTCGACCTCGAGTCCTGCGTGCCTGTGGTCTCGGAGCTGGGCTCGTCCTGCACTTGCAGGATGGTGCAGTTTGGGCAGATGTAATCCTGCCCGTTCCTTTCCAAGAGCCTCCCTCGAGCCTCAGAAATGCCCACACAGTCGCCATGAAACCATTCTTCACATCGGTCACAGCGAATCATAAACCTGGAATGATAAAATAAGGAATGGAGATTATTATTAGTATTACGAATGGAAAGTGAGAGACCAACTCAATTTTAAACACAAGTCAAATTTCAACATTCTATTATGAAAAAAACAAAAATATTACAGACACGTGGACAGAACAGAATAAAGAGCATCCACGTGCCCCTCTCAATTTTACTAACATTCAATCAAATTTGCTTCACCTTTTCTTTCAGGGGAGCACTCTGCCCTGGACACCACAGTTCTTGTCCACAGGAGGGCAGCCATGCCTTTACCCGCCCCCTCCCTGAGCTGCCCCAACGTCCACACCACAGCCCAGTCGCAGCCGGTCTGGAGCAGCGTCACCCAGCGAGCTCTCTGGGACAGCAGATCCTCTCTGGTCCAGGCCGCCCTGTCCGTGGCTGCTGGGACCGAGGCAGCCAATGTCCCACGCCAGCCCCCACCTCGGTGGAGGGTGTGGCTCTTGGCAGTGCCCACCCATGCCGTATTTGTTGTTGTTTTTTGACAATGACTTGCTCGTCTTTCCCAAGAGAACAAGTCCCTCATTCAGGCCACCCGGGGACTCTCTCAACTAAGACGAATGGAAAACGCTCTCTGGCACTTTCCACACCTCGGACTTCCCCCCGGAAGCCTGGGCAGCCACTTCATCCCCCCACGACCCACCTGCTGTTGTGAGGCTGGCGGCACAGGCAGTACAGGGCATTGGGGTCGTACACCTCACATGCGGGCTTGTGTCGGACTGCGTCTCCGGGTTCCTCTGCATGCCCCCCTGGGGCCGCCCTCCCTTCCAGCTGGCTCTCTCTGTCCATTTTCGCCACCTGGGACGCAGCCCCCAGGTCGGCCTCCGGCTCCCGCGGGATGGGCCGCGAACCCTCCATCGCATCGCCTGCCTCAGCATCCACGGTCTCCACCGGGTCCTCCTCCCGATGCTTCTTCCTCAGACGGTTCTGGATGCCCTTTGGGGGCCTGTCGGTGGGCTCCTGCTCGCGCTTTCTTCGCAGGCCATTCTGGAGTTCTTTCAAAGTCAAACCGTCCCTGTGGCTATTGGAGGTGTCAATCTCGTCGCCACGCCCTCTGGCCTTTGCCGAGGAGGCCGTTCGTTCCTTAGCACCCGTGCAGCCAGACCTGGGACCGCTATTCCCGTCCGAGGTGCTCTCCATGCTCCCCTCGGAGGCGCTCTCCGCTTCTGTCACTGGACAGGACGCCGGCTCCGCTGAGGCCTCTAGGGACATGGAGGTGCCCCTCCGGCCCCGGCGCCGGACCGTGGTCAGGAACTCCTCCACCCGCTCCGTACGCTTCGGCTGCCTTCCGCTGCGACGCAGCGACGGGCTCTGCTGCTGCCCGGGCAGCAGCTCCAGGGCATCCACCTCCGCATCCCTGGCGCCCTCGCGCTTGCCGATGGTGCTCCTCCGGAACCTCCACGTCTTCCTGAACACTTTGCGGGTGGGCTTGATGGCCTTGGGCGCGTCCTCACCACTCGGGTCATCCTCCTCGTCCATACCTAACAGGGAAATGCAACCAAACCACGCCAGGCGTCAGCCAGGGCCGCGGTCCAGACCCAGGACCGGCACCCACCAGCCACGAGAGTGCACCAGAAGGGGCACCACCCGCACGGAGGAAACCCAGACACAGTGAATCGCAACAATCCTCCACCTACAAAAACCGAAGGCTCTTCCTAAAGTGCACTGAGAGGATTCAAGGTGATCTCTGAAGAAAAGTGTAACAGTTACGGAGCTAATGTTCAGTAGAAAAACACAGCTAGCAAACCAAATCTGTGCATCTGTCAACTGCTGAGGACGAGGATTTGTACAAGAGGTAGCGGGGAAAGAGGAAGCGAGCAGCAGTGCTGCCAGGACAGGACAGGGTGGCGGGTGCCTCGGGCTCTCCCGCACAGAGACGCGGGGCCCACCTGGCTCTGCCCGCAGAGCTCGGTGGACAGAACGCCGTGCTGGCTCTGGGCCTAGTGCTTGGAAGCCCCGAGCTGCGTGTGAGACGTCTGACCACGTTGCTGGAGGGATCACGTGGAGATGGGGGATTCGGACCCTGAACACCCACACCCAGCCCCCGCTGAGCCTTGCCCAGATTCCCGAGCCACGACTGTGTTGACACAAGATGGGCCCATCCAGCTCTGCACGCAGGGTCTGCAGCAGCAGACGATCAGGACACTGAGAAAATTCTGACCCACGCAGCACCTGTGGTATTTAGTTCTTCTCTCCTCTTTCTAACAGACTGTTTAAATGGTCGTGTTTGTGAAAACTTCACTCCTGTTTAAAATGAAAAAGCCTGAAAAAGATAATATATACCTTGAGAATTTTTTCCCAAGCTGCGCGGGCTTCAATTACATTTAAATGCTAACGATGACTCAGGTTTTATGCCATGATCCATTCCAGGGGAAGGACTAGTACAGAATGGAAACCTTCAAACAGAAAACACACAAAATTAAAAATCACACGTAACTGAACTCTCTTTTTCGTTCCCACTAAGTATGGTCACCTCCCATTTCCATGTCCAGGTCTGCAACTCCCCCACCCTGGGCCTGGGCCCACACTCTCCCAGGCCACTTGGAAGCTTGCAGGAGTAGCTGTGACATCAGCACCTGTGCCACCAAGGACCACGCCACTGTCCTGGTCACCCAAGTCTTTCTGCAGGAAGGACTCTCCTCTACAAAACACAGTTCTCACCAGAGCCAACAAACAACGTCATCGTAAATGCACTAAAGAAACCACCCATGTAAAAATAAAGTAGTGCTCTGAATCAGATTCTTAACACACAATTAGACACTCTTCAAGAAATCTTGGGCTAAAGCTTAAACCACTGCAAACAAATACTAATGTCACATCAGTTTCTTTACATATAATGCCGCTTTTGAAATAGAAAACATGACATCAAAACTTAAAATTGTGTTGCTGGCGTTTAACACTATTGCCACGTTACCTGCCCCACACGGAAGCTTGGGCGCTTCTTCCGACTTCCCAGAAACAATGACAACCTGGCCGATGCAACTGCGGGGTCCAAGGGAAGCGCCAAGCCCCGAAACCCTGCTGCTGCCGGTCACTATTCACAGATTACAATGCAGATTATCTCGAGACAGTCACCACGGAGTAAGCTCCTAAAAGAAGACAACAAAACCGTTTAAAGATTTAAAGCAACTATAACTAAAATCATGTTTAAGAAAAAAAAGGCATGAAGCTTTCCAAACAATCTCTTATTTGAATGTACATTACATGACCCCCAAAGACACTGGGCGAGTCGACAAACAATAGCCACAAAACAAAGTCCCCTGCTTCCTTAAGGACTTTTAAAGAAGGGAAGATACTTTGACTACACTCTGAAAGCAGGGGGCTGGAAAGGCCTCCGCTTGCGCACTGGTGGGGAGGAAGCTGGTGGGCAGAGGGCAGAGGCCTCAGTGGGAAGGAGGGTTTCAAAACTGATCATTGGTACCAGCTGCTTTCCAATTACAATCGTACTTTTAAGATGGACCCAGGTCAGTAAAAACCCAGAGACAGAGAGAAAGGAACAAAACATGAAAAGATGAACAAAAAAATTACACATGAAAGTCAATATTTAGAAATTCTTTTCTGTTTTAAATCTATTTATTTAAGTTTTGGCTGTGTTGGTCTCTGTTGCTGTGCGTGGGTTTTCTCTAGTTGCAGTGAGCGGGGGCTACTCTTCATTGTGGTGCGTGGGCTTCTCGTTGCGGTGGCTGCTCTTGTTGTGGAGCACGGGCTCTAGGCGCATGGCTTCAGTAGTTGTGGCACGCGGGCTCAGTAGTTGTGGCTCGTGGGCTCTAGAGCACAGGCTCAGTAGTTGTCGCACACGGGCTTAGTTGCTCTGCCGCATGTGGGATCTTAAGTTCCCTGACCAGGGATCAAACTCGTGTCCCCTGCCTCGGCAGGCGGATTCTTAACCACTGTGCCACCAGGGAAGCCCTAGAACACTATACCTATGTCATCCTTTTAGTTAAAAATCTAAGGAAGATTTCAGAGGACTAATGGGATGATGATTGAACATCACCAGGGTACAGCTCATCTATGTGTATTTACATATTTAAACAACGTTTCTCCTCCTGTGCCCTCATTCAATCACGATACCTAGTTTGCTCCACAAATGTGTCTCTGTTTCTAGGTAAGTCCGCAGTGTTAACATTTTAACACATTTTGCTTTCTAGACCCAGGACTCCCTGCCCGCAACTCACCTCTTCCTCACCTCACACCAACTGCCTCCCCTGTAACTGTGGTCTCCTTGGGTGACCTCAGAGCCAACATTCCGTCCCACCTCCTTTTAAAGAGATAGCGACCATCTCACTCTGGTCACCCCCGGCCCCCCATGGCCACCACCTCTCTCACATACGGTCAACCCATCTTAAAATGAGATACTTCTCAGGAGAAACTGTTCAAAACAGTGAACATTTATAAAAGCAGAGAAATTACGATGGTCTCAGGAAATAAAACGTTTTTAAGGTTTGTGTTGATCTGAACCACCCACCCAAGAAAAAACCCATGCCTCTGGATTTGACTTCTGAATCGTCAGAAAAGGAAAATCCAGCTATTTCTGTTAAGTGGAATGAAGTACTTTATTCAGAACAGATCATATCATTTTAGATCATCTGGTTCGTTTTGGTTCTTTTTTTTGATTTTACATTTGCAAGATCGCTTTCATAATTTCTTCCCAGAAATTCTAAGGGAAAATTTCACGTCACGAAACAAAAACAAACCCCTGTGATCAAGGCAAAAGTTAAAAGAGAAGAATTGTGTTCTGTTCCTAACACAACTTAAAATGTGGGTCCACACACAACAGCAGGTCACCAAACGGTGGTCACACCGTACTAGTAACAACTTTTCCCCAGAGGAAAAGAACGGTGGGCGGTCATCCCTGAAACTGGGAAAAAGAAAACCTGGAGGCGAACATGATGCACTGAGATAGTTTTATATCTTTACATTTCTAAGTGCAAATGTCCTCTCAGCTGAAAACGGCTCCACTTCCTAAGCAGACCTAGGAATACCAACACGAAACCTAAGGTTCCCCCAGGCCACCCAAGGGCAGGAAGCAGCCCACCACCTCCCAGGCAGCTCTCCAGCGTTTTGCTGTCAAGGTCCCTTTATACCCTTAAAACCTGAGGACCCCAAAGAGCGGTTGCTCATGTGGGATATGTATTTCCAAAATTAAACCTGAGAAAGGCTTTCAGAATTGTGGATGTTCCCTGATAACCACATCAAACCTCGACGGGCCGCAGTTCCACGAAAACCACTTGTGACACAGCCATGAATGCTCCGCACCTTCCTGCGTCGTAACGCACTCTGAAAACATCTTTTGCCTATGTGCACGGTGGCCAGTTGGACACATGCAGAGTCCACACGCTGGCACATTTCATTAGACGACATGAGACGCATCTCTTAACGTGAGCGCCCATCTCCTGAAATGTCTTTCGTTACTGGGAAGCCATCAAGCTCAGGGTGGCAGATAAAAGCTTTTCCAAATGCTAATTTTCCTTTAACACCGGAATTTTGTCATCAGTAACAAATATAGTCAGTTGATTTCCTCGAGTCTCACACTGTGCATCTTCGAGAGAACGCCTGACACACACCACCTGAAAAATGCAGTCCATCGGCACTGCTCTGCGGCCCCTGGCTGCGGGCGCCTCTGGCCCCTCAGGGGCACTACCAGGAACCTCTGCGCCAGCAGTGCGAACGCCGACCCGGCAGGGCTGGCTCACGAGGCCGACTGTGACCCTGGACAGGGCTTCTGAGCTCTTAGCCTCCAAAGGGTTTCAAAACACACCATTTCCGGTAGCTCAAGAACATTCTGGATACACGCCAAGCACTCACACGAATCCGCACTCCAGTGTCAGAGGAGAGGAAACATTTGCTTCCACAAAACTGTTCTAAAGCCCCACTTTGTTTTCCCTTCAGACTATACAACCCTTGGAAAACGTTAAGCTGCCAGAAGTGATTTTCTTTCGAGCAAAACCCAAAATACGCTCCCCAAACAAACAACGTGGGTGCTGCCCGACTCTACAAGCACGTAAATCTGAAGGCTCCACTACTACAAAGCTCGCCACAGGTAAGTAACCGCATCTTACCCATCTGAAGATGCTTAGTTCTATGGACTGGAGACTCATTTCTCTGAGATACTTTAAAATGTAATATAGAACCACAATGAAGCTCCTGTTTTCACAGCACAACAAACACGAGAAAACAGTTGCGGCTTCTCAAAAACATAACACACAAGCGTGCACCTGCCCTGCCCACCTAGCGGTAAAACAAGGTGGTCCTCCGAATCTCACACCCCGAAACAACATTCAAAGCTAACAATTTTAATTTTGAAACAATTCTAACCTGCGGGTCGCAAATTATATCCAGTGCTACAACAGAACCTCATTATTTCGGTCACAAATTATATCCAATGCTACAACGTTACCTCATGATTTCGGACTCTGCTAACTCAACTTATGGTTCTAACAGGCTGGGCCAAAGTTCACAGTTACTGATATTTCACGTTAAGAGTCTTCCGTCTCAGGACGAATCCTTTGCTGGGGATGAGGAGGGATTGAGAAGGTGCTGAAAGTTCTATGAAGTACTGAAAACAGCAAGCTTTCACAATTTCACAAGCCTCTTGCACAATTCCATTTTTATTAATGGGACAGTCACTAACGAGGCCACGCCCAGGAATTTGAGAGGACATGCGACATCCTGCCGCCCTGGCAGCGGTCCCCCTCAGCGACCCCACGCTCATCCTGACTCGACTGCCCTAGTGGCACTGCAGTCCTTTACGTGGCCAATCCAAAGTCTGCTGCTTGCCAAATAACACTGTCATTCAAATTCCACTGAAGCAAAAGGACCCACAGCACGATAAGCTTCTCAAGCGGTAACTACAGAGAGAAATCTAGGAACCACCTGCTGTTCAAAACTTCTTAGGTGGTTTTGCCTCACAGGTCTGTGCAGACAAAAAGTCAAACTTGTTGCTGAAAAGCTCGCCACGACTGGTGCCTCGGCAAAGCTCTGGTGAGGCCGGGACCCCAGCTCCCCCTTGGCGGGCGGGCAGCGGGCACTCTGGTTTCTCTCTATCCACTTCCTAGTGAAAACACAGGCTTGTGACCTCGGTGGGCAGCTCTCCAAAAGCGCTTCAGGAACAACCAGCAGAGCCACCTGAATGCGTCCAGGGTAAGGTGGAGGCAACGAGGCTTTCCCTGTCCTCTACGGAACCGCTTGCTACCTTGGATGGACTCCTGCTGGGGTCTGCACGTTTGTGCCCCCGGAGCCCTCCTGAATGGGATATCTGCCCTGGAAAAGAGGCCCCAGAGCCCACCTGGCCCTGCCACCGGGACCCAACTGCCCCGGCATCTTGACCTCGGGCCTCCCGCCTTCAGAGCTGCAAGAAATCAAGTCCACTGTGTCAAAGCTCCTAGCCTGTGGTCCTTGCCACGGCAGCCCGAGTGCACTGAGGCAGCTCCCTCTTGTCTCTCAAGGAACAAGAAGACATGGCTTCAAACACTGGCAAGGGACTCTCTGAATCCTACACCCTGGGGGTTGGTGCTTGTAAGACAAGGCCCCCGCCAGGGTCTTAGGGACCCTCTGAACTGCACAGGCTCCTGTCCTCACCGAGTCTGCAAGATGGGGCAGGTCTGGCTAAATGCCCAGGACAACACTGGGATGGGCCCCCAAACGGGAGCCTCCCCCATCCTTCCCCAACCAAGACAGAGGGTGTGACTGTGAGGTGGGGGGGGAGGGTCACAGACGGGACCTGGGCACAGTAAGTCGCTCCCCAGGACAGTCAACCCTGCTGGGCACCTCAGGGGTTGCTTCCTAGGGACCCTGATCCTCCAGCTCCGCCCCCCTAACCACCCACCCTATCGCTTTCATATCCGCAGTGGTCTGTCTGGGCCCCGAGTGCACCCGGGCTAGCTACTCCCTTCCAGCACCCACGGGGGCACTGCTCCAGATCCCCGTGTCACCCGTAGCACCCAGTGCAGGCCTGGTGCACCGTGTCTCACTGCGGCAAGAGCTGTTGGTAAGGATCCGGTGAGAGGCTGTGGGTGAGGACAGCCTACGATAAAGGCAAAATGCCACCGTTCCCTCAGGCCCAAAGACCCCTGGGGCCTCCTCACCCACAGCGCACCCCGGCTGTACTCTGGGGCTCTGGTTCCCGCCGGTCCACTTTGAGGGGGACGTCTGCACTGAACCCTCTTCACTGGGGACCACAAACTAGCCAGATAGTCCACGCTTTTCCCAAAGAGCGAGAACGTGGTGGAGGGCCCCCTGAAAACATTGCCTGTCTTCTTAAAAGTAACCCATTTCCCCAGGTGTTAAAGTTCAGAGTCAACTGCCTTTTCAAATTCCCATTTCTCAACAACAAGAGCATTTCTAACCGTGACCTACAGCAGAGGTTCTCAAAGTGTGGCCCCCGGGCCTTTCAGGAGGGCCCCCCCAAGGTCCAACTATTTGCACAACACTAAGGGCACAGACGTGGTGGTTTCTCAGAAGCCAAATGACAGAGACAGGACGAAGGAGACAAGAGAATCCGGCTACTGTCGCTTAAGCCAGACGTTCAGGAGACCTGCAAAGCCCTAGGACAACACTACCTTTCTCATTAAATTGTTTTTCTTTTGGAACATAGTTGCCATAAAGTGTTATTTACGTTATTCTTTTTAAGTACATTTAAATGTCTCATTTTTAATGCCAAATATGGAAAATATCCATGGACACAACATAAACAAAAGCCCTCTGGGGTCCTTGTTAATTTTAGGTGTAAAGGGGTCAGTCTGAGTGTGGCCAACGGCACAGACCTGACACGACTGGCTACTTCAAAGGGCTGCTCTTGATGGGCCAGTGAGCCTGCAGGGCCGGGACAGTGACGCTCCAGGAGGCTGCGCTCCCAGACCCTCCCCACCTCTCCTCGGATGGCTGAGAGGCACCGGTTATGAAACGGCGGCATTCAGAGGGACGGCCACCCGAGTCCAAAGAGAAAATGGCTGGAGGAGAAACCGAAGGCCTGCTGCTTCTCACAAGTACGTGCTTCATGAGTGGAGCTGCACCTCATGCCACAGGCCAAGGGGCAAAAGGAATGCTTGGAGACCTTGGAAACGCAAACGTCAAGAATTCAACTGTATACTTGAGCCGGAATCTTCCTTTCTTTCTCTGAGATTAGAAGAGGCCAATGTCTACCTTTGAGGGGCAAGTGGGGAAGGTCCAAGCTTAAATAAAGCAGTTATTAAATAAAAACAGGATTTTACAGATCCACGCAGAGCTCAACTTGAGGCAACTTCTCCGACTCCTGCCACCACTGCCCGGGTCGCCAAAGTGCAGAAGAAAGCCACCTTACTACTAAAAACACAAATACTGTTTAAATTACAATCTAACAAACCTAAAGAGTCAATGGCTAGCCCTGTCTCCATGGGGCACTGGGGGCATTTCAGGGGGACCACTCCTTGTGCCGGCTCAGCATGCCAAGTCCTGACCAAGGCAGCCCCCAGTGTCCTCCTCCGCTGACCACAGCATGACCACACCCACACACTAACAAGTAGGCTAAGTCCTCTGATAAGCAGAGAGGGGGCTGGGAGGCTCAAGGGGCAGCACCACGGAAGAAGGCAGGCTTCACACCAGGGTGTCCCTGCCTTCAACCCCAACTGCAAACCTAACAGCTAGCTGTGCTGCCCAGGGAAATGGGGACAACTGTGAAACTCCATCGTGTCAAGTGCCAGTCAGAATATGATAAATAACCTGTGTCATTTGTAAGGGGGCTCCCAGCATGCCTTTTTTTTTTTAAACTAAGGGACACAAACCAGTGTCCATCACCAGGAGACCAGTTTGAGAAAAACCGAGAAACAGCCGTATGATGCAATACTTTAAGACTGTAATTAAAGGATGATGAACTCCACAGCCCCTGCCATGGAAAGAGCCCCACACCCTTGAGCGAAGCCAGCAGGTAACAGTTCCCAGCACATCTTGACCCCCACCCCCACCCTGCCCCAACCAAGTTCACAAACACATCCACAGCTGTAACTGGGCTTCCAAATGGTGCCATTTCTGGGGTTTCTGCTTTCTTTATATCCTTTCATATTTTATATCCTTTCTTTATATCCTAATTTTCTCTCTCTATAAACTTACCTTTGCAACCCATACACAGTACAGCTCTCTTTACATTGGGGGAGAACCTCATTTCCCTTCCTGTAGTAAAGGTGTATTAAATACCTCTTGAGTGTCTCTATCAGCATATGGAAAACAAAACCATAGCACCTAAGTTTGACACTCAAGACAGAAACTTCTGCTTCACAAATTCCAAACAAGATAATCACACTGACTAAGTAGGTTGTACAATCACGGCTACAACAATTCTTATTAAAATGCGTACAATTATCTATTCAACTTCACGCAACAACTTACCCTCAAAATTAGAGGTGACCTTTCAACAATGCAGGAACTGGACTCCCATCCATTTCCCGTGTATAACTTATACTTGGCCTCCGTATACAGCAGACTGTGCAGTACCGTACTATGTACTACTGGAAAAAGTCCCTGTGTAAGTGCACCCGGACCGTTCAAACCCATGTTGTTCAAGGGTCAACTACACTACTCAAAAAAATAAAATGAAGAGAACAGTATGGAGGTTCCTTTAAAAACTAGAGTTGCTGTATGATCCAGCAATCCCAGTCCTGGGCATGTATCAACCTAAATGTCCACTGATGGATGCAATGGATAAAGAAGATGTGGTTAATGTATACATCAAAACATTACTCAGCTATAATGAAATGCCATTTGCAGCAACATACATGGACCCAGAGATTATTATACTAAATGAAATCAGAGAAAGACGAATATATATCACTTATATGTGGAATCTAAAAAACTTGACATAAATAAACTTACTTATTACAAAACAGAAATAGACTCAGACGTAGAAAACAAAGTGTATCCCACGGCCCGCATGCTCGGGCAGGGGGATAAATTAGCGTTTGGAATTAAAAAAAAAAAAAGGCCTAAGCGAGAGACTCCAGGAAGCGTGGGCGCTTAAGATCAACGGAGCTCAATGTAGACCGTTAGGCCTCCTCCTTCCCAAATAGTACATGTCCATTAGCTTTTAGTCACACAGCCTTTGCAGTGGAATTAACACACATCATTTGATGCTGGCCTTAAAGAGAGTAACATTAGGTTTCCACTGTACCTGACGCCACCATTTAAGTAAGAAGAAATGCAAAAGGGACTCTTTAAGGAAAGTTTTTCTTAAAGGACTTCCCGAAGCCACCAGTTGTATGAGAAATCAGGCCTCTACTGGACACAGTGCCAACTGCAGGGACCCAAGGACAACAGTGAACTGACCTGTAAACATTCAATCTTCGCTCTGTAAGAGCCAAATGGAAATCACTTGGTAGCTTGCAACACGTGGATAAAAAAGGTAAAACACGTCATGTTAACAGAAATAAAAAACAATCAGTACCTGGAACATCTGGAAAACACACACAAAAAAGACCCAGTCCGCGGGCTGCCAGGGAAGGGGCTCCGCGCCAATAAGGCACCCTGTGCTCAGTCACGGAGAGACTTCCAGTGTCAACAGCAGGACCCACAACTCCACCGCCAAGAAGAAAACGGGAGCCGAGTCCCCACTCCAAACCCTCCCCGCCTCACCAAGAAGATAAACCCCACCCACACGAAGGGCCACCTGAAGCACTGGGCGTCGCCCCGTGTCCAGGTTCCAGTGACGCATTTCCTCCACAAGCCATGGTGATGCTCACACACGCATACATGCTGGGAGGGGCACTGCTCGCCAGAAAGAAATGGTGACCCCCGGTAACAGCAGACAATCAGGGGAGGGGCCCACGGCCCAACTTTTAATTCTGCCCTTTCTTATCAGAGCATAACTCGCTTCGCCTGGAACAGCCTGAATTTAATCGAATACTAATACAAGACAGTTCTCGGTGGAAAATCAGAAGGAAATTAAAGATACACCTTATTCCTAAACTCACTGCTAACCTAAGTCTGCAAGAACACGGGCAGCTAGGAAACAGAAGGTGCTCAGGAAATGCATTAGGCAGAACGCTTCACAACAGGGTTGGGGCTGGGCCTCCCCAGGCGACCCCTGAGACGTCTCTGCCGTGTTAAGATGGGAGAGCAGAGGACTAGACGTGGAGACGTGTATGGTCAATACACGCCACCCTCAAGTGCCAACAAGGGGCCCCAGGCTCCAGGGACATGGCTGCCGACCCTCACAGGACCCCATTACACACGTCTCCAGGGCTGGGAAGGCCACCCTTCTGGTCCCTGCTACAACCAGGGTGCTTGGCACACAGGATGCAATAAATGTTTGTTGAATACAACAAGAAATCGTTCTAAAGGTCACAGATCTTATTTCCTTAAAATCCATGACTAAGATATGGGGATATGTGCATGTGGATAGCTGATTCACTTTGTTATAAAAGAGAAACTAACAAACCATTTTAAGCAACTATACTCCAATAAAGATGTTGGAAAAAAAATCCAGGGCTAAAGCACCTTTCTTGGAAACATGAAGGCAGGGACTACGTAGCTCTGGGGAAATCATGGAACATTTCTTTGGGGTTGGCCCAACGGCCCAGTTAGAACCCAGCTCTGCGATCTGGATTGCTGGATCTTGAATCAAGGGGTGCGAATGGGGTGGCCCCTCTATCTATTACCTCTCCTGATGCCCCGCAGAATCTGTGTTTCCTGTTCTGTGACTCTCGGATCTAGAGGGCTCAGTCCCGAGGGGGAAGAGAGCTTCCTCGCGGGGACGCAGTGAGGCTTCCTGGCGCCGTCGCGGGAGGCTGTGGCCTGGCCACTTGGGACTCTTCAGGCCCAAAGCAGGGGTGGCAGGGCCCGACTGTCCAGGGTGAGGAGCCGGAGAACCCAGGTCCTCTTCGTCCTCCAGGCCTGTGGACTGCCACAGCGATGCCCTCGGGCCCGACGGCTGAGCCTCAGACCCAGCAGAAGCAAAGGTTTGGGTCACCCACCAGGCCACGGACTCCCAGCAGCTGCTCGGGGGCCCAGGGAGCGTGGACGGGTTCATGGAGGAGGGTCGTTGTCGGTACCAGCGCAGCGGCTGCCACCAGGAGTGACGGCTGTGACAGCCGCGCCTCGTCCTGCCTCTGATGGAAACGTGCCTGCGTGTTTATCCACCGCACGCTTTTGTTTTCTCCTCCTTGCGCGTCCCTGGTCGCGTTGGATATGACGGGAATGGCCGGCCTTATTCCCATGGTCTGCAGGACCGGGAAGCCCGCCCAGAAGTGACGGGAGGTCCAGTCCCCTCTCCTGGGGGCGAGGACAGTGGCGAGGCGGGCGTCGTGTTGGGTGGGAGGTGAGTTTGTGCCTGTCTTCCTTTGGGAATTTGGCTCAAAGGGCGGCTGAAAGCAAGGCATGCAGGCACGCGGGGGGGCCGAGATGATGGGTCCACTCACCCAAATTTGGGTCCACTCACCCACGCACAGTAAGGCCAATCTACTGACACTGGCTTGCAGTGAAAGAAAGTGCAGCTTTTATTGCGGGTGCCAAACAAGAACTTCAGGTCTTTTGAGCAATAGCTGCCCACACTGCTTGTTTGGCAGCTGCAAGAAACGCTGAACTTTTTTTCACCGCAACTGGTGACAGCAAATTGGCTTTACTGTGTGCAGGCAAGTGGACCCACATCTGGTTCAGTACCATTCAGCCTCATCAATAAACAAACAGCAAGGAAAATAGGAAAGGGGAGCCATAACAGATTAAAAGGTATTTAAGAGCTATGAACCAAATGCAGTGTTTGGATACTGATTTGAGTAAGTCAACAGTAAAAAGACACTTGTGAGCCAATCAGAGAAATCTGGACAGGGATGGAGATTAAGGAGGATGATGATGACCTGATTGTGCTTTTAAACAGCCCTTTTCTTTTTAGAGATACATTTGTGAATCAAAATGATATGACATCTGGAAATGCTTTAAAAGAACTCAGTGACGGTGGGAGGATGGCGATGTATAGGTGAAACATAGTTATGCCTGAAGCTGAGTTATTGCACACGGGAGTTCATTATTCTAGCCTCTCCGTTTTTGTGCATGTATACATTTCTGTAAGTTTTTGTTTTTAAGCACAGCATTCCTACACAATTAAGTCTAAGTTTATATGTTTTTATTGCGGTAAAATATATATAACATAAAATTTGCCATTTTTTACCATTTGGAAGTGTACAATTCAGTGGCTTAAGTACATTCACAATGTTGTGTAAACATCACCGTTATCTATTTGCAGCACTTTCTCATCTCCCCAAACTCAAACTCTGTCCCTGTGAAACATGTTCCCTCCATCCATCTGCCTCCCCCAGTCTCTGGCCCCCCTCATTCCATTTTTTGACGTTATGAATCTGATGACTCTAGGTACTTCATGTAAGTGGAATCAAACAGTATTTGTCTTTTTGTGTCTGCCTTTTCCCGGTCAGCAGCCTGTTTTGGAGGTCCATCTATATTGTGAGGCATGTGTCAGAACTTCATTCCTTTTCATGGCTGAATAGTAATCCATTGGCTGTACAGACATTCTGCTTATCCATTCGTCTGTTGATTGGATTGTTTCCACCACTTGGATTGTTTCCACCTTTTGGTGACTATGAATAAAGCGGCTACGAACACTGGTATACAAATATCTGTTTCAGTCCCTGCTTTCTATTCTTCTGGGTAATTCCTATTCTTTTGGATCATATGGTAATTCTGTGTTTCACTTTCTGAGGACCCACCAGCTGCACCATTTTACATTCCCACCAGCAATCCCGAGGGCTGCAATTTCTCCACATCCTCACCAACACTTGTTATTTTCTTTTCTAAGAGCCACAGCCAATGGGTGTGAACTGCTATCTCACATCCATTAAAGTGCTTTTGATTTGCATTTCCCTGATCATTGGTGATGTTGAGCATCTTTTCATGTGCTTATTGGCCATGTGCTTATCTTCTGTGGAGAAAAGTCTATTCAAGTCCTTTACCCATTTTTGAATTGTGCTGCCTCTTTGTTGCTGGACTACAATAGGTTTATATTTAATTTGTGTCCAGGAAGGGAAGTATAAGCGCTCTCTCTGCTGCCACTGCGCTGACTTCTGAGTCATCTGGAACGGCTGGAGCACTCCACCTGTCCACACGCTAAGTGGCATCCCAACCAAGGCCATCTGCCATTTGCAACAACTGTCTATGCTCAGAAGCTATATCTGCACATAAATACATTCTAATTTCCTTCCCCAAATTTAAAAGATTTTCAACGGGTCTTAATGCAATGTAAGATGAACCATGGTTTGATATATTGGTTTCTATATTCTGACACCCAAAGCCCAACTATACAATATTTGCCTATATTTCAGAAGGTAGAATTTACCTTTGAGAATACCTAAATAGAAGTCCGAAGGAAGACAAGAATCATCTCTCAGATGTAAGAAAGTACTTCAAGAGATTTTCTAAACAATCGTCATAAAATGAGGTGGATAGCCCTGGGCACCCGTCTTTATTTTGAATACTTCTGCCAGCAGTGGGGTTAAGGTGTAGCTCAGTCTAGACTCTCACGAGGTCCCTGGGACTCAGTTCATGGGAACTTGGGGTGACCGTGAAAGAGGGAGACAAGTGGACACCTCCCGCCCTTGACTGCCTCAAAGGGAAGCTAGTAATTGTTACTCTGCTCTCTCAAGTAGCGTCTATTTCAATGAAACTTAAGTGAAATAGCTGAGTTTGAAGGGATTTTTACAACTCATCAGACACCCGGAGATGACCTCTGGTCAAAGTTGGATATTCACATTAAATTTGTAAATAGGAGAAGGTCAATAACAAAAACTATTTTTCGTAGGAAAAAGAAAGACTGTTCCAATTACATGTCAAGAAATTATACCAGGAAGTCAGGAAGAGGAAGAAAACTGGTGTCATCTGTACAGAGAGACGAGAGACTTAAAGGAAAAGGGTTAATGAAACCAAGAGGGGTGACAAACTTCGGGGCCCAGGTGGGAGGGTGTGCCCCCGACACTCAGCCACGCTGAGAGCCCCACAGAGATGGGACAAGGCCAGTCACGGCGGGAGATGCCACGGGGGCTCTCAGAACCACAGGTCTGACAGACAAGAGAGGACAGGAAAGGCCTGAATCACAATTCGTAACCTCAACCTAATAAACATACACAATTCGCCAAACAGAGAATGCACATCCTTTCCAAGTAAACACAGAATTTAAAAAAATTGACCACATAAGAGGTCACAATGGAAGTCTCAACAAGATTTTAAAAACTGCCATCTTCACTGATCACAATGTGATAAATAAATGGGAGGAATAGATAAAATGCTGTTCTTCTAAAGAACAGTCTTATCTGCAAAACAGAAACAGACTCACAGACATAGAGAACAGACTGGTGGTTGTCAAGGGGGTGGGGGTGGGGGATTGATGGAGTGGGAGCTTGGGGTTAGCAGATGCAAACTATTACATATAGGATGGATAAACAAGGTCCTAACCCTATATAGGGTTACAGTTCCCGGTATAGCACAGGGAACTATATTCAGTATCCTGTGATAAACCATAATGGAAAAGAATATGAAAAAGAATGTATGTATGTGTATATATATATATATGTATATATATATATATGTATATGTATATATATATATATATATATATATATACACATACGTGTGTGTATATATATGTGTATATACCTATATATATACACCTGAGTCACTTGACTCTACAGCAGAAATTAACACAACATTGTAAATCAACTATACTTCAATAAAATAAATTTAAAATAAAAAGGACAGAATTCCTACTGCACAGGAAAGGGAGAAGTAATAGTACAGCTACACCTGATAACTGGGGATGGTGCGCAAGGACAAGTGGGTGCGGGGCGGCCCCCAGCCCATCTTCAGGTGGAGGAGGGAAGACAAAGCAGGGGGGCAGCGCCACTTTCCTGCCCAATCACTGTGATGGTGACATGACAGAGGAGAGGGGAGCACAGAGTGAGAGACTGCCCCACAGCCCCAGAGCCTGGCTAGGGTTCAAGGTCATGAACCCAAAATGTCACCTCACAACAACTGTGTCACCAGTGATCCTGGATTGGGGCTGGACGGGGGAAAATGGTGTAGAGGGTGTTATTGGGACACGAGGCAAAATTTGAATTAGATAAGAGTATTACAGCAATGTTAAGTGTCCTGATTTGGGCCATTGTATTCTGGTTATGTAAGATAATGTAATATTCTTTAAAATCAAACACTGAAGTGTTTGGATATCAAGGGGCATGGTGCCCACAGGTTACCATCAAATGGTTGAGACTGCGAGAGACAGAACAAATGGGGCAAAATGTGAACAACTGGGGGTTCTGGGTAAACCTGGGTGGGCACACAAGGAGCTCTTAGCACTCATCTTGGAATTTTCCTGCAAGTTTAAAATTATATAAAAATTTTTAATTACCATAAATAAATACAACGAATCATCTAAATCCAGGGTTCTACAGGCACCTGTCTGGCCCGATCTCTTCAAAATCTCAGTGCCGTAATACAAACTGTGGGGTAGGAAGGCCTGCTATAGCTTAGAGACAGAAAAACGTCACTGAAGGCAACACAGGAGCATGGCTGGGTGCTGGTTTGGAAAAACACGCAGCCATAAAAGTCACCTTTAGAACATCTGGGGGACATGGGAATACAGACTGGGTAGTAGATGGTATAAGACAATGACTATCGACCTTGTGAGGTGTGAAAACGGCACTGGCGTTACGTGGGCGACGCAGGCGTAAATATTTAGAGGTGACGGGTCATGACATCTGTCATTGTCTTTGAAATTGTGCTGTGCGCGTGCACGTGTGTGTTAAACACGGTAAATGTTGACGGCTCAGACTAGGTGAGGGGAGGGCAGGTGTTCAGTGAACTCTGTGCTCACTAGAAAAATAAAACAAAGCGAACCACCTGCTTGCAGACTCGTTTACTCATTCTCAACTTCTCCACCTGATGCCTCCTGGGCACTGAAAACCTAGCCCGTGGGACACAGAACGTGGATTCCGCCCCACCCCATCCTGCTCGTCCACACGTCTTCCCATCTCAGGAAACGGCGCCACCCGCCCACCTGCTCCAGCCAGACGCCCCACCGTGATCCCCACTTCCTCTGCCCAGCAGCCCTACATCCAGCACCGCGGGCCCTGGCCAGTCACAGCAGAGCGGCTGCGGCCTCTGACCAGGGTCTGTGTCTCCACTCCTGCCCACCCCAAACCTCTCCTCCTGGAGTCCAGTCTCCCTGCTGCACAGCAGGGAGAGCCATCTTTGCAGCATGTCAACCAGACCCCACACCGGGATGGAGGTGGTCCATTCACCCTCGACCTCTCAGCCGCTTTCCTCCAGCCCACGGGGTCTCTGTCTTATTCAAGGTGCCCCCAGTGTCTGGGATACAAGCCTGGTTAGAGTCGGAACAGACCTGTGGGATGACATGTGTACTGAAATAATTTAGGAAAATCACGGAAGACTTTTGTGTACCACATCTTTCAAAATGTTCATGCAAGGAAGAGGGGGAAAGTCACTGAGGAAACAGGAAGGACACAAGGGTTTAAGCTACCTACATTCTAATTCCCCCCCAAATTGCTACTGACGTCACACGTCACTTCAGCCTGTTTCCTGATGGGTCTTGTAATCCGACCCAGAAACAATCTACAACTTCAATGTAACTAAATTTCACAAATATTCAGGAAGCCTAAGACACATAAAAATTAATGTCCGGAAGTTTTTAACCTATTTTACCTTTGCGTAGAGATTGTGACAGTTAAGTTTTTTTATTGCTGTAAACACCTTCATCATATTTGAAGGAATCATATAAATAAGAGTTTACCACCATTAGGTACACAATTAAATCATTGTTTTAAATAGAAAAGCTTTATTTTTTTACAATAAACCAAGTCTATCGCTAAAAAATAATGGTAAAGAGCAACCACACTATAAATAACCAGAAATGATCCAATCAGCACAAACTGCACACAGGGATCGCTTTCAAAGGCAACTAAATATACAAGGAAAGTAAGGAACTGGACGAAATTACGAAATACACAAGATAGAAATGCCCATAGGCACAGAAAAGGGAAACGGAGAAGACAAACTCTTAGCACTCAGCCCCAGGGGCTTCACTCCAGGCGACCTGGGGCGCTCGGCCGTCGCTGCCCCAGGATCTAGATACGGAAAGCTCTTCTGCAAAAGGTTCCACGTTTACAGTGCCAACCTCAGCTCGGTTCTCTAACCAGGCCCGTGCTGCCGTCAACGGCAGCGACTACACGACAGCCAGGACCAGCAGCAAAACCCGGACGCTCTTCACTAAGGCCTCATCTACAGCGGCCAGCCCCCCTTCAGTGGCCCACTAAGCCCAGTCGCGCTCCCTGCAAAGTTTCCTGTTTACTTCTCCTGGGCCAGGAGCAAGGACCAGGTCCAAGTCTCTAGACCAAGGATGGACCCAAACCCCCTGAAACTGGAAGCAAAATTGTGTGTGTGTTTCTTCTGGGCAGGACATTCTTTCACTCACCTGCCCTCCAGGTGCCAAGAAAGTCACAGAAGCTAGGATTCACAGCTTTGATCCTCCAGGTGTCCCGGTTCATAAAGGACCACAGGCTACCAGCCGGTTAATATCCCCAAACCTGGTCGTTTTAGGGATGATTTACATCACAACTGGAGTCTTAGACCATCTTTAACTTTTACGTATTACGTTCAGATAATACGGCCCTTGTTTCTATTTCCCCACCTGTACGCTCAGAACTTTAGAGCAACTTTCTAAGGTAACAACAACAGCAGGAATTCTCTAGATGCTCTCTAACTGCAGGCACTCGGCCAGACACTACATTTCAGCTTCTTTACTTCCTGTGTCCCATCTACGCAGTAGGTAATATACCTATTTTATAGACGAGAGACTCAGGTGGAGAGGTAAAGAATGTGTAGGAAGTTGTTAAACTAGGGAATGGCAGAGCAAGAATTTAAACTTTTACCGTCAACACGTAGTACATATAAGGCTTTTTTTCAGACGGTAGGTGCTCAGCAAATGTTTATTAAATAAATATAAACCATGCCCATTATGGTTCACGGTGAGTTCAGTGATGCCCATCACTTGGCGTGTATGTGCGGACACACCCTTAGGAAAGGGATCTAGATGCCTAGCTTTAATATATCCCTTTAAAGAAATAAATTTCCACCGCTCCACACTGTAGGTTCAGAGATGAATATTTGTCTTGCTCAATGCTCTATTTCCTGAGCCTAAAACAGAAACCGGTACAAAGTACTCAACAAATGACTAAGTTAATTAACTCTATGTTAGGGAATCATCCCGTACCCAGCTATAACAGAAAAAGTAACCACGTTTTGCTTCTACACAGAACAGCACAAATAAAATCCACAGATAAAACAACTTACATAAGCTGTAACTTCCTCCTTCTTCAATATCCTTAAAAGAACCAAGCAAAACGGAGTAACCCAGTGTGCAGGCGGACTCCCTCCCAGGAAGGCGGCCCCGGCCAGCACCTGGGAACTTAGATTTCGGGGGGGTTCCCACCACCATTGGTCACTGGCTTATGCTAAACACCAGCTTTCCTTCTGGGCGTCTGGGATTTGGCCGCGTACCACCTAGGGAATACCCCCCACAACCAGCCCCCAGGAGGATCCATGGCCCCGAGTCTCTAAGGAGCTTTGCTGTCCGGGAACATGTCACCAGTGCTGGGGGGTGACAGGCATCCTGAGTGGCTCCACTGAGAGGTGTTCTGGGGAGCTGGCGCCTGGGGCCCCTAGACCTCTCCACATGCGCCTCTGCTGACTTTGCTGGGTTCTTTGCCCAAAATATATCAAAGCCATGAGTCCTCCTAATGAATCTTCAAACCTGGGGGTGGTCTTGGCTACCCCCATCCACCTAGCAAAGCAAGGTGACCATTGACTCTTGCCAGCTTTCCCTCCCTTGAACACAGAAGTGCCTGCACCATTGTTTTCTACAAAAAGGTGCCTGTTACCAGCACTGACTCTCATCAGCTTGGCGTCTAGGACAACTGTATACCACCGACAGCACGCATTACCTTCTATCTCTTTCCATGCGGTTGTGCCTCTCCCTCCGCTGGGACCTGCCCCGTGGGGGCCCGCTCTGCCTCTGCTCCCCGAGGGCGGCCTGGGGCGACTCCACCGACGGCCAAGCACCCTGCGCTGCTGTGGAGCCTTCACCCACATTCCGGAGCTCTCCCAGGGTTCTTCGTTCTCTGTTTGTGTCCAACTGACGTATCCTACTGCGACTCCTCTTATTTCTTGCTTGTTTACATAGCGCTTCTTCTTTGCAAAAGAAGGAAAAAGTGGTGTTTTAATTGTTTGGTTCTTCTAAACTTACCCTCGTGAATGCTGAATATATTTTTTGGTATTTTCGATCCAAGATATAAACATGAATGGGTAAGGAGCACACAGAACCAAACAAGAAGCGCTCCAAAATTCCATAGAAACATCCGGCACAAGGCTCTAGGTTTCAAACTATACAACTGAACATAAACTAAATTAAAACACCCCAGAGGGCTTTCCTGGTGGCGCAGTGGCTGAGAGTCCGCCTGCTGATGCAGGGGACACGGGTTCGTGCCCCGATCCCGGAAGATCCCACATGCCGCGGAGCGGCTGGGCCCGTGAGCCATGGCCACTGAGCCTGCGCGTCCGGAGCCTGTGTTCCGCAACGGGAGAGGCCACAACAATGAGAGGCCCACGTACCGCAAAAAAAAAAACACCCCAGGTATTATGTAATCAATGCAGCTTATACAGCAATACAATCAAAAGTCCCCCTTTTAAATCAAGAGCCATTTTAACTGTCATCTATGAATAAAAAAACCAAGAAGTTGTTTGATTTTTCTGATATTCAGAATGGGAAAAAAAAACAAACCTAGAAATATTTTCTCCAAAAGATTTTCTTGATATGCAATTATTCTAAGATGACAACTGATATTCTAACTGCAATGCTCAGAAGAGGACAGAACCTAAGTGGTTTAGGATTAAACACGCCCTCACCTTACAAGTGAGATTCCCCCCACAAAAGGAGTAATCACGTCATAGCTTTGACCTGTGCTACAGAAATATGTCAAATTTCTATCACAGTACAGCAGGCGTCTAATAAGTACCTGTGGTGATGTGCATTCCCGAGGTACCGTACAAAGCCAAACCCTCTACGGTGAAAGAATCACTTAACACACATTTCAGAATGGTGATAACTTTTCAAAAGGCATAGAGAGGAATTCACAAGTATTGGTAATATTTTGGTTCTTCAGCTGAGTAGTCAGTACAGGGACTATTTTAATTTTAACCTTTATACCTTACAAATGCTAACATATACTTTCACGAGCAATGTCACAAGAACAATGGAAAATTAATCACTGGCGTGGGAGAAACAAGGAGAGCTCCATCCCTACCCTGTCTTTATCAGCTCTTGAAAAGCTGAGTGTAAGCTGTGTTATTGTTGGATAACTCGAAAAAGAATGTTTTCCAGGAAAAACGGATTGAGGGTTAACATCAGGGGTAAGCAAAGTTTGCCTTCAGAAGTTTCTTTCTTTCTAAGACTTTCTGTTATCACCATATGGCCTCTTGTTACCAACTCAATCCTTTGCCCATCTGCAGATGGTCCCCTAAAGCTCTGAGCGGATTTCAGACTCCTGCCTCACTCATGAAGTATGAAATAAGAGACAAAAAAAAAAAAAACCAACACTAAATTTGCTGTCAGTAACGAAAATGTACCTAAGTCTATCATGTTTCTGTTTAAGGAGGTTACTGTTAAGAAAAAGCAGCCCCTAAACTCAACATTTCCAGGCCAAGGATAAACGTGATGTTCAAAATTCGCAAGGATGTTCCAAGTGAGGTGACTGGGCAGAGGGACAGAAGGATTCCTAAGATGCAAGCAGGCTTCCGAGATCCTTTCATTGGTTTATAAACCAGCTCTCTCCCCTCCCCCACCCGTGGCCAAAAAAAAAAAGGGGGTGCAGAGACATCAGGCAGGAGGAGAAAGCACCTGCCAGTTTCTGTTTTATCGCTTACCTCCTACTTTAATCCGAACCTGCTCAGGCAAAGCTTTGTTTCTACTACCCAAAGTCTGTTTAGTGGATTCAATTTACTTCTGATAACAGAAAGAAAATGCTCTCGGCAATCCAATATCCTGATGCTTGGTAGCTTCAAGTACAGAACGTGAGTTACTACAACTCTGGAAAACAATGAAGCAACAGGAACGTTATCAACAGGTGACAATCTCCTCTCTACGCACAAATAAAAGGCACTTTAACAGAAGTTACGTCAAAGTTATTCACATGAACTTGAAGAACTTTAGGTGCACGAAGGATTTTTAAATATCCCCGAACCACATAAATACTCTCGATTTTAACAAGTTATCGAGCTCAATGAAAGAAAGAAACATCCTTGGGACCTAACTAAAATACAATTTATCCATTTCACACAAAAGAGCAAAGCTTCGCAAATCATTTTCCCTACCTGTGTTTGTGAAAGATTAGAATTTCCACTAGTAGAGCAACTATTTGCAGTAAACAGAGGGTATGTAAATTGAAGAGCAGTAGTTGCAGCAGTTGTTTTATTTTTCACTAATGTTCTACATTTGTTTTGTTGCTGATGAAGTGGAACATTCATTAATTCGGATGGATGGCGAATAAGAGTTACCAAACTGCCAAGACAAAAGAAACCCAGAAACACATGAAGAGTATGTGGCAGGTTAAGTTTCCTGAAACACCACAAATCACTATTACACTCTAATGGCTAACATTTGATTTTCTGGATAGGAACTCGAATCTGTTACCATGAATGACCCCCATCATGGAAATCTCTACAAAACAATTATCAGCTAGTGTTGTAGGGGACAAGTTCAAACTTTCTTCCTCACATTGGAAGGTGTGGCTGTGTGTCATCTTTTAGTTACACCTCCCTTCCCATTACACTTCTGACACCAATCTCTGTTTTTTTTTGGCCATCCTCCAAAATCTGACGACTATGGGCAAAATGGGGAAAACGACAGGGTGGGGACAGACAGAAAGCTAAGGAGACACCCTAGCAGACAGGCTACTACTCCTCTCCGATAGTTGTTGCTGCGAGATCACTTATGGGCTGGCAGTCTGGCTGAAGGATGAAGCTGCATTTTACACTCAAAGCCTCACAACATGACGTCTGTCCTCCCAGGGGATGCATTTGTGCAAGATCAGGTCAGCCTCAACCTGAGTCAACAGACGGGGAAGCAGAGGTCTCTCCTGACATTTAGGTGGGTGATTTGGGGACAAAACCTTTCTTCCTCAGGAACATGTGTGCACTTATCTCAACTCATCTCTCTTCCACATGCAGACGCAGAGCGCACACCGCAAAGGTAATGCTGCAGGCTGTGTACTTGATATCTGCTTGCTGTGCCTGCACAGAGCACACAAACTTTCAGCTCAGCCTCCAGACCCACTGAGGTCTGCTCCCTGTTAAGATGCAAGCTGCAGTGAGGCCGCTGGCCTCTGCAGAAAACCCTGGTCTACATCCAGACCGAGGCTGGTGCTTCTCTGCACAGGACCCTGGTCTACACCCGGACCCAGGCTAGTGCCTCCCTGCAGAGGCCCCTGGTTCCACCCGGATACAGGCCGGTGGCCTCTGCTGAGGACCCTGGTCTACACCCACACCCAGGATGGTGCTTCTCTGCAAGGACCCTGGTCTATACCCGCACACAGCCTGGTGTTTCTCTGCACAGGACCCTGGTCTACACCCTGATCCAGCCGGGCCCGCTCCCTGGGGGATGCACCCACTGGTTGAGCGCCATGCCAGGCTCGGGGGGATCCGCACCGCGCGGGGCTGGCGGGGGCTCGGCTGCTATGCTGTTGAAGCCGTCCTCCAGGCGGACGCGCACCGCCGACTTGGCCCGCACCTCGCTCGCGCCCTCCACGTTCTAATTGCCGGCGCCGTCGGGCGCCTTGGGCCGGAATGCGCCGGCGCCCGGCGTCTTCTCGGCGGCGCGGGGCGCGCCCGCCTCGCTCAGCAGCATCATGCGCAGCTCCTGGAAGTCGATGTGGCCCAGGCACTGGTTGGCGTCCGCGAAGCCACCATCGGCCAGCGCAGGCGGCACAGCACCGAGTACACGGGTGGCGCGACCCCGCCGCCGCGCCCACGGCCGCAGCGAAGCCCCCCGCCGCTGCGCCCGGCGCCGCCGCCGCCAGGAAGCAAGAGTTGACGCGCGTCTCCAGCTCGCCGGCGGCCTTCGCCGCCTCTATGTGCGAGTAGAGGATGTGCTGCAGCTGCGTGTACTCGATCTCCGTCATCTCCACAAGGCTCAGGTCGCTGATCCTGAAACTCAGCCCCGCCTCGCCGAGCGCCGCGTCCGCGCCCTCGGGGCCCGCCGGCCCGCCCGCCTGCGGCGGCTCCTGCTGCCCGGAGCCCGACATGCCTGCGCCAAAGGCGTGTGGCGCGCGGGCGGGCCGGCTGGGCCAGGCCGGGCGGTCGGGTACGCAGAAACGGACGGCCGCGGCGGGCCTGCGCCGCCCGCCCGCACGCAATGGCTGACGCTCCCCGGCCCCACCCCGCACCGCACCGCCCCGCCCGGAGGCCCCACCCCGAGGGCGGGCCACACCCATCGCCCGCCCCGCCCTCGCCGCGGCGCCCCGTCCCGAGCTGCGCGCGCATGTTGGGGGCGCGGGGTTCTGGTGCTGGCGGCGCGGCGCGCGGGCCCAGGCCGTCCAAGTCCAGTGCCTGAGGGGCCAGACCACCCGGGTCGAGTGTCCGCAGGGCCGGGCCGCCCGGATCCCAATGTCCAAGGGGCCAAACGCGCGAGTCCAGTGTCCGAGGGACAGACACACCTGGGTCGAGTGTCCGCGGGGCCGCCCGGGGGCTGGCCGGGTATCAGGGCGCATGCAAGAGACACCTCTCTAGGTAACGTTTCACCACGAGTCCACGTATCCACGGGGTGCCCTTTGGTCCCCCCCTTCTCGGGACACGAGGCCTGCAGTAAGCCCGAACAGTAGACAGGTGAGACAGCGGCCCCAAATACAGGTGTGACATGGCAGGCTGTACGGAGGTGAAAACTCAAGCAGGTAAATCAATACACGTGGTGCACGGTTCCTCCTAGAACCGGCAGGGCTCGTGTAATCAATGCACTGGACAAACACTGGCCACTGATGAGCTGGGATGCACGTGCCATGTGGGTTCATCCTTTTAAAGTGCGCTCTTCAGTGGTAGTGTGTTCACATGCCATCACCACAACCAGTTCTCGAACATTTTCATCACCCCAAAGAATCCCATATCCATTAGCACTCTCTAAACACTAACCTTCTTTTTGTCCCTATGGGTTTGCCAACCCTGGGTACGTCCTATAAATGGTATCATAGAATAGGTGGTCTTTAGAAGAATTATTTTTGCAGGCTCAAAATGATCACTGTACCCACCTCTCACCCTTACCCCCATCTCAACCAGTGGCTGTTTTCTGTATGGGAACCACGTGCTTTAAAGAAAGGCCTGTGATTTAGGCACAGTTTTCTTCCATCAGGCTCTGAATCGCTCATTCTGTCAGAGCTCAGACATCTATGGAGTGCTATTCATTTCTTCTGCAGTATCTTTTCTTTGAACAATGTAAGATCATCCTGCACTTCCCTGGAGGACCAGTGGTTAAGACTCCGTGCTTCCACTGCAGGGGGTGCAGGTTCAATCCCTGGTAGGGGAACGAAGATCTCACATGCCATGTGGCACAGCCAAAAAACTTTCAAAAACAAAGGAAAAAGACAAAATATATATAAATTTGCTTTTCTTTTTGTCGACTTAATATGTCCCCAGTAGGATAATGATGGACCACTTACTCAAGAAAAGGTATCAGGTGTGTGGGGGGGGAAGAGCACTTTTTCTCACACCTAACATAAAAATTAGTTTCAGATCATCGAAATACCTACATTTAAAAAGAAAATTATACAACTACTAAATATATAGGATGATATCGATAAAATCTTTGAGAAGATTCTAAGCGTGACATCAACACAGACCGTAATGTGCACAGGCTTGCCCTGGGGATCTTGTTTAAAAGCAGATTCTAATTCTGCAGGCCTAGGTGGGACCCGGAATGCCACCTTTCTAAGGAGGCCCCAGCTGACGTGTGGGCAGCTGAACAGTTGACCCCACTTTGAGCAGCAAAATCACGCAGTATGGTGAAATTTACAATGTTTCAAAAAGAAAATAAAATCAAGATTATATGCGGCTTGGTTTTTCGCTTATTGGAAATAAAGACCTTTGGCACCTACATTGTTCTCTGTGTTTCTTGATTTGGGCGGATTCCTTGCAGATAACAGTTTTTGAGCCCTCTTTTATTTAGACATGAAACGTGAGAACGATCTGGCTTTAGTGGGACTTATTTTATAAATAAAATGTGAAGAAAATATAACACATGTTTTTTTTAAACTCTAAACGTGGCTCCAAGTGGTTCTGGTGTAGCCCTCCAGGGGTAGCCCTCTTTAGCTGAGGACCCTGGCTGTAGGGTCAGGCAGAGCCCGGCGGAGCAGGTCAGGGCGGGAGAAAAGCCCCACCTGGGCTCCCCTGAGCTAAGAACTAAACATGCAAAACAATAAATCAATGAATAAGTAAACAGCATCATGGACCGATGCGAAGGGCTGGCTTTCGAGAACAGGAGGAGCTGCTCTGTGGACAGGCCATCGTGCAGGGGGAGACCCCCAGTGGGTGGCAAAGTTAGTTTAGTGGCTCCGGACTAACGGCCAGAGAACCCAGCACAGCATCCATGTGAGCCTCAAGGAATGCGGGCAAGCGTCGGACATGACACGGTTGTACAAATATATGGATTCGGTGGAAGCAGCAGGGCTGGATAGCAAAACCAGATAGAGAATAGAGACATTACAGGAGATGAAAACTACAGGCAATATTGGACATGAACAGATAGGCAGACATTCTTAACAACAGCTTAGCAAATTGAATCCATCAAGATTTCTTAAAAGGAATAACTCATCGTAACCAAGTGGTGTTTATTCCAGGGATGCAAGTTTTGTTTACATTGGAAAATCAACCAATGTAAATTACTATATTCATAGAGCAAAGTGGAAAACCATATGATTACCTCAAAAATGCAAAAAAAAAAAAAGTGGCTGGCAAATCTAACATCCATTCCCAATAAAAATTCGGCAAACCAAGCATGGAGGGCAAGTTCCTCAACCTGATAAAGGGCGTACATGAAATTACCACACTTCACATCATACTTAAATGGCAAAAGACGGAATGTTTTCCCTCTCGATGAGGAAAAAGGCAAGATACCCACTGTCGCCACTTCTATTCAGCATCGTGCTGGAGGGTCTACTCGGCGTGACAGGGCAAGAGAAAGAAGAGCATGCAGGTGCGAAGACCAGAAGTGGAACTGTCTACTTTCTCCCTAGGCAGCACGATGACCTAGGGAGAAACTCCTACAGCACCTACACAAAAGCCAGTGAGTTCAGCGAGGTCGCAGAGCATAACAACATCCTAATACCAGTCATGTTCCTATACAATAGCGGTGGACATGCAGACCCTGCAATTAAAGTACAGTAGCACCTACCATCACTCAAGTGCACACCGAGGTGTGAGTTTCACAGAATACGTATAGGACATGCATGTTGAACAGCATACGGGGTGCTTTCACTGCCCTAAAAATCCCGTGCTCTGCCTACCCAACCCTCTGCCCCTTTGGCCCCTGGCAGCTACCGATCCTCTTACTGTCTCCATAGTTCTGCCTTTTCCAGAGTGTCATAGAGGTGGCATCATGAGGCCTTTTCTGATTGGCTTCTTTCACTTAGTTAAATGCCTTTCAGGTTCCTCTGTGTCTTTTCGTGGTTTGATAGCTGATTTCACTTAGTGCTGAATCATATTCCATTGTCTGTGTGGGACACCGTTTATTTATCCGTCACCTGCTGAAGGACAGCTTGGTTGCTTCCAAGTTTTGGCAACTATGAATACAGCTGCTGCAAACATCTGTGTGCAGGCTTTTGTGTGGACATGGGTTTTCGCTCCTTTGGGTAGGTACCAGGGAGTGTGCTCCTGGAGCGTATGGTAAGCGGATGCTTCGTTTTGTAAGAAATAATCAAACCATCTTCCAAAGAGGCTGCACCATTCTGAATACCCACTGGCGTGAACGAGAGCTCCTGTCATTCCACATCCCCAGCCCCATCTGGTGTTGTCAGCGTTGCATGCTTTGGGCAGTCTACGAGGTGTGCTTGACGGCCTTTTGAAGACTCAGTTACTGTGCCGGCTAGGTGGCAACCCCGTGCGGGCCAGGGCGGGGGCGATGTCTCCCGGGACACGGTCTGGGCTCCGCAACCAGTAGTGATCTTGCTCCAGGATTGCTGGATCTGGAATCAAGGGGTGCGAATGGGGTGGCCCCTTTCCCTGGTACCTCTCCTGATGCCCCACAGAATCTGTGCTTCCTGTCCTGTGACTCTCGGATCTAGAGGGCTCAGTCCCGAGGGGAAGAGAGCTTCCTCGCGGGGACGCAGTGAGGCTTCCTGGGGCCGTCGCGGGAGGCTGTGGCCTGGCCACTTGGGACTCTTCAGGCCCAAAGAAGGGGTGGCAGGGCCCGACTGTCCAGGGTGAGGAGCCAGAGAACCCAGGTCCTCTTCATCCTCCAGGCCGGTGGACCGCCACAGCGATGCCCATGGGCCTGACGGATGAGGCTCAGACCCGTTAGAAGCAAAGGTTTGGGTCACCCACCAGGCCACGAACCCCCAGCAGCTGCTCGGGGCCCCAGGGAGCATGGACGGGTTCATGGAGGAGGGTCATGGAGTGACGTCTGTGACAGCCGCCCCTCGTCCTGCCTCTGATGGAAACGTGCCTGCGTGTTTATCCACCGCACGCTTTTGTTTTCTCCTCCTTGCTCGTCCCTGGTCGAGTAGGATGCGACGGGAATGGCCGGCCTTATTCCCATGGTCTGCAGGACCGGGCAGCCCACCCAGAAGTGACGGGAGGTCCAGTCCCCTCTTCTGGGGGCGGGGACAGTGGCGATGGGGGCGTCGCGTTGGGTGGGAGGTGAGTTTGTGCCTGTCTTCCTTTAGGAATTTGGCTCAAAGGGCGGCTGTAAGTAAGGCATGCAGGCGCGCGGGGGCCGAGATGATGGGCGCGGGGCGGCTAACCAGGCCCCTTTTCTTAGAAGCCCCTCTGCTGCGTGTTCCCGGTTGAGGGGATCAGCAGAGACAGTTCTGCACGAGATCTGGAGACCAGAAGGGAAGCAACAGCCACACCGATATTTCAACTCAGACGGTCGACCTGGGGTCACACGCGTAGCATTCGCCTTGTTGGGGGCAGTGTCCCCACTGGCCATGCCACCTCCCGGGCCCGCTCAGCCTCCCTCGGGCCAGGTGTGCCTGTAACCTCTATGACAACGTGTGCCAGCTTCTCAGGCCGGCTGTCCGCACCGTCCAGGCTGGAGGTAGAGAGAAACACGTGAGAGGGGCTAGTCCATCCTCGTGGGGCCCGGCCTGGCCTCACCTCGCCCTCCACGCCCTCCCCTCTGCCCGTCCTTCCCGTCCAGCTCTGGCCGCAGCAGCTCCCACAGCTGGGGCTAAGCCTGCAGACCAAGCCCTGATGCGTCCCCCCATCCCTGTCTTCCTCTTCTCTCCCTCCCTCTCCTCTTCTCTCTGTCTCTCTCTGATCCAGATAACGAAGAGACGGTGAAACCCACGGCACCGGCGTCTCTAAACCATTTGCTGCGCATCGTGTTATTGCTGTGATTTGTGAGTTTTGTTCGCTCCTTAAGGAGTAAAAGAATCGGAGAAACCTTTGTTAGAGATGTGATTTCAATCAGCGGCTTAGGAGAATTCGATAAAATACCATTGTGACCGATTTCTAAATATTTGGAAAAATTGTTCAGTATTTAATTTGGTGTTTAAGTGTTCGATATTGTGTTTAAATATCTCTAAAAGTATTGTTTAATAGATTTATAGGACTGAGAAATAGGACATTGAACAAAATACAAGTTTCCTGCTGCTTGCTCGAAAGTTCCTCAGCTAATAAAAGTATTGATTAATCACACACGCACACGCACACGCACACGCAACGCACAGAAGGAAAGACAAACTAAAGGAAAGTTTGAGCAACTGCTTTTGAACTTCAAAGGAAATTAACGTGAGTTTGAGCTCGCGGGGTCAAGAGATGAACACTCCAGTGACGAGGGGCAGGGCAGCAGGAGTCAGAGGCCAGCAGAGGCAGGGAAGGGTCGAGTCTTCAGTTAAAACTGCAAAATCACAACACAGTAAGAGCAGCAAGTGGTGGAGCCTGTGGTGGAGAGAATCGGGTCCGAATGCCCAGCAGGATGGAGGGATTCCAGGACTGGCCTAGAATAAGGCACGATGCAGCAGGACGCCAGAGCCAGGGATGCACAGGGCCGTCCTGACGGGGGTGATAGCGTGGCTGAGAAAAGCAGCGGCAGAGGGACCCGAGGCCGCTGCATGGGGCTCCTCTCCTTCCCTCTGCCCTCCTCCTCCCTCCCCACTCCTTGTTTTCCAAACAAAAGGAAAGCTTTCCTTTACCACTTGACTACACGGGTGGGGATCTTTTCTGAAAACCAAGAGTGCGCCACTACAGATGAAAGGTGCACATCGTCCAGGGAGAGAAGCGTGACCGCGGCCGGTTCGCCTTCCACACTTGAGCTGCTTTCTTTTCGTTCCTGACAGGTGTGTGCGTGTGTGCCAGTGTGTGCACACGTGTGTGCGTATCCGTGTGCGTGTGTGTGCGCGGGGGCTGGGGCTTATCCCTGGGAGCTGCACTTGGTCTCCCTGTGCGTCTGGGTGTTGCTCACGGTCAAAGTCACAAGTGCAAACAGCTGTGCCTGCAGCGCTGCCATCGGACAGGACGCCCCCGTCCCCCAGATGCCTCCCTCGTGCTGCCCCTTAGAGGCCCCCCCACCCCACCCTGTCTGCAACCTGCCCCCTCCAGCAGGTCCCTCAGGGGGTCCTGCGGCCAGTGGCCTTGGTCTGGGGCCTCTCTCACTGGATGCACTTCCCTCCTCCCCGTGGCTGGGCCACGATCCACCCCCGTGTTGACTGAAGGGCACCTGGGTGGGTTCCTGGTGTAGGCAACTGTGAATAAATCACTCTAAGTACTTGGGTTCTCATCCCCTTGGGGTGACGTTGCCCTCACTGATGATGCGTGCTTTGGGGTGAATGTCTAGCGGGGGGTGGCTGGCTTGTGTGGAATTTGATGACAAGTCACTGATTGGAAACCCGCAGCTCTTCTCCAGGGCGGTGCCACCTTCCCTCCCCGCCACCCCGCATCCTCGCCAGCGCTTGCTACAGTGAGTTTTCTGACCCTTTACGTAAAGGGACACCCTGGGGTGGGGTCCACAGTGGCTGTATTCCTCTTCTTTTTCTCTGGCAGACCCCGATACCCTGATTTGCTGCCTTGTAGCCAGAGGTGGCCGTGTGCCAACCTGGCCAATGAGGTCAAACCAGACATTTCAAAGGGGAACAGAGGCTCTGTCGCTCCTGCTGGCTTCCTCCTATAACAGTGAGGTGGTGACGTGATGGCTGCAGGGGCAGCCTCCTTGCAAACACGAGGACAAGAGTCATGAGCTGAGGTTGGCAGAGCACGGGGGACCCTCAGTGACATTGCAAGCCGCTCCAGCCACCAGGGCTGCCTGCCCCACCCTCGTGTGAAGCTCGAAGATGGAAAAAGTCTCTGTGCTTCCTTGGTGACCCCCTCACCTGAACACCAGCAACATGGGTACAGGAAAAGTGGGCCAGAAACACCATTAAGAACAGTTGTTTCCAGATGGCGGCATTTGGGAGATCTTGATTTTCTTGGTACACCTCTTTCATTTCCCACAGTCTGGGAACACACAGGACCCCACAAATCTCCAGGGAGCCCACATTCTCTGGAAAGTAGAAGTTAGAAACTTTTGAACGATGTGAAAAATGTAAATGATGTCTTTTTTAATATACAAATATATTTATATATTTTTATTTTTGGCCGCGTTGAGTCTTCGTTGCTGCACGCGGGCTTTCTCTAGTTGCGGAGAGTGGGGGCTACTCTTCGTTGCGGTGCGCGGGCTTCTCATTGCGGTGGCTCCTCTTGTTGCGGAGCACGGGCTCTAGGGCTCTAGAGCGCAGCCTCAGTAGTTGTGGCTCGCGGGCTTCGTTGCTCTGCGGCACATGGGATCTTCCTGGACCAGGGCTCGAACCCTTATTCCCTACATTGGCAGGTGGATTCTTTTCTTTTTTTTTTTTTTTTTTGCGGTACGCGGGAATCTCACTGTTGTGGCCTCTCCCGCTGCGGAGCACAGGCTCCGGACGCGCAGGCTCAGCGGCCACAGCTCACGGGCCCAGCCGCTCCACAGCATGTGGGATCATCCCAGACCGGGGCACGAACCGGTGTCCCCTGCATCGGCAGGCGGACTCTCAACCACTGTGCCACCAGGGAAGCCTGGCAGGGGGATTCTCAACCACTGAAACATGAAGGAAGTCCTAAATGATGCTCTTGATGAATACTTGATACCTTTGGGAATTGCCCTGGTTATAAGAAGTGAAGAAAAGATACAAGAATGTATAGAATCCCAATTTTGTAAAAGAAAAATAGAGGGGAAAAAAGATTAAGGGAAAAGATACAGATGACTGCCCTTGGTGACCGCTGGGTGGAAAGTGTGGGTGGTGTTGGAGGGCCTCCCCTGTCCTAAATGTCTGATGGGAAGCAGGCGTCAGAGCCATCCCAAGCCAGGAGCTCCCACCCCCACCCTGAGGGGCCTCCCCAAGCCTTGCTCAGGCCCCTTCAAGGGCACAGCCAGTTGGTCCCCGTCGCCGTGCCCTCGCCCTGCTGTCTCCCTGGCCCTGGCCCTGCTGGTGCGCCGGTGGGGAGGGTCCGGCCCCTGGGGTGTGATCCTCCCTTGGAGGCTGCTTTCATCCTCCCCGACGGTTGCCTCTGCGGAGCTGGATGGGATACAGGGCCCTGCCAGGCACCGCGGCCCTCGAGGCCTCCAGCGGGAGGGAGTCCTCATGCCAGGTTTCCGGAGAGCCAAGCTCTGCACGGCGCACCTGATTGCGTGTGAGTGACTTTGGCTCAACGGGGTCACGGGTTGGAGCCGTCAGGGCTGGTCCTGGAGGAGAGCAGGGGAAGCTGGCAGCGTGAGGACAGAGCTGCAGACGCCGCAGGAGTATATTCTCTGCAGCAGATAAAGCAGGGGTTGGGGAGGATGCAAATGTCCCAGCTGTACTCCAGGGACGGAGGATTTTAAAACTTGGGCATATTTTCCCCGACGTTTTGGGAAAACTGCTTGGACAGCAGCCTGCAGGCCGGAGGGACTCACGCGTTTTGGAGCCGGGCACCGTGCCCAGCCCTGCTCGGCGTCTATCCTGCAGGATTCGGGATTTCCTCTTGTGCAGGACCTCGCCGTAGGGCGGTCTTCCCCAAGGTCAGGCTAGCGCGGTGGGTTCTCCGTAGATGAGCGGCCACCCTCCAGGCCTCGCCTGGCCCGACGCCTTTCTGGGACGGCAGTGATGGCGGCGTCCCCCCGCGGGACCCCTGCTTTGCGGCACTTTACCCTGGTTTGTCGTGCGCTCAGCCGAGTAAACCAGACCGCAAGCTACTGACTCTCCAGCCCACAGGGGTAGAGCCTGTCCTGCCCGAGGGATGTTTTCTGGCTGTCTGGGCTCACGGTGGGCATTGGGTGCACAAACGTGTTGAGAAGCTAAATGCTGGCACAAGGGCCACCACGTTGGGGCCAGTCACCGGTGGCCCTGAAGTTCAAGGGCAAGGCCCACACCTTTCTCTTCTCCTCCCAGCGGCGGCTGCTTCCCTGACCTGAAGGCACCGCATCTGCTGGTCCAGCCCCTGCCCCTTATTCCACCCGCCAAGGCGCCTGGGCCACCAGCTCTGCCTCACCCCACGCTCGTGACCAGCCCGGTGCTCCTTCAAGGCCCGAGTCAGCGGCCGGGACTTTTGGGTGCCTGCCGACCCTGTCGGTACCTTTGTCGACCGCCAGCCCCACCCCCACCCGGGCCCACGTCTCTGTCATCCCCTGACCGTGCGCTGCTCCGTCCTTCCCTTCGTGGCCTCGGGCTTCCTGCTCGACATGGGGTCCTGTGCTGGAACCATCCCGGGAACGGGGTGCATCCGGCAGGCGTCTTCAGGCCAAAGGGCACCGATGCCCACACCACGCCGACTGCCAAGAAGCGGGAGCTGAGGCATCCCTCTCCAGACCCGACTTTCCAACGCGATGCCACACGAGACAGAAAACCTTCTGTAGATGCTTATTCTACTTCAAGTAGCAAAGCTATGAAGCTCCATGTTTTAATGTACAGTGATATAATACTTTGCAATATAAAATACAATTTACAGAAATTTCTATCAAGTAAACCTAAACAAACACACTTGATTTTTTACATTTGTTGTATTTAAATTAGAAAAATTTTGTTTTACACCTAAAAAAGCCTTCACATGTCGTTAGATGTTGGAACTCGCCGCCACTTTAACGTAACCTAATGACAGGGTCTCTAACACCAATCACTCCAAATTGCTAAGTTCTCGATGTTCTCATAACTTAAACGTTTGTGCTAGAAACTGAAAAATCTGTAGTGATGTTCAATGGAACAGACTCAAAGAAAAAATGAAATTCTCTAATTTTATGTTTGCAAAAGTAACTTTATGAAAATATAAAAAAATTATCAAAGTTTCTTGTACAGTCAAATAAATGAGCAAGTTTTTTCTCTCTTTCGCACTTCAGAAGTACTTGGAAAATACACATGACGAGAAGCGGTATATATACTGTGCCTCACAGTGAAAAGCTTTCTAGTTGGCAGTTCTTAAGCTAGTATCACTATTTTCATCTCAGGCTTTACACAAATATTGTTCCGTTTCAACGACAAACGTTGAGATTTGTCACCTGACAAGTACCACAGTGCAGAGCTCGTGCACCTTTCCTGGGACAGAGAACCAAACCGCTCAGATGGTAAATTTCAACAAACAAATAGGTTCCTCATTATCCAAATCAAAGAAACCTACTCCCTCCACCCACCCTGCCTTTTAAAGTACACTTAATTGCTTTCTTTTCTCACTTTCTTTAGGCTGGTAAAATTTACACCTTTCAAAATAAATTGTTCTTTAAAATTCCACAATTTCTATTCAGATGTTGCTTTTAATCCTGTTTGGGGGTGGGGGGAACATGTAAGGCGATACCTAAACACTGAGCAAAACCAAGAAATGTGTTTTTGTTTCCTGGTTGAAATTTGTATTTCAAATTTCTTCTTGACAACAGAAAGATGCACCTGTAAGTCTGGTGTTTCTCAACATTCCAGAGACGAGCCGACACAGCCATGCACAGAAACACGCGGCTGCCTGCCCCGAACCCTGTGAAGTTAGCTTCTGGAAACAGGTATCACAGATGAGAAGATGTCAGGAAAGGTATGGCTCTGAGGTCCACTAAACTCCCTTAAAATTTACAACAGTCAAGTTATGAGAAAAGATAACTTTATAATCTGAAAAGCAATATGCTCTTGTAGGTACTTTCCCATTTCAGTACATTCAAATGGACATGTTAAAGAGTTCTTAGTTTTTTGTTTTTATTTAAAAAGCGTCAGAATTGTAAAGGTGTGAAATTTGCTAAGAAATAATCACACACAAAATTACAGTAATTTCTCAAGTCCAGAAGGTTCTGTCCTGTGCGTCAGCTCCCAGCTCTTTCCAAGACCACCTGCTTAGCACGTGAGCGCGGCTTCACGGGCGGCCCTAGGTCTGGGTGGCGGGGGCGGCGCCCCGCAGGGCCGCGGCCTTGGGGTCCCGGGGTCGCTCCGGGCTCCGACTGCGGTCCCTCCGGCGCTCCTGCTCGCGGGCCTTGTCGCCTTCGTGGTCCCTGCTGCAGGACCTCTCCCGGTCACGTCTGCGGTCGCGGGGGCAGCTCCGTCCTCGGGCCCAGTGCCACTCGCGCCGCTCGCCCCTGCCCGCGTTGCGCTCGCGGCCAGTGTCCTTGTCGCGGGGTTGGTCCCACTCTCGGCCTCGGTCCCAGTCCTGCTCGCGGCTCCAGGTCCGGCCGCGTTCCCGCTCCCATGGCTTCCCACGCTCCCGCTCGCGCCGCCGGTCCTCGAGGGCCTGGCCCAGGCGGCTGTCGCGCGGTGGGGCCTCGGGCTCCTCCGGGGCCTTGTCCCGGGGCCGCCCCTTGCAGCCTGGGCCTCTGTACTCGTGGCCCCTGCCCTCGCGGAATTCGGCCTCGGGGCCTGGGGCCGGCGCGGTGGGTGGCGCGGGCGGGTGGCTGGGCAGCTCCAGCAGCGCCCGGGGCGCCGGCTTGGCTCCGGGGGTGGCCGGGCCCTGGCAGTGGAAGTGTGGAAGCACCGATTCGCTCTTCTCGGGGAAGGGAGTGGCCCCCCGGGGTCCCCCAAAGGGCAAGGCCGCCGGTGCCTTCTGGCCGGTGAACCTGGGCGGCGAGTGGACCCTCTGCTCTTCGAACCGCTGAGGCTGCCTCCCCCTGGGTCCCGGCACGGATCCAGGAGCTTGGCCCCGGGGGCCTTCAAACTGCCCAGGCTGTGGCCCGCGGGGGGGCCTCTCTGACCTCTGAACTGAGGGGGAGGAGGGCCACCTCGGGGTCCTTTAAACTGGGACAGCAGAGGCCTCCTCTGGCCCCCGAACTGCAAAGGCGCGGTGCCCGCTTCCCAGGAACGGGGCCTGCTCGGGCCCCTCGCTCTGGCCAGGGGGGCCCGAGGCCTCACCGTACGGGGCCCCCGGGAACTCCCTCTTCTCCCCGTGGGGGTCCTTGCGGTCTCCAAATGGAGGCGGCCCTGCTCCCCTGGGCCCGCCCACGTGGGAAACGGATGGGCCCCTCCCATCCCTGTAGGGAGGTGGCCCGTGTGGCCCTGAGAACAAAGAAGGGATGGGCCCCTTTTGGGGCCCGAATCTGCCTGGTGGAGGCCCCCCTCTCGGCCCATCGTTATTAGAATTCTCTTCCGAGAACCGAGGGACTAGCCCCCGGGGGCCTGTGAAATTGGGGCCGTGAAGGCCCGACATCCCGAGAACGCGCGGTGCAGGCTCCCGCTGGCCTTGGAACTGGGGCAGAGGCCCCCCTTTCTCTGCTGCGGTGGGGAACGTGCCGGCCCCCTCACCCGGCCTGGGCTGTGGCTCTCTGTCTCCTTCGGTTTCAGCTGCCAGGGAGTCACGGTTTTCGGGAAACTGCGCAGTTCTCTGATCCTCGTACTGGCAAGAGCCCGGAGGTTTTTCCTGACAGGCGTACACTGGACCCGAGAAAGAATCCCTTCTTCCGGGAGGGTGGAAGGTCTGGCCGTCGTGCTGCCAAGGGAAGAGGGGCTGGAAGGAGGCGCCCTGCAGCGTGGGCAGCAGCACCTTCCGGGCAGGCCTGGCCGCGCCCGCAGGCCCCGGGCTTTCTGTGGGCTCGCGCAGGGGGCCGTCCTGCTTGGCCGGCAGTGGGGCCTCTTCGCCCGGAGCCCACGGTGGAGGGGCTGACTCTGGCTCCGCCTGGGCTGGAAGTGGCCCCGGGGGAGCAGCGGCCCCTCCGGGCGCTACTCTGGCCGGCGGGGGCCTCGGGGCGCGGCCTCGCTCTCGTTGCTCTCCGTGGCCAGCCGCCGGGCCAGCCGCGGGTCCCGGCTCAGCCGCGCCTCGGCGCTCGGGCCCGGGGCCTGGCTGCCAGCGGGGGGCGCGGCCGCCTTGGCCGCGGCCTGCGGCCGGAGCGTGGGCTTGGGCGGCGGCGGCGACATGAGCGCGTCCGACACGGAGAAGTGGGCCATGGAGGCCCTGATGGCCGCCCTCTGCTGCCTGAGCGCCTCCTCCTGCTCCTCCACCTGCTTCTGCTGCTCCTCGATCTGCTTGGTGAGCTCCTCTATCATCTGCTGCCGCTCGGCCAGGGAGGGCGCCAGCGGGCCAGGCCCGCCGTGCGCGTCCACACACATTCTGGTGGGCAGGTCGTCGACGGTCACTTTGGCTTCTTCTAGGATCGTCTCGTCCTCCGGGTCATAGGCCACCTCCTCCCGCTCAGCTGCCTCCGCGGCCTTGTCCGCGTCCTGGCGTCTCCCGCGGTCTCCGAGCTGAGTGTCCAAGGCTCTCTCAGGACCGTACTCTTCCTCGGGGTCATAGGGCCTGTCGTCTTCCTCCTCCTCCAGAGCTCTGTCTTTTGAGAGCTGACCAAACTGCTGGACAATTGGGTCCAGCAGGAGCGCCGACGGCACCCCGCCGCCGGCTTTGGCTCTCGAGTCTTGGTGGGGGGCTGGGGCCGACTCGGCAGGCTCTTCGGTGGGGGTGTCAAACGCCTTCTTCTTCCCAAAGAGAGTCTGCAGGATATATTCTAGGGGTGAAGCTGTTTTTGAAGAAGTAGTGACAGAGGAAGCGGCCACCGCAACCGTCACTGACGCGGGTGATGCTGTGACAGTGTTCGTGGCTCCTGGTTTGAGCGACGACAGTATCTGTAACCCGGAAGATGAGGCCGGCGAACCTGGTGCTTCTGGAGGAGGGGATGGGCGTGGGGGAGACCCCGGGGGTGTGGTGCTGACAGCCGCGTTCCCTGGGCACAGCGGGTACTTGCGGGGTTTCTTCTCAGGGAGCAGGGCTGCTGGCATTCTGGGGTGGACGGCATCCATTTCTTCTTGTGTCTGAATACGGGGCCGCTTCTCCTCTGTCTTGTCTGATTCGCCAGCATTTGAAGGCCGCTGTATTTTTTGGCAGATTACTAACCCCAGTATTATGTTTGGACGCGGTGACTCAAGACCTAAAAAGCAAAACAGTTGTGCAAATTTTAGAATCGAATTGTAGCTTTTGTCCTTCAGGGGTCAACTCTGGGTGTGAAGGGCAGCGGGGGGATGGTTTCCAGAGGGAGGAGGAGGGGGAAATTCTGTGGCAAAATAGAACCAAGTGTTCGAAGACCGGCTGCAAAAGACACAGACTGCACCGCGCACCTGCCCAGCCTGACGGGCCCACAAACCACAAAACCAAGGGCCCAATGCACACGCGCATTCGCCCAGTGCTAAAATTATTACAGATTTTCAATTATACACAACGCTAGGGTAGAGGCGCGCTGGGGGAGGTGGGGAAGGCCAGCACGCACACACTCCAGGCCGTTCACCTACTGGGAAGGAAGCCTGTATGTACCAGGATGTTTTCTAAACAAACTCTTAGCTGTGTTCCTTCATTTGCCTCTTGCTACAAATCAGGAAGGCAGCACCCCCTTTCGACTTTAACTTATGAGCTGCAATATGTAAATTAAGCTATTCATACTAAAATTAAAGGTTCAATTAAGGACCAATTCTACAACTCAATGATAAGGATCAACAAAATTATACGGATCGATAGAGCACACGCCCTTCGATAAGTTCATGAGTCACTGGTGTCAAAATGACAATTGATGGGAAAAGTGATGCTAACCAAAATGCCTAAAACAAATGTTCTTGCAGGTTTAGAAAGACATTCAATGACCAGTAACTTCTCAAAAGCTAACGAACGCTCAGGTCTCTGTCAACACAGGACGTGCGGCTTAAAGCCCAAAGGTGTTCAGGACAGGGGCAACAGAGGTCAGACCACGCGCACAACACGCTGGGAATTTCAGAACATTGCACAGTTCTTAAAACATAATGATTTCTTAACAAATTCTTGGTCCACACATTCTGGATTGTGGTGCACTGGACCAGGAATGCTACTGTTTCTGTACGGCTCCGCCACCCTCACAGTAATAACAAACCTGGAATACCAACAGGGGAACAGAGAAGCCCACGTCACAGATCAGTAAGTTAGGGAGAAACGATAAACACGGCACCAAAATTTTGTTTCAACAGCATATTTTAAATGAATCAAATTGTATAAACTCAATTTACACATGAATCACTATTGTGTAAAAGACATTCATGCTATATATTTTTGGTTGACTCACTAAAAAAGAAAATCAGCACTGTTTTTCCTATTCTTTCTGTGATTTGAAGTTGATCACAGATCAAAGAGTTGTCCCTAGACACCCATTGTGTAGTTCTGAGCGCCTGTCACCCTTCCTAAATTCCAACAGAGATGGGGTGACATGCCGAGCACGAGGGTGGCGGATGTCCCATCCCGCCCCCGAGGAGGAGGAAGACCCGGCATGCCAGAGTGAGCTGGGCTGGCCCAGCATCCGCATGGATCGGCGAGGTACTGTTGGCCCCCCTCCCCACTGTGCTCAGCGCCTCGTTTCACAGGCTGACATTCAAGGGCTGAGGTGCCCATGAAGACACCCACTCATGATGAGAGGAATGGCTTCCAGAATGTCCTCTGCCCTTCTAATGACAGTGGTGACTCAGGGGAAGGAGGAGCTGGGCAAAGGAGGGCGTGGACACAGGAAGGCCAGGCCCACTGCACTGAGCATGGCATCCAGATGGTTCTGCTCAGATGTGAAAGATACTCTATCAAGTTCGCTTTCTAATCAAAATGGATTATTTTAACTTAAAATAGTAAATCTCTCACTCGCTGTAACAGCCACTTACTGAATAATTTACAGCTCACTAATATGCAGTCTGGGGCATAGTCAATAGCTCAACTGGCTCTCGTGGCCCTCTCTGGACCGACTCTCACTGACACGGCCCCAGAGCTGGCAGAACAGGTCCCCAGCCGAGCCACAGGCTGGAGCGTTGGCCAGCCCCGTGAGCAGGAGCAGCAGAGGAATGTGCTCGGCCACGCGGGCGGGGGCGGGGAGGGCTGGGGAGCCCTGGCCGGGGGCGTCCTCTCAGCAGCCCAGGGCCCACGACTGTCCTCACTGTCCTCGATGCAGATGGGCTATGCTACCTGTGAAGAGCTTAACCTCTAAGGTGCCAACACCAGGGCTTGTGGCATGAATCACGTTTCAGGGCAAAGATGCTGTGTGTGGAGGCTCAGGCCTGCGTTAAACCCAGGGCGATGGGTCCTGTCCTCGGGAGGCGCGCCCGCCCTACAGCTTGCAACAGCTGTATAGGCCTCCTGACAAAAACGATACACCCCAGACTTGGCAAGATTCTCTAGACTCTACCCTTTGCGGTCACAGGCATCACAGGTAAGGGTAGGATTCAAGTACTTAACATTTACATTTGTTTCGAAAACAGTAAACTCCCTGGAAACCAGCATCTAACTAAGCAGCTACTATTTTTAAATGCTTTCAGCTCTCAACTACTTCATCTACACACACCCGTAAGCGTTCTAATAAAGCTCCAGAGTTGGAGGAGTGTTAGTTATGCATTTCCCCACTAATCTTCCCCAGGATTTGACATTTGAATTGGGCTGTTTTTGAAGCAGTCAAACCTTCTCTACTTCACCTGTGCACGTTATGGCTGCATGGAGACTTGCAATGTAACGAGCACCGTGGAGATGACTTACTCGTGGAAGAATACGATTCACTGTGCTACCGGGGTCTCGGCAGTGACCTTTAGGGAGGTGAGGGCATGTCTGGCTCCGCCCCACTCCGCAACTTCACGACAGGCGCCTGGCAAGGGCACGCTGGCCACAGTCAAAGGGCTACTACCACTGGGGCGGTGGCAGGGGCAGCTTTCCCCCGAAGGCCCCATTTTCTGCCTGGGGCCCCTGTGGGCGCGACCACTGTTGAGTGTGACCCCTGGAGAGGAAAGGGCGCCCCGAGACGGCCCAGCAGCAGTGAGCACGCTGGCTGCGTGCAGAGACAGGGCTCCCTCCGGGGGCCCGGGGCGCCCGCCCGGCTCCACACAGGGCCTCTGTCCCATGGTTACAAGCGGGGTGCTTACTTACCGACCTCCCTTTGAGGGCAGTGGTGAGGCTTATGACTCATCAAGTAGATGAGAACTAGGTGGGAGGCCACTGAACTATCATTTCCAGACAAGGGGTACTGGTCAGACTGAGCACTGGGGTGTCGGCACCCCTGCCCGACCCCCTCCAAATTGCGGGAGCAAACGTGTCCACAATGTCCCGTGTGGATGAAACAAGCCTTCCTAGCTGCATGTAGGTCCCCGAGTCTTCACGGTGAAAGAAAGGGTCAGCCCCAGACCACCCGTACAAAGAGAGAAGTGGACAAACCCAGGGACGAGGGACAGCTGAAAAGGTGTGTGTGGATTTCCTGAGCCAAGACCCAAACCAGGATGTGTCCGGGTGTGTCAGCAACAGGGCCGCGGGGGAAGCAGCCCCCATGCACCTTGGACGTGGCACGGCGGGAGATGAGGTTTAGTTTTAATTAATAAACCAGCTGAAAGCTGCCCAACTATCAAATGAGGCTTTTACCCCTAAATCAACCTGGCATGCTCCACTATTCAGTATTTACAGTGAACACCTTCTTATGGTCTGAGTCTGACAAGACAAAACGTCCACCTCTGCAGGGACAGAAACTGTGCTGGAGTTAGCAGCAACCATCCTCAAAGAGGACTTGGGCAGAGACCCAGCAAATACAGGGAGAAGCAGCTGCCCGCCCGCCACACTCGGCTCCCATGCAGACTTCGCCCGCTCCCACTCTTGGGTCCCTAAGACCTGAGCAAAGCCAGGGCTCCGCGTCCCAGTGAGGAGAGCGTCGTCCATCCGTCCGTCCGCCCGCCCGTGTCCAGGCGCCCCCAGCGCAGCACCGCCGCCTGCACAGCCAGAAGCACACTGGCGTCGGCTGAGGCAAAGCAAGGTGGAGACAGTCCTCCGTCACAGTGCACCTGGATGGGCACCAAGAGCTACCAAATGGTTCAAATTCAGACAAACGATGGCCAGTTTCCATGAAATATTCATTGATTTCAAAGGAGAGAGAAGCACTTTCCATTCAGCACCGTTTTGCCTTTGATTACAACATCTGTACACAGCTACGCAGGAAGACACGCAGAAACTGAAGACGTGCTGTTATCTGACAATACTGCAAGTCACGGAAACGGTCTGCTATTCAGGAAGCAGTTAAGAGTGAGGACAGAAGGCAGACACCACGGATGGAGCCAGCCTAAGAGAATGGCCCTCTCCCGGCAGTGCCTCGGAAGGCAGGTCCCTGTCCTCTGCTCAGGGTGGTCCACACCTTAGATGCCCGCGGGCCCTCGACAGGCGCCCCCCACCCCCTCGGGAGGGCCGGGCACCCTGGCCTAGGCCCAGCGTCCCATCTGACTGCTCTTCCTTCCGTGAATAAAGCCCCTAGAATTAAAAACATATATACTAAATTAAACAAGCTGAGATTTAGAAGCCCTTCGATTGAAAAAAAAAGTCTGTAAACGTTTATGGTAAAAATTCCCGTACAATCACGTTTCCAAAACCCCTCCTACTACTTTGTTTTAATGAAACATTCGTTCTCTATTGTGGATGAACACCTGCAGGCTTTTGAGCATCCCCTTCAGGAAGTGACAGCCTGGGCAATGCAGGTGGAGGAGTGATGTCCACTCCGCTGGTCATCAAGTGTGGTCACTTAGCAGATGAGGTGGGCGCCCTGCCCAGCCTTCCTTGTCCCCGTGTCACCCCGGAACACCCAGCGCGGCCCCCTCCCTCTGCCAGCCGGGCCCCAACCCAGCACTGCACCAGCTCCCGCCGCGGCTCCGACTGGGGCTTTCCTCGGTGGCCCCCGCGCCCCTGCCTCCTCACCACGCCTGACCTCGTCCACCTCTGCCCCCCTCAGGGTCTGTCTGTGGCCCCGAACCTGGCAGCCCCCTGCTCGTGTGACCAGGTGCACCGGGACGGTGTCAGGCAAGAAGACCCCATCGCGGGCTCTGCAGGTGGAGCCGTGAGAGGGGTGAAACAGGGCTTCATCACCTCCCAGGTCCCGCTGCTACAGACGCGCAGAGTGTGCGTGTCACAGGATCTACGCTCACACTAGGCCCCACACAGGCTTCCGCCCTTGTGACTGACCGGAGGCTCTTCACGGTATCGGAAAGTCGGCTTCACCACCGTCACCGCTGCGTCAGGAACACGGCGTCCAGGGAGCCGGCCGGCGCCCCAGGAGCTGCCCGCCAAGAACCTCGGCCACAGCCCTCCCTGCTGCCCGTCAGGCGGCACGGCTTTAGCGCGAGGAGTGGGACAGCCCCCAGAGAGCTTGGCTTCTAACGTGTTTGGCACTGAGACAGTTCCGTGTGTTGTGTCAGGGGACACGAGCCCTGCGGTCACGGGGACCGACCAGGACGCTGGGCCCAGCCGCAGAGCCGCCGGGGCACGTAAGTGCCTGGCCGCGGCAGGGGCGCTGGCCATGGACATGGAGGCCTCGGGCACGGGCGTAGCTACTGCCTGTAGAAGCAGGTGCTTCAAGAGCCATCACCGTAGGTTACACTCAGCATCTTTTAGGCTTAGCCGTTTTGGGGGCGCCATGGACAAGGAGACACTCCCATTTAGGCGAGACTTAAGTCCCGTCAACTTCTCAGGGTTAAGGGGAGTTGGGTCCCCAGAGACCACGCCCCCTTTGGAATCACCCTTAGCTCCCTTGAGAAGCCTGAACTTTCTTTCTGGTCAGCCTGCAAATAATTCTTTAGAAGCAGCACTTTCTAAGGAATGAGTGAACAGAAAGTGGTCTGCCAAAGACAAGAATTCGAGCAGCAGATTTCAAAGTGACTATTTCTAGAACTAGCTCCTGTCTCTCAACGCTAGTTTTCGTTTCTCCTCAAAACGAATGCCTGCAGCGAAGAGGCTCTGCCTGATGCCTGCAAGGAGCCGAGCCCGCAGGCCAGGCCCAGGCCCCGCCCTCCCGGCACTGCCCAGCCCCTGCCAGCAACACCCTGCTCATGCCAGGCGGGCGGGCTCCGGACAGGGTTGTCCCTCTTCACAGGACTTTTCTAAGACAATGCACACCTTCCTCAGGGGACCTCCCGTGCCACCCTCCACTATCCGCTGCTTCACCCCTGTTCCCAAGTTCCGCTGCCAAAGGCCGGGTCTAGGTGAGGCACGCAGCTCGCTGGGACGGACTCCGCAGGGCGTGGGGGGGACGTGTGGGCGGAAGCCTGGGGCCTACCTGGTCCCTCAAAGGGCAGGAGTTTGGAGGGGACGGGGTCCGCGGCGCTCAGCGGGATCAGGTAGAAGTCCTTGACGTGCCTGCTGTTGTTTACCACGACGCCGAAGCGGCCGCGGCTACTGAAATAGGAGTACAGAGAGATGTAGGCCACCTCCTCCTCCTCCGTCGCGGGGTGGAAGCGGATCAGACACAGCTCCTGCAACAAACAGAGGGCGGGGAGCATTGACCTGCGGCCACTCGGAAAGGCAGCCCCTTCTCCTTGCACCTAAGCCCCAAAAGCAGGAGGGAAGCGAGGAGAGAAGCGACCAGCCCTGATTCTGACTGTCCCAGCCCTGCTGCCCAACACATCAGAACAATGAGCTGCTCAAGAGGACACAGGCCCGAGTCTCAAGACTGCTGGGTTTGATCTTGGTTTCGGAGGACCTGCTTTAAAACTACTTAGCCCCACTGTCCTCAACACAGAGCCCACCTCCTGGGGCTCTCGTACTGATGGGGTACTCTGTGTGCAGGGCCAGTCTGGGGCAGCGTCTGACACAGAGCTAAGTGACCACTAAGCGTGCGATGAGCTGCCCGCACCTCCGAAACGGGAGGGCTGAACTAGACCAGGGTCGTAACCCTTCTGTGACCCCAGTGAAAACCAGAGCCCCTCCCCCAAAGAGCACTGCACACGCAGACACACAGCTGCGTCCGCATCTCAGCGGTTCAGACTCCAGCCCAGCCGCCTCCCCCGATCTCTCCTCCATCAGCTCAGACAACAAGGGACACAGCATCTGTATTTCTAACTCTGAACCGCACATGCGCTTTCACAAAGCTTCCACCGTCGTGCTACTCAGACCCCCCTTCACAGGTTAGCCAGCTGTCAACTTCAACGTCCACCTGCAAACATCTCACCAACTAGAGACAGTTCAAGTAGCAAGGCGCAAGACGAGACGTCAAAGAAAGAGCCGTGTGTAAACAAACCCCTTCTTCCTTGGGTGCAGAGGTTAGACTGTGGGCAGGTACCTTAGACACCGAAGACCTGAGTTTGCCGACGTAATCCCAGACTGTCTTCGGGGCAATCCGTCCGCCGATGTGAATTGTGTCGGGCAGGTCCTAAGTGAAATGAGCTCTGATTCAATGGCCGGTGGAACCGTGGCCGTCACAGAGAGGCACACCCCAAACTACCCGAGATTCACAACTAAGACAACTGCAAGTATCCCAAACACAGCGGCAATAACTGTGTCAAATGTTGCTTAGTTGACTAACATCCGGGATTATGAGTGACCAAACCCAAGGGTGGTCGGAGGATAACCTTCTGCTAAATAGGATGACATTTAGCAAAGTGTGGTACTGTTGTCTTTTATGAACATACACATACAGGAAAGATCCAGGTATGTCTCAGAAGAGACTGAGCACTCTTTGTCAAGTCTGAAACGCTAGTGCTGTTTCGTTAATTTTGAAAAATAAAAGACCTGTCATGTGCACCCCTCCACACCAGGGCAGGTCACCCGTGCCTGGCCACACCTGCAGTGGGCACATGCACACCCAGCTTTGGCACAAGCTCTAGCGGAACAGAGGGAGAAGGAAGACAAGCTTCAGCTTTTTCAGAAAAGAGGGAGGGTCTGATTTCTCATTTGAATTTTCGCCACTGTCCAAACTGCGTAACCTGCTGACTCGGCCCGGCAACCCCTATTTTGCCTTCAGAGGTGCTTGTGCGTCCAGACACTCAGCAGGAAGGTGGTCACACGCCTGACTCCAGCGCGGGATCAGAGTGCCTTTGGAAAACGCGCGCGTGCACGCACATGCACCCACACACACTTCTCTCCCTCCTGGTTCTAACCTCACTGAGATAATCAAAATATCCAGAGACAGGAAACGCCTTAGTGACAAACTTCGCTACACTCTGCATGTTAATGAATCCTTTCCAAATGGTGCTGAGTTGAGACAAAAAGAGGGTGGTATCTCCTTCTGGAGGGGACTGGGACTCCGAGATGCTGTAAAACAAAACCACAGAAAATACGTGAATCTTTCTCTGCCCAAAGAATCCCCAAGATTTATTGATTGATTGATTGATTTAACGTGTTTATAAAAGCAAAGTGAATTCCTGCAAGTTTTGATAGCTTACTTTTTCAAATTAATTACCTTCATCATAATGATATGAACATTCTGGTCAAAGAAATATAAACTATATAGGCAATAAACTGGATGGCTATAAATTCAAATTCCAGTTTTCAACAACTATATGTCTAAGGTGATAATTAGTCATCCTAAAACTGAAGCTTTAAAAAAACGCCTCTCTAAAATAGAAAATTGAGGAGAGTTGTATATCTGGGTGGATTTCAGAGCCAAACGAGTGAATCACTCCTTACTGCTCCCTCCTTTGTTCATCTGAAAGAAAGGCCACAGCTCAGCTGCTCAGACCACACACACGGGGGCAGCACCTGATGCTTGGCGACAGCGGGACCGACAGGAGGTATCTGGGCTCGGGCAACGTGGACGGCTTGACCAAGATGGACTTGGGCACCGTCACGGAGGTCGGCAGAGGCTTCGGGACATCCTGTCGGGGCTCTGCTGGGTGGGCGCTGCCTGGGCGGGCTGCCGAGGGAGCCGTGCCCGTGCTCGGCCTGCCTGGTGCAGTCCTGGGGTCTCGGCCGGACACCGTGACTGTGGTGAGCACTGCGCCGCCACCAGGGGCCGGGCAGGGGGCGCCTTCCAGGGCGGAGGGCTCGGGGTGGCCGTCGGCTGGAGGCACCGGGAGGGACTTTCCCTCCACATGGGCGCGAGCAGCGCGTTCCAGGTCTGGCTCCAAGGTGTTTTCAGGCAGAGTTTCTGGGGCCGCATCCTCGGCTGAGCTGAGAGCGGGCTCGGAGGCAGAGCTGTCACGCTTGGACCTCGAGTCCTCCTTCTTGGCAGAAGTTGACCACTCTCGTCTGTGCGGAGCTGGCTCCTCTTCCGACGATGGAACCTGACCTGGAGAGCAGAAGGCAGGCCTTCGTGAGAAGTCCCACACATCCGAGAGCAAAGCCTTCCCATGGGTAGACAGACGATCACTGCTTTAAAACAACCACACTGTAAAGGTAGGGGCTCACTTCCTAAGCTTGAAGAAACGATTCTAGCCTTTCCACTGTGGAACTTGGTTCGAATGCAGCCGTCCTGAGAAGGGTCTCCACAGTCTCCCCCCACATCGGCTCACCTGTGCAGATCTTACAGTTCCGGTCAAAGAGGTGCGTGTGGTGCTGCCCGGTCGTGTCCCGCAGCATGCCGCCGACAAGGCCCAGCAGCGGTACCGCGCTCCTCTCGGGGGCCGCCCGCACCGATTCTTGCTGTTCCTAAAGCACAAGAAGCAGAGGAGGCCATCTCTTTCCCACCCCCTCTCCAAATTAGCAGCACCCACGGAAAAAACATCTCACGTGATGAAGAACCACTGAAAACAGAGGAAGAGGACTACTGAATACAAGTACTTGAGAAGCAATACAACGACACACACTTGTGTCAGCCCCGCGTCTTGCCCGGTAATTCAGGCACCTAACAACGTCTGGAACGGGATCATCTTTGTCAATTCTCGTGAGCACTGGAAATCCTAAACGCTTACATCACAATCTGATACGGGCAGAGAATCTTCCATATCGGGAATAGTTTCCGGTTTAACGGTCGGCTTCTTAGTCTCATTATGCAAGTTAGTTCCGGACTCCATCACCTAAGATGAAAAAGACAGACAAACGTGAACCCTTAGCCCTTCTTTCCCAAGGGGACTCTCTCATGCCAATAGGCTATTCATTCACTCTGGGGTGGGGTTGGGGGCGGCGTTGGTGTCAGGCTTCTGGCATCCGCAGCCGCCTCTCCCGTCGGCACACACAGGATTTGACGATCTCTCTTTCCACATGGAAAGCCCTTCGGAGACAAGTTCTTCTGGCTTCATTCTCACAAGCTTTGCCAAAGAGATTTCTTCACGCAGAACACGATGGAAGAGCCCCTGTAAACAAACATCTCTTGTTCACTCGTTCAAAACCCTCTAAGATACTAGAGAGGATGTGGAGGTGGGCAGTAAGGCAAGCCCCTGCCCCGCGGCAGGACGAGGGCCCAGAGCCTCCCATCGATGCTTGGAGAACAAGGGCCCGGAATTCGGGCAGCTGATCTCCAGTATCCCACCGCACTAACCCTGCTACAAAGACTACTTCACAGAAAACACAATTGACTGAAGAAGGTACAGTGTTAGGGACAAAGGTAGAAGAAATCCCTTCTGCCAGCGGGTTAACAAGGCGAAATGGAAAGTCAGAGTATGTGCCCTGCTTCTAAACACAGGCAAGAGGTCAAGAGGCCGATCCAGACAGCGTGGGCCCCGGCAGGCACACAGGCGCGCAGATGGCAAGAACCTCAGCTGGCGAGCACCTGGCCCCACGGGAACAGCATGCCACGCACCCGCCGCCGCAGGGGGACCCAGTGCCCTAACCCAGGCCTGGGCAGCCCCTGGCCAGGACTGCCCCCATTCCTGACGGTCGGACACGCACCTGGGTGTTGGGGTCCTTGAGGTTGAACGTGAGGCTGCGGTACTTGCTCTGGTACCGGCTGTCTGTGACTCGGAACAAGTTAAACATCTCCTTCTCGAGGTGCAGTGCAACTTTTCCTACTTCATTTTCTGTCATGATTAAGTCATCGCTGTCAGTGATTCTAGGTGGAATGAAAAAAGCCCCACGGTAACTGCTGCACTTACCATGCCACATGGGATCTCAGCTCCCCAACCAGGGATGGAACCCCAGTGCCCCCTGCAGTGGAAGCGTGGAGTCTTAACCACTGGACGCCAGGGAAGTCCCACATGTGACATTTTTCTTAAACAGCAGGGCCATCGTGAAACCACCACCCTTTACGTGGAAAACTTTCCACTTTAACAGATAAGAAACAAAGTGGAACAGCCCACCTTTTCCACAAGATCTCCTTCAAGCAGCGTCGTACGTTTTGCCGAATTTGAGAATTTGGCTGTGACGAGGCGGGGCGCGCGGGGCCCAGGCATCCCGGGGCTGGAGAGGCCAGGGGAACCCAGGTGGTCCCAGGCTTCCTGATGGCGCCCACCGAAGCAGCGGAGCTGGGGAACTTTCTGGAAGCAGACGTGGCAGCAACAGGTGCCAGCCTTGCCTGCTTGGCCGAGGGAGTGCTGCCCGAGGGGGAGGGGGCAGCCGAGAGCCACGGCCTCTTGGCGATGGTGCCCTTGAACCCCGGTGGCAACTTTTTGATGGCCGGTTTGGCTGCCGCCGCATTTGCAAAAGGAGGGGACTTCTTTGGAAGGAGACTTCTGGGCGAGGGTTGCTTGAGGCCCCCCGAGGAGCCTGGCGGAGCCACCTTCTTCGGCACTGCCGCCACCGCCGCCTTGGCCTCTGCGCCTCTGTCCTCCTTCACGGCTGAAAGGAGAGGGGCCGCTTAGTGAGGCAGGGGTGCAGGGGACCCCACATGTGCACCCGAAACCAGCAAAGCTAATAACCAGGCATCACTGTGAGACAGATTTAAAGAGGATTTTTAAAGTAACTGTTAAATTCAGAAAAGGAGTGTAAACAGGGCTACCAGCAACATTTACGATACTGAATATACTTTGTTTCAGAGAGAAATGCTTTAGTATTAAAACTTTTACTTCAACCGATACACCAGTAAGCTATAAAAGGCTTGATTTGAACCATTAGCTTAGCTTGGAACTCCAAGGCCAAATTTCGCTGTATCAAGAGAAGGCATAGATTTCAAAGACCACTCGCATGGAGAGTCCCAGTGCAGTTTTTGGTGAACAGGAGCTTAGAAACTCTTTCCAGGGTGGATCAGACACATTCTCTTCGAATGCATATCCAAGCCCCACCTCGGGGGCCCTTGGGGCACTGGAAGGACTAGCGAGAGTCCACCCTGGGGTTAGGGGCTCACAGGTGCTCATCGTCCTCTTGGACAAGAGTCAACTGGACACGGTTAATAAATATATAGAATGTTGGCAGAAAACTGCAACATGGGGGGAGACCAGTGACTTTTACACTAGGAGCTCGGTGGCAGGAACGCCACCTGCGGTCATTCACGTTCCCATTCACACCCCTCTAGTAGCAGCTCGCTATTGGGTAAGACAGTAGGTTAGCACTTTTAATGCAAACAAGGGTTACAGCCCAAAGCTAAAATGAGAATCTTTATGCCAGTACTTCGCATGGACTGATTCCACTTAATCCTGTATCAGACCATCAGAATTACAGTCAGAGGCAAGCAAGGAGGTTCATCCTAAGACCAGTCCCTCGGTCTTAGGGGCGAGCGGCCCAGCAGACGTCCATGGGGAGCCGTGACGGAGAGCTGGAGCGTGTTCCCAGATGGCCCCGCTCAGGCCCACCGCCCAGAACGTCTGGGACCCAGGGCAGAACGGGGTTGGGGGGGGGCAGGCAGGTCCAGGGAGCAAGCCAGGAGAGCACAGGGACACCACCTAGGGCCACGTCACACAGGACCGATGGAGAAGCCGCCTCCCCAGGCGCAGGCTTTTCTCAAACTACCCACAGCGCAATGAGCCCCCACATGCTAAACAGGAGACTTCGAGATGCTCTAGCAGCCTTCCGATTTTACGCAGGGGTTGAACACCCACCAATGCCAGTCGGCTGCCGGTGCTTCTTGCAACTGTCCTAGTGAAGCAGGGAGAAAATCTGAAGTCCGGGGACAGAGGTGAGACCCTGTCTACAAATAAGGCCTGACCCCACAAGAGCCCCCAAGGCGTTCACAGCCTACACCCTGCGTGACCATCCTGGCGAAGGGCCGAGCGCTGCCCTCAGGACTGCCTTCCTCCAGTACTGGTCAGGCCAGTTCAGCCACAGGTGTTAAAAGCCCAGGGACCGCAAGATTTTTCCATTTCATAGTACAGGTGAAATTACCTATTTTTAGAAACTTTGCAACAGCGCTACACACATCCAAAACTTAGAACCCTGTCAGAAGGACTTCATTGTCATCAAGCAACAATCCTGACTGCAAATCTCCTATTTTCATCTCACAGAGCACCCCCCCAACCTTATGTCCCCTTGTCCACGGTGTCCCAATCACTGGCCCCACGTGTGCCGGCACCCCCGGGCTATGCTGTCCAGGCTTTCCCAAGACCACCCGCTCCCCGCTGAGCAGCACGCTTGTGCTCTACATCCACCCTGCTGGCTGTCACCCACGTCCCGTCAGCAAGTCACAGCTGTCTGACAAAGGAGGAACTGGCCACGTCATAGGAACTCAGAACTACGTTTCTACGTGTATTATTCATCAGCTCAAATCCATATTCCTAAGGCGCTACCATACCTCAGTACGTGGAAACTTATCTTTACCAGCTCAGCCTCGGCTAACGGGGTCCACAGCACCTCATCTAGGCGGGGGGTGGGGGGAGAGACTGCTAGAGCTGAAGTTAAATGAAATGGACAGAGGCCCCTCTTCTTGGGGGAAGGAACGAGAGTGGAGTGGAGTGGAGCGGGACGCGGTGCCAGCTGTGACTGCCAGCAGGGGATGAAGGAACAAATCCGTCAGGATTAAAATCGAGTCCTAAAACCAGCTCACTCACTGACTGTATACAAACTTTGCTGAGATTATTTTAGTAGCACACTTTTAAGCCACTCTAAAAAGCTGGCCTAAGGGGCTTCCAGAATTCTCAATGAGGCACCCATGATGGGGCCTCAAACAAATCTTACCATGTGACATTTACATTGTTTCAAGTGAGAATTCCTGTTGACTCCGAACACATTCACTCCCTAAGATCAACGCTCCTACTGGTCTAACCGGTGTTTTGTCTCATTCAGGGAAAACAGAAGCCAGGAGCTTAATTTTAGGACATTCACAATACAGGTGATTAAAGTGACCTGCTATCCAAGAGTGGTAACGGCAAATGAACGTACTCTATTTAAAAAGCAGGGGATGGCTTTCCTTAACCATCGTGCTGCTCTTCTAGAAGATTAGCTGCTTCTGGCTTTTATTTTTATTTTTTATTTTTTTGTTTTGTTTTATTTTTTTTTTTGCTGTACGCGGGCCTCTCACTGCTGTGGCCTCTCCCGTTGCGGAGCACAGGCTCCGGACGCACAGGCTCAGCGGCCATGGCTCACGGGCCCAGGCGCTCCGCGGCACGTGAGATCTTCCCGGACCGGGGCCCGAACCTGTGTCCCCTGCATCGGCAGGCGGACTCTCAACCACTGCGCCACCAGGGAAGCCCCTGCTTCTGGCTTTTAAAAGTCAACTTTCATTATCCCTCACCTGCGTCTCAGAGCGTATGTAAGTATGATTACATAAATAAAAAGTTGGTAAAATGTGGAAACTGGTGGACCCCAACAAGTCAGCTCTATCCCTCTTCTACTCTGAGGAAAAATGCTCAAAACCGAAAACAGTTGCATGTGGTCCCACCGTCAGCTGGATGCAGGTTAGCTGCTGCTGGAATGAATGGCAGTGACACCATGTCGTGCCAAAGCGACTGACAGCGACAGAAGCATTACTTCTGAGTAGAGCTAAAATCACATTTGCAAATGCTTCATCCAAATTCCCTTTTAACTGTACTGTGTGTATACATTCACAGAAGAGCAAGGCGTAACCAGCCGGCCTCGAAGCGCCAGTTCTAGAACAGGACAGCAGCCCCCCCCCCCCGGCAGAGTGGCTCCAGCAGTGGCCGGGCCCCCAGTGCTGCCGGCTCGAGGCAGGGTGACCACCTGCCCACGTGCCGGACAGAGACGGCCTCCTCGGAATGTACACCCAGTCTGGGCCATCCCGGGGGCTGCCGATGGGGCAAAGAGTGGCCCAAGTTCCAGGCCAGGTGCTGTCTCGGGGAGCAGATGCAGGAGGAAAGGCTGGCCGGTGGCCAGGCCACCGCCCCAGATGACGTCGTTTCTGCTGCGTCTGGCCATTGGTTTCTACTGGAAACGAGTTGTTTGTGGGGAAGCCCGGCAGGAACCAGGCAGGCCGGTGCGCTCAGGGACCAGCAACAATCTAATTGGCTAACTTCCCAGTAAGCATGAACCTGGGGGCCTTCCCACAGGGCAAGCTGGGCCGCGGTGCTATGGCATCGCTGGCCACTGGGTGGCACTGGTGGGCCTTCGAGGGGACAGGAGGAAAAGGGAGTGGAAGCTGTGTTACTGGGAGCAGCCAGTGCTGTGCAGCAGCACAAGGAACCGGCGCCTGGCGAGAGCCGAGTCGCACCGCACAGCACAGCACCGCGCGGCCCCCGCCCAGTCACAGCTCAGGGACAGCCGTTGCCGGGGTGGGCCACTGAGAAACCCTGAGGGACGGTCACTGCTTTATACCTTTCGTCCTGCCCCAAAGAGGTGCCAAGTTACCCTAAAAATCCCCAGATATGAGGCTTTCAGTCACACTGACACGGTGGGGGGCAGGGGGGGAGACACTACTCAGAATGATTGGCTGTAAATGCCAAAGGAATCGAAGAGCTTCGGATGTGACCAGGTGCCAAGCAAGCCCACGTGGTGCAGGTCGGAGCATCCCCTCCCCCCCGCCATTCCCACAGGGCCCCAGATCCACCCAGGCTCAGTGGTGAGGCCGAGGCAGCTACCGCCACAAGGCCCGGGTAACGTAACGGGACCAGCCAGGGCTCAGAGGACACAGTGGACCAGCGGCAGGGGTTGAGGGGAGTGGACTCTGCTCACTGTGACATCAGTTCTAATTTCAGCTCAGCCTGACACGTGTACGAAGACGTTTCGCATTACAACTTTGTTTCTTGGCTGTCAAGACTTTAGTGTGAAAATTCAAGTAGCAAGAGAGAACCATTTTACTTTTGTGCCTTTGCTTAAATAGTTTGCAGTGAATTATTCCTGTAGAAGTTATGCTTACACAGAAACAGAGACAATCCCCACCGAAGACTTGGGAGGCCTGATCTCCATCTCTGGGGCCCTCACGCCAGCTGCCCTCCATCGCTAGGGGTCTGTATGTGGGTCCACAGCCAAACTGCCATGATCTGGGGCTACACAAAGCTTGTCCAGATTGACTTTTTCTTACTCATGTGCAGTATTTGAGCGACTTACACCTCAAGAGAGGTGCACAGAACTGGCCGTAACAAGCTTGCAAAAAACCAAGTACGCCTCCGGAGGCAAATGGACCCTTCCTTCTTTTCAGAGTTTCACAGATTTTGAAAACCAAAACCCAATTCACGTTGGACTGGTAATATATGAAAAAAATGGTCACATCATCCTTCAGCACGAACCACGAGAAGGAAACGGGGCCGAGGCTGTGTGCGAGGCAGGCGTTCCACTCTCCTGTCTACGCCAACTGGACTGGCGGGGACTGGCCGCCAGACCTGACACTCAGCTGCAAGTAGAGCTGCTGCTTTCCCTCATCTCCAAAACCCGCCAACAGGCACTTTCACCACTTTGACAAGGTTCAACTTTAACTGTTATCTGTGCCTGCGCCATCTGCTACTTCAAGCAACATGATGGGGTCGAGGGCGTGATAAGACTCTGGGGCACAGAGCCTGCGGCACCTGCTGACCCCGGCGGGTTTAGCGGCCGTTACCTTTGTGCTCGTCTTGCTGACGCCTCCAGGTGCACGGCAACACCCCGACCTTCGTTGACAGAAATCAAAGTGGAAACCCTTCTTATCGATCTTCCAGGTTTACTTCTTTAACTTTCAGAAGGTAAGACTATGACTACGTGCACGGTGAGGTGCAACACGCAAAAAATCAAAAACATTACTTTACAGCTTCAAGTATACCGGAGACTCCTACACCATGTGGGCGGGTTTACAGCTGCATCTTCAGAAAGATCCCTTGGGACTCCATGCCACCTAAAGGAATCTGCCGCGGGACCGTCTGCAAACAGTACCACAGGAGATGCAGAGCCCCAGAGGCCACATGAAGGCCAAAGGGCAGGTGAGGTGAGCAGGACCAACCCTGCTAGAAACTTCTACCCCAAACTCCCGCTAAAGCACAAGAACTAAGGGGGGCAGCCAGGATACAGCTGAGGGTCTCTGTCAGAAAAAGTACATGTACATGCAAAACCTTCCCTGCACTAATTTTCTGAACAGTTGGCTATTAAAAGAAAAAAAACCTGTAAAAAGTAAAACACTTAAAAATACGAGAGAATGCCAAGGACCAAGAAAATTCCAGGTATTTGGATAACATTAAAAACAGCTGTCAAGGTAAATCCTTATCAGGACAAGTTTTGGTTCTCTCTCCAAATGGGGGGAGGAAATTGGTGAGATGTACAAGGCTGCTTTGTCCCCACCCACATTTTTTTGCCACTGCAGATCTGGAAGAGACAGAGAAAAACAGCTCGTGTAGCTGATAAAACATGCCTCTCCCACCGTTCCATTCCTACCAAACACCCCTTGGTCCAGGCAGCGCCCCCCATCTATGTCACCATGGGGACCTGTCTTCTCTTACTACCTGTGAAGCGTGCTCCCGGAACTCACACCACCGATCCCTGTGAAACCCGCGCCCCCAGATCCACTTCGCCACAGCACAGGAACCGGACATGTGGCACACGGAGACCATGGGGCAACGCTTACGTCAGGGTAGGATGCTAACACATCACTGGACCTGGGTGCACAGGTTCTGCCAGGGGTCCCCATTTCAATTCTCAAACCTACATGGAACTGCAGAAATCTGATTTTCTAGTCAAAATTTATTCAGGTCCCCAGAGTTTCAAGTCATCTCGGAGCCATTGAGGGAGCCCCAAACATGGGAACATGTACCTATGCCTAACACAATTCCACTTCCAAACCCTAAGCAACCAGGGCCACTTTAGAAGAACATCTTCAGCCCTCTTCGTGCCTGTGCCTGGACAGTAACGAGAGGCGATGAAGAGGAAATCAAGAGAAACCATGAGGAGGACTACGAGACACAGGGAATTTCCTGGGGGGAAATACAATGGCAACTGTTTCCCTAAGTTACACTGTTTTTGTTTTCAGAAACTCTGAAAAACAATTTAAAAAACTCATCAGAGAACAAGTGGGTGTTAATCCCATCACTGTGAGGACCTTAAGATCTACTGACTGCCCCACGAGAGAAGCAGGTCAGAGCCTCTGTGTAGCAAGGTCTTGCCCACGATGCTCATGCAAGGCTGCCCTGAACCCACAACCCAAGGCCAGTGCCAATGGCCTGGGAGAAGTGGGGTGGGGGCAGAGCACCTCCAGGGGCCGCACACTGGCTGCCTAAGGATCCACCCAAGACCTGACCCGAGTCCAGGGCAACATGGGAAACGCCCCCTCCGAAGAGCGGTCCCGGCATCACCTGCACCCAGAAACATATCATGCTCTGCAGCCAGGGAGGCGGGTGGGGGCGTGGTGGGGATGCAGGGCTCTGCTGAGTGTGTGCGGGGGGCCCCCTCCCATTGTGCCTGTGTGTGGGGACCCGCGGAAGGTCCACAGCCACTGCCACTGTCAAGTAATGGTTTGGGGAAGAGGCAGAGGCACAGCTGCTGCTCACCGAGGCTCCAGTCGGGTGTTTACCTTCGACCTTTTACACTCCTCCCAATCCTCTTTTGGGAAGATGACATTTCTGGGATAACAGAAAATGATCAGAAGCAACTAGCTCAACAGCATGTCCCTTATGCAGGCTACAAGCTGTGGCCATCCGTCCACGTACTTCTGAGACGTAAATGTGCTACAGTAATCGAGACAGTGTGGTACTGGCACAAAAACAGAAAGATAGATCAATGGAACAGGATAGAAAGCCCAGAGATAAACCCACGCACATATGGTCACCTTATCTTTGATAAAGGAGGCAGGAATGTACAGTGGAGAAAGGACAGCCTCTTCAGTAAGTGGTGCTGGGAAAACTGGACAGGTCCATGTAAAAGTATGAGATTAGATCACTCCCTAACACCATACACAAAAATAAGCTCAAAATGGCCTAAAGACAGAAATGTAAGGCCAGAAACTATCAAACTCTTAGAGGAAAACATAGGCAGAACACTCTATGACATAAATCACAGCAAGATCCTTTTGGACCCACCTCCTACAGAAATGGAAATAAAAACAAAAATAACACATGGGACCTAATGAAACTTCAAAGCTTTTGCACAGCAAAGGAAACCATAAACAAGACCAAAACACAACCCTCAGAATGGGAGAAAATATTTGCAAATGAAGCAACTGACAAAGGATTCATCTCCAAAATTTATAAGCAGCTTATGCAGCTCAATAGCAAAAAAAAAAAACCAAACAACCCAATCCAAAAATGGGCAGAAGACCTAAATAGACATTTCTCCAAAGAAGATATACAGACTGCCAACAAACACATGAAAGAATGCTCAACATCATTAATCCTTAGAGACATGCACATCAAAACTACAATGAGATATCATCTCACACCAGTCAGAATGGCCATCATCCAAAAACCTAGAAACAATACATGCTGGAGAGGGTGTGGAGAAAAGGGAACACTCTTGCACTGCTGGTGGGAATGTGAATTGATAGAGCCACTGTGGAGAACAGTATGGAGGTTCCTTAAAAAACTACAAATAGAACTACCAGATGACCCAGCAATCCCACTACTGGGCATATACCCTGAGAAAACCATAATTCAAAAGGAGTCACGGGCCTCCCTGGTGGCGCAGTGGTTGAGAGTCCGCCTGCCGATGCAGGGGATGCGGGTTCGTGCCCCGATCTGGGAGGATCCCATGTGCCGCGGAGCGGCTGGGCCCGTGAGCCATGGCCGCTGGGCCTGCGCGTCCGGAGCCTGTGCTCCGCAACGGGAGAGGCCACGACAGTGAGAGGCCCGCATACCGCAAAAAAAGAAAAAAAAAAAAAAAAAAGGAGTCACGTACCAAAATGTTCATTGCAGCTCTATTTACAATAGCCCGGAGATGGAAACAACCTAAGTGTCCATCATCCAATGAATGGATAAAGAAGATGCGGCACATATATACCATGGAATACTACTCGGCCATAAAAAGAAACGAAATTGAGCTATTTGTCATGAGGTGGATGGACCTAGAGTCTGTCATACAGAGTGACGTAAGTCAGAAAGAGAAAGACAAATACCGTATGCTAACACATAGATATGGAATTTAAGAAAAGAGAACGTCATGAAGAACCTAGGGGTAAAACAGGAATAAAGACACAGACCTACTTGAGAATGGACTTGAGGATATGAGGAGGGGGAAGGGTAAGCTGTGACAAGGCGAGAGAGAGGCATGGACACATATACACTACCGAACGTAAGGTAGATAGCTACTGGGAAGCAGCCACATAGCAAAGGGAGATCAGCTCGGTGCTCTGTGACCACCTAGAGGGGAGGGATAGGGAGGGTGGGAGGGAGGGAGACGCAAGAGGGAAGGGATATGGGAACAGACGTACATGTATAACTGATTCGCTTTGTTATAAAGCAGAAACTAATTTAAAAAATGCGCTGGGAAGGTCGTCAGTGAGGAGGTGATGTGCAGAGGAGGGGGGTGGGACAGAGGGAAGAGAAACCCGGCCTGTGAGCAGAGCCACCACCTCCTTGAGGCCGGGCTCCCCGCCCCTCCACCCCAATCTTCCCTCAAAAACCGGGAAGTCAGAACTGGGGATAAGTAAGCACCCACCCCTTCCCCAAACCCCGCCAGCTTTCCTTTCTCACTGTGCGCCCTACATCTGACTCTACACTCCGAGCCTGGGGGCAGTCTCCCGATTCTGGTCGACAGAGATGGAAATCAACTAAATTGAGATCAATCACCCAGGGTTTTGTGGCTACACCTCGGTTTCCCTTTCATTCTGTCACGTGCCTATAACCAACTGAGAACATTCAGCCCAGGATTCCAACATGACGGCTCCCCACCCATTCACAGCTGGGCGATGCTTATATTTAGGTCCACTCGTAACCCCTGTAGAGGCGCTACGGTGTAGAGGTGCTATAACTTGATGGATGTTTGCGACACGTTGTTAGCATAAAGTTCTTGGTTCAAACAACCTGAGGTGTACTGAGACTCTTTAATACAGCAACTGGTTAATTCTATATTTAACCACTCACTCCAAAAATCCAAAAATAAATACACAAATAAATATGTATATAGACATATACACACACAGTATTGCTTGGCAGTTTACTTGCAACTCCATTTCTTAGGTCTTGGGTCATTTACATTCTCAAAATGCAGCTAGTTATGCAGTCTTCTAACCACACTACATCCACGAGGCCTTCCCTCAGGCCGCTGGCCTAAACAGCCGGCTGAGAGGAGGAAGCAGCACGTGGCTATAATCCTGGAATTTAGGGCCATTTAACCTCTTGTGCTTTTAAAACAAGTTGCAAGAGTATAAAAGATAGCATAAATAAAAACACAAAATGACCTTAATCATAGAAAAATAAGAATAAGATGCGCCCCAGAGCAATTTACATTTCTAAAATTTAATTTTGGAGAATGAGCTGAGAAAAAGAAGAAAGAGAAAAGATTCAAGCTGCATGATCTCATCTGGGATTGCAAAGGTCTGTCTGAACTTGAAGCCTGGGTGGCATGACCCAGCAGTGCACGCCAAGACTCCTGGTCTGGGTGCTGCTCAGAGTGGAGAGACATTGTGCTCACTTACTTTCAAGCACGGGAAGCAGGGTAAACAGCCTTCAAGACTGGCATGTGTGTTTATGTTCTGTGTAGTATGTGAATTGGACATAAAAAAAATTCCGGTTCGGTCAAGAATAATATAACTCCTGCAAATCATGCTTCAGTTGAAAATCAGCTGCAACACTACTGTGCTAATAGTAATAGGCTCCCACAATATACAAAGAAGTGAGGGTCACGTGTGCTGGGAGCAGACTGTGTGGAAAGGCCCCCGCGTGGAGAGCCCACAGCAGTGACGGCGCAGTGGTGAACACCTGGATGACGGCGGACCCTGAGTGCCGGGCAGCGCGCCCCCTTGTCAGATTCTGCTGAAGATACTACACATACTTACCAGAGCCTGGTAATAAAGAAAAGCGATTAAAGACATCAGTCGTCGGAGGTGAGACATTCAGCAACGGGGCTGGTACAGCTTTTTGGAAACACGGACAGGAAGTCCCGACAGACTAAGGATGGGCACGCGGGGCTCAGGAGGCCTCCTGGACTTGGGCAAGGGCTTTGATCTCCGCAGGTGCAGCAGAAAACACGGCTAGAACTCCTAGCTCTGGACAGGCCCGAGTGCACGGCCGTCCAGAAAGACCGGGAAGGGTCCAGAGCTCCCCCCCGGGTGATACATACATTTATACAACAGTGGCGGCCAGGGGGCGGCAGTCTTTTCTGGCTTTACTGCATTGTAATTGTGGTCGCTGGCCCACGACGGCGTGCTGCTCTCACAGGGCGGCTCCTTAGCGAGGACCTCACTCCTTGGAGGCACCACCACCACCTTCCTCGCTGTGTTCTCCTTCTTGTCTGGAGCCGGTCTCTTGTGCACAGAAGAGATTTTAATGCCTGCCTGGATAATCAGTAAAGCCCCAATCATGAACGAGGTCAGAAATTAACCTTTGCGCATTTCACTCTGCAGTGAGGGTCACGACTCAATCAGCTCCTGGACCATCCTAAGCCCAATGCACTGCATCTGCTCAGCAGAGGGCTTGGCTACTCCCCCACATCCAGCAGGCCCGCATCAACATCCGAACGATGAGAAGGTCCCTGACACAACAACCCGTCAACCTAGCATCCTGATGAGGCGCTAGGCCGCCACGATAACCGAGGGGCCGTGGAGTGAGGCAGTGAAGCAAGGCGGAGAGCACGGCAGACCGGGGCCCCGTGTGAGAACGCGCCCAAGCAGCACTGACAGGCAGGAGCTGCAGACACAACAGCACGTGGAGAAAGGACAGGCGTACAAACGACATCCCTGTACCCTAGCAGGCATTCAGTGCGGCGACCCCAGAACCCACCGGTCAGCCCGCTGACTGTGTGTCAACTCCCCGCACAGACTCCAGCAGGGACCACTCTCCTCCCAGCGGGGCTGGCGTGTGGGTGGAGAGCTATTCCACGCAGCAGCCGGTTCCCACGTTTCTATCAGTTAATCCCTCGGCAGGAGGCGGAGAAGGAAAACACGAGAACACGTGCCTATTTGTCATTTCGACAAGAACACCGGTGGGCAAGGCGGAGGGCAGTGTGAAGGTGCCTGCATCCCGTCCGGGCCTGTGTGCCCTACACTCTCCAAATCAACCCACCGAGCCTGTAACCTCCAGACGCTCATGGTTTGAACTACACAAATGGTTGGTTTCAGTCAACTTACCTGAACGCTCCATTTCTGAAGAATGATTTTTTCCGGCTTTGTCTTGGGTTTCTCTTTAGGTTTTGGTTTCTCCTCTTTCCCTGCGCTCAGGAAGCGCATGGTGGCCGCGGCGTGTTTCCGGATACACTCGCTGCTGCAGTAGACAGAGTCGGGCTGCGCCACGCTCGAGCACCCGGGGCCAATGCATCTGGCGGCACCAGGCGCCTCTAGGACCTGCAGGATCAGACGTGGCTTCAGTGTACTCACCCACTAGGTGGGTATGGCACTTTGTAACATAACTATTTATGGTACCGGGATGACTGCTTTTAATCATGTATGAAAAAACTATGAATAAACATGTACCTTTGTTTATTCAAAACACACAAATCTACCTCCCCTGAGGAAGGCCCTCGGGTTCTTACCTGCCCTTCAGCCACGCAAGAAGGGCGGAACCCTAAGCGGACCCGGCGCTCACGCTGCGCACTTCTCAACACAATGGGGTTTCACACCACAAGTAGGTTCCCTTATCGGGCAAATGGGCAGGGATTTTACCAACGAATTAAGATCCCAAGTGAGAGGATTCCGAGTTAGTCCAAAGGGTCCAACTTCGTCAACTGAAAACCCTTCAAAGAGGAACTGAGCCTCCAGAAGAGAGAGGATTCCACTGCTGGCTCTGCTGAGAGGGCGCCCATGCCTAGGCTCGGCGGGCAAGGCTGGGAGACGACACCCAGGACACCCAGTTAACCGTGGCTCTCAGAAACAACAGATCACTTTTTGCTATCATCAGGCCACAAAAATCGCCCGGGATATAGGTTTCATGCTAAACCAAGTCAGAGCTTTTGGAAGTGGATCTTTCCCCAGCCGAGCCTCTGATACCTCAGGCCCCACAGACACCTGGAGGGCAGTCTTGTAAGACCCAGAGCAGAGGGGGCCCAGCTAAGCCAGGCCTGGATTTCGGAGCTAATAAATGTGTGTTGTTTAAGCTGCTGAACAAGTCTGTGGCTGCCTGCCGTGCAGTAGGAGCCTGGTTCACTACAAGGGCTGAACACAGCTGTCCATGATCACTAGAGCATGTTCTGATGGTCGAGACTAATAACATACATGAACATACCCCTCCAATGTACTGGAGCAAAATCTTAAATCTCAAATTATGCACTGAATTGTTTTTCCTCCACAGAATCCAAGTTTTACTCAGAGAAATACTTAAGTTTCTGGGTAGTCTCAAACACATCAGCAATCACAGGACGTTTCCTACTGACTTCCATTCCCATTCATTCTCTTCCTTACCAGTTCTCATCATACTTCCACTCGATGCCTCCTCGTACGCCCATGACAGGTAAAATTTAAACGGTCCAGCCCTCGAGGCTACCTCAGTGCAAGGGGGAGACGGCGGGAAGCTAGGACACGGCCACCGCAAGGTCGTCTGCATGCCCAACACTGGCTAGAGCACGGGCTGTGGGGGCGGCATGGGCCCCCAATTCAAGGAAGGCCTGGGGTGAAAACATGCTCTGAGTAGGACGATCGTGAGAGCCTCAGACAGCTCTCAAGATGCACGGAATCCATGACAAAGAATCACGGCCCTTGGGCAGGAGACACGAGTGAACAGAGTTGAGAAAGGAGAAAACACAGCTGCACAAGCACTGGTGAGTGGGAGAACACCATAACAGAGTGCGTGCCAGCCGCAGCTGTCTTGTCAGCCTGGGGACCCGTGCGGGCACCACCGCTGGCCTTGGCATCTTGCTGCGAGGCAGGGACTAAGACCACTGGTTCTCTCAAGGCGTTGACGGGTACTATAGGTGCACACGTGCCCCTGTGACTCAAAAATAATTTTGTTTGTTCACATATGTACTTCAAACTCCGGATCCATTCATGAGAAAACTTAAGGGAAGACTTACAAAAGTGAGTCTACTTATGGAAAATGTTAAGTCAGTAATAACAGCATAGGAGATAGATATGATTAACAAACATAGAGAAAGAATAGACAGGCGTGCCAGCCTTAAGCAGGTGCATGGACCTGGGAGCTCGCAGAGCCCAGCCCCGCGCCCAATGCCACTCCTGGGAAAAGCTAACTTATCTCAGGAGACAAAACCTTCTGTCTTGATGTTTCTGCCAACGGCAGCTGAGGGCTCCACAGTCACCTCTACTGCTGACCTTGGGAGACAGGTACTTACGGGCTGGAATATCTTGAGTTTTTTCTTGCAACTTGCGTTTGCAGCTTTCTCAATTCTAACCTTAATTCCTTGGTCTTCATTCGATTTCTGCTCCACGATTCCTAGACTTGTACAGTCCATGCCGTCGGCATCTGCAGCTCTCGACCTCGAGTCCTGCGTGCCTGTGGTCTCGGAGCTGGGCTCGTCCTGCACTTGCAGGATGGTGCAGTTTGGGCAGATGTAATCCTGCCCGTTCCTTTCCAAGAGCCTCCCTCGAGCCTCAGAAATGCCCACACAGTCGCCATGAAACCATTCTTCACATCGGTCATAGCAAATCATAAACCTGGAATGATAAAATAAGGAATGGAGATTATTATTAGTATTACGAATGGAAAGTGAGAGACCAACTCAATTTTAAACACAAGTCAAATTTCAACATTCTATTATGAAAAAAACAAAAATATTACAGACACGTGGACAGAACAGAATAAAGAGCATCCACGTGCCCCTCTCAATTTTACTAACATTCAATCAAATTTGCTTCACCTTTTCTTTCAGGGGAGCACTCTGCCCTGGACACCACAGTTCTTGTCCACAGGAGGGCAGCCATGCCTTTACCCGCCCCCTCCCTGAGCTGCCCCAACGTCCACACCACAGCCCAGTCGCAGCCGGTCTGGAGCAGCGTCACCCAGCGAGCTCTCTGGGACAGCAGATCCTCTCTGCTCCAGGCCGCCCTGTCCGTGGCTGCTGGGACCGAGGCAGCCAATGTCCCACGCCAGCCCCCACCTCGGTGGAGGGTGTGGCTCTTGGCAGTGCCCACCCATGCCGTATTTGTTGTTGTTTTTTGACAACGACTTGCTCGTCTTTCCCAAGAGAACAAGTCCCTCATTCAGGCCACCCTGGGACTCTCTCAACTAAGACGAATGGAAAACCCTCTCTGGCACTTTCCACACCTCGGACTTCCCCCCGGAAGCCTGGGCAGCCACTTCATCCCCCCACGACCCACCTGCTGTTGTGAGGCTGGCGGCACAGGCAGTACAGGGCATTGGGGTCGTACACCTCACATGCGGGCTTGTGTCGGACTGCGTCTCCGGGTTCCTCTGCATGCCCCCCTGGGGCCGCCCTCCCTTCCAGCTGGCTCTCTCTGTCCATTTTCGCCACCTGGGACGCAGCCCCCAGGTCGGCCTCCGGCTCCCGCGGGATGGGCCGCGAACCCTCCATCGCATCGCCTGCCTCAGCATCCACGGTCTCCACCGGGTCCTCCTCCCGATGCTTCTTCCTCAGACGGTTCTGGATGCCCTTTGGGGGCCTGTCGGTGGGCTCCTGCTCGCGCTTTCTCCGCAGGCCATTCTGGAGTTCTTTCAAAGTCAAACCGTCACTGTGGCTATTGGAGGTGTCAATCTCGTCGCCACGCCCTCTGGCCTTTGCCGAGGAGGCCGTTCGTTCCTTAGCACCCGTGCAGCCAGGCCTGGGACCGCTATTCCCGTCCGAGGTGCTCTCCATGCTCCCCTCGGAGGCGCTCTCCGCTTCTGTCACTGGACAGGACGCCGGCTCCGCTGAGGCCTCTAGGGACATGGAGGTGCCCCTCCGGCCCCGGCGCCGGACCGTGGTCAGGAACTCCTCCACCCGCTCCGTACGCTTCGGCTGCCTTCCGCTGCGACGCAGCGACGGGCTCTGCTGCTGCCCGGGCAGCAGCTCCAGGGCATCCACCTCCGCATCCCCGGCGCCCTCGCGCTTGCCGATGGTGCTCCTCCGGAACCTCCACGTCTTCCTGAACACTTTGCGGGTGGGCTTGATGGCCTTGGGCGCGTCCTCACCACTCGGGTCATCCTCCTCGTCCATACCTAACAGGGAAATGCAACCAAACCACGCCAGGCGTCAGCCAGGGCCGCGGTCCAGGCCCAGGACCGGCACCCACCAGCCACGAGAGTGCACCAGAAGGGGCACCACCCGCACGGAGGAAACCCAGACACAGTGAATCGCAACAATTCTCCACCTACAAAAACCGAAGGCTCTTCCTAAAGTGCACTGAGAGGATTCAAGGTGATCTCTGAAGAAAAGTGTAACAGTTACGGAGCTAATGTTCAGTAGAAAAACACAGCTAGCAAACCAAATCTGTGCATCTGTCAACTGCTGAGGACGAGGATTTGTACAAGAGGTAGCGGGGAAAGAGGAAGCGAGCAGCAGTGCTGCCAGGACAGGACAGGGTGGCGGGTGCCTCGGGCTCTCCCGCACAGAGACGCGGGGCCCACCTGGCTCTGCCCGCAGAGCTCGGTGGACAGAACGCCGTGCTGGCCCTGGGCCTAGTGCTTGGAAGCCCCAAGCTGCGTGTGAGACGTCTGACCACGTTGCTGGAGGGATCATGTGGAGATGGGGGATTCGGACCCTGAACACCCACACCCAGCCCCCGCTGAGCCCTGCCCAGATTCCCGAGCCACGACTGTGTTGACACAAGATGGGCCCATCCAGCTCTGCACGCAGGGTCTGCAGCAGCAGACGATGAGGACACTGAGAAAATTCTGACCCACGCAGCACCTGTGGTATTTATTTCTTCTCTCCTCTTTCTAACAGACTGTTTAAATGGTCGTGTTTGTGAAAACTTCACTCCTGTTTAAAATGAAAAAGCCTGAAAAAGATAATATATACCTTGAGAATTTTTTTCCCAAGCTGCGCGGGCTTCAATTACATTTAAATGCTAACAATGACTCAGGTTTTATGCCATGATCCATTCCAGGGGAAGGACTAGTACAGAATGGAAACCTTCAAACAGAAAACACACAAAATTAAAAATCACAAGTAACTGAACTCTCTTTTTCGTTCCCACTAAGTATGGTCACCTCCCATTTCCATGTCCAGGTCTGCAACTCCCCCACCCTGGGCCTGGGCCCACACTCTCCCAGGCCACTTGGAAGCTTGCAGGAGTAGCTGTGACATCAGCACCTGTGCCACCAAGGACCACGCCACTGTCCTGGTCACCCAAGTCTTTCTGCAGGAAGGACTCTCCTCTACAAAACACAGTTCTCACCAGAGCCAACAAACAACATCATCGTAAATGCACTAAAGAAACCACCCATGGGGCCTCCCTGGTGGCGCAGTGGTTGAGAGTCCGCCTGCCGATGCAGGGGATACGGGTTCGTGCCCCGATCTGGGAGGATCCCATGTGCCGCGGAGCGGCTGGGCCCGTGAGCCATGGCCGCTGGGCCTGCGCATCCGGAGCCTGTGCTCCGCAATGGGAGAGGCCACGACAGTGAGAGGCCCGCATACCGCAAAAAGAAAAAAAAAAAAGAAAAAGAAACCACCCATGTAAAAATAAAGTAGTGCTCTGAATCAGATTCTTAACACACAATTAGACACTCTTCAAGAAATCTTGGGCTAAAGCTTAACCCACTGCAAACAAATACTAATGTCACATCAGTTTCTTTACATATAATGCCGCTTTTGAAATAGAAAACATGACATCAAAACTTAAAATTGTGTTGCTGGCGTTTAACACTATTGCCACGTTACCTGCCCCACACGGAAGCTTGGGCGCTTCTTCCGACTTCCCAGAAACAATGAAAACCTGGCCGATGCAACTGCGGGGTCCAAGGGAAGCGCCAAGCCCCGAAACCCTGCTGCTGCCGGTCACTATTCACAGATTACAATGCAGATTATCTCGAGACAGTCACCACGGAGTAAGCTCCTAAAAGAAGACAACAAAACCGTTTAAAGATTTAAAGCAACTATAACTAAAATCATGTTTAAGAAAAAAAAGGCATGAAGCTTTCCAAACAATCTCTTATTTGAATGTACATTACATGACCCACAAAGACACTGGGCGAGTCGACAAACAATAGCCACAAAACAAAGTCCCCTGCTTCCTTAAGGACTTTTAAAGAAGGGAAGATACTTTGACTACACTCTGAAAGCAGGGGGCTGGAAAGGCCTCCGCTTGCGCACTGGTGGGGAGGAAGCTGGTGGGCAGAGGGCAGAGGCCTCAGTGGGAAGGAGGGTTTCAAAACTGATCATTGGTACCAGCTGCTTTCCAATTACAATCGTACTTTTAAGATGGACCCAGGTCAGTAAAAACCCAGAGACAGAGAGAAAGGAACAAAACATGAAAAGATGAACAAAAAAATTACACATGAAAGTCATTATTTAGAAATTCTTTTCTGTTTTAAATCTATTTATTTAAGTTTTGGCTGTGTTGGTCTCTGTTGCTGTGCGTGGGTTTTCTCTAGTTGCAGTGAGCGGGGGCTACTCTTCGTTGTGGTGCGTGGGCTTCTCATTGCGGTGGCTGCTCTTGTTGTGGAGCACGGGCTCTAGGCGCATGGCTTCAGTAGTTGTGGTACGCGGGCTCACTGGTTGTGGCTCGTGGGCTCTAGAGCACAGGCTCAGTAGTTGTCGCACACGGGCTTAGTTGCTCTGCCGCATGTGGGATCTTAAGGTCCCTGACCAGGGATCAAACTCGTGTCCCCTGCCTCGGCAGGCGGATTCTTAACCACTGTGCCACCAGGGAAGCCCTAGAACACTATACCTATGTCATCCTTTTAGTTAAAAATCTAAGGAAGATTTCAGAGGACTAATGGGATGATGATTGAACATCACCAAGGTACAGCTCATCTATGTGTATTTACATATTTAAAGAACGTTTCTCCTCCTGTGCCCTCATTCAATCACGATACCTAGTTTGCTCCACAAACGTGTCTCTGTTTCTAGGTAAGTCCTCAGTGTTAACATTTTAACACATTTTGCTTTCTAGACCCAGGACTCCCTGCCCGCAACTCACCTCTTCCTCACCTCACACCAACTGCCTCCCCTGTAACTGTGGTCTCCTTGGGTGACCTCAGAGCCAACATTCCGTCCCACCTCCTTTTAAAGAGATAGCGACCATCTCACTCTGGTCACCCCCGGCCCCCCATGGCCACCACCTCTCTCACATACGGCCAACCCATCTCAAAATGAGAAACTTCTCAGGAGAAACTGTTCAAAACAGTGAACATTTATAAAAGCAAAGAAATTACGATGGTCTCAGGAATTAAAAAGGTTTTAAGGTTTGTGTTAATCTGAACCACCCACCCAAGAAAAAACCCATGCCTCTGGATTTGACTTCTGAATCATCAGAAAAGGAAAATCCAGCTATTTCTGTTAAGTGGAATGAAGTACTTTATTCAGAAGAGATCATATCATTTTAGATCATCTGGTTCATTTTGGTTCTTTTTTCTGATTTTACATTTGCAAGATCGCTTTCATAATTTCTTCCCAGAAATTCTAAGGGAAAATTTCAGGTCACGAAACAAAAACACACCCCTATGATCAAGGCAAAAGTTAAAAGAGAAGAATTGTGTTCTGTTCCTAACACAACTTAAAATGTGGGTCCACACACAACAGCAGGTCACCAAACGGTGGTCACACCGTACTACTAACAACTTTTCCCCAGAGGAAAAGAACGGTGGGCGGTCATCCCTGAAACTGGGAAAAAGAAAACCTGGAGGCGAACATGATGCACTGAGATAGTTTTGTATCGTTACATTTCTAAGTGCAAATGTCCTCTCAGCTGAAAACGGCTCCACTTCCTAAGCAGACCTAGGAATACCAACACGAAACCTTAGGTTCCCCCAGGCCACCCAAGGGCAGGAAGCAGCCCACCACCTCCCAGGCAGCTCTCCAACGTTTTGCTGTCAAGGTCCCTTTATACCCTTAAAACCTGAGGACCCCAAAGAGCGGTTGCTCATGTGGGATATGTATTTCCAAAATTAAACCTGAGAAAGGCTTTCAGAATTGTGGATGCTCCCTGATACCACATCAAACCTCGACAGGCCGCAGTTCCATGAAAAGCACTTGTGACACGAATCTGCAACCACAGCCATGAATGCTCCGCACCTTCCTGCGTCGTAACGCACTCTGAAAACATCTTTTGCCTATGTGCACGGTGGCCAGTTGGACACATGCAGAGTCCACACGCTGGCACATTTCATTAGACGACATGAGACGTATCTCTTAATGTGAGCGCCCATCTCCTGAAATGTCTTTCATTACTGGGAAGCCATCAAGCTCAGGGTGGCAGATAAAAGCTTTTCCAAATGCTAATTTTCCTTTAACACCGGAATTTTGTCATCAGTAACAAATATAGTCAGTTGATTTCCTCGAGTCTCACACTGTGCATCTTCGAGAGAACGCCTGACACACACCACCTGAAAAATGCAGTCCATCGGCACTGCTCTGCGGCCCCTGGCTGCGGGCGCCTCTGGCCCCTCAGGGGCACTACCAGGAACCTCTGTGCCAGCAGTGCGAACGCCGACCCGGCAGGGCTGGCTCACGAGGCCGACTGTGACCCTGGACAGGGCTTCTGAGCTCTTAGCCTCCAAAGGGTTTCAAAAGACACCATTTCCGGTAGCTCAAGAACATTCTGGATACACGCCAAGCACTCACACGAATCCACACTCCAGTGTCAGAGGAGAGGAAACATTTGCTTCCACAAAACTGTTCTAAAGCCCCACTTTGTTTTCCCTTCAGACTATACAACCCTTGGAAAACGTTAAGCTGCCAGAAGTGATTTTCTTTCGAGCAAAACCCAAAATACGCTCCCCAAACAAACAACGTGGGTGCTGCCCGACTCCACAAGCACGTAAATCTGAAGGCTCCACTACTACAAAGCTCGCCACAGGTAAGTAACCGCATCTTACCCATCTGAAGATGCTTAGTTCTATGGACTGGAGACTCATTTCTCTGAGATACTTTAAAATGTAATATAGAACCACAATGAAGCTCCTATTTTCACAGCACAACAAACACGAGAAAACAGTTGCGGCTTCTCAAAAACATAACACACAAGCGTGCACCTGCCCTGCCCACCTAGCGGCAAAACAAGGTGGTCCTCCGAATCTCACACCCCGAAACAACATTCAAAGCTAACAATTTTAATTTTGAAACAATTCTAACCTGCGGGTCGCAAATTATATCCAGTGCTACAACAGAACCTCATTATTTCGGTCACAAATTATATCCAATGCTACAACGTAACCTCATGATTTCGGACTCTGCTAACTCAACTTATGGTTCTAACAGGCTGGGCCAAAGTTCACAGTTACTGATATTTCACGTTAAGAGTCTTCTGTCTCATGACGAATCCTTTGCTGGGGATGAGGAGGGATTGAGAAGGTGCTGAAAGTTCTATGAAGTACTGAAAACAGCAAGCTTTCACAATTCCACAAGCCTCTTGCACAATTCCGTTTTTATTAATGGGACAGTCACTAACGAGGCCACGACGCCCAGGAATTTGAGAGGACATGCGACATCCTGCCGCCCTGGCAGCGGTCCCTCTCAGCGACCCCACGCTCATCCTGACTCGACTGCCCTAGTGGCACTGCAGTCCTTTACGTGGCCAATCCAAAGTCTGCTGCTTGCCAAATAACACTGTCATTCAAATTCCACTGAAGCAAAAGGACCCACAGCACGATAAGCTTCTCAAGCGGTAACTACAGAGAGAAATCTAGGAACCACCTGCTGGTCAAAATTTCTTAGGTGTTTTTGCTTCACAGGTCTGTGCAGACAAAAAGTCAAACTTGTTGCTGAAAAGCTCGCCACGACTGGTGCCTCGGCAAAGCTCTGGTGAGGCCGGGACCCCAGCTCCCCCTTGGCGGGCGGGCAGCGGGCACTCTGGTTTCTCTCTATCCACTTCCTAGTGAAAACACAGGCTTGTGACCCCGGTGGGCAGCTCTCCAAAAGCGCTTCAGGAACAACCAGCAGAGCCACCTGAATGTGTCCAGGGTTAAGTTGGAGGCAACGAGGCTTTCCCTGTCCTCTACGGAACCACTTGCTACCTTGGATGGACTCCTGCTGGGGTCTGCACGTTTGTGTCCCCGGAGCCCTCCTGAATGGGATATCTGCCCTGGAAAAGAGGCCCCAGAGCCCACCTGGCCCTGCCACCGGGACCCAACTGCCCCGGCATCTTGACCTCGGGCCTCCCGCCTTCAGAGCTGCAAGAAATCAAGTCCACTGTGTCAAAGCTCCTAGCCTGTGGTCCTTGCCACGGCAGCCCGAGTGCACTGAGGCAGCTCCCTCTTGTCTCTCAAGGAGCAAGAAGACATGGCTTCAAACACTGGCAAGGGACTCTCTGAATCCTACACCCTGGGGGTTGGTGCTTGTAAGACAAGGCCCCCGCCAGGGTCTTAGGGACCCTCTGAACTGCACAGGCTCCTGTCCTCACCGAGTCTGCAAGATGGGGCAGGTCTGGCTAAATGCCCAGGACAACACTGGGATGGGCCCCCAAACGGGAGCCTCCCCCATCCTTCCCCAACCAAGACAGAGGGTGTGACTGTGAGGTGGGGGGGGAGGGTCACAGACGGGACCTGGGCACAGTAAGTCGCTCGCTCCCCAGGACAGTCAGCCCTGCTGGGCACCTCAGGGGTTGCTTCCTAGGGACCCTGATCCTCCAGCTCCGCCCCCCTAACCACCCACCCTATCGCTTTCATATCCGCAGTGGTCTGTCTGGGCCCCGAGTGCACCCGGGCTGGCTACTCCCTTCCAGCACCCACGGGGACACTGCTCCAGATCCCCGTGTCACCCGTAGCACCCAGTGCAGGCCCGGTGCACCGTGTCTCGCTGCGGCAAGAGCTGTTGGTCAGGATCCGGTGAGGCTGTGGGTGAGGACAGCCTACGATAAAGGCAAAATGCCACCGTTCCCTCAGGCCCCAAGACCCCTGGGGCCTCCTCACCCACAGCGCACACTGGCTGTACTCTGGGGCTCTGGTTCCCGCCGGTCCACTCTGAGGGGGACGTGTGCACTGAACCCTCTTCACTGGGGACCACAAACTAGCCAGATAGTCCACGCTTTTCCCAAAAAGCAAGAACGTGGTGGAGGGCCCCCTGAAAACATTGCCTGTCTTCTTAAAAGTAACCCATTTCCCCAGGTGTTAAAGTTCAGAGTCAACTGCCTTTTCAAATTCCCATTTCTCAACAACAAGAGCATTTCTAACCATGACCTACAGCAGAGGTTCTCAAAGTGTGGCCCCCGGGCCTTTCAGGAGGGCCCCCCCCAAGGTCAAACTATTTGCACAACACTAAGGGCACAGACGTGGTGGTTTCTCAGAAGCCAAATGACAGAGATAGGACGAAGGAGACAAGAGAATCCGGCTACTGTCGCTTAAGCCAGACGTTCAGGAGACCTGCAAAACCCTAGGACAACACTACCTTTCTCATTAAGTTGTTTTTCTTTTGGAACATAGTTGCCATAAAGTGTTATTTACGTTATTCTTTTTAAGTATATTTAAATGTCTCATTTTTAATGCCAAATATGGAAAATATCCATGGACACAACATAAACAAAAGCCCTCTGGGGTCCTTGTTAATTTTAGGTGTAAAGGGGTCAGTCTGAGTATGGCCAACGGCACAGACCTGACACGACTGGCTACTTCAAAGGGCTGCTCTTGATGGGCCAGTGAGCCTGCAGGGCCGGGACAGTGACGCTCCAGGAGGCTGCGCTCCCAGACCCTCCCCACCTCTCCTCGGATGGCTGAGAGGCACCGGTTATGAAACGGCGGCATTCAGAGGGACGGCCACCCGAGTCCAAAGAGAAAATGGCTGGAGGAGAAACCGAAGGCCTGCTGCTTCTCACAAGTACGTGCTTCATGAGTGGAGCTGCACCTCATGCCTCAGGCCAAGGGTCAAAAGGAATGCTTGGAGACCTTGGAAACGCAAACGTCAAGAATTCAACTGTATACTTGAGCTGGAATCTTCCTTTCTTTCTCTGAGATTAGAAGAGGCCAATGTCTACCTTTGGGGGGCAAGTGGGGAAGGTCCAAGCTTAAATAAAGCAGTTATTAAATAAAAACAGGATTTTACAGGTCCACGCAGAGCTCAACTTGAGGCAACTTCTCCGACTCCTGCCACCACTGCCCGGGTCGCCAAAGTGCAGAAGAAAGCCACCTTACTACTAAAAACACAAATACTGTTTAAATTACAATCTAACAAACCTAAAGAGTCAATGGCTAGCCCTGACCTAGCCCTGTCTCCATGGGGCACTGGGGGCATTTCAGGGGGACCACTCCTTGTGCCGGCTCAGCATGCCAAGTCCTGACCAAGGCAGCCCCCAGTGTCCTCCTCCGCTGACCACAGCATGACCACACCCACACACTAACAAGTAGGCTAAGTCCTCTGATAAGCAGAGAGGGGGCTGGGAGGCTCAAGGGGCAGCACCACGGAAGAAGGCAGGCTTCACACCAGGGTGTCCCTGCCTTCAGTCCCAACTACAAACCTATCAAACTCGTGTCCCCTGCCTCGGCAGGCGGATTCTTAACCACTGTGCCACCAGGGAAGCCCTAGAACACTATACCTATGTCATCCTTTTAGTTAAAAATCTAAGGAAGATTTCAGAGGACTAATGGGATGATGATTGAACATCACCGGGGTACAGCTCATCTATGTGTATTTACATATTTAAAGAACGTTTCTCCTCCTGTGCCCTCATTCAATCACGATACCTAGTTTGCTCCACAAACGTGTCTCTGTTTCTAGGTAAGTCCGCAGTGTTAACATTTTAACACATTTTGCTTTCTAGACCCAGGACTCCCTGCCCGCAACTCACCTCTTCCTCACCTCACACCAACTGCCTCCCCTGTAACTGTGGTCTCCTTGGGTGACCTCAGAGCAAACATTCCATCCCACCTCCTTTTAAAGAGATAGCGACCATCTCACTCTGGTCACCCCCGGCCCCCCATGGCCACCACCTCTCTCACATATGGTCAACCCATCTCAAAATGAGAAACTTCTCAGGAGAAACTGTTCAAAACAGTGAATGAACATTTATAAAAGCAAAGAAATTACGATGGTCTCAGGAATTAAAAAGGTTTTAAGGTTTGTGTTAATCTGAACCACCCACCCAAGAAAAAACCCATGCCTCTGGATTTGACTTCTGAATCATCAGAAAAGGAAAATCCAGCTATTTCTGTTAAGTGGAATGAAGACTTTCTTCAGAAGAGATCATATCATTTTACATCATCTGGTTCGTTTTGGTTCTTTTTTCTGATTTTACATTTGCAAGATCGCTTTCATAATTTCTTCCCAGAAATTCTAAGGGAAAATTTCAGGTCACGAAACAAAAACACACCCCTATGATCAAGGCAAAAGTTAAAAGAGAAGAATTGTGTTCTGTTCCTAACACAACTTAAAATGTGGGTCCACACACAACAGCAGGTCACCAAACAGTGGTCACACCGTACTACTAACAACTTTTCCCCAGAGGAAAAGAACGGTGGGCGGTCATCCCTGAAACTGGGAAAAAGAAAACCTGGAGGCGAACATGATGCACTGAGATAGTTTTGTATCGTTACATTTCTAAGTGCAAATGTCCTCTCAGCTGAAAACGGCTCCACTTCCTAAGCAGACCTAGGAATACCAACACGAAACCTTAGGTTCCCCCAGGCCACCCAAGGGCAGGAAGCAGCCCACCACCTCCCAGGCAGCTCTCCAACGTTTTGCTGTCAAGGTCCCTTTATACCCTTAAAACCTGAGGACCCCAAAGAGCGGTTGCTCATGTGGGATATGTATTTCCAAAATTAAACCTGAGAAAGGCTTTCAGAATTGTGGATGCTCCCTGATACCACATCAAACCTCGACAGGCCGCAGTTCCATGAAAACCACTTGTGACACGAATCTGCAACCACAGCCATGAATGCTCCGCACCTTCCTGCGTCGTAACGCACTCTGAAAACATCTTTTGCCTATGTGCACGGTGGCCAGTTGGACACATGCAGAGTCCACACGCTGGCACATTTCATTAGACGACATGAGACGCATCTCTTAATGTGAGCGCCCATCTCCTGAAATGTCTTTCGTTACTGGGAAGCCATCAAGCTCAGGGTGGCAGATAAAAGCTTTTCCAAATGCTAATTTTCCTTTAACACCGGAATTTTGTCATCAGTAACAAATATAGTCAGTTGATTTCCTCGAGTCTCACACTGTGCATCTTCGAGAGAACGCCTGACACACACCACCTGAAAAATGCAGTCCATCGGCACTGCTCTGCGGCCCCTGGCTGCGGGCGCCTCTGGCCCCTCAGGGGCACTACCAGGAACCTCTGCGCCAGCAGTGCGAACGCCGACCCGGCAGGGCTGGCTCACGAGGCCGACTGTGACCCTGGACAGGGCTTCTGAGCTCTTAGCCTCCAAAGGGTTTCAAAACACACCATTTCCGGTAGCTCAAGAACATTCTGGATACACGCCAAGCACTCACACGAATCCGCACTCCAGTGTCAGAGGAGAGGAAACATTTGCTTCCACAAAACTGTTCTAAAGCCCCACTTTGTTTTCCCTTCAGACTATACAACCCTTGGAAAACGTTAAGCTGCCAGAAGTGATTTTCTTTCGAGCAAAACCCAAAATACGCTCCCCAAACAAACAACGTGGGTGCTGCCCGACTCTACAAGCACGTAAATCTGAAGGCTCCACTACTACAAAGCTCGCCACAGGTAAGTAACCGCATCTTACCCATCTGAAGATGCTTAGTTCTATGGACTGGAGACTCAATTCTCTGAGATACTTTAAAATGTAATATAGAACCACAATGAAGCTCCTATTTTCACAGCACAACAAACACGAGAAAACAGTTGCGGCTTCTCAAAGACATAACACACAAGCGTGCACCTGCCCTGCCCACCTAGCGGCAAAACAAGGTGGTCCTCCGAATCTCACACCCCGAAACAACATTCAAAGCTAACAATTTTAATTTTGAAACAATTCTAACCTGCGGGTCGCAAATTATATCCAGTGCTACAACAGAACCTCATTATTTCGGTCACAAATTATATCCAATGCTACAACGTAACCTCATGATTTCGGACTCTGCTAACTCAACTTATGGTTCTAACAGGCTGGGCCAAAGTTCACAGTTACTGATATTTCACGTTAAGAGTCTTCTGTCTCATGACGAATTCTTTGCTGGGGATGAGGAGGGATTGAGAAGGTGCTGAAAGTTCTATGAAGTACTGAAAACAGCAAGCTTTCACAATTTCACAAGCCTCTTGCACAATTCCGTTTTTATTAATGGGACAGTCACTAACGAGGCCACGCCCAGGAATTTGAGAGGACATGCGACATCCTGCCGCCCTGGCAGCGGTCCCTCTCAGCGACCCCACGCTCATCCTGACTCGACTGCCCTAGTGGCACTGCAGTCCTTTACGTGGCCAATCCAAAGTCTGCTGCTTGCCAAATAACACTGTCATTCAAATTCCACTGAAGCAAAAGGACCCACAGCACGATAAGCTTCTCAAGCGGTAACTACAGAGAGAAATCTAGGAACCACCTGCTGGTCAAAAGTTCTTAGGTGTTTTTGCCTCACAGGTCTGTGCAGACAAAAAGTCAAACTTGTTGCTGAAAAGCTCGCCACGACTGGTGCCTCGGCAAAGCTCTGGTGAGGCCGGGACCCCAGCTCCCCCTTGGTGGGCGGGCAGCGGGCACTCTGGTTTCTCTCTACCCACTTCCTAGTGAAAACACAGGCTTGTGACCTCGGTGGGCAGCTCTCCAAAAGCGCTTCAGGAACAACCAGCAGAGCCACCTGAATGCGTCCAGGGTAAGGTGGAGGCAACGAGGCTTTCCCTGTCCTCTACGGAACTGCTTGCTACCTTGGATGGACTCCTGCTGGGGTCTGCACGTTTGTGTCCCCGGAGCCCTCCTGAATGGGATATCTGCCCTGGAAAAGAGGCCCCAGAGCCCACCTGGCCCTGCCACCGGGACCCAACTGCCCCGGCATCTTGACCTCGGGCCTCCCGCCTTCAGAGCTGCAAGAAATCAAGTCCACTGTGTCAAAGCTCCTAGCCTGTGGTCCTTGCCACGGCAGCCCGAGTGCACTGAGGCAGCTCCCTCTTGTCTCTCAAGGAACAAGAAGACATGGCTTCAAACACTGGCAAGGGACTCTCTGAATCCTACACCCTGGGGGTTGGTGCTTGTAAGACAAGGCCCCCGCCAGGGTCTTAGGGACCCTCTGAACTGCACAGGCTCCTGTCCTCACCGAGTCTGCAAGATGGGGCAGGTCTGGCTAAATGCCCAGGACAACACTGGGATGGGCCCCCAAACGGGAGCCTCCCCCATCCTTCCCCAACCAAGACAGAGGGTGTGACTGTGAGGTGGGGGGGGAGGGTCACAGACGGGACCTGGGCACAGTAAGTCACTCCCCAGGACAGTCAGCCCTGCTGGGCACCTCAGGGGTTGCTTCCTAGGGACCCTGATCCTCCAGCTCTGCCCCCCTAACCACCCACCCTATCGCTTTCATATCCGCAGTGGTCTGTCTGGGCCCCGAGTGCACCCGGGCTGGCTACTCCCTTCCAGCACCCACGGGGGCACTGCTCCAGATCCCCGTGTCACCCGTAGCACCCAGTGCAGGCCCGGTGCACCAAGAGCTGTTGGTCAGGATCCGGTGAGAGGCTGTGGGTGAGGACAGCCTACGATAAAGGCAAAATGCCACCGTTCCCTCAGGCCCAAAGACCCCTGGGGCCTCCTCACCCACAGCGCACCCCGGCTGTACTCTGGGGCTCTGGTTCCCGCCGGTCCACTTTGAGGGGGACGTCTGCACTGAACCCTCTTCACTGGGGACCACAAACTAGCCAGATAGTCCACGCTTTTCCCCAAGAGCGAGAACGTGGTGGAGGGCCCCCTGAAAACATTGCCTGTCTTCTTAAAAGTAACCCATTTCCCCAGGTGTTAAAGTTCAGAGTCAACTGCCTTTTGAAATTCCCATTTCTCAACAACAAGAGCATTTGTAACCATGACCTACAGCAGAGGTTCTCAAAGTGTGGCCCCCGGGCCTTTCAGGAGGGCCCCCCCCAAGGTCAAACTATTTGCACAACACTAAGGGCACAGACGTGGTGGTTTCTCAGAAGCCAAATGACAGAGATAGGACGAAGGAGACAAGAGAATCCGGCTACTGTCGCTTAAGCCAGACGTTCAGGAGACCTGCAAAACCCTAGGACAACACTACCTTTCTCATTAAGTTGTTTTTCTTTTGGAACATAGTTGCCATAAAGTGTTATTTACGTTATTCTTTTTAAGTATATTTAAATGTCTCATTTTTAATGCCAAATATGGAAAATATCCATGGACACAACATAAACAAAAGCCCTCTGGGGTCCTTGTTAATTTTAGGTGTAAAGGGGTCAGTCTGAGTGTGGCCAACGGCACAGACTTGACACGACTGGCTACTTCAAAGGGCTGCTCTTGATGGGCCAGTGAGCCTGCAGGGCCGGGACAGTGACGCTCCAGGAGGCTGCGCTCCCAGACCCTCCCCACCTCTCCTCGGATGGCTGAGAGGCACCGGTTATGAAACGGCGGCATTCAGAGGGACGGCCACCCGAGTCCAAAGAGAAAATGGCTGGAGGAGAAACCGAAGGCCTGCTGCTTCTCACAAGTACGTGCTTCATGAGTGGAGCTGCACCTCATGCCTCAGGCCAAGGGGCAAAAGGAATGCTTGGAGACCTTGGAAACGCAAACGTCAAGAATTCAACTGTATACTTGAGCTGGAATCTTCCTTTCTTTCTCTGAGATTAGAAGAGGCCAATGTCTACCTTTGGGGGGCAAGTGGGGAAGGTCCAAGCTTAAATAAAGCAGTTATTAAATAAAAACAGGATTTTACAGGTCCACGCAGAGCTCAACTTGAGGCAACTTCTCCGACTCCTGCCACCACTGCCCGGGTCGCCAAAGTGCAGAAGAAAGCCACCTTACTACTAAAAACACAAATACTGTTTAAATTACAATCTAACAAACCTAAAGAGTCAATGGCTAGCCCTGACCTAGCCCTGTCTCCATGGGGCACTGGGGGCATTTCAGGGGGACCACTCCTTGTGCCGGCTCAGCATGCCAAGTCCTGACCAAGGCAGCCCCCAGTGTCCTCCTCCGCTGACCACAGCATGACCACACCCACACACTAACAAGTAGGCTAAGTCCTCTGATAAGCAGAGAGGGGGCTGGGAGGCTCAAGGGGCAGCACCACGGAAGAAGGCAGGCTTCACACCAGGGTGTCCCTGCCTTCAACCCCAACTGCAAACCTAACAGCTAGGTGTGCTGCCCAGGGAAATGGGGACTACTGTGAAACTCCATCGTGTCAAGTGCCAGTCAGAATATGATAAATAACCTGTGTCATTTGTAAGGGGGCTCCCAGCATGCCTTTTTTTTTTTAAACTAAGGGACACAAACCAGTGTCCATCACCAGGAGACCAGTTTGAGAAAAACCCAGAAACAGCCGTATGATGCAATACTTTAAGACTGTAATTAAAGGATGATGAACTCCACAGCCGCTGCCATGGAAAGAGCCCCACACCCTTGAGCGAAGCCAGCAGGTAACAGTTCCCAGCACATCTTGACCCCCACCCCCACCCTGCCCCAACCAAGTTCACAAACACATCCACAGCTGTAACTGGGCTTCCAAATGGTGCCATTTCTGGGGTTTCTGCTTTCTTTATATCCTTTCATATTTTATATCCTTTCTTTATATCCTAATTTTCTCTCTATATAAACTTATCTTTGCAACCCATACACAGTACAGCTCTCTTTACATTGGGGGAGAACCTCATTTCCCTTCCTGTAGTAAAGGTGTATTAAATACCTCTTGAGTGTCTCTATCAGCATATGGAAAACAAAACCATAGCACCTAAGTTTGACACTCAAGAGAGAAACTTCTGCTTCACAAATTCCAAACAAGATAATCACACCGACTAAGTAGGTTGTACAATCACGGCTACAACAATTCTTATTAAAATGCGTACAATTACCTATTCAACTTCACGCAACAACTTACCCTCAAAATTAGAGGTGACCTTTCAACAATGCAGGAACTGGACTCCCATCCATTTCCCGTGTATAACTTATACTTGGCCTCCGTATACAGCAGACTGTGCAGTACCGTACTATGTACTACTGGAAAAAGTCCCTGTGTAAGTGCACACGGACCGTTCAAACCCATGTTGTTCAAGGGTAAACTACACTACTCAAAAAAATAAAATGAAGAGAACAGTATGGAGGTTCCTTTAAAAACTAGAGTTGCTGTATGATCCAGCAATCCCAGTCCTGGGCATGTATCAACCTAAATGTCCACTGATGGATGAAATGGATAAAGAAGATGTGATTAATGTATACATCAAAACATTACTCAGGGCCTCCCTGGTGGCGCAGTGGTTGAGAGTCCGCCTGCCAATGCAGGGGATACGGGTTCGTGCCCCGGTCTGGGAGGATCCCATGTGCCGCGGAGCGGCTGGGCCCGTGAGCCATGGCCGCTGAGCCTGCGCGTCCGGAGCCTGTGCTCCGCGGCGGGAGAGGCCACAGCAGTGAGAGGCCGGCGTACGGCAAAAAAAAAAAAAAAAACATTACTCAGCTATAATGAAATGCCATTTGCAGCAACATACATGGACCCAGAGATTATTATACTAAATGAAATCAGAGAAAGACGAATATATATCACTTATATGTGGAATCTAAAAAACTTGACATAAATAAACTTACTTATTACAAAACAGAAATAGACTCAGACGTAGAAAACAAAGTGTATCCCACGGCCCGCATGCTCGGGCAGGGGGATAAATTAGAGTTTGGAGTTTAAAAAAAAAAAGGCCTAAGCGAGAGACTCCAGGAAGCGTGGGCGCTTAAGATCAACAGAGCTCAATGTAGACCGTTAGGCCTCCTCCTTCCCAAATAGTACATGTCCATTAGCTTTTAGTCACACAGCCTTTGCAGTGGAATTAACACACATCATTTGATGCTGGCCTTAAAGAGAGTAACATTAGGTTTCCACTGTACCTGACGCCACCATTTAAGTAAGAAGAAATGCAAAAGGGACTCTTTAAGGAAAGTTTTTCTTAAAGGACTTCCCGAAGCCACCAGTTGTATGAGAAATCAGGCCTCTACTGGACACAGTGCCAACTGCAGGGACCCAAGGACAACAGTGAACTGACCTGTAAACATTCAATCTTCGCTCTGTAAGAGCCAAATGGAAGTCACTTGGTAGCTTGCAACACGTGGATAAAAAAGGTAAAACACGTCATGTTAACAGAAATAAAAAACAATCAGTACCTGGAACATCTGGAAAACACACACAAAAAAGACCCAGTCCGCGGGCTGCCAGGGAAGGGGCTCCGCGCCAATAAGGCACCCTGTGCTCAGTCACGGAGAGACTTCAAGTGTCAACAGCAGGACCCACAACTCCACCGCCAAGAAGAAAACGGGAGCCGAGTCCCCACTCCAAACCCTCCCCGCCTCACCAAGAAGATAAACCCCACCCACACGAAGGGCCACCTGAAGCACTGGGCGTCGCCCCGTGTCCAGGTTCCAGTGACGCATTTCCTCCACAAGCCATGGTGATGCTCACACACGCATACATGCTGGGAGGGGCACTGCTCGCCAGAAAGAAATGGTGACCCCCGGTAACAGCAGACAATCAGGGGAGGGGCCCACGGCCCAACTTTTAATTCTGCCCTTTCTTATCAGTGCATAACTCGCTTCGCCTGGAACAGCCTGAATTTAATCGAATACTAATACAAGACAGTTCTCGGTGGAAAATCAGAAGGAAATTAAAGATACACCTTATTCCTAAACTCACTGCTAACCTAAGTCTGCAAGAACACGGGCAGCTAGGAAACAGAAGGTGCTCAGGAAATGCATTAGGCAGAACGCTTCACAACAGGGTTGGGGCTGGGCCTCCCCAGGCGACCCCTGAGACGTCTCTGCCGTGTTAAGATGGGAGAGCAGAGGACTAGACGTGGAGACGTGTATGGTCAATACACGCCACCCTCAAGTGCCAACAAGGGGCCCCAGGCTCCAGGGACACGGCTGCCGACCCTCACAGGACCCCATTACACACGTCTCCAGGGCTGGGAAGGCCACCCTTCTGGTCCCTGCTACAACCAGGGTGCTTGGCACACAGGATGCAATAAATGTTTGTTGAATACAACAAGAAATCGTTCTAAAGGTCACAGATCTTATTTCCTTAAAATCCATGACTAAGATATGGGGATATGTGCATGTGGATAGCTGATTCACTTTGTTATAAAAGAGAAACTAACAAACCATTTTAAGCAACTATACTCCAATAAAGATGTTGGAAAAAAAATCCAGGGCTAAAGCACCTTTCTTGGAAACATGAAGGCAGGGACTACGTAGCTCTGGGGAAATCATGGAACATTTCTTTGGGGTTGGCCCAACGGCCCAGTTAGAACCCAGCTCTGCGATCTGGATTGCTGGATCTGGAATCAAGGGGTGCGAATGGGGTGGCCCCTCTATCTATTACCTCTCCTGATGCCCCGCAGAATCTGTGTTTCCTGTCCTGTGACTCTCGGATCTAGAGGGCTCAGTCCCGAGGGGAAGAGAGATTCCTCGCGGGGACGCAGTGAGGCTTCCTGGGGCCGTCGCGGGAGGCTGTGGCCTGGCCACTTGGGACTCTTCAGGCCCAAAGAAGGGGTGGCAGGGCCCGACTGTCCAGGGTGAGGAGCCGGAGAACCCAGGTCCTCTTCGTCCTCCAGGCCTGTGGACTGCCACAGCGATGCCCTCGGGCCCGACGGCTGAGGCTCAGACCCGGCAGAAGCAAAGGTTTGGGTCACCCACCAGGCCACGGACTCCCAGCAGCTGCTCGGGGACCCAGGGAGCGTGGACGGGTTCATGGAGGAGGGTCGTTGTCGGTACCAGCGCAGCGGCTGCCACCAGGAGTGACGTCTGTGACAGCCGCCCCTCGTCCTCCTTCTGATGGAAACGTGCCTGCGTGTCTATCCACCGCACGCTTTTGTTTTCTCCTCCTTGCTCGTCCCTGGTCGCGTTGGATATGACGGGAATGGCCGGCCTTATTCCCATGGTCTGCAGGACCGGGAAGCCCGCCCAGAAGTGACGGGAGGTCCAGTCCCCTCTCCTGGGGGCGAGGACAGTGGCGAGGAGGGCGTCGTGTTGGGTGGGAGGTGAGTTTGTGCCTGTCTTCCTTTGGGAATTTGGCTCAAAGGGCGGCTGAAAGCAAGGCATGCAGGCACGCGGTGGGGCCGAGATGATGGGTCCACTCACCCAAATTTGGGTCCACTCACCCACGCACAGTAAGGCCAATCTACTGACACTGGCTTGCAGTGAAAGAAAGTGCAGCTTTTATTGCGGGTGCCAAACAAGAACTTCAGGTCTTTTGAGCAATAGCTGCCCACACTGCTTGTTTGGCAGCTGCAAGAAACGCTGAACTTTTTTTCACCGCAACTGGTGGCAGCAAATTGGCTTTACTGTGTGCAGGCAAGTGGACCCACATCTGGTTCAGTACCATTCAGCCTCATCAATAAACAAACAGCAAGGAAAATAGGAAAGGGGAGCCATAACAGATTAAAAGGTATTTAAGAGCTATGAACCAAATGCAGTGTTTGGATACTGATTTAAGGAAGTCAACAGTAAAAAGACACTTGTGAGCCAATCAGAGAAATCTGGACAGGGATGGAGATTAAGGAGGATGATGATGACCTGATTGTGCTTTTAAACAGCCCTTTTCTTTTTAGAGATACATTTGTGAATCAAAATGATATGACATCTGGAAATGCTTTAAAATAACTCAGTGACGGTGGGAGGATGGCGATGTATAGGTGAAACATAGTTATGCCTGAAGCTGAGTTATTGCACACGGGAGTTCATTATTCTAGCCTCTCCGTTTTTGTGCATGTATACATTTCTGTAAGTTTTTGTTTTTAAGCACAGCATTCCTACACAATTAAGTCTAAGTTTATATGTTTTTATTGCGGTAAAATATATATAACATAAAATTTGCCATTTTTTACCATTTGGAAGTGTACAATTCAGTGGCTTAAGTACATTCACAATGTTGTGTAAACATCACCGTTATCTATTTGCAGCACTTTCTCATCTCCCCAAACGGAAACTCTGTCCCTGTGAAACATGTTCCCTCCATCCATCTGCCTCCCCCAGTCTCTGGCCCCCCTCATTCCATTTTTTGACGTTATGAATCTGATGACTCTAGGTACTTCATGTAAGTGGAATCATACAGTATTTGTCTTTTTGTGTCTGCCTTTTCCCGGTCAGCAGCCTGTTTTGGAGGTCCATCTATATTGTGAGGCATGTGTCAGAACTTCATTCCTTTTCATGGCTGAATAGTAATCCATTGGCTGTACAGACATTCTGCTTATCCATTCGTCTGTTGATTGGAATGTTTCCACCACTTGGATTGTTTCCACCTTTTGGTGACTATGAATAAAGCGGCTACGAACACTGGTATACAAATATCTGTTTCAGTCCCTGCTTTCTATTCTTCTGGGTAATTCCTATTCTTTTGGATCATATGGTAATTCTGTGTTTCACTTTCTGAGGACCCACCAGCTGCACCATTTTACATTCCCACCAGCAATCCCGAGGGCTGCAATTTCTCCACATCCTCACCAACACTTGTTATTTTCTTTTCTAAGAGCCACAGCCAATGGGTGTGAACTGCTATCTCACATCCATTAAAGTGCTTTTGATTTGCATTTCCCTGATCATTGGTGATGTTGAGCATCTTTTCATGTGCTTATTGGCCATGTGCTTATCTTCTGTGGAGAAATGTCTATTCAAGTCCTTTGCCCATTTTGGAATTGTGCTGCCTCTTTGTTGCTGGACTACAATAGGTTTATATTTAATTTGTGTCCAGGAAGGGAAGTATAAGCGCTCTCTCTGCTGCCACTGCGCTGACTTCTGAGTCATCTGGAACGGCTGGAGCACTCCACCTGTCCACACGCTAAGTGGCATCCCAACCAAGGCCATCTGCCATTTGCAACAACTGTCTATGCTCAGAAGCTATATCTGCACATAAATACATTCTAATTTCCTTCCCCAAATTTAAAAGATTTTCAACGGGTCTTAATGCAATGTAAGATGAACCATGGTTTGATATATTGGTTTCTATATTCTGACACCCAAAGCCCAACTATACAATATTTGCCTATATTTGAGAAGGTAGAATTTACCTTTGAGAATACCTAAATAGAAGTCCGAAGGAAGACAAGAATCATCTCTCAGATGTAAGAAAGTACTTCAAGAGATTTTCTAAACAATCGTCATAAAATGAGGTGGATAGCCCTGGGCACCCGTCTTTATTGTGAATACTTCTGCCAGCAGTGGGGTTAAGGTGTAGCTCAGTCTAGACTCTCACGAGGTCCCTGCGACTCAGTTCATGGGAACTTGGGGTGACCGTGAAAGAGGGAGACAAGTGGACACCTCCCGCCCTTGACTGCCTCAAAGGGAAGCTAGTAATTGTTACTCTGCTCTCTCAAGTAGCATCTATTTCAATGAAACTTAAGTGAAATAGCTGAGTTTGAAGGGATTTTTACAACTCATCAGACACCCGGAGATGACCTCTGGTCAAAGTTGGATATTCACATTAAATTTGTAAATAGGAGAAGGTCAATAATAAAAACTATTTTTCGTAGGAAAAAGAAAGACTGTTCCAATTACATGTCAAGAAATTATACCAGGAAGTCAGGAAGAGGAAGAAAACTGGTGTCATCTGTACAGAGAGACGAGAGACTTAAAGGAAAAGGGTTAATGAAACCAAGAGGGGTGACAAACTTCGGGGCCCAGGTGGGAGGGTGTGCCCCCGACACTCAGCCACACTGAGAGCCCCACAGAGATGGGACAAGGCCAGTCACGGCGGGAGATGCCACGGGGGCTCTCAGAACCACAGGTCTGACAGACAAGAGAGGACAGGAAAGGCCTGAATCACAATTCGTAACCTCAACCTAATAAACATACACAATTCGCCAAACAGAGAATGCACATCCTTTCCAAGTAAACACAGAATTTAAAAAAATTGACCACATAAGAGGTCACAATGGAAGTCTCAACAAGATTTTAAAAACTGCCATCTTCACTGATCACAATGTGATAAATAAATGGGAGGTATAGATAAAATGCTGTTCTTACAAAGAACAGTCTTATCTGCAAAACGGAAACAGACTCACAGACATAGAGAACAGACTGGTGGTTGTCAAGGGGGTGGGGGTGGGGGATTGATGGAGTGGGAGCTTGGGGTTAGCAGATGCAAACTATTACATATAGGATGGATAAACAAGGTCCTAACCCTATATAGGGTTACAGTTCCCGGTATAGCACAGGGAACTATATTCAGTATCCTGTGATAAACCATAATGGAAAAGAATATGAAAAAGAATGTATGTATGTGTATATATATATATATATATATATATATATATATATATATATATATACACATACGTGTGTGTATATATATGTGTATATACCTATATATATACACCTGAGTCACTTGGCTCTAGAGCAGAAATTAACACAACATTGTGAATCAACTATACTTCAATAAAATAAATTTAAAATAAAAAGGACAGAATTCCTACTGCACAGGAAAGGGAGAAGTAATAGTACAGCTACACCTGATAACTGGGGATGGTGCGCAAGGACAAGTGGGTGCGGGGCGGCCCCCAGCCCATCTTCAGGTGGAGGAGGGAAGACAAAGCAGGGGGGCAGCGCCACTTTCCTGCCCAATCACTGTGATGGTGACATGACAGAGGAGAGGGGAGCACAGAGTGAGAGACTGCCCCACAGCCCCAGAGCCTGGCTAGGGTTCAAGGTCATGAACCCAAAATGTCACCTCACAACAACTGTGTCACCAGTGATCCTGGATTGGGGCTGGACGGGGGAAAATGGTGTAGAGGGTGTTATTGGGACACGAGGCAAAATTTGAATTAGATAAGAGTATTACAGCAATGTTAAGTGTCCTGATTTGGGCCATTGTATTCTGGTTATGTAAGATAATGTAATATTCTTTAAAATCACACACTGAAGTGTTTGGGTATCAAGGGGCATGGTGCCCACAGGTTACCATCAAATGGTTGAGACTGCGAGAGACAGAACAAATGGGGCAAAATGTGAACAACTGGGGGTTCTGGGTAAACCTGGGTGGGCACACAAGGAGCTCTTAGCACTCATCTTGGAATTTTCCTGCAAGTTTAAAATTATATAAAAATTTTTAATTACCATCAATAAATACAACGAATCATCTAAATCCAGGGTTCTACAGGCACCTGTCTGGCCCGATCTCTTCAAAATCTCAGTGCCGTAATACAAACTGTGGGGTAGGAAGGCCTGCTATAGCTTAGAGACAGAAAAACGTCACTGAAGGCAACACAGGAGCATGGCTGGGTGCTGGTTTGGAAAAACACGCAGCCATAAAAGTCACCTTTAGAACAACTGGGGGACATGGGAATACGGACTGGGTAGTAGATGGTATAAGACAATGACTATCGACCTTGTGAGGTGTGAATACGGCACTGGCGTTACGTGGGCGACGCAGGCGTAAATATTTAGAGGTGACGGGTCATGACATCTGTCATTGTCTTTGAAATTGTGCTGTGCGCGTGCACGTGTGTGTTAAACACGGTAAATGTTGACGGCTCAGACTAGGTGAGGGGAGGGCAGGTGTTCAGTGAACTCTGTGCTCACTAGAAAAATAAAACAAAGCGAACCACCTGCTTGCAGACTCGTTTACTCATTCTCAACTTCTCCACCTGATGCCTCCTGGGCACTGAAAACCTAGCCCGTGGGACACAGAACGTGGATTCCGCCCCACCCCATCCTGCTCGTCCACACGTCCTCCGATCTCAGGAAACGGCGCCACCCGCCCACCTGCTCCAGCCACACGCCCCACCGTGGTCCCCGCTTCCTCTGCCCAGCAGCCCTACATCCAGCACCGCGGGCCCTGGCCAGTCACAGCAGAGCGGCTGCGGCCTCTGACCAGGGTCTGTGTCTCCACTCCTGCCCACCCCCAACCTCTCCTCCTGGAGTCCAGTCTCCCTGCTGCACAGCAGGGAGAGCCATCTTTGCAGCATGTCAACCAGACCCCACACCGGGATGGAGGTGGTCCATTCACCCTCGACCTCTCAGCCGCTTTCCTCCAGCCCACGGGGTCTCTGTCTTATTCAAGGTGCCCCCAGTGTCTGGGATACAAGCCTGGTTAGAGTCGGAACAGACCTGTGGGATGACATGTGTACTGAAATAATTTAGGAAAATCACGGAAGACTTTTGTGTACCACATCTTTCAAAATGTTCATGCAAGGAAGAGGGGGAAAGTCACTGAGGAAACAGGAAGGACACAAGGGTTTAAGCTACCTACATTCTAATTCCCCCCCAAATTGCTACTGACGTCACTTCAGCCTGTTTCCTGATGGGTCTTGTAATCCGACCCAGAAACAATCTACAACTTCAATGTAACTAAATTTCACAAATATTCAGGAAGCCTAAGACACATAAAAATTAATGTCCGGAAGTTTTTAACCTATTTAAGCTTTGAGTAGAGATAGTGACAGTTAAGTTTTTTTATTGCTGTAAACACCTTCATCATATTTGAAGGAATCATATAAATAAGAGTTTACCACTATTACGTATACACAGCCAACCATTAAATCATTGTTTTAAATAGAAAAGCTTTATTTTTTTACAATAAACCAAGTCTATCGCTAAAAAATAATGGTAAAGAGTAACCACACTATAAATAACCAGAAATGATCCAATCAGCACAAACTGCACACAGGGATCGCTTTCAAAGGCAACTAAATATACAAGGAAAGTAAGGAACTGGACGAAATTACGAAATACACAAGATAGAAATGCCCATAGGCACAGAAAAGGGAAACGGAGAAGACAAACTCTTAGCACTCAGCCCCAGGGGCCTCACTCCAGGCGACCTGGGGCGCTCGGCCGTCGCTGCCCCAGGATCTAGATACGGAAAGCTCTTCTGCAAAAGGTTCCACGTTTACAGTGCCAACCTCAGCTCGGTTCTCTAACCAGGCCCGTGCTGCCGTCAACGGCAGCGACTACACGACAGCCAGGACCAGCAGCAAAACCCGGACGCTCTTCACTAAGGCCTCATCTACAGCGGCCAGCCCCCCTTCAGTGGCCCACTAAGCCCAGTCGCGCTCCCTGGAAAGTTTCCTGTTTACTTCTCCTGGGCCAGGAGCAAGAACCAGGTCCAAGTCTCTAGACCAAGGATGGACCCAAACCCCCTGAAACTGGAAGCAAAATTGTGTGTGTGTTTCTTCTGGGCAGGACATTCTTTCACTCACCTGCCCTCCAGGTGCCAAGAAAGTCACAGAAGCTAGGATTCACAGCTTTGATCCTCCAGGGGTCCCGGTTCATAAAGGACCACAGGCTACCAGCCGGTTAATATCCCCAAACCTGGTCGTTTTAGGGATGATTTACATCACAACTGGAGTCTTAGACCATCTTTAACTTTTACGTACTACGTTCAGATAATACGGCCCTTGTTTCTATTTCCCCACCTGTACGCTCAGAACTTTAGAGCAACTTTCTAAGGTAACAACAACAGCAGGAATTCTCTAGATGCTCTCTAACTGCAGGCACTGGGCCAGACACTACATTTCAGCTTCTTTACTTCCTGTGTCCCATCTACGCAGTAGGTAATATACCTATTTTATAGACGAGAGACTCAGGTGGAGAGGTAAAGAATGTGTAGGAAGTTGTTAAACTAGGGAATGGCAGAGCAAGAATTTAAACTTTTACCGTCAACACGTAGTACATATAAGGCTTTTTTTCAGACGGTAGGTGCTCAGCAAATGTTTATTAAATATATATAAACCATGCCCATTATGATTCACGGTGAGTTCAGTGATGCCCATCACTTGGTGTGTATGTGCGGACACACCCTTAGGAAAGGGATCTAGATGCCTAGCTTTAATATATCCCTTTAAAGAAATAAATTTCCACCACTCCACACTGTAGGTTCAGAGATGAATATTTGTCTTGCTCAATGCTCTATTTCCTGAGCCTAAAACAGAAACCGGTACAAAGTACTCAATAAATGACTAAGTTAATTAACTCTATGTTAGGGAATCATCCCGTACCCAGCTATAACAGAAAAAGTAACCACCTTTTGCTTCTACACAGAACAGCACAAATAAAATCCACAGATAAAACAACTTACATAAGCTGTAACTTCCTCCTTCTTCAATATCCTTAAAAGAACCAAGCAAAACGGAGTAACCCAGTGTGCAGGCGGACTCCCTCCCAGGAAGGCGGCCCCGGCCAGCACCTGGGAACTTAGATTTCGGGGGGGTTCCCACCACCATTGGTCACTGGCTTATGCTAAACACCAGCTTTCCTTCTGGGCGTCTGGGATTTGGCCGCGTGCCACCTAGGGAATACCCCCCACAACCAGCCCCCAGGAGGATCCATGGCCCCGACTCTCTAAGGAGCTTTGCTGTCCGGGAACATGTCGCCAGTGCTGGGGGGTGACAGGCATCCTGAGTGGCTCCACTGAGAGGTGTTCTGGGGAGCTGGCGCCTGGGGCCCCTAGACCTCTCCCCATGCGCCTCTGCTGACTTTGCTGGGTTCTTTGCCCAAAATAAATCAAAGCCATGAGTCCTCCTAATGAATCATCAAACCTGGGGGTGGTCTTGGCTACCCCCATCCACCTAGCAAAGCAAGGTGACCATTGACTCTTGCCAGCTTTCCCTCCCTTGAACACAGAAGTGCCTGCACCATTGTTTTCTACAAAAAGGTGCCTGTTACCAGCACTGACTCTCATCAGCTTGGCGTCTAGGACAACTGTATACCACCGACAGCACGCATTACCTTCTATCTCTTTCCATGCGGTTGTGCCTCTCCCTCCGCTGGGACCTGCCCCGTGGGGGCCCGCTCTGCCTCTGCTCCCCGAGGGCGGCCTGGGGCGACTCCACCGACGGGCAAGCACCCTGCGCTGCTGTGGAGCCTTCACCCACGTTCCGGAGCTCTCCCAGGGTTCTTCGTTCTCTGTTTCTGTCCAACTGACGTATCCTACTGCGACTCCTCTTATTTCTTGCTTGTTTACATAGCGCTTCTTCTCTGCAAAAGAAGGAAAAAGTGGTATTTTAATTGTTTGGTTCTTCTAAGTTCACCCTCGTGAATGCTGAATATATTTTTTGGTATTTTCGATCCAAGATATAAACGTGAATGGGTAAGGAGCACACAGAACCAAACAAGAAGCGCTCCAAAATTCCATAGAAACATCCAGCACAAGGCTCTAGGTTTCAAACTATACAACTGAACATAAACTAAATTAAAACACCCCAGAGGGCTTTCCTGGTGGTGCAGTGGCTGAGTGTCCGCCTGCTGCTGCAGGGGACACGGGTTCATGCCGCGGTCCGGGAAGATCCCACATGCCGCAGAGCGGCTGGCCCCGTGAGCCATGGCCACTGAGCCTGCGCGTCCGGAGCCTGTGTTCCGCAACGGGAGAGGCCACAACAGTGAGAGGCCCACGTACCGCAAAAAAAAAAAAAACACCCCAGGTATTATGTAATCAATGCAGCTTATACAGCAATACAATCAAAAGTCCCCCTTTTAAATCAAGAGCCATTTTAACTGTCATCTATGAATAAAAAAACCAAGAAGTTGTTTGATTTTTCTGATATTCAGAATGGGAAAAAAAAAACAAACCTAGAAATATTTTCTCCAAAAGATTTTCTTGATATGCAATTATTCTAAGATGACAACTGATATTCTAACTGCAATGCTCAGAAGAGGATAGAACCTAAGTGGTTTAGGATTAAACACGCCCTCACCTTACAAGTGAGATTCCCCCCACAAAAGGAGTAATCACGTCATAGCTTTGACCTGTGCTACAGAAATATGTCAAATTTCTATCACAGTACAGCAGGCGTCTAATAAGTACCTATGGTGGTGCGTGCATTCCCGAGGTACCGTACAAAGCCAAACCCTCTACGGTGAAAGAATCACTTAACACACATTTCAGAATGGTGATAACTTTTCAAAAGGCATAGAGAGGAATTCACAAGTATTGGTAATATTTTGGTTCTTCAGCTGAGTAGTCAGTACAGGGACTATTTTAATTTTAACCTTTATACCTTACAAATGCTAACATATACTTTCACGAGCAATGTCATAAGAACAATGGAAAATTAATCACTGGCGTGGGAGAAAGACGGAGAGCTCCATCCCTACCCTGTCTTTATCAGCTCTTGAAAAGCTGAGTGTAAGCTGTGTTATTGTTGGATAACTCGAAAAAGAATGTTTTCCAGGAAAAACGGATTGAGGGTTAACATCAGGGGTAAGCAAAGTTTGCCTTCAGAAGTTTCTTTCTTTCTAAGACTTTCTGTATCACCTTATGGCCTCTTGCTACCAACTCAATCCTTTGCCCATCTGCAGATGGTCCCCTAAAGCTCTGAGCGGATTTCAGACTCCTGCCTCACTCATGAAGTATGAAATAAGAGACAAAAAAAAAAAAAAACCAACACTAAATTTGCTGTCAGTAACGAAAATGTACCTAAGTCTATCATGTTTCTGTTTAAGGAGGTTACTGTTAAGAAAAAGCAGCCCCTAAACTCAACGTTTCCAGGCCAAGGATAAACGTGATGTTCAAAATTCGCAAGGATGTTCCAAGTGAGGTGACTGGGCAGAGGGACAGAAGGATTCCTAAGATGCAAGCAGGCTTCCGAGATCCTTTCATTGGTTTATAAACCAGCTCTCTCCCCTCCCCAACCCGTGGCCAAAAAAAAAAAAGGGGGTGCAGAGACATGAGGCAGGAGGAGAAAGCATCTGCCAGCTTCTGTTTTATCGCTTACCTCCTACTTTAATCCGAACCTGCTCAGGCAAAGCTTTGTTTCTACTACCCAAAGTCTGTTTAGTGGATTCAATTTACTTCTGATAACAGAGAGAAAATGCTCTCGGCAATCCAATATCCTGATGCTTGGTAGCTTCAAGTACAGAACGTGAGTTACTACAACTCTGGAAAACAATGAAGCAACAGGAACGTTATCAACAGGTGACAATCTCCTCTCTACGCACAAATAAAAGGCACTTTAACAGAAGTAACGTCAAAGTTATTCACATGAACTTGAAGAACTTTAGGTGCACGAAGGATTTTTAAATATCCCCGAACCACATAAATACTCTCGATTTTAACAAGTTATCGAGCTCAATGAAAGAAACATCCTTGGGACCTAACTAAAATACAATTTATCCATTTAACACAAAAGAGCAAAGCTTCGCAAATCATTTTCCCTACCTGTGTTTGTGAAAGATTAGAATTTCCACTAGTAGAGCAACTATTTGCAGTAAACAGAGGGTATGTAAATTGAAGAGCAGTAGTTGCAGCAGCTGTTTTATTTTTCACTAATGTTCTACATTTGTTTTGTTGCTGATGAAGTGGAACATTCATTAATTCGGATGGATGGCGAATAAGAGTTACCAAACTGCCAAGACACAAGAAACCCAGAAACACATGAAGAGTATGTGGCAGGTTAAGTTTCCTGAAACACCACAAATCACTATCACACTCTAATGGCTAACATTTGATTTTCTGGATAGGAACTCGAATCTGTTACCATGAATGCCCCCCATCATGGAAATCTCTACAAAACAATTATCAGCTAGTGTTGTAGGGGACAAGTTCAAACTTTCTTCCTCACATTGGAAGGTGTGGCTGTGTGTCATCTTTTAGTTACACCTCCCTTCCCATTACACTTCTGACACCAATCTCTGTTTTTTTTTGGCCATCCTCCAAAATCTGACGACTATGGGCAAAATGGGGAAAACGACAGGGTGGGGACAGACAGAAAGCTAAGGAGACACCCTAGCAGACAGGCTACTACTCCTCTCCGATAGTTGTTGCTGCGAGATCACTTATGGGCTGGCAGTCTGGCTGAAGGATGAAGCTGCATTTTACACTCAAAGCCTCACAACATGACGTCTGTCCTCCTAGGGGATGCATCTGTGCAAGATCAGGTCAGCCTCAACCTGAGTCAACAGACGGGGAAGCAGAGGTCTCTCCTGACATTTAGGTGGGTGATTTGGGGACAAAACCTTTCTTCCTCAGGAACATGTGTGCACTTATCTCAACTCATCTCTCTTCCACATGCAGACGCAGAGCGCACACCGCAAAGGTAATGCTGCAGGCTGTGTACTTGATATCTGCTTGCTGTGCCTGCACAGAGCACACAAACTTTCAGCTCAGCCTCCAGACCCACTGAGGTCTGCTCCCTGTTAAGATGCAAGCTGCAGTGAGGCCGCTGGCCTCTGCAGAAAACCCTGGTCTACATCCAGACCGAGGCTGGTGCTTCTCTGCACAGGACCCTGGTCTACACCCGGACCCAGGCTAGTGCCTCCCTGCAGAGGCCCCTGGTTCCACCCGGATACAGGCCGGTGGCCTCTGCTGAGGACCCTGGTCTACACCCACACCCAGGATGGTGCTTCTCTGCAAGGACCCTGGTCTATACCCGCACACAGCCTGGTGTTTCTCTGCACAGGACCCTGGTCTACACCCTGATCCAGCCGGGCCCGCTCCCTGGGGGATGCACCCACTGGTTGAGTGCCATGCCAGGCTCGGGGGGATCCGCACCGCGCGGGGCTGGCGGGGGCTCGGCTGCTATGCTGTTGAAGCCGTCCTCCAGGCGGACGCGCACCGCCGACTTGGCCCGCACCTCGCTCGCGCCCTCCACGTTCTCCTTGCCGGCGCCGTCGGGCGCCTTGGGCCGGGGTGCGCCGGCACCCGGCGTCTTCTCGGCGGCGCGGGGCGCGCCCGCCTCGCTCAGCAGCATCATGCGCAGCTCCTGGAAGTCGATGTGGCCCAGGCACTGGTTGGCGTCCGCGAAGCCACCATCGGCCAGCGCAGGCGGCACAGCACCGGGTACACGGGCGGCGCGACTCCGCCGCCGCGCCCACGGCCGCAGCGAAGCCCCCCGCCGCTGCGCCCGGCGCCGCCGACGCCAGGAAGCAAGAGTTGACGCGCGTCTCCAGCTCGCCGGCGGCCTCCGCCGCCTCCATGTGCGAGTAGAGGATGTGCTGCAGCTGCGTGTACTCGATATCCGTCATCTCCACAAGGCTCAGGTCGCTGGTCCTGAAACTCAGCCCCGCCTCGCCGAGCGCCGCGTCCGCGCCCTCGGGGCCCGCCGGCCCGCCCGCCTGCGGCGGCTCCTGCTGCCCGGGGCCCGACATGCCTGCGACAAAGGCGTGTGGCGCGCGGGCGGGCCGGCTGGGCCAGGCCGGGCGGTCGGGTACGCAGAAACCGACGGCCTCGGCGGGCCTGCGCCGCCCGCACGCACGCAATGGCGGACGCTCCCCGGCCCCACCCCGCACCGCACCGCCCCGCCCGGAGGCCCCACCCCGAGGGCGGGCCACACCCATCGCCCGCCCCGCCCTCGCCGCGGCGCCCCGTCCAGAGCTGCGCGCGCATGTTGGGGGCGCGGGGTGCTGGTGCCGGCGGCGCGGCGCGCGGGCCCAGGCCGTCCAAGTCCAGTGCCTGAGGGGCCAGACCACCCGGGTCGAGTGTCCGCAGGGCCGGGCCGCCCGGATCCCAATGTCCAAGGGGCCAAACGCGCGAGTCCAGTGTCCGAGGGACAGACACACCTGGGTCGAGTGTCCGCGGGGCCGCCCGGGGGCTGGCCGGGTATCAGGGCGCATGCAAGAGACACCTCTCTAGGTAACGTTTCACCACGAGTCCACGTATCCACGGGGTGCCCTTTGGTCCCCCCCTTCTCGGGACACGAGGCCTGCAGTAAGCCCGAACAGTAGACAGGTGAGACAGCGGCCCCAAATACAGGTGTGACAAGGCAGGCTGTACGGAGGTGAAAACTCAAGCAGGTAAATCAATACACGTGGTGCACGGTTCCTCCTAGAACCGGCAGGGCTCGTGTAATCAATGCACTGGACAAACACTGGCCACTGATGAGCTGGAATGCACATGCCATGTGGGTCCATCCTTTTAAAGTGCGCTCTTCGGGCTTCCCTGGTGGCGCAGTGGTTGAGGGCCCGCCTGCCGATGCAGGGGACGCGGGTTCGTGCCCCGGTCCGGGAGGATCCCGCATGCCGCGGAGCGGCTGGGCCCGTGGGCCATGGCCGCTGGGCCTGTGCGTCCGGAGCCTGTGCTCCGCAGCGGGAGAGGAAACAGCAGTGAGAGGCCCGCGTACCGCCAAAAATAAATACATAAATAAATAAAGTGCGCTCTTCAGTGGTAGTGTGTTCACATGCCATCACCACAACCAGTTTTCGAACATTTTCATCACCCCAAAGAATCCCATACCCATTAGCACTTCCTCAACACTAACCTTCTTTTTGTCCCTATGGGTTTGCCAACCCTGGGTACGTCCTATAAATGGTATCATAGAATAGGTGGTTTTTAGAAGAATTATTTTTGCAGGCTCAAAATGATCACTGTACCCACCTCTCACCCTTACCCCCATCTCAACCAGTGGCTGTTTTCTGTATGGGAACCACGTGCTTTAAAGAAAGGCCTGTGATTTAGGCACAGTTTTCTTCCATCAGGCTCTGAATCGCTCATTCTGTCAGAGCTCAGACATCTATGGAGTGCTATTCATTTCTTCTGCAGTATCTTTTCTTTGAACAATGTAAGATCATCCTGCACTTCCCTGGAGGACCAGTGGTTAAGACTCCGTGCTTCCACTGCAGGGGGTGCAGGTTCAATCCCTGGTAGGGGAACGAAGATCTCACATGCCACGTGGCACAGCCAAAAATCTTTCAAAAAAAAAGGAAAAAGACAAAATATATATAAATTTGCTTGTCGTTTTGTCGACTTAATATGTCCCCAGTAGGATAATGATGGACCACTTACTCAAGAAAAGGTATCAGGTGTGGGGGGGGGGGAAGAGCACTTTTTCTCACACCTAACATAAAAATTAGTTTCAGATCATCGAAATACCTACATTTAAAAAGAAAATTATACAACTACTAAATATATAGGAGGATATCGATAAAATCTTTGAGAAGATTCTAAGCGTGACATCAACACAGACCGTAATGTGCACAGGCTCGCCCTGGGGATCTTGTTTAAAAGCAGATTCTAATTCTGCAGGCCTAGGTGGGACCCGGAATGCCACCTTTCTAAGGAGGCCCCAGCTGACGTGTGGGCAGCTGATCAGTTGACCCCACTTTGAGCAGCAAAATCACGCAGTATGGTGAAATTTACAATGTTTCAAAAAGAAAAAAAAATCAAGATTATATGCGGCTTGGTTTTTCGCTTATTGGAAATAAAGACCTTTGGCACCTACATTGTTTTCTGTGTTTCTTGATTTGGGCAGATTCCTTGCAGATAACAGTTTTTGAGCCCTCTTTTATTTAGACATGAAACGTGAGAATGATCTGGCTTTAGTGGGACTTATTTTATAAATAAAATGTGAAGAAAATATAAAACATGTTTTTTTCAAACTCTAAACGTGGCTCCAAGTGGTTCTGGTGTAGCCCTCCAGGGGTAGCCCTCCTTAGCTGAGGACCCTGGCTGTAGGGTCAGGCAGAGCCCGGCGGAGCAGGTCAGGGCGGGAGAAAGGCCCCACCTGGGCTCCCCTGAGCTAAGAACTAAACATGCAAAACAATAAATCAATGAATAAGTAAACAGCATCATGGACCGATGCGAAGGGCTGGCTTTCGAGAACAGGAGGAGCTGCTCTGTGGACAGGCCATCGTGCAGGGGGAGACCCCCAGTGGGTGGCAACGTCAGTTTAGTGGCTCTGGACTAACGGCCAGAGACCCAAGCACAGCATCCATGTGAGCCTCAAGGAATGCGGGCAAGCGTCGGACATGACACCGCTGTACAAATATATGGATTCGGTGGAAGCAGCAGGGCTGGATAGCAAAACCAGATAGAGAATAGAGACATTACAGGAGATGAAAACTACAGGCAATATTGGACATGAACAGATAGGCAGACATTCTTAACAAAAGCTTAGCAAATTGAATCCAAAAGATTTCTTAAAAGGAATAACTCATCGTAACCAAGTGGTGTTTATTCCAGGGATGCAAGTTTTGTTTACATTGGAAAACCAACCAATGTAAATTACTATATTCATAGAGCAAAGTGAAAAACCATATGATTACCTGAAAAATGAAAAAAAAACAAGAAGTGGTGGCAAATCTAACATCCATTCCCAATAAAAATTCGGCAAACCAAGCATGGAGGGCAAGTTCCTCAACCTGATAAAGGGCGTACATGAAATTACCACACTTCACATCATACTTAAATGGCAAAACACGGAATGTTTTCCCTCTCGATGAGGAAAAAGGAAAGATACCCACTGTCGCCACTTCTATTCAGCATTGTGCTGGAGGGTCTACTCGGCGTGACAGGGCAAGAGAAAGAAGAGCATGCAGGTGGGAAGACCAGAAGTGGAACTGTCTACTTTCTCCCTAGGCAGCACGATGACCTAGGGAGAAACTCCTACAGCACCTACACAAAAGCCAGTGAGTTCAGCGAGGTCGCAGAGCATAACAACATCCTAATACCAGTCATGTTCCTATACAATAGCGGTGGACATGCAGACCCTGCAATTAAAGTACAGTAGCACCTACCATCACTCAAGTGCACACCGAGGTGTGAGTTTCACAGAATACGTATAGGACATGCATGTTGAATAGCATACGGGGTGCTTTCACTGCCCTAAAAATCCCGTGCTCTGCCTACCCAACCCTCTGCCCCTTTGGCCCCTGGCAGCTACCGATCCTCTTACTGTCTCCATAGTTCTGCCTTTTCCAGAGTGTCATAGAGGTGGCACCATGAGGCCTTTTCTGATTGACTTCTTTCACTTAGTTAAATGCCTTTCAGTTTCCTCTGTGTCTTTTCGTGGTTTGATAGCTGATTTCACTTAGTGCTGAATCATATTCCATTGTCTGTGTGGGACACCGTTTATTTATCCGTCACCTGCTGAAGGACAGCTTGGTTGCTTCCAAGTTTTGGCAACTATGAATACAGCTGCTGTAAACATCTGTGTGCAGGCTTTTGTGTGGACATGGGTTTTCGCTCCTTTGGGTAGGTACCAGGGAGTGTGCTCCTGGAGCGTATGATAAGCGGATGCTTAGTTTTGTAAGAAATAATCAAACCATCTTCCAAAGACGCTGCACCATTCTGAATTCCCACTGGTGTGAACGAGAGCTCCTGTCATTCCACATCCCCAGCCCCATCTGGTGTTGTCAGCGTTGCATGCTTTGGGCAGTCTACGACGTGTGCTTTTCGGCCTTTTGAAGACTCAGTTACTGTGCCGGCTAGGTGGCAACCCCGTGCGGGCCAGGGCGGGGGCGATGTCTCCCGGGACACGGTCTGGGCTCCGCAACCAGTAGTGATCTTGCTCCAGGATTGCTGGATCTGGAATCAAGGGGTGCGAATGGGGTGGCCCCTTTCCCTATTACCTCTCCTGATGCTCCGCAGAATCTGTGCTTCCTGTCCTGTGACTCTCGGTTCTAGAGGGCTCAGTCCCGAGGGGAAGAGAGCTTCCTCGCGGGGACGCAGTGAGGCTTCCTGGGGCCGTCGCGGGAGGCTGTGGCCTGGCCACTTGGGACTCTTCAGGCGCAAAGTTGGGGTGGCAGGGCCCGACTGTCCACGGTGAGGAGCCGGAGAACCCAGGTCCTCTTCGTCCTCCAGGCCGGTGGACCGCCACAGCGATGCCCAGGGGCCTGACGGCTGAGGCTCAGACCCGGAAGAAGCAAAGGTTTGGGTCACCCACCAGGCCACGGACTCCCAGCAGCTGCTCGGGGCCCCAGGGAGCGTGGACGGGTTCATGGAGGAGGGTCGGTGTCGGTACCAGCGCCGCGGCTGCCACCAGCAGTGACGGCTGTGACAGCCGCCCCTCGTCCTCCTTCTGATGGAAACGTGCCTGCGTGTTTATCCACCGCACGCTTTTGTTTTTCTCCTCCTTGCTCGTCCCTGGTCGAGTAGGATGCGACGGGAATGGCCGGCCTTATTCCCATGGTCTGCAGGACCGGGCAGCCCACCAAGAAGTGACGGGAGGTCCGGTCCCCTCTTCTGGGGGTGGGGCAGTGGCGATGGGGGTGTCGCGTTGGGTGGGAGGTGAGTTTGTGCCTGTCTTCCTTTAGGAATTTGGCTCAAAGGGCGGCTGTAAGTAAGGCATGCAGGCGCGCGGGGGTCGAGATGATGGGCGCGGGGCGGCTAACCGGGCCCCTTTTCTTAGAAGCCCCTCTGCTGCGTGTTCGCGGTTGAGGGGATCAGCAGAGACAGTTCTGCACGAGATCTGGAGACCAGAAGGGAAGCAACAGCCACACCGATATTTCAACTCGGACGGTCGACCTGGGGTCACACGCGTAGCATTCGCCTTGTTGGGGGCAGTGTCCCCACTGGCCATGCCACCTCCCGGGCCCGCTCAGCCTCCCTCGGGCCAGGTGTGCCTGTAACCTCTATGACAACGTGTGCCAGCTTCTCAGGCTGGCTGTCCGCACCGTCCAGGCTGGAGGTAGAGAGAAACACGTGAGAGGGGCTAGTCCATCCTCGTGGGGCCCGGCCTGGCCTCACCTCGCCCTCCACGCCCTCCCCTCTGCCCGTCCTTCCCGTCCAGCTCTGGCCGCAGCAGCTCCCACAGCTGGGGCTAAGCCTGCAGACCAAGCCCTGATGCGTCCCCCCATCCCTGTCTTCCTCTTCTCTCCCTCCCTCTCCTCTTCTCTCTGTCTCTCTCTGATCCAGATAACGAAGAGACGGTGAAACCCACGGCACCGGCGTCTCTAAACCATTTGCTGCGCATCGTGTTATTGCTGTGATTTGTGAGTTTTGTTCGCTCCTTAAGGAGTAAAAGAATCGGAGAAACCTTTGTTAGAGATGTGATTTCAATCAGCGGCTTAGGAGAATTCGATAAAATACCATTGTGACCGATTTCTAAATATTTGGAAAAATTGTTCAGTATTTAATTTGGTGTTTAAGTGTTCGATATTGTGTTTAAATATCTCTAAAAGTATTGTTTAATAGATTTATAGGACTGAGAAATAGGACATTGAACAAAATACAAGTTTCCTGCTGCTTGCTCGAAAGTTCCTCAGCTAATAAAGTATTGATTAATCACACACGCACACGCACATGCACACGCACACGCAACACACAGAAGGAAAGACAAACTAAAGGAAAGTTTGAGCAACTGCTTTTGAACTTCAAAGGAAATTAACGTGAGTTTGAGCTCGCGGGGTCAAGAGATGAACACTCCAGTGACGAGGGGCAGGGCAGCAGGAGTCAGAGGCCAGCAGAGGCAGGGAAGGGTCGAGTCTTCAGTTAAAACTGCAAAATCACAACACAGTAAGAGCAGCAAGTGGTGGAGCCTGTGCTGGAGAGAATCGGGTCCGAATGCCCAGCAGGATGGAGGGATTCCAGGACTGGCCTAGAATAAGGCACGATGCAGCAGGACGTCAGAGCCAGGGATGCACAGGGCCGTCCTGACGGGGGTGATAGCGTGGCTGAGAAAAGCAGCGGCAGAGGGACCCGAGGCCGCTGCATGGGGCTCCTCTCCTTCCCTCTGCCCTCCTCCTCCCTCCCCACTCCTTGTTTTCCAAACAAAAGGAAAGCTTTCCTTTACCACTTGACTACACGGGTGGGGATCTTTTCTGAAAACCAAGAGTGCGCCACTACAGATGAAAGGTGCACATCGTCCAGGGAGAGAAGCGTGACCGCGGCCGGTTCGCCTTCCACACTTGAGCTGCTTTCTTTTCGTTCCTGACAGGTGTGTGCGTGTGTGCCAGTGTGTGCACACGTGTGTGCGTATCCGTGTGCGTGTGTGTGCGCGGGGGCTGGGGCTTATCCCTGGGAGCTGCACTTGGTCTCCCTGTGCGTCTGGGTGTTGCTCACGGTCAAAGTCACAAGTGCAAACAGCTGTGCCTGCAGCGCTGCCATCGGACAGGACGCCCCCGTCCCCCAGATGCCTCCCTCGTGCTGCCCCTTAGAGGCCCCCCCACCCCACCCTGTCTGCAACCTGCCCCCTCCAGCAGGTCCCTCAGGGGGTCCTGCGGCCAGTGGCCTTGGTCTGGGGCCTCTCTCACTGGATGCACTTCCCTCCTCCCCGTGGCTGGGCCACGATCCACCCCCGTGTTGACTGAAGGGCACCTGGGTGGGTTCCTGGTGTAGGCAACTGTGAATAAATCACTCTAAGTACTTGGGTTCTCATCCCCTTGGGGTGACATTGCCCTCACTGATGATGCGTGCTTTGGGGTGAATGTCTAGCGGGGGGTGGCCGGCTTGTGTGGAATTTAATGACAAGTCACTGATTGGAAACCCGCAGCTCTTCTCCAGGGCGGTGCCACCTTCCCTCCCCGCCACCCCGCATCCTCGCCAGCGCTTGCTACAGTCAGTTTTCTGACCCTTTACGTAAAGGGACACCCTGGGGTGGGGTCCACAGTGGCTGTATTCCTCTTCTTTTTCTCTGGCAGACCCCGATACCCTGATTTGCTGCCTGGTAGCCAGAGGTGGCCGTGTGCCAACCTGGCCAATGAGGTCAAACCAGACATTTCAAAGGGGAACAGAGGCTCTGTCGCTCCTGCTGGCTTCCTCCTATAACAGTGAGGTGGTGACGTGATGGCTGCAGGGGCAGCCTCCTTGCAAACACGAGGACAAGAGTCATGAGCTGAGGTTGGCAGAGCACGGGGGACCCTCAGTGACATTGCAAGCCGCTCCAGCCACCAGGGCTGCCTGCCCCACCCTCGTGTGAAGCTCGAAGATGGAAAAAGTCTCTGTGCTTCCTTGGTGACTCCCTCACCTGAACACCAGCAACATGGGTACAGGAAAAGTGGGCCAGAAACACCATTAAGAACAGTTGTCTCCAGATGGCGGCATTTGAGAGATCTTGATTTTCTTGGTACACCTCTTTCATTTCCCACAGTCTGGGAACACACAGGACCCCACAAATCTCCAGGGAGCCCACATTCTCTGGAAAGTAGAAGTTAGAAACTTTTGAACAACGTGAAAAATGTAAATGATGCCTTTTTTAATATACAAATATATTTATATATTTTTATTTTTGGCCGCGTTGAGTCTTCGTTGCTGCGCGCGGGCTTTCTCTAGTTGCGGAGAGTGGGGGCTACTCTTCGTTGCGGTGCGCGGGCTTCTCATTGCGGTGGCTCCTCTTGTTGCGGAGCACGGGCTCTAGGGCTCTAGAGCGCAGCCTCAGTAGTTGTGGCTCGCGGGCTTCGTTGCTCTGCGGCACATGGGATCTTCCTGGACCAGGGCTCGAACCCTTATTCCCTACATTGGCAGGTGGATTCTTTTCTTTTTTCTTTTTTTTTTTGCGGTACGCGGGCCTCTCACTGTTGTGGCCTCTCCCGCTGCGGAGCACAGGCTCCGGACGCACAGGCTCAGCGGCCACAGCTCACGGGCCCAGCTGCTCCACGGCATGTGGGATCATCCCAGACCGGGGCACGAACCTATGTCCCCTGCATCGGCAGGCGGACTCTCAACCACTGTGCCACCAGGGAAGCCCGGCAGGGGGATTCTCAACCACTGAAACACGAAGGAAGTCCTAAATGATGCTCTTGATGAATACTTGATAACTTTGGGAATTGCCCAGGTTATAAGAAGTGAAGAAAAGATACAAGAATGTATAGAATCCCAATTTTGTAAAAGAAAAATAGAGGGGAAAAAAGATTAAGGGAAAAGATACAGATGACTGCCCTTGGTGACCGCTGGGTGGAGAGTGTGGGTGGTGTTGGAGGGCCTCCCCTGTCCTAAATGTCTGATGGGAAGCAGGCGTCAGAGCCATCCCAAGCCAGGAGCTCCCACCCCCACCCTGAGGGGCCGCCCCAGGCCTTGCTCAGGCCCCTTCAAGGGCACAGCCAGTTGGTCCCCGTCGCCGTGCCCTCGCCCTGCTGTCCCCCTCGCCCTGGCCCTGCTGGTGCGCCGGTGGGGAGGGTCCGGCCCCTGGGGTGTGATCCTCCCTTGGAGGCTGCTTTCATCCTCCCCGACGGTTGCCTCTGCGGAGCTGGATGGGATACGGGGCCCTGCCAGGCACCGCGGCCCTCGAGGCCTCCAGCGGGAGGGAGTCCTCATGCCAGGTTTCCGGAGAGCCAAGCTCTGCACGGCGCACCTGATTGCGTGTGAGTGACTTTGGCTAAACGGGGTCACGGGTTGGAGCCGTCAGGGCTGGTCCTGGAGGAGAGCAGGGGAAGCTGGCAGCGTGAGGACAGAGCTGCAGACGCCGCAGGAGTATATTCTCTGCAGCAGATAAAGCAGGGGTTGGGGAGGATGCAAATGTCCCAGCTGTACTCCAGGGACGGAGGATTTTAAAACTTGGGCATATTTTCCCCGACGTTTTGGGAAAACTGCTTGGACATCAGCCTGCAGGCCGGAGGGACTCGTGCGTTTTGGAGCCGGGCACCGTGCCCAGCCCTGCTCGGCGTCTATCCTGCAGGATTCGGGATTTCCTCTTGTGCAGGACCTCGCCGTAGGGCGGTCTTCCCCAAGGTCAGGCTAGCGCGGTGGGTTCTCCGTAGATGAGCGGCCACCCTCCAGGCCTCGCCTGGCCCGACGCCTTTCTGAGACGGCAGTGATGGCGGCGTCCCCCCGCGGGACCCCTGCTTTGCGGCACTTTACCCTGGTTTGTCGTGCGCTCAGCCGAGTAAACCAGACCGCAAGCTACTGACTCTCCAGCCCACAGGGGTAGAGCCTGTCCTGCCCGAGGGATGTTTTCTGGCTGTCTGGGCTCACGGTGGGCATTGGGTGCACAAACGTGTTGAGAAGCTAAATGCTGGCACAAGGGCCACCACGTTGGGGCCAGTCACCGGTGGCCCTGAAGTTCAAGGGCAAGGCCCACACCTTTCTCTTCTCCTCCCAGCGGCGGCTGCTTCCCTGACCTGAAGGCACCGCATCTGCTGGTCCAGCCCCTGCCCCTTATTCCACCCGCCAAGGCGCCTGGGCCACCAGCTCTGCCTCACCCCACGCTCGTGACCAGCCCGGTGCTCCTTTAAGGCCCGAGTCAGCGGCTGGGACTTTTGGGTGCCTGCCGACCCTGTCGGTACCTTTGTCGACCGCCAGCCCCACCCCCACCCGGGCCCACGTCTCTGTCATCCCCTGACCGTGCGCTGCTCCGTCCTTCCCTTCGTGGCCTCGGGCTTCCTGCTCGACATGGGGTCCTGTGCTGGAACCATCCCGGGAACGGGGTGCATCCGGCAGGCGTCTTCAGGCCAAAGGGCACCGATGCCCACACCACGCCGACTGCCAAGAAGCGGGAGCTGAGGCATCCCTCTCCAGACCCGACTTTCCAACGCGATGCCACACGAGACAGAAAACCTTCTGTAGATGCTTATTCTACTTCAAGTAGCAAAGCTATGAAGCTCCATGTTTTAATGTACAGTGATATAATACTTTGCAATATAAAATACAATTTACAGAAATTTCTATCAAGTAAAACTAAACAAACACACTTGATTTTTTACATTTGTTGTATTTAAATTAGAAAAAATTTGTTTTACACGTAAAAAAGCCTTCACATGTCGTTAGATGTTGGAACTCGTCGCCACTTTAACGTAACCTAATGACAGGGTCTCTAACACCAATCACTCCAAATTGCTAAGTTCTCGATGTTCTCATAACTTAAACGTTTGTGCTAGAAAGTGAAAAATCTGTAGTGATGTTCAATGGAACAGACTCCAAGGAAAAAATGAAATTCTCTAATTTTATGTTTGCAAAAGTAACTTTATGAAAATATTAAAAAAATTATCAAAGTTTCTTGTACAGTCAAATAAATGAGCAAGTTTTTTCTCTCTTTCGCACTTCAGAAGTACTTGGAAAATACACATGACGAGAAGCGGTATATATACTGTGTCTCACAGTGAAAAGCTTTCTAGTTGGCAGTTCTTAAGCTAGTATCACTATTTTCATCTCAGGCTTTACACAAATATTGTTCCATTTCAACGACAAACGTTGAGATTTGTCACCTGACAAGTACCACAGTGCAGAGCTCGTGCACCTTTCCCGGGACAGAGAACCGAACCGCTCAGATGGTAAAGTTCAACAAACAAATACGTTCCTCATTATCCAAATCAAAGAAACCTACTCCCTCCACCCACCCTGCCTTTTAAAGTACACTTAATTGCTTTCTGTTCTCACTTTCTTTAGGCTGGTAAAATTTACACCTTTCAAAATAAATTGTTCTTTAAAATTCCACAATGTCTATTCAGATGTTGCTTTTAATCCTGTTTGGGGGTGGGGGGAACACGTAAGGCGATACCTAAACACTGAGCAAAACCAAGAAATGTGTTTTTGTTTCCTGGTTGAAATTTGTATTTCAAATTTCTTCATGACAACAGAAAGATGCACCTGTTAAGTCTGGTGTTTCTCAACATTCCAGAGACGAGCCGACACAGCCATGCACAGAAACACGCGGCCGCCTGCCCCGAACCCTGTGAAGTTAGCTTCTGGAAACAGGTATCACAGATGAGAAGATGTCAGGAAAGGTATGGCTCTGAGGTCCACTAAACTCCCTTAAAATTTACAACAGTCAAGTTATGAGAAAAGATCACTTTATAATCTGAAAAGCAATACGCTCTTGTAGGTACTTTCCCATTTCAGTATATTCAAATGGACATGTTAAAGAGTTCTTAGTTTTTTGTTTTTATTTAAAAAGCGTCAGAATTGTAAAGGTGTGAAATTTGCTAAGAAATAATCACACACAAAATTACAGTAATTTCTCAAGTCCAGAAGGTTCTGTCCTGTGCGTCAGCTCCCAGCTCTTTCCAAGACCACCTGCTTAGCACGTGAGCGCGGCTTCACGGGCGGCCCTAGGTCTGGGTGGCGGGGGCGGCGCCCCGCAGGGCCGCGGCCTTGGGGTCCCGGGGTCGCTCCGGGCTCCGACTGCGGTCCCTCCGGCGCTCCTGCTCGCGGGCCTTGTCGCCTTCGTGGTCCCTGCTGCAGGACCTCTCCCGGTCACGTCTGCGGTCGCGGGGGCAGCTCCGTCCTCGGGCCCAGTGCCACTCGCGCCGCTCGCCCCTGCCCGCGTTGCGCTCGCGGCCAGTGTCCTTGTCGCGGGGTTGGTCCCACTCTCGGCCTCGGTCCCAGTCCTGCTCGCGGCTCCAGGTCCGGCCGCGTTCCCGCTCCCATGGCTTCCCACGCTCCCGCTCGCGCCGCCGGTCCTCGAGGGCCTGGCCCAGGCGGCTGTCGCGCGGTGGGGCCTCGGGCTCCTCCGGGGCCTTGTCCCGGGGCCGCCCCTTGCAGCCTGGGCCTCTGTACTCGTGGCCCCTGCCCTCGCGGAATTCGGCCTCGGGGCCTGGGGCCGGCGCGGTGGGTGGCGCGGGCGGGTGGCTGGGCAGCTCCAGCAGCGCCCGGGGCGCCGGCTTGGCTCCGGGGGTGGCCGGGCCCTGGCAGTGGAAGTGTGGAAGCACCGATTCGCTCTTCTCGGGGAAGGGAGTGGCCCCCCGGGGACCCCCAAAGGGCAAGGCCGCCGGTGCCTTCTGGCCGGTGAACCTGGGCGGCGAGTGGACCCTCTGCTCTTCGAACCGCTGAGGCTGCCTCCCCCTGGGTCCCGGCACGGATCCAGGAGCTTGGCCCCGGGGGCCTTCAAACTGCCCAGGCTGTGGCCCCCTCGGCCCACAAAGTGGCCCGCGGGGGGGCCTCTCTGACCTCTGAACTGAGGGGGAGGAGGGCCACCTCGGGGTCCTTTAAACTGGGACAGCAGAGGCCTCCTCTGGCCCCCGAACTGCAAAGGCGCGGTGCCCGCTTCCCAGGAACGGGGCCTGCTCGGGCCCCTCGCTCTGGCCAGGGGGGCCCGAGGCCTCACCGTACGGGGCCCCCGGGAACTCCCTCTTCTCCCCGTGGGGGTCCTTGCGGTCTCCAAATGGAGGCGGCCCTGCTCCCCTGGGCCCGCCCACGTGGGAAACGGATGGGCCCCTCCCATCCCTGTAGGGAGGTGGCCCGTGTGGCCCTGAGAACAAAGAAGGGATGGGCCCCTTTTGGGGCCCGAATCTGCCTGGTGGAGGCCCCCCTCTCGGCCCATCGTTATTAGAATTCTCTTCCGAGAACGGAGGGACTGGCCCTCGGGGGCCTGTGAAATTGGGGCCGTGAAGGCCCGACATCCCGAGAACGCGCGGTGCAGGCTCCCGCTGGCCTTGGAACTGGGGCAGAGGCCCCCCTTTCTCTGCTGCGGTGGGGAACGTGCCGGCCCCCTCACCCGGCCTGGGCTGTGGCTCTCTGTCTCCTTCGGTTTCAGCTGCCAGGGAGTCACGGTTTTCGGGAAACTGCGCAGTTCTCTGATCCTCGTACTGGCAAGAGCCCAGAGGTTTTTCCTGACAGGCGTACACTGGACCCGAGAAAGAATCCCTTCTTCCGGGAGGGTGGAAGGTCTGGCCGTCGTGCTGCCAAGGGAAGAGGGGCTGGAAGGAGGCGCCCTGCAGCGTGGGCAGCAGCACCTTCCGGGCAGGCCTGGCCGCGCCCGCAGGCCCCGGGCTTTCTGTGGGCTCGCGCAGGGGGCCGTCCTGCTTGGCCGGCAGTGGGGCCTCTTCGCCCGGAGCCCACGGTGGAGGGGCTGACTCTGGCTCCGCCTGGGCTGGAAGTGGCCCCGGGGGAGCAGCGGCCCCTCCGGGCGCTACTCTGGCCGGCGGGGGCCTCGGGGCGCGGCCTCGCTCTCGTTGCTCTCCGTGGCCAGCCGCCGGGCCTGCCGCGGGTCCCGGCTCAGCCGCGCCTCGGCGCTCGGGCCCGGGGCCTGGCTGCCAGCGGGGGGCGCGGCCGCCTTGGCCGCGGCCTGCGGCCGGAGCGTGGGCTTGGGCGGCGGCGGCGACATGAGCGCGTCCGACACGGAGAAGTGGGCCATGGAGGCCCTGATGGCCGCCCTCTGCTGCCTGAGCGCCTCCTCCTGCTCCTCCACCTGCTTCTGCTGCTCCTCGATCTGCTTGGTGAGCTCCTCTATCATCTGCTGCCGCTCGGCCAGGGAGGGCGCCAGCGGGCCAGGCCCGCCGTGCGCGTCCACACACATTCTGGTGGGCAGGTCGTCGACGGTCACTTTGGCTTCTTCTAGGATCGTCTCGTCCTCCGGGTCATAGGCCACCTCCTCCCGCTCAGCTGCCTCCGCGGCCTTGTCCGCGTCCTGGCGTCTCCCGCGGTCTCCGAGCTGAGTGTCCAAGGCTCTCTCAGGACCATACTCTTCCTCGGGGTCATAGGGCCTGTCGTCTTCCTCCTCCTCCAGAGCTCTGTCTTTTGAGAGCTGACCAAACTGCTGGACAATTGGGTCCAGCAAGAGCGCCGACGGCACCCCGCCGCCGGCTTTGGCTCTCGAGTCTTGGTGGGGGGCTGGGGCCGACTCGGCAGGCTCTTCGGTGGGGGTGTCAAACGCCTTCTTCTTCCCAAAGAGAGTCTGCAGGATATATTCTAGGGGTGAAGCTGTTTTTGAAGAAGAAGTAGTGACAGAGGAAGCGGCCACCGCAACCGTCACTGACGCGGGTGATGCTGTGACAGTGTTCGTGGCTCCTGGTTTGAGCGACGACAGTATCTGTAACCCGGAAGATGAGGCCGGCGCACCTGGTGCTTCTGGAGGAGGGGATGGGGGTGGGGGAGACCCCGGGGGTGTGGTGCTGACAGCCGCGTTCCCTGGGCACAGCGGGTACTTGCGGGGCTTCTTCTCAGGGAGCAGGGCTGCTGGCATTCTGGGGTGGACGGCATCCATTTCTTCTTGTGTCTGAATACGGGGCCGCTTCTCCTCTGTCTTGTCTGATTCGCCAGCATTTGAAGGCCGCTGTATTTTTTGGCAGATTACTAACCCCAGTATTATGTTTGGACGCGGTGACTCAAGACCTAAAAAGCAAAACAGTTGTGCAAATTTTAGAATCGAATTGTAGCTTTTGTCCTTCAGGGGTCAACTCTGGGTGTGAAGGGCAGCGGGGGGATGGTTTCCAGAGGGAGGAGGAGGGGGAAATTCTGTGGCAAAATAGAACCAAGTGTTCGAAGACCGGCTGCAAAAGACGCAGACTGCACCGCGCACCTGCCCAGCCTGACGGGCCCACAAACCACAAAACCAAGGGCCCAATGCACACGCGCATTCGCCCAGTGCTAAAATTATTACAGATTTTCAATTATATACAACGCTAGGGTAGAGGCGCGCTGGGGGAGGTGGGGAAGGCCAGCACGCACACACTCCAGGCCGTTCACCTACTGGGAAGGAAGCCTGTATGTACCAGGATGTTTGCTAAACAAACTCTTAGCTGTGTTCCTTCATTTGCCTCTTGCTACAAATCAGGAAGGCAGCACCCCCTTTCGACTTTAACTTATGAGCTGCAATATGTAAATTAAGCTATTCATACTAAAATTAAAGGTTCAATTAAGGACCAATTCTACAACTCAATGATAAGGATCAACAAAATTATACGGATCGATAGAGCACACGCCCTTCGATAAGTTCATGAGTCACTGGTGTCAAAATGACAATTGATGGGAAAAGTGATGCTGACCAAAATGCCTAAAACAAATGTTCTTGCAGGTTTAGAAAGACATTCAATGACCAGTAACTTCTCAAAAGCTACCGAACGCTCAGGTCTCTGTCAACACAGGACGTGCGGCTTAAAGCCCAAAGGTGTTCAGGACAGGGGCAACAGAGGTCAGACCACGCGCACAACACGCTGGGAATTTCAGAACATTGCACAGTTCTTAAAACATAATGATTTCTTAACAAATTCTTGGTCCACACATTCTGGATTGTGGTGCACTGGACCAGGAATGCTACTGTTTCTGTACGGCTCCGCCACCCTCACAGTAATAACAAACCTGGAATACCAACAGGGGAACAGAGAAGCCCACGTCACAGATCAGTAAGTTAGGGAGAAACGATAAACACGGCACCAAAATTTTGTTTCAACAGCATATTTTAAATGAATCAAATTGTATAAACTCAATTTACACATGAATCACTATTGTGTAAAAGACATTCATGCTATATATTTTTGGTTGACTCACTAAAAAAGAAAATCAGCACTGTTTTTCCTATTCTTTCTGTGATTTGAAGTTGATCACAGATCAAAGAGTTGTCCCTAGACACCCATTGTGTAGTTCTGAGCGCCTGTCACCCTTCCTAAATTCCAACAGAGATGGGGTGACATGCCGAGCACGAGGGTGGCGGATGTCCCATCCCGCCCCCGAGGAGGAGGAAGACCCGGCATGCCAGAGTGAGCTGGGCTGGCCCAGCATCCGCATGGATCGGCGAGGTACTGTTGGCCCCCCTCCCCACTGTGCTCAGCGCCTCGTTTCACAGGCTGACATTCAAGGGCTGAGGTGCCCATGAAGACACCCACTCGTGATGAGAGGAATGGCTTCCAGAATGTCCTCTGCCCTTCTAATGACAGTGGTGACTCAGGGGAAGGAGGAGCTGGGCAAAGGAGGGCGTGGACACAGGAAGGCCAGGCCCACTGCACTGAGCATGGCATCCAGATGGTTCTGCTCAGATGTGAAAGATACTCTATCAAGTTCGCTTTCTAATCAAAATGGATTATTTTAACTTAAAATAGTAAATCTCTCACTCGCTGTAACAGCCACTTACTGAATAATTTACAGCTCACTAATATGCAGTCTGGGGCATAGTCAATAGCTCAACTGGCTCTCGTGGCCCTCTCTGGACCGACTCTCACCGACACGGCCCCAGAGCTGGCAGAACAGGTCCCCAGCCGAGCCACAGGCTGGAGCGTTGGCCAGCCCCGTGAGCAGGAGCAGCAGAGGAATGTGCTCGGCCACGCGGGCGGGGGCGGGGAGGGCTGGGGAGCCCTGGCCGGGGGCGTCCTCTCAGCAGCCCAGGGCCCACGACTGTCCTCACTGTCCTCGATGCAGATGGGCTATGCTACCTGTGAAGAGCTTTAACCTCTAAGGTGCCAACACCAGGGCTTGCGGCATGAATCACGTTTCAGGTCAAAGAGGCTGTGTGTGGAGGCTCAGGCATTGCGTTAAACCCAGGGCGACGGGGTCCTGTCCTCGGGGGGCGCGCCAGCCCTACAGCGTGCAACAGCTGTATAGGCCTCCTAACAAAAACGATACACCCCAGACTTGGCAAGATTCTCTAGACTCTGCCCTTTGCGGTCACAGGCATCACAGGTGAGGGTAGGATTCAATTACTTAACATTTACATTTGTTTCGAAAACAGTAAACTCCCTGGAGACCAGCATCTAACTAAGCAGCTACTAGTTTTAAATGCTTTCAGCTCTCAACTACTTCATCTACACACACCCGTAAGCGATCTAATAAAGCTCCAGAGTTGGAGGAGTGTTAGTTATGCATTTCCCCACTAATCTTCCCCAGGATTTGACATTTGAATTGGGCTGTTTTTGAAGCAGTCAAACCTTCTCTACTTCACCTGTGCACGTTATGGCTGCATGGAGACTTGCAATGTAACGAGCACCGTGGAGATGACTTACTCGTGGAAGAATACGATTCACTGTGCTACCGGGGTCTCGGCAGTGACCTTTAGGGAGTTGAGGGCACGTCTGGCTCCGCCCCACTCCGCAACCTCACGACAGGCGCCTGGCAAGGGCACGCTGGCCACAGTCAAAGGGCTACTACCACTGGGGCGGTGGCAGGGGCAGCTTTCCCCCGAAGGCCCCATTTTCTGCCTGGGGCCCCTGTGGGCGCGCCCACTGTTGAGTGTGACCCCTGGAGAGGAAAGGGCGCCCCGAGACGGCCCAGCAGCAGTGAGCACGCTGGCTGCGTGCACAGACAGGGCTCCCTCCGGGGGCCCGGGGCGCCCGCCCGGCTCCACACAGGGCCTCTGTCCCATGGTTACAAGCGGGGTGCTTACTTACCGACCTCCCTTTGAGGGCAGTGGTGAGGCTTATGACTCATCAAGTAGATGAGAACTAGGTGGGAGGCCACTGAACTATCATTTCCAGACAAGGGGTACTGGTCAGACTGAGCACCGGGGTGTCGGCACCCCTGCCCGACCCCCTCCAAATTGCGGGAGCAAACGTGTCCACAATGTCCCGTGTGGATGAAACGAGCCTTCCTAGCTGCATGTAGGTCCCCGAGTCTTCACGGTGAAAGAAAGGGTCAGCCCCAGACCACCCGTACAAAGAGAGAAGTGGACAAACCCAGGGACGAGGGACAGCTGAAAAGGTGTGTGTGGATTTCCTGAGCCAAGACCCAAACCAGGATCTGTGTCCGGGTGTGTCAGCAACAGGGCCGCGGGGGAAGCAGCCCCCATGCACCTTGGACGTGGCACGGCGGGAGATGAGGTTTAGTTTTAATTAATAAACCAGCTGAAAGCTGCCCAACTATCAAATGAGGCTTTTACCCCTAAATCAACCTGGCATGCTCCACTATTCAGTATTTACAGTGAACACCTTCTTATGGTCTGAGTCTGACAAGACAAAACGTCCACCTCTGCAGGGACAGAAACTGTGCTGGAGTTAGCAGCAACCATCCTCAAAGAGGACTTGGGCAGAGACCCAGCAAATACAGGGAGAAGCAGCTGCCCGCCCGCCACACTCGGCTCCCATGCAGACTTCGCCCGCTCCCACTCTTGGGTCCCTAAGACCTGAGCAAAGCCAGGGCTCCGCGTCCCAGTGAGGAGAGCGTCGTCCATCCGTCCGTCCGCCCGCCCGTGTCCAGGCGCCCCCAGCGCAGCACCGCCGCCTGCACAGCCAGAAGCACACTGGCGTCGGCTGAGGCAAAGCAAGGTGGAGACAGTCCTCCGTCACAGTGCACCTGGATGGGCACCAAGAGCTACCAAATGGTTCAAATTCAGACAAACGATGGCCAGTTTCCATGAAATATTCATTGATTTCAAAGGAGAGAGAAGCACTTTCCATTCAGCACCGTTTTGCCTTTGATTACAACATCTGTACACAGCTACGCAGGAAGACACGCAGAAACTGAAGACGTGCTGTTATCTGACAATACTGCAAGTCACGGAAACGGTCTGCTATTCAGGAAGCAGTTAAGAGTGAGGACAGAAGGCAGACACCACGGATGGAGCCAGCCTAAGAGAATGGCCCTCTCCCGGCAGTGCCTCGGAAGGCAGGTCCCTGTCCTCTGCTCAGGGTGGTCCACACCTTAGATGCCCGAGGGCCCTCGACTGGCGCCCCCCACACCCTCGGGAGGGCCGGGCACCCTGGCCTAGGCCCAGCGTCCCATCTGACTGCTCTTCCTTCCGTGAATAAAGCCCCTAGAATTAAAAACATATATACTAAATTAAACAAGCTGAGATTTCGAAGCCCTTCGATTGAAAAAAAAAGTCTGTAAACGATTATGGTAAAAATTCCCGTACAATCACGTTTCCAAAACCCCTCCTACTACTTTGTTTTAATGAAACATTCGTTCTCTATTGTGGATGAACACCTGCAGGCTTTTGCGCATCCCCTTCAGGAAGTGACAGCCTGGGCAATGCAGGTGGAGGAGTGATGTCCACTCCGCTGGTCATCAAGTGTGGTCACTTAGCAGATGAGGTGGGCGCCCTGCCCAGCCTTCCTTGTCCCCGTGTCACCCCGGAACACCCAGCGCGGCCCCCTCCCTCTGCCAGCCGGGCCCCAACCCAGCACTGCACCAGCTCCCGCCTCGGCTCCGACTGGGGCTTTCCTCGGTGGCCCCCGCGCCCCTGCCTCCTCACCACGCCTGACCTCGTCCACCTCTGCCCCCCTCAGGGTCTGTCTGTGGCCCCGAACCTGGCAGCCCCCTGCTCGTGTGACCAGGTGCACCGGGACGGTGTCAGGCAAGAAGACCCCATCGCGGGCTCTGCAGGTGGAGCCGTGAGAGGGACTCCAACACGGGTGAAACAGGGCTTCGTCACCTCCCAGGTCCCGCTGCTACAGACGCGCAGAGTGTGCGTGTCACAGGATCTACGCTCACACTAGGCCCCGCACAGGCTTCCGCCCTTGTGACTGACCGGAGGCTCTTCACGGTATCGGAAAGTCGGCTTCACCACCGTCACCGCTGCGTCAGGAACACGGCGTCCAGGGAGCCGGCCGGCGCCCCAGGAGCTGCCCGCCAAGAACCTCGGCCACAGCCCTCCCTGCTGCCCGTCAGGCGGCACGGCTTTAGCGCGAGGAGTGGGACAGCCCCCCGGAGAGCTTGGCTTCTAACGTGTTTGGCACTGAGACAGTTCCGTGTGTTGTGTCAGGGGACACGAGCCCTGCGGTCACGGGGACCGACCAGGACGCTGGGCCCAGCCGCAGAGCCGCCGGGGCGCGTAAGTGCCTGGCCGCGGCAGGGGCGCTGGCCATGGACATGCAGGCGCCGGGCGCGGGCGTAGCTACTGCCTGTAGAAGCAGGTGCTTCAAGAGCCCTCACCGCAGGTTACACTCAGCATCTTTTAGGCTTAGCCGTTTTGGGGGCGCCATGGACAAGGAGACACTCCCATTTAGGCGAGACTTAAGTCCCGTCAACGTCTCAGGGTTAAGGGGAGTTGGGTCCCCAGAGACCACGCCCCCCTTGGAATCACCCTTAGCTCCCTTCAGAAGCCTGAACTTTCTTTCTGGTCAGCCTGCAAATAATTCTTTAGAAGCAGCACTTTCTAAGGAATGAGTGAACAGAAAGTGGTCTGCCAAAGACAAGAATTCGAGCAGCAGATTTCAAAGTGACTATTTCTAGAACTAGCTCCTGTCTCTCAACGCTAGTTTTCGTTTCTCCTCAAAACGAATGCCTGCAGCGAAGAGGCTCTGCCTGACGCCTGCAAGGAGCCAAGCCCGCAGGCCAGGCCCAGGCCCCGCCCTCCCGGCACTGCCCAGCCCCTGCCAGCAACACCCTGCTCATGCCAGGCGGGCGGGCTCCGGACAGGGTTGTCCCTCTTCACAGGACTTTTCTAAGACAATGCACACCTTCCTCAGGGGACCTCCCGTGCCACCCTCCACTATCCGCTGCTTCACCCCTGTTCCCAAGTTCCGCTGCCAAAGGCCGGGTCTAGGTGAGGCACGCAGCTCGCTGGGACGGACTCCGCAGGGCGTGGGGGGGACGTGTGGGCGGAAGCCTGGGGCCTACCTGGTCCCTCAAAGGGCAGGAGTTTGGAGGGGACGGGGTCCGCGGCGCTCAGCGGGATCAGGTAGAAGTCCTTGACGTGCCTGCTGTTGTTTACCACGACGCCGAAGCGGCCGCGGCTACTGAAATAGGAGTACAGAGAGATGTAGGCCACCTCCTCCTCCTCCGTCGCGGGGTGGAAGCGGATCAGACACAGCTCCTGCAACAAACAGAGGGCGGGGAGCATTGACCTGCGGCCACTCGGAAAGGCAGCCCCTTCTCCTTGCACCTAAGCCCCAAAAGCAGGAGGGAAGCGAGGAGAGAAGCGACCAGCCCTGATTCTGACTGTCCCAGCCCTGCTGCCCAACACATCAGAACAATGAGCTGCTCAAGAGGACACAGGCCCGAGTCTCAAGACTGCTGGGTTTGATCTTGGTTTCAGAGGACCTGCTTTAAAACTACTTAGCCCCACTGTCCTCAACACAGAGCCCACCTCCTGGGGCTCTCGTACTGATGGGGTACTCTGTGTGCAGGGCCAGTCTGGGGCAGCGTCTGACACAGAGCTAAGTGACCGCTAAGCGTGCGATGAGCTGCCCGCACCTCCGAAACGGGAGGGCTGAACTAGACCAGGGTCGTAACCCTTCTGTGACCCCAGTGAAAACCAGAGCCCCTCCCCCAAAGAGCACTGCACACGCAGACACACAGCTGCGTCCGCATCTCAGAGGTTCAGACTCCAGCCCAGCCGCCTCCCCCGATCTCTCCTCCATCAGCTCAGACAACAAGGGACACAGCATCTGTATTTCTAACTCTGAACCGCACATGCGCTTTCACAAAGCTTCCACCGTCGTGCTACTCAGACACCCCTTCACAGGTTAGCCAGCTGTCAACTTCAACGTCCACCTGCAAACATCTCACCAACTAGAGACAGTTCAAGTAGCAAGGCGCAAGACGAGACGTCAAAGAAAGAGCCGTGTGTTAACAAACCCCTTCTTCCTTGGGTGCAGAGGTTAGACTGTGGGCAGGTACCTTCGACACCGAAGACCTGAGTTTGCCGACGTAATCCCAGACTGTCTTCGGGGCAATCCGTCCGCCGATGTGAATTGTGTCGGGCAGGTCCTAAGTGAAATGAGCTCTGATTCAATGGCCGGTGGAACCGTGGCCGTCACAGAGAGACACACCCCAAACTACCCGAGATTCACAACTAAGACAACTGCAAGTATCCCAAACACAGCGGCAATAACTGTGTCAAATGTTGCTTAGTTGACTAACATCCGGGATTATGAGTGACCAAACCCAAGGGTGGTCGGAGGATAACCTTCTGCTAAATAGGATGACATTTAGCAAAGTGTGGTACTGTTGTCTTTTATGAACATACACATACAGGAAAGATCCAGGTATGTCTCAGAAGAGACTGAGCACTCTTTGTCAAGTCTGAAACGCTAGTGCTGTTTCGTTAATTTTGAAAAATAAAAGACCTGTCATGTGCACCCCTCCAACCAGGGCAGGTCACCCGTGCCTGGCCACACCTGCAGTGGGCACATGCACACCCAGCTTTGGCACAAGCTCTAGCGGAACAGAGGGAGAAGGAAGACAAGCTTCAGCTTTTTCAGAAAAGAGGGAGGGTCTGATTTCTCATTTGAATTTTCGCCACTGTCCAAACTGCGTAACCTGCTGACTCGGCCCGGCAACCCCTCTTTTGCCTTCAGAGGTGCTTGTGCGTCCAGACACTCAGCAGGAAGGTGGTCACACGCCTGACTCCAGCGCGGGATCAGAGTGCCTTTGGAAAACGCGCGCGTGCACGCACATGCACCCACACACACTTCTCTCCCTCCTGGTTCTAACCTCACTGAGATAATCAAAATATCCAGAGACAGGAAACGCCTTAGTGACAAACTTCGCTACACTCTGCATGTTAATGAATCCTTTCCAAATGGTGCTGAGTTGAGACAAAAAGAGGGTGGTATCTCCTTCTGGAGGGGACTGGGACTCCGAGATGCTGTAAAACAAAACCACAGAAAATACGTGAATCTTTCTCTGCCCAAAGAATCCCCAAGATTGATTGATTGATTGATTGATTGAACGTGTTTATAAAAGCAAAGTGAATTCCTGCAAGTTTTGATAGCTTACTTTTTCAAATTAATTACCTTCATCATAATGATATGAACATTCTGGTCAAAGAAATATAAACTATATAGGCAATAAACTGGATGGCTATAAATTCAAATTCCAGTTTTCAACAACTATATGTCTAAGGTGATAATTAGTCATCCTAAAACTGAAGCTTTAAAAAAACGCCTCTCTAAAATAGAAAATTGAGGAGAGTTGTATATCTGGGTGGATTTCAGAGCCAAACGACTGAATCACTCATTACTGCTCCTTTGTTCATCTGAAAGAAAGGCCACAGCTCAGCTGCTCAGACCACACACACGGGGGCAGCACCTGATGCTTGGCGACAGCGGGACCGACAGGAGGTATCTGGGCTCGGGCAACGTGGACGGCTTGACCAAGATGGACTTGGGCACCGTCACGGAGGTCGGCAGAGGCTTCGGCACATCCTGTCGGGGCTCTGCTGGGTGGGCGCTGCCTGGGCGGGCTGCCGAGGGAGCCGTGCCCGTGCTCGGCCTGCCTGGTGCAGTCCTGGGGTCTCGGCCGGACACCGTGACTGTGGTGAGCACTGCGCCGCCACCAGGGGCCGGGCAGGGGGCGCCTTCCAGGGCGGAGGGCTCGGGGTGGCCGTCGGCTGGAGGCACCGGGAGGGACTTTCCCTCCACATGGGCGCGAGCAGCGCGTTCCAGGTCTGGCTCCAAGGTGTTTTCAGGCAGAGTTTCTGGGGCCGCATCCTCGGCTGAGCTGAGAGCGGGCTCGGAGGCAGAGCTGTCACGCTTGGACCTCGAGTCCTCCTTCTTGGCAGAAGTTGACCACTCTCGTCTTTGCCGAGCTGGCTCCTCTTCCGACGATGGAACCTGACCTGGAGAGCAGAAGGCAGGCCTTCGTGAGAAGTCCCACACATCCGAGAGCAAAGCCTTCCCATGGGTAGACAGACGATCACTGCTTTAAAACAACCACACTGTAAAGGTAGGGGCTCACGTCCTAAGCTTGAAGAAACGATTCTAGCCTTTCCACTGTGGAACTTGGTTCGAATGCAGCCGTCCTGAGAAGGGTCTCCACAGTCTCCCCCCACATCGGCTCACCTGTGCAGATCTTACAGTTCCGGTCAAAGAGGTGCGTGTGGTGCTGCCCGGTCGTGTCCCGCAGCATGCCGCCGACAAGACCCAGCAGCGGTACCGCGCTCCTCTCGGGGGCCGCCCGCACCGATTCTTGCTGTTCCTAAAGCACAAGAAGCAGAGGAGGCCATCTCTTTCCCACCCCCTCTCCAAATTAGCAGCACCCACGGAAAAAACATCTCACGTGATGAAGAACCACTGAAAACAGAGGAAGAGGACTACTGAATACAAGTACTTGAGAAGCAATACAACGACACACACTTGTGTCAGCCCCGCGTCTTGCCCGGTAATTCAGGCACCTAACAACGTCTGGAACGGGATCATCTTTGTCAATTCTCGTGAGCACTGGAAATCCTAAACGCTTACATCACAATCTGATACGGGCAGAGAATCTTCCATATCGGGAATAGTTTCCGGTTTAACGGTCGGCTTCTTAGTCTCATTATGCAAGTTAGTTCCGGACTCCATCACCTAAGATGAAAAAGACAGACAAACGTGAACCCTTAGCCCTTCTTTCCCAAGGGGACTCTCTCATGCCAATAGGCTATTCATTCACTCTGGGGTGGGGTTGGGGGCGGCGTTGGTGTCAGGCTTCTGGCATCCGCAGCCGCCTCTCCCGTCGGCACACACAGGATTTGACGATCTCTCTTTCCACATGGAAAGCCCTTCGGAGACAAGTTCTTCTGGCTTCCTTCTCACAAGTTTTGCCAAAGAGATTTCTTCACGCAGAACACGATGGAAGAGCCCCTGTAAACAAACATCTCTTGTTCACTCGTTCAAAACCCTCTAAGATACTAGAGAGGATGTGGAGGTGGGCAGCAAGGCAAGCCCCTGCCCCGCGGCAGGACGAGGGCCCAGAGCCTCCCATCGATGCTTGGAGAACAAGGGCCCTGAATTCGGGCAGCTGATCTCCAGTATCCCACCGCACTAACCCTGCTACAAAGACCACTTCACAGAAAACACAATTGACTGAAGAAGGTACAGTGTTAGGGACAAAGGTAGAAGAAATCCCTTCTGCCAGCGGGTTAACAAGGCGAAATGGAAAGTCAGAGTATGTGCCCTGCTTCTAAACACAGGCAAGAGGTCAAGAGGCCGATCCAGACAGCGTGGGCCCCGGCAGGCACACAGGCGCGCAGGTGGCAAGAACCTCAGCTGGCGAGCGCCTGGCCCCACGGGAACAGCATGCCACGCACCCGCCGCCGCAGGGGGACCCAGTGCCCTAACCCAGGCCTGGGCAGCCCCTGGCCAGGACTGCCCCCATTCCTGACGGTCGGACACGCACCTGGGTGTTGGGGTCCTTGAGGTTGAACGTGAGGCTGCGGTACTTGCTCTGGTACCGACTGTCTGTGACTCGGAACAAGTTAAACATCTCCTTCTCGAGGTGCAGTGCAACTTTTCCTACTTCATTTTCTGTCATGATTAAGTCATCGCTGTCAGTGATTCTAGATGGAATGAAAAAAGCCCCACGGTAACTGCTGCACTTACCATGCCACATGGGATCTCAGCTCCCCAACCAGGGATGGAACCCCGGTGCCCCCTGCAGTGGAAGCGTGGAGTCTTAACCACTGGACGCCAGGGAAGTCCCACATGTGACATTTTTCTTAAACAGCAGGGCCATCGTGAAACCACCACCCTTTACGTGGAAAACTTTCCACTTTAACAGATAAGAAACAAAGTGGAACAGCCCACCTTTTCCACAAGATCTCCTTCAAGGAGCGTCGTACGTTTTGCCGAATTTGAGAATTTGGCTGTGACGAGGCGGGGCGCGCGGGGCCCAGGCGTCCCGGGGCTGGAGAGGCCAGGGGAACCCAGGTGGTCCCAGGCTTCCTGATGGCGCCCACCGAAGCAGCGGAGCTGGGGAACTTTCTGGAAGCAGACGTGGCAGCAACAGGTGCCAGCCTTGCCTGCTTGGCCGAGGGAGTGCTGCCCGAGGGGGAGGGGGCAGCCGAGAGCCACGGCCTCTTGGGGATGGTGCCCTTGAACCCCGGTGGCAACTTTTTGATGGCCGGTTTGGCTGCCGCCGCATTTGCAAAAGGAGGGGACTTCTTTGGAAGGAGACTTCTGGGCGAGGGTTGCTTGAGGCCCCCCGAGGAGCCTGGAGGAGCCACCTTCTTCGGCACCGCCGCCACCACCGCCTTGGCCTCTGCGCCTCTGTCCTCCTTCACGGCTGAAAGGAGAGGGGCCGCTTAGTGAGGCAGGGGTGCAGGGGACCCCGCATGTGCACCCGAAACCAGCAAAGCTAATAACCAGGCATCACTGTGAGACAGATTTAAAGAGGATTTTTAATTTAACTGTTAAATTCAGAAAAGGAGTGTAAACAGGGCTACCAGCAACATTTACGATACTGAATATACTTTGTTTCAGAGAGAAATGCTTTAGTATTAAAACTTTTACTTCAACCGAAACACCAGTAAGCTATAAAAGGCTTGATTTGAACCGTTAGCTTAGCTTGGAACTCCAAGGCCAAATTTCGCTGTATCAAGAGAAGGCATAGATTTCAAAGACCACTCGCATGGAGAGTCCCAGTGCAGTTTTTGGTGAACAGGAGCTTAGAAACTCTTTCCAGGGTGGATCAGACACATTCTCTTCGAATGCATATCCAAGCCCCACCTCGGGGGCCCTTGGGGCACTGGAAGGACTAGCGAGAGTCCACCCTGGGGTTAGGGGCTCACAGGTGCTCATCGTCCTCTTGGACAAGAGTCAACTGGACACGGTTAATAAATATATAGAATGTTGGCAGAAAACTGCAACATGGGGGGAGACCAGTGACTTTTACACTAGGAGCTCGGTGGCAGGAACGCCACCTGCGGTCATTCACGTTCCCATTCACACCCCTCTAGTAGCAGCTCGCTATTGGGTAAGACAGTAGGTTAGCACTTTTAATGCAAACAAGGGTTACAGCCCAAAGCTAAAATGAGAATCTTTATGCCAGTACTTCGCATGGACTGATTCCACTTAATCCTGTATCAGACCATCAGAATTACAGTCAGAGGCAAGCAAGGAGGTTCATCCTAAGACCAGTCCCTCGGTCTTAGGGGCGAGCGGCCCAGCAGACGTCCATGGGGAGCCGTGACGGAGAGCTGGAGCGTGTTCCCAGATGGCCCCGCTCAGGCCCACCGCCCAGAACGTCTGGGACACAGGGCAGAACGGGGTTGGGGGGGGGCAGGCAGGTCCAGGGAGCAAGCCAGGAGAGCACAGGGACACCACCTAGGGCAACGTCACACAGGACCGACGGAGAAGCCGCCTCCCCAGGCGCAGGCTTTTCTCAAACTACCCACAGCGCAATGAGCCCCCACATGCTAAACAGGAGACTTCGAGATGCTCTAGCAGCCTTCCGATTTTACGCAGGGGTTGAACACCCACCAATGCCAGTCAGCTGCCGGTGCTTCTTGCAACTGTCCTAGTGAAGCAGGGAGAAAATCTGAAGTCCGGGGACAGAGGTGAGACCCTGTCTACAAATAAGGCCTGACCCCACAAGAGCCCCCAAGGCGTTCACAGCCTACACCCTGCGTGACCATCCCGGCGAAGGGCCGAGCGCTGCCCTCAGGACTGCCTTCCTCCAGCACTGGTCAGGCCAGTTCAGCCACAGGTGTTAAAAGCCCAGGGACCGCAAGATTTTTCCATTTCATAGTACAGGTGAAATTACCTATTTTTAGAAACTTTGCAACAGCGCTACACACATCCAAAACTTAGAACCCTGTCAGAAGGACTTCATTGTCATCAAGCAACAATCCTGACTGCACATCTCCTATTTTCATCTCACAGAGCACCCCCCCAACCTTATGTCCCCTTGTCCACGGTGTCCCAATCACTGGCCCCACGTGTGCCGGCACCCCCGGGCTATGCTGTCCAGGCTTTCCCAAGACCACCCGCTCCCCGCTGAGCAGCACGCTTGTGCTCTACATCCACCCTGCTGGCTGTCACCCACGTCCCGTCAGCAAGTCACAGCTGTCTGACAAAGGAGGAACTGGCCACGTCATAGGAACTCAGAACTACGTTTCTACGTGTATTATTCATCAGCTCAAATCCATATTCCTAAGGCGCTACCATACCTCAGTACGTGGAAACTTATCTTTACCAGCTCAGCCTCGGCTAACGGGGTCCACAGCACCTCATCTAGGCGGGGGGTGGGGGGAGAGACTGCTAGAGCTGAAGTTAAATGAAATGGACAGAGGCCCCTCTTCTTGGGGGAAGGAACGAGAGTGGAGTGGAGTGGAGCGGGACGCGGTGCCAGCTGTGACTGCCAGCAGGGGATGAAGGAACAAACCCGTCAGGATTAAAATCGAGTCCTAAAACCAGCTCACTCACTGACTGTATACAAACTTTGCTGAGATTATTTTAGTAGCACACTTTTAAGCCACTCTAAAAAGCTGGCCTAAGGGGCTTCCAGAATTCTCAATGAGGCACCCATGATGGGGCCTCAAACAAATCTTATCATGTGACATTTACATTGTTTCAAGTGAGAATTCCTGTTGACTCCGAACACATTCACTCCCTAAGATCAACGCTCCTACTGGTCTAACCGGTGTTTTGTCTCATTCAGGGAAAACAGAAGCCAGGAGCTTAATTTTAGGACATTCACAGTACAGGTGATTAAAGTGACCTGCTATCCAAGAGTGGTAACGGCAAATGAACGTACTCTATTTTAAAAGCAGGGGATGGGGCCTCCCTGGTGGCGCAGTGGTTAAGAGTCCGCCTGCCGATGCAGGGGATACGGGTTCGTGCCCCGGTCTGGGAGGATCCCATATGCCGCGGAGCGGCTGGGCCCGTGAGCCATGGCCGCTGGGCCTGCGCATCCGGAGCCTGTGCTTCGCAACGGGAGAGGCCACAACAGTGAGAGGCCCACATACCGCAAAAAGAAAAAAAAAAAAAAAAGCAGGGGATGGCTTTCCTTAACCATTGTGCTGCTCTTCTAGAAGATTAGCTGCTTCTGGCTTTTAAAAGTCAACTTTCATTATCCCTCACCTGCGTCTCAGAGCGTATGTAAGTATGATTACATAAATAAAAAGTTGGTAAAATGTGGAAACTGGTGGACCCCAACAAGTCAGCTCTATCCCTCTTCTACTCTGAGGAAAAATGCTCAAAACCGAAAACAGTTGCATGTGGTCCCACCGTCAGCTGGATGCGGGTTAGCTGCTGCTGGAATGAATGGCAGTGACACCATGTCGTGCCAAAGCGACTGACAGCGACAGAAGCATTACTTCTGAGTAGAGCTAAAATCACATTTGCAAATGCTTCATCCAAATTCCCTTTTAACTGTACTGTGTGTATACATTCACAGAAGAGCAAGGCGTAACCAGCCGGCCTCGAAGCGCCAGTTCTAGAACAGGACAGCAGCCCCCCCCCCCCGGCAGAGTGGCTCCAGCAGTGGCCGGGCCCCCAGTGCTGCCGGCTCGAGGCAGGGTGACCACCTGCCCACGTGCCGGACAGAGACGGCCTCCTCGGAATGTACACCCAGTCTGGGCCATCCCGGGGGCTGCCGATGGGGCAAAGAGTGGCCCAAGTTCCAGGCCAGGTGCTGTCTCGGGGAGCAGATGCAGGAGGAAAGGCTGGCCGGTGGCCAGGCCACCGCCCCAGATGACGTCGTTTCTGCTGCGTCTGGCCATTGGTTTCTACTGGAAACGAGTTGTTTGTGGTGAAGCCCGGCAGGAACCAGGCAGGCCGGTGCGCTCAGGGACCAGCAACAATCTAATTGGCTAACTTCCCAGTAAGCATGAACCTGGGGGCCTTCCCACAGAGCAAGCTGGGCCGCGGTGCTATGGCATCGCTGGCCACTGGGTGGCACTGGTGGGCCTTCGAGGGGACAGGAGGAAAAGGGAGTGGAAGCTGTGTTACTGGGAGCAGCCAGTGCTGTGCAGCAGCACAAGGAACCGGCGCCTGGCGAGAGCCGAGTCGCACCGCACAGCACAGCATCACGCGGCCCCCGCCCAGTCACAGCTCAGGGACAGCCGTTGCCGGGGTGGGCCCTCACAGGGACCACTGAGAAACCCTGAGGGACGGTCACTGCTTTATACCTTTCGTCCTGCCCCAAAGAGGTGCCAAGTTACCCTAAAAATCCCCAGATATGAGGCTTTCAGTCACACTGACACGGTGGGGGGCAGGGGGGGAGACACTACTCAGAATGATTGGCTGTAAATGCCAAAGGAATCGAAGAGCTTCGGATGTGACCAGGTGCCAAGCAAGCCCACGTGGTGCAGGTCGGAGCATCCCCTCCCCCCCGCCATTCCCACAGGGCCCCAGATCCACCCAGGCTCAGTGGTGAGGCCGAGGCAGCTACCGCCACAAGGCCCGGGTAACGTAACGGGACCAGCCAGGGAGGGCTCAGAGGACACAGTGGACCAGCGGCAGGGGTTGGGGGGAGTGGACTCTGCTCACTGTGACATCAGTTCTAATTTCAGCTCAGCCTGACACGTGTACGAAGACGTTTCTCATTACAACTTTGTTTCTTGGCTGTCAAGACTTTAGTGTGAAAATTCAAGTAGCAAGAGAGAACCATTTTACTTTTGTGCCTTTGCTTAAATAGTTTGCAGTAAATTATTCCTGTAGAAGTTATGCTTACACAGAAACAGAGACAATCCCCACCGAAGACTTCGGAGGCCTGATCTCCATCTCTGGGGCCCTCACGCCAGCTGCCCTCCATCGCTAGGGGTCTGTATGTGGGTCCACAGACAAACTGCCATGATCTGGGGCTACACAAAGCTTGTCTAGATTGACTTTTTCTTACTCATGTGCAGTATTTGAGCGACTTACACCTCAAGAGAGGTGCACAGAACTGGCCGTAACAAGCTTGCAAAAAACCAAGTACGCCTCCGGAGGCAAATGGACCCTTCCTTCTTTTCAGAGTTTCACAGATTTTGAAAACCAAAACCCAATTCACGTTGGACTGGTAATATATGAAAAAAATGGTCACATCATCCTTCAGCACGAACCACGAGAAGGAAACGGGGCCGAGGCTGTGTGTGAGGCAGGCGTTCCACTCTCCTGTCTACGCCAACTGCACTGGCGGGGACTGGCCGCCAGACCTGACACTCAGCTGCAAGTAGAGCTGCTGCTTTCCCTCATCTCCAAAACCCGCCAACAGGCACTTTCACCACTTTGACAAGGTTCAACTTTAACTGTTATCTGTGCCTGCGCCATCTGCTACTTCAAGCAACATGATGGGGTCGAGGGTGTGATAAGACTCTGGGGCACAGAGCCCGCGGCACCTGCTGACCCCGGCGGGTTTAGCGGCCGTTACCTTTGTGCTCGTCTTGCTGTCGCCCCCAGGTGCATGGCAACGCCCCGACCTTCGTTGACAGAAATCAAAGTGGAAACCCTTCTTATCGATCTTCCAGCTTTACTTCTTTAACTTTCAGAAGGTAAGACTATGACTATGTGCACGGTGAGGTGCAACACGCAAAAAATCAAAAACATTACTTTACAGCTTCAAGTATACCTGAGACTCCTACACCGTGTGGGAGGGTTTACAGTTGCATCTTCAGAAAGATCCCATGGGACTCGATGCCACCTAAGGGACTCTGCCGCGGGACCCTCTGTGAATAGTGCCACAGGAGATGCAGAGCCCCAGAGGCCACATGAAGGCCAAAGGGCAGGTGAGGTGAGCAGGACCAACCCTGCTAGAAACTTCTACCCTGAACCCCCGCTAAAGCACAAGAACTAAGGGGGGCAGCCAGGATACATCTGAGGGTCTCTGTCAGAAAAAGTACATGTACATGCAAAACCTTCCCTGCACTAATTTTCTGAACAGTTGGCTATTAAAAAAAAAAACTGTAAAAAGTAAAACACTTAAAAATACAAGAGAATGCCAATGACCAAGAAAATTCCAGGCATTTGGATAACATTAAAAACAGCTGTCAAGGTAAACCCTTATCAGGACAAGTTTTGGTTCTCTCTCCAAATGGGGGGAGGAATTTGGTGAGATGTACAAGGCTGCTTTGTCCCCACTCACATTTTTTTGCCACTGCAGATCTGGAAGAGACAGAGAAAAACAGCTCGTGTAGCTGATAAAACATGCCTCTCCCACCGTTCCATTCCTACCAAACACCCCTTGGTCCAGGCAGCGCCCCCATCCTTGTCACCATGGGGACCTGTCTTCTCTTACTACCTGTGAAGCGTGCTCCCGGAACTCACACCACCGATCCCTGTGAAACCCGCACCCCCAGATCCACTTCGCCACAGCACAGGAACTGGACATGTGGCACACGGAGACCACCGGGCAACGCTTACGTCAGGGCAGGATGCTAACACATCAGTGGACCTGGGTGCACAGGTTCTGCCAGGGGTCCCCACTTCAATTCTCAAACCTACATGGAACTGCAGAAATCTGATTTTCTAGTCAAAATTTATTCAGGTCCCCAGAGTTTCAAGTCATCTCGGAGCCATTGAGGGAGCCCCAAACATGGGAACATGTACCTATGCCTAACACAATTCCACTTCCAAACCCTAAGCAACCAGGGCCACTTTAGAAGAACATCTTCAGCCCTCTTCGTGCCTGTGCCTGGACAGTAACGAGAGGCGATGAAGAGGAAATGAAGAGCAACCATGAGGAGGACTACGAGACACAGGGACCTGGGGGGAAATACAATGGCAACTGTTTCCCTAAGTTACACTGTTTTTGTTTTCAGAAACTCTGAAAAACAATTTAAAAAACTCATCAGAGAACAAGTGGGTGTTAATCCCATCACTGTGAGGACCTTAAGATCTACTGACTGCCCCACGAGAGAAGCAGGTCAGAGCCTCTGTGTAGCAAGGTCTTGCCCACGATGCTCATGCAAGGCTGCCCTGAACCCACAACCCAAGGCCAGTGCCAATGGCCTGGGAGAAGTGGGGTGGGGGCAGAGCACCTCCAGGGGCCGCACACTGGCTGCCTAAGGATCCACCCAAGACCTGACCCGAGTCCAGGGCAACATGGGAAACGCCCCCTCCGAAGAGCGGTCCCGGCATCACCTGCACCCAGAAACATATCACGCTCTGCAGCCAGGGAGGCGGGTGGGGGCGTGGTGGGGATGCAGGGCTCTGCTGAGTGTGTGCGGGGGGCCCCCTCCCATTGTGCCTGTGTGTGGGGACCCGCGGAAGGTCCACAGCCACTGCCACTGTCAAGTAATGGTTTGGGGAAGAGGCAGAGGCACAGCTGCTGCCCACCGAGGCTCAAGTCGGGTGTTTACCTTCGACCTTTTACACTCCTCCCAATCCTCTTTTGGGAAGATGACATTTCTGGGATAACAGAAAATGATCAGAAGCAACTAGCTCAACAGCATGTCCCTTATGCAGGCTACAAGCTGTGGCCATCCGTCCACGTACTTCTGAGACGTAAATGTGCTACAGTAATCGAGACAGTGTGGAACTGGCACAAAAACAGAAAGATAGATCAATGGAACAGGATAGAAAGCCCAGAGATAAACCCACGCACATATGGTCACCTTATCTTTGATAAAGGAGGCAGGAATGTACAGTGGAGAAAGGACAGCCTCTTCAGTAAGTGGTGCTGGGAAAACTGGACAGGTCCATGTAAAAGTATGACATTAGATCACTCCCTAACACCATACACAAAAATAAGCTCAAAATGGCCTAAAGACAGAAATGTAAGGCCAGAAACTATCAAACTCTTAGAGGAAAACATAGGCAGAACACTCTATGACATAAATCACAGCAAGATCCTTTTGGACCCACCTCCTACAGAAATGGAAATAAAAACAAAAATAACACATGGGACCTAATGAAACTTCAAAGCTTTTGCACAGCAAAGGAAACCATAAACAAGACCAAAACACAACCCTCAGAATGGGAGAAAATATTTGCAAATGAAGCAACTGACAAAGGATTCATCTCCAAAATTTATAAGCAGCTTATGCCGCTCAATAGCAAAAAAAGCAAACAAACAACCCAATCCAAAAATGGGCAGAAGACCTAAATAGACATTTCTCCAAAGAAGATATACAGACTGCCAACAAACACATGAAAGAATGCTCAACATCATTAATCATTAGAGACATGCACATCAAAACTACAATGAGATATCATCTCACACCAGTCAGAATGGCCATCATCCAAAAACCTAGAAACAATACATGCTGGAGAGGGTGTGGAGAAAAGGGAACACTCTTGCACTGCTGGTGGGAATGTGAATTGGTAGAGCCACTATGGGGAACAGTATGGAGGTTCCTTGAAAAACTACAAACAGAACTACCAGATGACCCAGCAATCCCACTACTGGGCATATACCCTGAGAAAACCATAATTCAAAAGGAGTCACGTACCAAAATGTTCATTGCAGCTCTATTTACAATAGCCCGGAGATGGAAACAACCTAAGTGTCCATCATCCAATGAATGGATAAAGAAGATGCGGCACATATATACCATGGAATACTACTCGGCCATAAAAAGAAACGAAATTGAGCTATTTGTCATGAGGTGGATGGACCTAGAGTCTGTCATACAGAGTGACATAAGTCAGAAAGAGAAAGACAAATACCGTATGCTAACACATAGATATGGAATTTAAGAAAAGAGAATGTCATGAAGAACCTAGGGGTAGAACAGGAATAAAGACACAGACCCACTTGAGAATGGACTTGAAGATATGGGGAGGGGGAAGGGTAAGCTGTGACAAGGCGAGAGAGAGGCATGGACACATATACACTACCGAACGTAAGGTAGATAGCTACTGGGAAGCAGCCACATAGCAAAGGGAGATCAGCTCCGTGCTCTGTGACCACCTAGAGGGGAGGGATAGGGAGGGTGGGAGGGAGGGAGACGCAAGAGGGAAGGGATATGGGAAGAGACGTATATGTATAACTGATTCGCTTTGTTATAAAGCAGAAACTAATTTAAAAAAATGTGCTGGGAAGGTGGTCAGTGAGGAGGTGATGTGCAGAGGAGGGGGCTGGGGCAGAGGGAAGAGAAACCCGGCCTGTGAGCAGAGCCACCACCTCCTTGAGGCCGGGCTCCCCGCCCCTCCACCCCAATCTTCCCTCAAAAACCGGGAAGTCAGAACTGGGGATAAGTAAGCACCCACCCCTTCCCCAAACCCCGCCAGCTTTCCTTTCTCACTGTGCGCCCTACATCTGACTCCACACTCCGAGCCTGGGGGCAGTCTCCCGATTCTGGTCGACAGAGATGGAAATCAACTGAATTGAGATCAGTCACCCAGGGTTTTGTGGCTACACCTCGGTTTCCCTTTCATTCTGTCACGTGCCTATAACCAACTGAGAACATTCAGCCCAGGATTCCAACATGACGGCTCCCCACCCATTCACAGCTGGGCGATGCTTATATTTAGGTCCACTCGTAACCCCTGTAGAGGCGCTACGGTGTAGAGGTGCTATAACTTGATGGATGTTTGCGACACGTTGTTAGCATGAAGTTCTTGGTTCAAACAACCTGAGGTGTACTGAGACTCATTTTAATACAGCAACTGGTTAATTCTATATTTAACCACTCACTCCAAAAATCCAAAAATAAATACACAAATAAATATGTATATAGACATATACACACACAGTATTGCTTGGCAGTTTACTTGCAACTCCATTTCTTAGGTCTTGGGTCATTTACATTCTCAAAATGCAGCTAGTTATGCAGTCTTCTAACCACACTACATCCACGAGGCCTTCCCTCAGGCCGCTGGCCTAAACAGCCGGCTGAGAGGAGGAAGCAGCACGTGGCTATAATCCTGGAATTTAGGGCCATTTAACCTCTTGTGCTTTTAAAACAAGTTGCAAGAGTATAAAAGATAGCATAAATAAAAACACAAAATGACCTTAATCATAGAAAAATCAGAATAAGATGCACCCCAGAACAATTTAAATTTCTAAAATTTAATTTTGGAGAATGAGCTGAGAAAAAGAAGAAAGAGAAAAGATTCAAGCTGCATGATCTCATCTGGGATTGCAAAGGTCTGTCTGAACTTGAAGCCTGGGTGGCATGACCCAGCAGTGCACGCCAAGACTCCTGGTCTGGGTGCTGCTCAGAGTGGAGAGACATTGTGCTCACTTACTTTCAAGCACGGGAAGCAGGGTAAACAGCCTTCAAGACTGGCATGTGTGTTTATGTTCTGTGTAGTATGTGAATTGGACATAAAAAAAATTCCGGTTCGGTCAAGAATAATATAACTCCTGCAAATCATGCTTCAGTTGAAAATCAGCTACAACACTACTGTGCTAATAGGAATAGGCTCCCACAATATACAAAGAAGTGAGGGTCACGTGTGCTGGGAGCAGACTGTGTGGAAAGGCCCCCGCGTGGAGAGCCCACGGCGGTGACGGCGCAGTGGTGAACACCTGGATGACGGCGGACCCTGAGTGCCGGGCAGCGCGCCCCCTTGTCAGATTCTGCTGAAGATACTACACATACTTACCAGAGCCTGGTAATAAAGAAAAGCGATTAAAGACATCAGTCGTCGGAGGTGAGACATTCAGCAACGGGGCTGGTACAGCTTTTTGGAAACACGGACAGGAAGTCCCGACAGACTAAGGATGGGCACGCGGGGCTCAGGAGGCCTCCTGGACTTGGGCAAGGGCTTTGATCTCCGCAGGTGCAGCAGAAAACACGGCTAGAACTCCTAGCTCTGGACAGGCCCGAGTGCACGGCCGTCCAGGAAGACCGGGAAGGGTCCAGAGCTCCCCCCCGGGTGATACATACATTTATACAACAGTGGCGGCCAGGGGGCGGCAGTCTTTTCTGGCTTTACTGCATTGTAATTGTGGTCGCTGGCCCACGACGGCGTGCTGCTCTCACAGGGCGGCTCCTTAGCGAGGACCTCACTCCTTGGAGGCACCACCACCACCTTCCTCGCTGTGTTCTCCTTCTTGTCTGGAGCCGGTCTCTTGTGCACAGAAGAGATTTTAATGCCTGCCTGGATAATCAGTAAAGCCCCAATCATGAACGAGGTCAGAAATTAACCTTTGCGCATTTCACTCTGCAGTGAGGGTCACGACTCAATCAGCTCCTGGACCATCCTAAGCCCAATGCACTGCATCTGCTCAGCAGAGGGCTTGGCTACTCCCCCACATCCAGCAGGCCCGCATCAACATCCGAACGATGAGAAGGTCCCTGACACAACAACCCGTCAACCTAGCATCCTGATGAGGCGCTAGGCCGCCACGATAACCGAGGGGCCGTGGAGTGAGGCAGTGAAGCAAGGCGGAGAGCACGGCAGACCGGGGCCCCGTGTGAGAACGCGCCCAAGCAGCACTGACAGGCAGGAGCTGCAGACACAACAGCACGTGGAGAAAGGACAGGCGTACAAACGACATCTCTGTACCCCACCAGGCACACAGTGCGGCGCCCCCAGAACCCACTGGCCACCCCGCAGCTGGCACGTCAATTCCCTGCACAGACTCCAGCAGGGACCACTCTCCTCCCAGCGGGGCTGGCGTGTGGGTGGAGAGCTATTCCACGCAGCAGCCGGTTCCCACGTTTCTATCAGTTAATCACTCGGCAGGAGGCGGAGAAGGAAAACATGAGAACACGTGCCTATTTGTCATTTCGACAAGAACACCGGTGGGCAAGGCGGAGGGCAGTGTGAAGGTGCCTGCATCCCGTCCGGGCCTGTGTGCCCTACACTCTCCAAATCAACCCACCGAGCCTGTAACCTCCAGACGCTCATGGTTTGAACTACACAAATGGTTGGTTTCAGTCAACTTACCTGAACGCTCCATTTCTGAAGAATGATTTTTTCCGGCTTTGTCTTGGGTTTCTCTTTAGGTTTTGGTTTCTCCTCTTTCCCTGCGCTCAGCAAGCGCATGGTGGCCGCGGCGTGTTTCCGGATACACTCGCTGCTGCAGTAGACAGAGTCGGGCTGCGCCACGCTCGAGCACCCGGGGCCAATGCATCTGGCGGCACCAGGAGCCTCTAGGACCTGCAGGATCAGACGTGGCTTCAGTGTACTCACCCACTAGGTGGGTATGGCACTTTGTAACATAACTATTTATGGTACCGAGATGACTGCTTTTAATCATGTATGAAAAAACTATGAATAAACATGTACCTTTGTTTATTCAAAACACACAAATCTACCTCCCCTGAGGAAGGCCCTCGGGTTCTTACCTGCCCTTCAGCCACGCAAGAAGGGCGGAACCCTAAGCGGACCCAGCGCTCACGCTGCGCACTTCTGAACACAATGGGGTTTCACACCACAAGTAGGTTCCCTTATCGGGCAAATGGGCAGGGATTTTACCAACGAATTAAGATCCCAAGTGAGAGGATTCCGAGTTAGTCCAAAGGGTCCAACTTCGTCAACTGAAAACCCTTCAAAGAGGAACTGAGCCTCCAGAAGAGAGA